>NC_063167.1:32644548-33869548 GCF_023159225.1 Perognathus longimembris pacificus | reverse complement strand
TTACTCTTTTTTCTCATTATGGTATAGTGAGATCACAAATAATTCAATAGGTAAAATCAGGGTATTGAGGAATCAGATTAGGAACCTTTTCTAGTTAGTGGCTGCTAAATACCCTAAAACGTGTGTAAAAGTATACTAGAGGAAACCAGATGCCACAAACATAGTGGAATGACAATCAACTATTAGCGCATGCTTAAAGAAAATTGAGAGGCATCTAAACTATTTTCTGTACATATTTCATTTGGTATTTTATGGGCCAAGGTCTTAAATATTACTCTACAAGACAGAGACCAAGGTCTAATGAATCCACTGCCGAGGCAACTTGAATGGCAGTCCCCACATATTGTAGGCCAATGACTTCGGATCTCAACCTCTGTCTTTCTGCCTAGGATTTTCTCTAGCAGCAAGAGCATGTTGCTTAAAGGAAGGCTGCCAAAAGAAATATCAAGGGAATTATTCTCTGGAGTCATCCTCAGCCAACTGAGGGAAGAGAATTAATGGATAAATATCCCCAGTTTTGTTTTTTTTTTTTTTGTCCTTCAGTTGAACAATTGAGTTCTGTTCTGTATAGTCTACTAGAGGGTTTTCAGTGGAATTGAGTTCCAAGTTGCCCTCAGTGTAACCTACTCATTAACATTTTTTACTTACTCTCCTCCCTTACTTGTTTTACTTCCTTACCAGGCTTCGCTTCCCAAATAAAGTTCTTTGTACCCCAAACATTAATTGTGAGGAACTCAATTTAAGATAAGTTGCTGTAAGTCATGCATAGCTAATAAATAATGAGCTCGGGTTCTGATCACATTGCCCACACTGTATGAGATTATCTCCTAATTTTTCCTTCCTTCCTTCCTTCCTTCCTTCCTTCCTTCCTTCCTTCCTTCCTTCCTTCCTTTCTTCTTTCTCTCTAATACTCTCTCTCTCTTCCCCCCATTTTGTTGTTTTTTTGTTTTTTTTTTCAGTATTAGAGTTTAGACTCAGGGCCTTGTGCTTGCTAAGCATAAATTGCATTTAAAATAAACAAAAAACATTTGATGGATTATACTAATAGGAAATATATTTTAGCAGATTTTCTTGCCTTTGTCATATTTTATCCTTTATTCCTTTGTAACGTTCTCTAATTCAATTTTGGGATTTGTTAGCCATAACTACTTTATTTTCCCTAAATATTTACCCTTCTTTATCATGTCATACATGAGGGAAGCTACTGATGTTTAACTTAATTAGAACGTGATGGTGATCATTTTTCAGAAAGAGGGAAAGAGATTTGCCTCCTCATTCTAAAAACCACACTGAAAAGACCAGAATAGGGCAACATTTTTAGTTTGAGAGTTAACACTTTCCTTTTCCTTCTAAGAGTTTGCTGGGGTGGCAGAAATGGACAGAGGACCTGGGTAGCACAGTGGATGGCTGGTCCCATCCATGTCAAATGGAAGGCCTAAAGGTGAGGTGTGACTGGTTGGTGCCTGGACCACTAACCGGAAGCAAAGATCTACTCTCAGGTTTGGAGCTGAGCTTTGAGAGCAGGAGCCTGGATTTCAGGTATTGGAAACCCCAGCCTCTTTAGACTGCCTGTCACCTATCCCTTGGCTGAGGCATTATGCTGGCTGAAGGTACCAACCTATCTATCTGTGTGTGTGTGTGGGGGGGGGGGGGTGCGCGCGCACACATGTCGCATGCTGATTCTGGGGCTTAAACTCAGGACCTAGGCACTGTCCCTGAGCTTTTCCTTTCAAGGCTAACACTACCACTTTAGCCAGAGCTCCACTTCCAGATGTTTGTTGGAGTTAAGAATCTCACAGACATTTCCTACCAGGGAAATGTCTTTGAAACACAATCCTCATCTTAGCCTTCTGAGTAGCAAGGGCACAGGTGTGAACCAGTGGCTCCAGGCTATTTCTTAATCCATTCTCACATTCTGGGTTCTGGGTACAAGTTCTTTTAAGGTAACCCGCCCAAGCATCCCACCATACCTGGTGGTCTGTGAAGCCCTCCCAAGTCCCTGTGTGGGGAACTTTGTCTTTGCCCCTCTTAGTTAGGAGCCCTTAGGGTGGGTCTCCTGAGTGTAAACAGTCTATGTTAGTTACTTAACAATCCTGTTCAACCTAAGAGCACATTAATATATTTGTATGTGCGGCAAAGACCTGAAAGACATTAAAGGTCAAACCATTGATTTTGGCATTATTAACTTTGACTATTAATTTCAGTAGATGAATTTTTTTTTCAACTAACATGCAGCAGTGAGCATCTGCATTACCATATCTTTTTTTTTTTTTGGCTAGTCCTGGGCCTTGGACTCAGGGCCCCAGCACCATCCCTGGCTTCTTCCCGCTCAAGGCTAGCACTCTGCCACTTGAGCCACAGCGCCGCTTCTGGCCGTTTTCTGTATATGTGGTGCTGGGGAATCGAACCTAGGGCCTCGTGTATCCGAGGCAGGCACTCTTGCCACTAGGCTATATCCCCAGCCCCTGCATTACCATATCTTGAGGAAATGAAACATGGTTTTGCTCTCAGGGATCATTTAAGTTAGGTAAAAATACCAATTCCATCCCATCAGAACTTTCTTATGTCTATTAAATTCCATGAGCAGTTATTAAATATTTACTGTGTATTAGCTTCTGTGCTAGGAATGACATGTACAAATTGAACCAATCTTTGAAACAGTGCTCTGAGATCACAGCCTTGAGGGAAAGAGGACTGAGCAGGACAGCTGCTGGTAAATTCCACTACTTGGGTTCAGGACTAATGGTAATTAAGGAAGCAGAGAACTGAGATATATGTTTAGAGGGACCTGGAGAGGCTTTATGAAGGAGGTAACATGGGCAGCAGGTCATCACACAAGAGGTTATGTTTGTAAGTCGAGTACTGGCTTAAGTTTTGTACTTTCTAACAGATCTCACTTGAAGGCTTTGTTCCATTTCCCTTCTATTTTCTCTTGTGATCCAGTCTGCCTTGCAATTGAGTGGCCTCCTCAGCACCTTGGTCTGTTTTCTTGAAACTAGCCAAGGCCAAGGAATATCACTTACAAATATAATTACTTAAAGAAAAAACCAAAAACCTTTATTTCTGCAAGGACAGTGCTTGTAAAGAAAGAATTTTCATTTTTTTAGAATTGGTTTTAGCCAAGTCAACAAAGCACAGTTCCTGCAGCCCATCTGTTAGCACACAAAAATAACCTCACTATGTAGAAACAGATGTTTAAAATGGTATTCATTAAAATGAGATTCCACCTGTAATAGGAAGCAGAAAGTGGATTCAAAAGGAATGTTGTACGCTGGCAGCCCTTGCTTTTGCCTTCCTTTCTCTTAGGAATGTGTATCTATGGGCAAAATCTTGCTAATAGGAATATGCTTCTGGTTTTGGTGTCTAGTGATAGATACGATTACTAATACTGAAACACAATCACCTAGACTACTTAGAGAGAACTTTATTTTGCCAAATTGCTGGTCTGTGGCCAAGTCCAAGGCAAGATCTTGCTGCAGGCAAGAGAAAGAATCACCCTGGCAAAGCCTTATCTAGGGCAGTGGCAGGGAGGTGTGGCCAGGTGGATTAGGATGTGACCTCAGGGAAGGAGGAGGTAACTGCTTCCAGGTATGCCAGTTACCTAGGTAACTGGGTGGAGACTTAAAGGGGGGGCATCTGCATGAAGTCCTCCCAGGGGTGGACCTTACATTCCAGCCTTTTAATAATTATGGAAAAGGGCACCAACTCTCTCTGGCTACTTCCTGCTGGTAAGGGGCTTCGACCTTAGGGGTAAAGGTGGAGATGTGGCTCCCTCCGGGAGGAGGCAGCAAGCAGCAGTTGTCCCTTGGTGGTAGATGCCAGTCCTTAGATCAAGCCTGGAAGAAGTCTCATGAGGCAGAGGCTGGACAACAATAAAAGGAAAAAAAATGGGCTGGGAATGTGGTTTAGTGGTAAAGTACTTGTCTAGCATGCATGAAGCCCTGGGTTTGATTACTCAGCACCACATAAACAGAAAAAACTGGAAGTGGCACTATGGCTCAAGTGATAGAATACAAGCCTTGAGCAGAGAGGCTTAGGGACAGAACCTGAGTTCAAGCCCCAGGACTGGATATATATATTTCATGCTTCTCCACATTTCTAGAAATATGGGTCCTTTTCATCATATCTCTTGGCTTGTGACAATTCATTGGGGATTTAGCACAGTGGAAGAGCACTTGCCTGACAAGGCCCTGAGTTCAATCCTCAGCTCTGAAGAAAAAGACTGAGGCCTATAAAGAATGTGAAGATTCCACTGGATATTTAGAGAGGCTGCCACCTGTTGGATCACTTTGGAGATGAAGGCAGGTCCATTGTCAGATTGAAGTGACCTGGGTAGGCCAAACCTAGGAATAATTTCTTTTATTAGGATAGAGGCAGCAGTGTCAGTAGTTTCTGATGTTGAGAGATAGTCCTGGAAGGAGTGTGATTTCCTGTCTAAGGGACCCCCCCACACACACTTTACTAATGCTTCACTTATTCTTAAGCTCCTAGAAGCAGCTTCCCTTCCCCAACAGGTAGTGGTCCTTCACTGTCAGGGACAGGATGCCAGCATAGTAGGCAATTCAAAAGCAGACTGGGAGGCAAAAGTAGCAGCCCAAAGACAACTTCCAGCTTCCAGTATTGCCTCCAATTCATCCTTCTTACACCCCACAGGAGCTCGAGGAACTTATTCATGGGGGAGCCTCCTAGGAAGCACAAGGGATGTCGGTCCCTAGGAGGATAATTTGTTCTCCCTGAGACACAAGCAGACAACTTCCTTTCCCGGATGTACCAGGCGCAACACATCAGATACAAGCTTCTCTCCCACCTTCTCAAACCTTTATTCAATTGCCCTAGCCTACCTGCCTGACTAAAGGCCATTATGCAAGCCTACCCCACCTGTTCCCTTACTTCCCCACTGGGTGGTCTTGGGCCAGCTGCGTTCCCCACACACCAACTGGGGGACATACCCTAGGGGAAGACTGGCAGATAGACTTTGCTCACATGCCTCAGTGGAAGTGGCTGAAATACCATCTAACCATGGTAGATACCTTTTCAGGATGGAGGCCTATCCTACAACATCAGAGACTGCTGACACTGTTGCCTCTGTCCTGATAAAAGAAATGATTCCTAGGTTTCAGGTAGATAAAGGAGGGAGGAGGGGCTGTTGTCTGGGGGCAGACAACACCACCTTCTTCTTCTTCCTTCTTCTTCCTTCTCAGTCCTGGGGCTTGAACTCAGGGCCTAAGCACTGTCCCTGGCCTCTTTTTGCTCAAGGCTAGCACTCTACCACTTGAGCCACAGCACCTCTTCTGGCCATTTCTATATATGTGGTGCTGAGGAATCAAACCCAGGGCTTCATGTATCCACTAGGCCATATTCCCAGCCCTCCTCCTCCTCTTCCTCCTCCTCCTCCTTGCCAGTCGTGTGGATTGAGCTCAGTGCCTGGGCTCTGTCCTTAAGCCTTCTGTGCTCAAAGCTAGAGCTCTCCACTTGAGCCACAGCCCCACTTCTGGCCTTTTCTGTTTATTGTGGTATTGAGGAATCAAACCCAGGGCTTCAGACATGCTTGGCAAGCAGTCTACCACTAAGCCACATTCTTAGCCTCGTCGGTGCCTTCTTAATGAAAAAGAGTGACCTTAGGCAAGAAATTCATGACTACCCCATATTAGTGACAGAAGTGAAACCTTATTGAATGACATCTACATTATGTGCTTTTTGTACACCTTTATGAAGTCATATAAAGAAGATATGCTTCTGTTTATAGGTGAGGAAATTGAGAATGAGCAACATGTTAAATAACTTGTCCAGAATCACAATTAGATTGGAATCCAACAATCAGATTCCTAATCAAGTGTGCACTGTCCTCTAGTTCAGTCTTTACAATAATGGAAGTACACAACAGTTAGTTGATTTGCTATCAAATGGAACATCTTGGATGTAAATGCAGATCTATCTGGCTCCAAAACCCATAGCCATGTTTTACTTTTATTTAGCCTTCTTTATGTCATGAAGGAAAAACAAACAGCATAGAATATAATAGAATTCTAAAGTACAATCATCAGGCTGCAGCTAACATTGCTAACCATAAACAGTTCATTGAAGACGTTTTGCAAGGGCTGGGAATGTGGCCTAGTGGTAGAGGGCTTGCCTAGCATATATGAATCCCTGGCTTCCTCAGCACCATATATACAGAAAAAGCCAGAGTTGGTGCCATGGCTCAAGTGGTAGAGTGCTAGCCTTGAGCAAAAATAAGCTAGAGACAGTGCTCAGGCCCTGAGTTCAAGCCCCAGGACTGGCAAAAAAAAAAAAAGTCTAATGGATTTCATGCCTGGGCTTCCTTCAAACTGCAATCCTAAAATCTCAGCCTCTTCAATAGCTAATTTTACAGGCATGAGCATTTGGTGCCCAGCTCTGACCCTGCTTTTTGCTGATTACTTTGATTCTTTCTTTTTTCTTTTTCTGTTTGAGATGGGGACTCAAACTCAGTCTCTGATGCTTTTGCTCATTGGCAGGTGCCCAACCACCTGAGCCGCACCTCCAACTCCCCCTTTCTTAAGGTAACAAAGAGTTTATTTAATAAAGAAAGAGTAGCTGGGTACCAGTGGCTCATGACTGTAATCCTAGCTACTCAGGAGGCTGAGATCTGAGGATAGAGATTCAAAGTCATCCTGAACATGAAAGTGCATGAGACTCTTTTCTCCAATTTACCACCAAAAATGCCAGAAGTAAAGCTGTTGCTCAAGTGGTAGAGCACTAGCCTTGGGCAAAAGAAGCTCAGAGACAACACCCAGGCCCCGAGTTCAAGTCCCAGGACAGGCACAAAAAAGAAAGAAAGAACAAAGGCTGCTCAGAAGAGTAAGCAGTGGAAGATGAAGTCTGGTGGATTTCTTTGCCTGGGATGGCCTCTAACCACAATCCTCCAGATCTCAACCTCCTGAATAGCTATGATTGCAGATGTGAATCATTAGCACCCAATGAACTTTCTTCTTAAATTGTATTCATTCATTTAAGAAATAGTAAGTTATTATCATGAAGTTTATATTCTCTTTTTTTTTTAGGTACAGACCAGGACTCAAACTTGGTACCTGACACTTTTCACTCATTAGCTAGTGCTCTACCAACCGAGCCACACCTCCAACCCTGAGTTTATAAGTTTATATTATAGGACACTGTGTTTTCTTTCTTTCTTCCCTTTATTCCTTCTTTCTTTCTTTCTTTTCTTTTTTATTATTATCTTTAAGTAGTTGTATGAAGGAGTTGCCATTTAACAAAGCAATTTATGAATATCTTCATTTGTGTCACCCCTTTCAACATTCTCACCCATCCCTGTCCTACCCGCCCCTTCTCTCACTCTTCTTAATTTTGTAGGATATACATTGAATTCTTGTCTGCATTTCCCTCTTCTTCTCCTTTTCATTCAATACCTCTTCCCCCTTGACCTCATTCTTGTTAGAGATGCAGGCAAGATAAATAACATCAGCAAATTATGTCCATTTTTTACATAGTGTACTTTGAATATGATGACTACATTTGCTCACCCTTCCTCCAGTCCTGCGTCTCTCCCTTTGACTGTTGCAATTTAAAATACAGGGTGTGGCTCCAGTGGGAGAGCATCTTCTTAGTAAGCCCAAAGGCCTCAATTCAAACTCCAGTACTGTCAATCACCAACAATATCAACAAAAGAATGAAGCTCCCAGAGCAGTAGTTCATGCCTATAATCCTAGGTACTGTACAGGTAGAGAGGGAGGATTATGGTTCAAGGTCAACCTGGAAAAATGTTAGCAAGACCCTATCTCAACAAAAATGCTAAATATAGTAGTACACATTTGTAATCCCAGATACACAAGAAGTATAAATAGGAAGATTGCAATCTAGGCAAAAACATGAGCTCTTATGTGAGAAATAACCAAAGAATCTTTATTAAAGGTTTGGGGATATGACACAAGTGGTAAAGTATACTTTACAAGTGTCAGGCCCTAAATTTACACCTCAGTACCACAAAAAAAAAATCTCAGTAAAAATACAGTAAGGTGGCCAGGAAGGACTGTACCTGAATGAAGAGGAAAGGGCCAAGCAGATGAAGGTAAGAATGTATTCCAATGGATGGGATATCCAAAGCAGAGGCCTTGAGGCAATGTGGCATGAATGGATTATAAAACCCTATCTGGGAATATGGCCTAGTGGCAAGAGGGCTTGCCTTGTATGCATGAAGCCCTGGGTTTGATTCCTCAGCACCACATATATGTGGCTCAGGTTGGCAGGTCCAGGACTGGCAAGAAAACCAAAACCCTATCTGGGGTGGGGCTGGGAATATGGCCTAGTGGTAAAGTGCTCACCTCGTATATATGAAGCCCTGGGTTCGATTCCTCAGCACCACATATATGTGGCTCAAGTTGGCAGAGTGCTAGTTTTGAGCAAAAATAAGCCAGGGACAGTGCTCAGGCCCTGAGGTCAAGCCTCAGTACTGGCAAAACAAAACAAAACAAAACAAAAGAAGCTCAGAAACAGTGCCCAGGCCCTGAGTTCAAGCCCCAGAACTGGCAGGGAAAAAAAAAGAAAAAATATATAGTGACTTTGCTTAAGAGAACAAGAATCCTAAATTATAGTCCTTCAGCCAATGTAAAATTAACCATGAACTAGGTATGCTGATAATCCCAACACTAAAAAGGTTGAGGCAAAAGGATCACCAATCAGTTTGAGGCCAGCCTGGTATACTTCAAAAGACCCTATCTCTAAAAACAGAATGAAAACAAAGTCACAAAATGCAAAATAAAAGTTACAAATAGCCAAGCACCAGTAGCTCACATCTGTAATCCTGGCTATACAGAAGGCTAAGATCTGAGGATTACAGTCAGCCCAGGCAGAAAAGTTCATGAAATTCTAGCTCCAATTAACCAACAAAAAGCTGGACTACCAGTGTGACTCAAGTGGAAGACTGCCAGTCATAAGCAAAAAGGCCAATTGAGAGCATAAGGCCCTGAGTTCAAGCCCCAGTATCAACAAAAAATACAGCAACAAATATCACAAATCAAAATACAAAAGCAGCCTGTTGTGCCAAGTCGTGAGACCACCACCAAGAAGATCACCGAGACTCAGACATTCTGAAATGCAAAAGCAAGGCAAGGCTTTATTTAAGCGAGCTGCAACTTGGGCCTCGTCCTACCCACCGACACAGCGGAGGTTAGGAGGGAGCCCCGAGCTGTGATTACACAGGGCTTATAAAGGCAAAGAACAAGGTTACAACAATCAGCTGTTCAAGCAAGCAAGATTAGGACACAGGTACAAATCTGATTGGCTCAGGGTTCAATTCTAAAATGGGGTAATGGGGTTCACATGGTAAAATGGGGCCTGACTTCAAAGTCTGGCACTTCAAGCCCACAATGGACTGGGAATGTGGTTTAATGAAACAATGATGACAACTTCACAATGATTAAGCACAAAACTGCAAAGCCCTTGTTGTTTCCTATATTTATATATTGTAAATGTTCCTTTATAAATAAGCCCTCATTGAGTTATCCTCTTCCAAGTGTACTGTGTTTTCTGTTGACATTCTTATTAATAGGTCAATGTTTCCACTTTAGATTCAGGGTTGTAAGTATTCTTATTAAATCCAGCTTGTTAATTATGTATTAGAAATATTCGATATTACTTCATTTAAAGAATGTATTATTTATGTTACTGGCAGAAAAAAAAAAAGCTTCTGGTTATTACCAGTATTATCTCCTGTGCCTTTAAGAACCAAGAGTCCCAACACAGAAGGGAGGAAACACCAGAGCAATGTAAAAGATATGGAAGGTCAGTGTCAGAGGTGTGGCTCTGTTAGTAGCGTGCTAGCCAGTCAGCGAAAGTGGCAGGTACTGAGTTCCAGTCCCAGTCTCAGACCAAGAAGAAGAAGGACGAAGAGGAGGGGGGAGGGGGAGGAAGAGAAAAAGGGAAGAAGGGGAAGAAGGGGGAGGACGGGAGGAAGGAGGAGGAGGAGGGGGGAGGAGGAGGGGGGGAGGAGGGGGGAGGACTAAGAAGAGGAGGAAGAGGAGGAGGAGGAGGAGGAGGAGGAGGAGGGAGGAGGAGGAGGAGGAGGAGGAGAGGAGGAGGAGGAGGAGGAGGAGGAGGAGGAGGAGGAGGAGGAGGAGGAGGGAAAGAAAATAGAGGTCATACAAAAACTCTGTACAGATACAAAAAATGCTTTTTTTTATTATAGATTTTCATTTCATCCAGCTGTTTACATGAATTCTCTTTGAGCTCAATTAGTTAGTTGTGGCCTCTTTGAATTTATTGAGTTATTTATATATCACCTCCTTGATTTTATTGATTTTTTATAATTTTTTAATGATTTAAAATGTTATTCAAGTTCTTTGTTGTGCAGTTGTTGCCTTTCATGGATAGTTACTTTTCACTGGGATTTACACATCTGTGCCCTTTTACTTTGGGATTTCTGAGATTCTGAGAGATGGGTAGGGGTTAGGTTATGGTGTATTTTCCTGAGACTCAATAGTCAGTTGATTTCAGTGCTAGACACTGTGTGTAGACCTCCTTGCCATTCAGGATGAGAAAGTTTCACTGCAAATGCTGTTTCCGTTCATAAACCATAACCTTTACTTGTGGCAATCCATAATGAAGACCAGTCACTACTACTATTCCAATGTCTTTAGAGGAATCTAGAAGCGAATAGATATACTCATAATCTAGGAAGACTGTAGCTATCGTAGAAAAAGGAAAGAGTGTATGTGTGTGTGTGTGTGTGTGTGTGTGTGTGTGTGTGTGTGTGTGTGGTTGGGGGTGGGGGTAGGACAGGAGGTAATGTTAATGACCCATACCAGATTTGTGTTTGTATGGGAAGAGAAAGAATATGTGCTTAATCTCAATAGACAAGCCTAATGACAAAATAGAGAGATTTAAAAAAAAGAATGAGATATCTAACAAAAGATATAAACTAGGTGCTGATGGCTCATGCGTGTAATCCTACCTACTCAGGAGGCTGAAATCTAAGGATTATGATTTGAAGCCAGCCAAGGCAGGAAAATTGGTATGACTCTTATCTCCAGTTAACCACCAAAAAAACCAGAAGTGGAGATGTGGTTCAAGTAGTAGAGTCTCAACCTTGATTAAAAAAAACCCTCAGGGACAGCACCAAAGCCCTGAGTTCAAGCCTTTAGACTGACACCAAATAAAGAAAGAAAGAAAGAAAGAAGTACATCTAGTTACCATTATATTGGAACAATATGAAAATTGAACAAATACACGCATATGCAAGTAAACACAAAAATACAATTATGTTCTTTCAATCAACTTATTAGCTAAGAGTGTAGATAATGAGGAAAGATTTAGAGGTGGGGAAATAGGCAGAAGAAAATATGATCAAGAAAACAATTCTACTTTTATATAGAAAAAAACCTGTATAGAATGGCTAAAGAAAGGAAATATTATTTAAAATAGAATAGTAAAAGCGGTTGTGGCTCAAGTCTGATGACTTCAGAGCAAAGGGATGGAAAAGCCATACTAAATACTAAATGGGAAGGCAAGTACAAAATTGCTTGTATCTGATATACCAGAAAAAAAAATCACAGACAAATAAACCTTAAAACTCAGGCAGCATCAAAGATAAACAGAATTAATTTTAATATAATTTTATTGTCATTATTGAGGTGTTTTACAGCAGAGTTAACGATTCATAAATCAGGTATGAGTGCATTACTTTTTCTGGACAATGTCACCCCTGCCTTCCTTTTCCCCTCCCATCCCGGCCCACAAGTTACATAGGCTATTTTGACAATTATTTGCAACAAGATAAGAATTTTCAATTGTTCTTGTGAGACTTTGTAGACATCTCTGTGGAATGCAAGAGGTTGTGTGATCATGCAATTTGGGGGGATTCTGGGAAGGAGGGCTCTGATCTGCTTAGCCTTCAGCACTTGGAGCCAGGAGGCAGGTCCTGGAGCCAGAACTGCCAGTACTGCAGTCTTCCTGCTGTTCTCACCTTACTTGCTCCTAATGCAGCCAGGCCCAGCTCTCCAGTGCCCCATCTGCCTCTACTGGGGATTCTCCTTGTTCACCTCCATGGGCAGCATGGCAGAGAACTACAGTGGTTGCCATGTAGTCACCACACCCATTCCTCTTATTGCTCCACTTGGCAGGGAGTCTCAAGCCTGCATCGCCAACCTCTGTCAGGTATTTTGAGCCACAGCTGTTCTCTGAACGACTATAGCAAACAGTACAATCAGCGCATGTGCCTCTGTTGTGTGCTTCAGCAGGGAGCCTCACTTGATTTCAGGCATCAAAGTGTTCACTGATGGTATCCAAGTGGCCATCACAAAGTTCAAATCTGTGTGTTCCCCTGACGGACACTGACCCTCTCCCCAAACACTTCCTGTTACCCAGGATGCATGGCAAGGTTTCACAAGCCTCCTGGAGCTGTGATATCACCTTATTCCCAGGCCCCAGGAGGAAGTCAGTCCTGAAAATGGGCTTTCTGTCAAGATGACATGTGAAGGGCTGGGAATGTGGCCTAGTGTCAAGATTACTTGTCTTGTACACATGAAGCCCTGGGTTCGATTCCTCAGCACCACATATATAGAAAAGGCCAGAAGTGGTGATATGACTCAAGTGGTAGAGTGCTAGCCTTGAGCAAAAATAAGCCAGGGACAGTGCTCAGGCCCTGAGTTCAAGCCCCAGGACTGGCAAAAAAAGAAAAAGAAAAGATGACATATGAAGTATCACCTCTGAGGTAAGGAGAGTGACAGAATGCCTTGTATACAATGATTAGCCTTCCATACCACAAAAAGTCATTACTTCCTGGGTACTGACTTGTGTGATGTGTGGGCCTCTCATTTAGCTAGAGTTGGTAATCTGATGGCAGGACATTTTATTTTACCTGTTAATGGTGTTTCAGTTCTCCACCCCCTATACTGGCTTGGAATTTCTGGCTGCTTTTCTTTTACAGAATTTTCTGTAAATTCTGCCCTCCTTGATATCTCCTTTATTATTCCTATTTTTCTTATTCTCTTTCTTCAGACTCTAGTTTCTTTAGTGTTATGAGATTCTTCTAATTTACAGAATGAAAATTATAGGTGCTTCTAATCCTCTGTCTTTGCTCAGCTCCCTCTGCACTGAGATTTCTTAAAAGTTTTCCTTTATGAAAAATTTACACTGGGCTGGGAATGTGGTTTAGAGGTAGAGTGCTTGCCTAGCATGCCTGAAGCCCTGAATTCGATTCCTCAGCACCACATAAACAGAAAAAGCCAGAAGTGGCGCTGTGGCTCAAGTGGTAGAGTGCTAGCCTTAAGCAAAAAGAAATCAGGGACAATGCTCAGGCCCTGAGTTCCAAGCTCCAGAACTGGCAAAAAAAAAAAAAGAAAGAAAGAAAACTTTACACTGGCAGCCAGGCAGGAATGGCTTATGACTGGAATCCTCACTACTCAGGAGGCTGAACTCTGAGGATCATGGTTTGAAGCCAGACAAGCCAGGAAAGTCCTTAAAATTCTTATCTTCATAAACTACCAAAAAAAGGCCGGAAGTAGAGCTATGGCTCGAAGTGGTAGACACCTAGAATTGAACAAAAGAGCTCAGAGATTGGGGCTGGGATATGGCCTAGTGGCAAGAGTGCTTGCCTCGTATACATGAGGCCCTGGGTTCAATTCCCCAGCACCACATATACAGAAAATGGCCAGAAGTGTCGCTGTGGCTCAAGTGGCAGAGTGCTAGCCTTGAGCAAAAAGAAGCCAGGGACAGTGCTCAGGCCCTGAGTCCAAGCCCAGGACTGGCCAAAAACAAACAAAAAAAAGAGCTCAGAGACAGTGTCCAGACTGAGTTCAAGCCTCAGGACTGGCATAAAAAAATATGCTATCAATCACTATTGTTTAATAGAGCCTGAAGTTAAGATCAAATGAAAATAACATTAACACACATTTTATATGTATGCATACATACACTGTACATGCTAAGATATGTCAAACTAAAATATACATTTGATTTTAGCACCAGCTGGACTCTGAAATATTATATAAACAATTAATATAGAAAATACTTTAAAAACAAAACATCACAGAGAGTAAGGAAGATTACTTGCCAACGTTTTATTTGTTTATTTGTTTTGTTTTTGTTGCCAGTCCTGTGGCATGGACTCAGGGCCTGAGCACTGTCCCTGGCTTCTTTTTGCTCAAGGCTAGCACTCTACCTCTTGAACCACAGCGCCACTTCCGGCTTTTTTCTATATATGTGGTGCTGAGACGAGCACTTTACCACAAGGCCACATTCCCAGCCCCATTTTTTTTTTTTTTTTGCTTTTTTTGTGCCAGTCCTGGGCCTTAGACTCAGGGCCTGAGCACTATCCCTGGCTTCCTTTTGCTCAAGGCTAGCACTCTGCCACTTGAGCCACAGCGCCACTTCTGGCCGTTTTCTATATATGTGGTGCTCGGGAATCGAACCCAGGGCTTCATGTATATGAGGCGAGCACTCTTGCCACTAGGCCATATTTCCAGCCCCTTGCCAACATTTTAGTAACTCAAACTTCATTTTAAAACTGCTATTTTTGTTTTTTTATTTGCCAGTCCTGGGGCTTGGACTCAGGTCCTGAACATTGTTGCTGGCTTCTTTTTGCTCAAGGCTCTACCTCTTGAGCCCTAGAGCCACTTCCGGCCTTTTCTGTTTATGTGGTACTGAAGAATCGATTCCAGGGCTTTGTGCATGCTAGACAAGCACTCTACCATTAAGCCACATGCACAGCCCAAACACTTCTATTTAAAGAAAAAATAAATAACCTTCATTTGTGGTGTTTTCATGTTTGTGCAACCAAGTTATTTGACAAACTATCCACAAGATGGTGCCATGGTTAACAAGAGAAAAATACACAACCTCCCATTGTATGAGACAATTACTATCAAATTTGCTTACTTTTCCTATAATACTCATGCATTTCAAATGCTCAAATGACTGTATTTTTGTGTCAAAACTTTTATTCTTTGTAAGCCCACATTTTTCATAGATCATATTAATCAATAAAATGACCTAGGTGCTGACAGAGACATTAATTTGACCTTACTTTACAAAATTAATGGGTATTTTTTTTTACTGATTTCTTACTCAATTTTTAATGCCAGGATTAAAAATAATGTCCAAATGGCTTGTTTTAACTAGCATGAGTAAGTTAAATATGAGCAAGGTCTTTCTTTGCTAGAGACTGAATTAGGTTCTCCAAAATTCATAGGTTGAAGCTCCTAAGTCTTGATATGCCTGGGCACTGGTGGCTCTCACCTGTAATCTTAGCTAGTCAGAAGGCTGAGATCTGAATATCAAGTTCAAAGCCAGCTTTAACAGACATATTTGAGAACTAATTGGCAAAAAAAGGCCAGAAATGGAGGTGGCTCAAGTGGTAGGGTAAAAATGCTAAACAAGAAAGAGCAAAAGGCTCTTAGTTCAAGCCTTAGTATTGGGTATTCTCTCTCTCTCTCTCTCTCACACACACACATACACACACACACACACACACACACACAAGTCATGACATGATACTATTTGGAGATGGAGCTTTAGAGAGGCTATTAATGAGATTTGGGTTGTGGGAAGAGTTTGGTGCCCTTATAAGAAGAGACACCATAAATCCTTCTTTCTTTCTGTACCATGTGAGAACATAGAAAAAAGGGGCTTTCTGCAAGCCTGGAAAAGAGCTCACCCCAGAAATGGACTGTACCTGACTGTAGTCCTGTATACTATGAAAAAGTAAAGGTCTGTTGCTTAGCTCTCTGCCTGTGGTGTTTTGCTTCAGAACCTGAAACACATTAAGATTTATTTGCTTGTTGCAATACTGGGATTGAACCCAAGGCCTTGCATGTTAGGAACTCTGCCCTCAGCCCTCTGTGCTGCCTTTGCACAAGTTGCCCTTGAACTCATAATTATCTTGTTTCTGCCTCTTTAGTAATTGGGATTACAAGCATGCACCACTATACATGGCCAGATGTGTGTGTGTGTGTGTGTGTGTGTGTGTGCGTACATGCACACACTGACTAGGGTTGAACCCAGGGCATTGCACATGCAAGACAAGCTCTCTAACCCTGAGCTACACTCAAAGCATAAGATAGTCTTTAGCAAACAAAAGCACCAAAATTGTAGAAAATATTTGTGTGTGTGTGTGTGTGTGTGTGTGTGTGTGTGTGTGTGTGTGGTGGTCCTATGGCTTGAACTGAGGACCTGGGCTCTGTCCTTGAGCTATTTTGCTCAGTGCTAGCATTCTACTACTTGAGCCACAGCTCCACTTCTAGTTTGTTGTTGTTGTTGTTGTTGTTGTTGTTGTTGTTTTGGTGGTTAGAGACAAGAGTCTCCTAGACTTTCCTGCCCCAGCTGGCTTCAAACTGTGATCCTCAGATCTTAACCTCCTGAGTAGCTAGAATTACAGGAATGAGCCATCAGTGCCTGACTAGTAAGTGTATTGTAGATAGAATTTGCTACAGTGAATAACGTTTAGCTGTTGCTTATAGTTAACCATATATTACTATTAATAATATTTGAGGTTATTGCTAATTTAAGTCACTGTACTTGTAGCAAAGACTATTATGTTGGTGAAACACAATCATTTTAAGGAAGTGGAGGAAAACTTTGGGGGAGAAACTGATGAGTGAGTAGGAATGATTTTCAGTGTTGTTCCTGTAGGGCAGTAGATATAACTTGAAATTTCAGAGAGCAGTTGAAGAGGGAAGCTAGGAGGTGGGTAAAAGTGATGTGATAATCATGACTGACAGAGAAAGGTAAAAATGTCTCTGGATTTCCTACAAATGCTTAAAAGTCATTAAGATATCAACTAAATTATTATCTCTGCATTTTTCTTTCATGGTGTACAATTATTTTGATTTAACTCTGCTTGGAACCTTAAAATCCTAAGTGTCCCAGTATTTTTTTGGTTGATGTGACTCATCTACCACAAGATTTTGCCAATACTTCTGTGCAATAGGTCGACTTATATCTCTCTGTCTCTTCTTTGAGTTACTAAAAAAAAAAAGATTCTAGATACTATTCCAGATTTTAGTGAAGTAGCTTATTTGCAAAATAACCCATTGCTTAAGAATTACCTTTCATAAATTCTATTTTAATGATGCAACTGCTCAGAAATCTTGTTTCCTTTTAGACTTATTCTAAAGTTTACAATTTTTAATTAATGCTTTCTTCCTATCTTTTTATAGTCACTTCTCATCAGTCATTACTAAGTCAAATGACCATTTATTGCAGACACTAGATTTTTGTGTTCTTTTTAAGAAAATTGGAACTAGATTAATTAAAAAGAAAAATAACTTTAAGGGTTTGGGATGTGGTTAAAGTGGCAAAGTAATTGCTGGCTTGCCTAGCAAGTGTGAGACCCTGAGCTCCAATGCAGTATGGCCAAAAAGAAAAAGAAAAAGGAAAGAAAGAAGCTTAAAATTTCCATACAATTTCATACTTTAAAATATACACATCCTGTGTATCCTTCACTGAAACTTACAAACTGTAAATGTTTTGCTACATAGAGTTTGAAAGAACTAATCCCAAGAGATTTATCATAGTCTGTTAATATGAATAATTTCAAAGGTTTGTTATGTTACTAAGTCCCATTGGATCATGTTACTTTTTTTAACTGACATTATATCTTGTTAGCTAATATTTAATTTTTTTTTTTTTTAGTTTTTTTTTTTTTTTGCCAGTCCTGGGCCTTGGACTCAGGGCCTGAGCACTGTCCCTGGCTTCTTCCCGCTCAAGGCTAGCACTCTGCCACTTGAGCCACAGCGCCGCTTCTGGCCGTTTTCTGTATATGTGGTGCTGGGGAATCGAACCTAGGGCCTCGTGTATCCGAGGCAGGCACTCTTGCCACTAGGCTATATCCCCAGCCCCTAATATTTAATTTTTTAAAAAGCCCAACTTGGTAGTGTGTGGGGACAGGTAGGGACAAAAATTAAAATTGTCTTCTATGCATATTTGAAGAGCAGAAGTGTGACGTTAGAAGATAGAATAGAAATAAGCTAAAAAAATAATTTGTGAAATTAAATTCAGGTAAGTTCCCAGTCACTGGAGGTGTTCCATTCATGAAGAATTTCAAGGTCTGGTGAAGAGCTTTAGTAGAATGTAGTCAATAACCTTAGCTGTTACATTCTTTGACATTTCACTCAATTAAAACTTTTCAGCCAGTATCTGTGGCTCACACCTATGATCCTTACTACTTAGGAGGCTAGCTACTTGGTTCAAAATCAGCCCCAGTGGACAAATCCCACAGATTCTTATCTCCAATTAACCAGCAAAAAGCCAGAACTGGAACTTAAGTGGTGGAGCATCAGCTGGGCTCTGGTGAGAGCAGGAGTCCAGGGAGAGCTCAAGGACTGGAGTTCAAGCCCCAGTGTTACTTATGTGTGTGACTGCAATACTTAATTGTAGGCATTGGGAAAGAAGTGCAGTAGACAGTAAGATTATAAAAGTTGGAGCAATTGGTTCAGGTCCTGTGTTGTCACTTCATAGCTTGGGTGATTGGGGTCAGCTAGTAGCTTAATGACTTTGGTCAATTACTTAACTCCCATGTGAAGGCTTTAAGGAACCACAATGTGTTTCCTTGTTTGTGAAACAAAGATATTTCTAAGTAGTAGTGTAAGGACTTGATGACTTCATTTTGTATGTGCTTAGAACAGTGGCACGTTGTAAGTTCTATGTTATTAAAATATTAAGGATTTAAAAAGTTTTAAGGAACTATACTGAGTTCTACAATTTATATAGTACATTTAAAAGTTAAAATACTCTGGGTACCAGTGGCTCACACCTGTAATCCCAGCTACTCAGGAGGCTGAGATCTGGGATCACAGTTTGAAGCTGGCCTGAGCAGAAAAGTCCCCATGAGACTCTTATCTCCAATTAACCACTCAAAAACCAGAAGTGGAGCTGTGGCTCAAAGTGAGAGGGCTAGCCTTTAGCAAAAGAGCTCAAGGAGAGTAGCCGGGCCCTGAGTTCAAGCCCCACAACTGACAAAAAAAATAATTTAAAAAATAAAATAAAAGTTAAAATACATATTTTTATTCTACTGGAGATGTTGGGGATTTATATAATAAAAGTCTTTTCATGCCACACTTTTAAAATAATCAATGTGATCACATCAATGAACAAAAGATTTTCTCCTATGTAAACCTTAATTATTCCATAATGTATGATTTCCCCCACAATTACTCCATATCAACTTTAAATTCCCCAACTTATTTTAAGGTCTGTCTTTCATCACTTTTCTTTTTGCTTGCCCCAGTGCCACAAAGCCTTGCCTAACCAACTTAGCCATCTGGAGTTGCAACACCAAGGTCCCCAAACAGCACTTGAGAAACTATGATTTATACTTAATGTGTTACAGGTGGCTTCATAGGAGAAATGCTTAGTTTTTATGTCATTAAAGTGATGAATTTCTAAATTCTCAAATTGAGTTTCTGTTAAACATTTACTGTCATTCATTTTTTCCGAATTTGTATTTTTCTGTACATTTCCCAAATAATATTCTCAACCTTATGTTTACAAGGGCAAATTTACCCTTAAAAATCCTATTCATCCAAGAGAAAGACACAGGAGGTTTCTACTGTTGACATTATCTTTAAAGTTCTAGGTGAATTTCCTTTGGCATACCCTACGTAGTTACTGTATGTGATTTTGGTACACTGGATATTGTTTATATGCCTACCTGATCTAGGGAAGAAAAAGAAAAATGAGGGTGTAAGATATCACAAGAAATGTATTCACTGCCTTATTATGTAACTGTACCCCCTTTGCACAACACCTTGTCAATAAATTTAATTAAAAAATTCTATTCATGATAGATGAGTATTTAAAGATTCAAGAATAAGACTTCCTTCTATTAAAAATATCTTGTGTTTCTTAGACTACATTATACTCAATTTAATTACATGTTTTAGAAATCATCTGGTTAGGGGGCTGGGGATATGGCCTAGTGGCAAGAGTGCTTGCCTCCTATACATGAGGCCCTGGGTTCAATTCCCCAGCACCACGTATACAGAAAACGGCCAGAAGTGGCGCTGTGGCTCAAGTGGCAGAGTGCTAGCCTTGAGCAAAAAGAAGCCAGGGACAGTGCTCAGGCCCTGAGTCCAAGCCCCAGGACTGGCCAAAAAAAAAAAAAAAAAGAAATCATCTGGTTAGAAAAAGGAAAAAAATAGAAATTATCTGGTTAAAAAATTGACAGTACTTTTTGTAAAACTACTTGAAGGTAAAAAACAATTGACAGCATATCAAAGAATAGAAATATGCTGATAGGAATGTAATAGATGAAGTAATCTCAAGTATAAATTGTACTAAAATAAGCAGCTACTGTACAATCTGACATTTAATCTTTTATATTTTTTGACCAATTGATTTTTCCTTTTTATTGTTATGCATTAAATTGTATATAATGTTGTATTGGTTTCTGAAAAAATGAGTAGGTACCAGTTTATGTTCTTTGAGAATGTTAGTTTTCTTATTCTAATTATTAAAGAAAAGCATACAATGAAATGAATAAAGTGATAATCATGTCTTTAAGGAACACTGTTAACTATACCTCTGATAAGTAAATATTTTCAATTTAAAACTTACTTTAAAAATGAATAATGAGGGGCTGGGGATATGGCCTAGTGGCAAGAGAGCTTGCCTCGTATACATGAGGCCCTGGGTTTGATTCCCCAGCACCACATATACAGAAAACGGCCAGAAGTGGCGCTGTGGCTCAAGTGGCAGAGTGCTAGCCTTGAGCAAAAGGAAGCCAGGGATCCTGAGTCCAAGGCCCAGGACTGGCAAAAAAAAAAAAAAAAAAAAAAATGAATAATGAATAGAGAGCTGGGAAGGTGGCTTAGCAGTAGAGGGCATGCACAAAGCCCTGGGTTCGATTCCTCAGCACCACATAAAACAGAAAAAGCTGGAAGAAGCATTGTGGCCCAAGAGGTAAAGTGCTAGCCTTGAGCAAAAAGAAGCCAGGGACAGTGCTCAGGCCCTAAGTCCAAGCCCCAGGACTGGCAAAAAATACAAAAGAAAATAAAAATAAAGAGTTATCATTTAAAATTTCCAAAAGCTTTACTGTGATACTGAAAATATCTATTACAATATGTAATACAGTAAGAAAACAAATTGAATTTTAGGTATACCTAAAACGATTGTCAACCCAGTGTGCGCCACTACAGTAAATAATAATTGATCTGATATAACCCTATTTTGATATTTCAGGAAAACATTCTTTGATAATGGTTAAATGAAGACAATTGTTTTCAAATTTTTAGCTGTGAAAAATGAACTTTAAGCATGGTATAAAGTTAGCCATTTCTATATTTTCTAATATTTAGATGTTCTTGATAAATGACCCTGTGAACAAGCTGTGCTAGCTCCATTTGCCTGTATGTTTATTGATCCTTTAGCTACTCTTAAGGACAGATCATAGAACTGATTGTTGGACATACTTGGCAAAATTATCTAGCCACTATTTAAATCAACTGGCAACTAAAATGATTTCTGTTACTAGGAGCTATTTTCTGTATTTGAATATCTTTAGCTGGAGAAGGGAGACATTCTGAATGCTGCCATTTTTGCAGTATTAATTGAAGAATTTGGCAGATGTACTTTTTGAGCCTGGGAACCAGATCTACTACTACTCTGATAGAGGCCTATCCGGATTTTTCCCTACTTGTCTTAAGTCACTTGCAAAGACTCCTATTGTGTATATTGCTAAAGTGTCTCCAGTTATTTTTACCAGATTATACTTACTGATGAAGTATAAGAGGTCCAGTTGAGGGCTGGGAATATGGCCTAGCAGTAGAGTGCTTGCCTTGCATACATGAAGTCCTGGGTTCAACTCCTCAGGACCACATATATAGAAAAAGCCAGAAACGGTGCTGTGGCTCAAGTGGTAGAGTGCTAGCCTTGAGCAAAAAGAAGCCAAGGATAGTGCTCAGGCACTGAGTTCAAGACCTAGTTGGCAGAGAGAGAGAGAGAGAGAAAGAGAGAGAGAGAGAGAGACAGAGACAGAGACAGAGACAGAGACAGAGAGAGACAGAGAGAGACAGAGAGAGAGGAGAGAGAGATCCAATTGATTGATGGCTTATCTGATAATCTGTCTTTTTCATTGCCAGCTATTCTGGTAGATATGAAGTGATGTCACCTTATGGTTTTAATTTACATTTCCCTTATGACAATGATGTCAAAACGTATTGCCAGTTTGGATATCTTCTTTTAGACTTGTCTAATTCTTTTGTCAATTTAAAGAAAAAATTCTTCTATGTTATTTGTAGGAGTTCTTTATAAACTCAGAATATATACAACAGGCTAAATAATGTGTTATGAATATTTTCTCTGAACTTTTACCTTCCTTCTCATTCTCTAACTGATGTTTTGATGAACTGAAATTTTAAATAAGGTTCCATTAATTAATTTTTCTTTTGCCAGTTCTGGGGCTTTAACTCAGGCCTGAGCACTGTCCCTGGCTTCTTTTTGTTCAAGGCTAGCATTCTACCACTTGAGCCACAGCACCATTTCTGGTTTTTTCTGTTTATGTGATACTGAGAAGTTGAACCCAGGGCTTCATGCATGCTAGGCAAGCACTCTATCATGAAACCACATTCTCAGCTGCTTCTTCTGTAAATTTTATTTTTTTAATTATTTTATTTTGGGCCATAATGAGGTTTGAACTCATTGTGCTGGCTAGTGAAGCACTCTACCACTTGAGCCATGTCTCTTAACACTTTTTCTGCCTTAGTTTTCAAATGGAATCTCATGCTTTTTTTTTTTTTTTTGCCCATGCTAGCCTCAAGCTGTAATCCTCCCACTTGAGTCCCTCCCATATAAGTGGGATTACAGGTGTGAACCATACATCCAGCTTATTTGTTGAGACAGGGATCTTAGTATTATTCAAGCTGGCCTCAAACTGTGATCTTCTTAGTTTCAACTTCCCATGTTGATGGGATTGCAGATGTGAGCCACTGTGCTAGGTTAGATTCACAAATCATCTTAACTATGCTGTGGCTAGTATGAATTAGGGGTTGTCTCACTATTTTTTTTCAAATTTTTATTATCAAACTGATGTACAGAGAGGTTACAGTTTCATATGTTAGGCATTGGATACATTTCTTGTACTGTTTGTTACCTTGTCCCTCATTCCCCCCTCCCCCCTCACTATTTTTTATATAGATAAGCAGTTAGTCTAGCATCATGCTTAAAAATGTTAACCTTATTTAACTATAGTTACAACTACCTTGTAAATTAGGAGACTGTATTTGGATGGATCTATTTCTGAACTCTATTCTGTATCAATATTGGTTCATATATCTATTGACCCAATTTTACTACATACTTATTACTTTACTTTTATAGTAAATCTTAAAGTATGTTTCTTCAAGGTTATTTTGACTATCCTAGATCTTTTGTATTTCCATATAAATTTTAGAATCAGGTTAATAGTTTCCACAAACATCAAACCTTCTAGGATTTATATATACGTGTGTGTGTGTGTGTGTGTGTGTGTGTGTGTGTAGAGAGAGAGAGATAACTGACATACTAATAATATTGAGTTTTCTCCCCATGAACATTTCAAGTCTTTAATTTCTCTCAGCAATGTAATATATTTATTTATTTATTTATTTATTTATTTATTTATTTATTTATTTTGACCAGTCCTGGGGCTTGAATTCAGGGCCTGAGCACTGTCCCTGGCTTCTTTTTGCTCAAGCCTAGCTCACTGCCACTTGAGCCACAGCGCCACTTCTGGCCTTTTCTATATATGTGGTGCTGAGGAATTGAACCTAGGGCTTCATGAATACGAGGCAAGCACTCTTGCCACTAGGCCATATTCCCAGCCCCAGCAATGTAATATTTTTGTTATCATTAAGTAGTTGTACAAAGAGTTGCCATTCACCGAACCAGTTTATGAATATAGTTCAACTTGATCAGTGTCACTCCTTTCAATATTCTCACTCACCCCTTCCTTTACTTACCTTAATTTTAGGTTATGTATTGAATTTTTGCCATTTAATAAAGCAGTTTTCATTCATTATGCATCTTGATCTGTGTCATCATTTCAACATCTTCACTAACCCCCCTTGTATTCATTTCTTCCCTTATATTTCTCAATTCTGTAGTATATACAATGAATTCTTACCTGCAGTCTCCTACCTTCCCTCTTTCATTCTTTCACCCATCTTCCCTTGGTCCCACCCACCCCTCTTGCAAGTACCCATTTCCTGATACTTATTTTGTTGGGTTTTGACTTAGTCTTTTTAAAGAATTATACTATTTTCACTCTCCATAGTCTTTTACAATTCTGTTAATTCATTTGTTTTAAGATTATTTTTAATTGTTCTAATAAAGGTGATTTTCAAAGGAGTAGTTAATTCATTTGTAACCCCTTGCTTACCACCCAGTGTGTTTACTTGTAGACTTATAGATGCATTCTAGCACCACAAAAGAAGAAAACTGTATAACCTGTGTTTTTCTGGGTCTGGCTTATTTTGCTTAATATAATTTTTGCCAAGACTTTCCATTTCTTTACAAATGGTACAGTATCATTCTTTCTGATGGATGAGTAGAATTCCACTGTGTACATATACCACATTTTCGTGATCCATTTGTCCACTAAAGGACATCTGGGCTGATTCCATATCTTGGCTATGGTTAATAATGCTGCAATGAACATGGTTGTCCTGGTAGCCTTAGTGTGGCCTTGTTTGAACTCTATTGGATAAATGACCAGGAGAGGAAATGCTGGATCATAGGGTAGTTCTATGTTTAGTTTTTTGAGAAACCACGATACTGCTTTCCAGAGCAAATGAACAAGCTTTATTAATAGAATGTAATAGAGTTCCCTTTTGGCTACATCCCTGCCAACATTTGTGATTGTTAGTTTTCTTGAAAGTGGCCATTGTAACTGGGGTAAGGTAGAATCTCAGTGTCAGCAATTTATTATTGTTACCACAAACATTCAATGTAGAGAGCCTTCTTGACTTGGTTGATTTTATTCTTAGGAATTGATGTTTAAAATGTTATTGCCAACTGTACTGCTTCATAAATCTTACTTTTCACTACTTATAGTTAGCATGTACAAACACAATTCATTTTTATGTATTAACTTTTCATCTAACTGCCTTGCTAAATTTAGTAAATTTCCCTTTTTTGCTGACTTCTTATATTTTCTTTATATACACAAACATTGTCTATAAATAACATAACTTTACTCATTTCCTGTTTTTGTGTCTTTAAAAAAAACTGGGCTGGGAATGTGGTTTAGTGATAGGGTGCTTGTCTAGCATGCATGAAGCCCTGGGTTTGATTCCTCAGTACCACATAAACAAAAAAGCTGGAAGTGGTGCTGTAGCTCAAGTGGTAGAGTATTAGCAAAAGAAGCTCAGGGACAGTGCCCAGGCCTGAGTTCAAGCTCCAGGTCTGGCAAAAAAAAAAAAAAGAAAGAAAAAAGAAAAAATTTAAAAATAAAAAATATTTTATTTTGGTATAATACTGAATTGAAAATGGTGAATAGTGTCATGTTGGCCAATATTAGGGGTAAGGTACCCAAAAACCTAGCTGTAGGTTTTCATGTGGCTTGAACTCAGGGCCTATGCCTGTCCTTGAGCTCTTTTGCTAAAGGCTAGTGCTCTACCACTTTGAGCCACTGCACCACTTCCAGTTTTCGAGTGGTTAGCTGGATATAATAAGAGTCTCCCTGGGCTGGCTTTGAACCATGGTCCTCGGATCTCAGCCTCCTGAGTAGGTGGGATTACCAGCGTGAGCCACCAGTGCCTGACTTGTTGAAAGTTTTTTTTATCATGAATGAGCATTGAACTTTATCATATGCTCTTGCTCCAGCTATTGAGATAGTCATACACTTTTTTCTTCTAATTGTTAGTATAATAAATTAAATTAAGTTTTTTCCAAATGTTGAACCAACTTTGTTTCTTAGAATCAACCCAACTTAATCATTAGTGTTATCAATTTTACATATTATAGAGTTTAAGTTGTAATACTTTGTTCAGTATTTGGGTATCTTAGGTTCATGGAGGATATCAAACAGTGACTTTTTTTTCTTATACTGTCTTTGTAAATAGACATAGAATAGGATAGTTGTACTGCCTATTAAAATTGTTCACTCTTCCAGTATAATCTGAAAAATAGCATTATTTCCTTAAATATTTGGAATAATTCTCCTTTAGAGCAATATTGGCCTAGAGTTTCTTTGTGGAAAAGGTTTTAATTATGAATACAATTTATTCTTCTTCTCCTCTTTCTCTTCTCTTTTCTCCTTAGCCCTCCTCTCCTCCATCTTCTACTTTCTCCTTCTTCTCTTCCTCTTCCATCATGGTATTGAGGTTTGAACTCAGGTTTTTATGCGAGGCAAATTCTCTACCATTTCAGCCTAAACCTAAATATAATTTCTTTAGCCAATATAAGACAAATCAGATTTTGTTGTTTTTTGTTTTCTTTATGTACATGTGTGTGTGCATGTACACTTATGCTGGTACTGGGACCTGAACTCATGGCCTCTAATTTCTGCTTAACTTTTTTGCTCAAGGCTGGCACTCTAGCACTTAAGCCTACACCTCCACTTCTGGCTTTTTGCTGATTAACGGAGATAAAAGTCTCAAATTTATCTATACAGGCTGGCTTCAAACTGTTACCCTCAGATATCAGATTGCTGAGTAACAAGGATTATGGATGTGAGCTATTGGCATAGCTTTTTTCTTCTTCTTTTTTCTTTCTTTCTTTCTTTCTTTTTTTTTTTTTTTTTTTTTTTTTTTTTGGCAGTTCTGGGGCTTAAATTCAGGGCCTGACTTGGAGCCTCTTTGAGCTCAATACTACTGCCTCTACCACTTGAGTGATATGCCACTTCTGGCCTTTTCTGAGTAGTTTATTGGAGATAAGGATGCCAGACTTTCCTTCCCTGGGCTGGCTTCAAACCACAATCCTCATATCTCAGCCTCCTAAGTAGCTAGGATTACAGGCGTGAGCCACTGGTGCCTGGATCACAGATTTCTCTACATATTTCAAAGCTGTACTATTAGGTGTATTAAAAATGTGCATTCCTAGCCAGGCACCGGCGGCTCATGCCTGTAATCCTAGCTTCTCGGGAGGGTGAGATCTGAGGATCCAGGTCAGAGTCAGCTGGGGCAGGAAAGTCCATGAGACTCTAATCTCCAATTAACTACCAGAAAACCAGAAGTGCTGATGTGGCTCAAAGTGGTAGAGCACTAGCCTTGATCTGAAGAGCAGAGCTCAGGGACAGTACCTAGGCTTAGAGTTCAAGCCCCATGACCGGAAAAAAAGTGCATTCCTTTGTAATTGTTACTTAATTTGTATACATATATGTATATCTATATATGTATATCTCATATATATATATTATATTTCTATCTATCATCTATGTATTGATCAATCGATTGATCTATTGATATATCTATTTATTTATCTGCTGGGAGCCAGTAGCTCAGAGCTCACACCTGTAATCCTAGCTACTCAGGGAGTTAAGATCTGAGGATTGTGGTTCAAAGCCAGCCTGGTCAGGAAAGTCCATGAGACTTTCTCCAATCAACCACCAAGACTCAGAAATGGAGCTATGACTCAAGCAGTACAGTACTAACTTGGAGTAAAGAAGCTCAGGGACATCACCCTGCCCTGATTTCAAGTCCCAGGACCAGCACACACGTATGCCTCTAAGTCAGATACTTGTAATTGTTGCGACTTGAGACTTGGAGGATGACATTTTGAAGCCAGCCTAGGCAGAAAATCCCACAATATTCTATCTCTAATTTACCAGCAAATAGTCATCCTGGAGTAGTCATGTGGTTGAGCTCTAGTCTAACAAGCAAGCTGACCAAGCATGAGGCCCCTAAAATCAAGCCCTGGTACTTTGTTCATGGGAGTTAAATAATTTAGTTCTTTTCTACTTTACCACTTGGCTATTCTACTCCTCTTCCCCCACTCACAAGAGTGTATTTGACTTGGAATAAGAAAGAAGATAGACAAGGAAGGAAAAATCTCACTTGACTGATGCAGTTAAAATCTACATCTGTAGTCTTCTCATAGCATTTGCATAATTAGTGGATTCATCTTTTTTTTTTTTGGCCAGTCCTGGGGCTTGAACTCAGGGCCTGAGCACTGTTGCTGGCTTCTTTTTGCTCAAGGCTAGCACTCTACCACTTGAGCCACAGCACCACTTCCGGCTTTTTCTATAGATATGTGGTGCTGAGGAATCAAACCCAGGGCTTCATGTATATGAAGCAAACACTTTACCACTTTACCAGCCCTGGATTCGTCTTTAATAGAATACTTTTGTGAATTTGTTAGTAGGACCCTCTTTCCAATTCTTGGGGATCTGTCCATAATTTTCAATTATAATTAGTTACAAATCCCTTCAACATAAGTTGTAATTTTATCTTCCTTAGTTTGAAAAAATCTAACCTTAGTTTATGGGAGACCACCCATCTGTTGACCTATTCTCTAAATAGTCCCTTTGTATGGAGATTCTCTCAAGAAGATCAAATATGGCTCCCTGGCACATGTCTAAGATAGTGGTAGGAAATGGAAACAAGACTTCAACAATTTGACCACAACATTTTCTTATGTTTATTCTGATCACAGTTCCATTTAATATTATATTTTTATTCTTTAGTGTCTTCACTAGAAGTTAAGGGGTAACATAAAACACTCAGCTTTAGCAAGACTTTTTTTCTTGCACTACGTTTACCACCAGAATCTTCTTCAGTAACTTCAGAAATAATCTTCATTCCATTTATGCCTGTTATAAAACAAAAACAGAAAACAAGTCATTTATCTTATCTAAGATAATGTAATCTTCATTAGGTCATATACATTTCATTACCTAATCTCTTTTTCAACCTACCTCTGCCACTCACTTTTATAGTAGCACCCAATATTTTGTCTTACCTATAAATAAAAACTTTCCATAATCTCACCTTAAATTTATGATCACTAATCTCTAGTGGACCCTTAATGCTATTAAAAAACCATACTAGATGGGGGTGAGTGATAGAAGGGGTGACATTGGGTCAAGATATATTGTACTTACAATCTGACTAGTGGAACTAAAACCCCTTTGTACAACTACTTGAAACAATAATTAAAAATAAAAATCATACTAAATTACTATAGGATTGCTTTGTTAAGTTACTCTAGGATTTTTTATTTATTATTTACTTTTTTGGTGCCAGTCCTGGGGCCTAGGCACTGTCCCTGAGCTTTTTTGATGAAGAATAGCACTCTACCTCTTGAGCCACAGCTCTAATTCTGGCTTTTTGGTAATTTATCAGAAATAAGAATTTCATGGATTTTCCTGCCCCAGCTGGCTTGAACCACAATCCTCAGCTCTCAGGCAAATGAATAGCTAGGATTATATGTGTGAGACACTGGTGCCCAGCTACTCTAAGTTTTTTTTATTTGTTTCATTGATAGCGTTGGAGATTGAACACAGGGATTTGGCATGCTAAGCAAGTATTGTACCACTTGAGTCACACTCTTTATTTTGTTTTGAGACAGGGCCTTATGGCTACCTTTACCCAGGCTGACTTCAAAATCATGATCCTCCTGTCTCCATCTTCCAAGTAGTTGGGATTACACTCATTTCAGCAGTACACCAAATTCCCAGTATTTTTAATTCCACCACTAGTAGAAAACTGTTCATTCCTGTATACAATCTGTCTCCACAAATCTCCAATTCTCCTTCCCCTTCCCCCTTTCCTTTCTGCAGGCTGTGCTCACTATGAGAACTGAGCATGCTCCCCTGGTATCTGGAGGCATGCCTAAGGAAGCATGCAGGCTTATTTGAGAAGGACACTGGCAATGTGAGGTGAATTCAAATGGTCAGATACAGATGTGACTGAAGTCAGTGGTGGGCTGTGAACATATGATTCAAGTCTCAGAGACATCTGCTGTGGAGAAGTATACCATTAATATAATAATTATTAATTTAAGTTTAAAACCATGTTGCCTTAAGAGTATTAGCAGCTAAATTTGTGATCAATACACTTTGATGCTTAGGGTTTTTCCTCTCCAAAACAAAATTCAGTTTTTGGTTTACTTAGGATTCAGTAGGAATATTTATTACATTTACATTTGTTAATTTTTGGTTACATCAACTTCTTTTGTGGACTCTACATATAGTCTATTTGGGGAGATAAGACACTAGAGTATTTTTAAAAGATGTACAAATTGATTTAGAATAAAATATATAAAGTTCCATAAATTCAGAGATATAGAGTGTTTTAGAAAGAGGAACAAAAAATGTTGTAAAGTAAATATTTCAGTGGTGTTGCCTAAATTATCAATTATTTAGGGGACTAAGGTGGGAGGATCATTTGAGTCCAAAATGATGAGACCCTGTCTCAAAAACACACATAATTAGCTCATAAGTTTTTTTGTTTGTTTGTTTGCTGGTCCTGGGGTGGGGGTGGGGGGCTTGCACTCAGCTCCTGGGCGCTGCGCCTGAGCCTCTTTGTTCTCAAAGCTAGGGCTCTACCACTTGAGCCACAGCACCACTTCCAGCTTTTTTTGTGAGTAGTTTATTGTAGATAAGAGACTCACGGACTTTCTGCTCTGGCTGACTTCCAACCTCTATCCTCAGATCTCAGCCTCCTGAGTAGCTAGGATTACAGGTGTGAGCCACCAGCACCTAGCACGAGTAAGTTTTGATTAAATTAAAGGTAAATAAGAACATAGTTATCTTTTTTTTTTTTTTTTGGTCAGTAATGGGGCTTGAACTCAGGGCTTGGGCACTGTGTCACTGAGCTCTTTTCTCAAAGCTAGTGCTACCACTTTGAGCCACAGTGCCACTTTCAGTTTTTCTGGTGGTTAATTGGAGATAAAAGTCTCATGGATAAGATACAGAGAAAGTGTAGGTACAACCACAGGAAGGTGATACAAGAAGATCATCAATAATAGAGGCTACAGTTACATATGGCACATTGAAGGTAGTTACAACTGTGATATAACAATCGTTTCCATAACATGGAGTTCATTTCACTTAGCATTATCTTATGTGTTTGTAAGGGTATAGCTATTGGGCTCCTGTGATCCTCTGCTGTGACTTGCCTAAACCTGTGCTAATTATTCCCTATAAGGGAGACCATATAGTCTATGTTTCTTTGAGTCTGGCTCACTTCACTTAGTATAAGTTTTTTCCAAGTCCTTCCATTTCCTTACAAATGGGGCAATGTCATTCCTTCCAATAGAGGCAAAAAATTCCATTGTGTATATGTACCACATTTTCCTGATCCATTCTTCTACTGAGGGGTATCTGGGTTGGTTCCAGATTGTAGCTATGACAAATTGTGCTGCGATGAACATTGTTGTACTGGTGGCTTTAGTGTGATTATGTTTGTGGTCTTTTGGATAGATACCCCAAAGTGGGGCTGCTGGGTCATAGGGGAGATCTGTGTTTAGCCTTCTGAGGAATCTCCATACTGCTTGCCAGAGTGGCTGAACCAGTTTACATTCCCACCAACAATGAAGTAGGGTTCCCTTTTGGCCACATCCCCTCCAACAGTTGTTATTGTTAGTTTTCTTGATATAGGACATTCTTACTGGAGTGAGATGGAATCTCAATGTTGTTTTGATTTGCATTTCTTTTTTTTTTTGGCCAGTCCTGGGCCTTGGACTCCGGGCCTGAGCACTGTCCCTGGCTTCTTCCCGCTCAAGGCTAGCACTCCGCCACTTGAGCCACAGCGCCGCTTCTGGCCGTTTTCTGTATATGTGGTGCTGGGGAATCGATCCTAGGGCCTCGTGTATCCGAGGCAGGCACTCTTGCCACTAGGCTATATCCCCAGCCCTGATTTGCATTTCTTTTATGGCCAGTGATGTAGAGCACTTTTACATATGTCTCTTGGCCATTCTCATTTCCTCATCAGAGAAGTCTCTTTTTAAGTCTCTAGCCCACTTGATCAGGGGGCTATGGTTCTTTGAGGTTTTGTTTTGGAGGAAGGTAATTTTTTTAGTTCTGTATATATTTTAGATATGAGGCCTTTGTCCTTTGAATGGCCAGTAAAGATCTCCCAATCTGTGGGCTTTCTGTTTATCTTGCGAGCTATGTCCTTTGCCGTGCAGAAGCTCTGCAGTTTGATGCAGTCCCATTTGTCTAACCTTTCTTTGATTTGTAGCATTTCTGGGTCTTTGTTAAGAAAGTTCCGTCCTGTGCCAAGGAGCCCAAGTGTTTCTCCTACTCCTTCGATTAGTGTTCTCTGTATCTTATCTGAGTATATTGGAAACCGGGTATACTGGTATTAGAACTAGGAAATTGGAAGTGAATACCGAAATCGAGAGACAGAGCGTAAAAAAAGACAAACAACTACAAAAGCAATACTTGCAAAACTGTTTGGTGTAAATTAACTGAACAACTCATGGTGGGGGGGGGAAGGGGGATGGGAGGGAAAGGGGGAGGGGGAGGGGGGAATGAGGGACAAGATAACAAGCAGTACAAGAAATGTATCCAATGCCTGTATGAAACTGTAACCTCTCTGTAATTCAATTTGATAATAAATATATGTATATAAAAAGTAAAAATAATAAACTGGCATCATATTCAAACCTTAAAAAAAAAAGTCTCATGGATTTTCCTGCTGGAGTTAGCTTTGAACCGAAATCCTCACACCTCAGCCTCTGGAAAGCTAGGATTATAGGCATGAGCCACTAGGGCCAGGCCCATAGTTATCTTTTAAAAAAAACATGTTAAAGAGCTGGGAATATGGCCTAGTGATAGAGTGCTTGACTTGTATGCATGAAGCCCTGGGTTCGATTCCTCAGCACCACATAAAACAGAAAAAGCCAGAAGTGGCACTGTGGCTCAAGTGGCAGAGTGCTAGCCTTGAGCAAAAAGGAAGCCAGGGACAGTGCTCAGGCCCTGAGTCCAAGCCAGAGAACTGGCAAAATAAAATAAAATAAATGTGTTAAATGACCTATAATATTTGTACATATTTATAAGGTACACCAAACATGTATACAAAGTATAAAGATCAAATCAGGGTAATAAATTTGTTTCCTCAAACATGTACCATTTCTATGCATTGAAACCCTTTGAACTTTATTTATTTTGAAATAAATAACAACTTTTTGAGGGCCATAGTTTCCTTATTGTGTTCCTATCTAACTGTACTTTGGTATCAATTATCCAACCTTTCTATATCCCTTCCCTCTCTCCTATCTAATTTCTAGTAAGCATTATTCTATTCTTTACTTCTTGTAGATTAACTTTTTTAAAGCCTCCACATATGAGTGAGAATGTGCAGTATTTGTCTTTCTGTTCCTGGTTTATATCAGTTAATATAATATCCTTTCCTAAAAATTACAGAGTTTCATTTGTTTCTAAGGTTGAGTGTTTTACTGTAATCATATACTACATTTCTTTATCCATTAATGCATGTGCAAACTACGGTCCTCCTACTTTTGTTCCTGTGTACCTGATCTGACAGGCATAGATATGAACAAGATCAAGGAAAACAAAATAAGGGCAGATGAGGATCTTAAGTCACAGTGCTGGGGTGCTGGGCTGGGGTGCAGCCCAGTGATAAAGTATATGCTTAGCATGCATGATGAGTTCATGGGTTCAATCTCCAGCAAAAACAAAGTAAAACAAAGACAGCTAGAAGCCATTAGTGCCTTTTAAACCTGAAGGACAAGGGAGTCAGTAGGATCAAGATATAAAAAGTTGACTAAGATTACTTATATTTAAGAAGCCATGTGTAAAGCACATCTCTGTAAATTATGATTTCAATAAATAAGAGAGAGAGAAAAAATAAAACAACAAAGTCTCTTTTTTCCCCCAGAGCTGAGGATGGAACTCAGGGCCTTGCACTGGCCAGGCAAGTGCTTTTCCACTGTGCTAAATCCCCAATTCTCATTCTCTCTCCCTCTCTCCCTCCCTCCCTCCCTCCCTCCCTCCCTCCCTCCCTCCCTCCCTCCCTCCCTCCCTCCCTCCCTCCCTCCCTCTCTCTCTCTCTCTCTCTCTCTCTCTCTCTGTCCTGGAGCTTGAACTCAGGGCCGGGGCACTGTTCCTGAGCTGCTTTTGCTCAAGGCTAGCACTCTACCACTTGAGCCACTTCCAGCTTTTTCTATAGATCTGTGGTGCTGAGGAATCGAACCCAGAGCTGCATGTATGTGAGGTAAGCACTCTACCACTAGACTATATTCCCAGCCCCAGCCCCACCCCACCCCATCCTCTTTTCTATGACAACCTCTATTATAATAATGACATTATGTATAGTTGGATGCCATTTGTGGATGTGTGCTGAAGGTATAAGTACTTCCAACAGATATGCTGGATGTTTTGTTAAACAGAAATGATAATAATAAAAAAACAGACATGATAATATGTTTAAATTCAAAGAACTTACCTCTTTTAAAGAATTACAATCTTGCCAGGCATTAATGGCTCATGCCTGTAATCCTAGCTACTCAAGATGCTGAGATTTGTGGATCATGGTTCAAAGCTGGTCCAGATAAGGAAGTATGTAAGACTCTTACCTCCAATTAACTACAAAAAGGCCAGAAATGGAACTGTGGCTCAAAGTGGTAAGAGCACTAGACTTGATCAACAAGAGCTCAAGGACAGCATCCAGGCCCAAAGTTCAAGCCCCAGGACTAGCAAAAAAAAAGAAAAAAAGAAAAAGAATCATAATTCTTCTGAAATTTTGCACATAGGTATTAGTGTTAAATAGGGTAGCTGTTAAAAATAAGTTTGCTTTTAATGGACCCATAAAAAACTTAGCAGTACTGGTGACTCACACTTGTAATCCTAGCTACTCAGGAGGCTGAGATCTGAGGATTGTGATTTGAAGTCAGCCTGGGCAGGAAAGTTCATGAGACTCTCATCTCCTAACCACCAAAAAAGGTAGAAGTAGAGGTATGGCTTAAGTAGAAAAGGACTAGCCTTGAGCAAAAAAAAGATCAGAGTCAGTGCCCAGGCCCTGAGTTGAAGCCCAAGGACTCGCACCAAAATAAAAATTATGAGAATGGAATACTATGTGATGATTATATGCATGTATACACTATGTAATGTTTAATTTAGCTTAGACATGTTTATCTCTTCAACCATTTGTTAATTTTTACGGTAAAAACATTCAAATTTTTTACTTCTAGGTTTTAAAAAATATAAAGTACTTTATTGTCATCTATAACCACCCAACTATGCAACAGCACACCAGAAAAATCTTGCTTTTATCTAACTGTACCCAGTTAAACTTGGTTCATTTTTCCCAGCTCCTTTCTCTGTTGACCCCTATTTTATGCTCAACTTTCAGGATACCAAATCTTTTAGACCCTAATATGAGTTAGGTCATATGCTATTTGTCTTTCTATGCCTGGCTTATTTTACTTAGCAAAATGATCGCCAGTTCCATCCATGTAAGGGTAACTTTTGAGATTATGAATGTTTCCAGTTTAGAACTGTGCCCTATTTTTCAGTAATGTATTTCAAAATGAAGAAAACTATTCTCTTGGGTCTCATGAAGAAACCAGAGAAATGAATAATAAGCTGAACTGAAGCTTAAAGATAATTGCACAAAGGTGTAAAGAATATCTTTGTTTATGTTTTAAATGTGAGCAGCAAGTTGAACAACACTTTAGAAGAATTCATGGGGGCTGGGAATGTGGCCTAGTGGTGGAGTGCTTGCTTGCCTAGAAGAATTCATTTTGCCATGTAGAGGAAATTAGTATGAATTTGCATATACCACCACATTGCTTTATTCCATGTAGAAAAAAAGATTTCTCAATCATTCATTTGAATTAATATGACAGCTTTTTTTTCCTTTCTGTGCCAGTATCAGGGTTTGAACTCAGGCCTCATGCTTGATTAGCTTTGCTTTTTCCACTGGCATTCTACCACTTGAGTCATGCTTCCTTCCTTTCTTTTTTTCTTTCTTTTTATGTCAGTACTGGGATTTGAACTCCAGAATGCACATTCTCACTTTCGGCTGGTGTTCTTCCACTTACACCACACCTCCAAGTCCCAGCCTGGCATTTTGCTGCTGAGCTACCTTTAAATCATAATCCTCAAGATCTGAGCCTCTTTAGTAGTTGGGATTATAGGCATTAGACATTGCAGCCCACCTTAACCTGACTAATTTTTTAAAGAACAAATTAACTGTAAAAAATTTAAAAATAAAGACATCTTTTTTTTTTTTGGTGCCAGCCCTGGGCTTAAACACAGGGCCTGGGCACTGTCTCTAAGCTCTTTTGCTCAAAGCTAACTCACTACCACTTGAGCCATACCTCCACTTCCAGCTTGTTTTTACAAGTGGAGTTTTTATTTTTGGTGTTTAATTAGAGATAAGAATCTCATAGACTTTCCTAGTTTCAAACCTTGATCCTCAGACCTCAGCCTCCTGAGTACGATTATGTGCTTGAATCACCAGTATCCTGTAAAAGTATCTTTTTTTCCTTTTTTTTGCCAGTCCTGGGCTTGGACTCAGGACCTGAGCACTGTCGCTGGCTTCTTTTTGCTCACTCTGCCACTTGAGCCACAGCACCACTTCTGCCCATTTTCTATATATGTGGTGCTGGGGAATCGAACTCAGGGCTTCATGTATGCAAGGCAAGCACCCTTGCCACTAGGCCATATTCCCAGCCCTGTAAAAGTATCTTTTAAACAGCATTTTTATAGGTTACATAAGTAATTCTATTTGAATTGCTACATATGAGAATATTCTATGGAGCATCATAAGAACTAAGTGCTAGACTTATTTCTTTTGTTTTTTTCTTATTCTATACACTTATAAAATTATTTAATATTTATGAGATTATATAAGCAACCATGCTACAGCATTATAATCAATATATTGATTATAATCAATAACCTATCTTTTGTTTATATCTATTCATCTAGACACTTCAAGGGTAAAACTGACTTAATACCCCAAGTTGTCAGGACTGGCCAGACAATGCTACAGTGATTAATTCAGAAATTGTTCTACCATGTTATGAGAACCAACAAAACCCAATGACGAAGGTAAGAACATAATCAGATTCATAATACATATTCATACTACTTATAATACATATAAATATTATGTATATATAGACATAAACGTAATACATTTTGTTGATGTAATTAGCACATTATGCTAATAATTTATAGAGTATAAAAGAAAGAGAAGACAACACTGTTTGCCCTAGACTGAGGGCTAGTTCAGTGGTGAAGTGCCTACACAGGCCCGGGGTTTGATCCTCAGCACTAGGGGAAAAAATTTATTTTCTTGAGCATTTGGGTGATGGTGAGATATTTACTGAAACAGGATATTTACTGAAGCAGGTTTTATGAAATTCAAAGTTAAGGGTTTAGTTTGGGACATCATAAATTTGAGATGCTGATTAGACACACAATAATAAATGTCAAGTAACAGTTGTACAAATGAGTTTAAGAGAAATTCAGAATTCCTTAGGGTAGATTCCTAGTAGTAGAGTTGCTGGATCAAAGGTTATGTGCATTTTTACAGGGCTGTGCTGGAGCCAGCTGGCTAGAACAGCCCGTGCAAAATTGAGAAGTGGTAAGACTGTGATCCTAGCCTTGTTCCTGATTTTTTTTGTGGGGGGAAGGGAGGGATCAGTCTAAAAGTGAAGCACAACTTTGCTTTAAGTTTTTGAGTAAAGGAAGTTCCTTTTTTCCCTATTTTTTAGTTTTTTTTCTCATTAGTGGGATAATTATGCTTTGCAAATGCTTTTTCTGTATCTACTGAACTAATAGTTTTTCTCATGTACTTTGTTAACGTAATATAACGAATTGATTTTTGAGTGTTAAACCAACCTTGAACTTTTGGGTAAATTTTCCTTATTCAAGCTATATTACATAATTCTGATTTTTAATTTTTTTGAGGCAGGGTCTCACTATGTATCTTAGACTGGCCTCAAATGCACTTAGCTCCCTGAGTGCTGGGATTACTTTTATGCACCATCACACCAGGCTTCATAGCGTTAAATTCTATTTGCTAGTACTTTGCTTAATTTTTCTTCCTAGCTCTAAAGTATGTACTGTAGTCCCATCTACTCTAGTGGCTAAGGTAAAAGGATCACTTGAGTTTGTGGGTTGGACTCTATCCTTGGGAATAGAGCAAGAACCCACCTCAAATTGAACAACAACAACAACAAACTTGAAGCTATTTTTATCCTCCTCTGTTTTCTTAGATTGTAAAATATTACTTCTTCCTTAAAATTTTTATAAAGTTAAGCCATGCACTGGTAGCTCATGCCTATAATCCTAGCTACTCAGAAGGCTGAGATCTGAGGATCACGGTCTGAAGCCTGACCAGGTAGGAAAATCTGGGAGACTCTCATCTCTAAAGAACTACCAAAAAACAATGGAAGTGTAGCTGTGGCTCAAGTGGTAGAATGCTAACATCGAGCACAAAAGTTTAAGGACAGTGTCCACGCTCTGAGTTCAAGCCCCAAGACCAGTGAAATAAAAAATAAAAATATATTTAATAAAGTTAATAGTGAAGTCAGGTGTGACTGGAGTTTAGTTTGTTGAAATGTTTTAAATAAAAAAAGAGTTTCCTTAATAGCTACTCATATCAAACATAGGGACCTGTACATGGTAGCAAGTGGTCTGGCATTGAAATTCATCCCCACTCCACTGATTCAGTTCAGGTAATTTATTTTCTTCAGAAATAACTTGTCCTTTTCATTCAACATGTAGAATTTATAAGCATGACATTATTTTCCTGTATCTTTTCAATATTTGTAGTAATTATTTTTCTCTATTTCTTAGTGTAACTAAAAATTTGTATTATTTACTAATTTTTTCAAAAGAAGTAGCTCTTGGGGGCTGGGAATGTGGCTTAATGGTCGAGTGCTTGCTTGCCTGGGTTTGATTCCTCAGCACCATGTAAACAGAAAAGGCCAGAAGTGGAGCTATGGCTCAAGTGGTAGAATGCTAACGTTGAGCAAAAGGAAGCCAGGGACAGTGCCCTGAGTTCAAGACCCATGACTGGCAAAAACAAAAACAAAACCTAGCTCTTGGTATCTTCTAAGAACAAAGATTTTTTCTACAAAATTAAAATGCCATAATCTTACCCAAGAATTTAACATTGATGAGATAACCTTGTTCACTGTATAGTCCATATTCAATTTTTTCTTGGTTGTAAAAAACAGAAGTCTTTTAAAGATATTTTATTCAGCCAAGTGGGTGGCTCATGCCTGTAATTCTAGCTACTCAGGAGGTTGAGATCTAAGGATTGTGGTTCATAGCCATCCTGGGCAGGAAAAACTGTGAGACTCTTATCTCCAATTAGCCATAAGAAAACTGTAAATGGCATTTTGGCTCAAAGTGGTAGAGCACTAGCCTTGAGCTGAAGAGCTCAGGGACAGTGCCCAGGCCCAGGGAGTTCAAGCCCTGTGACCAACAAAATATATTTTATTCAAATAAAAATTCAAGCTAAAAGCATCATTGTCTAAACTTTTTTGTTGTTGTTGTTCAAGGTTAACACTCTACCACTTGAGCCATAGTGCCACTTCTGGATTCTTCTGTTTATGTAGTACTGAGGAATCAAACCCAGAGTTTCATTGTGGTGGTGACCCCCCAATCCACCCCCCCCCCCCGTAGTCCTAGCACTCAGGGGTCTGGATCTGAGCAATCAAGTGTTCCAGGTCAGCTGGCATCCATGATTTATATCCATAATTCCAGCTACTCAGAAGGCTGAGATCTGAGAATCTATTTGAAGCAAACACTGGTAGATAAATCAAAGAGACTGTATCTCCAATTAACCAGCAAAAGGCTAGATAGAAGTGGAAGTGTGACCATAAGTGGTAGCGTTCTAGCCATAAAAATGAAAAAGGTGAATGACAGCACAAAGCTAAGTTTAAACCTCAGTATCAGAAAAAAAAAAAAAGAAAAGAAAAGAATTCCAGGCCCACTTGGGTGTGTGTGTGTGTGGGTGTGTGTGTGTGTGTGTGTGTGTGTGTGTGTGTGTGTAAACTCTGCCTGTCAAAAATAAATAAACAAATAGTAGATTATGTGTCCTAGGTACAATGAGGGTAGAGGGACTGGGAATGGAAATAAGGGCCTTGTATATTCTAGGCAAGCACAATACTTCTTCCCTCATGGGGCGGGGGGGTGGGGGGAAGGAGGGTGGGTCTGTCATGGGGTTTGAACTCAGAGCCTGGGCACTGTCCCTGAACTACTCTGCTCAAAGCTACCACTCCACCACTTTGAGCCACAGCACCACTTCCAGTTTTCTAGTGGTTAACTGGAGTTAAGAGTCTCATAGCGGGCTGGGAATATGGCCTAGTGGCAACAGTGCTTACTTCATATACATGAAGCCCTGGGTTCGATTCCTCAGCACCACATATATAGAAAATGGCCAGAAGTGGTGTTGTGGCCTAAGTGGCAGAGTGCTAGCCTTGTGCAAAAAGAAGCTAGGGACAGTGCTTAGGCCCTGAGCTCAAAGCGCAGGACTGGCAAAAAAAAAAAAAAGTCTCATGGCCTTCCCTGCCTTGGCTGGCTTTGAACAGCAATCCTCAGAGCTCAGCTCCTGAATAACTAGGATTAGAGACATGAGCCACCAGTGCCCAGCTTTCAGTCATTTTTTTAATGTGAAATAAAAGCTCCTTTTTCCTTGGATAATATTGATTTTTAAAAAGAATGTAGTTAATTGTCTCACAGAATAGCTCACAATCTGTATTTGTTTAGTTGCCCTTTCAAAATAGACTATATGCTGTCAGCAAAAATATTTCACAAGTGATACTGTGAACTTCCTACTGGAGCCCATCAAGAGGCACATACCAGTAGTCCCAGTTATTGGAAAGCTGAAACAGGAGACTCAATTAACTTTTTTTTTTTTTTGCCAGCCCTGGGGCTTGAACTCAGGGCCTGGGCACTGTCCCTGAGCTTCATTTTGGTTGTTGTTGTTCAAGGTTAGCACTGTACCACTTGAGCCATAGTGCCTTTTCTGTTTATGTAGTACTGAGGAATCGAACCCAGGGCTTCATGTATGCGAGGCAAGCACTCTACCACTAAGTTACATTCCCAGCCCCCACTTAACCTTAAGAGTTCCAGGCTAGCCTGGGAAACACAGCCAGATCCAGTCTAAAAAAGAAAAACCCTTCAATTCATTCCATTATGGTCATGCTGTTTGATGATCTGATTAAAGTGGTATCCAAGGGTGTCCATTGTTTTTTGTTTTTCAAAACTGTCTTGTTAGGTAACCCAGTGTGGCCATAAACTCAGTGTGTCACCTAGGATGAACTCTAACTTGGAATTTTTCTGCTGCTTGCCCTCCCAAATGTTGGGATTATAGGTATGCACCACCACAACCAGGTAAGATCTCTCTATTTTAATGACATCTTTTCCCTTTTCAACTAATAAGTAATTTTAGAGGTGATACTTTGAGATCATACAAATGTATTGCTTCCCAAAAAGCTTTCATACAATTATTTCTAATCAAGTGTTACATTAATGGCTATAAAATGGGGCTGGAGAAAAGATAACATCTTTAACAAGTGGTTCTGGGAAAAGTGCACATTCCATATGTAGAAAACTGACACTAGATTCCTATTTTCTCACCCTGTTCAAAAAAGAGTTCAAGATGCAAGGCAAGGCTGGGCTGGGCACAGTAGCTTATACCCATAATCCTACCTATTTAAGAGGCAACTATCTGAAGGATTGCAGTTTGAGACTAGTCTGTGCAAAAAGTTAGCAAGACCTCATTTCAACAAAAAAAAAAGCTGGATGTGGTGGCACATGTCTATCATCCTAGTTACATGGGAAGAAAAGTAGAAAGATTGAGGTCAAGGTTGGCTCAAGAAAAACCACAAGGGGGCTGGGGATATGGCCTAGTGGCTAGAGTGCCTGCCTCGTATTCATGAGGCCCTGGGTTCAATTCCCCAGCACCACATATACAGAAAATGGCCAGAAGTGGCGCTGTGGCTCAAGTGGCAGAGTGTTAGCCTTGAGCAAAAAGAAGCCAGGGACAGTGCTCAGGCCCTGAGTCCAAGCCCCAGGACTGGCCAAAAAAAGAAAAAAAAGAAAAAAAAGAAAAACCACAAGGTTCTACCTCAAAATTAAAACAAAAAGGGATAGGGTGTGGGTTCAGTGATAGATTATCTGCTGTGCATGCACAAGGCCCTCAGTTCAAATGCAATACAGGAAGAAGGAAGGAAGGAAGGAAAGAAGGAAGGAAGGAAGGAAGGAAGGAAGGAGAGGGACAGAGGGACAGAGGGAGGGAGGGAGGAAGGAAGATATTTGAGGCATGAGCCAAAATGGCAGTGTAGAAACTGTTTTGATTTACTTTCAGAAATGACAAGAGTCAGGATAACAAAGGAAAGACTATATTCTGAAAAGAGAAAGATAGGAAGAACACTGAGAACCACAAGAGAGGGACAAGATAATTGAAAAGCATGGAGAAACAGAGCGACAGAGTAAAGAAGGAAACAACCTGTAGCTTTAATTCTGGATCTTGGGGATGGGAGTTGGAGGGAAGAACCGAAGTCCTTACTACTAGATAAGCTAGGACACCTTGGCAACAGACTGCTATCTGGCACTATGACATGTTCAGGGGACAGCCTTAGGATTGGAGAGTAGCTGCTCTTGGGCACAAACTGGGAATCTTGGCGACCAAGTGGGAACCTGCCCAGCCCACTTGCTGCAAAGCTCATTTCATCCAGCAGTAGCTCCCAGTATACAAAGAAGGGAAGCTTCTAATGTGAAAGCAGCATATAATAAGCAGAAAACTACCCTGGCCCCATCCCGAGCCCAAAGCATCAATCCAAACTACCAGGAATTACAAGAGACTCTGGCTAGTGTTCCTCTGAGTGGTGAGGGAGATTGGGTCTGGTGCCCTGAGCATATGGTGAAATATTTGGCTGAGATGCTGAGAAACTGTACTCAATCCTGACATGATACAATCTTGCCTGAGTACTGAGAATACTTGAACCAAAAGACTACAGGTGATTAAAACAACCAACCAATGACTTGGCCTATGGTGCACAAATCTCAATGCAGAAAACAAAAAATACAGAAAAAAAAAGGGAACATGACCCCTTCTAAAATCAGCAACTCCGCAAGACTGTACTCCAAACTGAATACCAGGGGCTCATGTCTATAGCTACTTGGGAGGCTGAAACTGTTGGGATGATGGCTTAGATCAGCCTGGGCAGAAAGAAGTTTGATTTTAGTTAGAAATAGTCATTACAAACCAGATACCAGTGGCCCATGAGTGTAATCCTAGTTACTCAGGAGGCTGAGATCTGAGGATCACAGTTCAAAGCCAGCCCAGGCAGGAAAGTCCATGAGACTCTTATCACCAATTAATCACCAGAAAATCTGGAAGTAGAGAGCTCAAGTGGTAGAATGCTAGCCTTGAGCACAAAAGCTTGGGGAGAGTGCCCAGGCCCTGAGTTCAAGCCCCAGGACTGGCGAAAAAAAAAAGAAAAAAGTCCTTATGGATGATCTGGTTAAATTGAGATCATTTCTATGGGACCCAATTTTATAAGCTTATGTCATAAAAGGCAAACAGAATTAGACATTTAGAGAGGAAATACTCTGAAGCTACAGGGGAAAACCATCTATAAGCCATGGAATGCTGGTGGTATTTAGGAAAAAGGAATGGAACAGATTACTCAGACAGTCCTAAAAAGGAATCAACTCTACACCCACTTTGATCCTATACCTCTAGCTTTCAGAACTGCAAGATAAAAATTTCTATTAAGACACTGAGTTTGTAGTACTTTGTTAGCATAGTCCCAGAAAACACATGTGCTAAGAATCAGTACATGCTCTCTCATAACATCTGGCATCATGACTCTCTCATTCTTGATCTCTGTAGATTTCTCTTACTTTCTTACCAATGTAACTCTGAATTCCAAATATACTATAAAATATTTTATGTAGCTCTTTATTTGTTTTTGGGGGGGGAAGGGATGATTGTACAGGACATCTAATCTTCATTTTATTGAAAATGGAAGTCTAGCTGGACACCATGGCTACTAAGAAGGCTGAGACAAAGATCAAAGTCCAAAGCAAGCCTGGACAGAAAAAGTCTACAAAACTTCATCATTAAACAGTGAGACCAAAGGAGGATATTCTTAGGAGAATATCACAAGGGCTCAATAGCTATGTGCATATGATCATATAAAATGATGCTTATCTAAATCATCTCCTAGAAGTGGTGTTTTTTTTGTATTTCTTGTTTCTTTTTTCCCTTTCCTCCGTGTTTTTTTTTTAATTTCTGTACCTTTTGTCTTATATATGTTTATCTGGTTTGAGGAGGGGAGGAGAAAGCACAGAAACGGTGAGACAAAGGATGAGCTAATTCAGCAGTGTACTCACCTAAACACTATGTGGAAATGAACTATACAATTGGGAGGGAGCGGGGGCTGAGAGGGGAAAAAAACTAGAAGAAAATGAGGGAGGAGTGACACTGTTCAAAAAGAAATGTACTCAATACCTGACTTATGTAACAGTAACCCCTCTGTACATCACCTTTACAATAGAAATAAAATAAAATAAACTCCATCTTCAATTAATAGGAAAAAAGCTATGATGGAGGCATGCTCACATAGAGTGCAAGCAATGAGCAAACTAGCCCAGAGAGAACTGGAGGCATTTAGTTAAAACCTGGAACCAGCAAAAAATAAATAAGTGAACAGGAAATCTATTTGATTCTTCAAAAGTAACTAATTTTCTGGAAACAAAGCTTTTTTTTCCTCAGGTATGTATGTATGTATGTACGTACATATGTATTTATTGTGCTGTTCCTGGGGCTTGAACTCAGAGCCTGGACTTGTCTCACTTGAGCCACAGCTCTACTTCTGATTTTTTGGAGGTTAATTGAAGATAAGAGTTTCACGGAGGGCTGGGATGGCCTAGTAGTAGAGTGCTTACCTTGCATACTTGAAGCCCTGGGTTCAATTCCTTAGCACCACATAAACAGAAAAGGCCAAAAGTGGCGCTGTGGCTCAAGTGGTAGAGTGCTAGTCTTGAGCAAGAAAGAAGCCAGGGACAGTGCTGAGGCCCTGAATTCAAGTCCCGGGATTGGCAAAAAAAAAAAAAAAAGGTCTCACGGAATTTCCTATCTGAACTTTGATCCAAAGATCTCAGCCTCCTGAGCAGCTAGGATTACAGGCATGAGCCACTGTTGCCCAATTGAAATTTATCATTTTAACCCAAAAATGTTAGTTATATACTCAACTTACATCTCAGGAGATCTGTTTATAAAATTCAAAGTTTCTCATATTAGAGTTTGAAATTACTTAATAACAAATACTACCAAGTATTACAATTTTGTAAAATAAATGTCAATGCTCATTTAATAAATGACATAAGTACATCTCACCAGTTTCAGGTGCCATACATAATAAGTGACAGAAGTAAAGTTTATTTGGCTTTAAAGCCACTCACTATCCTATACTGACTACTTACTATGAATCTCATTTTGTAGTGATTATGAAACTTCTTGTTATTTTTCTATTTCTATTTTGATCAGAGTATCATATTCACTTACTCCAAAATAGTGAAAAATATCAAATATTTACTTGTATACATTTTTATTGTAAATTTTCTGTTTATGTAGTAAATTGTTGAGAATGGATATTCTCAGAGATTGCAAGATAGAAAGACAATTATTTTGAGGAAGCTTTCCCTTTTTCTTTTCAGTAAGGGAGTATCCACGATATGAAATTTAGATCAGCATAATTAATCAAATGAGATTTTCCCAAATAAGGCTGTTATACCACTTAATAACATGAACTTTCTTACATCTTACTTAGTTTCCAGTTGTGTGTATGTCATTTGGAAACTTTGTTTAAGCAAATAGTTTCTAAGTTCTTAGGTCAAGAGTAGATTTTCTGCTACTTTATATTCCCATAACATTTCCTGATGCTTATGAAAGGCTTATTGAGTAAAAGGAATTTTGTACACATTTATTTCTCTTATTATTTAAAACATTAGATATTATTACTCCAATTTTACACATATGAAAAGCCTCAGATATAATTAGCCCCCAAATCCTATGCCTACTAGATGACCATAATTATGTGTTCTTAATATATGATTATTTGGTTGGTGGATTTGTAGTAGTGTTTATGAAAGGTCTTTCCATCTGACCACAGTGCAACACACACAAACACACACACATACACACACACACAAACATGTATTTATATCCTTATGCTTTAAATTGCCAGCCTATGACCATAGACAGGTTCACTTACTCATCAAATCTGAATTTCCTGATTTTTAAGATGGGATTTAAAAAATCCTAGTTAATGAAGGGATTATGAATATTAAACTGGATAATGAAGGTGCAAAATAAATGTTTAATAGTTTGCTAATATGCTTGTTTTCTCTCACTGAAATGTAAACTGAATAAACAAGTGAATGAATTAGGAAGTACCTAAAAGAAAAGGCATCTATAAAAGTACCACCTCTTTCCTTCCTTCCTTCCTCCCTCCCTCTCTCCCTCCCTCCCTTTCTTTCTTTCTTTCTTTTTTTTTTTTTTTTGCCAGTCCTGGGGCTTGAACTCAGGGCCTGGGCACTGTTCCCGAGCTGCTTTTGCTCAAGGCTAGCACTCTACCACTTGAGCCACAGAGCCACTTCTGGCTTTTTCTGTTTATGTGGTACTGATTCAGTACTGTGGTACTGAATTGAACCTAGGGCTTCATACATGCTAGGTAAGCACTCTACCACTAAGACACATTCCCAGCCCAAGTATTTCTACGCACATATAATTTACTATCCTACAAATGTTGATAAAATTCAATATAATCTAAGATAGCATCAAGCTCTTTTTATATGCTAATACAGTCACAATTATATTAACATAGCTTCAGACAAATTATCACACTTACTAACCAGAAACCACTTGGTTTTAGGATATTTATATCACTTTCCAGTAATCTTTTAACCTAGTAGAAAGAAATTTAAATACTTTTCCTCACTGCTCCTTTTTCCCCAAATTAAAAAAATGATTTTATATGAGATATTTTTTCTGTCAGTTGGCTTAATATCACTGTTGTTCTGTAACTTATATTTTTATGTCTGATGTTTTTATCTGATTTCTTTTCAGTGTGTTCTGTTGCTGAGTGGAAAATCCTCATAGTAATCACACACTGTTTTACTGTTTAAATTCTATATAATGTAGAGATAACAACTTAATCTTATATTGATTCTGAATGTAATCTCTTTGTGGGAGTTTTAAAAAAAAAGTACTAGATTTTCATCTTGGTAATTTGCCACAATATTTCCCTTTGAAAGCATGGACCTTTAAAAATTATCTTATGTTGGTAGGAAGAAATTTTATTTGTTGATCTTAGTATATGGTATAAGCTCTTTAAATGGGATGGGGTGAACTAAAAGTATTTTGTAGTGATTTTTGATGGAATTAAAAAAATGAAGGGGCTGGGAATAGGCCTAGTGGTAGAGTGTTTGCCTACCATACATGAAGCCCTGGGTTCGATTCCTCAGCACCACATATATATAGAAAAGGCCAGAAGTGGCGCTGTGGCTCAAGTGGAAGAGTGCTCCCTTGAGCAAAAAGAAGCCAGGGACAGTGCTCAGGCCCTGAGTCCAAGCCCCAGGACTAGCCAAAAAAAAAAAAAAAAAAAGAATATGTGTTGTTTATAGATAATAGTCATGTTTGAAGAACGCTGCATTTTAAATGTTTGGCATGCTAGGATTGTGTGTGTGTGTGTGTGTGTGTGTGTGTGTGTGTGTGTGTGTGTGTTCTGAAGATTGAACCCAGGGCCTCATGTCTGGTAGGTAAGTACTCTGCCACTTACTTACATCCCTGGCTCAATTTGAAAATCTTCAAAACATAATTAAACCTTTTAAGAAAGAACTTGAATGCAACCACTGGTTGCATTCAACTTACATACAATTCTCTATTATGTCACCTTAACATTTTTTCCTGTGACACCAATTATATTGATCTGTTATAGCCTTTTTTTAAAGCTGTTTTTGTGTAGAATAATTTGCCATTACAGTAGGGACATGGTATATTTCAAATGTGATAGGCAATTTATATGCACTTAAAGACATTTCCATTACTTTAAGCACACTAATCAGGATGTAGGCTGCTCAGTTCTTTCTTCTATGTGGCCTTGCTCTGGTTTCTCACTGACCTGCTCCTTCATCTAGTCCAGATGTCCAGCTGTATCCACTAACTCCTTCAGAATGCTATCTTCAGAGCATGCTATCTTTGGACAGGACATGTGTCTTTTGTATGTAGGAAAAACATAATAGATATAATTTATACATATGACTATAAATTATAGGGTTTTTTTCTAGTTCTGTGTTTTCAAAATAAACTATAGAAAATGTCACAAGAAACTGGCAAATTTTCCATGTAAGAAAAATTAATTTGCTTATGTTTATTATGATGATGTGATAAAAGCAATATTTTTATGTATTTGACTTGGTTTTTGATTCTTGAGTATTTTTACTTGTCTTGTTGTATCCTTGCTTCTGTACTCCCTAGCAAATTACCCAACATGTAATTAATATTTAATTAATTTGCAGGCATGACTATCTAAAGCATTGAAAATGTCCATTCTCCCTCTCATATTCACAATTGTATTTGTAATATCTAAGATTTCTAAGCTGTTGGTGTTAAGTGGCTTGTTTATATATATATACCTCATGACAAGAATCTGAGATAATAGATAAACTCAGATATACATCAGTATTCTCAGCTCTAACACTTTAACTTAGATCCTTTTCTCCATCATTAGTGAAAATGGTGCCTGTGTCTAAAATAGTATCCGTTTTTTTTGGGGGGGGCGTTGGTAGAGTATTATCGTATCTTACGTGTAAAGTGAGGTGAACTGGTAGGTTTCCTTCATAATATACACTTGCATAGCACTGAACTTCAGTAAGAAGTATCTCAACATAAACACACATGTAAAAATGCCCATTTGGAACCAAAAGGCATTATTTTGAGTACCTGCTTAGTACCAACTATATACTTACAGAGAGACATAGAATACTTTGCCAAGTGTAAAAGATAACTATAAAATAATGAACACCAAAATTGAAAATATATAATTTACCCTGTTTGAGTAATTTATTTTTTTAATTACTTGGGTTTTATATCCTATACCTCTCCATATTTTTCTATAAGTATTAACATTTAGCTTTCTTTCACTAGTTAAAATAATTAGCATGTTCTTACTATGGTACATTAAAATATATTAGATTGTCTTCTGAAGACCAGAAATTACATTTAAGTTCTTTCTATATCTTGAGAGTGTTAACAGACTTAGCATTTGTGAAAATAGTAAATATTTTAGCCTTCTGGCTAATTTATATTTTAATCATAAACATGTAATTGTTATAATTTTATAACCACAAGTTTTTACACTTACCTTTATTTTAACTAAAGAACAGACTATGCTTTTTGGCTTAGAAGCCTATAATAAATTTGAATTTGTAAGGATAATTACTATAATATTTGAAATTTAAGTAATTTTTTGAGACTAGAGGGAGAGATGGTTACAAAAAGGGGAGTAAAGAAAAATTGGAAATCTCTACCTGCATAATATATTTTGCTCATGAGCTCTACTGTAAAGCCAAAAAGGAAAAAAAAAGTTAAAAATAAAGGATAGGGACAGCCAAAAGTGTAAGTTGTAGAATAATAAAATATTTCTATACTACTGTTCTTATTTATGTTTTACTTAGCTTTGAAGAAGAGATGGGAATGGTTGCTGATTTTTTTTCTCATGGTAGTATATAGAATTATCCAGTCAGAACATACCATGACATATATTATTAGTTATTTGATATTGAGATGAAGAATATTATACTGCTAATCATTAGATGCTGCTTAACTAAATAATTAATCACTTTTAAAATATATGAATATTTCTATTCCATCTTTAATCATCATCACATTATATTATTATTGATTTGCAAGTTATTCTAGGCCTTTAAGATGTATATATTAATTCATAACTGTTCCAAATTTTGACAAAGAAGAAATAAATATAATTTAAAATGGCCTGATTTTGTCTCAAGTCTTAAATTAGTAGCATGGACATCAGAATGCTGCTGATTATTGAAGACAGTAATTTTTAATAAAAAAATCGAAAGAGGAAAAGTATAAGAATTATTTGGACTCTTAAAAGGCTCAAATGTACAGTACAGTTTCTCCAGAGTGTAAGAGGAGAGATATTAGCTGTACACAGAATAGCCAAATAATGATTCCTAAAGATCCGTGTTTTAATTTTATGAAGTCACATTTCCAAAGCATACATTTAAAGACTCAGATTTCTTTTCTAGTAAGTGTGCAAAATGTCAACTGAGAAGGAATAGGTGAGAGGGCCGTTTTTCATAAGGTTGTGGTGAGTAATTTGGTTGCATCTTTAAGTTTAAAAATCCAGCATTATGAAAATGTTAATAGTTTTCCTTTGTATGTGAGCTTTCCCTATTCATGCAACTAATCAGAAAATGCTGGGCATATAACTAAAATTTATTTGGTCAACACAATACTGCTTTATATATAATCAAGATAAGATATCAAGGTTTTTTTTCACAAAAAAAAAAAAAAGGCAGGAGCTTCTGCCTCCAAATATGTCAAGGAAGAACTTTGCGTTTTTCACTTAGTGATCCCCAGAAACTGTCCCATTATTTTCACGTTAAAAGGCAATATCACCCTAATTATACCAATTAAATGTGTTTGAGTCCCAGGTAAACTCTTTCTTTCATAGCACTGATTGCATGATTTTTTTCTTAGTGCTAAAAAATAAATGAAGTGTTGTTGGATAGGGATTGGTGGTTTCTTACTTCCTCCCCCAAAGAGCTGATGTTTTTGGCTGGTTGTTTTGTGTTTTTTGGTTGGGTGAAAGGATGTGAGGGAAGAGAAAAAGCCTGCATATAGTTAAGCAGGCCTATGCTAAAATCCTTGAGGGATGATGAAAGCTGGAAGGAGAGCTATGTGGAACAGTTTAAGTACAATAATATCTTTGTTGCTTTAAAAATTGTTTTTAATGTACAAACTCCTCTTCCCTCTGTCCGCTCCTCGTCTGTACTGACACCTCTGGTCAGTTCAGAAGCCATTTTAAAACTCAGAAAGAAAATGTGTGAATTCCAGTTGTGCTTTCGCAGGTGCTGTGGTGGCAGGGATAACCTTTGCTCACTTGTTGGATGTTACCGAGCTGGTTGTTTTTTGTTTTTAATCTGTGAGAATTAAAAATAACACAGAAAATTCTAAATTCACATCCTAACACCTGACGTTCTCACAATGTCTCTACAGCAGATGGCAAGACATCTCACAGGAACCTTCCTATATCCGGATCTGGGGAGGTTTGATTCTTTGGAGACATAAGCTAGAGAGCCAAAGATTCCTACTGGACTTTCTAAACTATTCTAGATTGTAAAACAAATAAACAAACAAACAAAAAGATTTCCTGCAGGTGTCCTGGGCTTGCCCAGCCTTGAATTCGCGGCTGGGGGCTGAGGGTCTTTTGGACGCGAGCGTGTCTTTTCAGCCTCGGACGTCGTCGAAGTCGTGTGTGGTTGGGGAGGCCAAGTCAGAGCGTAGCCCCGCTAGCTGTTGGTGGGGGTTGAGCAGCCCGGGAGGTCTTCGCCTCCTCGCAGCTGGACGCTGGGCTGGTAGCCGGCTGTCCTCAGCTGTCACCGGGCGAGGCGGAGCGCGCGCGCCGAGGGGCTGCCCGGCTGCTCCCGCCGCCAGCTCACCTCCGCGGGGAGCGAGGCGCTCACCGGCCCGCTCGCTCCGGCCCCAGTCCGCGGGCACAGGTCCCCCCCCCCCCCGACCTTGGGGGCGGGGGATGGGGAGCCCGCGGCCGGAGGGTCTAGGTGGCGGTCCGGAGGAAGGCGGGACGCAGGGTCCCAGCAGTTTGGGGGTATCCCGCAGCTCGCGGGCGCCGTAGCAGCGGCCCACTCCCCCGCCCTGCCGCAGCTCCCGCCTCCCACCCCGCGGTTGCGCCAGCTCGCCGCGGGCCGGCCGGGGCGGCCGCGCACTCTCGCACGCGCGCACTCACTCACCCTCTCTCTCAGGGCCCGGGAGCCTCCAAGGTTATCCCGCGGACTGGGGGCTGGGGCCGGCTCCCGCCACGCGCCTCGTCTGCAGCTCGCCCTTCCGCTGCTCCTGGGCTCCCGGGTTCTCAGCCCCAAAGCCCAGGCGCTCCCAAGTTCAGGGAGTGCAGTGGCGCTGGGGAGGTCGGCCGGCGTCCGGCCGGCCCGGAGGTGGGGGCGGCCTGCGTGGCTCCGCGTGTCCAGACAGCCGGGTCGAGCGAGGTCGCCGGGAGAGCGAGCTGTGTGTGGCTCCGGTGGGCGCTCGAAGTGCCGCGCAGGCTGCGACCCGGGGGGAGCCAGGGCGACAGGTCCAGCACCCAGGCCCCGCCGCAGGCATCTCGGACCCGGAGGTGGGGCAGAGAGGAGCCGAGGGCCAAACCTGCCGGGGAAAACTAACTAAATAAAAGGAGACTGTTATTTAAGGCGCGGAAATTTGAATATTTGGACAGGAAGAGAAAAGAAACCTTAGGGAGGGAGGGGGGAAGCGAGCTAACGGTTTTGACGCTCTCCCACCCCCACCGCCGGCTTTCTGCGCGCCCGGGAGGGCGCCCTCGGCTCCGGCTTTCTCCGCAGGGCGCCTGGGGGCCGGAGTTCAGAGTCTGCGGACCGCGTTTCAAAAGGATGGGTAGGATGTCTCCGCAGCCCCTCCACGGAGCCTTGAGGTGGGCTACGGGGCAGCGCTTTCTTTCTGGCCTCAGGCGGAAAGTTTGTTTCCTGCCTCTCACTAGGTCTCCCAATGGATCTGTTTTCATGGAACTACTGTGTAAAAGCAAAAAATAAATAAATAAATAAATAAATCTTCAGTGATTAAAACATGACTTTTCCCAGTAACCTTTTGACGGAGGTGGCTTAGGACAGTCAGAAAGACTGCAGAGGTGACCCTTTTCTCACTCCAGCACGGTGATCCTCCCCGCGCGCCCCCGTCCCCCTCCCCCCCCCCCCCCCGCGCTTCTGGGCAAATACTTGCATCCCTGGTAAAAAGCCGAAAGCACTTTATTTATTTGAGAACTGAGATTTTTGAAACCAGTTCTGGACTACGGGTTCTGTCACGTTCGTTTGATTAGTACGATAAGGGAAATCTATATCATATTGTTAAGTGAATTGTTTCCTCAGCCCTGAATACTGCATGTATTTGGTCAGGCGACCCAGCGTGCTGGTTTGTGTGTGCATGAGCTCATCACGCTACTGCCAGATGCAGCAAAATGTCATTGATTCATTACTAGAATATGATAAAAAGTCACTTTGGTTAGTGGCTCGAGGACCAGAAGGTAAACAGGTCCTGGAAGTGCCTCGCCCTTGTTCCAGGTATGTGTGAGCCCGGATTTAGCCTACTGCGCAAAGGCTGACCCCGAGTTTCCTGGAGGATTATTCGGGGCGCAGTGAAGAACTGAATTTGTGAGCGCATCTCTGCCTTGTAGCAACATCTCATGGGCTCAGAGCACCCAACTAGCCATCTCACCTCCCAGCACCTGAATAAATTCAGACTGTCACTTAGCTCCTTGCAAATCAGACCTTATTTGAACAGCAGCGCCGTCTCTTCCATCCTATACATTCTGACATACTCAAAAGTTTTACTAAATACTGTCGAGGGTTTTTGAGAGATTGAATAATGGCTTTTCATATTTCCTAGAAGAGACCACATAACTCATTTCTAAAATACTTAGATTAGCAAAGCTACTTCCTGAGACAAGGCAGACTGAAGTGGAGATGTTTAATGCCTAGCAAATTTTAGGCTGATAAGAGATAGCGCTTCCTCCCTGTCAATAATGGTCCGACCTGAAAGAACAAAGCAGTCGGGCTACTTCTCTTTTGTGATGTCAGTGTCCTGTGTGTTTATATATAAAATCCCTAAAGGCAAATTTTACTTTATGGGATAAAGCAAATGCTGATACATGGTGAGTAATGTAAGGCTGAATTTCAAATTTAGAATTTTTCACCTATGCAATTGGTAACTTGTAAGAGTTTTTTTTTAATTGCTTTCAGTAACAGCGTGCTCAGAAAATATTCAGCTTGCTAAGGTAATATATTTTGTGTATTCTCTAAATCAAAATACAGATTTTTCTCCTTTGCACTTTCAAAAAATGACTTAGGGACTTCTCTTTGGGGCCTCTCTCCGAATGGAGTGGCTCCCTACATCTCCCTACTTTCTTTCATTGTTTTCTTTTGCTTTCAAAAAAACTTGTTCAGTCTGCTTTTTAAAAAAGTCTTACTTTAGTTTCATGCTTCCATCAAAAATAAATTTAGTAACTTGTGCTTAAAGGTAGCAGAAGGCAAAGTCTTGTTATACTCATCTTAAGGAATGTAAATTTTAGTCCAAAAAATGAAAGAAGTTTCACCTCCTCCTTTTATATATTTTTATATAATAATAAAAAATAAAAGCTTTAGAAACTATTTGCCTGCAATCATTCCAGTCCTTGTTAGGGAAGGCGTCAGAACCATGCCCTTCAATAAACCTTGGAGTATTCTGTTCTTTTGAAGTGAGGACAGAGAGTTTATGAAGCAGAAGGAGGGAACTTTCACATAAAATGTATTTGTTCATGTGGCAGATTATAAAGTATTAAAAGTGGTCACTGCATTAAAATCTCTTAGTGACAATTATTAATTAATATGACTGGATAAATAGTAGATGTTGGAAAATTCTCTTGGAAATTTGATATTTTTCTATTTCCTTGAATTTTTAGTCATAGCTAAACATGTTTCCCAAAATAAACTCATTTACTAAAAATTCTTGTGAAAACCAAGTACCATATGGAGGAGTGATTTATTTATTGCAAAAGTTTCTACATTTATTATCTCAAAAACTCTAAAATAGTATGACTTTTATATGTAATTTATACAGTTTCCTTACTAAGTGTCTTCATTTCCCCCCAAACTGGTGCTTGTATTTTACTTTAATACTTAAACATTTTGTAATTTTACATTTCTGGCATTCAGGGAGATTGAGACTGGCAAAAGGATACACAAGGAAAAAGTTAGGGAAAGATAAAATATTCAGAAGAAAGCCAACACTTATTTGCAATACATGTTAGAAATAAGGATTTTGCAAGTGAAAAGGATGTTGCTTAAATATACTCATTAAGTCTCTAGTAAGAGTTCCACTTATGCAGTTTCAAAGCTTTAACTACCTTAAAGTATGAAGAACTATATATTTTAACAAAGGATGTTAAAAATAGGACAGGCAATCAATTAACTGACACAATAGAAGTAATGTGCAAAAGCCCTCCTCACATTCATTGCAGATTTGTGGCTCCCCCCACCCCATTTGCCTCCATCAGGCTAATGACCTCGTTCCTCCCATAGAGCCTGGCCAAGTCAAAGGCGGTGTCTCCCTTATGATTCCGGTGCCCCACATGGCTGGCTGTGTGCTTCACAAGGAACTCCACCACTGGGAGGTGGCCTTCTTTGGCAGCCAAATGCAAGGGCAGGTTCCCTTCATTATCCTCGATGTTAACATCAGCTTGAAACTCCAGCAAAGTCTGTAAAGTGTCCAGGAAACCTGCCCTGGCTGCATCATGAATGACAGCAAAACCAGTTCCGTCTTTTAAATTGGGATTAGCACCTTTAAGTAGTAGTCTCCTGGCAATCTCAGGATTTCCAAGTTTCATTACCTAGAAAAGAAATTTAAAAATGGTAGAATCCTTCTGCTCATGCTAAAAGAATACTTTAAATTATCTACCTGTTCGGTTTATAGAACTGCTTCTGATGGAATACTTGGGGGTGATTTGTAGGATAGATTTGAAGGGCTTAGTGGCCAGAAAGTCCTAGTTAGGAAAAGTAAAGATAAAGTCTAAAATTGAGCATCTCTGATTGAATATCTTAAATGGGCCAAGATACAGGATTTGTGCACCTTTATAAATTTCATGGATAACTTAATTCTTTATTTTCTAAGAAGAGTTGTGTAGTTTCTTTTATGGATTTCTTAAAATAGAAGAAATGCAATTTGGGATTTAAATAGCCTCCTATTTGCCTTTCCATGCTCATAAAATATGCCTGGGGAATTAATTCTGGAAAACCAAACGTGAGTAAAATTTACTTTACATATAAATACTAAAAGCAAATAAGGATGATGGGTTTCTTTAAAACCTCAAAGGTCACCTATTGTAAAACTAAAATTTTCTTAAATGATTATTTTTTCACAAATTTCTAGGCACTTAAGTTTTTTTCCTTTGCCATCTATTTTATATTGGCTACTCATTCAGTGTTTAGTATTCATTTCAAATTACAGAATGTTACTGGTTATTAAGGTGTTAAATAAGCCACAGTGTTCTACACTGCTTGTTATGTTATCAATTATCTTAAACTAGGTTCATGTAATACCTGTATTAGATAGGAAACGACTATATGGCAACAGTTTTTGAAAGAAAAAATAAAGAAACAGTCAAGCTACTATATTATTCATTGTTTCTCAGAATTCTAAATAGCCTCCTAATATTCAAGAGAGCATAAGAAGAAAGAAGATATTTAATATATGTTGGGGACACAGTGGCTTTGTCTTGTGGTTTGAGTCTATTTAATAATCAATTGGTGATCTTGTCTTATTTCCTTTTGTAGTTAATATAAGCATTTAGGAATAGGTATTTGTAAATGCCAATATCTTAAAAGTCAAAATGTGGCATTAAAGTTTGTTAGAAAAGTGCCAATTTAAATCATGAATGCTTACCTACTGTTGTTTAATTGTATTTCAGTCTAATAAGGCATGTCAGACTCATAATTAAAATTATCTTGTAGAATAGCACATTCATATAAAAATCTATAGTTTAAGCTGTGAAAAACATTATTTTCATTAACTTGCTAAAATCTCTCAACATTTTAACTAGTTGCATTTATATTAGCTATATTCATAATAATCTAAATTTATAATAAATAAGTTGAATAGTAGACACTCATTATTAAGTCAAATAATAATCAGAAATATATACAAAATTGATTTATCTCTTAAAATGTTTTCTTTAGTAATGACAAACTAAGTAATGTCATAAAATGCACTTAGAATAATATTTTATAAATGTAAATTATATGGACAGTCAAGACAATAAGTTTCCCTGTTGATAAAACTGTGAACTTTTAGGCCTTTTTTAGGATAGTGGTGAAAATGACACAATATTTACTGTCAACAACTTTTAGTTATGAAAAACTAATGAATCTTAATTTTTTGCCACAAGTTTTCTCATCTAGAATGAGAAAAAACAAGAGGCAGACACCTTGGATCTGTGCAAAGCAAATATACAATTAAGGCCTTTGATATTATCCAGATTGAAAAACACTAGGAAGGGAGAACAAGCTTTAGCAATTGAGTTAAGTAAATATAATTATAGAAGAAAATTCTCTATCTTCCATAGAAAACAATGGTAATTTTAGAAATGGTATTGAATAAAGTTCTTATGTCAGAACTTCAATTAGGATTATGCATACTGAAAATAAGCCTTGAGACTCTTGTTTGTTCATGTGTTTCATTATATTACTAAAGCTAAGCCACACTAAGTGGGTGTTGTTATCTTGATAAGTCTGTTAATATAAACAAGATTGCAGAGTTACATTAAAAATGTTTTTCAAAAAAATTTAAAAATAGTATTCCTTGTCCAATCTTCCAGTTCATCAAAATCCTATAAGCTCTTAATGTGAACATTGGATAAGTGGCTCATTCTTTGTGAGATTATTTTAATCTTTTGACTTTTCCTTAGGAAACTTTTCAATGTATTAAATTTGTGGCATTACTATCACCACTACATCCGTTCAAAACTAATAAGTAGGAAAAGAAAAAAAATACTTTTCCTACTGAATGTACCTGAAACAAGATAAACAAGATAAACTTCAAGATAATATGCATATGCTTTATTAATACTGAAAAATTTGCAATGCCAGTGAATTCTGATTTTAAAATATACAGATTGAACTGACCTTGTGATATCTCCTGCCAGTAAAAATTTCAACTTTAGAACCGAAACAAAACCCTCTAAAAGCCTCCCCAATGTGTTTTCAAAAGCAGCTTCGGAATAAGAATATCATCAGAACTCTGATAAAACAATTATTTAGGAATCCTTTCCCATTCTTCTGCTTCTAAGCCTCTCAATGATAACTTTTGGAGGAGGAAAAAACACTGTCAGGTATATACTTGGCAGCTGGACATGTGTCAATTGTTGCCTGTAAATCTAATTATTGAAAATTAGAGCATACCACGGCACGACTACAGGGATAGAAACACTGTACCTAAGCTCTGATTAGAAAATTCAGCTTTTATTTCTTCTTACCCCTAAATGAGTGGATGGTATTATATTAACTCTGAAATGTACATCCTGTCCCCATGCCCAGGCTGCCCCTTCGAAACCAGGAAAGGTCGTTCTCAAAACATGAAGCATTTGAAGGAAAAACACCCTTGCTAGCAGTTAAGAAAATTAGCGTTAAAGTCAATTAGGGGCAAAGTACCTAAAACCACTAATAGCAGTATATTTACTTGGAAAAATAATCAGAACAATGTGTTTACATTGCTGTCTAAAACAACACAAAACAAAAAATAGAACTCGGTGCTGCTGTGAATACTTTAAAATCCCCACCGTCTCTCTCTCTCTCTCTCTCTCTCTCTCTCTCTCTCTCTCTCTCTCTCTCTCTCTCTCTCTCTCTCTGTCTCGCACACACACACACACACACACACACACTCCAAAAAATAAGAACAAATCAAGGGATCCTCTTGATATCGAGGATGTTATTGAATTTGACGAGTTTCTTCAAAGTACGTCATTTTGGAGAGTTGGGTCCTTTCTTAAAGATATAAAATATGGCAACCAAGGAGGCTTAAAAAAATAAAAACCAACAGTGAAAATCTGTATCCCCGAAAGCCTAAATGCTGTCATTCTAAGAAACCCGGTTCACGTAGGCAACGTTTTTACCCTGTTTTCCCCACCTCTCTGGATACCAACCTGCAGCGCAGTTCTTCCAAATCCATTTTGGGCATTGACGTTTACATTATTTTGCAACAAACTAGTAAGTTGCTCTAGGTCCCCCCTGGCAGCTGCGGACGCCAACTCGTTCCCCCAAGGCTCGGCCATTCTTTAGGGTCCTGACGATCGGGAAAAGATGAATTAGTTGTTTTTCCTCTCTGTCTCTCTCTCTCGCTCTGTGTGTCTCTCTCTCCCGATTTCTTTGCTCCTAACCAGGCTGCATGATGGTATCGGAGACTGACAGAAGGACTGGGATGGTTAATCTGGAGTAGAGCTCGGTAGTAAATACTAGTAAGATCTGCCTGCCAAAAGCCCGCCCCTCGATTCACACGTGATTATTCAGCAAAACTGAGCCATTGGAGAGGGGCTCCCTGCTCTCTTTTTTAGCTTAACCCCTAGGAAGAATTCTGACGATCCTCCCCCCCCACCCCCACCCCAGACGCACAGACCCACAGACATTCTGGAGTAAGCACACTGGACGTGAGATGCAGGCAGAGCTGTCACGTACCTACGCCTCCGAGCAGTGGGAGGACTACGTGTGCAGACTCTTAGGGACGAGGTCCAGATCAGAAAATACCGCGGAAGAAAAGGCATTCGGGGTGAAGAAAAGGTATTGACCCACCCTGGTTCACGGTGGTGACGGGAGCCAGAACTTCAGGGGCCGGGCCTCGGAGGGGCTCGGGTTCCATCCGGCTCGCGGAATCCCGAGTCCAGGGCGGCCGGCCGAGCGCCGCGGTGGGCTGGATGCTGACGTGCTCCGGGGGTTAAAGATGAACACCAAAGGCAGACGGCAGGAGCAGTTCCGAGGCCCTCCAGGAGCAGGTCCCAACGGCTCCCCAGCGTGCTCAACTTCTCCCGAGGAGCCTTCAGTCCCGTCCGGGCCCTGGTGGGGGCTAACGCCGAGCGGGAAGACTCCGGAGCCCGCCCGCCGGGCTGCCGCAGCCCCGCCGAGCCTCAGAGGCCGTGGGAGCCGGGCTCGGCGCCAGTCTCGGGAGGCTGCGGGGCGCGCGGCAGGCCCCCGGCAAGCCCGTCATGCCTGCCCCACCGGGTCCCGGGACCCGAAGAAGGATGGGGGTGGGGAACACCGGGGAGGTGGTTGCCGGATTCAGGCCGTTGGGGCGGCTCGCCGAAGCATCGCTGCTGCCCGGGGCAGCTCACCGACCACTTCCCGCCTCCGCCCGTGCTAGCTCAGCCTGTCTGTGGAGGCGCTCATCGAGTGGCCGCCGTCGCCGTCCTTTCCTTCCTTTCCCGGGTGTCGGAGGGCCTCCGGAGATGGGAACGGTCCCAGCGAACGCTGGCCAGGCTCTGGGGACAGGGGGTTGCCACAATTCCAGGGTGCAACCCGTCTCGCCGCCCTCTTGGCGAGAGCCCAGCAGCTTTGGCGCCCCGTGCCACTTCGCTAGTTTCCCTCGGTCCCCCGGCCAGTGTCCCCTAGCCTAAGCCGCCGACCGACCGGGCACCGGCTGCCGGCCAGCTGTGCCTAGGACCGGACCGCGTCGTAGCGCTGCCAGTGACAGTTTCTTTTGTAGTTAGTCCCCCCCAAAATCGCCGGTCCCGGCTCTTCGCCCCTACAGGCACTAGCGCGTCGTCCCTCTTTGAGGTCTTTTCCTTCCCTTCTTTCCTGGCTTCTTTTCTTTTTTTCCCCCCGAAACAATTGCTGCTTCTGTTGCCTCCGCTGCGATGGTGCCGGTTTCTTCTCCCTTTTTTTCCGACCTCATCAGCTTTTTTTGAAAAGAAAAAAATTGAGCGCTTTTTGAGTTGAAAAACCCGCCCCCATTTTAACGGCAGAGTTTTAAGGAGGCTCGGCGGAGTTGCCGCGCCGCGGGAGCGGGAAGACCGGGCGCCGCCCTCCGCCCCGCCCTCCGCCCTGGTGGCGCTGAGTCCGGCTGCGGCGCGCGCTCCGCCTCCCCGACCCAGCGCCCTTCCTCCCGCCTCGGCGCTCCCCACCAGCCTCCGGCGGTTCCGCGGCGCTGCCTCCCGCCGGCCAGCTCCGAGAGGCCGCCTCTGCTGAAGCGGGGTTCTGCACCGCGGAGCGGGGCCGGCCTTCTCCGGCGGGCGGGCGGGAGTCCGCAGTGCGCAACCCTGGGCTGAGCAGAGCCCGGGGCGGGGACAGGAGAGTTGTTACTCGTGGCGGCCGTGGGGCCGTGGAGGGCCGAAAGGCCTTGGAGGCCCGGCGACGCTGGCTGCTGGAAAGCCGGAGCAGGCTGGGGCTGAGGGAGCCTTCCCCCTCCTGTAACGGGGCGGGGCGGCCCGCCTCTGCTCTCCCGGCTAGGCTCGCCGAGTTCGAGCGGCCAGGCCCGCGGCGTCCGCCTTTCTCCTTCGCTGGACGCGCGCTGGGTAAACTCGGCCTCCCTCTCTCAGCCCGGCCCGGGCCTGGCACCTGCCAAACCAGTACTGGGGGGCCAAGGAGGAGGCCCGCCGACAGCGCATAGCTCCGAAAAAACAAAGTTCTTTTACAGACTGAGGTTTTGGTACCAAAAGCAAAAGACGTTTTAAGAAATCGTAACCGACTCTGGGAAGTTACAGGGACTGGAAAATGGGAACTGCTTCTATTGGATGAAAGGGAGAAAAGTAATGAAGACAAAACTTAAAATAAGTCATAGAAGTATTTTCTAACAAAGCTATTGCTTTGTTGACGAAGTTCTCTCTTTGGATGCTGAGATTGGGGCTTGGTTTGTTTTTGGCTGAGGTGGAGGAGGGTGTCGAAATATTAGGGAATTATCTCAATTTTAGCCATTTATTTCAGTCAACCAACACCAATTTTCCTTACTTTTGTATTTTTCTTTTAGCAGTATGAGAGTTGGAGGCTTTTTATATATTCATGCTATTGCATATATGGTTGTATGGTGCACCCAGTGGCCAAAATGAAACCAAACAAAAAAAATGACAAGTTTTCTAATAAGAACCAGCCAGTGACATATATATCCTCAAGCAATATCTGCACCTAGCTCCTTGAAGTAAACATGTCAGCAACATCTGGATCATTATCTAGCAACAGACTGTTAGATAGAAAACTAGGAAGAATGTGGTGGTGGTGTTTTTTTTTAAAAACTGAATTTTTGAGTAAAACATAAAATAGCCAGGACTCTTTTCCAAAGTAACTAGCTGAATTGTAAATGGATGAGGACTACAACACAAAAATTAACTTTTTTTCTTACACATATTTAGACATTTCAAGCAGAGCATTTAGGAATCATCTATAGCAATAATAGTAATTTGCTTGTGATTATTCTGAGAACTATCCAAGTGCATAGTACAGCTCTAAGTTGTGATGGTATAGTAACACTGACTGATAAGCAATAACTAGCATGAATCCAATATATAAAAATTTAGGGTCAAGCGAAGGTGGCTCAAGCCTGTAATCCTAGCTACTCCGGAGGCTGACATCTAAAGATCATGGTTCAAAGCCAGCTGGGGCAGGAAAGTGCAAGAGACTTCTATCTGCAATTAACAAGGAGAAAACCGGAAGTGACACTGTAGCTCAAGTAGTAGAGCACTAACCTTGAGCTGAATAGCTCAGGGACAGTGCCCAGGCCCAAGCTTGAGCCCTAACACTGACAACAAATAAATAAGTAAATAAAATTGTGGCCTAGCATTTATTAAGTTTTCTTGCTTACAGAAAATACTGTAATGAGGAAGAATCAAGTTGTACTTATGTAGGGATATATTTCCAGGCCCTGGTAGCTCGTGCCTGTAATCCTAGTTAATCTGGAAGCTGAGGTCTATGGAGTGTAGTTCCAAGTCAGCCTAGGCAGGAACTTCCCAATTAACCGCTCCCCAAAAAGCCAGAAGTGAAGCTGTGCCTTAATTGCTCGAGTACAAGCCTTGAGCAAAATAACCTCAGGGACAGCACCCAGGCCCTGAGTTCAAGCCCCAGGACTGCAACAAACACCATCACCACCAGCAGCAACAAAAAAAAAAAATAGCCATATATATTATAATTTTCATGAAACAAAATAATTTTGCCGAATAATGGAGTAAACAACTTATGGTAATTTGAAATACACATTGAATTGGACTAAATTTTTACTTTTGGATCTAGGCCCTGGAACTCACTATGTTTGTTTGTTTGTTTTTTTTTTGGCCAGTCCTAGGCCGTGAACTCAGGGCCTGAGCACTGTCCCTGGCTTCTTTTTTGCTCAAGGCTAGCACTCTGCCACTTGAGCCACAGCGCCACTTCTGGCCATTTTCTGTATATGTGGTGCTGGGGAATCGAACCCAGGGCCTCATGTATACGAGGCAAGCACTCTTGCCACTAGGCCATACTCCCAGCCCCTGGAACTCACTATGTATGCTTGGCTGGCCTTGAACTTGTGTGTCTCCTGCTTCAACTTCCTGGGATTATAAACATGCATCCACCATGCCTTCTGGATAAGGATTTTTGGAGGTCCTAAGCACTGTAGGAGATCCATATAAAAAGAATACAAAACCAAGACAAGAGTAAAACAATGTACTGGCTTTCCCACGATCACTACTTCAGTTGCTTTTACTAAAATATAAAATTATTTAGATTTTTTTGCTTTTTGTAACTCCATATTTGCTGGTGCTTTATAAAGTTTACTCTGCTTTGTGTAAGCTAGAACAGCAGAGAGATTACAATCTAGTTTAGGGACCATAAGTAGTGGGCTGAGGACATGGCTAACGTGGTAGAGAGCATGCATGAAGTCCTGACCTCAAATCCCACCAAAAGTATAAGTGCCACCAGTAGAAATCTAAGTATTTCTTTTCCTTTCTTATCCCCTTTTCTTCCACTCTCCAACATTTTCCTTTCTCTTTTCTTTGACAGTGTCTCATTATGTAACCATTTCCTGCTTCAACCCCGTGAGTTCTGAAAATAAAAATGGGCATTACCTAATATGCCAGGTAAAACGTCTATTATTCCTTGACATGTAGTTCACTGAAGTAGATTTGAAATATTTTTCCTCAGTAAACATACCCTAATATGATATGCAAGAAAGCTTCAGAGTTAAATATTCTATTACACTGAAGCTAGTGCCTTCTTTCTAAACATAGTAATGATATTGATTGCAGTTGGCTATTATAACAGTCATGGGAAAAATTTTTTTTTTTTTGCCAGTCCTGGGGCTTGAACTCGGGGCCTGAACACTATTCCTGGCTTTTTTTTTGCTCAGGCTAGCATTCTACCACTTGAGCCACCGTGCCACTTCCAGCTTTTTCTGTTCATGTGGTACTGAGGAATCGAACTCAGGGCTTCATGCATGCAAAGCAAGCACTCTACCACTAAGCCAAATTACCAGCCCCGGGAACTTTTATAATTTAGTAATTCATAATTATCTTAAAAGATTTAGGAATGTGATAGTTATAATATTTATGCTTATGCCTTATTAATGCAAATGTGCAGTTTGTAAATGATTAACTTCTAGAAATGTAAATGAGGTTATTAGAGGTTTTTTTTTTTGTTGTTGTTGTTGTTTTTCCCAATCCTGGGGCTTGAACTCAGGGCCTAAGCACTATCCCTGAGCTGCTTTTGCTCAAGGCTAGCACTCTACCACTTGAGCCACAGCACTACTTCCAACTTTTTCTGCTTGTGGTACTGAGGGCTTCATGCATGCTAGGCAAGTACTCTACCACTAAGCCAAATTCCCAGCCCTAGAGATTTTTTTTTTAATCTGGAAGTCTTTTTTTTTTTTAGTTATTATAAAGGTGATGTACAGAGAAGTTACTGTTATATAAGTCAATTAATGATTCCATTTCTTTTTGGACAATGTCACCCCTTTCCTTGTAGAAGTCTTCTTCAATAAATTTATAGATAAAGGTAGAAAGGAAAGGGACTGGTTCTTTGAGGGGCTCTTGTCACTTATACTTGTGGTGTTGACATTTGATTTTATAGATTAAGCAGGCTTTTCATATGCGCTTTCATATCACTTATGAACGTTCTTTTGTAAAGAAGTGCTTACTAAGCAACTAAAAGTTTAAATGTAATAGTATAGTATTCCATAGTTATAAAATATGAGGCACACATTACTTAATCTTTATAATTATGAGAGGTAAATACCCTTAATCAGTGAGGAAATAAAGATGATAGAGATTGTGATTTAAAGTCAGCCAGGTAGTGGACATCTCAGATCTTGGAGGCCCAAATCTTATACATGTTTTATTCCTTAAGGGCTCAGGACAAACCATCAGCCTCTTAAACATTAAATCATGTTTAAGTACTTTAGGGTTCTAATCCTGTAGTAGCATTAATCTCTTAATTACATTATAAGCCAGAAGTGTTGATTTAAGATAATGTTAACTACCTTCATCAAAGTTAATACCTCCAATAATAAGTCATGTTGATAACCTATGGCCCCGATGTGATATAGTATGATGAGAAAGACCCATAGTTCTCATTTTTTTTGTGTTGGTCCTGGGGTTTGAACTTAGGGCCTGGGCACAGTCCCTGAGCTTTTCCTTTTTTTTTTCTTCTCAAGGCTGGTGCTCTACCATTTGAGCCACAGCTTCACTTCCAGTTTTTTTTTTTTCTCTTGGTGGTTAATTGGAGATACGATTCTCATGGACTTTCCTGCCCAGGTTGTTTTCTAACTCAGCTTCCTTAGCAAGGATTATAGGTGTGAGCCACCTGTGCCCAGCAGGCAGCCCACTTTGACACCCTGATAATATTTGCCCTTAAAATTCCATACTTAGCATAGTTCTCTTCTCTCTTCCTTCCTTCCTTCCTTCTTTCCCTTTTTTCTTTTCTCTGATAGAGTCTTGCTTATATAGCCCAGGATGGCCTTGAACTCTGGATGTGAGTGTCAGAATTAAAGTCATGAAACACATGCAGGATACACCTAGTCTAATTATGAGGCAACAACATTAAACAAACTCAAGTTGGAGGACATTCTATAAAATTCCAGCCTCTTCCAAAGTGTCAAGATGGAGAAACTGTTAAGAGGTGGGAAGGGAATACAGAGACATCATGACTGTATATAATGTGGCATTCTAGACATTGTGGCATTGGATCTTTAAACAGATAAAGAGCATAAGTGTAAAAGTCCGAGTAAATTCTCTAGATTAAATTAACAGTGTTGTAGTGATATTAATTCCTTCTGTTTTGGTAGATGGACTATTAGATATAAGATGGTACTACTAGAGGAAGATGGATAAAAAGAATATGTAGTAATATTCTATACTATCTTTGGAACTGTTTTACAAGACCAAAATGATTTCAAATAAAAGTTTGGTAATTACAATAATTACAAATAAGTATTACTTATATGTGAAAGAAAGATAAAAGTAAAAATTCATTTTAAAGCAGTAACTATAAGACCAAAGAACACAAAGGATATAGAAGATCTGTAGTTTTTAGGCTGAGCTCTATGAATTATTACAGTAGACCAACTCTGAGAATAGATAGGTTAAAGTTTTTTATTGTGTGGCTGGGAATGTGCCTCAATGGCAGAGTGCTTGCCTAGCATGCATGAAACCCTGGGCTCGATTCCTCAGTACCACATAAACAGAAGAAGCTTGAAGTGGCACTATGACTCAAGTGGTAGAATACAAGCCTTGAGCAGAGAGGCTCAGGGACAGAGCCTGAGTTCAAGCCCCCAGGACTGGCAAAAAAAAAAAAAAAATACTGTTCATGCTTCTCCGCATTTCTAGAAATATGGGTCCTTTTCATCATATCTCTTGGCTTGAGACAATTAATTGTCACAAATTCTCTCAAAAGTGCTCAGTGGAAGAGCACTTGCCCAACAAGGACCTGAGTTCAACCCTCAGCTCTAAAAAAAAAAAACAAAAAAAACGGATAATGCTGGTGGCTCATACCTATATGTGATTATACCCAGGGGGCTGAGATCTGAGGATCTCAGTTCAAGGTCAGCCTGGGCAGATAAATCCCCCTGAGATTCTTATCTCCAATTAGCCACCCAAACAAACAAACAAACAAACAAAAATCCCAGAAGTGGAACTGTGGCTCAAAGTGGTAGAGCACTTGAGACAGCATCCAGGCCCTGAGTTCAAGCCCCACAACTGACAAAAAAAATGTTTTTATCTTTTTTTTCAGTATTTTTATTTTCATTTCTCTGTAGTAGAGAATACAATCATGAGTAAGTAGATCATAGGAAAGAAATAATCTCTTCTGGAACTGTATAAACTTATGGATGATATTGTGGCAGGGGTGGGGAACATCTAGGGCTGCAGAGCCCCTCAAAATCATTTGGCACAAGACAGAATAGACTCCTATGCTATTTATTGGGTGTTCTCGTTGATAATTTTGTATGGAACCTCAATGATGTTATAGACATCCAAATGGCTCTTTGCAAGCACTGGTGGCTTATGCCTATAATCTTAGGTATTTAGGAGGCTGAGACCTGAGGATCATGGTTCAAAGCCAGCTTGGGAAGGAAAGTCTGTGAGACTTTTATCTCCAATTAACCATCAAAGAGCCAGAAGTGGAGCTGTGGCTCAAGTGGTTGAGTGCCAGCCTGGAGCAAAAAAGCTAAGCAACAGCACCCAGATCTCAAGTTCGAATCTCAGTACTAGAACACACACACACACACACACACACACACACACACACACACACACACACATCCAAATCCCAAATGACCCTTGGAAGAAAAAAGTTCCCTATCCATGCTAGGGAAGCCACCAAGGTACTTGGAAAGAACATTGGTTTTGACCTAGACTTAAATCCTACATCTTTAACTTTATAGTATGACCTTGGGAAAATTCTTAACCTTTCACAGCAGCCTTTTATTTTGTAAAGTGGTTGTTGTTAAGCTAAGATTCAGTGAGAAAGTGGGTGTAACATGTGTATAGATACAGTAAAAATGAATACATTCAAATTATTGACCATTATGTACCTAAGATTTTGTTATATATGAACTATGGTGAATCTAAAAACACATAGAGTAAAATAGTTATAAACTGTCAACCTCTGGAAAGAAACAGAACATATGTAAACAATTATAGTATTTGCCAAACCATTAATTATGTTGTAAAAAATATTAAAAGCTATGATTAGAAATGACAAAAATCATTGTTGGCTTAAGTTTCTTTTTGTTGTTGTTGGTTGTCCTATAAGAAGCTGAAGTCAGAAAGACTTAACGACTCATCCAAGTTCCCACAGCTAATTATTTGGGAAAGCAGCATTAAAAGTCATATGTCTGAATAATGACCTTGTTTTAATTTCCAGATGGAGAGAAAGGTGGAAGAAAGGAAACAACACAGTGTTTAAATGAGTTTTAAGACACCCATACATCATAAAGAGAAAAATCCCATTTTCAGGGTTGCATTAATCCCAGTCACATCACTAGAAGCAATTATTCACCTGCTTTGTTCTGAGTGATTCATACAAATGGGGAAACTGAATTGTCTCATATATTGTAGGCACTTTGTTTCACCTCATGAGTCATTTTTTATACCAAATTGTGGATGGCAATTAAATGAGACACTGATTAATCTGATTACAGATCACTGTATGCCTTATTTAGCTTTTAAAAAATTTATTTATTTATTTTACCAAACACAGATCATTCTATGAGTTTGGGCCAGAGTATTTTCATTTAAGAAAACACATAAAAGCTGGGTGTGGTGAATATGTCTATGGTCCCTGCTACTTGGGAGGTAGAGACAGGGGGATGTCAGTTGTGGACCAGCTGGGGCAAACTTAGCTGCAGACCCTATCTAGAGAGTAGAAAAAGAAAGAAAAATGACTGGGAGTATAGCTCAAGTGGTAGAATGCTTGTCAGTAAAGAGGCCCTGAGTTCAACCCCAAGTTTCACAAGACAACAACAAAAAATGCATAGCAGTTTGATGCCAGTGGCTTATGCTAGTACCTACTCAGGAGCTGAGCTCTGAGGAGGAAGGTAGCTCAGGAGGAAAAGTCTATTTGATTCTTATCTCCAAGTAACTATCAAAACAGCCAGAAATGGAACTGTGTCTCAAGTGGTAAAGTACTAGCCTTGAGCAAAAACAGCTTAGGGACAGTGCCCAGACTCTGAGTTCAGGCTTCAGGATTGGTATACACACACACACACACACACTCACACACACACACACACGCAATCATAGCAAAAACATAACAAAAATTTAATAAAAGCTCAGTGGCAGAATGTTTGCCTAGCATGCACAAGGCCTTGAGTTGAATCCATAGCACCACAGGAATACAATATAACAACAACAACAAAAAAGACAACAGAAAACAGACTTTTTTGTGTGTGTGGATGCTAGCTAGACAAGTGCTCTATCAATAGGCTACCCGGCCAGCAAATAGAGATCTTAAAACAGTAAAGCATGGGCTAGGAATGTGGCTTAGTGGTAGAGGGCTTGCCTAGCATGCAGGAAGTCTTGAGTTTGATTCCTCAGTACCACGTAAACAGAAAAAGCTGGAAATAATACTGTGGCTCAAGTGGTAGAGTCTAGCCTTGGGCACAGAGAGGCTCAGGGACAGAGCCCAGGCTCTGAGTTTAAGCCCCAGGACTGGAAAAAAAATAAAATAAGTAAAAAATAAAATGGAAAAGCATGCCTTTTTATTTTCCATTCCAGAGAACTGAACATTTAATTGAGTTTTGGATTTTTTTCTGGTCATGGATTCAGTCCAAATTTATAAAGCTTAGGCCGTGATTGTAAATTATTTCATTGGTTTCTGTTTTAATTCTACTGTATAAAATCAGAAATATCATGTCACGTGTTTTGGGTTTCATGTATTTTTCCAAAGAAGTGTATTGACCTTTTAAAAATCTAGAAGCTGGTATTTTTCCACATCATGTTTGAACATATTCCACTGTCACTCTTCCTGAATGGCAATTAACTGTCACATGGTACAGTTTTTGATTGCTTTAGGCAGAGAGGCTGTTAATTTCTGACCATAAGTTGATGGCATCCTAACATATTCTTTTTAAAATGTTTTTTTTTTGCCAGTCCTGGGCCTTGGACTCAGGGCCTGAACACTGTCTCTGGCTTGTTTGAGCCAAAAGCAGGCTTTTTCTATATATGTGGTGCTTATTTGTTTTTGTTTCTGTTGCCTGTCCTGGGGTGTGGACTCAGGGCCTGAGCACTGTCCCTGGCTTCTTTTTGCTCAAGGCTAGCACTCTACCTCTTGAGCCACAGCGCCACTTCTGGCCGCTTTCTATATATGTGGTGCTGAGGAATGGAACCCAGGGCTTCATGTATGCGAGACGAGTACTCTACCGCTAGGCCATATTCCCAGCTCCTAACATATATTCTTGTGAAAGAATTTTAAACAGACCACAGAATATTAAAAGCTAGCCTCAAGCCGGGCTCAAGCCTATAATCGTAGCTACTCTTAGAAGGCTGAGATCTGAGCAATGCGGTTCAAAGCCAGCCCAAGCAGGAAAGACTGTGAGACTCTTATTCCAGTTAACCACTAAAGGAGCTGGAAGTGGAGTTGTGGCTCAAGTGGTAGAGTGAGCAAAAAGAGATCAGGGATAGCATCCAGGCCCTAAATTCAAGCCTCAGGATCGTAAGGATCGGCGCAAAACAAAAACAAGGAAAAACAAAACGAACAACAAAAAAAGTAGACTCAAGTTTTATTCCCATTTATAAGATGCTTCAGGTCTTTAAAGAATGTAGATGTGGGGATGGCAGCAGTAGAAACCTTTCTATTTTTCCCTTAACTCTAATTAAAAAAACAAAAAACCTCATCCATCTGAGATGGGGGTTCTCACCTTTTTCAGCTGTCTCCCTCAGTGTACCAAGGGAGTCTCGGTACCACTGTGTTACTGAAGTCTGAGGATGCAGATGAAAGGACTTGGGATGGGGTGTGACCGCACTTTGTCAAGGAAATGTACCCTGGTGAATGTGGTGCTAGACGGGGTGCAAGGATGCGTGGTAGGCGTTACGGGCCAGGTGCGGTTTTGTGTGTCACTAACCACGGGGGGGCGCAGCAGCAGACTCCCGCCGCAGCCAAGGAGAGGCGGTACCTCGAGGCCTACGCCTTCAACCCAAACCGGAATAACCTGTGGCAGGACTGGACGCTCCCCGCAGCCGCAGGTCAGCGTCCCCGCGGCGGGTGCCGGCGTCCCCGCCCAGTGGTCGCGCGCGCCCGGCGCTTGACAGGAGGGCGGTCACGTGGCAGCCGCAAAGCACCGTTTTGCGACCTGGATGACAGGCAAAATGTGCGACATCTCTGGTGCTGGCCAACCAGTGGCGGAGGCGGCGGCCAGGGAGGAAGCGGAGGAGGCGGAGGCGGCTGTGGTGTTCGCCCGCCCGCCCGCCCGCCGGTCCGCGGGTTCGCTCCGTTTCCCCGCCCCCCCGACCTCCCCCCGCCGGTCTCGCAGCCGCCGAAGGGAAGCCGGGTGCGCGCTCTGTCGCAACCTGCCCCTCATCCTGGCCGGCGACGAGGAAGACCGGACCGGCAGCCAGACTCATCTCCCGGTTGAGGCAGCTGCGGCTCGGGGGCCACAGGGCGCGGGCAGGCGGTCGGGGCGCTTGAAGGTTACCGAGTGCATGAGCACCTAGCGGCTTCCGCGCTGCCCGGCCCGCCCGTCCGCCGGCCCGCACGCCGGTTCGCCCGCCAGCCCTTCGGCGCCCGGCGGCGGCGGCAACAGCAGCAGCAGTAGCAGCAGCGGCGGCAGCGACGGCGGTGGCCACGGTCGCCGCAGGAGGCGCCGTCTCCCTTCCAGGTGCGCGCTTCGCTCCCGGAGCCGCGCAACTCGGTAGCCGCCATGGCGTCCAACATGGACCGGGAGATGATTCTGGCGGATTTTCAGGTGAAGGATCTGTCCCTGTTCCCTCCCACCTCTAGCCTCGTGGGTTCCGAGTGCCCGAGGGTTGTGATGTGTTGTAGCTTAGGCTTTTTCTATAGTATGTGGACAATGTGTGTGTGCGTTTGTGTGTGTGTGTGTGTGTGTATGTGTGTGTGTTGTGAGCGGTGGGAGACCATACAATTCTCATGCTGTTGTTGGGTGTGTGTAGAATTAGCAAGTACGGGTCGAGTGGGGGATTCTGGTGCCGTGATTTTGGGGGAAGGTTACGATGTGTGTGAACTGTTTAATTGTAGGGGGAAATGTGTAGAATGTTTCAGTGCGGAGCCATTTAGAATGGGGTGTTTTGGGTTGTTCCATGCGGACACTGTGATGTATGAGGTGTGGGCGTGGAGTGTGTGTTAAGGGTGTGGTGTATTGTATGAATCTAAGAGTAATAAAAGCAGAATGAGGAAAAGGAGGTTGTGAGGGTCGTCAGGCATCGTGGTCCTTTTCCAAGAACAATAAGCGTTTGAGGCTTTGAGTGCCTTAATGCAGTCTTTGGGGCCTAAGAGGATAAGGAGGCAGATAAAAGACTGTATATGCCAGTGTATTTCTGCAGTGAATTCACAAGCTCAATAACCAATTCATATTCATGAATTCCCCTTCCCTTCAGACTTGAATAGATTAGTTGGTGTCCTTTTGCCAGGACTAATTTAAATGATAAATAAAGGTTATTCCTTTACTGAGCCCAAATATAGTGGCCCTGACATGTAAGTATCTTAAGGAGGCCTTTTGAATCTGTGTGTATCAGAAAGGACTTGGGGTTAGAAGTTATACTCTGTGAACGTTATCTTTGCCTTTCGATGTTTGGTGAAGGAAAGGTTTTAATGCAATATTTTTTTTAGCCATTAGGCATTAACTTAGAAACTACTGTCAAGTATAGATAGACTTTCTCCTCTTTAACACTATCATCACTTATCACAAGCATTGCCTGTATTATTTTTCCTTATTGAGATTTTGTTAGGCTTTTCTACTCTTTCTCACTGTTCAAAAAGTTCTCTTATTTTTACAAATAAATATTGGACGACCATTTCCAAGAGTTTGCTCTTTTGGCCAATCTGTGGTATCTGATACACTAGGAAATATACATGTATCTACATTTTGATTATATTGTAGCCTTAGGAGGTTTGTCCTCTGTCTTTGTCTTTGTCTTTCTTTTTCTGTCTGTCTTTCTTTCTTGTCCTGAGGCTTGAACTCAGGGCGTGGGCACTGTCCCTGAGCTTCTTTTGCTTAAGGCTAGCACTCTACCACTTGAGTCACAGCACCACTTCCAGCCTTTTCTGTTTATATGGTACTGAGGAATCAAATTCAGGGCTTCATGCATGCCAGGCAAGCACTCTTCCATTAAGCCACATTCCCAGTCCATTGTGGGCTGCTTTTGTATTTTGATTTGTGACATTTGTTGCTGTATTTTGTGTTGATACTGGGGCTTGAACTCAGGGCCTTATGCTCTCAATTGGCCTTTTTTTGCTTGTGACTGTCACTCTAACACTTGAGTCACACTACTAGTCCAGCTTTTTGTTGGTTAATTGGAGCTAGCATTTCATAAACCTTTCTGCCTGGGCTGATTGTAATCCTCAGATCTTAGCCTTCTGTATAGCCAGGTGTGAGCTACTGGTGCTCAGCTATTTGTAACTTTTATTTTGCATTTTGTGAATTTGTTTGTTTTCATTCTGATTTTAGAGATAGGGTCTTTTGAAGTATACCAGGCTGGCCTCAAACTGATTGGTGATCCTTTTGCCTCACCTTTTTTTTAGTGCTGGGATTATCAGCATACCTAGTTCATGGTTAATTTTACATTGGCTGGAGGACTATAATTTAGGATTCTTGTTCTCTTAAGCAAAGTCAATATTTTTTTTTCCCTGCCAGTTCTGGGGCTTGAACTCAGGGCCTGGTTACTGTTTCTGAGCTTTTTTTTTTTTTTTTTTTTGCCAGTCCTGGGGCTTGAACTCAGGGCCTGAGCCACATTGCCACTTTTCTACATATGTGGTGCTGAGGAATCGAACCCAGGGCTTCATGTATATGAGGCAAGCACTTTTACCACTAGGCCATATTCCCAGCCCTCTGAGCTTCTTTTGTTCAAGACTAGCACTCTACCATTTGAGCCACATAAGCACTTCTTGCCTTTTCTGTTTATGTGGTACTGAGGAATCAAACCAGGGCTTCATACATGCTAGGCAAGCACTCTACTGCTAAGCCACATTCCCTGCCCATCAGTATTTTCTGAGAAGCATGTTGGGTTTTTGTTTGGAAGTCAAATTATTATTTGGGTCACACCAACAAATCCTAGTAAGATTCTCATTCTTTCCATCTCTTTCCCTCTCCCCTTTTTTCTCTTCTTCTTTTGTGGTGCTGAGTATTGAACAGAGGTCCTTTAGGCAAGCATGTTGCCATTATGCTGCAAAAATTTCTCTTACTAGAATAGCATTGGAGCCGGGCCCTGGTGGCTCACAGCCGTAATACTTACTCCTCAGAGTCCGAGATATGAAGATCATGGTTTGAAGCCAGCCCAGGCAGGAAAGCCAGTGAGACTCTTACCTCCTGTTAACCACAAAAGGCTGCAAGTGGGGCTGTGGCTTAAGTGGTAGAAGTGCTAGCCTTACGTACAAAAGCTGAAGGTTAGAACCCAGGCCCTTAGTTCAAGCTCCAGAACTGGGGCTTGAAAAAAAATAGCATTGGAATGGTCTTCTATGCTAATGACACATCCTTCCATAATTCCTTGTACAGGGAAAGAAACTGATGACATTTGATATAAATAAACAACTATGCACCAAATGGTAATTTTTTTTTTTTTGCAGTCCTGGGGCTTGAACTCAGGGCCTGAGCACTAGCACTGTCCCTGGCTTCTTTTTGCTCAAGGCTAACACTCTACCACTTGAGTCACAGAGCCACTTCTGTTTTTTCCTTTTTATGTGCTACTGAGGAATCAAACCCAGTGCTCCATGCATGCAAGGCAAGCACTCTACCACTAAGCCATATTTCCAGCCCTGGTAATACTTTTATTACTGACAGAATAAAAAGTATACTCATGCCTGTATCCTAGCTACTCAGGAGGCTGAGATCTGAGGATCTCAGCTCAAAGCCAGCCTGGGCAAGAAAGTATGTGAGACTCTTATTTCCAATTAACTACCAGAAAACTGGAAGTGGAGCTGTGGATCAAAGTGGTAGAGCACTAGCCTTGAGCCAAAGAACTCAGAGACAGAACCCAGGCCCTGAGTTCAAGCCCCATGACTGACAAAAAGAAAACAACAACTATATGCTTTGGACATACCAACTTTTTGTGTGCTAAGGAACCTGTTGTCATCTTCAAAACTAAGATTCTAGAGTTGGAGGCATGGCTCAGTTGGTCTTTGTTTAAAATAGACTACTCTTATTGTCTCTTGTGTTGTGTGTCTTATGATCGATTAACTTTTAAAAATAGGCATTTATGTAGTTATGAGAAGATAAAGTAATTATTTTTTTCTTATTTATTGTCAAAGTGATGTACAGAGAGGTTACAGTTTCATATGTTAGGCCTTGGGTACATTTCTTGTACTGTTTGTTACCTCCTCCCTCAAGTAATTACTTTAAAGATAACACACAACACTTGTTGTTTAGGGGAAGGAGATATTGCTCAGTGGTAGAGCACTTTCTTAGCATGTGAAGATCTGGATTTGATCTCCAGCACTACTCCAAAATAAATATAAATGAAAGAGTTGGCAAGTGAATTATTAGATGACACTGGTATATTCTGCAACTGAACAAACAGTTTTCTTCACATAAAAGTGAATATAGTACAGTTACATTATTTATCATATATGGTTTTGAGAATCAGTAGTATAAGAAGCAGTATATTTTCCGGCTTTTTCTATATATGTGGTGCTGCGGAATCGAACCCAGGGCTTCATGTATATGAAGGGAGCACTTTACCACTAGGCCATATTCCCAGGCCCAAAAGAAGATTATTATAGCTGATACTCAATAGGTTGAGTTGATACATTGTAGGTGGGTGAACTTAAATAGGACAAATGTGTTCCAAATTTTTCTTTAAGAAAATACCACCATCCTTTCAATTTTTTGGAAGGGTTGTCACAGGTGGCTTCATTTTGACATCTGACAATATTCCTCCTGCCTGAACAAGTTTTAGGGGTTTTGTTTTTGTTTGGCTAGGTTTTTGTTTTCTATGTTTTTTTTTTGCCAGTCCTGGGCCTTAGATCCAGGGCTTGAGCACTGCCCCTGGCTTATTTTGCTCAGGCTAGCACTCTGCCACTTGAGCCACAGCGCCACTTCTGGCCGTTTTCTATATATGTGGTGCTGTGGAATCGAACCCAGGGCTTCGTGTATACGAGACAAGCACTCTTGCCGCTAGGCCATATTCCCAGCCCCCTTTCATTTTTTTTAAATGGAGAAATTTATTTTTAAAATAAAAATCCATCATTCATTATAAAACATATAAACTAAAATTTTCCATGTTAACCATTTTAAGTTTATAGTTCAGTGCTGCCATTAAGTACATTCATATTACTGCTCAACCATTACTACTATTCATCTTCAGAACTCTTTTTTTTTTGCCAGTCCTGGGCCTTGGACTCAGGGCCTGAGCACTGTCCCTGGCTTCTTTTTGCTCAAGGCTAGCACTCTGCCACTTGAGCCACAGCGCCACTTCTGGTCGTTTTCTATATATGTGATGCTGGGGAATTGAACCCTGGGCTTCATGTATGCGAGGCAAGCACTCTTGCCACTAGGCCATATTCCCAGCCCCCAGAACTCTTTAAAAAAAAAAATCTTATAAAACTATAATTTTGGTAGCTGGGCACTGGTAGCTCATGCCTATAAGCCTAGCTACTCAGGAGGCTGATAGCTAAGGATTGTGGTTCAAAGCCAGCCCCAGCAGGAAATTCTGTGACTCTTATCTCCAATTAACTACTAGAAAATTGGTAGGGCCCTGTGGTTGAAAGTGGTGAAGCACTACCCTTGATTAAAAGAGCTCAGAAGACAGTGCCCAGGCCCTGAGTTCCAGCCCTGTGATGGACCAAAAACAAACAAAATAAAATTCTATATTCATTAAACAAAAACTCTCCATTCTTCTCTCCCTGGTAGCCATCATTCTGTTTTCTCTTTATAAATTTGGTTGTGATATGTACTTTTAAGTGTAATCATACAGTATTTGTCCTTTTGCAACTGGCTTATTTCACTTAGTTTTATATAAAGGATCATTCATGTTGTAATGTGTCAGTTTTCTTCCTATCTAAATGATATTTCAGTTTTGAATATACAACATTTCATTTATCTTTGGTGGACATTTAGTTTTTTTCCTACCTTTTAGGTATTATGAATAATGCTGTAAGCAATAGTGTGCAAATGTCTCTTTTTTGGGGGGGGCGGGCAGTCCTGGGCCTTGGACTCAGGGCCTGAGCACCATCCCTGGCTTCTTCCCGCTCAAAGGCTAGCACTCTGCCACCTGAGCCACAGCGCCCCTTCTGGCCGTTTTCCATATATGTGGTGCTGGGGAATCGAACCAAGAGCTTCATGTGTAGGAGGCAAGCACTCTTGCCACTAGGCCATATTCCCAGCCCGCAAATGTCTTTTTGATAGTGGGCATGGTTCTGCTCCACTGTAATTCCAGCACTTGGGAGGTTGAGACAGGATGATTACAAGTTTGAGGTTTTGTCACTATATATAGTAAGTTTCAGGATAGCGTGAACAATATTAGATGGTGGTCTGTCTTAAACTAAACAAACAAACCCCCCCCATAAAAAATCCTCCAAAAATACAAAAAAAAAAAAGCCAAACATCTATTTTGAGTCTCTGACTCTAACTTTAAAAAATTTTTTGTAATCTGAGGATCAAACCATAGTCTTGTATTTGTGCTAGGCAAGCATTCTACCATTAACACTACCTTTTTAAAGGTAGCCACCTACTGGAAAAAATTGTTAATATAAAGGTGATATACAGAGTAGTTACAGTTTTATAAGCATGTAATGAGTACATTTCTTTTGCCACTTAAAAAATTATTTAATGATAGGGTCTTGCCATATAGTCCAGTCTGGTTTCTTTTTTTTTCTTTTCTTTTTTTTTTTTTTTTTGGTACTGGGGCTTGAACTCAGGGCTTAGACACTTTCCCTGACATTTTTTGCTCGAGGCTTTACCACTTGAGCCACAGCTCCACTTCTGGCTTTTTGCTGGCTAATTGGAGAAGAGAGTCTCATCGACTCTTCCTGGTTTTGAACAGTGACCCTCAGATCTTAGCCTCCTGAGTAGGTAGCTAGGATTACTGGCACAAGCCACTGGCATCTGGCAACCATATTTATTTTTGAAACAGAGTTTCCCTATAAAGTCCAGGCTGACCTGGAACTTGCCATGAAGTTCAAGCTGGACTTAAACTGTGATCCTCCTGATTAACCTCTCAAGTGCTAGGGTTTTAGGCATGTGTCATTGTGTCTAGCTTAGTCAATTACTTTTAACTTTAGTTCTAGGGCAAGTGCTTTTAGAAATTGGAATCTTTTACCAAAACTTAGCCTTAGATGTAGATAGTATTTTACTTCAACCTTAAATGTGCATAGTATTAGCATAGTCAGGTACTTAAAAAAATCCAATAGAGTAGTATACCCACAGTTTTGGCTTATTAGAGCTAGGAGGTGGTATAATTTTCTGAGTTTTGGAAAAACAGACATTGCTGAATCTTACCATTTGTTACGCAGTGTTTTTTTAAAATATATTTTTTGTTATTATAAAGGTGATATACAGAGGGGTTATAGTTACGTCAGTCAGGTAAAGAATACTTTTCTTTTTGGACAATGTCACCCCTTCCCTCCTCCTTTACCAGTTTTTCCCTCTTGTCCTTATCTACAATTGTATAGTTTATTTTCAGTACAGTATCTAGTAAGTACCACTGCTACATTTGTTCACCCTGGTCCTTCCATTTCTGTGACCTCCCTTAAACAAGACAAAAAGAAAAGAAAACAAAAATAACAACAAAGGATTGTTTCCATTTCCTAGAGTTCATTTCCTTTTTTTTTTTTTTTGCCAGTCCTGGTGCTTGAACTCAGGGCCTGAGCACTGTCCCTGGCTTCTTTTTGCTCAAGGCTAGCACTCTGCCACTTGAGCCACAGCGCTACTTCTGGCCTTTTCTGTTTATGTAGTGCTGAGGAATTGAACCTAGGGCTTCATGCATGCTAGGCAAGCACTTTACTACTAAGCCACATTTGCAGCCCCCTTCCTGGAGTTCATTTCTATAATAATAATAATTATTATTATTATTATTTTTGCCAGTCCTGGGGCTTGAACTCAGGGACAGAGCACTGTCTCTGGCTTCTTTTCGCTCAAGGCTAGCACTCTGCCTCTTGAGCCACAGCACCACTTCTGGCCTTTTCTATATGTGTGGTGCTGAGGAATTGAACCCAGGGCTTCATGTATACAAGACAAGCACTCTTGCCACTAGGCCATATCTCCAGCCCTATAAATATTATTTTATATGATCAGAAGCACCTAGGCATTCTACCTCTGTATTCCTCCCCTAAGAAGATCCTCCTTTGGTTTCATTGTATGTGAATGTCTAGAGTCCTATATATAAGAAACAGGTAAAATTTCTAAAATTTACTATCTTAGATACTCTAGAATTTTTTTTTCTTTTTTTGCCAGTCCTGGGGTTTGAACTTGGGGCCTGGGCACTGTCCCTAAGCTTCTTTTGCTTAAGGCTAGCACTCTGCCACTTGAGCCACAGTGCCACTTCTAGCTTTTTCTGTTTATGTGGTATTGAGGAATCGAACCCAGGGCTTCATGCATGTTAGGCAAGCACTCTACCACTAAGCTACATTCCCAGTCTCTGTAGAATTATTCTTCCTCCTGTTTTTCCTTAGGCAAGCACTCTACCACTAAGCTACATTTCCAGTCTCTGTAGAATTCTTCTTCCTCCTGTTTTTCCTCTCACAAAAACTATTTCATCAAACTATTGTGAACAATTGCTCTCAAGTAATTTTAGTAATATTAGCTTCACCTCTTTATTTTTAGATGGAAAAAGAAGTTTCCCTGTATCTCCCTTAACATTTTGATTAATAATCATGCTTATTTGCTATTCTTCTAAGATAAAATTTTTGTGTATTTTTGTTTTGGTAACAAGTCTCACAACTTGATCTTCCCTTTTGTCAATTTATGTTTTTCTTTTACTGATAATGCAGAGATAGAGATCATAGCTCTACTTAAGTGAAGAATAAAAAGAAACCTCAGTAATATTTTGTTTTAGATTTTCTCTGAAACAGAACCTTAATATACTTTTCTTAAAAAAATTCTTTTTGAATTTAAGATCCTGTGGTCAAAGTTTCTTTACTTCTCAAAGTTGGCATTAATTTTGATGTTGCTCTTAGTACTTTCTCTGCCACACAGTTGTTTTTAATACTTGGTCATTCTAGCTAGTAATTCTTTTTTTCTCTCTTGTGTGGGCCCTGGGACCTGGGCTTGAATTCAGGGCTTGGATGTTGTCCTTTAGCTTCTTTTGCTTGAAGCTAGCACTCTACCATTTAAGCCACAGCTCCACTTCTGGCTTTTTATGTTTTTGTGTTTTTGGTGCTTAATTGGAGATAAAAGTTTCAGGGTCTTTTCTGCCTGGGCTGGCTTCCAACTGTGATCCTCAGATCTCAGCCTCCTGAGTACCTTGGATTATAGGCAAGAGCCACTAGCACCAAGCAAAAAAATGTTTTTTTGTTTTTGTTTTTTCTGTTGTGGGGCTTGAATTTGGGGCCGGGGCCTGGTCGCTGTTCCTGAACTCTTTTGTTCAAGGTTATAGCACTCTACTAATTTGAACCACAGTGCCACTTCTGGTTTTCTGGTGATTAATTGGAAATAAGAGTCTCATGGACTTTTCCTGACTGTGCTGGCTTTGAACTGCGATCCTCAAATCTTAGCTTCCTGAGACAAGGATTACAGGCAGCCAAGTAAAATTTTTATTTTATTTTATTTTATTTTTGCCAGTTCTGGGGCTTGAACTCAGGGCATGGGTGTTGTCCCTGAGCCTGTTTGTGCTCAAGGCTAGTGTTCTATCACTTGAGCCACAATGGCACTTACGGCTTTTTCTGAGTAGCTTATTGGAGAGGAGTCCTACTAACTTTCCTTCTCTGGGCTGACTTTGAACCATGATCCTCAGATCTCAGCCTCTTGAGTAGCCAGGATTATAGGGGTGAGCCACCAGCGCCCAGCAAAATTTTTAAATATTGAACTATGACCCCATACTTGTTTCAGTTGCCTTTTCTGGTAAGTCATTTATACTGTGTTTTCCCATGCTCTTATAGCATTTTTATCTTCTAAAGTGTTCCAAACTCCTCTTTTTCAGTTTGACACAAGAGATACCTTTGAGAAAATAAAATTTTAGACTGTGAGCAGAAATAGTATCAATCAATCAAAGTAGATGGGTATTCATTGTCATGATGTGGATTAGGGATCTAACTAAGTATTCATAGAACATTTTCTTTTTTCTTTTGATTGGTCATAGGGCTTGAACTCAGAGCTTGGGCGCTGTCTCTGAGCTTTTTTACTAAAGGCTAGCTAGCGCTCAATGACTTTGAACCACAGCACCATTTCTAGTCTTATAGTGGTTATTTGGAGATAGAAGTCTCCTATACTTTCCTGACTGCTTTCCTGCCTGCGCTGGCTCTGAACCTAGTGATCCTCAGATTTCAGCCTCCTAATTAGCTCAGATTACAGGTGTGAGCCCATTTTTGTTATTAAGAAGTTACCTTGGATAGGAAATCAAGGACTGTGGCCACAAGTGGCTTTGTTACCTGTCCTTCTGCATACCTATTAGTTCTAGGGATGGGCCTGGTTTTGTCCCTTAGCTACTTTGCTCAAGGCTGGAGCTCTGCTCCTGGAAACACACAGCTCTAGTTTTGGCTTTTTTTTTTTTTTTTTTTCCAGTCCTGGGCCTTGGACTCAGGGCCTGAGCACTGTCCCTGGCTTCTTTTTGCTCAAGGCTAGCACTCTGCCACTTGAGCCACAGCGCCGCTTCTGGCCGTTTTCTGTATATGTGGTGCTGGGGAATCGAACCTAGGGCCTCGTGTATCCAAGGCAGGCACTCTTGCCACTAGGCTATATCCCCAGCCCCTAGTTTTGGCTTTTTGGTGGTGGGTAATTGGAGATAAGAATCTCAGACTTCTTTTGCCTGGTCTGGCTTCTAATTGGCAACCTCAGATTTTAGCCTCTTGAATAGGAATACAGGTGTGAGGCTGGCATCCAGTTTATTTACCTTTTATTTTCTTTCTCTTGTATCTCTTCAGTTGAGGCGTCACTCATGTTTTAGTATTTATTGGGAAAATACGGTTTTGGCTTATAGAATAAAGCTTAATAGTTTGTGGTTAAGGATATGATTTTGAGTTCAGACCATTTGATTTAAATTACAGTTCAGCTCTTCTCTCATCTTGCAACCCATTATTATTTAACACTTGTGCCTCAGTTTTCCCATATTAAAATTACCTCACTGGAAGAGGTGCTCTGGCTCCAAGTGGTAAAGCACTAGACTTGAGCTGAACAGCTCAGGGACAATGGCCAGGCCCAGAGTTCAAGCCCCACAACCAACAAAAATAAAAAATAAATAAAGAATAAAATTAACTCATACTTGTAAAGTGACTGGAGCAGATGCCAGACATGGAAAGTATTAAAAAAAATCTCTCCCTTAATGCCTCTCCCTCTTTTTTTCTTTCTGTTTTTCTTCCTCCCTCCCTCCCTCCTACCCTCCCTCCCTCTCTTCCTCCCTTCCTGTCTTCTTTCATTCCTTCCTTTTTCTTTCCTTAAGGTGGTGCTAGACCTGCAGCCTTGTGCGTGCTAGGCAAATGCTGTATTACTGAGATATATCCCCAGCCTTCAAACTTTTTTTTTTTTTGCCAGTCCCGGGGCTTGAACTCAGGGCCTGAGCACTGTCCCTGGCTTCTTTTTGCTCAAGGCTAGCACTCTGCCACTTAAGCCACAGTGCCACTTCTCGCCTTTTTTATATATGTGATGCTGAGGATTCGAACCCAGGGCTTCATATATATGAGGCAAGCACTCTTGCCACTAGGCCATATTCCCACCTCCTCATTGAAACTTTTTAAAATCAGGAATTTTAGTCTTAAGTAAAAATTGTTTCCTATGTTAATCATTCACTATTGACTTTAAAGTGAGTTTGGCAGGTAATTTCAAAAAGCAATCTCATTAAGTTAACAGAACATTTATACTTGCATTCATATTTATTTTTAGTCATAGAAGAATTATTGAGATAGGAAACATGAGATATCAAGTTGGGGGAGAGGAAAGAGTAGGAATTTATAATTTCTGTGAACCTTAATGGCATTGAGTTAGATGTGAGTAATTTTTTTTTAAACTTCTTTATAATCGGGGCTGGGGATATAGCCTAGTGGCAAGAGTGCCTGCCTCGGATACACGAGGCCCTAGGTTCGATTCCCCAGCACCACATATACAGAAAACGGCCAGAAGCAGCGCTGTTGCTCAAGTGGCAGAGTGCTAGCCTTGAGCGGGAAGAAGCCAGGGACAGTGTGCCCTGAGTCCAAGGCCCAGGACTGGCCAAAAAAAAAAAAAAAAAAAAAAAAAAAAAACTTCTTTATAATTCACCTTGGTTCCCTGAATTCTTTACTGTTTGGGTTAGAGAAGTATAGTGATTGGAAAGATTTTTATTTTATGCCGATCTGACATTCAGGAGAGAGTAGTAGCAAATTTATTTATTTATTTGTTCATTCATTCGTCGGTGTGGGGCTTGAACTTAGGGCCTGAGCTGTCCCTGAGCTTTTTGCCCAAGGCTAGAGCCATATTGAGCCACAGCTCCACTTACCTTTTTGGGGGTGGTTAATTGGATATAAGAGTCTCATGGATTTTCCTGCCTGGCCTGGCTTTAAACTGACATTCTTAGATCTCAGACTCCTGAGTAGTAGCTAGGATTATAGGCATGAGCCACCAGTGCCCTGCTGAACTTATTTTTTATTTATTTACTTATTTATTTTATTTATTGTCAAAGTCATGTACAGAGAGGTTACAGTTTCATACATTAGGCCTTGGGTACATTTCTTTTTTTTTTTGTTTTTTTGGCCAGTCCTGGGCCTTGAACTCAGGGCCTGAGCACTGTCCCTGGCTTCTTCCTGCTCAAGGCTAGCACTCTGCCACTTGAGCCATAGCGCCGCTTCTGGCCGTTTTCTGTATATGTGGTGCTGGGGAATCGAACCTAGGGCCTCGTGTATCCGAGGCAGGCACTCTTGCCACTAGGCTATATCCCCAGCCCTTGGGTACATTTCTTGTACTGTTAGTTACATCCTCCCTCATTTGAACTTATTTATTTATTTATTTTTTTACCTTACAAAATTTTTATTTAGTTTTTTTCAGGTTTTATTTCTTTCTTTAAAATTATCTTTAAGTAGGGGCTGGGGATATAGCCTAGTGGCAAGAGTGCCTGCCTCGGATACACGAGGCCCTAGGTTCGATTCCCCAGCACCACATATACAGAAAACGGCCAGAAGTGGCGCTGTGGCTGAAGAGGCAGAGTGCTAGCCTTGAGCGGGAAGAAGCCAGGGACAGTGCTCAGGCCCTGAGTCCAAGGCCCAGGACTGGCCAAAAAAAAAAAAAAAAAAAAAAAAAAAATTTAAGTAGCTGTTTCAATTTAACATGTTGGTTTATAAGAATGACGCATTTTGATTAAAGTTAAGATTTATATGATTTCACTCAGCTTTACCTTTTTCTTTTGAACTTATTTTTTAAAGTCAGTTTTAGGTATGTCCCTTGGCCTTTAGTTAAAGTGAGGAGGGGACACAATTAGGAGTTAAAATTTATGTTTAATAGAGAATGAATACTAACATTAACTTACAGCTTTAAACTTCTTTGTGCCAGATGTGCTAGATTCTTGATATCTAATCCTTTACAGCAACCTTTCACTGGGATATAGTTCTTCATGGTTTTTTTACATTAGATGAGCAGAGGCATTTAGTGGTCTTTTTAAATATTTTGCATACTGAGAAACATGCCTCTGGAGCCCAGAACAAAGCTTTATTCTTTATACTATAAAAGACTTGGGTTTTATAGGCTCCTGAATTTATGTAAGTCTACTATAATGCAGTCCACTACATGTGTAGTTATACTGGCTTACTTTGTGTTATCCTGTATAAATATAAATCATAAAGTCCATTGTTCCTGACCTAGAAGTCAATGTCTTCTGCCAGTAGGGTAGATCTTAACTCCTTTACAGTTTTGTTTTTAAATAGTTTTGGCAACAAAGATGAAAGCCTCAAGGACTGGTTATTAGAATTTGAAGTCTATGGGAATGGTAGGAACATGCTGACCAAATTATTAAATGGTTTCCTATTGCCTGAGGAGAAACTGAGGAGGTGGTTGCAGATAGAATTCTAGAAAGTAGGATCAAGACAGCAAGCTGCTTGGATGTTCCTCTGGTTCTTGCTCTTTTGTGTGGATGGATATCTCCCCCATTCCCCTAGTCTGAAAATCAGCCTCTCAGATTCTACCTAGTGTAACAGCTTGTACTAGATGTGTCTTGCCTAGGAAAAATGTTCTGCCCTTTACAGAGTTAGAGCTATGTGTATATTTCCATTTAAGAGTGAAAGGAGGCAAATTTGCAACTTGAGTAGAAATCTTTGATTCAATGATGAGGTGCTTAATTTTTATGATTCATCTCTTTCTTTAGAAGAAACTTCATCCACTGCTTCACTCTCAAATAAAGCTTAGTGCTTCTTTAATTCACAGAAGACTTACCCTAAAGCTGGATCTAGTTCATTGATGGTGAAGTTAAGCTAAAAACTGATGATGTCTGTTAATCTTCTGGATATGTTTAGCTTTGGCACATACTGTGCAGACTGATAATGGAAATGATTGGCCTGTGAGATGGGTAGAACCCAAAAGTCTAGCCACTACTCTCCTTGATAAACATGTTACATTTCTTCTAACCTGTTCCTGTTGTCAATGGCCTAGCTCTTTGCTCTGCTACTTGCAACATTGTAGTCTTTCAGATTAAAGATGCAGTTCCTCTCTTTAAACCTGTGAATTGTAAAAACAAACTATAGCTCTGTATTCACAGTAATGGCCTGTGTTTTGATAAAAACCCACTGGAATCAAGTTTCTACACTGCCCAGAACCATCATTGTTTCCTTTATCATTATATCAGATGTGACAACATATAAGTCATCACCAACTTGGCACAAAGTAAAGGACTCTATATTTCTAATACAGAATACTCTTAATACAGAGGGTACCATTACATGCCAGAAAATTGATTCCTGCCCAGAGTTTACTCATTTATCATTTTAAGAGAAGCCAGTTACATGGCCCATAACCCTTGCCAACTCCCAATATTGGATACATTTGACCTTCTCAGAGTTATCTGTGGTGCCTCATTATTATTGACAACTTTCCTGGTTGTAATGTTGCTGTTCTAATTCAGTCTTCTGGCATTGACGGAATTGTGGTCCTAGATACTGATCTGTGTTACGCTTTTGCCTTTCTGGATCACTTGCATTCTGACAATTCACCTATTATCACAAAGAGATGCACAGCAGTGAGCTGATAATCAAGATATTTGATTGATCATTCATGTTTCCTACCATCCACAGGCATCTAGTGGGTGGGTGAACACTGAATGTTGGGATAGCTTCTTCAAAAATTGGCTCAGGTTTGAGAATTTACATTCTTCACTTCCTTCTAGTCCATACACCTTAGTAAGTCAGTTTGGTCACTGAAGGCAACTGTCCCCAGAAAGTGATCATCTCATCTTGGTTACTTACTAGATAAAAATAGAAATAGTGGAAGATATATACTATATATATATATATATATATATATATATATATATAAATATATATATATCCTATAAATAATGGAAGGTTATATAGTAGGGTATGTAGCCTTATTTTGAAAATTTGTGATTCTACCTTTTTGCATGATACTTGTTATTTTATTATTATTATTTTTTAAATCATAGCAGCAACCTAAGGCCATCATGGTGGATGAGTACCATCTTTGACTTGGGTGGGGAACATCTAGCCCATGGGCTGTATAAGTTCTGTGAAATTACTTGGTACATGACAGGACAGGCACAGTAATGCTTCTCATCGACTGCCCAGAGCCTCTCTTCCTATATCGATAATTTTATATGGTCAGTTATGATGTTGTAAATATCCAAAAGGCTCTTGGCAGAAAAAAGTTACCCATTCCTATGGTCTGTAGATCAAAAGGTGGCATAGGGAATTCAAACTTATTTTTTGTTCAGTTATCTGGATTCTCTTGTTGTATTGATATGGGTCTAGATTATTAGGATAAAGACCATTTGGTACGCTCACTAGTATGACTACTTGGTGGGCCAATAGAAGCCATAAATGGATTTCTTTTTGTTTCATAAAAGTTCACTTGACTCATGCACTTGATATTTCTGGATGAAGGATCTGGATGAGATGATTGGGGAAAAGGTGAAGTTATAACTATGAGAATGGGAGATTGATCTGTCTCTATCTATCTATCTATCTATCTATCTATCTATCTATCTATCTATCTATCTATCTTATCTGTCTATCTATCTTATCTGTCTATCTATCTATCTATCTATCTGTCTATCTATCTATCTAATCTATCTGATGACGGTAAGTAGAGAGCAACAATCTTGATACCTAGGTAGGGAATTACTTAGACTCTTGGATTCTTGGGAAGGGAAGGCATATTCTTTTCTTTTTAGAACAAGAAATGTTCCTTAAGAAGGAAAAATAAGCCATGTGTGGGTGACTCACTTCTGTAATTCTAGCTTCTCAGGAGGCTGAGATATGAGGAACACATTTTGAAGCCAGGCTGGGCAAGAAAGCCCATGAGACTCTAATTTCCAATGAACTATCTTACCCCCCCCCCCCCAAAAAAAAAAAGCCAGAAGTAAAGCTGAGGCTCAACGGGGTGGAGAATTAGCCTTGAGTACAAAAACTTAGGGACAGGTCCAGCGCTGGTGGCTCATGCTTGTAATCCTAGCTACTCAAGAGGCTGATATCAGAGTATTGTGGTTCAAAGTCACCCTGGGCAGGCAGGAAAGTCCATGAGACTATTATTCATTTAACTACCCCCAAACTGGAAGAAAAGCTAAGGGAGGGTACCTCTCCCTTTTCCCTCCCAACTCCTTAGTCTGTGTGTTGCTATGTAATCCAGGCAGGCCTTGTATTTGCAATTCTTCTGCCTCTGCCTCCTGGGTGCTGAGATTACAGGCATATGCCACCATTCCCAGTTCCAAAGTTGATTTTTTTTGCCAGTCTGGGGACTTAAATTCAGGGCCTGAGTCTGGTTTCTTTTTGCTCAAGGCTAGCATTCTACCACTTGAGGCACAGCACCACTTCTGGCTTTTTCTATATATGTGGTGCTGAGGAATCGAACCCAGGGCTTCATGTTTATGAGACAAGCTCTCTACCACTAGGCCATATTCCCAGCCTCAGTTCCAAAGTTTTGAGTGATAATTTTTTTTTTTTTTTCTGGTTGGCCAGGGCTGAGTGTGTATAATTGCTAATTCATCTTCTTGTTCCTGGATCAATGTTTTAGACCAAGTGGAGAGGTCACTATAGCAATTGAAGGAGAAAGCTACTTGGCTTTCCGAGGTAGACCTGATGGCTTATGATATTTCTTTATGTTATTTGGATACGGGATTCTGAGGAACATGATTAAAATCAATTCTGAAGGTTGATTTAATCTGCTGCTTGGAGTCTTGATGATAGTAGCCTTAATTAAATGACATATGAAACAATTTGAACGGATTTAAAATCCAAACATATGTCAAGTGAATTCATGAGAGAAATGAGGAGTTGGGTTCCCCCCTCCCCAAGGCATGGTCTTTCTATGTAACTTAGGTTGGCCTTGAATTTTTGACCTCCTCCCTTAGCCTCCCAACCCAAGTGTTGGGATTTACAGGTGTTCATTATCATTGTAGGCCTGAGGAATGGACATTGTCTTATATAATTGTTTGTACTTCTTACATTTCTGAACATTTTATGATTTGAGCACTGGTTAGTCCAGACTCTTTTTGAGGATGTTATATTTCAACCAGCCTTAATAGTGTCTTTTTTCACACTAAGAGATAGATTTTTTTTTTACTGCCTGGAAGACATAAAAATGCTTTCTCTTTCCAAAGCAAAGAACATGCTTACTATAAGTCCACTATAAAAAAAAATCACATTCTATAAGCTCAGGGTACCTCTTGTGCAGTGCAGTCTACTTAATGGGCAGATGTCACCCATCCTAGTCTGTTACTCTGAGGAAAATAGAGCTCAGAAACTTTTATAAAAATGTTGATACTATAGCTATTATTATTGCAGTAATAAAATATTTTGACCTTGAGTATCCTGTCTTCCAGTATCCATCAAATTGTAACAGGCTAAATTGTTATCTTGCAAATAAGTAGGATCTTAGCTCTTTCAGCTATTCTTAGCACCCTTTGAGGTAGATTTTACAGATTTATTTCTGAGGTGGTAACTGTAAAAACTACTAACATTTATTGAACAATTTTTTTCTGTTGGGCATTGTGATATGTTTTATGTATATTATCCCATATAATTAATATATCTCATCTAGTTTGTTGTATCATTCTATGTAAAGATGAGAAAATGAATGAAGAGTCAGGAGACTAATTATAACAAGTAGTAAGTACAAGTGTGTTTCACCTCAAAGTAAAGTCTGATTTTAAGAAAAAACATTGAGAAGTGAGCTTTTATTTCTAGTTTGACAAGTAAAGGTGAGTTGGTTGCTTGTTGATTAGAAAGAGCAAATCTCATCCTAATGAAGTAAGTACTCCAGCTCCTCCTTGTTTTCCATCTGGGCTGGGGCTGCAGCAACAGCAGGAATAGCAGTAGTGGTGGCAGCCAGCTGTGTAGCAACCACAAATGTAGATGGATTAACCAAGTTAAGAAGGAGAGCAAAGAATAAGGAGGAAAGTGTACTCAGTCTCCACAGAGAAAGCCAGAACCCATTTTGTTCCCATTAATGGTGGAATGAGGCATGGAGGCAAAAGTCAATCTGCAGATAAACACTGGCAATGTTGTAGATACTCTCCAGAAACAATACAGTTTCCTCTGTGATGTGAAGCACTTTGTCAATAACCTGCTGGATGATCAGCCCAAAGAGAGAAGAGTGATGCTCAGTCTATTCAGCTGTGTAGCATTGCTGGCTCCCATTTTGTCTCCAGTTTTTATCAGCTGCCCATTAGGATTTTTTTTTTTTGGCCAGTCCTGGGGCTTGAACTCAGGGCCTGAGCACTGTCCCTGGCTTCTTTTTGCTCAAGGCTAGCATTCTGCCACTTGAGCCACAGCGCCCCTTCTGGCCATTTTCTGTATTTGTGGTACTGGGGAATTGAACCCAGGGCCTCATGTATACGAGGCAAATTCTCTCGCCACTAGGCCATATCCCCAGCCTCCATTAGGATTTTAGTGGTTTAATTTGAGATATTAATGGTGATGCCCGGAGCCTTGAAGAAAGTGGTCTTCTTGGCTCCACACCAATGTTCTAGGCTGGTATAGTGACTGTACCTGTGTCAATGGAACTAGCAGCTGCCACCTTAGAGTAGTGAGTTCATCCTTGGTGAACAGAAAGCCCATATTTCCCTGGATATGAGGCAACTCCAGACCTGGGTTGTTTTCCAGATGTTCTTACATGATGGTGTTTTTGCCATCAAAGCAACATACCTTTGCTGGAAGGAACATGCGGATCTGCTGTATCTGCTTGGAGCACACATTGTCTGCTCTCACAGTGAAGCATTTTGGAGAATCATCTAAAAGTTGGATGATATTAGACATTCAGATCTCCTTCTCTCTTTAGGCGTCATAGCAGTGTGTCAGAGTTTAAAAAATGCTATTACATGGGGCTGGGGATATGACCTAGTGGCAAGAGTGCCTGCCTTATATACATGAGGCCCTGGGTTCGATTCCCCAGCACCACATATACAGAAAATGGCCAGAAGTGGCGCTGTGGCTCAAGTGGCAGAGTGCTGGCCTTGAGCAAAAAGAAGCCAGGGACAGTGCTCAGGCCCAGAGTCCAAGCCCCAGGACTGGCCAAAAAATTAAAAAAAAAATGCTATTACTCTTATGAGAATGCCTGGTGAGAATTTAAATATCCTAATTTCTTAAAAGGGTGTATACTATGCTGTACTCAGTTGTAGAATAAGTCAGATATGGTGCTACACATCTACAGTCATGCTACTTTGGAGGTTATGGCAGGAGAATCACTTGAACCCTGGAGGTCGAGGACTACCAGGGTAAAATAGTGAGACCTCACCTTACTAACAGGCAGACAAACAAAACTATAGGATAAATGTACATGTTTTTCTGTAGTATTGATTTACTAGAATAATTGAAAAAGAAATAATTGTTTATTTTTTTTTGCCAGTCCTGGGGCTTGAACTCAGGGCCTGAGCCAGTCCCTGGCTTCTTGCTCAAGGCTAGCACTCTACCATTTGAGCCACAACACCACTTCTGGCTTTTTCTATGTATGTGGTGCTGAGGAATCGAAGCCAGGGCTTCATGTATGCGAGGCAAGTACTTTACCATATTCCCAGCCCAGAAATAGTATTTTTTAAAAAACATTATGAACAATTATGAAGTTACGAATGACATTTACAAGAATTTTAAATAGAAAGAGATTTTTTAGACATTGTAAAGTTGTAATTTGCTACTTTTTGGGTCATTTCTCTTCCTATGGGGTAACATTTCCCTTCTATTATTATATCTATAGTAATGGAAAAATGTAAACTTAGCAGTGCACTTTACCATGTTGCCTTTGAAAAAAATAATTTAAACTACATCCAGGTATTTTTTTGAATTCTTCCTCTTGTAGCTATTTGGAGAACAAAAGAGTTAGTAAAGCCTTTTCTGATTTTCCAGAGTTGACTGAGGCTAAGCAGGGACACAAGACGAAAAATTTCGGGATTAGTTGTCGATTTTGAAGCTGTGTGTAGTAATGGTAGCTATTGAAATTACTTCATCAATGTGTGACAGTGTTGGCTATTGAGATTACTTCATCAAGAAATTATATTGTTGTTACTTGTCTTTTTATTTTCTTGTCTCTTTTTGAGGCAGTCTTATTATTTAGTTCAGGCTGGCCTCAAACTCTCTATAAATCAGGTTGGCCTAAAACTCACAATTATTCTGCCTCAGCCTCTTGAATTGTTGAGTTACAGACATATGTTACCATGACTAGCTGTTAATGGTATTTTTTTAACCTCACTTTTACGTTTACCAATGGTCTGTAAATTATTGTAATAGAAAGTCTATATTAAATCTAAGCTATTTGGCCTTATTTTTCTGAGCATAATGTTAGTTTTAGGTATATTCTCAATGTCATAGTGAAACTTGAGCCAGAAGTAACATCATCATAGCAAAGTAGTGAAAATTATAGACTTAATTTCAACTAATATATATGCTAACTTTGTTTTAAACTGTGTTGTAAAATGGAGTCATGCTTGTGTGAAAATATAGAATTTGAAGTCAACTTGAGCTACATAGTGAATTAGAAGCCAGCGTGGACTACATAGTGAGAGAAGAAAACAACCCTCTCCCTCAAACCCAAAAACAAAAGAAAAGAAAAAACTACACAATGTTTTAGAAGAAACAATGCTTACTGATTACTTTGGAACAATGTGAGAAATACTCTGTTAACATCAGCTATATATGTTCAAGTGTGAACATATATTTTAAAATCAATTGGCTTTTTAGAGATATATACTGATATATATATATGGATGAAAAAATATGATACTTGGAATTTACTTTTGTAAAGAATTAGTGATGAGGATGGGATAGAATTGTCAAGAAGTGAAACAAAGCTGGGTGCTGCTGGTGGCTCATATCTATAATCGTAGCTACTCAGGAGGCTGAGATCTGAGAATTGTAGTTCAAAGCCAGCCTGGGCAAGAAAGTCAGTGAGACTCTTATCTCCAGCTAACCACCAGAAACCCAGAAGTGGCGCTGTGGTTTAAGTAGTAGAGTACTAGCCTTGAGCTGAAGAACTCAGGGACAGTGCCCTTGCCCAGAGTTCAAGTCCCAGGACCTATAAAAAAAAAAGTTCTTATCATTTGGTAATTGCTGAGGGAAGTTATGTTCTGTCTGTTCATTTTACTATTATTTTTACTCATATATAGTATACTGAACATTTCTGTAATAGGTGGTTAAAAAGATGTTATACTAAATAGGAATGATATTTTGTAAAATTATTAGTATGTAAGTAGATGAGAGGATTGCATAAATAGTGATGGAATTTTGTTTTGTTTTGTTGCCAGTCTTGGGGCGTGACTCAGGGCCTGAGCACTGTCCCTGGCTTCTTTTTGCTCAAGGCTAGCACTCTACCTCTTGAGCCACAGCGCCACTTCCGGCTTTTTTCTCTATATGTGGTGCTGAGGAATCGAACTCTGGGCTTCATGTATATGAGGCTAGTTCTTCACCACTAGGCCATATTCCCAGCCCAGTGATGGAATTTTGTTGTTGCTGCTTTGTTTTTGAGTCAGAGTCTTGCTAATTTGCTCAGACTAGTCCTGAACTTGTGGGCCAAGTGATCTTACCACTGCAACATCCTGAGTAACTTGAGAAACTTGTCACTACAGATATTTGCCACTATGTTTGGCAATAGTGAGGTTATTACAATGAAGTAATAGCCTAGCAATCATGTTAATATTCAATCATATTAATATTACTATGATTACCATTGATCTCTAATCTTAGTATTTAACTAAAATTTGGTATTTTTTGTCAGATTCACTGGAAAATTTTCCTCCCTCCCTTCCTCCCTCCCTCCCTCCCTCCCTCCCTCCTTTCCTTCCTTCCATTGAGTCTATTACTTCATGTATGCTAAGTAGGTGTTCTACTACTGAATTATATCCTCACCCCCTTGTATAATTTAGTCTGTTTTATTTGGCCTTAGTTGTAGACTTAGAATAAAGATTTCCTAGAAGTAATATAATTTTCTATATAAAAGGTTGCAACTTGTAAGGAATTTACCTTATGAACTAAATGTGAATAATCCAAGAGAAGTGTTATTTTGGCAAAGGAGTGCTTACAGCATTAAAAAAAAAAATCAACCTGAAAATGAATAGGAGAAATTTTCCCTCCCTCCCTCCCTCCCTCCCCCCCCCCCCATTTGTTTCAGTACTGGGGCTTAAAGTGAATTAGGCTTTCCTTCTTTAGCATTTCTGCTCAAGACTGTTCTATCACTTAAGCCACACATTCACTTCCAAAAAGATATATTAGGCAAAGAGAAAAAGGGCAGTTAGATGATTCCTCATTTTCTCTGTGTATTACTAATAGTCTGTTTTTGAAATGACATTTTAGTTTTTCTTGTCCAAATAGAATAGCATGTTATAATAATGTTCAAACACAATCTATTTGTTTTAAGAATGGAAATAATGCATATATTATTGATCTATGCAGATTTCTGGAAAGTATATAAAGTTAAAAATGTGAATTATGTCAAAATAAAGTACAGTTTTTTATTTAGGTTAAAGATTTTGTAAGATAAGTCCCATCATCCAGGAATAATTTTGTCAGGATAAAAACACTGATATGTCAATAAATAATGAATATTTAATTTTCTGGTATATCTATTAGAAGGATTTTTTTTTTTTTGGCCAGTCCTGGGCCTTGGACTCAGGGCCTGAGCACTGTCCCTGGCTTCTTCCCGCTCAAGGCTAGCACTCTGCCACTTGAGCCACAGCGCCGCTTCTGGCCGTTTTCTGTATATGTGGTGCTGGGGAATCGAACCTAGGGCCTCGTGTATCCGAGGCAGGCACTCTTGCCACTAGGCTATATCCCCAGCCCTATTAGAAGGATTTTTTCCTTTTCAACTCTATGTGGATTGTATGTGTATGTTTATGGTAGAACTTTGACATATCCAGAGATTGGATCCTGTGGTACTCTGGATTAATATTTATGTAGAATCATCTTTTGGTGAAAGGTCACTACTGACATTCATTACTAGCTGTAGTACCCAGTCCCATACATTTCTATTGAGTTTCAGGAAACATTCATGATGGTAGCTACAAGGACTTCCCTGATGATCAGGGGCCAACTAATAGTTTCTCTTTATCGCCCATGGGGAAAGCATAAAACTGTAGGGTCATGGTTCTTAACTTGCTTTACATCTTGTTGTATTTATCCAGATAGAATGTTCTGAGCATGTCATTGGCATTAGTAACAGTGCTTAAATGAAAAAAGTATTGTTAGTTTTTCCTGTTTTAAGTCAGTATGTACTGAGGGTATACCAGAAATTGAGTTTACAACAGATACTTGATGATTTCACATACATTGTGGATGCGATTCTCTAAGAAATATGAGAAACATATATCGTCTGATACTGTCTTCATTCCTATTTTCACTCATTGAACAAAAATTTGTTGACTTCTCCATGTTATTCAACATCCCTTTGTGTCCCTATGAGATTATGTTCACCTCATCCCCCCAGCGGATACCAAAATCTGAGGATGCTCATCTTTTGTAAAGGAGTCCATGATATTTTCATATTCTATATCTATATCTATATCTATATATCTAAATCTATATCATCCTGTATCCTTTAAATCAACTACATTATTTGAAATGCCTAATACAATGGGAATTCCATTTAAGTGGTTCTCAAACTGTTATGTCCAGTAGATTCAGATTTTAAAGAATATTTTCTATCTTTGGTTGTATGAATCTGTGGATGCAGAACTCATAGATATGGAGGGCTTTATGTACTAGTAACAGGTAGTAGATATGAAAGGAGAGGAAGAAGGCCAAGTGGCTCATGCTTATAACCTTATCTCCTTGAGAGAGAGGTGTGCAGGATTCCTTGTGGTTCAAGGCCTGCCTAGGAAAAATAAAAGCAAGAATCCATCTTAGTGAACTAGCTAGGTGTGGTGGTTTAATCCTATAAACTCAACTAGTTGGAATGAATTGTTAGGAGGATCATGGTTTAAGGCTGGCATGAGCAAAAAGCATGACTATCCGCAAAATGACTAAAAGGAGAAAGAGCTGAGGGTGTAGATCAAGTGGTAAAGACCTTATTTTGCAAGTGAAAGGCCCTGAGTTCAAACTCAGGTGCCATAAAAAAATAGAGTGTGGGGGGGAAGATAAAAAAATTAGTTCAATGTTTTAATAATCCTCATTGCAAATAATTTTAGTGTAGAGTAACAACAAAAGAATATAGGATTTAGTTCTGATGATTAAAATACATGCCCCACATAAGCATTTTTTTTTTTTTTGTCAGTTATTGGGGCTTTAACTCTGGGCCTGGGAGCTGTACCTGAGCTCTTCAGCTCAAGGCTAGTGCTCTACCAATTGTGCCACTTCCAGTTTTCTGAGTGGTTTATTAGAGATAAGAGTCTCATGGACTTTTTTACTGCTTGGGCTGGCTTTGAACTGTGATGCTCAGATTTCAGCCACCTAAGTAGCTAGGTTTAAAGGCGTGAGCCACCAGTGATGGGCACAACTTTTGTTTTAATTTTTTTTTTTTTGCTATTATTGAGGCTTGAACTCTCAGCTTTGTGTTTCCACTCATTTTTGTTACTAATAGTTGGCACTCTACAACTTGAGCCACACCTCCAGTTCTGGTTTCTTGCTGGTTAACTGGAGAGAAGAATTTTTGTCTGCTTGCTCTGGCTTTGATCTCAGCCTCCTGAGTAGCTAAGATTATAGGCATGAGTTACTGAAGCCTGGCTTATAATGTATACACTCATATATAACTTTTTTTTTTTTGCCAGTCCTGGGGCTTGAACTCGGGGCTTGCGCACTGAGCTTCTTTTGCTGAAGGCTAGCACTCTACCACTTCTGGCCTTTTCTGTATATGTGGTACTGAGGTATGAAACACAGGGCTTCATGCATGATAGGCAAGCACTCTACCCTTAAGCCACATTCCCAGCCCCATATATAACTTTTAAACAATAACATTGGAGATACTAAAACACAGAATATGATTAACTGTCAAATGGTTGGTAAAACTATGAAAATCCTGGGTTATAAAGTTACAGGCCTGAAATCTCTCGTCTTTTCTCAAATTAATCTTTTCATGGAACATTTTTGGTGATGGGGTGATCACTACTTCATTAAGGTAATTATGAAGGCCAGGAAAAGTTTACCATTTTTTTAGCTTGCTGATTTATTGTAGACAATACAGAATTTCTTTTTGATCACATGAAGAAAAAAACTGTTACCAGTAACACACACATACATATTTGTCTTTTCTTTTTTGGTACTGGGGATTGAACCCAGGATGTTGTACTTGCTAGGCAAGCGCTTTGCCACTGAACTATATCCCTGCCCTGATACTGATTTTCTAGTTATTTCCCCAACTCTTTCAGTTGGCTGCTTTCCTGTGTATGAATATGTGTGTCTGTGTGTCTGTGTGCATGTATTATAAACTACAAAGAATTATGAGCTATTTGGTTTGTTGCTAATAGCATTGACACAATAGTAGTAACTAACTCTATTATGGCTAGGGCAAGAGGGGTTACCTGTCGATACACCTTCTTGAATAGTATTGTACCCCATGCATTGCTTCTAAGTAAACATACTGAATTGGAAGTGCTCTCATAAGGTCCCCTCATAGTTCCTTATGCCCTTTGAGAATCCACCTTTTTTTATTTTGCCAGTCCTGGGGCTTGGACTCAGGGCCTGAGCACTGTCCCTGGCTTCTTTTTGCTCAAGGCTATAGCACTCTACCACTTAAGCCACAGCACCACTTCCAGCTTTTTCTACATATGTGGTGCTGAGGAATCGAACCCAGGGCTTCATGTATACCAGGCAAGCACTTTACCACTAGGCCATATTCCCAGCCCAATCCACCCTTTTTTGTCAGAAAAATAGTTGTATTCAAATGTCATTAATGGACTTTTGATCGACAATTTTGATTGTTGCAATTACTACTCAGCAATGCATTTTAAGGATACCCACTTATTGAAATGCTTCTGTGTAAACATACCTAATTGGAAGAGCTCTCATGGGGTCTCCTACAAGTTCACTATCCCCTTTTAGAATCCATCCCCTTTTAGGTTATAAAAATAGCTGTAATAAATTGCTTGGTACGTGTTATTTGCCTTTTGGAGCTTTGGACTTTGAATTACTTATAATTTGTTTAGTCTTTACATCATATTTGTAGTATCTAGTCAGACTGGTTACTTACAAACTAATTTATAGCATATTATTGAAAGCTAAATGTGGCTTATATTTATTTGAAAACTTCTAGCTGAGAGTAGTAGTACATGCCTGCAATCCAAGCACTTGGGGAGACTGAGACAGGAGGAATGAGAGCATGAGGCCAGCCTAGGTTACATAAGTTAAAGGTTAGTCTGGATTGCACCTTAAGACCCTGCCTCAGACACACACACACACACACATATACACACACATAAATACATACCTTCATATACATTTCTAGATGTTCTATATTTTCCAAAGTACTGTGAAAACTGAGAACAGAAGCTATGTCCTCCACCCACTGTATTTTAGCACTATTTTTAGTAGATAGTAGACAATGCTTACTTGGCAGTTTTATTGTTATTTTCTGATTTTTGTCCTCTGAAAGTTTTGTGTATAGATGTTTATAATGAATTTTCTAAGATTTGTTAAGTCCTTGCTCCCTCTTGTGGATAGAAAGAAGAATGCCAGCTCTTACAATAAATACCTCTTTTTCTTCTTTTTTGGTTCCAGTTCTGGGGCTTGAATTCAAGATCTGGGTGCTGACCCTGAGCTTTGTTGTTCAAGGGTAGTGCTTTGCCACTTGAGCCACATCTCCATTTCTAGATTTTTTGGGGCAGTTAATTGGAGATAAGACTCTCTTGGACTTTCCTGCCCTGACTGACTTCAAACCGTGATGCTCAGGTCTTACATTACTGAGTAGCGTGGGACTACAGGTATGAGCCATAGGTGCCCAGCACAATAAGTATCTTGTGTAGTTTAATTTTCATGTACATTTTTTTAATGAGGAACAAAAGTAGAGAAACATATAATGCACTCTATATAAATACTCCTCTTGTTTTTCTATCAATCCCACCGCTCTCTTCTCCTTCTTGAACTCAGTCTTGATACCTCTTGAGCCACGCCTCCAGTAATAGCTAATGATTTATGTGTGTATGTGAGTCTGTCTGCCTGTCTGTCTGTGTGTGTCTGTTTCCTGGGCCTTGAACTCAGAGCCTGGTACTGTCCTTGAGCTTTTGTGCTTAAGGCTGTCACTCTACCACTTGAACCACAGCTCTACTTGCAGCTATTTGGTAGGTAATTGGAGATAAAAGTCACTGACTTTTCTACCTGGAGTGGCTTTGAACTGTGAGTCTCATATCTTGGCTTCCTGATTAGCTAAGATTACAGGTATGAACTGCTAACACCTGGCTCCTAGCTAGTACTGATTTTTAATTTTTTAGTTTTTCTAAAAAACAAGAGTTTGGCCAGGTGGTGGTATATAGTTGTAATCCTAGCACTTGGGAGTCTCACTCAGGCTCAGGCCCAAGATTCAGGCCAGCTTAGGCTTTATAGGTAGATCTTATCAAAAAAAGATGAGAAAGATTGGGGAGGAGGAGAAGGGGCAGGGAGGGAGGGAGGAAAATTTTGTACTTCAACAATGGGATATGTTTTAAGATATGTGTTCATAAGACAGTTTCATTATACATCAGGCTATACAAGATGGTATATGTCAACTACCCAAATGAGACCTCCTGATAGAATTAACAGATCCAGTAAACTGAATAATATATGAGACTATTATTGTCAGTATACCATGGCATCCTCTTTTATAGTGAACTAGTTTTTATAAGGAATATATGCAGAAATAATAAGCCCAGTATGGCAAATACATAAGCCAGCTGTTTATTATCAGTATCAGGTAATATGCACCTCAGGTAATCATAGGGTTGTCTTTTAATTCAAGTGGCAACGCTGTATGTTTGTTTACACTAGCATCACCAAACAGTTGAGTAATTAATACCTTTTACTATGACATTTGACAATTATGGCAACACTAGGATAGGAATTTTTCAGCTCTACTATAATCTTTTATGATTACCACTGTATATGCAGTTAGTTGTTAACCAAAATATCACTATGTAGTACATGACTATTATCATACAAATTTTACCCTGGATATTAAAAAAGGTACGTTAGCAATAATTATATGTGGTTCACATGTTTATGTAAATGAAATTAAATTCATTAATTTGGTAAATTTTACCACACACAAAATGAGGAAAAACTTATTAAACTTTACATAGCTAGGTAGTACATATTTTGATAACAAAAATGAGACAGGATTACATTAATTTAGAGAAAGAAAATTGAAAGCAGACATAAAAAAGAAACAAATTACTGATGTTTTCCAAAGTTGTGAGATGTAATGTATTTTATATTAAATGAAGTGAAATTTTTTATTTTTTCATTACTTCAGTTCAAAACTCTCTTCAGGTTGGGGCTTGTTTCTGGCTTTTTGGTGATAACTTGGAGCTAAGAGTCTTACAGATTTAATTGCTTGGGTTGGCTAGAACCACATCTCAGCCTCTTGAATAGCTAAGATTACAGGTATATTTGTGATTTTTGCTGTCACATCTAAGTAATATTTGCTTAATCTGGTAAAAAGTGTGTCCTTATTTTTTTTATCCAGAACACTGGAAATTTAAAGTCACATGTACTTTTTTTAGTATTAAGTTAAAGTATAAATAGATGGATGTGATTCATTTTAATATTATGCTGTTAAAGCCAACCTACCAAAAACTTTGTTTTGACATTTTTTTCAGTAGTAAAGCTATTAATGTGAGATAGTATACATTTCCATTTTCTCTTTTTCTTTTCCTTCTCTTCTCTTTTCCTTCCTTTTCTTTTCTTCTTGCCAGTCATGGGGCTTGAACTCAGGGCTTGGGCACTGTCCCTGAACTTCTTTTGTTCAAGGCTAGTATTCTACCACTTGAGCCACTTCTAGCCTTTTCTGTTTATGTGGTACTGAGGAGTTGAACCCAGGGCCTCATGCATGTTAGGCAAGCACTCTACCACGAAGACACATTCCCAGTCTACATTTAAATTTTTATACTAAGTCTTCCTTGATGTATATTTTATACTTATACCATATCTTGAATCATCCTATTTCAGACTCACTAGCTATGTATGTCTAATGGCTACCAAATCAGACTAGGCAGACCTTGAGGTTTTATAGTTTTCCTTCAGGTTTATTACCTGTTTTGAGTTAATTTTTGTGTAAGATATAAGTTTTGAGTTGAAGTTCAGTTATTTACTCTCAGTCATCCATTGAACAGTTTATAATAAGCCAGGCGCTGGTGGCTCATGCCTACTATAATACTAGCCAGTCAGGAGGCTAAGCTCTGAAGATTGCATTTGAAAGCCATCAGGGCAGGAAAGTCTGTGAGACTCTTATCTTCAATAAGCTACTCAGAAAAAGCTGGAAGTACTGCTATGACTCAAGTGGTAGAGCACTAACATTGAGTAAAAAGCTCAGGGACAGAGTGCAGGTCCAGAGTTCCAAGTTCCAGGACTAGCAAAAATAAAATAAAAATTTAAAATAAAATAAAATGGCTCCTGGGAACTAGAGGTTTAAATATTATCCTATTATCCTAGATATGGTAGTATTTAAACATACTATTTATTATTGCTTTTAACTTGTTTTATTTTAGAATAATGTAAATATACTCTGTAACAATTTTCAAACTAGGCTGGGGATATGGCCTAGTGGCAAGAGTGCTTGCCTTGTATACATGAGGCCCTGGGCTCGATTCCCCAGCACCACATATACAGAAAACGGCCAGAAGTGGCGCTGTGGCTCAAGTGGCAGAGTGCTAACCTTGAGCAAAAAGAAGGCAGGGACAGTGCTCAGGCCCTGAGTTCAAGGCCCAGGACTGGCCAAACAACAACAACAACAACAACAAAAACAATTTTCAAACTATGTAAGATGCTCATAAGTGTTAGTTGCCTAATGCTCATAACTGTTAGCTTTTTCCATAAATCAATTACATATTATGCTTGTTACATATTTATATTTTTAAGTCTAACTTCATTTTAAAAATTATATGTAAAATGCTTATTTTTCAGGCTTGTACTGGCATTGAAAACATTGATGAAGCCATTACATTGCTTGAACAAAATAACTGGGACTTAGTGGTAAGTATCTTTTTTATTATCTAACCAGTATTCAAAATTTTTATGCATTCTTACATGCTGTTAACATTCCCTCTAGATGGCTCAGCATACTGTAGTCTAGCTATAACTTATCTGGAGGGATAAAATCAAATAATCTTATGAGACCAAATTTAGTATTAAATTACTAAATTAGTTTGAATACTCAGATTAATGAAACTATTTAAAAATAATTCCTTTATTTATTGTGTATTGTGGTCATCTCCTATATAGTATTTTGGTGGTGATGTTTGGATGAAGAAAAAAGTCATAGTTGCTTGAATGTCTGAGTAACTCTTACTTTTTTCCTCTTCCTGAGGCTCTCAACAATAGTAACTCTGTTCTGAAGTTACTTAAGAAATACATCTTCTGTGGTTTTATGAACTAAAGGCAATTCATTATAGAGGTGTTTTTTTTTTTTGTTTGTTTTGTTTTTTGGCCAGTCCTGGGGCTTGGACTCAAGGCCTGAGCACTGTCCCTGGCTTCATTTTGCTCAAGGCTAGCAAGCACTCTTCCACTTGAGCCACAGCACCACTTTTGGCCCTTTCTATATATGCGGTGCTGAGGACTCAAACCCAGGGTTTCATGTATATGAGGCAAGCACGCTTGCCACTAGGCCATATTCCTATCCCCAAGAGGTGGTTTAATTTAGTTTTTCTCCCCTATAATTCAAATGAGAAGGCACAGCATGTTACTAAGTATTCAACTATTGCAAAGCAAACTAAAAACTAAAATTGTATTGGAACAATACTTTGTGTGTTAGAATGATAGAGATGTTCTTTGGTGTCTTTGAAATGGTAAAGAAAGTTGAAATTACAATTTCAAAGAAAAGCTAAATTTTTTCTTGTTTATCACTTTGAAACAAGGTCTTACTATGTGAGTCAGGCTGGCCTGGAACTTACTGTATAACCCACTTCGAACTAGAACTCAGGATCTTTACACTTAAGTGTCCTAATACTATTACAATTACTATTATTTTACTAGTATAAAAAAGTTTGGATTATAGAACTAATAGTGTTCCTTGTAATGAAATGAGAAGTTAAAAATTTTGTAAAGAGCTTTGGGAATATGGCCTACTGGTAAAGTGCTTGCCTTGTATACATGAAGCCCTGGGTTCGATTCCTTAGCACCACATATATAGAAAAAGTTGGAAGTGGCGCTGTGGCTCCAGTGGCAGAGTGCTAGCCTTGAACAAAAAGAAGCTAGTGACAGTGCTCAGGCCCTGAGTTCAAGCCCCAGGACTGGAATAAAACAAAACAAAACAAAAAATTTGTAAAGAAAATGTTATAGGTTAAACATCCATTCTCAAACCTTAAATCTGAAATGCTCCAGAATCTAAACTTACTGAGTACTGTCATGACACAAAAAACATTTTGGGGGCTGGGAATGTGGTTTAGCAGTAGAGTGCTTTCCTAGCATGCATGAGGCTCTGGGTTCAATTCCTCAGCACACATAAATAGGAAAAGCTAGAAGTGGTTCAAGTGGTAATAGAGCTAACCTTGAGTCCAAGCCCCAGGGCTGGCAAAAAGACAAAAACAAAAACAAACCCAACAATAACAAAAAGCAAACAAAAAAATTTGGATTTTGAAGCATTTTGGATTAGAGGATTTTTGGATTAGAAGTATACAACCAATAAAGTCTATGCAAATGTTCTCAAATCTGAAAATATCCAAAATCTGAAAATATTCCTGTGTTAAGCACTTCAAATAAGAGATGCCCAACCTTTAATCCTATCACTCTAGTTAATACCTATTTCACAGGTTTTTTTTTGCTGTGTTTATTTTAGAATGTCTTCTATGTGTTTAAACTTCCATTTTACTGGAAATGAGGTTAATTATACTGACTTTGTAATCTACATTCTCTACTTAATATGAATGAACATTTTTCTATCTTACTTAAATGCTTGCATAGTATTTCATGTTGTGGGTGTGGCATAATAATCTTAACAACTATTCTTATGCCGTGGAACACTGAGGATTTTTGCAATACTATGGTATTGTGAACATTATTGTAGAGAACATTCTTTTGCATATGTATTGCATTTTAACTTCATTTTCCTTGGAGAAACTGAATAAATTCATAATAGAATTTTTGTGTTAAATGACATAAATCTTTTTAGGGTCTTAGACAGTTAGATCCAAACAGATTTAGGAATATTTATAACCTAACCGCAAGTACTTGCTTTTGTCTACCATGCTATACTATAATCCACCAAAGTATGGTTTAGGTGATAGTAGTTATGTAGAGGATTCGGAGGAAAGGTCAACAACTCATTTGGAATAAAACTTCCTTTGCATTAGCAAGTACATTGTTTTAGTTTGTATATTTTTGAGTGCTTTTTGAAAGGTAGGTGAAAGTTATTGGGAAAGTTGAAATACTAAGACTTTTTTTTAAGTAAAGGTTTGTGCTTATTCTTTTTTTTTTTTTTTAAAGTTTTTTATTTTATTTTACTTTTTGCTAGTCCTGGGGCTTGAGTTCAGGGCCTGGGTACTGTCCCTGGCTTCTTTTTGCTTAAGGTTTGCACTTTACCTCTTGAGCCATAGCGCCACTTCTGGCTTTTCTATATATGTGGTGCTGAGGAATTGAACCCAGGGCTTTCTGCATGCCAGGCAAGCACTCTACCACTAAGCCACATTCCCAGCCTTTTTATTTATTTTTAATTTTTATTGTTATTTTGAAGGTGATGTACAAAGGGGTTACAGTTACATAAATCAGGTCTAAGACTTTTTTTTTTTTTGCCAGTCCTGGGGCTTGAACTCAGGGCTTGAGCACTATCACTGGCTTCTGTTTGCTCAAGGCTAGCACTCTGCCAACTTGAGCCACAGCATCACTTCTGGCCTTTTCTATATATGTGGTGCTGAGGAATTGAACCTAGGGCTTCATGTATAAGAGGCGAGCACTTTACCACTAGGCCATATTCCCAGCCCATGACTTAATTTTTGTAAAGGTTCTATGGTAAGGAGTCCATTGTGAATACTAACTGGTATAAAACATTTTATAAATTAGAAATAGTCAAACACACCCCAAGTTAAAATATGTCTAAGGGCTGGGATTGTGGCTTAGGGGGTAGAGTGCTTGCCTAGCATGCATGAAGCTCTACGTTGGATTCCTCAACACCACATAAACAGAAAAAGCCAGAAGTGGCGCTGTGGCTCAAGTGGTAGGTGGAGTGCTAGCCTTGAGCAAAAAGAAGCCAGGGCGAGGGGGGAGGAGAGGGAAAATGAGGGAAGAGATAACAAGTTGAACAAGAAATGTACTCTCTGCCTTACATATGAATCTGTAACCCCTCTTTACCACACTTTAACAATAAATGAAAAGTTTAATTAAAAAAAAAAAAAGAGGCCAGGGACAGTGCACAGGCCCTGAGTTCAAGCCACAGGACTGGCAGAAAAAAAAATGTGTATAAGGGCAGGAAAAAATGCTAGTTTCACAGAAGTTAATTCTGAATGTATGGGTCTCTTCCAATAAATCCAAATTTTTGATAAGACATTTGACATATATTTGATAATTTTGAACTATGTGAAATAGAAGTAAATATTAACCAAGCCATATTACCTTCTAAGTGTTCTATGCTTTTAGGAAATGATTTTTGAGTTTCTACCTATGATTTTTGGTCTGTGCTGACACTGTTATTTTGTAGAAGGATTCTATTCGTAGTTTTTGTGTTTATCTTTACATATTCCAACATAAGACAAAAAAATGAAAAAAAATCACATGTATTTCTATATTACTGGATTTCTAGTTCGAAAAGATAATTTTGAACAAATAGAAGCTTATATTAAGTCATATGCACAACATTTCATTGAGGGGTACTTTGAGACATTCCATTTTACTTATTTTCACTTTCGAAGAAATATATGTTAATGATTATTTGAAAATTCTGAGGAATAGTTTCTTGCACTCTCCTGCACAGGATGTGGTTATAGAGTTCCTCAAATGGGCACAACTTCTCTACTTTATACACTGTTAGAAACACCTGCGGTTTGTGAGTAGTCTAGCCAGTGACAATATTGACTCTATTTTAAGAAAAAGCCAAATGCTTAGCATTACTTTTCATCTTTGGCCTCTAGACACTAGTTTATTTGTGCAGATGCTTGCTATGACAAAAGAGATGTTACTGTAAAGGGATAACTCATTAGCTCAATGTAGTCTCATTGTTATGGTCTTTTTTCTCCCTTAAAAAGACCATAAATACATTGTTTCTTTATAGTATGTCTCTAAAACCAAACAATTACTAAATAAATGTTAAAAAGGTCTAGGATAGGGGCTGGGAATATGGCCTAGTGGTAGAGTGCTCACCCTGTATACATGAAGCCCTGGGTTCGATTCCCCAGCACCACATATACAGAAAAGGCCAGAAGTGGCGCTGTGGCTCAAGTGGCAGAGTGCTAGCCTTAAGGCAAAAAGAAGCCAGGGTCAGTGCTCAGGCTCTGAGTCCAAGCCCAGGACTGGCCAAAAAAAAAAGAAAAGGTCTAGGATAGACCTATCAGAGGATCACAGTAGCTCAACAGCTATGTACATATGGTTATATAAGATGAAGCTAAGCAAAATGAACTCCAAGAGATGGAAACAGGAGGATTTTATTGTCGCTATGTTTAATGTACTAGGTGAATTTCCTTTGGCGTACCCGCTGTGGTCACTGTATATGATTTTGGTACACTGGATATTGTATATATGCTTATATGAACTGGGGAAGGGAAAGAAAAATGAGGGAGGGTGTAACAAATTAGACAAGAAATGTACTCACTAACTTATTATGTAACTGTACCCCCTCTGAACATCACCTTGTCAATAAAATTTAATTAAAAAATAAATACATTGTTTCCAGAATAACTCAATGTCTCAGGTTAACCTGACAACTACCTTTCACTCTCTCATTTCTCCTTTACTTGAGGGCTTTACTTTTATCATCCATCATATCAAGTGATTTTCTGCATATTTCCTGTAATATTCACAGAAGTTCTGAAGGTAGGTAGTTAGTAAATATTAGTTTATTGTTACAGATGAGAAACTGAGACTTAATAAAGTGGGCTAAGCTGTTCAAACTCACATAGCTGTTAAGAGATAAAAGTGGCTTTAAACTCAGATGAGTCAGTCCATAAGGAGGGTTTTCATAGCTTTAAAATCACAGTTTAATATTATTTAAAAATTATTTATCAACATCTTTCTAATCAGTATGCCATTCATCTCTGAACTTTTTTCTTCTTACCACTCAGTCTCATATTGCTAAGTGAAATAGGTTTTGTTTTCCACTAAATATGTTTCTGCTTTGTTTTCATAAAGATTCTGGAAGAAAGAATTGTGGATTTTGTGTGTGTGTGTGTGAATTTATACGTGTGTGCACATGTGTGCATGTGCGCATCCTGGGACTGAGGCTTTTTTTTTGGCCAGTCCTGGGCTTGGACTCAGGGCCTGAGCACTGTCCCTGGCTTCTTTTTGCTAAAGGCTAGCACTCTGCCACTTGAGCCACAGCGCCACTTCTGGCCATTTTCTGTACATGTGGTGCTGGGGAATTGAACCTAGGGCTTCATGTATACGAGGCAAGCACTCTTGCCACTAGGCCATATCCCCAGCCTGGGACTGGGGCTTAATTCAGGAACTTGAGATCTTGCTTAGCTTTTCTTGCTTAAGGTTCATGTTCTACCACAGCCACAGCTCTACTTCTGGCTTTTTGCTGGTTAATCAGAGCTAAGAATCTTGTCTGCATGGGCTGGCTTTGAGCCACTGTCCTCAGATCTCAGCCTGCTGAGAAGCTAGGATTATAGACATAAGCCATCAGTGACTGGCAAAGGAAGTGTGTGTGTGCGTGTGTGTGTATGTTTGTCTGTCCTTGGTACATGGCAAATTGCCTAATAAATTCTTTTGTTTTTTTATTTTTTTGTTTTTTGGCCAGTCCTGGACCTTGGACTCAGGGCCTGAGCACTGTCCCTGGCTTCCTTTTGCTCAAGGCTAGCACACTCTGCCACTTGAGCCACAGCGCCCCTTCTGGCCGTTTTCTGTATATGTGGTACTGGGGAATCGAACCCAGGGCCTCATGTATACGAGGCAAGCTCTCTTGCCACTAGGCCATATCCCCAGCCCCCTAATAAATTCTTGTTTGATTGATTTTATTCCTAGCAAACTTATTTTTAGATCTGTTCCTTTTCCATTATTTGGATATTTGAAAGTTTTTGCTATTAAGACTTCTGACTTAGAATGAAGTTGCTTTACTATATCTGGCAAACACATTGAGGATCAGGGAGATAATCCATTCACTTGAGGAACAGGATAGGGTTTCAGGTATCTTACTGGTAAAATTTGTGTAGTCTCTATATGTTGTGGCATTTTTGTTTTGTTTTTGTTTTTTTGCCAGTTGTGGAGCTTGAACTCAAAGCCTAAGTACTCTCCCTGGCTTCTTTTTGCTCAAGGCTAGCACTCTACCACTTGAGCCACAGCACCACTTCTGGCTTTTTCCATATATGTGGTGCTGAGGACTCAAACCTAGGGCTTCATGTATACGAGGCAAGCACTTTACCACTAGGCCATATTCCCAGCCCCTGTGGCATTTTTTTTTTTTTTTTTGGCTAGTCCTGGGCCTTGGACTCAGGGCCTGAGCACTGTCCCTGGCTTCTTCCCGCTCAAGGCTAGCACTCTGCCACTTGAGCCACAGCGCCGCTTCTGGCCGTTTTCTGTATATGTGGTGCTGGGGAATTGAACCTAGGGCCTCATGTATCCGAGGCAGGCACTCTTGCCACTAGGCTATATCCCCAGCCCCCCTGTGGCATTTTTGAGAAATACTTTTTACAGATTTTTTTTTTTGTGTGTGTATCTGATAACTATTCTTCTCTGTAGTTTTATTATTTTGTCTGTGTCATTCTACAATAAGGAAATCACATTATATAAGTCAACCTACTTCACAGTTGTTGTTGTTTTTTTGTTGTTGTTTTTGCCAGTTCTGATTCTCTGGAGAAAATTCAAAGTGATGAATGATCACTGTTTTTGAAAGTGTAATTTAATAGGTGTAATAATAGGTACGGAAGAATTGTTTTCTACTTTGCAAAAGAAAACTCAAATTGTTACAAACACGAAACTCATGTTGTAAACTCATGTTGGCCATGTTATCAAATAAATGTTAATTCCCCCACCTTCTTTTTTTTTTTTGGCCAGTCCTGGACCTTGGACTCAGGGCCTGAGCACTGTCCCTGGCTTCCTTTTTGCTCGAGGCTAGCACTCTGCCACTTGAGCCACAGCGCCGCTTCTGGCCGTTTTCTGTATATGTGGTGCTGAGGAATCGAACCTAGGGCCTCGTGTATCCGAGGCAGGCACTCTTGCCACTAGGCTATATCCCCAGCCCCATTCCCCCACCTTCTTGATTGCATATTTTCTTTCTTTGTGATATCATTCTTATTAGGATGACTTATAATCTCAGTGTAGTTTTGATTTTCACTTTCTTGGTGGCAAAAAGATGAACATTTTTCATGTTATCATTGACTATTCAATTCATCTGCTCGTTTATTGATTGGATTATTTAATATTTAGGTGTTTAATTTTTGAGTTCTTCATACATTAATTATTATTATTATTATTATTATTATTATTTTTTTTTTTGGCCAGTTCTGGGCCTTGGACTCAGGGCCTGAGCACTGTCTCTGGTTTCTACCCGCTCAAGGCTAGCACTCTGCCACCTGAGCCACAGTGCCCCTTCTGGCCGTTTTCCATATATGTGGTGCTGGGGAATCGAACCGAGAGCTTCATGTGTAGGAGGCAAGCGCTCTTGCCATTAGGCCATATTCCCAGCCCCATTAATTATTTTTTTGAGTTCTGTATATATTAATCCATTATCTGACAAATACATAGCAACTTTTTTTTCTCCTAATTCTGTAGGTTCTTCTCCCTGGTAATTGTTTCCTTTGCTGTTCAGAAGCTTTTTAATTTGAGGCAATCCAATTTGTCTACTGTTATTTTCTCAGCTATTGACAAGACAAAAAGACTCAATATTGGGCTGGGGATATGGTCTAGTGGCAAGAGCGCTTTCCTCGTATACTTGAAGCCCTGGGTTCGATTCCCCAGCACCACATTTACAGAAAATGGCCAGAAATGGCGCTGTGACTCAAGTGGCAGAGTGCTAGCCTTGAGCAAAAGAGAAGCCAGGGACAGTGCTCAGGCCCTGAGTCCAAGGCCCAGGACTGGCAAAAAACAAACAAACAAACAAAAAGACTCAGTATTTTCCTTTTTGTTCTGAACAACTTTTTCTGTGTGTGCTGGTCCTGAGTCTCGAACTCAGGGCCTGAGCACTGTTCCTGAGCTTTTTTGTTGAAGGCTAGCAGTCTGCCACTTGAACCATGCTCCACTTTGGCTTTTAGGTAGTTGATTGGGTCTTAACTGCCCCAATAGCTTTTTTTTTTGGCCAGTCCTGTGCCTTGGACTCAGGGCCTGAGCACCGTCCCTGGCTTCTTCCCGCTCAAGGCTAGCACTCTGCCACTTGAGCCACAGCGCCGCTTCTGGCCGTTTTCTGTATATGTGGTGCTGGGGAATCAAACCCAGGGCCTCGTGTATCCGAGGCAGGCACCCTTGCCACTAGGCCATATCCCCAGCCCCCAATAGCTTTGAACCATAATTCTGAGATCTCAGCCTCCTGAGTAGCTAGGATTACAGGTTACGAGCCTGTATTTATTTATTTATTTTAAAGTCTGAACCAGAGGCCAATATGGAGTGCCTGATTTGAAGATTTAGGGGGAAGTAGTTTCTCAGAGACCTGAACTCTGGAACTACAACAGTTAAAAGTATACAAAGTTTTAAATTGCAAGTTCCTCTTCTGGCTTGCCTAGTGGGCTCCTAACTTTTCATCCACTAAATAACTCCCCACATGACCCGTGGTATTCTCCATATCGCGTAAGCCCCTACCAACTCACAATCTATTCTGTAAACGAGCACAATTCTGTCCCCTAGTCAGAAACTGCTGTGCTTTGTTATTGGTTTGTTGACTTAGGACTGTACTGAGAGTTCCAAGGTGCTGCTGTGACTTGTGGCAACTATGTTGAACCTTAGGGTCTTACCAAAAGGGTTCTGTGATAGGTAATCTATCCTGTAAGTTGGAAATTTCTAGTCATAGAGCTGGCAGGGGTGGACCTAGGATCTCAGCTGCTCCAGCCTTACTTCACAAGTTTCTTCTCAACTCTTATTTGGACCTGTCCCCACTGATTCCATGCTTTCTAGTGCTTACAGACTTGCAGTCAGATCCACTTGCTGCCAGCTCTGACTTTCTTAACTCTTCTTGAGGATGTTTGATGTGAGACTAGCTGTCCAATGAAGATGTCCCTAACGAGCAATTTGGGGTGTGTGTGGGAGGTGGGGTGTCATTCAGACTCCATCTTGCTCACTAGTTCTGATTTTTTAAGAATTCCTATTGGACATCTTCATCCTTTTCATTTTATTTGGACATCTTCACTTGCATTCTTCATAATGTAATTAATAACTGAATGTATCGTTTTTTCATAGAATGTAAGCTATGTTATGATTATCAGTATATCATTGCCTAGCATCATGCTTGGCACACAGTTGGCAATTGAATGAATGTTACATGGACAAATGATGTCCTATTGTCACCTCAAAGTTAATAAGTTCAAAGTTGAACCAATGTTCAAAGTTGAACCAATTGTTCAAAGTTTAAACTTTCAGTCTACTTTTAAGTATTGTAGTTTCAATTCAGGTTTCTGAGAAACTACTTCCCAATAATCTTCAAATCAGGCAATCCATACTGGCCTTCTGATTCAGACAAACAAATGAACAAATAAATAGGTGCTTAGGTCTACACTGAGGGCTTTGTGCCCATAATTCTAGCTACTCAGGAGGCTATATCTGTTTCATTTTCTTAATCCACAATTAAAAAACAACCCTGTTTACCCGAATCTATATTCCTTCAAGATTGCAGTCAAGAATTAACTTCCTATCTGAAACTAAGTACACTACTTAAAATGATTTCACATCTTAGAAGAAGTTTTTTTTTTTCTTCCCCCCCTCCCCCCCGTTCTGGGCTTGAACTGAGGGCCTGGGCACTGTCCCTGAGCTTCTTTTGCTCAAAGCTAGCGCTCTACCACTTGATCTCCAGTTTTACTTTGGGCTATTTTAGGGGTTAGTTTATTGGGGCTAAGAATCTCACAGACATTCCTGCCCTGGCTGGCTGCAAACCAAGATGTTCAGATTTTAGCCTCCTGAGTAGCTAGGATTACAAGAGTGAGCCACTGACAGTGGTTTAGAAACTAATTTTAGCATTTGTTTGTCTCAAAGGATTTATAAACCCCTAGAGTTATTAGGGTTAATAGTTGACTTTTTACTGGTCTTGGGACTTGAACTCAGGCCTGGGTGCTGTCCTTGAGCTTCTTATGTGCAAAGCTAGCTCTCTACCACTTGAGCCACTTCTGCCTTTTTCTGAGTAGTTGATTGGGGATAAGAGTCTCATGGACTTTCCTGCCCAGGCTGGCTTTGAACTGCAATCCTTTTATCTCAGTCTCCTGAGTAGCTAGGATTACAGGCATGAGCCACTGGTACCTGGCATGTATATATATTTTTTCTATTTATTATTTATTTTCCAATGGAATGTTATAACTTTCAAGGTCCATAGCAAACATCTTCTCCACTTTATTTTCATTCAACAGCATACTATAGTACACTTGAACCACTTCTGGCAAGTTAATGTAGGTTAAAGCTTTATATAACACATAGACTCCTTTGGCTATTGATTCCTAAGCAGCTGATAAACAGTGTTAGGTTCAGTATTCATGCAATATTTTCATTTTATGTTGGGGAAGGAGAAGGATGGAGGATTTGGTATGGTAAAAGGCAAAGTTAGAAAGGTGTTTTTTTTTTTTTTTTTAATTGAATTCTTTTCTCTAGCTCCCACCCCACAGTAAGATGACAGCAATTCTGTTTGTGGCTGTTTGCCTGTTTAGTAGCTTCCAGAGATATCTTTGCCATATCTGCCTGTGCTGTGTTCATACTACTTGTTTGCCAGCTTAGAGACTAATTTCAGTAATGTTTGTATAAGGAAGTGTCTCTTGTATTACTGCATTCTTTTGTTACCTGACATAGTTGAGTGCTAGTCTTATCAAAAAACTTTGCACTTACATTCTTTCCTTTTCAATGTTCTTTTTAAAATTAAGAATAATGGTTATGACACGAAAGAATGGATTTAATTTTGCAGCTAATTAAAAGTTTTTTTATTTTCGTAGAAGTTTTCATTTGTGACTTATTTCTTGTTCTTTCTAATCTGAGGAATGAAATAATATAAAAAATGTTAGCTTAAGGAATTGGTTTTGTGTGTTCTGATATCCTTGAACATTGATGTTGTATGAGCATTTTACTTTGACAGGACTGGAACTAAGCTTTCTTATGACTCAAAATTTGGTGATATTCCATGCCAAATGCAAGCCTTAAATTTTCTGAAATGTTTACTTCTTAATAAGAAGTTGAAAGTGGGAGAAAATGAGGGGTGAGGTAATGCTGCTCAAAAAGCAATGTACTCATTAACTTACTTACATAACTGTAACCCCTTTGTACATCACCTTTATAATAAAATAAAATTTAAAAATAAATTAAAAAAGTAGAAAATTGAATAGAAATATTTTGCATTGTTAAGAAAACATGTAGTATTTTGTTGAAACAAATACTTCAAAAGTATACTTAATTCTTTGTAAGAATTCCTCATGCTGTGAGCTTCTTGGTCCCATGAACAGTTATCTGTTTCTTCTTTTGTCTTTCTTTAAATGAATATTATTTACTCTTTAGTTGTACAAAGGGCTTCAATTCAACATGTCAGTTGAGTACAGTGAGGTGTTTTTATTTGTTTTGTTTTTGTCAATCATGTGGCTTGATCTCTGGGCCTCAGCTTGGTCCCTGAGCTTTTCAGCTCAAGGCTGGTGCTCTACCACTTGAGCCACCATTCACTTCTGGTTTTCTGAGTGGTTTATAAAGAGTCTCATGATTTACTTCCTGCTCCTGGGTTTTGAACCATGATCCTGAGTAGCCAGGATTACAGGGGAGCCAAGTGTGGCCTTTTGCTTTGTTGTTGTTTGTTTGTTGTTTTTGGTGCTGGTACTGGGGCTTGAACTCAGGACTTGGGTGCTGTCCTTATGATTTTTCACCCAGGGCTATCACTGTACCATTTGAATCATACCTTCATTTTCACCTTTTTGGTGGTTAATTGGAGATAGGAATATCAAGGATTTTCCTGCCCTGGCTGGCTTCAAACTGTGATCCTAAAATCTTAGACTTCTGAGGAGCTAGGATTAAAGGTAAAAGCCACCAGCACCACGCTTCAGTACAATGTATCTTGCCGGGGGGGGGGGGGGGTTCAGACTCAGGGCTTGAGCCCTGTCCCTGTTTCTTTTTGCTCAAGGCTAGCACTCTACCTCTTGAGCCACAGCACCACATCTGTCTTTTTCTGTTTTTGTGGTGCAGAGGAATCGAACCCAGGGCTTCATGCATGCTAGGCAAGCACTCTATTCCTAGACCACATTCCCTGCCCCTCAATGTTCCCTGTCACTCCTTCTATCATTATCTCCTATCTGTCCCAACTCTACTCATCCTTAATTGACCATCTTCCATTTTCATAGATGCACACTGACCATTTTGATTGTATCTACCCACATTTCTCCTCCATTAAATGACCTTTTCTGTTTCTTGTTTGCAGGCAGCTATTAATGGTGTAATACCCCAGGAAAATGGCATTCTACAAAGGTATGTTATATGTTATATGGTACTTACGTTATATGGTACTTAACGGTTTACATGACAATTTAGCAGAGTAAAGAAGAGAAGGCTGTTTGTTTCAGTTGTTAATGGAACAGTTGTTTTTTTTTTTTTATATATAATCATTGTTCTTTTTTTTTTTTTTTTTTTTGCCAGTCCTGGGGCTTGGACTTGGCGCCTGAGCACTGTCCCTGGCTTCTTTTTGCTCAAGGCTAGCACTCTGCCACTTGAGCCACAGCGCCACTTCTGGCCTTTTCTAAATATGTGGTGCTGGGGAATCGAACCCAGGGCTTCATGTATACGAGGCAAGCACTCTTGCCACTAGGCCATATTCCCAGCCCCATCATTGTTCTTTTGATATCTTTGTGAGCTGTTATTACTCTAAAAATTCCAAGGCTTAACTATAAAATTTTGTTTTCTTGGGGTATTGGGTAATATAATCTTTTAAGGTGTTTTATTTTTTTAAGAAAGTTTTCCAAGGTCATCTTTAGAGTCATAGGATGGTTGGAACTGGACCCTTTAAATCATTAGTACTAATAAAATGAAACATGCTTTATAACTACAGAGTATGGTTACCATCCAACAATTTAAGGTTTATTTCTAACTTACAATAATTCCCTTTCCCTCTTTTGATTTCTAAATCATAGGATAACTTGGAATAATTTGAGTAAATCATTAATAATGCAATTCTTGTTTTTGTTTAAATTTAATTTTTTTGGTCGTGGGGCTTGAACTCTGGGCTTAGGCCCTGCCCCTGAGCTCTTCAGCTCAAGGCTAGCGTTGTACTACTTGAGCCACAGTGCCACTTCCTAAATTTAATTTTATTGACAAGGTGATGTACAGAGGGGCTACAGTTACATACATAAGGTAGTGAGTACATTTCTTGTCAAACTTGTTACCCACTCCCTCATTTAAAAATGCAACTCTTGAGAGAACTTAAATGTCACTGGTAATACATGGACTGCCTTTAGTGGGTTTGTGTCTTTGCTAGAGGTAAAATTAAGAGATGAGACTGAAAGACTTATAAGAGTTAAAATATTAAAAAAATGTTTATAGCTTTTTTTCTCCTTAAAATTGCATACTCTAGCTCTGAATTGAAAGAACACACTATAAAGTCATAAGAGCTAAAATAATTTTCCCTTCCAAGTATAGTTCAATTACTTGACCCATGCCAGCCCTTCTCAGTTGAAACTTTGGCTTGGGTTTGGTGGGTGAGATTTCCAAGTCACTGAAGCATGATCTGCTAAGTGCAGATGAGGCAGATGACAATTAACAATAAAGTTGTTTAAGGGAAATGCTGTTGCAACAGCATCAGAAAATTTACCCTGAAATGCAAAAGTGTGTTATAATCTTTAAGACACTTTATTTAGGATGGAAGTAAAATTCTGTTTGGTAACTCTACCAAACAGTTACTCTTAGCAATTAATGATTAAAGTGAAATTTATTCCCTTACTCTTCTCAAAAAATTGTCAGAAAATTTCATCCAGAGTAAATATGCAGGTTTCCAGAGTCTGTACTGGCTCTGTGTATGTGCGTTTGTGTTCATGTTCAAAAGCATGCAATAAAACCCTTGTCTAGAAGCAAACCAGATGATTATATAAACTTCCTTTCTATTCATTTTTATTCATTTATTCCTTGGTTTAGGAAGTTTTAGACTGCTAAACATGACTCCAGTTTCATTCTTGCATAAATGTTATTACTACATTTTTGTATGAAAAAGTTTGGCTTTGCAGAATGGTTTTGGCTAATAGTTTTAAGCACACATTGGATTTATTACACCTTGATAGCAATTTTCTGTGTGTGAACTGTAGAAATTCCCTTTTCCTAAGGAAAAATCTCTCCTGTCACATGCCTTTCCCTTTTTGTACTACTGGAGTTTGAACTCAGGGCCTTAAGCTTGCAAGGCAGGCAAACCCACTCTTTTATGCTTTAGTTATTTTTCAGATAGTCTCTCTTTATTTTTCCTGGGGCTGGCCTAAGACCACAATTCTCCTTACCCATGCCTCCCACATATCTAGTATTCCAGAACCACCCTGCTCAACCTATTTAATTGAGATTAAGGTCTCACTACTTTTTTACTCTGGCTTGCTTCAAGCCATGATTTTTTACTCTGGCTTGCTTCAAGCTAGGATTACAGGCATGAGCCATCAGTGCCCAGTTTTCCAGTTTTATTCTTTATAAGTACTGATCCAATTTCCAACCTGTATTACTTATGATTTAATGAAAAATTTGTATTTCAAATTTCTTTCTGCTTCAAGATGCAGTATTCAATCTGTGATATAATCTTAACTTCTCTCTAGTGGGAAGCATTTTGGTTATTGCTGTTTTTCAGGCATATCTTTGAGATTGTAGTGTTATAGCAATCTATTTTTTGTTTGGTGTTAGTATCTCCTGTTGATTGAATCTAATGGGAAGCCATTTATCAAGGGGAAATGAAATTTTGCAGATTCTCAGACCCATCATCACAGAATAGACGATATAGAAAGATAGATGAAAAAATCAGAAATAGTCAGTAGTTTAAACTTACCAGTTTTTAGCTGCTTAGTAATTTAAACTGATTTTCCTAGATTTTAAAATAAATCTCAGAAGTATATCTCAACAGTGATATTTTTTCCTGCTTTGGATATTTTCTCATGTCTTCCTCATATGACGACTTTCTTGAATCTTGTAACTAAGATTCAAGTCCCAGACTTGGGGCTTGAACCCAAGGCCTGGGCACTGTCCCTGAGATTTGGTGCTGAAGGCTAGTTCTCTACCACTTGAGCCACAGCACCACATCAGGCCTTTTCTGAGTAGTTTATTAGAGATAAGAGTCTCACATACTTTCCTGCCAGGGCTGCCTTCTAACCGTGTTCTTCGTATCTCAGTCTTCTGAGTAGCTAGGATTACAGACATGAGCTACCAACACCTGGCCAGGCTTCTCTTTTTTAAATATTTCTGTTATTGTAAAGGTGATGTATAAAGGGGTTACAATTACATAAGTCAACTAAAGAGTACATTTTCTTTTGGACAATGTCACTCCTTCACTTGCTCTCCCAGTTATTTCCATCTGTAAGTTTTATTGTTCATTTTCAACATAATGTCCAGTGAGTACCTTTGCTGTATTTGCTCACCCTTTGTCCCTCCATTTTTGCACCTTGCACCTCCTCTTAACACTCAAAAGGGTTGGTTTTTGTCTTTACATCAGAGATTACTGGTCGGTAAAATCTGACATACATAACAACACACATGACAGATTGAGAAAAGCCAGTGTTTTAAATGATTACTTCTCTGTTCATTAGTTTGATAAATTCAAATGCTTTCTATGTGTAAAATCTTGAACTGAATGCAGAAGACACAGTCATTCAAAACAAAAATGTGACTTTGTCCTTGTGGAATTATATTATGATAGTACTACAATATTATAGTATATATGGTGATAGCTATGTAGATATATGTATATATGTAGTATAATGCTACTATAGTAGCATAGTAGTGCATGTATATATGTATATATATAGCTACATAATATCATTACTATATTGTAGTAGATGCCTAATGATTGATAATATATCAAATTTAATAATTATAGATAATGATGGGGAATTAGACTTGATGTGTAGTAGCAAAAGTGCTGAGTTGAAAAATACTCCATCTGGAATGAAAGATTTGTATAATCGGGTAAATGAAAGATGGAAATGAGATGGAGCTGGGAAGGAAAGAATATTCTTTGAAGGAATAGCTTGTGTTCCCAGTGAAATGGGAAGGATCAAGGTGAGAGAAGGCTTTTGTGGTTATTAGCATGGAGAGAGAGAAGATAATATGGTGCAGGATTATGCTTGGAAGATGGATAGGATTTAGATAATGCAAGACTTTTTAGTCTGCTATCTGAAGAGCAGAGGGAACAATTGAAAGATTAAGGAAGAACATGGTCTGAAGACATTTGTTTTTAGTTTCACTATAATGATAATATGGAATGGAATGAGGATGAGTAGGAGAATGTATTAAGAGATTGGTTAGAAGGCTATTGAATTAGTTTGTACTCAAGTTTATTGTGAATTGGTCTAAGATGGCAGCTTCAGAGGATAAAGGTACATGACTTATCCAAAGGATATTTAAGAGGTAATATTGAAAAGATTTATTAGATATGGGTGTATGGGAGACAAGAGGAGGTCAAAGATACCCCCCCACCCCCCCTAGGTTTCTGGCTTAAGTTGCTGATAATAGAGGAAGACCAGACTTGGGAAAACATTAATAATGTGATCTTTAGATATACTGCATTTGAGATATGAGCTTTACTTGTTAGATCTCAGGCATTGTGCAAATATAGTTATTTTCCCCTTCATTTTACAAATAAGACACTATTAAAAGGGCAGAGCTAGGATTTCATTTTTATTTTCTGTCAAGAAGGCCAACATTGAAACATGCTTAAGTGTTATTCAGAAGATTCCAGAAGAGGAGATATCAAAGATATTGGAAAGGAAGGGGGTGGGATTAATCTCTAGTGTAGTGCTAAGAGAAAAGATGGTTTTAGACTTCACACACATAAGAAAAATGATTTCCCCTTTCTTTAGTAGAAAGTGGGAAAAAGAGTGCGTGTGTGGGTTAGTTTATGGAACTGATGTTAAGAATAGAAAGTAATTTCTTCTGTTGCTTTTTTTAAAAAATAAACTATAATAAAACAATACCTTTTAATGCCAGGAGTGAGATAGAATTAAGGTTTAAGGACAGTGAAGTTTCAAAACAGTCTTTTTGGAAGATGGTGAGTTAAATAGTGATTTAGTGAGAATAAATGAAGAAGAAGACAAGGTTTTTACTTCACAGTTTAAATTAGCATTTTACTAACATTATAGTGAGGGCACTTGATCATATTCACAAGGCAAAACCATTAATAAACTAAAAAGGCAAAGATGGGGTGAAGAATAAAATGGGCTTTCATTTACTGGAGGAAATAGAACTTCAGTTTGACTTTAACATAGGTAGGATACTTGGTAGGAAGAACACAGAGCTGGGGATGAAGAAGGTTTTAGGAATATAATCTGTAATGATTTGGTTGTTGAAAAAAATTTTTTATGTCAACATTTAGTGACTATGGAGGTGAGACCATACCAGGACCTGCATTTGATCCAGCAAGTCACCCAGCTCCAACTGCTACTTCCTCTTCTTCAGCATTTAGACCTGTAATGCCATCCAGGCAGATTGTAGAAAGGCAACCTCGGATGTTGGACTTCAGGGTTGAATACAGAGATAGAAATGTTGATGTGGTACTTGAAGACAGCTGTACTGTTGGTAAGTATTTCCTTATTATAAAGCCTTCATACATGAGTAATTCATTAGGAAAACATTCAGAAAATATTCTTTTGAATTGAGTGCCAACTGGAAGGGAAAAAGAAATAAAACGAAACTGATAGTTTCCTATACAGATCAATTAGGCTCTAATTTTAACTAGTCTACTGAAATAGAAGTAAATTCAAGAATAATACCTCCAGTCCAGCATTTGCTGATTAATTGGAATCCTGAAGATTTTTCTCCCTGGAATACCTTCAAACTTCGATCATCCAGGTCTCAGCCTCTTAAATAGCCAGGATTACAGTTGTGATTCACTGGTGCCTAGGCCCTTTGCCCAACTTTAAAATGGGTTATTTGATGTTTTGTGGTTGAGTTATAGGAGTTCTTTATGTATTTTGGAAATTAACTCCTTTGCAAGTATTTTTTTCTCATTCTGTAGCTTGCCTTTTGACTTCATTCCTTTTTGGTGAAAAAGCTCTTTAATTTAATAGTATCTTACTTTACTGCCTCTGCTTTTTATTTCCTGTGTTCTTGCCATTATCAAGAAATAGTTACCAAGAGTAAAGTTATGAAGGTTTTCCCACTGTCCATTTGCATAAGAGTTTTGTAGTTTCAGGTCTTATGTTTAAAGCCTGTAATTTACCAAATACAACAGTTGATTTAAGATTTAAAAAAAAAATTGATGGGAAATGTGGCTTAATGATAGAGTGCTTGCCTAGCATGCATGAAGCCCTGGGTTTGATTCCTCAGGACCACATAAACAGAAAAAACTGGAAGTGGCACTGTGGCTCAGAGTGGTAGAGCTCAAGCCTTGAGCACAGAGAGGCTCAGGGATAGAGCCCAGGCCCTGAATTCAAGTCCCAGGATTGGCCCCCCCCCAAAAAAGATTAAAAAATATTATATATATATTATAAAGGTGATTGCAGGTAGATTACAGTTACATAAATCAAGTATAGAGTACATTTATTTCCTTTTGGATAATGTCACTCCTTCCCTTGCCCTCTTCCAGATTTTCCATCCCATCTCTACCTACAGAGTTGAGTTTTGAGTATGGTTTAACGGTTGAGTTTATTAATCTGCGTGTGGAAAGCCAGTTTTTCTCAATACTATTGAAAACACTTCTCTTCCTCATTATGGAGTCTTGTTACCTTTACTGAAGATTATTTGACCATGTGGGTTTACCCCTGGGCTTATTGTTTTGTTCCATTGTTTTTTGTTTTGTTTTGTTTTTCTCCCTATTTTTAATGATGGAAACAAAAAATATCTAAAACCGAAGCTTCTGGAAGAACCACTTGTTCTTGCTGGTCTCGCATCTCTCATCAAACTTGACCTTGGCCTCCTGTCGGTTCTTGCTTGTTGAGCTGGGTCTCTGAAGACATCCAGTTTTGTCCAAGGGGATATCCACAGGGCATCTTGTGGGCATAAGTTGATTGTAGTTATAAACCCTCACAAAGGACTTGATCTTTGACCTCTTGGTGATCTTCTTGCCCATGTTAGCTACCACCTTTTGGGGATAATGATCACTTCCAGCTACCAAAGCATGGCTGTAGGGCGATCTGAGGTACCATCATCAATGTTCTTCATGATGGTGTGCCGGGCTCGGGTCACCTCCCCTGGCGTGGGGGGTCAGGCTCTACTCTAATCGCTCCCTTTCTCACCCTCTCCCCTGGTCACCCGACCCGCAGGTAAGGCCAGAGTGGAGTGGGGGGCTCAGGAAAGACCTCAGGTGCACGCGGCCGTACGAGATCGCTTTACCTCCCTCCTTACCCTTGAAGAAAGCCAGGCGTAAGCGGATCTCGGAGACGCTTCAAGAGCAAATCTGATTTAATAAGGGAGTGGCTAGCAGTTGATATAGTAGGGGAGACGAGAAAAGGGGTGATCGACCAGAGAGCTGGCGATAGGCTGGCAAGCTTGTCATAGGACCCCCTCATGAGCTAATGTCACTTGCTTAGCACCACCCCAGGGGGAAAGCCCGCGAGAATTGGGGGCACATGGGCTGGCAAGAAAGTTGGGGGGCTGGTTGCAAAGCCAGTTCTTCTGGTTCCTGACCCAGAGAATTGTGGCCTGCTTCCGCATTCCCCCAGGGCTGGGGAAAAGGGCGGCGTCTCCTCTGCCCTTCCCCCTCAAGGCCAAAGCTGAACCCCAACAATGGTGGTTTTATATCTGGAGTAGCATCTGTCCAGGACCAGCACCACTTTCCTGGGTTTCATGAACTTGCCCATTTTGATAGTACCTAGCAGGCCTAAAGCATAAAGGAAAACGGGATACTTCCATTGTTTTTTTAAAAAAAAATTATTGTTACTGTTATTATAAAGGTGATGTACAGTTACATCAGTCAGGTACATTTCTTTTTGCATAATGTCATGCCTACCTTTTGTAAGGTCCATCCCCTGGGAGGGCTCCATGCAGATGTCCCCCACCTGTCTAAGTCTGCGCCCAGTACCCTCATTACCTAGCTAACTGGCACACTTGGAGGCAGTTACCTCCCCCTTCTCTGATGTCACATCCAATCCACCTGACCATACCTCCCACCTTTCCCTATTATAATCTGGCTCAACACGAGTCCCCACTCTTTTCTCTCTTACTCTCTCTGGCTCTTTTCTCTCTTTTCCCTTCTTCCTTCCCCTCTGTCTCCCCATCCCCCCATCTTGTGTGGGCTGGCAGTTTTCTCTCCCCTCAGTTAACTCTTCTTGCCTGAACCATGTGGTGGGTTTCCTTTCTGGCAAACCTTACATCTGGTGTTGTGACTCGGGAGAGGACTGAGTCAGGAGTTGCTGGATCTCCTCCTCCTCTTCTCTTCTGAGGGTTAATCCGCCTCCTTAGTTGTCGTCTCCCCCCGCCCCCTCAATCTCTCAGCCCCCCCCCCCCCCCCGACCAAACTGCGAAAAGCCAGAGGAAACTCACTTCAGACTTCTTGCCTTTACCATTGCTGGCTACACATCCACCGCACCATCTCCTCTCCAAGTCTGGTGAGTGAACACCATCTCCACTCTTAAGTCTGGTGAGTGACTCCGTCTACAGGTCCTCTGTCTGACCATGCCAGAGGGACCCCGAATGCCTTTTTGGCCAGTCTGTTCTCATTTCAGGGATGCCTGAATTGAGAATTTGACTCAATGTCCTTGTGGACCCCCATCTACTATGTCCTTATGGACTCCTGTGTCCTCACCAGACTACTCCATAAAGTCAAAACACCTCATAGGCTAGAAAATCAGTCTCAATTGCCCAACCTTTTGGCTTGGGCCCTCAAGAGTGCGACACAGGCTGGTGTCCAGGGATCCTCCCTCTAGGTTCCCTCTCAAAGGCTAGTCATTCTGGGTTTGATCTACTCTACAAGCTGAAGGGAAAAGTGGGCAGTTTTAGAGAAATAACTCTGACAAGTATGTTTGGTCAATTCTTAATAAGTTACAGCCCCTGCTTCATGAGACTTCTTCCAGGCATCTACCACCAAGGGACAGCTGCTGCTTGCTGCCTTCTCATGGAGGGGCCACATCTCCGTCTCTTACCCCCAATGTCCACACCCCTTGCCAGCAGGAAGTAGCCAGAGAGAATTGGTGCCCTTTTTCATACTTATTAAAAAGCTGAAATGTAAGGTCCACCCCCAGGAGGGCTCCATGCAGATGCCCCACACCTGTTTAAGTCTGCTCTCAGTACCCTCATTACCTAGGTAACTGGTACACCTGGAGGCAGTTACCTCCCCCTTCTCTGAGGTCACTTCCAGTCTACTTGGCCATACCTTTCACCTTTCCCTATATAATCGGGCTCAACATGAATCCCCACTCTCTTTACTTTTCTCTTATTCTCTTTCATTTTCTCTCCTTCCTTCCTCTTCTGTCTCCCCATGCCTCCATCTTGTGTGGGCTGGCGGTTTGCACCCCCTCCTATAAACTCTTCTCTGTCCGAATCATGTGGTGGGTTTCCTTTCTGGTGAACCTTACACACTTGTCCATTGGTTTTTATGTCTGCATTTAGGCCAATATCACACTATTGTGAATATTATAGTTTTATAAAAATGTTTGAAGTCAAGAAATATAAAGCCAGTCAGGCATCAGTGGCTCATACCTCTAATCCTAGCTACTCAGGAGGCTGAGATCTGAAGTTCGCAGTTCCACTAGCCTTTATTTTCCTTAGATAGGCTTAAGTAATCTTTGTAAAGCACAAATCTCATACCTTTGTATGTCCTTATTTTGATTGTTGTATTTGGGCTTACCTTTTCTTGTTTTAGTTTTCTAGAAAAGTCCTACTCAGCTTTCAGAATGCCACATAAATATGCCTTTTCTATGTAGTCTTTCTTAACTGATGGATATAGTTAATTTGAACCATTTTCTCTGGTCATATAAAATACTTTAGAAATGGGTTTTAAACATTCTTGTGTTTCAAGTTTTTCTTCTGAATGTTTAGTTTTCAAACATAGGGATCAGGTCTTATTTTTGATTTTTTTTTTTCTTCAGGTATTTGACATAGTCGTACCTAATGATGAAATGAATGGCTTTATAAAAAGTGTGTGTGAGAGAGAGAGTGTGTGTGTGTCTATATGCTCACTCACTCATCTACCGTAGGGTATTTGAAAATATACACTAAAATATACATTAAATTTTATGCTACCTGCCAGGTGCTGGTGACTCATGCCTGTAATCCCAGCTATTTAGGAGGCTGAGATGTGAGGATTGTGGTTCAAGGCTAACCTGAACAGGAAAGTCCATGAGATGCTTATCTCCAATTAGCTACTAAAAAGTTCAAGTGGAGCTCTGGCTCAAAGTGAAAGAATGCTAGCCTTGAGCACAAGAAAACTCAGGGACAGTGCTTAGGCCCTGAACTCAAGTTCTAGCATGGGTGTGTGCAGGCACCTAACCCCCCCACTGTTACTTGAATTTAATAAATAACTTTTTCTGTAGCTGTATAAATTTTGAAGAAAATAAAGATATAATAGGATAATTGAACTTTTCATGTTATTACTAGAAAGATGTAACCAGATAGAAAGCAAGTCTAAAGGCAGCTAAGAAATTTATACTGGAGTGACACCTAGTGGTAATTACGCTGGCTTGCTGTCTTTGTATCCTGTTTAGTACTATAGTTTCATTTTATTACCAGAAGTCTTATGAGTTTCGTCTAATTTTGAATAAATTTGAAGAATCATTTTAATTCCTTGGCTTTCCTATAAAATACTTCCTAGTGTAAGGTAGTATAATCTTTCTGAAGGTAAGTATTAGTAGGACTCTAAAGTTATAGCAATGAATTTAACCTAATGTACTGCTTTTTGCTTAGTAAAGTTTGCTGAATCAATGCTGTGAACAAACTTGCTTTTACTGTACCCATTCCACATAGCCCATTTCTTAGTAGACAGATCTATTACTAATTGGACCATTTGTTGTAATATTTAAAAAAAATTTAATCCTTCCTTCCTTTCTTCCTCCCTCCTTCCTGTTGTTGAGTCAACTCAGGTTCTGGGCACTGTCTCAGAACTTTTGCCCAAGGCTAGCACTCTAACACTGTTAGCCACAAAGCCACTTCCTGTTTTCTGGAGGTTAATTGGAGATAAGAGTCTCTTGGACTCCTGCTTGGCTGGCTTCCATAAACCACAAACCACGATCCTCAGATCTCAGCTTCCTGAGTAGCTAAGATTACTGGCTTGAGCCACTGGTGCCTGGCTTAATCTGCTTTCTAAAAGTGTCTTATTGTGGTTTTAAAGAATCAAGTTTAATACAGAAAGATTTAAAACACCCAGCAAGAGTACTTTCAGTTCGAAAAGGAATTTATTTCAAACTTTTAAAGAATCTAGAGTCTATGAGCTTATTTAATATTTGGCTTATAACTTTGGCTATCTTTTTAATTTTGGCAAATACCTATACCCCTCTGTGCCTCAGCCATACTTTATGGAAAATGTGCACTGTTTTTTTTTGCTTGTATATTAATAGTATGGGGGGAAAGGAGGTAAGAGTAATAATCTTATTTGCCTTTTAAAGTTTGATACTGGGAGCATCAAAGATTAGAGGAATAGTTATAGCTAGTACCTTTAGAGAAGATAAAGATGAAATATTTTGTGTTAGTAATATTGTTTGTTCGATTTGCAAACTGATGTCTGGTGAGTCCATGCTTATGTTTATGTACCACCAAAATAATTTATAGGGTCATTTAAAACCTGAGTAAGCAGCTTGTCAAACTGTTGTCTTAACTTGCGTTGATCATTTTTTATTTAAACTTTAGAAAGATTTCTTTAACCTAGTTTCACATTTTTAAGTTGATATTTACTGATTGTATTTCTGATATTATGTGATATTTCAGTACACTATACTATACATATTGAAACATTGTATCCTTTAACTAGCACAACCCCTTTTCATGTATCTGTTCACCCTAGTTCACCCTAGGTTCTAGTAACTACCATTCTACTTTCTATTTCTAGTAGTTTTAATTTTTTAATCTAACATATAAATAAGCCCATGCAGTTTTGCTCTTAGGTGTTTACTTAAGAGAAATTAATATCTGTTCACTAGAGGATTCACACAACAATATTCATAGCAGCATAGCTATCACCATCAGTGCCTGGTTTACCATTAACTTTTGTAACCTAATTCATACATTACATCCCCTCTCCATTTTATTATTTAGAAGCAAATACCGGCCAGATGGCAGTGTCTCATGTCTGTAATCCCAGCTACTCTGGAGGCTGAGATCTGAGGATCTAGATATAAAGCCAGATAAATCTGTGAGATTATAAAAAAGCTGGAAAAGGAACTGTGGTTTAACAGGTCAGGAACAGCACCTATGGACTGGCACCAAAAAAAGAAAAAAAAAAAAAAAGAAAGAAGGGCTGGGAATGTGGCTTAGTGATAGAGTGCTTGCCTAGCATGTGTGAAGCCCTGGGTTCGATTCCTCAGTACACATACATAGAAAAAGCCAGAAGTGGGCACTGTGGCTCAAGTGGTAGAATGCTAGCCTTGAGCAAAAAAGAAGCCAGGGACAGTGCTCAGGCCCTGAGTCCAAGCCCTTGGGCTGACCAAATAAAAAAAGAAGAAAGAAAGAAGTACACTAGCACTACTTATCCTCAAGGAGGGAGATTACAAATGGCATTAATATTGGGAGGTTGGGATTATGGAAAGCCATTTGGGAAGCTGCCACATAGACATTAAAAGACAACAGCAAAGCTAGGGTGCGAAGGAGGATCAGTAGTTAGAATGGGAATAGGCTTTGTTTCAAAGCAGAGTGAGCAAACTATTTGTAATATGGGAAATGGTTCATCTTGATCATCTATCATTGTATATATTCATCAAAATCAAAGTGATTTTATGTGTAAATAATGATTCAATTAAGTTAATTAAAAATAAAATTTATTGAACTGATACATAAAGACATACAAAATTTACATGTTGATATGCTGCTATGTATTATTGATGGGCTACCATGGGATGTTTCATTAATGTACATATCATTTAATGTTTAAATTAAGTTAAGTGTATGTTTCCTCTATCATTACTTCATTCTGGTGAAGACTTTAAAAATATTTTTTCTATCTTTTAAAGTATATTTGAGTTTTCCTAGTGTTCAATAGTGTTTCTCTTTTCTAGCTATAACTTCGTACCCATTAATGAGACTTTCCCCATTCTTCCTTTCCCTCTACTATCTCCAGTCTCTGGTAACTACCATTATATTGCAAGGTCAACTTTTGTTTAAGATTTTACATTATGAGTGACATTATACTGTACATATAAAGATATAAGGATATGATGGCTTACTTTGATTAACACACACATCTTCAGTTCCTTTCAACATAAATGATAGAATGTCTCTCTCCCTCCCTCTCCCCTCCTTCCCCCTCCCCTTCCCTCTTTCCCCCTCCCCTGCCCTCCCTTCCTCCCTCACTTTGGCCAGGCGTGGGGCTTGGGATTCAGGGCCTGAGCACTGTCCTTGGCTTTCTTTTTTTTTTTTTTTGCTCAAGACTAGCACTCTACTTCTTGAGCCACAGCACAATTTTTGTTTTTTTCTGTTTATGTGCTGCTGAGGAATCGAACCCAGGGTTTCATGCATGCTAGGCAAACATGCAAGCACTTTACCACTAAGCCACAACCCCAGCCCCAAGATTTCATATTTTTAATGGCTGAATATTTTGCTATTGTTTGTATACACTACTTCTTTTTTTCCATCAGTTGATAGATACCTCCCTGGATTCTTTCTAATCTTTAGCTATCATGAATAATGCTACAATGAACATGTGAGTACAAGTGTCTCCTTTATATATTGATTTCATTTCTTTGGTATTATTGGTTCATATGATAGTTCTATTTTTAGTTTTTTTAGGGATCTCCAATTTATTTTTAAGTGCAGTATTGGATTCAGTAGTCTGGTATTAATACTATCCGCCTACCTTCACAGTTTTCCAAAAAACATGGAGGAGGGGAAGGAGTATACTGTAGTGACAGTGCCATCTTGTGGTAAGTTCTTCAGAGTTAGGCAGATCCACAGATTGAATTCTATAACTGGAGCTTGCTGCATTGTAGCACTTTGCTCCTCCTAAATTATTTTGAATACCTAAAAACAAAAGCTACTATTTACTGAGAACCTACCCTGGCTAGTGTCAGGTTAGACTTTGTTTTTTATGTCATTAATTATAACAATAATATAATTTAAGATAATCAGTTTTGTTTTGAGTTCTTTGTATGAATATGACATTGTGCAAAATGTTTTTTTAATGAGATGTCATTTAGTACTAACAGTAATCTAATGAGTTGTTAGAACCACAGATGAAGAATCTAAGGTGGATAGAGAGTAATTTAAATATAGAAGGGACTAATATTGCTATTATTGGTCTACCTTTGTTTTTTTTTCTTTAAGATAGGATATAGGAATTAATATTTTTTCTTAAAACAATGAAAAATAAATTTTAGAATTCCTGTCTTGTTTTGAAATACTTACATTTTTCAGTTTTAATATTTCTTACTTAATTTTTTTCTCCTCCTCCTTCTTTTCTTCTTTCTTGTTGTTGTTGTTGTTATGTGTGCCAGTGCAAGGGGCTTGAACTCAGGACATGGGAGCTGTCCCTGAAACTCTTTGCTCAAGGCCAGTGCTTTACCACTTGAGTCATAGCTCCACTTCCTGCTTTTTGGTGGCTAATTGGAGATAAGAGTCTCACGGATTTTGCTGCCTGGGCTGGCTACAAACTGTGATCCTCAGATTTCAGCCTCTTGAATACCTGGATTACAGGTGTGGGCCACTAGTGCCCTTGAAATTTTTGAATATTTATTTTAACTTACTCATAATTGTACGTATTTATAGGTATGGTGTGATGTTTTGATACATGTATACAATGTGTAATGATCAATTAGGATATTTTCCCCATCTTCTTAAACATTTATCACTTTGTTGTATTTGGAGCCCTTGAAACTTCTCTCTTTGAATTCTTCATAAAATATATAATGGGCTGTTGTAAGCTAGTCACCCTTTTGTGCTATAGAATATTAGAATTTACTGCTCCTATCTGACTATGCTGCAGAAACAGCCTACGTGAAAGGAAAAAATATTTACAAACTATCTGACAGTATTGACATACCAAATATATAAGGAACTTAAAAACATAACAAAAATAAGCTCATTAAAACATGAGCAAAGAGTTGGGAACAATAGTGAATATTTGGAGTCCTAGCTACTCAGGAGACTGAGGCAGAAGCATTACTTGAATCTAGAAATTGCTTGGGAAACATAGTGAGACCTCATTTTCAGAACAAAACAAAATACTGATGATTTGAGTAGATTTCTCTTCTTTATTGTCAAAGCGAAGTACAGAGGGGTTACAGTTTCATATGTAAGGCAAGTACATTTCTTTTTTTTTTGGGGGGGGGGCAGTCCTGGGCCTTGGACTCAGGGCCTGAGCACTGTCCCTGGCTTCTTTTTGCTCAAGGCTAGCACTCAGCCACTTGAGCCACAGTGCCACTTCTGGCCGTTTTCTATATATGTGATGCTGGGGAATCGAACCCAGGGCTTCATGTATACAAGGCAAGCCCTCTTGCTACTAGGCCGTATTCCCAGCCCCTGAATAGATTTCTCGAAGATAGACAGCAGTCATATGGAAAAAAGACATACTGTAATTAGTCATTAGGCAAATGCAAATTAAAACAACTTTGAAATTCTATTTCACCCCAGCCAGAATGGCTGAAAACAGAATATTATTATGATTATGATTATTATTGGTTGTGGGGCTTGAACTCAGAACCTAGGTGCTGCCCCTGAGCTTTTTCACTCAAGGATAGTGCTCTATCACTTTAAGCCACAGTGCCACTTCCTGTTTTCTGGTGGTTAATTAGAGATAGAGTTTCATAGAATTTCTGCCCCGGCTGGCTTTGACCATGATCCTCAGATCTCAGACTCCTAAGTAGCTAGGATTAGAGGCATGAGCCACCAGCACCTGGATTGAAAACAAATTATAACTAGAAAAAATAATAATACATGCTAGGGTAGATCCACATTGTGGAGGAAAGAAACCATTATACACCGTTCATGGGAATGTAAAGTAATCTAGCCACTACAGAAATCTTTATGGAGGTTTATAAAAATTCTAAAGTAGAACTGTTATATGATTCTATTATACTGTACACTTCAGGTATAACTAAAGGAATTTAGTGAGCATATTATTGAGACACCTGCACACCTCTGCTTATTGTAGCACTATTCACAATAGCCAAGTTATGGAATCAGCCTAGGTGCTCATCAGCAGATGAATGGGTAAAGAAAAATTGGTACATGTACACAGTGGAGTATTATTCAACTATATACAATAAAACTAAGTCATTTGCAGAAGAAAAGGATGAAACCAGAGATCAGCATGTTAAATTAAGTGAGTCAGACTCAGAGAAATGCCATTTTCTCTCATTTGCAGAATGTAGATCTTTATGAAAGAAAAGACATGAACATAAAGTAGGGACTGTGGGAAACAACGGGTTTGATGGAGGGGAACCAGTGATGTGAGAGAATATGATTGGAGTACATGGTATGAACAACGTATGAAAAGGACATTAAAACCTTTATAAGAAAGTCTTAAGAAAAGCTGGGATTAAGAAAGAGTAATAAAGCGCCTGTAATTCTAGCTCTTCAGGAGGCTGATGTCTGAGGATTGAGGTTCAAAACCAGCTCAGGAAGGAAAGTCTGTGAAACTGTCATCACCAAATTGACCACCCGAAAACCTGAAGTGACACTTCGGCTCCAAGTTGTAGCATGCTAGTAGCATTGAAATACTAGACAAGTATCATTGACTATATATTGTATCCCAAATACTAATGCTTGTCTTCTGTAGACGAATGTTTACTATTACTTTGTTATTCACATCTGTTTTATTATTTACTCAGGAGAGATTAAACAGATCCTAGAAAGTGAGCTTCAGATACCTTGTTGGCCCCATGACCAACAAGAAAGAAAGAAGGAAGGAGGGAAGGAAGGAAGGAGGGAAAGAAGAAAGGAAGGAAGGAAAGAAAGAGAGAGACTAATAGAGGGGGTAAATATGATTACAGTACATAGACATAAAGAGAACTTTGTATACTTGATATACACTAATAGAACAACTTTTTTTTTTTTGGCCAGTCCTGGGCCTTGGACTCAGGGCCTGAGCACTGTCCCTGGCTTCTTCCCGCTCAAGGCTAGCACTCTGCCACTTGAGCCACAGTGCCGCTTCTGGCCGTTTTCTGTATATGTGGTGCTGGGGGATCGAACCTAGGGCCTCGTGTATCCGAGGCAGGCACTCTTGCCACTAGGCTATATCCCCAGCCCTAGAACAACTTTTAAAGGAGAGTTTCACTTGTGACTTTTTTGCTGATTAATTGAAGTTAACAAGTGTCTATTATTTATCCAGTCTGACTTCAAACCACAGTCCTCAGATCTCAGCCTCCGGAATAACTAGGATTAAAGGAATGAGCCACCAGTGCCTGGCAGGAATTTTCTTTAGGAAAGTAAAAAAAAGTCCATGAAGCCATGAGTTTGGCAATTGTGTTTTCATGGAACTTATGTGTGTAGTATAAGCTTTCTTCTTTCGAAAAAAAATCAGCATGGAATTGTTTTTCCTCTTTGCATTTTCATCTCTTACAAAGCCTTCTGTATTTTAACTAGAAGTAACCTACCCCCCTCTTTTTAAAATTTTTTTGGTGGTTGTGGGGCTTGAACTTAGGGCTTGGGCACTGTCAGTGTTCCCCCTTTTAATGCTTTTCTCTTCAACAAAGTTGAAAACTATCTTCTAGATCATATGTATTGACTTTAGTATTTTAGTCAAAGTATGTTATTTCCTTCATCCCCATACTCTCAATATTATCTTTTCATTTTTTAGATGTAGGAATAAGAATAGGCAAGTTATTTTATTCCCAGAAAAGAAAAATTTAACCCAAATTTCCATTATAAAATCTGTTTTCTCTATTTCACAACGTCTCAGTTTTTGTATTTATATACTGGGTCGATATTGTCAGTTGATTAGTTTTTCTTGTAAAATCCCCAATCACTGAAATTTATTTCTCTTAAATATCAAAGCTTTAAAAAGTTATATAACTAGAAACTTAATCACTTGTAGAGTCTTTATAATTAATGTTGAAACCTGAGTTCTTTGAAGGGGCAGCATATTGTTTGAACAGGGGGATTTGAAGTTTGGAGTATTGAATTAAAAACAGTATTTATTAGACAAGTATCATTGGCTGTATATTGTATCACAAATACTAATGCTTGTCTCTGTAGATGAATGTTTTCTATTTGTTATTCACATCTGTTTTCTTATTTACACAGGAGAGATTAAACAGATTCTAGAAAGTGAGCTTCAGATACCTGTGCCTAAAATGCTGTTAAAAGGATGGAAGACTGGAGATGTGGAAGACAGTGTGAGTTTCTTTATTACTTAGAAATAAAAGAAAATTCAGTTATGCAACTGACTAAATGATATATACAAGTTGTTTTTAATTTTCTTACATAAGTCAGATGTGACTGTGACCAACATTAACTTGATTTAATTGAATCCTCAAGTAATGTTTGTTTAAGCTAAAATCTTTCCATGCTAAACTAATAGTTTAAATGATTAGATATGTAAGTGAAAACTCTGTGTGGCATTTTTTTTCTTGTTTCTAATTATTTTCTAATTTTGTACTCCTTTTGACAGCATTTGTCTTTTTCTCAAAACTGTTAAGGGTGTCACTGAGTGTCCTGAAAAAAAAAAAAAAAGATTGAATGACTATTGGCTTGAAAAAAAATCACACATTGTATGATTCCAAGTATTAATTATGGAGCAGAGAAAATAATAGGAGGGGCTGGGAATGTGGCTTACTGGTAGAGTGCTTGCCTAGCATGCATGAAGCCCTGAGTTAGATTCCTCAGTACCACATAAATAGAAAATGCTGGAAGTGGAGCTGTGGTTCAAGTGGTAGAGTACTAGCCTTGAGCACAGGAAGTTCGGGAACAGTGCCTAGGCCCTGAGTTCAAGCCCCAAGATGAGAGGGTGGGGAGGGGGAGGGAGAGGGGGAACGAGGAGAGAGGAGGGAAGGGGAGGGGGAGGGGGAAGGGAAGAGAGGAGGGAGGGGGAGGGAGGGAGAGAGAATAAAAGGAAAAATTGAAAACTTAGAAAATTTAAGGATAGCATTTATTTAGATAGTGGCAGGTTCATGGAATAAATTCTAAGAATTTGCAGAAAGTGCTGGTTTTATTAGACATCCAATATGTTTCACATGCCTTTTCTTGTTCCCGCCCCCCTCTTGTTTTTAAATAGAGTAGGGATGGAGGGGAAAAATAAACTAACTGTGAAGTTTTAAGTGTTTGAGATGAAAACAATTTACCGAATCTTTTTAAAAATTATGTTAGTAAGTTTTTCTACAACCACTAATAAAAACAAAATGTTCAATTTGTGTGTGTATGTGTGTATATGTGTGTGTACACATGTATGTACCAGTACTAGGGTCAGAACTCAGAACCTGGGTGCCGTCCCTTAGATTTTAAGCTCAAGGCTATTGCTCTGCCACTTAAGTCATAGCTCCACTTTGAGCTTTTTGTTAGTTAACTGGAGATATGAGTCTTACAGACCTTCCTGCCCAGGCTGACTTCAAACTCTTAATCCTATCTTAGCTTTCTCAGTAGCTAGAATTACAGGCATGAGCCACCAACGCCCAGCTGAAATCTTCAACTTTTAGTTCATTGTGAATGGCTTCTTGTAGACATTGTGCTTATAAATTCTATTTGTATATGTGTGTTCATTTGATATATAGAGCTTCTATGAGTATTTTAATGAGTTTTTTTTGTAAGTTTAGGTACAAGTAAGCTTGAGTGCCATGTAGCCTCTGTTTTAGTTACTTAGCTCTGCTGACGATCAGTGAAAGCAGCCATAGCCAATATATGAAAGAGCAAGCATAATTATATTCCAATGTAACTTTATGTATAGACACAAAACTTGATTTTTATGTAATTTCACATGTCATGAAGTAGTCTTTTGATTAACTCCCCTATTTAGTATTATTTATCTCTATTTAAAATTGTTAAAACCACTGTGTGCTGGTGGTTCATGCCTGTAAGCCTAGCTACTCAGGAGTCTTTGAGATGTGAGGATTACAGTTTAAAGCAGTCTAGGCATAAAGGTCTATGAGACTCTTATCTACAATTAACCACGGAAAAGCCAGAAATGGAGCAGTGGCTCAAGTGGTAGAGTGCTAGCTAATCTTTCGCAAAGATGCTAAGGCACCTGGGCTCAAAGGTCAAGACCTAGGGCTAGTGCATGCACACATGCACACAGTTGAAGCCTATTTTTGATTCGCCAACAATCCTAATTGTTCTTTTTTTATGGTACTGAGAATGAAGGCTAGGGCCTACGAAATGTAAGGAAAGCACTGTACCACTGAAACTCATTCCCAGCTACCAGCTGCTCTGACTTACACATGAATTTCACGAGGAAAGTACCGATTGAGTAAATCAACAACCCTGACATAAAGAAAGCAGCATACTAAAGTCATTTACATAACTATTAGTTATTGATGTTGTGAAATTATGGTTCCAACACATACATTTTTTGGTAGTTTAAAAAGAGAAAGACAGGCATTTAGAAAATGCTCCTTAAGCTATTTTTCTGTTTTTTTTTTTTACCAGCCTTTGTGACAAGTAATACTTTGTTACTTTTTAATTTTTTTTATTTTTGTGATACTGGGGATTGAACCCAGAGCTTGGTGTATCCTAGGCAATCACTTTATTTTTATTTTCATTTATTTTTTGGCTCTTAATCCTTTATTCATACAGCTTATTTAAAGCGTTAGAAGGACAGAGGTAAATTCAATTAAAAAACTTTATACACATGCACTAAAATTGAATAATGAAACTCATTAAAATTATTTTAAAAGAAGGAAGTAATAGAAAAGGTAAATTTGATCAAATATGAATTCCACATATTATGTGCATGTATGGAAATAGCACAATGAAATATTGTGTCTACCATTGTAGACATTGATTAAAAAAGAGAGAAGTTATTAAATGACATAAAGTACATATATTAAATGAGTAATCTTTCCATAAAAATGTGTGCTACAAGCTTCATTGGAAAAATAATTTCTCATTTTCAACTGCATTTTAAATAAAGAGAATTTTGATTCTAAATGTTAAAATAGCTTGTGAGTTAATATGTCTTTCTACAAATCAGTGCTAATGGGTTAACTATAAGTGTTAAACTACTTTCACTAAAAAGAATTAGTCAATCACTTTATAACTCAAAGCATGCTCTAACCATATAATTGCTTATTTCTATGTACTCTTTCTTGCTTTTTTTTTTTTTTTGCCAGTCCTGGGGCTTGAACTCAGGGCCTGAGCATGGCCCCTGGCTTCCTTTTGCTCAATGCTAGCACTCTACTACTTGAGCCACAGTGCCACTGCTGCTGAGGAATTGAACGAGGGCTTCATGCATGCCAGGCAAGCACTCTACTGCTAAGCTACATTTCCAGCCCCTCTATATATTCTTGTAAAAAATCAGTATACATTAGTTATACAATGACAGTTTCATTTTAACATATCTATACATGCATACAACAGATCAACCAGGGTTGTACCGGACTAGGATGGAGGTCTCAGTTGACAAGTAGTTGATTTCAGTACTCAAGATATTGTGTACAAGACTCTACTCAGAATGGTTTAGTTTCAAAACCTATTGCATGTGATAAATCATGGTCTTGTGTTTGTGGTAAGTTCTAATGACAACTGCTCTGATTTTTTTTTTAGGTGAATATAGAATTCAAAATATATCTTGGAAGCATACCCTGATCCTATCCCAAAGAGCTGGCACTGGCTCCAGCTCCCAACTCCTAGCCACTCTTACCCTGCTTTGATTGCTTCCCTAATTTCCTGGGTCCCTGGGAACTCCTTGTGATTTCTCCTTTCTTTTGTGTCACTAGATTCTTCTTGTACATGGATTGAAAATGATGGGTGTTTTCAGCCCACCATCTGCTCTGCCTTACTCTCAAGTATTTTTATTTAACTAACTTTAAGACAGGCACTTTCATTGAGTGTCAGGAATAAGTTCCTTATGTACCCTACTTGGGTCAAATCCACTTTCCCCAAGAGTTGTTGCTTCCATGTGTAGAATTAAGAAGGATCCCTAAACATCTACTCATTGCTTTCTAATGCTTTTATACTTGCAATTATCATTTGCTTTGATTCAGTTAGGATCTATTTTATTATAAATCCCCTCCCTTGCTGTTTTGCCAGTCATTGTAAAGAGTATGCGATTACCAAGTGACTTTTCATACCTTCTGTTTCTGCACATTCTATATCTGTCTTTGTCTATCTCCTCCTCTACACTTTTTACACTGTGGAGCAAGCTCATCATTTGCAAAATTCTTCTTCTTTCAGACTCCTGTATATTCTCCTTCACTATCTTCCTGTTATGGAGATCAATCTGAGGACATTGGCTTATTTGCCACCTTAGTGGTGGGTCTTTTTTTTTCTTTTTTGTCTTGGGGCTTGAACTCAGGGCCCTGGCACTGTCCTTGAGCTTTTGTGCTTAAGGCTGTTCTCTACCACTTGAGCTATAACTTTACTTCCAGCTTTTCTTGGTGGTTAACTGGAGATAAGAGTCTCATGGATCTTTCTGCCTGGGATGGCTTCAAATCAGAATCCTCAAATCTCGGCCTCCTGAGTAGCTAGGATTACAGGTGTTAGTCACCAGCACCAAGCTAGTGTTAGTAGATTTTTAGGCAGACCTCCACATTGAACTAAGAAAACGTGTCATTAACATTACTCATTTTTACTTCTAGATCTTTATCTCTACTTTACATGGTCTTATTTATATAAGAATCACAACAACTTTTTTTTTTTAATTGTTAGTGCTGGGGCTTGAACTCAGGGCTTGAGCACTTTCCCTGAGTTTCTTTTGCTCAAAGCTAGCTCTCACTTGAGCCACAGTGCCATCTTTGGCCTTTTCTCTTTATATGGTACTAAGGAATTGAACCCAGGGCTTGATGCATGCTAGGCAAGCACTTTACTACTAAGCCACATTCCCAGCCCCAACAACTTTCATCTTAATTCAAGTTCTCTGGGTTTTTTTCTAACCATTTCTCATCTTTCAAGCTCACTTCTTTTAATATCCTAGCTCCAACATTTCCGTTATTTCAAGTTATATCTCCGATTTATTATTTCTTTCACCTTTTCATGACCATTGCCTTTTTTTTTTTGGCCAGTCCTGAGCCTTGGACTCAGGGCCTGAGCACCATCCTTGCCTTCTTCCCGCTCAAGGCTAGCACTCTGCCACCTGAGCCATAGCGCCCCTTCTGACCGTTTTCCATACATGTGGTGCTGGGGAATTGAACCGAGAGCTTCATGTGTAGGAGGCAAGCACTCTTGCCACTAGGCCATATTCCCAGCCCTGATCATTGCCTTTTTAACAAGATCTTTTTCTTATACTAAATTCCATATACATTCATTATAATCACTTTGTATACTTTTAAACTTTGGTTTATGATCCTTGCTTGACAGAAATCTTACTTTGTTTAAATCCAACACAGCCTTTCAGCAAGATATGGATGATGACAAAAAGAAAATCACAGTGATTGTTGGATTTTAAATTTATGACCATGATCTTTCCTGGACCCCTTCCTATTGCTAGGCATTACAGTGATCCCTCACCTATCATGGGAGTTACATTCCAGGGACCCTGATGATAGGTGAAAATCTGCAAAGTAGCAGAGTTATATTTATTTTATATATATTAAGGCTTTATAAACCCTTCAAACTCTCCTGTAGACCTTTCCCACTCTCTTATTAGCCTTTCCCACACTCTTATAAATACTTCATATGCTCTTAAACACTTTATTCACAGGGACAGCACCCAGTCCCTGAGTTCAAGCCCCAAGGTCGCACACAAATAATTTAAGGTATCAAATTAGAAAATAGGACATTAACTTGTAAACTGGCCCACATTTTTCTGACTTACTTAGGGTTAACTGGAGTATTTGCATTTACTCCTAAGATTGGCAAAAACACATTATTGGGATTGTGCAAGGAATTTCATCTTTTACTAAATAGTCTCTTACCTTCATCCCCTTGTAAGACTTAGTCCTGATGAAAAAAAAAAAATCCAGAATCACTGGCACCAAATACTGTTACCAGGTTCATGGATTGGTGAAACCCAAAATGAATCTTTGGGTTTAAAGGTGGGGTGGGAGGATCTTGTACTGAATCTTACATCTCTCAAAATTAGGAAGTGTTTAGCAGCTTAACTTCAAAGCTCTAATATAGAATGTATTACACCAGAATTTACTTTGAAATATATAGTATACAACCAAATCAATTTTGAGTATACTGGCTCTCTAGCACAAGGGCAGACTAAAAACACAAGGACCTTTAAAATTAGGCCATGGCATAAAAAACAGCCTATGATCTTACAGTCTGTAAATTCATACTAAAAATAGTCTTTTCTGGATAAAAGCCAAGAAAACTTTACATATAATACAGGCTTATTATATGTATTTTCATGGCTCTTTCTTTCCTCGGTACTTAAAACTTTCACATACACAGGTTTGGGTCAGCAGCCTTACATATGTATCTAAAACCAAACAACAACTAAATATAAAAAGATCTAGAATAGACCTATCAGTGGATCACAATAGCTCAACATCTATGTACATATGATCATATAAGATGAGGATAAGCAAAAACAACTCCAAGAGAAGGACACAGGAGGTTTCTATTGTTGATGTTACATTTAAAGTTCTAGGTGAATTTCCTTTGGCCTATGCTATGTGGTTACTGTATATGATTTTGGTACACTGGGTATTGTATATATGCCTCTCTGATCTAGGGAAGGGAAAGAAAAACGAGGGTGTAAGATATCACAAGAAATGTACTCACTGCCTTATTATGTAACTACCCCCTTTTGCATAACACCTTGTCAACAAAATTAATAAAAAAAAGACAAAAAAAGTGATAGGAGGGAACAAAAAAAACCAAACATTGCAAGCAAATTGTAGTGGATGATTGTATTTTTCAAGAATGTTCTAAAAAGAAACATTGATTTAATAGTGAAGAATAGCTGCCACCTAAAAATATTTGGCTAAAATTGTCCATACTGAATCATGAGACAAAGAAATTATTCTGCATGATGGGATCCACCCCTAGATCTTGCATTGGTTGAATAAAGCAAGCTGACAAGTGAATCTAAAAACAAAAAAACAAAAAACAAAACCAAAACAACTTTTACATACAACTCTTTATTAAGCAAGCTTTGCAGGGATATGTGAGGCCAGATCACTGTCAGAATAGTTTGTACAGTGCTATAATACAAAAATGTTCCTCAAAACTACTAAGTGGCTAGGAAGCAGTGGCTCACACCTGTAATCCTAGCTACTCAGGAGGTGTGGGATTTTACAATCTTATTTCAAAGCCAGCCCAGGCAGGAAAGCCCTTGATTATCTCCAACCACCAAAAAAGCCAGAAGTAGATCTGTGGCTCCAGTGGTCGAACACTTGCATTGAGCTCAAAAGAGCTCAGGGATGGCTCCCAGGTCCTGAGTTCAAGCCCGAGGACTGGCAACAACAATTACTAAAGCAAAACAAAAAAAACTATTGAGTGATCTTTGATACTATTTCTGTGAAAAAGTTTTGGTGCATCTATTGGCAGATAGCTATCTAGTACATTTAAGAAGTCAGAGCACTGGGGTCTACTTTGCCTCATTCTAATAAGCCCCAAACACCAGTTACACATTTGCTACTGTACAGTTCAGTAACATGTTGCTACTATTAAGGAAAATTCACATTTTCTTCTGGCAGATGCACAGCTTTTAAATTGGAGGGGTCTCACTAACTTTTTGCTGACGCTAGCATCTAACTGTAACTCTTTTGATCTCTGCCTTCTGCCTCTTAAATAGGTGTGATTATTGTTCCTGGCCACTATGATATTTTTCAAACATATTCACTTATGTCATGTCAATAGCTTCCCAATCATCTGGAGTTAAGGTTAGAACCTTGGTGTAAATAGAGCATATTTGTTAACACTTTTTTTTTTTTTTTTGCCTGTCCTGGGGCTTGAACTCAGGGCCTGGGCACTATCCCTAAGCTGCTTCTGCTCAAAGCTAGCATTCTACCACTTGAGTCACAGTGCCACTCTAGCCCTTTCTGTTTATGTTTATGTGATACCGAGGAATCCAACCCAGGGCTTCGTACCTGCTAGGCAAGCATTCTACCACTAAGCCATATTCCCAGCCAACAAATTAAAAAAAAAAAATCCTACTGTCACTGACCTGTCTTCTAGTAATCCTTTCTTGGCTCTAGTAATGTTGGGTTCCTTGTTCCTGAAGCATTTTGTACTGGCAGTTTTCCTTTGCCTGCAATTCTTTTTTTTCTTCTTCTTGTTAGTTATGGGGCTTGAACTCAGGGCCTAGGTGCTGTCCCTAAGCCTCTTTTTTATTTTATTGTATTTTTAAAATAATTTATTAATTAAACAAAATTTTTTGACAAGGTGTTGTACAAAAAGGGTACAGTTACATAGAAGGGCAGTGTGTACATTTCTTGTGATATCTTACACCCTATTTTTCTTTCCCTTCCCTAGGTCAGGTAGACATATATACAATACACAATGTACCAAGAACATATACAGTAGCCACGTGGCCTACGCCAAAGAAAATTCGCCTAGGGCTTTAAATGTAATGTCGATATTAGACAATATGTCGACAGTAGTCTTATATGAATGTACATACATAGCTTTTGAGCTATTGTATTCCACTGAGAGGTCAATTTTTGACCTTTATATTTTGAGTAGTTGTTTGGTTTTAGTTACATAATGTTGGGTCGCTGACCCAATCCTGTGGGAAATACCATTTGACAAGCAGTTTTTGGTTTCACAGACCTGGTCTCTACTGTCTCTCAGTCACCCCATTAACAGTCATATATCAGGGAGATCATGCCCCTTTGTTTTCTGTGTTCTAGGCTTGTCTCGCTCAACATTATTTGTTCAAGTTCTGACCATTTCCCTGCGAATAACAATATTTCACCATTCCTAATCACTATGTAGTATTCCATTGTGTATAGGTACCATATTTTTTGGATCCATTCATCTGTGGAGGGGCATCTGGGTTGTTTCCATATTTTGGCTATTGTGAATTTATTGCAGCGATAAACATGGAAGTGCAAATGTCTTTTTGATATCTTAGGACCTGCTGTTCAGGATAGATGCCTAGGAGTGGTATGGCTGGGTCATAGGGTAGGTCTATATTGAGCTTTTTGAGAAACCTCCATACTGTTCTCCAAAGTGGTTGTACTAATTTGCACTCCCACCAACAATGGAGAAGGGTTCCTCTTTCCCCGCACCCCCTCCAGCATTTGTTGTTGCCTGAGTTCAGAGTATAGGCCATTCTAACTGGAGTGAGGTGGTATCTCAGGGTTGTTTTTATTTGCATTTCCTTTACTACCAGGGATGTTGAACATTTCCTCATATGTTTCTTTGCCATTTTTATTTCTTCTCTTGTGAAGTCTCTCTTTAGCTCCTTTGTCCATTTCCTAATTGGTTTACTGGGCTTGGAGGGGCTTAGTTTTTTGAGTTCTCTGTAGGTGACAGATATTAGGCCTTTGTCTGTTGCTGTCCTAAGCCTCTTTTTGCTCAAGGCTGGCACTTGACCACATGAGCCACAGTGCCACAACCTGCTTTGTTTTTTTAAGTGGTTAGTTGGAGATAAGAGTCTCATGAGACTTTTCTGCCCAGGCTGGCTTTGAACCACAATCCTCAGATCTCAGCTTCTAGAGTAGCTAAGATAATGGGCATGAGCTACCTGCACTTGGCCTGCCTGAAATTCTGTTTTTATGCCAGTACTAGGACTTGAACTCAGAGCCTTGTATTCTTGCTTTGCCTTTCATTCATGGCTGGTGCCTTGCTGGTTGAGCCATGCCTCCAGTCTAGCTCTTTTGGCTGATTACCTGGAGATAGAATCTCATAGCCTTTTCTGCATTGGCTGGTTTCAAATGTGGTCCTCAGATCTCAGGCTTTTGAGTAGCTAATATTACAGGTGTGAGCCACTGGTTCCCTGCTTACCTCAAATTCTTGTTCTCTTTATATTCTCTTGGTTTGTTTCTGTACCATCTTCAAGTCTTTGCTCATGTCACAGACTCTAACCACCACCCACTTAAAAATTTCAAAGCTCCCTTAGCTGAAATTCCTTATCACCTTTTCTTGCTTTATCTTTAGTTAAAGTTATCTCCTATATTACTCAACTACAGAGGTTACTTACTTTATTCCTTTATATTCTTTTTAAAAAATAAAATATAATCTCTATAAAATCATGAATTTAATTTTTCTAGTTACTTGTGTATTCTCAGTGGCTAGAATAGTCCTGGTACAGAGAAAGTGGCTCAGTAGGTTTATAAATAAGGGTACACCTTGAATGTATGACATAAAGATGAGAAATATATCTCTTAATGTGTATTGCTCTATTTCTGTATACCGGAAAATTGTTTACCATCAAATTGGGGTTTTGAAATGTATATGAGTTTTTTGTCAAGGGAATTTAGTTTGTGTATGCTTGTAACCACAAGCAGGGTGATTTAACAAAGTAAATGAAATATGAATAATGTTTACTAAATACTCCAGCTAATTTATATAACCTCTTAGGCTGCAGCTCCTTATCTTAAAAATTCATTGGCGGTAAGATGCTTTTCTGTGATCCTTTCTTGGCCTAGTAATTTATGAAAACCTGCACTTCTGATTTTTGCCATAACGATTGTACTTGTTAGTTACATGGGTACACTTCACCAGTGAAGGAATTATGAATCTCAGTTGTGTTCTTATCTATTTGCATCTCTTCATGACCTAACAAATAAATTTGCATTTTTATTTTAATCTTAACATTTATATTAATTTGCAGTATATATTAGGGCAAACAAGAAGAGATTTGGATTCAGCAATTCTTCATTATCTCATTTAGGAAGTTACCAAAAGATGAAAAGTCAAATTGTTAAACTGTGAAATCTTCAACAATTATAAAACATTGATAATACACATTGATTTTTTTTTTCTTTTTCAGACTGTCCTGAAATCACTACACTTGCCAAAAAACAACAGTCTTTATGTTCTTACACCAGACTTGCCACCACCTTCATCATCCAGTCATGTTGGGTAAGTTGTTCATTTTCTCTGGGAATTTGAAGAGTGTAGTTCTTACATTCTTTAAGGTATATGTACGCACTGAAATTAAATCAAGTAAAGAGATTTTAACTTACCAGCTGTTAAGTATGTTTATTTTCAAACTATTTGGCCTAAATAATTCATTTTTAGTGGTTGAGTCTTCTTAGAAAGGTAAAACTCTATCTAGTGTATTAAAAGTAGTCAGAATGGGTGGGGGATGTAGTTTAGCAGTAGCTTGCTTTGCCTAGCATGTTCCAGATTCTAGATTTGATCCCCAGCCCTAAAACAAACAAAAACACTGAAAACAAAAGAAAGTATATCAGGAAAAGTACTAAAGTTAGGGGGAAGAGAAATAATAAGTAGAATCACAATTTTTTATTGCTGAAGAAGGCATACCTTTGAGGAAAGCTCACTGAGTTCTGCAGGATAAACACTGACATAAATTTTTTATTAAAATCTTCTATTTGGAATACAGGAGCTTATTTTTCTCAGTTCTTGCAGTAAAACTCAACACCCTTTTAGAATAATCCAATGATGTTACTATTATTTGACTTAGTTGCATCTCTTATTTACTATAGCTAGATAAAGCAAGTGGCCTATGTTTACTAATTATGCTAGTGATAGGAATATATAATATAAATGATACTGTAGTTTGAATTCAGGGCCTTACTCTTGCTAGGCAGGTATTCTATTGCTTGAGCCATGCTACCCTACCATAAGCTCTTTTACCTTGTTTTTTCAGGTAGGGTCTTATGTTCTTGGGTCAGCCTCAGACCACAGTCTTCCTAATTACAACCTCCTTTGTTGCTGGAATATAGGCACATACCACCATGCCTGGCTTATTGGGATAAGATCTCTCTAACTTTTTGGCTTGGGCTGGGCCTTAGTAATCCTCCAGATCTTTTCCTCCTAAGTAGCTGGGGTTATAGGTCTGAGCCCCCATGCCAGGCCTGGAGTAATACTTTTCTTGGATCTTTTCTCTATAGAGCATAGCCTCAGAACTATGTTTAAATTGACTTTAGAATTTCATGATTTTTGTACATATTTTCTTCTCTTAAAAAGATTTTTATTGTTATTATAAAGGTGATATACAGAGGGGTTACTACAAGTCAGGTAAAGAGTTCCTTCCTTCCTTCCTTCCTTCCTTCCTTCCTTCCTTCCTTCCTTCCTTCCTTCCTTCCTTCCTTCCTTCCCTCCCTCCCTCCCTCCCTCCCTCCCTCCCTCCCTCCCTCTCTCCCTCCCTCCTGGGGCTTGAATTTAGGGCCTGGGCACTTTCCCTGAGCTTCTTTTGCTCAAGGTTAACACTCTACCACTTGAGCCACAGTGTCACTTCTGGCTTTTTTCTGATTAGTTTATTTGGAGTTAAGAGTCTAATGGATTTTCCTGCCCAGGCTGGCTTCGAACTGCAATCCTCAGATCTCAGCTTCCTGAGTAGCGAGGATTACAGGTGTGAGCCATGGGTGCCTGGCAAGAGCACATTCCTTTTTGAGCAATGTCACCCTCTCCCTTGTTCTCTCCCAGTTTTTCATTCCCATTCCTACCCATAAGTTGTGTGGTTCATTTTCAATGTAGTGTCCAGTGAGTACTATTGCTACTTTTGCTCACCCTTTGTACTTCCATTTCTGTGCCTTTCCTTAAACTTCCAAAGACATATAAACAAACAAACATAACAGAAAGGAAAGAAAACAAAAACTGACAAAAAGAAAAAAACTTCTTAGCTGGGCATTGATCCTGAGACTCTTATCTCTAACCACTAGAAAACCGGAATTGGCACTGTCACTCAAAGTGGTAGAGTGTTAGCCTTGAGCACAAAAGCTCAGGGACAGTGCCCAGGCTCTGAGTTCAAGCTCCACGTCCAACCAAAAAAGAAAAGAAAAGCGACAACCTCTTGTTTTAATTTCCTGGAGTTCATCTGGATAAATACTGTTTCGTGTGTTTAGATACACATAGTCATTGTGCCTTTCTGTTCATCTCCTAAGTGTATTGTTCTTTGGTCTCATAATGCGTGTGAATGCCTAGGGACCTGTGCCATTTATCGTGTCCTGGTATTTTAGATCTAGCTTCTGCGTATCAGAGAAAACATGTGCCATTTGTCTTTCTGAGCTTGGCTTACCTCACTTCACATGACTTGTTCTAGGTCCGTCCATTTCCCTGCAAATTATATAATATTATTCTTTGTAATGGCTATGCAATAGTTCATTGTGTATAGGTACTACATCTTTTGGGTTCACTCATTTGTTGTAGGGCATCTCACTGTTTCCACAACTTGCCTATTGTGAACAGTGCTGCAGTGAACATGGGTGTGCAAGTGTCTTTATGGTATCCTGGCTTGTGAAATCTGGGTAGAGGCCCAGGAGAAGTATGGCTGGGTATTAGGGAAGATCTATGTTTAGATTTTTGAGGAACCTTCAGATTGCTGTCCAAACTGGTTGTACTAGTTTCCATTTGTACCATCAGTGAAATAGGAGGGTTCCTTTTCCCCCATATCCCCACATCCCCACCAACATTTGTTGTTGTTAGATTTCACAATGTTGGCCAATGTAACTGGGGTGAGATGGAATCTGAGTTGTTTTGATTTGCATTTCCTTTATGGCCAGGATGATTAACATTTCTTCATGTGTTTCTTTGCCATTCTTATCTCTTCTTCTGAGAAGTCTCTCTTTTCCTACCATTTAGTAATTGGTTTATTATCTTTGAGAGGGGTTAGTTTGAGCTCCTTGTATATTTTGGATATTAGGCCTTTCTTTGATGTATTGCTGGTAAATATCTCCCAGTCTGCTGGCTTCTTTCTTGTTTAGTAACTATGACTTTGGCTCTGTAGAGACTTTTTAGTTTGATGTAATCCCATTGGTCAAGTCTCTATCTGCTGTGCCCCTTGCACTCTTCAAGAAGTCTCTGCCTATGCCTGTGAGTTCTAGTGTTTCTCCTATCCCCTCTTGCAGCAACTTCACTTCAGTGCTTCAGGTCTGACATTGATGTCTGATCCACTTTGAGTTGATATTTGTGCATGACAAACAGGGATCCAATTTTTAGCTTTCTACACATGGATGCCCAGTTTTCCCAACATCAGTTATTGAAGAGGCTATCTTTTCCTACTGTGTATCTTTGGCTCCCTTATCAAATATCAGACAACTGTAAGTATATGTTTTTATTTCCGGGTTTTCTAGTCTGTTCCATTGATCTTCAGGTTTATTTTTCTGCCAATACCAACATGTTTTTGTTATTATAGCTCTGTAGTAGAGCTTGAGGTCTAGAATTGTGATGCCACCTGTATTACTTTTATTTGCCTACAGTTGCTTTGGCTATTCTAGGTCTTTTGTTGTTCCATATGAATTTTTGGATTGTTTTTTCTATCTTGGTGAAGAACTTCATTGGGATTAAATTTGTAGGTTATTTTTGACAATATGGCCATTTTTACAATATTAGTTGTACCTATTCCTGAACATGGAAGGTCTTTCCATTTCCTGCTGTCATCTTTGATTTCTTTTTTTGAATTTTTATAGTTTTTGCTATAAAGGTCTTTTGCTTCTTAGGTTTATTCCTAGGTGTTTTTTTTGTTGTTGTTGTTGTTTTTTTCCCCAAGGCTATTGCAAATGAAGTTGTTTTCCTAAATTCCCTCTGTTTGGATGTTATTGGTATACAGAAAGGCTCCTGATTTTCCAGGTTAATTTTGTTTCCCACTACTTTGCCAAAGTTGTTGTTAAGTTCTAGGAGCTTGGGAATTGAGTCATTATTTCCTTTAGTTATAAAGATCATATTATCTGGAAATAGGGATAGTTTGATTTCTTTTCCCTATGTGAATCCCTTTTGCATCTTTTTCTTGCATTATTGCTCTAGCTAGGAATTCCAGGTTTATACTGAAGAGGAGTTGAGACAGCGAACATCTTTGCCTTGTCCCTGATTCTAGAGGAAATGATTTAGTTTTTCCCTATTCAGTATGATATTGGCTGTTAGTCTGTCATACATATAGCCTTTATTATTTTGAGGTATGTTCCTTTTATTCCTAGATTCTCCAGAGATTTTAACATGAATGGATGTTGGGTTTTGTTGAAGGCTTTCTCTGTATATCTTGAGATGATCATGTAGTTCTTGTCCTTAGCTCTGTTGATGTGATGTGTTATATTTTTTGATTTATGTAAGTTAAATCAGCCTTGCATCACTGGGATGAAACCTACTTGATCATAATGTATGATTTTTTTTTATTACTTGCTGATTTCTGTTGGCTAGTATTTTATTGAAGAGCATATCTGTGTTCATCAGAAAGATTGGTCTGTAGTTCTCTTTTTTGCTGGATCCCCACCTGGTTTTGGGAGGAGAGTGATGCTGGTTTCATAAAACAAGTTTAGAATTGAACTCTCCCCCCCCCCCCCCCCCATTTCATGGAGAAGGGGTAATGGTGTTAGAATTCAGCTGTGAAGCTTTTGGAGCCTGGGCTTTTCCTTGATGGAAGATTGCTGATTACTTCCTCAGTCTCATTGTGTGTTATGGGCCTGTTTAAGTGGTTTATATCCTCTTAATTCAGTTTAGGCTGTTTATATGTCTCTTAGGAATTTACCCATTTCTACTAGATTTTCCATTTTATTTGAGTATAGATTTTGAAAGTATTCCCTCATAATCTTTTGGATTACTTGGATATTTGGTTATAATGTTTCCTTTGGCATTTCTGATTTTATTGTTTTGAGTCTCTGTCAATTAGCCAGTTTCCTATCAATTTTCTTGATTTTTTTTCCAAAGATTCAGCTTTTTGTTAGGTTGATTTTATGTATAATGGTGTTTTTTTTAAATCTCTATTTAATTGATTTCTGCCCTAATCTTTACTGTTTGTCTTTGTCTGGTAGCTTTGGGTTTGATTTGTTCCTGTTTTTCTAGCTGCTTTAGTTGCTCCACGAGGTTATTTACCTACACTGTTTCTGTTTTCTTTATGTGTGTGCCTGGAGCTATGAACTTGCCTCCAGCAACTGCTTTTGCGGTATCTCAGAGGTTCTGGTAGGATGTGTTTTCATTGAATTTTAAGAAATTTCTCATTTCCTCCTTTATTTCTTCAGTGATCCAGGTGTTATTCAGCAGTATATTGTTCAGTTTCCATGTATTTGAGTGTTTTCTGAAGTACATTTTGTTGTTGAGAACTAGTTTAATTCCATTGTGACCAGATAGGATGCAAGGAGTTATCCCAAACCTTTGTATTTGTTCAGACTTGTTGCATATTCTAGGAGGATATGGTCAGTTTTAGAGAATGTTCCATGGGCTGCTGAGAAGAATGTGAATTGTGTGGTTATTGGGTGAAATGTTCTGTAGATGTGTTTTCTCCTTTTTAATATGACTTGGTTTCTTCCTCCATGAAAAGAGAGACTTGTGTCTCTAGAATTTGAATATTCTTAGACTTTCCCCCAACCACCTACCATATGTTCACATTTTTAGGTATGTGATAGCAAGAAAAAATTAAACTTGATTTTAACAAAATAAAATCACTGAAGTGAGAAGTTAAATCTAATATAATTGTATTTAAAATTGAATTGATAATAAATTTATGTAAAGAATGTAGAGAATTCTTATTTTGCTCTTCACGTTCTGTATTTAGGTCATTTATTAATGACAAGTGGAATTTATACATGAATACAAACTACAGGCTTGTAGTCTTTGTGTTAATAGTAATGTTGATATAAACCTCAGATGAGATTAAGGTAAACAAAGAATTATAGGTATGGTTCTGTACCTAGTCAGGGTAGAACATTGTTTTGTAGGTTAGTTAACAAAGTATAATCCCTATTATACAATACGTAATCCACATAATTAAAAGCAGACAGTAGACATCATTGTTTATAATCTAGTCCTTGCCAGTAGCATGATTAAATGGACTTATCAAAATGTCTTTCTGGGCTAATGGAAATGTTCTTCATTGTCATGTGGCTGACCGCTGTTTGCTTGCCAATCACTGAGTCCCTAGGCAGGCATGGATCTACATTGCTGCTGAAATGAAGTTTTCATTGGAGATTGAAAACTAAAGCTGTAAAATTTTTATTGTTGGCTTTATGGATTTTTTTTAACCAAGTTATGATGATGCCATTTGTGTGTGTGTGTGTATGTGTGTTAGCATAATAAGCAAGAGAAAAATTTGATGAAAACAAAAGATGTAGTATTAAGAGGGGTATGTGGAGATTCCTGCTATTATAAATCATTTCAGTACTCATTAAAAACCTAACTGAAAAGTTAAATTTTTTTCAGTTTTTCTTTTGTTTGCTGCTGGTCCTGGAACTTGAACTCAGCCTCTGGGTGCTGTCTCTGAGCATTTTTGCTCAATTAGCACGGTATCATTTGAGCCACAGCTATACTTCCAGATTTTTGATCATTAATTGTAGATAGGAATCTCATAGAATTTCCTTAGTAGTGCCAGGCCTGGAGCTTGATTTCAGGATCAGGACACTGTTGCTGAGCATTTTTGCTCAAAGCTAGTGCTCTCCCACTTGAGCCATAGTTCTACTTGTAGCTTTTTGATGGTTAATTTGAGAAAAGAATTTCATGGACTTTTCTTCCTGGGCTGGTTTCAAACTATGATAATCAGATGTCAGCCTCCTGAGAAGCTAGGATTACAGATGTTCACCATCAGCCAGCTAGAGATTATTTTATTATTTTATTATTTATTTATTTATTCATTCATCACTTTATTTTTTGTTGGTTGTGGGGCTGGAACTCAGGGCCTGAGCTCTGTCTCTGACCTCTTTTGCTCAAGGCTAGCACTCTACCTTTGAGCCACAGCTCCATGATTTTTTGAGTGGTTAATTGGAGATAAGAGTGTCTTGGAGACTTTAATGCCTGGGCTGGCTTTGAACTCTTTCAGCCTCCTGAATAGCTAGGATTACAGGCATAAGTCATAGGCTCCCTATTAGAGAGTATTTTTAAAGCATACAATTTTTTTTTGGCCAGTCCTGGGCCTTGGACTCAGGGCCTGAGCACTGTCCCTGGCTTCTTCCCACTCAAGGCTAGCACTCTGCCACTTGAGCCACAGCGCCGCTTCTGGCCGTTTTCTGTATATGTGGTTCTGGGGAATCGAACCTAGGGCCTCGTGTATCCGAGGCAGGCACTCTTGCCACTAGGCTATATCCCCAGCTCAAAGCATACAATTTTTAATGCAGTGTTCATGGAAAAAACCTTAAATGTTAATTATAATAATTATTTCCACTAATGAGTTTCATTTTATTTGGTGTTTTACAAAAAAAGTTACTTATTATTGAATAGTTTTTCATAACTAAATAGTAGAACACATACAACAGTTCAACAGTTTCCTAGAAAGTTTGTGTGTCAGAACTCAAAAAGTTAAATTTATCCAAAACAAATAATCAAAGAACCAATAGTCCCCTCAACAAATGGGCTAAAGACCTAAAAAGAGACTTCTCTGAAGAGGAAGTGAGAATGGCAAAGAGTCACATGAAAAAGTGCTCTACATCACTGGCCATAAAAGAAATGCAAATAAAAACAACACTGAGATTCCACCTCACCCCAGTAAGAATGTCCATTACCAGGAAATGTAAAAATAACAAATGCTGGAGGGGGTGTGGCCAAAAGGGAACCCTACTGCATTGTTGGTGGGAATGCAAACTTTTTCAATCCCTCTGGAAAGCAGTGTGGAGGTTCCTAAGAAGGCTAAACATAGAGCTTCCCTATGACCCAGCAGCCCCACTTTTGGGCATCTACCCAAAAGACTACAAACAAGGCCACAGTAAAGCCATCAGCACAGCTATTTTCATCGCAGCACAACTTGTCTTGGCTAAAACATGGAACCAACCCAGATGCCCCTCAGAAGATGAGTGGATCAGGAAAATGTGGTACATATACACAATGGAATTCTATGCCTCCATCAGAAGGAATGACACTGCCCCATTCGTAAGGAAATGGAATGACTTGGAAAAAATCATTCTAAGTGAAGTGACACAGACCCAAAGAAATGTAAATCAAATGGTGTCCCTCATAGGGAATAGCTAGTACAAGATTAGGCTAGTTATAGTTGAAGATCAGAATAGCTCAATAGCTACACCCATATGCTCACTTAAGATGATGCCAGGTGAAATGAACTCCATGTTACAGAAATAAGAGTTATATTACTATTGTAATTATCTTCAACATGCCATGTGAAACCGTACCTTTTGTTTTTGTTTTTCTTGTCTGTTTGTTTGATTGTTTTGTTAGTTTTGTTCCTCTTGTATCCCCTTCCTGTGGTTGTACCTCCCTGCTACCACTGTATCTCAACTGAGTACCCTGGATACTGTTTATGTGGGTATTAGAACTAGGGAAGGGAAAGGGGATATCAAAATCGAGAGACAAAGGATAAAAAGACAAACCATTCCAAAAGCAGTAATTACAAAACCAATTGGTGTAAACCAACAGGGGAGAGGGAAAGGGGGAGGGGGGAATGAGGGAGGAGGTAACAAGTTGAACAAGAAGTGTACTCACTGCCTTACATATGAATCTGTAACCTCTCAAAGTGTACTACACTTTAACAATAAAGAAAAAAGTTAAATACAAAGAGTGTGCGTGCGTGCGTGCGTGTGTGTGTGTGTGTGTGTGTGTGTGTGTGTCCTGGGACTTGAACTCAGGGTCTGGGTATTGTCCTAGCTTTTTTGTTCAAGGCTAGTGATCTACTATGGGAGCCACACCTCCACTGATGGCTTTTTGGTGTTTAATTGGCAAGGAGATTCTCATGGATTTTTCTCCTTGGGTTGGCTTTGAACGGTGATCCTCAAACCACAGTCTCCTGAGTAGTTAGGATTACTGGCCTGAGCCACAGGTACTAGATAATTTTCCTTAAAGAAAATTTTTTTTTTCCTGGCAGTTGGTTGTAGGGCTTGAACTCAGGGCCTGGGCACTGCTCTGTCTAGGCTGGCTTTGAAATAAGGTGATCCTTAGATCTCAGCCTCCTGAGTAGCTAGGATTACAGGCATGGGCCACTGGTGCTCTACCTACCCTAGAGATTATTAAAATATAATAGACTTTTTAATCAAATTATATTTTATGTATACGTGGACATGTCACAATGAAAACCCCTTGTGCGACTAACTGATGCTAACATAAATATCTAAAAAATTGTCAGTTGATAAACTTGTCTATACTAGAGTGCTTCTTGAGTCAAATTGATTTTTTTTTTACAGAACTTTATTATAATTGGGAAATTCAATTCAATGTAATCTTGTTTGTAATTTGTAACATAGTTTGTAATTTCAAAATGAGAAAATTAAAGATGATTGTTTCTCAATGTTATATTTGGGAATTAGCAAACTTAGGACTGATAAAAGATATTGGGAAAGTTTGTGTTCCTGTTATCCTCATTCTTTTCTTCATCTGAGAAATGAGATGTTTTAGAAAAGACAGTGTATTTTGTTTAAGGAGTTGGTTTGATATTGAGACAGTTTTATTGACTTTAAAAAATATTTTTCCCTGGGCTGGGAATGTGGCTTACTGGAAGAGTACTTGCCTAGCTTGCGTGAAGCCGTGGGTTCAATTCCTCAGTACCACATAAACAGAAAAAGCTGGAAGTGGTACTGTGGCTCAAAAGGTAGAGTGCTAGTCTGGAGTAAAAAGAAGTCAGGGACAGTGCCCTGAGTCCAAGCCCCAGGACGGGGGAAAAAAAAGGTTCTCTGAAGTAAGTTTAGTGCATTGTTGGGAATATGGAGGAGATTCGGCAAATGAGTTTTTTTGTTAATTTCAGTACAGAACTATGGTATGATCCTTCTGCTACATACTACCATTCCACCTCCAGTTCAGTGGTAATCTGTAGGGTTCTTATAAAGTATTAATTTCTCTAAAAGCTTTAGACATTAGTATTAAAATTTCATTCATAAACCACATTTATTACAAATTAGGAGAGTAATGATTTTAATTCATTTCCTAAGCAAAGTAATCAAAGTATAATGAGAAAAATCCTGGGTTACAGTCATGATTTTCTAGGGCCTTAGATTTTTTTTAAATTATAAGAGACATTGTTCTATTTGTCAGGATAGTTGTAATTTTTTTTTGGGGGGGGGTGTCATTGAAGCTTGAACTCAAGTTCCACATGCTTGCTAGGTACGTACTCTATCACTAGAGCTCCTCTGCCAGTTCTTTTTGCATTGTTTGTTTATTGTAAATGTGTTGTACAGAGTGGTTACAGTTACATAAGTCATGTAATTAGTGCATTTCTTTATGAGCAGTGTCACCTTTTCCCTTATTCTACTTTTTCCTCTTGGTATCCCTCCTCCACAAGTTCATTTTCAACGTAGTGTGCATTAAACATTTTTAAGGTAGGTAGGATTTTGCTTTATGTCTGAGCCAGCCTGCCTTTTGAGATCTATTTGTGCTTTCCCCAGTTGCTGAATGACAGGTATATACCACTGTTCCCAGCCACTGGTCATGATGAAGTATTTTTGTTCTGATGCTTTTGCTCACTGCTGAGCTATGCCTCCAACCCCCAAGATAGAATATTTTGATCTCTCTCTCTCTCTCTCTCTCTCTCTCTCTCTGAAGTCCAGTCTTTCTTTTCTTCTTGAATTTTGGGAGAAATTTTTTTTTTTCAACTCCGAACTCAGAACCAGAACAGCCCTCCACCTCCAAATACTGGCCTGGGACTACCTTGTCCTGGGCTAATTACCCAGAACCCAGACCAGCCCTGACCTCCAAACCTCCAACAGCCTCAACCTCTAAACTTCCAAAGGAGCTAGCTTCTATTTCTATTCCCCCTCCTGCAGGCCTCTCCTCTCCTCAGGCCTCTCCACAGGCCTCAGGCTTCAGACTTCACAGCTCAACTCTACTCTTCCCACAGGCCCTGCCTGCTTTCCTGTCTTCTCCTTCTCCTCTCCCCTGGGAGAAATTTTTGTCTCCTCATTTTACATTGCCTTTTTTCATTGATTTTTTTTAAATTACCTTTAAGTAGTTGTACAAGGGGTTTCAGTTTTTCAGTTCAGCATCACAATTTGTGAATATAATGCTCTAGTGCATTTTGATTTTTTAAATACCCTGCCTGACTTCAGACCTCAATTTGAAGATCTATGCTTCCTCAGTACTAGAATTAGTTTGAAGTAATATACTGGTAGTTTTAAAGTGTTTGTAACCAACAGTGCTACATTATATAGTAAAGCATAAATTTCTAAGCACAATAACTAAAATTTATTTATGGCATTGTTTCACTTGATTTTTTCCCCTCATTTTCTTTTTCTGGGGGTGTGTATATGCAGGAGTTTGAACCCAGGACCTTGCTCTACTATTTAAGTCATACATCTAGCCCCAAATTTTGCTTGATTTTTATAAAAACTCTGTAAATATTCAATCCTGTTTGATGCCTCTATTTTATAACGAGATCATAGTGTTTAAATTATTTAAGAATGTCAGGATACCTGGGAAAATTGTATAGATTGAGGTCAGTAAATGCTTCTAACTGTGAAAATTTTACTCTAATCTTTTTTTTTTTGGCTAGTCCTGGGGCTTGGACTCAGGGCCTGAGCACTGTCCCTGGCTTCTTTTTGCTCAAGGCTAGCACTCTGCCACTTGAGCCACAGCACCACTTCTGGCCGTTTTCTGTATACGTGGTGCTGGGGAATTGAACCCAGGGCCTCATGTATACAAGGCAAGCACTCTTGCCACTAGGCCAAATCCCCAGCCCCTACTCTAATCTTGTATAGCTTTCAGATTCCTGGCAGGAATATACAAAGCTTTGTTGCAAATTCTGTCTTTCGCAGCTACTTTCTGGAATAGGAATTTAAAATTTGTAATTTTCTCTATTTTTGAAGGATATTTGTTTACTTAATGTTGTCTATTGTAATTCTTCCCAAACATTTTCATAAAATTTCAGTGTGAATTTACTTTCTTTTTTTTTTTTTTTTTTGGTAGTCCTGGGGCTTGAACTCAGGATATGAGCACTGCCCTGCCTTTTTTTTTTCTCAAGGCAAGCACTCTACGGCTTGAGCCACAGTGCCACTTCTGGCCTTTTCTATATATGTAGTGCTGAGGAATTGAACCCAGGGCTTCATGGATACGAAGCAAGCACTCTACCACTAGGCTGTATTCCCAGCCCTGAATTCAATTTTAATAGTACATTATAGTTCATCTAATCAAATATAAAGTCTCAAATTGCTTACCTATAAATATAAAAATCCATACCTACAACCATATTATATTTGAAAATAACAAAAACAGAAAACAACTTCCTAACTTGATTTTGCTGCCACTAGGGGGTGCTTAATAATTGATTCTTTGTATTTACAATTTCTTGTTATGGAATAAAAGTACAACAGCAGCAAATCATCATGTGAACACCTATAATTGAGTTCATGATGATTTTAAAGTAAATTATGCTTTTCAAGCTAAGAATTTAAGGGCAAACTATACATTATACAATATAATCAATAAATTTATGCGTTGAAAAGCTTTTAAGCCCTTTAAAATAACTCATATTTCAGTAATTGAAATGGTGAAGCAGTATATCTATGGAAAAACTTCATATTAAATTGCCATTCACAGTAAAATTGTAAAGGGAGGAAAATATCCATCCATTTGACATAGGAAAGATTCGGTTTATCAGTTATGCATTAACTAGTAGAAAAAGGTAATGTTTATTCTCAGGAGCTTGTAATCTATTTATTGAAGATACTTAGGCTCTTTAAAAATCCATTTCTTTACAGAAAACTTCAGTAGGTGCCTCTCCTTGTTACTTCTCATTCTGAAACTCCAGTCCCCTTTATAAACTTTTTCTTTATTAGCTCTAAGTGTTAGAGTTCTGTTCTTAGTAGAACAGAGTACATTCTCCCTGTCATTTAATATTTCAGTTTCTTCTAAAAGATTTATAGATAACTTAAATTTCTATTTTTAAACACATGACCCATTTCTCTGTGAAGCTTTTCATTTCTGTGTCTTATATGTAAGTTAAAATCAGACGTCTAGTACTGAGTTATCTTCCTGAGAAATCTATCCCATTGTCTATGTATTTTTTTTCCTCTCAAATCAGTGTTGTTGTAAAATGTTGAGGTATATTCTAACTAGAGGAAGGGCATTGGGTTGGGCATATGCATAATTGACTTTGTTAAAATCAATTCATAGAATTTTATTTTATTTTTTTGGTGCCAGTACTGGGGCTTGAAATTGGGGCCTGGGCATTGTTCCTTAGCTTCTTTGCTCATGGCTAGCACTCTACCACTTGAGCCACAGTTCCACTTCTGCCTTTTTGTGGTTAATCAGAGATAAGAATATCACAGACTTTTCCTGCCTGGACTGGCTTTGAACTATAGTCCTCAGATCTTAGCTTCCTAAGTAGCTAGCTAGGGTCATAGGCACGAGCCATTGGTGCCCAGCTTATTTGATAGAATCTTGAAAATGAGACCTAGATTATCGTAGATTTTAAGGGGTAAGTGAGAAATGAAAGAAAGCCAGATGCAGTGGCTCACACCAATCATTACAGCTATTTGGGAGGTGGAGTTTAGGAGGATTGTAGCTTAGAACCTTCCAAAGAATTCTAACCCCCCCTGCCCCAAGAATTAGAGAAATGCTGTCTCAAAGAACAAATGTGGCACCAATGTTCCACATCTGTGATCGCAACCACATAGAAAGTGGGAGTAGGAGGATTATTGTCTATGGTTGACCCAGACAAAAAAAAAATTGGGAGACCCTATTTGAAAAATAATTAAACCAAGAAAGAAAGTATGTCTGAAGGTTTGCCTACCAAACACAAGCCCTGGAAACCTTAGCACCCCTCTCCCCAAAAGGGAAGTGGTATAGCTTATTATCAGAAAACTTGACTATAAATGGAAGTAGTGGCTAAGACTGGATAATTTGAAGAGCAAGGGGGAAGAGACAGGAAATAGGAACAATTTGAACAATTTGAAACTTAAGGCTGTTGGCCAAAAGGTAAGACATTCATCTTAGTCTGTTAGGGCTTCTATAACAGAGAACTATAAACAGGATGGCTTAAATAACAGACATTTATTTCTCCCAGCTTTGAAGACTAGAAAGGCCAAGATGAAGATTCTAGCTGTCAGTTTCTGATGAAAGATCTCTTCCTGGCTTGTAAACAGCCATCTTATAGTGTTCTCACATCCTAGGAAAAGTAAGCTCTGATCTTCTTTTTCCTTCTTATAGATACCCTAATTTACCCTTACCTCATTTAACCAGAATTATCTCCTGAAGAACCAGTTTTCAAATATAGTCACATTAGTTTTGAGGCAGGTAGAAGAAAGGTAGAGAAATAGAAGATTGATGCAAAAGAGATGTCTCTGGGTTCAAGATTTTATCACTTTTATAGTGATTGATTAAAAAGTTCAATGTTTGGATAGTACTAAAATACTAAATACTAAAATAGATGATATTAGAATAAGGATATTAAGATTGAAATAGAATTTGATCTGGACACTGGTAACTCATTCCTATGATACTAGCTACTCAGGAGGTCTCAGGATTGAAGTTCAAAGCCTGCTGAGGCAGAAAAGTCTTAAGACTTATCTCCCATTAGTCAGCAGGAAGCCAAAAGTAAAGGTGTGGGTCAGGTGGTAAGAGTGACAGACTTTAGCATAAAAGCTAAATGAGAGCAAGGGGTCCCAAGTTCAAGTTCCAGTATTTAGGGAAAATAACAAATGCCACCACCAAGTACACCATATACCTAAGTATTAGTGTTATAATTCACACTTAGTGTTATAACACTAAATAAAAATCATTTGCACACTCTCAGGAGAAAAAGAGACTAATCTGATCGACACCAGAAATAGAGAGGAATATAAAAACGTACAGGAAAATAAGGAGAATAGTAGACAAAAAGTATTTTGTTGGAAAAATAAAACATATCAGAAATCTCTATAAATAAAATAGCATTAAACTTGCTGTAAAAGGAGAAGCTCTCAGCTATATAGACACTGAGCCATGCACTAACATCCCCAGCACTAGGAATGATAAGGCAGGAGAATCTTGAATTCAAAGTTTGCCTGAGCTATATAACTGGTTCCTGGCCAGCAACAAGACCCTGTCTCAGAAGTGGACAGAGCTAGATGGTGTGGTCAAGTGATAAGAGTGCTTGTTAGCAAGACCCTGTGTTCAATCCCATATTGTAGACACAGACACAGGCATGCACACACTTGCACTCATGCAAGCAAGCAAGCATCCAAGCAACAAACAGACAAAACCCAGAAGCTCTCAATATGAATCTTTGTTTTTGATGGTACTTGAGTTTTGAAGTCAAGGCCTCAGCATTGGTAGACAATTCTTAGCAATGGATTATGCACATGCAAATCAGTAGTCATATTGGAAAACAAAAGTGTTTTTTTTAATTATTGTTATGATTAAGTAGTTGTACAAATTCTTTAGTCAGGTTTTATGTACCATGCTTCTTAACAATGTCACCCTTTCCTTTGTTCTCCCACATGTGCCTCCCCTCATTACTACCAAGGAAAGTATTTTAGTAGCATACAAGCACCCAGTGGAGCACCTGAATCCTACGTGAGGTAGTTTACTTCTTACCCCAGATTTAAATTTTAGGATCTGCATACACTGATAGCCTATGCAGAGTTAGGACTGGGTTTTCAGAGATTGATAAACCTGCTTCAGCAACTTGTCTGAAATAGGAGAGTTTAGAGATCTCATGAAAAGCCTTGTCCAGGATGTATCTACCATAGCAGTCAAGAAATGGAAGAGAAGTTAATGAATTAGGCCACAGGAAGTGAAAGAGGAATCCTTGCCTTCTGTGACAGCTAACCTAATATTATGCCACTCTGTTAATCATTCTATTGGCTGATCTCTTCCTTTGGGAGAAACAAATCTAAAATGGGGAAAAAGGCTACAGCGATTTTTATGAAAAGCTTCTGTTTTAAGGAGAATCTGCATAGGCAGAAATTTATGCTCCCCATAAAAGATACAGACACTTGCAGAAAAGCAAAAGAAGAGTTCTCATAATACTAAGATTTCTTTTAATTCTACGTTTGATAGGCACTCTGGTCTGCCCATTAAGGTTGGTACAGTAAGAGAAAAGCTGAGATTTTCCTCCTGTATCTCTCTTTCTTGTAACTATTCAGCAGTAGTGATGTAAGTAACCACTTGTACTCTTAGGCCTGGTTCTGGTAAAGAAGTTCTGTCTTCTGAGTGGTGTATATTAAGTGCCTCGCAAATATAAAATAGTCCTTTTCTCATTCCCACCTCTTTCATCATTGGGCCATCTATAGCCACTCTTCTGTCCCCATTATTTCAGCTAAAAAGGGTAACTAAGAATAATTGTGGAAATGCTGTGTAGGATTTTTCAAAGAATGTTCAAAGACTGCTTTCTGACAGATCCCATCCTATTTCTATGATTCTCCAACACCTAACAGTCTCTGAATAAATAGTAATCCTCAGAATGTTCACCTTTTTTGTATTGAATTCCTTAACAAAAGAGAAGCCACACCCTTGAGTTCTAACAGAATAGTTTTTTTTTCAAACTGGAAAAAAAGGTTTTAAAGGTTTTGTTAAATATCTCTAAATAATTTGTTATAATTTCATTTTGAATGTCTTTTTCTATAAATTTGTCTTCATCCTGGTTACTTTTTGTTTGTTTGTTTTCCTTGGTATAGTGGGATTTGAATTCAGAGTCTTGAGCTTGCCATGGTGCTGTTCTACCACCCAAGTCACCGTTTTGCTTAGTAATTCTTCAGTTAGAGGCTTACCTTTATGCTTAGGCAGGAAATGGACAGCAACTATCCTATGTATGCTTTCCATATAGCTAAGATATGACAGGTATGCATCATCACAGCCAGCTTTTTATTGTTTGAGATGAGGGGTTTTGTGAACTAGCCTGAGCTAGGCTTAAACCAAAATCTTCCTGATTTCCACCCCAGTATGAACTACTGCATTTCTGCCGTCATTACTTTTTAAAGAACAGTATTTGTGAAATTCAAGTAGTATGGCAGAAAAGGAGTCCTTTTAGTGGCTTATAAAATAACAGTTTTCTGAAAACTATATATGCAAGTAAATACTTTAAGTGAATTGGTCATACTTTTCTTTCAAGATGTTTATAGCTTTTTAAGTTTTCACAAAGTATATTTACCTGCAAAAATATTTAAAGTCACCAGTGTTGTAACAAGAACAATGCATTTGATATGTGAGTCTTAGAGTAATTTATTTCTCAAGAATAAGTTGATATAATCGGCACTTCAAATACATTATTGTGATTGCTATTCAACCTAAATTTAATTCTAGTGAACATTGGTATTGGACTTAGTTAAAATGCAATTTGAAAGTATTAGATTGGTAAATGTATCTTTAAAGGAACACCTTAGAAGTATATTATTTTAAGAATATGATATTTTCCTAAAGTTATTCATTCTGGATGAAAAAGAAACTTGCCCCTAATTAAAGCATCAATGGAGATCACAACACATCTAATTGGAGTGATGTACCAAACCCATTTATACAGTTTACTGCCTATTGATAGATCAGTGACTACTGAGATTTGCTTGTTAGCATCACACTTTGAAAAAGAGCCTGCAGGTATTCTGCGACTGGGAGAATGGATTGATTTAATGGACAGCTAGAAACTTGATCACTAGTTCATGGAACAATCTGTAAATATATTTTTTTTGCATTTTTTCTAAATGAATAGAATTATATTTAGACAAGTTTGCTTTATACTTCTTGAGAGATCACAATATATCACTATCACCACTAATTACCACATTTTGATTAATCTTACATACTTTGGCTAATACATTTTGCTGAATCCAAAAATATCACTGTATTGATAAAATATCACTATATTGATAAACAGTAATTATAGACATAAGGCCACCTGAACTTTGAAATCATCATGAAAATGTTATTAGGAATTAGGTAAAATGAAATGTTTGTTTATCTAGACATACTTAATTGCCAGCCAAGAAAGCAATTAAAAGTAGCTGTAGAATAAGAGGCCAACCTTTGTTAAACATGGTTTTAAGATTGTTACAGAACTTGCGGTGATGATAACATGGTGTCTTGGAGGATGTTAACAACTGTAGCAGAGTGTTAATTAAGAATGATGTAATCTGCAGCTCAGAATTATTAGTGTCGTATGTTAGTTTAGCTGGACAGGAATAAAACTTAGTTTCAGTTATGATAACAGCATAAAAATATTTGTAATGGAAAGATTAACATTTTTATGCTATTCCTGAGACAATTTAAAAATCTTGAATGAAATACAATCATATGTAAACATCAAGACTCATTTACATATGTGCCAGATTTTCAGACTGATTGCTATTTGAACCTAATCTGTCATTGCTGGCTGCATTAGCTACAACAAACATTACATTTACATATTGATTTCTTATTTTGTTTTAGTGTAAATAATCCATAATTATAGTAAATTTGGTCTTTTGTTGACAGGAGCTCATATGACTCTAAGTTTAGAATGGATATTTAAATTGCCATGTGTCATGCTTTTTAATTTAAAATCTGTTGTATCTAAAAGGATAAAAAGATCAATGTAGATCACAAAATATTTAAAAGGGACAAAAGGAAAAAAATTAGTGCTTTTTGGAAAGAAATGATGAAGTATTTAAAAAATCAGTAGTGTACTGAAATCGGTTACTATTCATGCTTCACTATTATGCCATATTAAAAAAAATTTAGCACATAGGAATCTAACAGTTCTGTTTTGTGGATTTTTTTTTTGTTGAAAATTTAGTGTATTGATAGTAATACTTTATTGCTTTTGTTTTGTTTTGTGGGTGTTTTTTTGTTTTTTTTTGCCAGTCCTGGGGCTTGAACTCAGGGCCTGAGCACTGTCCCTGAGCTTCTTTTTGCTCAAGGCTAGCACTTTACCACTTGAGCCACAGTGCCACTTCTGGCTTTTTTTATATATGTGGTGCTGAGGAATTGAACCCAGGGCTTCATGTATATGAAGCGAGTACTTTACCACTAGGCCATATTCTCAGCCCCTATTTTATTGCTTTTAACCATACATACTACATGAATTTAAGAAGGATTAGGGCATGGCTCAAGTGGTCTAGTGCTTGCCTAACATGTACAAAGCTATGCGTTCAATCCTGGGTTTGGTATCAAACACGAAAAAGTACAATTTCACTGTTGACAATGCACAGATGTTATTGACCATGTAGTATTGTTAAGTAGCAGTGTCAGCAAATCCATGGCTCCCATTTACACTAATTAAAAATGTAGTCCTTTTGTGGGAGGGTGGGGGGGTGGTTGTTGATCCTGGGGCTTGAACTCAGGGCCTGAGTGCTGTCCCTGAGGTTTTCTGCTCAAGGTTGGTCTTCCCTCTTCTCCCCTCCCCTCCCCTCTTCTCCCTTCCCCTCCCCTCTTCTCCCCTCTCCTCTTTCTTTTATGTAGTTAATTTGAAATAAGAGATTCAGACTTTCCTACCTGGGTTGGCTTTGAACTGAGTAGCTAGGATTATAGATATGAGCCACTAACACCCAGGTAAAAGTTTAGTGTAATTTTTTTGTGTGGGGGGTGGGCCTTGAATTCAGGGCCTGGGTACTGTTCCTGAGCCTCTTTGTCCTCAAAGCTAGCACTCTACCACTTGAACCACAGTGCAACTTCCATTTTTGAGTGATTAATTGCAGAGAAGAGTCTCACACGTACTTTTCTCCCTGGGCTGGCTTTGAACTGTGAGCCTCAGATCTCATCCTCCTGAGTTGCTAGGATTACAGGTGTGAGCCACTGGTGCCCAGTTATGTAGTATAAAAGTTAAAAATGTTGAACATACTGGATTAGAAAAATGGTAGTTGTCATATTATTCAAGCATATCTATTGTTAAATTTTTATGGTAATTTATATGTATTAAATGTACTATTCCTAAGTGTCTCTGAGTGATAGATTAGCTTCCATAGCAGCATTTTTTTTTTTTTTTTTTTACAGTCCTAGGGATTTAACTCAGGGCCTGAACACTGTCCCTGGTTTCTTTTTGCTCAACTACTTGAGCCACAGTGCCACTTCTGGCTTTTTCTGTATATGTGGTGCTGAGGAATAGAACCCAGGGCTTCATGTATACGAGGTGAGCACTTTACCACTAGGCCATATTCCCAGCTCCGCAGCATTTTTTTATAGCACGGATTTTTAATGAATGAGGGTTCTATTTGGATGTGCATATACAGGCATCTTCGCAAGCAGCCAGTTTAGAAGCCAAGTCAAAGTTTTTAATTGATCTGGCTTTTTTACTTGAGTGTTGCAAATACAGAAACCCTAAGAGCCCTATAAGTTAGCTTGGGCTGTTATAACAAAATACAAGGACTAGTGACTTAAACAACATATATTTATTTCTCACAGTGTTGGCAGTAAGAAGAAAGTCTAAGATCACAGAGTCAGCAGATTCAATTATTAGTGAGGGCCCCCATTTTGAATTGGCCACTTTCTTGATGTATGTGTATGGCAGAAAGAAAGAAAAGGCTCTATGCTCTTTAATCATTTTATAAGGATATGAATTCATTTTCATCATGATTAGGATGCATTGTACTCACAAACTGACATGTTAATTCAACATGTTGTACATCTACTTAAATATAAATTATTAAACACACACACACGAATACTAATCATGGCCTGCTGCTGCTGGTACATGCCTATAAAGCCTAGCTACTCTAGAGGCTGAGATGTGAGGATTGTGGTTCAAAGCTAGCTCAGGCTGTAAAGTCTGTGATACTCTTATCTCCAGTTAACCACCCAAAAAGCCAGGGGAACTGTAATAAAGTGGTAGCATGCTGGACTTGAACATAAAAATTCAGGAACAATATCCAGGCCCTCAGTACAAGTCCCAGAACACATATACAAAATAATACTAATCATTTTAGCCATGTGCCAGTGGCTTATAACTATAATCCTAGCATTCAGGAGACTGAGATCTAAGGATTGTGATTCCGAGGCAAACAAATCTGAGAGATTCTAATCTCCAATTAATCAGCAAAAAGCTGGAAGTAGAGATCTGGATCAAGTAGTAGATCACCAGTTACAAGTGAAATAGCAGAGTTAGAAAACCAGGACCTAAATTTATTAAGCCCCAGTACTAGTGGGACTAGTAGGGTTTATGAGGATTAGGTTGAGATATCTAACCGCATAGTCACATCTAAAGTTAATTATTTCCCAAGGACTTATCTCCGAATACTATTATATTAGGAGTTAGGGTTTAACATGAATTTCAGGGAAGACACAAACGTTTAGCCAATATCTTTTCTAGTTTATTTGATTAGTTTTGATAGGTTTGATTCCTATAATAGTGAGTGCCTTCCCCTTGAACTGTTAATGTTTTTAATAGATAGGCTATGGTTTATGCTGTCCAGATCTTCTGCCTACTGACGATTTTCAAGGGCAATTTTGACTTTAAGGAATTTTTGTGGAGGATTTCATTCAATTACTGTTACTATTCTTGGTTCAAGATAAACTACCTACTAATGTGGTACCTTATAAAATGGGCCTTTTGCTAGTTTGCAGGAGAGAAGCCATTCTTCTTCTTTGTCCTAAGGATTAATCATGAGTTTCTGATTATGTGGTGATCAAACAGTTGCTTTAGTACCATAACACAGCTTCAAGTTAACCTTGATAAAAAGATCACTGTGCTGTATATATTAAAACATCTCTGAGGGGGCTGGGGATATAGCCTAGTGGCAAGAGTGCCTGCCTCGGATACACGAGGCCCTAGGTTCGATTCCCCAGCACCACATATACAGAAAACGGCCAGAAGCGGCGCTGTGGCTCAAGTGGCAGAGTGCTAGCCTTGAGCGGGAAGAAGCCAGGGACAGTGCTCAGGCCCTGAGTCCAAGGCCCAGGACTGGCCAAAAAAAAAAAAAAAAAATCTCTGAGCTTTTTCCTGACTTACTGAAATGCTTTCTGAATGTAAAACAAACTTACCAAACAGTAAAGACTATTGGATTAGTTTTCTTACTAGTGGTGTTGATATTTATCAGTGCTTTACATATGAAGGCTAATAATAAATGACTGTGTATGTTCACATATATGAAAATAACTGCACTAGAGTTTCAAATTTATTTATTTGGTTGGTTGTGGGCTTAAAGTTAGGTCCTATGAGCGGTCCCTGAGCTCCTTTTTTGCTCAAGGCTAACATTCTACCACTTTGAGCCATAGTTCTACTTTTAGTTTTCTGATAGTTAATTGGAGATAAGAGTCTTACAGACACTTCTGCCTGGGCTGGCTTTGAACTGTGATCCTCAGATCTCAGCCTTCTGAGTAGCTAGGATTATAGATGTGAGCCACCAGTGCCTGGCTCAGATTTATTTATTGAGGGTCCTTGTGTTAAAATTTTCAGTATATGATTTTTCTTTTTTCAAATGTTGGGAGAATATAAAATGTATAAACTAATCCACCCAAATTTTTTTTTTTGGCCAGTCCTGGGCCTTGAACTCAGGGCCTGAGCACTGTCCCTGGCTTCTTTTTGCTCAAGGCTAGCACTTCTGCCATCTTGAGCGACAGTGCCACTTCTGGCCTTTTTTATATATGTGGTGCTGAGGAATTGAACCTAGGGCTTCATGTATACGAGGGAAGCACTCTTGCCACTAGGCCATATTCCCAGCCTCTCAATTAAAATTATTTTGATGTTCATTAGAAGACATGCACATTACTAACTCCCCTTTTCCTGATAAGTGTTTATTATAGTTAAATTGGAATGTAATTTCTCTAGTCATAGATAGACTGCTAATGGAAGAGCTTTGGAAACCCAAACTTCAGGACAAAGAAGAGAATAAGATGCTTCACTGATATTGTTTCTAGAGTTGTGTTAGTGGCTTAGAAATTAATACTCATCTTTTCCTTTTTTATATGTTGCATGTCCATTTCCAACCCCAATTTTAAAATTAAACTATTTGTGTATGGCAGCAGGCAGTTGTAATTCCATCTTCTCTAGAGGCAGAGGCAGGAAACATTTGCCCTCAGCTTTTAGGAGCTAGCTTGGATAACTTGGTAACATTATAGTTTCTTAAAACTGTTTTGAAAAGAAATTTGTTAGAGGAATTATGAGATGAACTGTATAAAAATGTCTAGCACCTCACCCCTCAAATGCTTAAGGTTGTTAGCTTTTGTGCTTCAGATTAGCTCTCTACTATTTGAGCTATGGCTCCATGTCTGGCTTTTTGGTGGTTAATTGGAGATGAGAGTGTCATAGACTTTGAAACATGATCCTCAGATCTCAGCCTCCTGAATAGCTGGGATTACAGGTATGAGCCATTGGAGCTCAGCTATTTTGTTTCCTTCTGTTGCAAATAACGATTAGCTCAGAGCCTGGGGATAAATGCATATGATTCTGCTCACATTTTCAACATTAATTTCACAGATAACATTATCATCATTAGTGTCTATCTGTTTTTGAAGGCAGATAATGGGCCAGTAGTTTTAATGACTGGTCTGTTTGTGGTAACAATACCATGTCTTTGCTGATAAATGCAGATAACTCAATTGAAAGAAGAGTTATAATGGAGAAAAAATTTTCAAAAATCAATACAGTCAAGCTGGGTCCTAGCTATTTAGGAGGCTGAGACCTAAGGATTGCTGTTTGAAATCAGCCCTGGCAGGAAAGTCTGTGAGATTATTATCTATAATTAATCACCAAGGGGCTGGGAATATGGCCTAGTGGTAAAGTGCTTGCCTCATATACATGAAGCCCCGGGTTTGATTCCTCAGCACCACATATATAGAAAAAGCCAAAAGTGGCGCTGTGGCTCAAGTGGTAGAATGCTAGCCTTGAGCAAGAAGAAGCCAGGAACAGTGCTCAGGCCCTGAGTCCAAGCCCCAGGACTGGCAAAAAACAAAACAAAACAAAATTAATCACCAAAAAGCTGGAAGTAGAACTGTGGCTTAAGTAGTAGGGCAAAAAAGCTTAGGGTCCATACCCAAGCCTTCAAGACCCAGGACTATCACCTCTCCCTCCCCCCACAACCTGAGACAAATGTAGATTCTAGTCATGTAAGTGTATTTTTTGCATTGAGTTAAAATTCACCCCCCCCCCCCCATTATGGCCTCAGGGCCTCATACTCTTCCCTGGCTTTTTCACTCAAGACTTGCTTCATACCACTTGAGCCACACCCTTACTTCCAGCTTTTGCTGGTTAATTGGAGATGTGAGTGTCAAGGACTTTCCTGTCCAGGCTGGCTTTTATTCTCAATCCTCAGATTTCAGCCTTTTGAGTAGACAAGGTTATAGGTATAAGCTATTAGTGCCTGGCTCAAACTATTTTTGAAGAGTTTATACATTTGCTTTTTCCTTTTTCTCTCAAATTGAAGAGAAAACATACCACTTAAAACAAAAACAAAAATGTTTCTTATTTCTCACCTATCTCTTTAGGTTGACGATCTTTTTTAAACTCTGAAGATCAAAAATTTCATTAATGATTTCCTGTCTTCAGGATAAAGGGAGACTGCTTTGAGGGTAGCTTAACTATGGTTGACTCTGGAGGAACCATTAGGATCTGCTATTATTGTTAATTTCTAAGTGAATGAGTAAGGCTAGAGTTTGAGATGGAAGGTATAACCCTTTGTTGACACTTTCTCTCTAGGATCTGGAATATGGTAGATCTACACCAAATAAGTTGTATAAAAAAACCACAAACCAGGTGCTAGTGGTTCATGCCTATAATTCTAGCTACTCAGGAATCTGAGTTCTGAGGATCCTGGTTCTAAGCCAGTACAGATAGAATAATCTTTGAGACTCTTATCTCCAATTACTAGTAAAAAACTAGATGTAGAGGTATGGTTCAAAGGGTAGAGCTTCATCCTTGAGTGTGGTGGTTTGGGAAGTGCCTTGGCCCTGAGTTCAAACTCTGTACTGACACCATAAACAAAAACCAAAACAGAACAAAACCACTAACAATCTGGATCACATAGGCATAATATACAATTGGGTTTAATGATCAAAAAGGTTTCACTGTGTATCAACTCCTAAAACATGAAAAAAATTTCCCATGGAAGTATTGTATATCATCTTACTGATGTTTTCTTGCCATTTCAAGATTTTAGTGTGTGTAGCTTTCAATAGTGTCCTATATTCCATAGGTTATAATAGTTCACTTTAAAACAATGTGCAATAAAATTTTCTCACTTGTTACCTTCACAGTTTGTGAAGAAAGAATTATCCTTTTCTGAAAAGAAACAGAATTCTACTGAATAGTTAAATGCCTAAAATAAGGCTATGGCAAAAAAGAGGCACTCAATAAATGTTGTTGGGGGGAAAAACAACCACTTCTGGGCAAACACCTAACCTCAGTGGAACATAGATTTATTTGGCTAGGCGTTGTGGTTCATACCTGTATCCCAAGAGAAAGCAGAAGGATGGTGTTTAAGGTTATCCAAGGCCCAAACTCTTTTCTGAGACCAAAATAAAACAAATACTACCTGCTCTCATAAAGCTTGTAATCTTTGATTCCAAATTGGAGTGGTGAAGGGGGGAAGAGGCAAAAGACCTTCTTTCATTAGTGGCAAAAGTATGTGATATAGGAATTCAGAAGAGATTGGCTTGGAAAAAAGATAGTCTGAAAGCAACTTTGGTATTTAGAGATGGAAAAAGGAAAGGAGGTTGAGTACAACATGAACAAAGATTGAAGTAAGCATGGTGTGATGTTTTTGGTGTTTTTGAAGTCAGTCAAGTTCTAGCAAACTTGAAGAGTAGTGATGAAATTAGTCTGTCTGAAGGGGCCTTGAGAATTCCAGTAGTCTTTCCTTTACTTGCTGCTTCCAGTCCAAATTCATTTAATATGCACATGCATATGTTGAACCAGGCCATTGTTTGAGCTACTTTTTCTGCTATACTTCTCTCATATGTTTTTATTATAGTCTTATTGAGTTTTAAAAATATTGCACTGTACATGGTCATTTTCCCAGTCTTTCTACAATAATATCTCAAATGCATTTGGTATTATTGATCTCACCCTCATATTTGAAACAGTTACTTCTTTTGGATTTTTTTTCTTCCTTTTTTTTCTGAGCCTGGATGCTGTCCCTGAGCTTTTTTGCTCAAGGATAGTGCTCTACCACTGTGAACCACAGCGCCACTTCTGATTTTCTGGTGGTTAATTGGAGTCTCATGAATGGAGATCTTTGAATTCTGATCTTCAGAGCTCAGCCTCCTGAGTAGTTAGGATTATAGGTGTAAGCCTTTGGCACCTGGCTTTCTTTTGGATTGATTTTTAATCCTAAATTTTTGAGCTTTGAAAAAAAAATTTCAATAGCAGTTTTTAAAATTGATTTCTTTATTTTAAATGCAAATGTCCTCTAACTCCATCTTGTTCTTATTCTTTCTGTAGATAATCTGTGTCCATTGGTGATTTTTTTTTTGTACACAAAATCTCAACATTTATATGCTATTGACTCTCCTGCTCTGAGCTCTCTTAACGAACCTGACCTGGCATTTCTTTTTTGCATTTTAAACTTAATATATCCAAAACTCTACTTTCTCTACTCAGTTTTCCTTGTTAATGAAATGAAATTCTACCTTCTGTTTACTCAGGCCAGGGACCTTGAGAAGTATTTTTCCTCAAATTTCCAACACTCACTTGTCTGTCTTTTTTATATTGTGTTTTAAAATCCTGTTTTATTCCCTCCCTCCCTCCCTCCCTCCCTCCCTTCCTTCCTTCCTTTCTTCTTTCCCAGTCCTGGGGCTTGAACTCAGGGCCTGAGCACTGTCCCTGGCTTCTTTTTCTCAAGGCTAGCACTCTATCACGAGCCCACAGGCTGCTTCTGGCTTTATCTATATATGTGGAGCTGAGGAATCGAACGCAGGGAGGGCTTCATGTATATGAGGCAAGCACCCTACCACTAGGCCATATTTCCAGCCCACTGTTTTATTTTCTTTACAGCACTTAACACTCTAAAATTTTATTCATTTACTAAACCCTGGTAACCTTAATAGAATGTAAATTTCAGGAAAGCAGGTACCATTTTCTTGTTCACCAGTATCTTCACTAGTATCATAGGTAGGTGCCCATTGCGTACAAAGTGCCACCCACTTCCCTTCCCCAAACAACAAAATTATCTCATTTGAGTGATAAATTCTAAGATCCTGTTTACCCTTTATTTTCAGTTTTCACATATTTTGTCTGAAGCTTTCCATAAATTCTTTTACTGAGGGAAGAGTTAAATAGTTTGTTAGTTTTCATTCCACTTTTTTTTTTCAACTTCTCAATAGTACCTATGACATTATACTTATCGATGTACTTTTCTATCTCTATTACATGGCGATTTCCATGGGAAATTTAAGTTAATTTTCTTAGTAACTGGAATAATGTAAGGCATTGAGTTAATGCTGACAAATAAATATATCAAAATCTTAACTCCAGTGATAGTTTTCCAGAAGGAACATTGCTATGTGAGACAAAAGATTAGTAAGACTTTCTGGGAATTATTATTTGATAAATATTTGGCTTTGAGCCACAGCTAAGGATACAATAACAGATATCCTTGCATCAAGAAACAATTTGAATTGTTATGATTTCTCTTGATTTTGATTAGTAATATTTCATGATATATATGTTAGCGCTTTCATTTAAGAAACTGATAAACTACCTAATCCTAAACTTTATGCTGCATCTATACTCATAACATGGTTATAGATTGGCAAAGAGAATTGATGAAGGTCATATCCGTATAGCACACTCAGTGTATTTTCCTGATGCTGTAGATATGGCAAATTTACTTATACTTGAGAAAGGCAATATAGAATATTTGGATATAATAACCATAGTTATATTTTCATTAATAAAACGTTCCTAATTTTTAAAAACTATTCTCATATTCTCTATTGCTCTGACAAATATCTGGCATTTTGATATTTTGGCATAAGATTTTTTAAAAAGTTGCTATGAATTTCTGAATTCTATAGATTTCTGAGTCCCTATTGTTACACCAAAGTTATTTAGAAGGAATTTTGGCATAGCCAATAACGTTTTACGTATTTCTTCTGAATTTTGACGGAAACTACTATTTCTATTTTTGTACAGTGATCAAATGTATAAGTCATAGTTCTTTTCTTTTTGGACAACTGCTTCATTTAGAATAAAGTATATACTTTATCAGGTATTGTTTGACTGTACACTTTAACAGGTATTTGAAAGCTGACTCACAGTTGATTCTTTTAGAGAAAATACCTACATAGTGGTATATTGAAGAAAATGTGTGCCTATGCAAAGAATTTACAATTCAGGTTTAAAACACCTTGGTAGAGAAGGAGTTAACAGGTTAGCTCCCCTTGGTTGTTCTCAGCATGCTCTCTTGCCTTTAGGAGCTGGAAGGATGATAACATTGGGCCCAGACATGCCTGTGTGGAGGTTAGGGTACTCCTGGGGTTTTTGCAGCTAGCTGTAAAGCAAGCTAGAACTTGTTCATCTCTGAGTTCCTTGTTTTTCTTTCAACCCTTTCAGTGCCCTGCAGGAGTCATTAAATCAAAACTTCATGCTGATCATCACCCACCGAGAAGTCCAGCGGGAGTACAACCTGAACTTCTCAGGAAGCAGTACCATTCAAGAGGTGAGTTATGTCTCACAGCTAAGGAATAAAGGTAGCTCATTATAGCTAATGTTGACCCTGTTAAAGAGGGCTTATCTGTTCTGGTTGGAAACTCTCTTTATGTTTCATTATTGGGTTTTTTATTTTAATTAACTGGAGCATCAATGATTACTGTAGATACACTAAATGGCTTGACCTAGAAATGTAGATATATTAAATGGGAGCTCTTGATTTAAACAAGTCTCCTGCTTAACAATATTGTATAAGATATTTTATTGCTTTATAATGTAATTATTCAAAATATTAATTTGAAAATTATCTACAGCATTCATTTTGGAGGATAGTTATGTTGTATTTGAGAGGTCACACTCAAATATATATTTATTATGTAGTTTTTTGTTTTTAAAAGGATCTTGTGGAGGCTTTTCTTAAGTAGCTCAATCCTAACCTTGGGATAGTGTTTATGAGATGCAGTTGAAGATTGTCATGTAGCCTGGAATATCTGAGAAAAGCCTGTTCATAGTGCCAATATTTTCCTCAATGTGGTCAAGTAGGGCCACTGTTTCAAAAAAAGAACCTCCCCTGAGAGAGGAGGTGCCTTCTTGGTGTGTCATTGGTCCCACCCACCTTAAACAATTTCTCTCCTTAAGGGAAAAACATTTAAGGCTCTGACAAGACCTGTTTGTTTAGAATCATTGAAATAGTGCCTATGTACTATTACTCATAATTTATGAAGGCAACAATCATTTATCTACTAATTTGAAAGGGAATTAATCATGCTTGATATTGGATTATTTAATCAATTTTTTTTCTTAGGCTATCTTGCTTAAAGTGATTTCTAATGCCACCTTGAAATATTGTCATTTATTCTCCCCAGAAGTATGTGAATTTTTCAGCAATAGCTTGACTATTAGTTTCCCTTTTTTCATTTTCATGTTTTATCAGTGGATTTCATCTTTTGAATTTTGCCTAAACAGTTTACTTCTTCAGGCTTATTTTCTTCAGTAATTGCTATATAGTTTGTAACATATCTACAGTCTTTGGCATTTTTTCCTGACTCCTAAATTGATCCTAGGATTGATATTAATGTTTTAAAAAATATTGTATAAGCTGCAATTACTTTTTCAGTCTTTTTAATGAGTATTATGTGCTATAAGTTAAAATTTTTTCAATTACATAAAAAACATTTTTTGCTTTTATATTATAAATATGGCTCTATCAGAGTTGTTAAAGGATCTTCGTTATACTAAAATAGTTATATATGTGGATATATAATTAAACAAGGAAATTTAGTTTTGAAATAGTTAATAAAGCAAAGATAAATTCTTTTTGGTGCTGATTTACTTTCTTGAAGAATAGTAAAATGCTTGGATATAGATTTTTTTGTAGCTAAAACTTTGCTTTAAAATACATATGTATTGCTAATTTCTATAACAGATGTGTTTCAAATTTCTCCCACAAGAGGGCAGAAAGGACTATTAAGCTGATAGCCTAAAAATGCCATTCAGTGTTTTCAAATTAGCTTCTCTTATATTAACAAAAAGGAGCATAATGGCCAAGTTATTGTTTGATTTACAGATAATTGGCATATTGCAGGGAGGAGACTTAATTTCACCCTTTTAAATTAAACAGGGAGATTTAAAAAGACATAAAATATTCATTAATGTTCGGTGATTATAAAGTAGTGGCATATATTTATTTTGCCTTTATTACTGTTTCGATGGGAAAATACTGCAAATATTTCCGAAATCGAGTTGGCCATACTGACAAGTTGAAATGTTTAAGCAGTGTTAATGCAATCTGCTCACACCTGATATCCTATGCAGAATGATTCAAAATGACTACATCAATTATTAAAAGAAATATTTAAAATTCTGTAAGTGTGCCATTGTGTGCCACAGTTGGCTGAAACTGTTCTCTATGGCATACTATTTAGGTTTTCAAATATATTTTAAACTTCAAGGACTTAAAAGTAGTCAGTCGTTTTTCTACCATTTTCTAAATATCTTTTGAAAAATATTCCGGAAATATTTTTGCAGACATATTCTTATATATTTCTTAATAGCTTGTTTGTTTTTTAAATTTTTTTTTACCTTTTCAGAAGTTAATTCAAAATAATATTTTGAAATGATAGTTACCAGGAAAAAAATGTAGTTGTTTTTGACATTAATTGCTTTCCTATGAGTCGACAGTTCCACATAGGCTCTTTTATTTTGTACAATTTAGAGAACTGATGTGGGCAACTTCTGTATGATTTTTCTCCTTCAGTGTGTGAGATACCTGTGGTGGGAGTGGTTTCAAGGAAAGATGAGGTGCTGTCTAGCTAGCCTTAGAATTCATGTGTGTTATAATGAGTATGTATATTATTTCTTGTTGTGGGACTAGAGGTCAGTTTGGTTGTACCAGGATAAAGAAACTGTCTTAAAACAATCTTATATTTATAGTTTATAAATATTAGTAGTTTTTACTTTAGAAGGTTAGTGGTGCCATTATTTCAAATGATTATCAGTCACCAATTTCAGGCAACATTTTTTTCAGTTTTAAGTCTAAGAATGAATTCTAACCAATGCAATATATTGAGAGAAAGGAGGAAAGTTTGAAAAAACAAATTGAAAATCCCTGATCATTTTTCCTGAATAATATTATTATTTTTGTGCTTTAGGTGAAAGAAGTTCTTAATTTTTGAAAGTTTTGAATTTTCAAAAAAGTTACAATATTTTCCACACAAATTATTAAATGAAATAAAATCAAAGAAGGCACAAATTTAATTGCTAATTAGGGAAAAATTTAAAAAATACTGATTGCAAAATAAAACTAATTCAGTTTAAATTTCAAATTCTTAAGTGACCATATGGTCTTATAACTTAGTGGTGATAAACTGATACTTGTACAAGTATTTGTTCATTCTGACTCTGGTCTGTTGCCTCACAATACATGGCATTTGTCTTTTGGGTGCTCAAGATTTTAATTTAAGCTAGCTAGTTACTGAGAGGTTTTGGTTTTGATCTTGTTTTTGTTTTATGCCCTTTTCAAATCCTTCCACTTACATTGTCCTCCTACTTGAAGAAAAGGCAGTAATACGGATATAAAAATGTCAGAATGGAGAGAGTTGCCAGTAGTTAAAAGGAAAAAAAAAACTTTTCTATTATGACAAAATGTTTTTTAAAATGATCAAGTAATAAGATAAATTATGACAATCTTTATTCTATTTGTTTAGTCTATATTTTAGGACCAATTTAGGTCCTACGTTAGCTGTTTGTCACTTTAAAATACTGAACTTGCTTCAAAATTTAAACAGGCTTACCTTATCAGTTTTCTACTCTGAGAATTCAGATTTTTAAACAGTTGATTCTACTAATTTTGTAAATTACTATTAAGGATTTGTGGTTTTAAATGCAGTTGGAATTGGCTAACATAAGGCGGGAAAATATTGATTTGCCTTTTGCAAATCCTAAACCCAGGTGTGGAAAAGGATATAAAGTCCCTGAAATCAAGCCAATTTTCCTTGGAAACTGATTCTTTGTTGTCTGCCCTACTTCAAAAGCTTCTGTTGGACAAAATATCTACTTTTCTTTGTAGCTGTCGTATAAACTTAAGGAATATACACCTGACCCAGAATAACAATGATAAGAAACCTAAGTATTTTTATTGCGGAATCATGGAGTATCACTTATCTACTGCAGTGAGAAATATGATGAATAGCTGTTGGAATTATTTAAATCCTTTCCCAAGTTTCACTTTACCCCAGAATTCTCACTGTTCTTATTCATGTTGATTTAGTTCTTAACCAGACTGAAAGGGAAAATTGACAGTCTATAAATGCTATATTTTGCAGGAAGTAATAGGACATTTCATTATTAGAACCATGTTGTACAAACTAGTGATTAGGTGGGAAGCCAATCAGGTTTGAATTAGTATTAAAAAGTAAACTAAATATGTAAATATTAATTTGTAAAAGTAATTGTGAAATCATAAGGTTAATTCTGAATCGAAATTGAAACCTTGTGCAACTTTTTTCATATTGTGTCTATTTTTGTTACATATTGTTACATATTCAACTTGTTTGACTTGTACTTTGGTCTATTTTTCTTTAATATTGGTGGCCAGTGACAGTTACAGAATATGTAGTCTTTTACAGATATTAATGAGCAGTTTTCTAATATTGAATTGACTATGGCCTTTTAACTACCATGTCCTTTAAATGTTTTAAAGTAGTAGGTGGCTTGTTGTTTGGTGTATCTTTCAGTCTGGGAAGTGGGGACTGCTGGCACAGAACTGAAGAATGACAGAACTAAAGAATGGGGTAACTAGCTAGACTGCTTATATAAGACAATAAATTAAGTTGTGTGCTTATTTAATTAAAAGTTTGAGTGGTTTGTTTTTACTGCAAGATAAATGGCATGTATTAGCTCATTTAGAATGAATAATTTTAATTAGCATGTATCATAGTTTGATTTTTTTTTAAACTTGAAATTACAAATGACACCTTAGCAAGAATGAAAGACATGATTTCTTCAGGGGCAGTAAATTTAACTCTATTTGGGGCTTTTGGAAAAGAAGATTGAGGTTTTTTTTTTTTTAATTTAGATATATATTATTGGTTTCAAGTTGCATTGTAAAGTGATCTTTGCAACCATGTTGCTTGGAATGAACAACTCAGTAATAATAATTTTATAAGTATTGAGGTTGTCTGTGGTTCTTAAAGCATTATCTCTTTAAGAAATAAATTTAAGTAATATTTACAGTTTAGCTGTTCAGAAATAAAAGTCTTTTTCACCATTTGGAAACATGTTAGAATAATTTGGAATTTTTTCAGCCTGTGTAAGTATTTTTTCTCTTGTACTTCAAGAAGATATAAGCAATGAGATTTTGTGTATGGACAGTACATTAGCTCTTTGTTACTTGATATATGTATTCTAATCTATATAGGTATTTTAAACATAATCTATTTGATTTTGTTTCATAATAGATAATTTATGTGTTGGTAGTTTTGAAATGCTTGAGTTAAGAGATTATATTCAGTTATCAGAAACTAATAAACATTAGACATTTTTTATATGCAAGAAAAGGCAGAGAGTAAATAATTGCACTGGTGACCAATACTGTAATAATCCTGTTTTACAATATGCACTTGACAGGTTGTAATAGTGCTAATTGAAGAGACTAATTCACACTTGCTTCATTCTATTCAAAGGCAAAATCAGCAGCTTGTTTTGCTTTTGACCAGATGGTCCTCATGAACACCTACTGTGCACTTTAAGTGCTTTACTAGAATTACAAAGGCTGGGGGCTGTGTTCGACTCCAAATGATTTGTGGAGGGGGGGCACCTCTGTGCTCAATGGATCTGGTGCAAGTAAATTAATTCTAGTGGACCCATTACACATTGAGCCCCCTTTTCAAAGCTCTGAGCCTCCTTGCTTGCTCTGTAGCAATGAGAAAGAGAAAGAGAAAGGCAGATTACTGCAAACAGAAATAAAAAAAAGGGGTATGAAAGGGAGAAAAGAGGCCTTGAAGCCTTTCATATCATTTGAGTTTTTCAAGTGCGTTATTTTTGGGGAGGGTGGATGTATGAAAAGCCAATTGGAGTTTTTTTTTGTTTTAAAGTGCGCTATTTAAGCACCATGAATATAGGCTCAAGAGCAACAGTTGACTGAGTTTACTGTGGTGAAGCTTTGTGTCCGAGGATGAATCAAATTCATTATATTCAACTCTTTGTGTTCTAACATGAATGTAGGGTTAGTTTCACAAGACTGTGTCTGTTTAGGATAATTATAATTTAATATTTTCCTTTCATAAAGTTATCACTGTAGATGTCTAAAATTTTAATCAAAGCAGATTTTGTACATTGACTTTGAAGCACTCTGACAGTTTAAAATTCAAAGGAAAGCCCTTTTAGTTTTCAAAAGAAAGAAAGGCTCATTCTAATGGTATTGAAGCAGAGATTATTATAACTAATTAGAAGTCACACATCTGTTAGCTTTGGTTTGTGACTTATTTATGTATTTTTGAGTAAAATATATACTTTAAAATATATTGCTTTATTGAGTAAATTGAAAGAATGAAATACACTTAAAAGAGAACCATTATTTGAGCCATCTGTTTTTGTAAATTTCTATATGATCTTGTATATTTATGTAATGTAATGATATGCTTTAAATTCGAATAGAAATTGTGTAATGATTAGCCTTAAGTTGGGATATACTTTTCAGCAAAATATTTTCACACCATTCTGTTACCATAATTTTGGTAATTGACTAGTCATTATAAAGTATCACCACATACATTTTGGAAAAATTTATAGCTATTCCTATCCTTAAAGCCATTCATGTATAATATAACAGCATATTGACATGAAGACAGTTCCTATCATACGCTCTGTAGGTTAAGATCAAGGGATCAAATTTAGAAATACATGTCTGTTGTTTTTGTGTATTTCTGTAGTTTCTAATGATTTAATGACAAAATTCATTTTAATAATAGCTATTAGTAAAGGACAACAACAAAATTGTACCAGTAATACATATTGGAAACATACCTTGCTGAATATCTATAGAATTCATATTGAAAAAGTTATAATGTCCCAAATGCATCTTATATCAGTGTTTTCATTACATTTGAAACATAAAATACAAAAATTTAAAAGCAATCACAAAGTTGTTTTTTAAAGACCAAGGTAACATGCCTTCTTTGATATTTGAAATAATATTTGATTCATATTGCCTGTGAAGGTGGTTATTACTTTGGGACTTTGCACTGACATGTAAGTTGGGGGTGGGGGGAAGTAGATTGGGGGGGGGCGGGTAAGAAATAAGCGGAATTTTCAAACCTTTAACTGACAAAATATCTAAGGAAATTTATGAGCAGTGAAGTGATAATGAATTGACATCCTTGGGGAAAAAATATTTCAAGAAAAAAATTTGAAGGATTAAGAAAAAAACACAGAAAAAAATCTTGGCAATAAATAAAGGTAAAACCCACAAATTCTTTAGCTACAAAAAAAAAAAAAAAAAAAGATATCTTTAAAGCCAGAACCTCAATTAGCAGAAGTGCATTGATTATGACCATATAGGCACTTATTTTGGTAGGGCTAATTCTCTGGTTTCATAGAGAGCGTGGTTAGATGATTTCTCTTCATGAAGTATAGTTTATTCCAGTATTACAACATTAACCCTTAGATTTCTGAATGCAGAGATGCGGCTCCCTCCTGTAGAGTAATGGATGGGAAAGGCAGCAATTTCATCACAGTACCATGGTACTTAAGCTGAAAGGTATTTGAACATATAAAGTCATAAAATAAGAGTAATATCCTAAACTTCTTCCTGACCAACCTCTCCCAGCAAAATAAACCAATAATCACAAAATAAGGAATTAAAGCCAATAACTGATAAATGATAAAAAGTGCTCAAGAAAATGGGTAGACCAAGAATCTGGTTATCATATTTTTCTTTTATCCAATGTATCCAGTACACAAGTCAGTTCTGTGTGGTTCAGGTATTCTTTTTTAAAACATATTTAAAATGGTGAATATACTTTGAAAAAAATCTGTTGCTTGATTTAGAGCTATATTTATTGTTTTGCTACCTTCAAACTAAACCTAATGTTATTTTAAAAATATTTTCAAAGAAAAAGACTTTAAGCCCATAGCAAATGCTTTGTATTAAATGGCAATGTATTCCTTGCTTTGTGGTCATTGCGTGACCAGACGATAGAGTACTGGATTGTTCTAAGGTTTTACAGCTGCAAGGCAAAAGCATCTGCTCATTGCAAAGCCATCATTGTTTAATTTTGACACTGACTTTTCAATGCATCTTGTACCAAGCACTGGATTAGATGCCACTAAGATGAAGTTTGTTTTAAGTTGCTCCCAAAGTGCAGCTGTCCCGTATATGGCCTTGTAGCTTATCCAAAACAGACAGACTTAGGATCAGTTTGAATCTTTGTGTAAGGTCACCTTACTAGGTTAGAGAGGCTCAGAGAAAAATGTTAATGATATTATTTATTGTGAATAACTGCAAAATTAGTTTCTAGACTTAGTATGTATAAAAGTCCCCCTCCCTTTTTGGAGGGCAATAAAAATTATTATTAACTATTTAGCTTTTAAACTGGATTATAATGATTAAGTATTAGGTGCTCCTGTATGTATTAACTACTATTTTTCCACAAGTATTTGTAGGAAGAAAAGAGATCAGCTTATTGGTCACTAAAGTAGTAATTGACAGAAAGATTTAAAAATGGCTCTGCTAAAGTCTTGAAAAGTGGACATTTTTATAGAATGATAATTTTTCTTTAATGTTTCAAGTGAATGAAAAATGAAAGAGCACTTCACTTCCCAGGTTTCCTGGGATTGTGTGAATTTCTACCCAGCTGGTCCAAATTGATTGATACAGGGCCAAATATTTATCTGCCTACATTTCAAAGTCTATAATTTGCTAATGAATTGTGGTAATAATCTTTCATCATACATGAAAGATTTAGCCAAACAATTTGCTAAGTATGTATTTTGATCATAAAATTTTTGGACTTATACCAAGCTTTACATCTATTTTACAGCTAATACATGCAGGTCAAGGGAGGGCAATTGGAGAAATAATATTGAACCTGGACACTTGGTGGAAAGGAGTGAGGGAAACAAGGAAAGAAGGTACCTTAGAAGAGAATAATTCTGGGAAAGCCCTATTACAGAGGAAAACAAATTATATTTGCATCAATAGTACAAGATAGTTTTTTTTTTTTTAATACCAGCACAGTTTTAGCCTGCAGTGTCCAAAGATGTGGGACCCAATTTAGATGAAGGCAAGGACAGAATCTATTCTTATTTTGGCTACAACTATACCACACTTGGATTGTGGGATATGTTTTTAGAAGCTTGATGCTACAGAAGTCAAATGTCCACAAATTTGAATAACTGAATGAATTAAAATTAAAGCAAAATGTTGATTAGAATCAGATTTAAAATAATCCAATGGAGAAATAAATGTGACCACACCAATTCCAGAAGCAGCTTTAGCTTTTAAGAAGTTGCTTTTTTCTTCCTCTAAGAGATTGTAGAGGGAAAAAAGATGTGCAAAGGAAAATTAGCTTATGTTTCTGGGAGGATAATATAGTATTAAGTAACTTCTGCTTGGGAAAGAAAAAATGATATATATGTATTTTGGGGCAGAAGCATAAACTGTATTACAGAGGAAGTCCAGGATTGCTCTATACAGGGAAAGGGCAAGAAAATGTTCAAAATAAGTCTCTTGTACATTAAAATTTTTCTTTCATTGTTAGTGACTAAGGCACATTGACTTCCTATTTGACTGATATAGTCTAATTTATTTTCATGTTGACCATTGCAGGATTATTAAGTAGTAATGGATAAAAATTTTCCCTTGCCTATTGTTTTATAGCAAGTAGTTTAAGGAAACAACAACAGAAATTTGTCCTGTAGAAAGAAACCATACATGTTATAAAAGTGTTGGACATTTGTTTTTATAGATTTTAAAGTTGAGTAAATGGATCCCCCTTCATGTTTAAATTATCTTTTATACAGCTATTTAGTATTCTCTTTTTTTAAATTGCAAATAATACGTTTCAACACTGCTCATCCCCCTTGTTAGCCCAGCTGCCTCTCTCCAATATCTTTACTTACATCTGTATTTCTCTTTCTCCACCCCCACATCTAGAACTTTTGTATAACTGTTACACCTCTTGAATATGTAATTGTCACATTTGCAGAAGATTAATTTGTAGTCATTTATATAATTCTCTTGTTTCCCACCAGCTTTAAATGTTAGTATGGTAAATCTAAGGTTGTACCACTGGACAATCTTAAGGTAACAGAAAAATTAAGGATCTCTATATCTAAGCACAGCTTTATCTTATGAATTAAAAATCTTATTTTACATGATGAATTTCTCCATTTCTTCTATTTTGCTGAGTTAAAGTTTTATCAATTTATTGTCATTTTTGTGGCTGTATTGTTACTACATTATGATAATAGCTGCAGTAAATATTTAATACAAGTTTTCATTTGGGGACTTTTTTCCCTGTCTATATTATTGTTGGAAGCTTCTCTAATCATTATGAAGGAAAAATATAATGAAAATCACATTTAAATAAAATTAATCTAAATAAATGATGTGAGGTAACTAGTGAGATTCCTGATTTTTCTTATGAAAACTCAATTTCAAAAACAAATATTAAAGCTATAGATCATAATAAATTCAAGGTATGCTGCTGACATTTGTTTCTAGTTCTTTTGGTATTGTTATCAAGAGCTCTTTACATTTACATGCCTGCCTTTGCAGGGTAAAATTGATTTGCTGAAACTACAAAAGTAATTTGAAATCAGGTGGTATAAGCAGTTGATTATTCAATCTGAGTACTTGTGTTAGTGATTAAGTGATTATTCAGGTTATGTTTCTCTTCCTGAGTTGCCTTTTTTCCTTGAGGACATATATAAGGCATAGCATCTAGCACACTCATTTGCAATTATTTATTTATTTTTTGGTTTACTTTCCCTTTGGACTACTTGCACCTTAAAACAAGTGTGTGTGTGTGTGTGTGTGTGTGTGTGTGTGTGTGTGTGTGTGTGTGTGTGTGTGTGTGTGTGTTGGGGCTTGAACTTAGGGCCTGGGTGCTATCCCTGAGCTCTTTGCTAATGGCAAGTCCTACCACTTGAGCCACAGTGCCCCTTCCCATTTAAGTGGTTAATTGGAGATAAGAATCCCACAGGGACTTTTCTCTTGGAGCTGGCCTTGAAATATGATCCTCAGATCTCAGCCTCTTGAGTAGCCAGGATTACAGGTGAGAGCCACCAGTGCCCAGCATGTTTTGTTTTCTTAAGGCTGGCCTTGAATCTATAATCTTCTTGCCTCATACTCTGAAAGTACTAAAATCACACGTGCTACCACACTGTAAACCTCAAATTCATCTCTTTGCAGAGACTACTAATAAATTGTTCACAGAGTAGGTGATCCTAACAAATTACTAAATTAAAAATCAAAGCAGTGAAATTATTTTCTAACTGAAAGCAAAATAAGCGTACAAAGTCATAAGAAGTAATCAAACTGTTTGAGATTTTGTGCATTTCAAATAGCAGTGTTGAAAAAAGAGGTTATTAGAAGAGAGTCTGGGGGCTGGGGATATGGCCTAGTGGCAAGAGAGCTTGCCTCGTATACATGAGGCCCTGGGTTCGATTCCCCAGCACCACATATACAGAAAACGGCCAGAAGTGGCGCTGTGGCTCAAGTGGCAGAGTGCTAGCCTTGAGCAAAAGGAAGCCAGGGACAGTGCTCAGGCCCTGAGTCCAAGGCCCAGGACTGGCAAAAAAAAAAAAAAAAAAAATGAAACAGAAGAGAGTCTGTTTCTCTCTGGTGCTGGAGATTGAGCCAGGGCCTTGCACATACTAGACAAATACTCTACTACTATAACTAGCCCCTTCCCCCTCCTCCCTGTGTTTTTGTTTTTTTTTAAAGATTGGCAGCCAAAATCTGTTTAAAAAAGTAAAATATTTGCAGGTCTGGTCAGGAACTCAAAATGTTCCTGTCTTAACCTCCTCAGTAGCTGGAATTACAAGTGTGTGCCACCACACTGGCATTAGCTTGCTATAGCAAAGAGCATTGCACTATGATATACATGAGGAATTTGAGTTCTAATCCACATTCCATCAACAAGCTACATACTCATCTATCCTCATGTGTCCTGATAGTTATTTTTCATGTTTAGAGTTTTTATAATGTAGAATTGCAGCAACTTGAGTTTTTTTCTAGTGAAAATCTAAAATGTCTTAGACCTTAAAGATACTTTAAAAATCTCCTCTGCTTCATTAAACTTTGTGGACACTGTTGCAGCTCCTCTGTCCTTTTGTTTTCTAGTTTTCTTCTCAACAACTATAGTTTAGATATGGTTTGAGTATGTCCCCACAGTGGTTCACATCCTGGAAGCTCTCCTCAATGTGACCACAATAGGAAAGAAGTAGTCATGCCTTTAAAAAGGAATCTTAGTGCAAGATGATTGTTTTTTGGGAAAACTACACTGGGAAGGGATTGCTATAGTTCTTGCAGGACCCGTTACTTGCAGTGGAGAAGATGAAAGGGAAGAAGGAAGAGAGTGAGAATAAGAACTAGTCACTTAGGCACTCACTGTTTATGTAAATACATCACTATGAAAGAGTGACTTGAAGGTACTACCTGTAAAGTGAAAAGGTGTCAGAATGGGAAAATATTTTTAAGTTATATATTGATGAGAGACTTCCAGAATATATGAAAAGTTCTTACTGTTCAATAATAAAAAGACAATCTAACTGAAAAATTTCCAAAGGTCTAAATAAACATTTCCTAAGTGAAGATATGTAAAAAGCTAATAAGCACATGAAAAGTTGCTTACTACCTTTAGTCATTAGTGAAATGCAAGTAAAATAATCTAAAGAAATTGAAATCAGATTGTGAAGGAGATATCTCACTCCTAGGTTTGGTATGGAAGCAACCTAAATGTCTATCAGTGGATAGCTTTTTCTTAATGTGGTAAATATACAGAGTGGAATACTATTCAGCCTTATAAAACAGAATGTCATTTGCAAGAGCAAGGATGAGCTTTGAAGGCATTCTTTTTGATTGCTGAATATTCCATTGTATGAATATGCCACATATTTTATCCATTAGTGAATATTTGTTTTGCTTTGATCTTTTAGCCTCTATGAATAATACTTCTATTCTGTGCATAATTCATGTCCACATTTATTTTGAGGACATTTCCAAATTGCTTGGTATATATCTACATGGAATATTGCTGGATCCACTGGTAGTTGTGCCATATGTATGTTTTTTTCTCTTGAATTGTAATAGGGAATAAGACAGACAGACAGACAGACACACACACACACACACACACACACACAAAACTTAACATCTTAATCATTTGTAAATGTTCATTACATTCATATGGGCTTTCCTGCCTGGGCTAGCTTCAAATCTCAATCCTCAGATCTCAGCCTCCTCAATTGCTAGAATTATAGGTGTGAGCCACTGGTGCCCAGCTAATATGTAGCTTTTGAGTCTGATTTATTTTAATTAGGTTAATGTCTTTTAAGATTATGTTTTAGGGCTGGGAATATGACCTAGTGGCAAGAGTGCTTGCCTCATATACATGAAGCCCTAGGTTTGATTCCTCAGTACCACATATAGAGAAAAGGCCAGAAGTGGCGCTGTGTGGCTCATATACATGAAGCCCTAGGTTTGATTCCTCAGTACCACATATAGAGAAAAGGCCAGAAGTGGCGCTGTGTGGCTCAAGTTGGCAGAGTGCTAGCCTTGAGCAAAAAGAAGCCAGGGACAGTGTTCAGGCCCTGAGTTCAAGCTCCAGGACTGGCAAAAAAATAAATAAAAACAAAAAAGATTATGTTTTAATATCTATCAGAATTTGCCCTTTTATGGCTGAAAATATATCATATTTTATTTATCCATTTTCCCATTGGTGGACCTCCTGGGTTTCTTTCACCTTATGGCTATTATAAATAATGCTGCTACAAACATGGGTGTACAAATATATCTTTGAGATCCAGTTTTCAAGTTTTGGGGGAATATACTAAGAAGTGAGATTGCTAGATTATATAGTAATTCTGTATTAAAGTTTTTGAACAGTTGTCTTCTCCAGTAGAAGATATACCATTTTACATTCCAACCAGCAACGCATAAGTATTTTAGTTTATCCATATCCACACCAATATTTACTTTCTACATTAAAACAAAACAAAACAATGGCTATCCTAATGGATGTAAGCTGGCATCTCATTATGGTTTGGAATCACATTTTCCTAATGGCTAGTGATATAGAACATTGTTTCATGTGTTTGTTGGGTATATTTGGAGAAATGTCTAAGGTTCTTTTTTTTTTGCCAGTCCTGGGGCTTGAACTAAGGGCCTGAGCCACTGTCCTTGGCTTCTTTTTGCTCAAGGCTAGCACTCTACCACTTGAGCCACAACACCACTTTTGACCTTTTCTACATATGTGGTTTGAGGAATCAAACCCAGGGCTTCATATATATGATGCAACTATTCTACCACTAGGCCCATATTCCCGGCCCCATAGGGTTCTTTTTTTTTTTTTTTTTTTGAGTAATGAGAATGTCAAGGAATTAGCAGTGGTGATTGTGAATATACTGAAAAAAAAAATCTCTGAATGGCACACATAAAAATAAAGTAAACCAAACCAAATAGTACATAGGGTGAACAGAGTTCAGAAACAGAACTAAACCTACAAGATGAAAAATTGTCCTAAAAAGGAAGATTAGAGGACTAGGGATAATGGCACTTCAACAAAACATCAAGTTTCAATTTACTGGTGTTTGTTAAGAGTTTTAAGAAATCTTTTGAGATAGTGACTAGGTCTTTTCCTTTCTTTTGTTATTAAGCCAAAAGAATGTAATGTTGGAAAGAACTTTCATTGAGTTTGATATTGTTTAGGACTGGAGAGTTTTATGAAACTACATTGTATATAAACATTTCTGCAAAAGGGAACATAATCCTATTTTGTTTCCATTTGATGGCAGGTCTGTTACACTCTAGAATAAGATTTCATGAGGATTAATACAAAATTTTCTACGTGGTATTAGGTATTGTTTACATCATCATTCAGAGTTTCTTTGACTACTTCCCATAGTGTTTCCACCAGCATTATTCTGTCATTATATTTAGTTGAGGTATATTTGAATATAGAATAAACAACTTGTATGAAGAATAAAGATCAGTCTATTAAATTCTCAGGTAAGCCAGTTCCGTGGCTAATGATTGTGATTGCCTCCTGTCTATGCAGGAGGCTGAGATTTGAGGAACACAGTTCAAAGGCCATCCCAGCCAGGAAGGTCCATAAGACTTTTATCTTCGATTAACCACCAGAAATGCCGTAAGTGGAGCTTTGATTCTAGTGCTAGAACATTAGCTTTGAGCAAAAAAGCTCAAAAGACAGTACTTAGGCTCTGAGCTCAAGCTTTAAGACTTTGGTATATACAGTGGAGTTTTTAATCAAGCATAAAGAAGAATGAAAATACGACATTGACAGGAAAATGAGATTCTCAAGGACAAAGATCACATCTACACTCTCCTATATGGAATGTGGACTTAAAATATTGAGAGATACATTCAGTTTCAAACTGTTTTTTCGACCTTAGTTTATTTGATTCTTACATTGTATACTAGTTTCATGCATGATGCATATGGCTGTGCATATTGAACGTAGTATTTCCTAGAGGTTAGGGTTATAGCTCAGTGGTAGAGGTTTTATTGCTAGCACCAACCTGAAAGGAAGGGAAGAATGAAGAGAGAGAGGAAAATGACATTTCTAGAAAGCGTACAATACACTTTGGTTTGTTTTGTCCCTTCTACTTGGGGACTGGAGATTAAACCTAGAGTCTCCACCATGCTCTATAAGTGCTGTACCAACTGAGCCGTGATACTCCTCTTTTTTTTTTTTTTTTTTCTTCTGTATTTTAGTTTTGAGGCAATATCCTCCTCACTAACATTGGCCTGGCCTAGCCTGGCACTTGTGATCCTCCTGCCCTTGTCTCTCAAGTAACAGGGATTACAGATGTGTATATTATCATGCCTATACTTTTTACAAGGGTCTTGGTGACTGTAAAAATAAGGGTTATTGCCAGTTCTTCCTGCCATAAAATTGAGGTAGTGATACAGAATATGTGTGAGTGGTACAGAAAAACCACACAGTACCCAGGGTACTATGATCAGATACAGTGATAGTGGGGGTGAAACCACAGGAAGGGAATACAAGAGAAAAAAAAAGGGCACGGTTTCACATGGCATGTTGAAAATAATTACAACAGTGATGTAACACTTGTTTCCATAATGTGGAGTTCATTTCATTTAGCATCATCTTATGTGTTCATAAGGATATAGCTATTGGGCTATTGTGATCTTCTGCTTTGACTAGCTTAAACATGTACTAATTATTCCCTATGAGGGAAACCATAGAGTCTGTTTCTTGAGGTCTGGCTCACTTCACTTAGTATAATTTTTTTTCCAAGTCCTTCCATTTCCTAGCAAATGGGGCAACGCCATTCTTATTTTGATAGAGGCATAGAATTCCATTGTGTATATGTACCACATTTTCCTCATCTGCACTCATCTTTCACTCATCTGCAAAGGGACATCTGGGTTGGTCCCATATTTTAGCAGTGACAAATTGTGCTGCAGTGAACATTGTGCTGGTGGTTTAATGTGGTCTTGCTTGTAATCTTTTGGGTAGATGCCCAAAAGTGGGGCTGCTGGGTCGTAGGGGAGCTCTATGTTTAGCCTTTTGTATCTGATGTTAGTACCCTGGCTACTGTATATATGTGAATTATAACAAGGGAAGGGAAAGGGAATACCAAAATGGAGAGACAAAGGATAAAAAGACAGATGATTCAAAAAGCAATATTTGGTGTAAACCAACTGTATAGCTCATGGTTGGGGGGAGAGGGGAAGGGAGAGGGGGGAGGCAGGGGAAAAATGAGGGAGGAGGTAACATGTTGAACAAGAAGTGTACTCACTGCCTTACATGTGAAACTGAAACCCCTCTGTAATTCACTTTGACAATAAAGGAAAAAAATAGGTGGACAAGTAGGAGGAATTCTAGGATAAAAGGAAGAAATGTAATAGAAAGGGCCAAACTATGGGTACATCATGTTCCTTCTCTTGAGTTTTCTAGCAGGTTCAATAATTGAAACAAAAATTATAATGCCACAGTCATATGTGACACTAAATGAACACAGGGGAAGTATTCCAGACAACTATATTGTCATATAGAACATAACAGAAGGTTAGGTTTCAATAATCCATTTGAGTAAGCTTTAAAACTGACCACACCAGTAGACTGCAAGGAATTATACAGATAGAATATTGATCAACTATTAAAAACATTACAAAAAGACATTTAAAAACCTACCACATACAGCTATTTTGTACTTGAAATTATTTCCTAAATCTCTCTCACATCAGTAGCCCAGTGTTTTTCCCGCCTTCTATTCACTATATAGACATTTTCTTCATCTTAAAGTAGGGCCTGGGTGCTATTCCTGAGAGTTTTTTGTTTGTTTGTTTCTTTGTTTTTGCTTAAGGCTAGCCACTCTATTACTTTATAGCTCCACTTCTGGCTTTCTTCTGGTTAGGTATTGATAAGAGACAGCCACTTTCTCACTTCGGCTGGCTCCAAACCACCATCCTCAAATCTCAACCTCTTGAGTAGCTCAGATTACAGGCATGAATCACTGGTGCCTTGCTCTTTCTTCATTTTTAAAATTAGCATAAGAAAAATAACAAACAGTACAAGAAATGTACCCAAGGCCAAATGTATGAAACTGTAACCTCTGTACATCAATTGGACAACAAATAAGAAAAAAAATTTTTTTTGAAAGTGTTCACAATAAAGAATGTTAAGTGCTTGAAGAGAAAAAAAAAGAAAAATATTTGCCTGGTATATATTACTTAACCTTAAAAATGAACATTGGACAACAAAATTGAATACTGTTTTACTTTTTCTAAAATGCTTGTGTGTATGTGCACATGCACACACTGTACTAGGGCATGAACTCAGGGACTGGCCACTGCCCCTTAGCTTTTTTGCTTGAGGCTGGTGCTATACCACTTGAGCCATAGTTTGACTTCTGGCTTTTTGATGGTTAATTGGAGATGAATATCATAGACTTTCCTGCCTGAGCTGGCTTTGAACTTTGATCCTCAGATCTCAGCCTCCAGAGTAGCTAGGATTACAGGCGTGAGCCATCAGCAACCAGCTTGCTTAACTTCCTAATCATAAGTTGTATAAATAGCAACAAATGAAAGTATAATGTCTTGGACCTTACAATATTACTTTAAAATTACTATATTGAGGGAGGAGGTAAAAAGTTGGATGAGAAAAATTTAAAAATTACTGTAACAGCACAGTGTACATTTTTCTCCTAGCAAGGTGTCTTATCAATTTTATGAAAAGTAATATTTATGTAAAATTTAAATTTGATTTTTAAGTCATTTCGATTTTTATGTTTATTTCTAAAATATCCTCCATAATCAGAGAGTATAGTTTAAAAACTACAGTGTTTATTGATAATTCTGTGAGAAGTACTGGAACTATTTGTAATTTCTTTTAAATTTTGGAGATGGTATGCCTGTTCAGATCTTAACATTAAATATTAAAAGACCACTTCTATAATGAAGGAGTTAAGTAGTCTAATCAATTACCAACTTAAAAATTTTTTTGGAGGTCTGTTCTCACTTTAGACAATAGGTTAAATATTTTGTTGGTGTGGTTGAGACAGACAGAAAATGTTATTAGACAACATGAATATTTGTTGATCTTATTGAAAGTGTGAAAATATTCAAACAGTTCTAATTAGGTGCAAGTGCATGCTTTCTCTAGAGGTACATCTTTTGACACCAGCTACTGAGTTCCAATTGAAATTCAGTGTTCATGGAATTGAAATAACACAGATACTAAATATATTTTATTCAAAATAATATATTTTGATAATTTTAGTAAAACTTTTCCTATTCTTTGTAAAAATTAAGTAGTTGAAGCTAGTCAGAAAGATGCTTGGCTGTGGTAAAAATAAATAGAATATTAGTATGTGATTTTCATTGTGAATATACATTATTAAATCATTAGCAGAGACTAATACTGTATCTGAAATTTATTAGTCAAAAGAGAAAGCTAACTGCTCTCTTTTGTTGGCAGCCAAGGTCTTTAGAAAACTTGGTTAAAAAATAAGTATGCTATTAAGAAAGAATTTTCTTGATCATTTTATTAAAAATAATACAGATTCTGATGTATGTTTGTGATTGATCTTAATCAGTTTCTATCCGTGAAAGTAACTCTTCATGTTACCATATAGAATAGCTTTTTATTGACTGAAAATTATTGACTTCACTCAAATTGTGTTCTTGTATGTTCCAACTATAAGAAAATGATGACCAAAAGTATTTTTCAGTTCATCTGACTATTTGAGAGTTAGGAACTCTCAAAAATGGCCATAAATTTTCAGTTTCTTTTATTTCATTGAGTAGTTATGTGAACTGGATGATTTCATAGATCACTTCTAACTTTTAAACTTAATAGAATTTGTCATGGGTTTTCAGTGTTAATAATGTGATAGACTATTATTGTTTGAAGGCATTTGTCCTATAAAATGTACCTTAAATGAATGCAGACTAGGGAATAAACTAAAAATGTTAGAACTAATAGTTTGTGAAAAAACTAGTTGTCAATAACAGTTGGAACCTTACTTTTGTTTTGTTTTGGTTTTGCCTTGTTTTGTTTTTTGTTTTGCCTGTCCTGGGGCTTGAACTCAGGGCCTAGGCTTTGTCCTTGTGCTTTTTTGCTCAAGGCTATCTCTCTAGCCCTTGAACCACAGCTCTACTTCCAGCTGTTTGGTGATTAATTGGAGATAAGTGTCTCATGGATTTTTTTGTACCAGTACTCAGCTAGATACATTTATTCTTTAGGCTTCCTTGACACTTGTATTCAATCTCTCCCCTAACCTGATCTTTAAAAGCCTGGCTTCCCCAGCCAACTATAGGTTAGAAATCTGGATTTCATCTTTAATTCATTTCTTCACATTTGCTTTTTGCTATCATTTCTTAGCTGGACTCCATAGTAGCCTCCCTGATTTGATTCTTACAACTTTGGCTCTAATCTAATTTTTACATATCAATCAAAGCAATCTTCTTTTAAAAAGTGTTTACCACATTGCTTAAAATCCTCTGTAATACCCTGTAACAGAACAAAAGATAAGTCAGACTCTTGAACATCTGATGGTCAGCCTCTCCAGTTTCATTTTTTCTAACTCTTGACCATTATATGGTTATCATATTGACTGTTTTTCTTAAATTCACAAATCTCTGTGTGTCTCATCTTCTTTATTCTGGCTGTTCTGTCTGAAACATCTTTTGCATTACTGGTTTCTTCTTCAGATGTTAGAAAAGCAACACTGTCACCATCTCCTCTAGTCTAACTAGGTCTCTACTCCTTTGTTAGTTTCTACCATTAAACCCAGTTTATTTCTCCCAGGGAAATGGTTGTAGGTTGTACTTGTTGGGAAAATGGAGGAGAACGGAAAAGGAATAAGCTGGACTCGATCATCAACAGGCAAGGACTGTTTATTGAGGAACAGCGAGGGGCACATACCTTTCTGTGGGTATGGAGGTTGTGCAAGGGGGTGAATTTGAGACCAGGCTTATAAGGGGTCTGAGCAAGGAGGCAGAGGTTATTGAAAGCCCCACTAGGTCTAGGAAGTTGGTGGTTTGTCCTTGGACCAGTAATGGATTGTTTACAGATGGGTTGTTTACAGATGGGCTTAGGTGAATTGCCCTGCCTGCACATTAAAGCAGTTTTGCACATACCTGAGGTTTTATTTGGTGTCTGTATGCCCCTTTGGACAATAGGGTGGGGGTCAATCCTTCAGTACTTACAGACTTACCAGTCTTTTCCTGTAGGCTTTATGTTCAGCAAGGCCATGCCTGTCTCATTCTCTGACATAATCCTAATGTAAGGTTCACCCCCGGAGGGCTCCATCCAGATGCCCCCCACCTGTTTAAGTGTACACGCAGTACCTGTGTTGCCTAGGTAGTTGGCATACTTGGAGGCATTACCTCTTCCTTCTTTGAGGTCACATCCAATCCACTTGGCCATACCTCCTGTCCTTCCCTATATAATCTGGTTCAACACCAATCTCCTCTCTCTTTCCTTTTCTCTCTTACTTTCTCTTGCTCCTTTTCTCTCCTTTCCCTCTTTTTCCCTTCTTCCTTCCCCCTCTGTCTCCCCGCGTCTCCATTTGTGTGAGCTGGCAGCTCTCCCCTTAATAAACTCATTTCTGCCTGCACCATGTGACAGGTTTCCTTTCCCATGAACCTTACACCTAGTTCAACAGCTGCAACAAAATTTTACTGCCTCTAAAAACTCACTGTGTTCCACCCCTATATTGATGTAGCACTTTGTACTAAATCTACCTCCTACTAAGTTCCTCCATGCCTCCATATTTCAGAGATGGTGATGCATCTCAGGATTTGTTATGAAGATTAACTGTATTAGTAGAATTAATGCTCTTATCATAGTGCCTTAAAAAGTATTTGATACATGTTTTAAAAGCATCATTATTTTAATAGATATAATTACTTGGATTGTATTAATAATGTCAATACGCCCTTTAATTCCTTATTGTAAGCTTAAGAAGGAGTGTAGCTCTGTTTTTTTCCTATTATTTCTATTTCTTACAACTTAATACAGTACCTAATAATAAATTAAGGTATACTCCAACACTACTTGATGCTTGATTCTGTTCACCAGACAACTACAAAACAATGATGTGTTCTCTTTACATCTTAGAGGTCAGGTAAGCTGAAAGTAAACAACTTCATCCTTTTCATTCCTTGTTCATCAGAAAGTCCACCACTATAGACATAGCTGTATTCTTCAGACACATAATCCTGAAACTATAGAGAGTCCATTACACTTCAGTTAATTCATTTGTAACTCCTTGCTTACCACCCAGTATGTTTACTTATTGCATATAGAATTTATATAACCATGTAGCCATCTTAGAATCTGAGCAATTTTAAATAGAACTTCATGATGAAAAGGTATGTTACATCTCAAGAAGTAATGTCTAAAAATCTTACCTTAAATGTTGCTTTATAGTACCTTTCAGGGTGATTATTAAATATGTAATTTTTTGAAATTGTGTAGAAAAGCATTTAGTTTCATTTTCAAATGTTTATATGATTGCCATTCATAAAGTAGCACTTGGAGGTGTCTTTGTCAAATAGCAAAGCTGGAGATTTTTGAAGTCAGAAAGCATAGAGTTAAGTCAGCTCAGCCACATAGTATAAAACAGGTTTTGTACTCACAGGATTTAAAGCATGAAATGTGCCAAGTATCTACCTCAATGCCCTACCTACTACTTGGTAAATGGTAGGTGAGAGTATTTAAATAGCCTCTTCTCTGTGCCCCTTTAATGCTTTATCAATACTTTCATCATTATAACCATCAAATTATATCCTAAATATTTGCTTTTCAGTGTAACCTTCAGAAGGCTGTGAGTTCGTGTTAGGAGATAATACTGTTTCTTTAGCTTTGTATTTCTCCTACATTCTGGCAACTCCCATGCTTGTTTTGTTTGCCACCAGTTTGAGGGAGTGCTTTAAAGTTGAAATTGTTATCATAACTTTTAAGGTTACCAGGTTCTACTTTTAAAACAAAAAAGCACAACAAAACCAAACTGGATTCATAACTTCTGCCTTCTCTCAAAGAATCAGTAATATATAGTGAACTTTAGATTTTCTATAACAGCTGCCAGCTGCTCTAGTTTAGCGTCTGCCTTCTTGCATAGAGCATGTTCTTCAATTTGCCTAACACCCCAATATTTTTACTCCAAAGTAAGACCGGATGCTATTTATGTGCCTATCTTATTTCACTCATTTATGTTACTTGGCTGACAGTTCTAGACATTTAGATTTGAAATTGCTACTAAAGAACTCTTAAGCAACTGGAACTTAGAAAGTACTCAGTAGTTTGAACTCAGGGTTTCAAACCTGAGAGAGGTAGGTCCTCTACCACTTGAGCCAGGCCTCCAGCCCTTTCATGTTTATTGTCATTGAGATAGGGCTTCAGTTTTTGTCCTCCCCAGCCTGAGCTGTGATTTTCCTATTTATGTTTTCCCCTATAGCTGGGGTGAAAGATGCATGCCACATGCCCAGCTTTTTCTATTGAGACTCTCATGAACTTTTTTGTCCAGACTGGCCTGTAACCAAATTACTCCTAATCTTATATTTCTCAATAGCTAGGATTACAGGAACGAGTCACCAGCATCCAGCCAAGAAATACTATTTGAATAGATGAACCTGTGTGTGTGTGTGTGTGTGTGTGTGTCCTTGAGTTTAAACTCAACCTAGGGCACTGTCTTTGAGCTTTTTTGCTTATGGTTAATTTTCTACCACACAGCTTCACTTCCAGCTTTTTGGTGGATAATTAGAGATAAGTGTCTCATGAATTTTCCTGCCTAGGGTGGCTTTGAACCATGCTTTTCAGATCTCAGCCTCTCGAGTAACTAAAATTACCAGCATGAACCATTGGCACTTGGCTTTTACAAGTTTTACCTTAAAATACACAAGGTGATAGAGGTCAATTTCTGTGTAGCTCTACATTAGCAACATCTATTTCTATCATCTTTATTTTTTTCAATATAAATCATAAAGAATGACTAGTAAATGTTGAGGTGTCAGAGAATGATGCTATGAATAACTGGCTTTCATTGGATGTAATTGCCAGGCTGCCACAATTTTCAATAGACATCTTTGAATTTATTTAGTACTGGCATAATGCAGTGAAACATGACAAAAATAAAATATGATCAAATGCACTCTCCATTTATTTTGGAATGCATGACAATATCTATTCACTTGAGCAAAAACATACAAACAACACCCAACTGTGTTTGAAGACAAGATATCTTTGATCAGAATCTGAAAGATCCCTTTGAGTTAGCTATCACTATAGTAAACTTTATTAATTTGTACTTGACAATAGTTTGGGATTTATGATTATTTAGTCTCATTGAACTAAAGTGTACTCCAAATCTATAATGGAAGAGTTTGCCAAGCTAGTCAACAGTGTAGATAATATTGGCAGAGAGTATGTTTGCAGGATGATAGGGGGCAGGAGGATGGATGATCTACAGATAAAGAACCAACTTTATAGCTTTAGCTTTTAGAGACCTGTCATGATATAATAAAACAGAAAATGCCTCAGAATTTCCTTTTGGATCCTGCTTCTACTACTAAGAGATGTGGGCCTTCAATTTATTCTGTAAAAAAAAAAAAAAAAAAGAAGAGCTGCATTGAACTTGATGGTAATCATTAGCGAATACACACATATATCTAAAGTACCTGGTGTAACTTTGTATTTCATGTTTTTTTCTACCTAGAATGCTATTTCTTGGACATGTATACCTTTATTAATGTTTCAGCCCATCTAACAGAACAACTAAAACGAATCAATTATCATCCTGCATTGCATGTATCTTTTGAGTTAGATTTGTATATTACTTATATTGTCTTATCTTCTGAATATAAATTCCATGAAAGTAGGTACTTTGTCTGTTTCAGTTATCTCTGAAAAACAATACGTTCCTCATATTAGGCACTCTTGTGTATTTGCTAACTGGGCAACTGGATGAATGCTCATGAATTGTTAGCATTTAAGCGAATGTACTTACTTGCTAAACCTAAAACAGGTTTTTTAGTCTAGAAGTCCTTTGGGAAATTCTTCTATCACTGTGTGAGCATTGCATTATATATTTTGTTTAATAAATGTTTAAATGTCTTCTTCATTTATGTGGCTGTCAGTTTTTAAGATTAATGAAGAGATGACCTTTATTTGTAAGGAAGCTAAATTATAATTATTCCTAAATATCTTCTCTGGTCTCATCTAAATTTTTCCATCTTTATTTTAAAAATTACTTAGTGATTTTGTAAACCTTTAATCAAATCCTGTAACATGTGTATTTATATTGTAAATGACTATTTACATATTTTCTCACTAATATTAAATTCCTAAATGAATTGTAAAGATTTTTTTTCTAAAACTTCTTGTCCACCTAGTAGTACTTTCTTTGCTACATACTGTAGACAGATAGGTGATACTTGTTCAATCAATAAGGGATTGAATTTGAGTATCAATGATTCTAGTATGTGAGTATCAATGATTCTAGTACGTATTACACCTTTCTGTCTTGGCTCTTCATCTAACATGAATGCTTTAAGGGTCCTGACCTCCCTCCCCTTCTAAAAGGAATCAATTTTGAATCATCACTGTTCAATGAAAATAAAAACAAAAACTGCCAAGAACACATCATTATCAGTTATAGTAACCTGAATCACTGCAATGACTTTGTAAATTAATGAATGAATGGATAGACGGAATAGATTAAATGAATGAGTTAAGGAGTAGATTAAATTGACATTTATGTACATCAAACTTTAGAATCTTATGCTATCTCAACTAATGATTATGATATAGTCCATTATTGACTTTTTTTGAAGTTACCATTTACATCTATCCTATTGATAGTTCTCAGGAATCTTAAAAAGTACTTTTTAATAAAACTACAAGTATGAAAAAGTAATTTAGCTGTGATATTTCCACCTTTATATTTCAAGGACAGTAAAAGAAGAATGAGGCAAAGCATATTAGTGTGCAGTTTTAGAAAGTATTTTTTTTATGTTGTCCTGTATTCGCTACCTTTGCAAGTAATTTTAACATGTAGTTAACTGGCTAGTTAACATTGCCATGAGTGGCAATTTAAATAAATAAAAAAAAAAGTTGTATTTCTCCCAGTCAGTTGAGCTCCTTTTTGAGTGCTCAGTAGCCATGTTGTGTGTCTTGTGTCTACTCCACTGGACAGCACAAATAAAACATTCCTCTCATTATAGAAAGTGCTGTTAGCTCTGGTATATAACTACCTACCCTTTAGGTTGCCACATTGTCTTTAGAGAGTTTTTGTTTTGTGTTTTTGCTAGTTGTTTGTTGTGCTAGTCCTGGGGCTTGAACTGAGGTTGTGCACACTGTCCCTGAGCTTTTATTTTCTTCTTCTTTTTTTTTAATGCCAGTCCTGGGGCTTGAACTCAGGGCCTGAGCACTGTCCCTGGCTTCTTTTTACTCAAAGTAGCACCCTGCCACTTGAACCACAGCACCACCACTTCTGGCTGTTTTCAAACCCAGGGCTTCATGTATACAAGGCAAGCACTCTTGCCACTAGGCCATATTCCCAGCCCCCTGAGCTTTTTTTTTGTTTAAGATAATGCCTGGCTTCAAATCTCAGTCCTCAGATCTTAGCCTCCTGAGTAGCTAGGATTACAGCTGTGAGCTACTGGAGCCTGCCTTTCCTCCCTCCTCCTCCCCTCCTCCTCCTCCTCCTCCTCCTCCTCCTCCTCCTCCTCCTCCTCCTCCTCCTCCTCCTCCTCCTCCTCCTCCTCCTCCTCCTCCTCCTCCTCCTCCTCCTCCTCCTCCTCCTCCTCCTCCTCCTCCTCCTCCTCCTCCTCCTCCTCCTCCTCCTCCTCCTCCTCCTCCTCCTCCTCCTCCTCCTCCTCCTCCTCCTCCTCCTCCTCCTCCTCCTCCTCCTCCTCCTCCTCCTCCTCCTCCTCCTCCTCCTCCTCCTCCTCCTCCTCCTCCTCCTCCTCCTCCTCCTCCTCCTCCTCCTCCTCCTCCTCCTCCTCCTCCTCCTCCTCCTCCTCCTCCTCCTCCTCCTCCTCCTCCTCCTCCTCCTCCTCCTCCTCCTCCTCCTCCTCCTCCTCCTCCTCCTCCTCCTCCTCCTCCTCCTCCTCCTCCTCCTCCTCCTCCTCCTCCTCCTCCTCCTCCTCCTCCTCCTCCTCCTCCTCCTCCTCCTCCTCCTCCTCCTCCTCCTCCTCCTCCTCCTCCTCCTCCTCCTCCTCCTCCTCCTCCTCCTCCTCCTCCTCCTCCTCCTCCTCCTCCTCCTCCTCCTCCTCCTCCTCCTCCTCCTCCTCCTCCTCCTCCTCCTCCTCCTCCTCCTCCTCCTCCTCCTCCTCCTCCTCCTCCTCCTCCTCCTCCTCCTCCTCCTCCTCCTCCTCCTCCTCCTCCTCCTCCTCCTCCTCCTCCTCCTCCTCCTCCTCCTCCTCCTCCTCCTCCTCCTCCTCCTCCTCCTCCTCCTCCTCCTCCTCCTCCTCCTCCTCCTCCTCCTCCTCCTCCTCCTCCTCCTCCTCCTCCTCCTCCTCCTCCTCCTCCTCCTCCTCCTCCTCCTCCTCCTCCTCCTCCTCCTCCTCCTCCTCCTCCTCCTCCTCCTCCTCCTCCTCCTCCTCCTCCTCCTCCTCCTCCTCCTCCTCCTCCTCCTCCTCCTCCTCCTCCTCCTCCTCCTCCTCCTCCTCCTCCTCCTCCTCCTCCTCCTCCTCCTCCTCCTCCTCCTCCTCCTCCTCCTCCTCCTCCTCCTCCTCCTCCTCCTCCTCCTCCTCCTCCTCCTCCTCCTCCTCCTCCTCCTCCTCCTCCTCCTCCTCCTCCTCCTCCTCCTCCTCCCTCTTCCCTCTTCCCTCTTCCCTCTCTCCTTCCTCCCTCCTCCCTCTTCCCTCTCTCCTTCCTCCCTCCTCCCTCTTCCCTCTCTCCTTCCTCCTCCCTCCTCCTTAGAATTGAAAGTGGAAATGGTGCTGGTTGCTCAGATAGCTGACATCTGAGGATCACTTTTTTTTTTTTTTCAAAAAACTTCATAGTTTAATAGTCAGATGGTTTCACGGGGGCTTATAATTTAACATGCCCATTTATGTGTATAGTGCATTAAAATAATTACTCATTATCAAAGTGATGTACAGAGGAGTTACAGTTTCATACGTAAGGCAGTGGGTACATTTCTTGTACAATTTGTTACCTCCTCTTTCATTCCCCCCCCTTTTCTTCTCCCCCCATGAGTTGTTCAGTTGGTTTACATCAAATGGTTTTGTAAGTATTGTTTTTGGAGTCATTTGTCTTTTTATCCTTTATCTCTTTGATTTTGATATTCTCTTTCTTCCCTAGTTCTAATACCAGTATATACAGTATCCAGGGTACTCAGATGAGATACAGTGATAGCGTGGGACAACCACAGGAAGGGGATACAAGAGGATCATCATCAACAACAACAAAAGCTACTGTTTCACATGACATGTTGAGAGTAATTACAACAGTAATATCACACTCGTTTCCATAACATGGAGTTCATTTCACTTAGCATCACCTTATATGTTCATAAGGGTATAGCTATTGGGCTCTTGTGATTGAGTATCACTATTCTAAGCCAGTCCCTGCAGGAAAGTTCTTAAGACTCCTATCTCCAGTAAACTATCAAAAAGCCAGAAGTAGATATATGGCTCAAGTGACAGAATGCTAGCCTTGAACAAACAAACTTTAAAAAAGCTCAAAGACAGTGCCTAGGCTATGAGTTCAAGCGGCATGACTGGCACACACAGACACACACACATACACAAAGAAAAAAGAAATGGCATTTGTCTTTATAATACTTTTTCTTATTGAAGTCTCATTTTCCCAACATGATTACCAACTATGTGTTTAAATCAACGATTTTTTTCTCATCCCCCATTTATTAAGCTAGAGAACATCTGACAATTATTTATAACTTTAAGTGCTGTGATGAATATAGTTTAATGCCTCTATGCCTTTTTAAGACAACCCAGCATATGACACTGTCTTCTTGTACTTCTTTTACCATGTACAGTGAAAAAATACTAAGTCTTGATTCTTCTTCCTTTATCTTATTAAGTAAATTATATGGTCCTTTTTTATTGAAGCCGCCATAGTTAGAGATGTAAAACAGCAATTTCTTGGTTCTATAGCATGACATAGTTCAGAGCTGAGATTAGAGAAACCCCGTAGAGTTGTTAATACTTGAGGGCATCCCCAACTAGACAAGTATGTGAATTTAGGCATGGGAGGAAGGAAGGATCTGCTTTAAATTTAGTGTAGGGTCACTGAATCTTAATGATAGATTAAACAAGGGAGGTAGAATAATGAATAGGGGTATGCTCTGTGTTGCACTAATACCAGAAGTCCATAGTTTGTGGCGGTTTTTAAATGTCCTTTCCCATATGGTTTTGAATAGAGCAGGTTATGGCAGGGATGAGCTAAGGAATAGCTTTGTTAATGAATAAATAGGAGTAATTTTTTAACAGACTTTAAGCAGTGTATTTAGGTCTGCTTATTTAATGAATCATATGGTTAATTTTTTTTCTTATCCTAAGAACATATTAAATATGAACTCTGTGATAGTCTTGGTATTTTCTTCCTAAATAAGCTGTGTCTGCTTTTTAGCCAGCCTTAAGAGTGAAATCCTTGGGCTGGGATTTTAATAGCCTTAGTAAAAGCCAATTTTATGGAGCTTCTTTAGGGTTTGGTATATAGTATTAGACTTTTGTCCATATTGTCAATTCACTTGGTAAGAGTTAAATTGTCATTTGGATCCAGTTTCCAACTCTTATCTCACTTGCCTAAAGTTAAGCAGGTGTGTCATTTTGGTGCTTTGCCTCTTCTAGCTGTGTTCTCAGCTGAGGCAGCTGCTTAACGTGACCACTTAGTCCTCCCATCCATGTATCTCTTAGAGTAATGCTGAAGTCTGATCTTGGCAAGTGACAAGTTACAACTTAAAAGAAATTGGCAAAGTACACATTTAAGTATCTCTTAGGCGTGTTCCTTGGAGGAACTTTATTTCCTAAAGGAAAGTTTCAATAAGTTGTCTCTGGTTCCTTAGTTAGGCAGAGTGAAGGGAAATGTAACTCTCCTGACTCCAGGGCCCCAAATGAAAACACTGGCTTGGTTGTTCCCAAACTTTGTTCTTGATGTGGATGACTTGAATGGTTTATTTTCACTTGATGAGCCACACCCCCAGGCCACTTTAGTATTCATGGCAGACCCCAACACTAAGTCCCTTTGTGTTCTTTGTTTTTTGCATTTTTTTGTTAACAAGAATAGATAAAATTATGAGAAACCTGATTATAGACTGAGGTTCCATTGCTCATGGTTCCCACCACTTTTTTTCACATCGCAGAGAAAGCAAAGGCCTGGATGAGCAGCAGAAAGCAGCAAAGCAAGCATAAGTATAATGTTTGAGCATCATTTAGGTGCTGCCAAAGTAGTGAAGAATATGTAGTCTATAAAGGTGATTCTTTGTGAAAAAAATGTCAGCATTAATTTTTTTTATATATGCTGTTCAGGTGATTTTTAAAAAATTAGACAAAAAAGAAATAGATTAAGGATGTTTAAAAGTATGCTATCTTTCTGACTTAGGCATTAATCAAATGAATGGCAATTATGGTTAGTAGCTTAATTTGTATATGTACAGATGCATACGTGTGTTTTACCTCATATAAAACCCTAAAGAATTGTAGTTCTGTACAAAAAAAAATCAACAGAGTAGATTAAAGACATTTAATAAGAAAGAGGTAGTTTTATTTTAGAACTTTTAGAGGCTGTAAATAAAGCACAACTGTTTATAACAAGAATTTCACTTGACCAACTCAAAAGCATGGAGAGGAGTTGGCAAGAGTGTCTAACTTTTTTTTTTTTTTTTTGCCACTCCTGGTGCTTGAACTCAGGAGGGACTGAACACTGTCCTTGGATTCTTTTTGCTCAAGGCTAGAATTCTACCACTTGAGCCACAGCATCACTTCTGGCTTTTCTGTTTTTGTGGTGCTGAGGAATTGAACCCAGGGCTTCATGCATGCTAGGCAAGCACTCTACTGCTAAGCCACATTCCTAGCCCAGTGTCTAACTCTAGAGAGAAGGAAAATTGGAAATAACAAGATAGGACAGATTTGCTTTACTGTGTATTGGTTAAGTAAAAGTAGCAGTCTGATAGTGTAAATGTCTTCATATTCTATTCCAGCCCAAACCCTTACATTAGCAATGGTGTGAGAGACTCGAAGAGACTGCCAAAGTTTCTAAGAGGAAATACTTTTGCTGACCTTTACATGATAAAGGTTACTTACTGTCCTTATGCTCTTCTCCTTTTACCTTGTCTTGTTTTCCTTAAGGAAAATAGTTTCCTTGGGCTTTGAAAACAGTCCTGGGGCTTTGAACTCAGGGCCTGAGCACTGTCCCTGTTTGCTCAAGGCTAGCACTCTGTCATTTGGGCCTTTTCTGTTTATGTGGTGTTGAGGAATCAAACCCAGTGCTTCGTGCATGCTAGGCAAGCATTCCCAGGGCTTCATGTATGCTAGGCAAGCATTCTACTGCTAAGCCACATTCCCAGCCCCCAAATGTATTTTTTAACCTTGCTATATCTTTCCCGGAACTGTTATCTTACTCTGAAGGACAATAACAAGTTGCTGTGTGGCCTGGCAGTTGTGCTTCCTATATAGCATTTAAGAATTCAAAGTTGACAGCCTGCATCTACTCTTCTTTGCCTGGTGCAGTGCATAAAAAGATCACTACTTTCATGACCCATACTTTTTGAATTTTGAAGATAATCTATTTTACAGAAAATAAATAAGGGTGAAGAGGTGTTATAGTCATGAAAGAATCTGAACCTTAGTTTTGTAGCCCTAAATTAAATTACCTCATCATTTACTAATTGGAATAGACTCGATAACTATTTATTATATCTGAGTCTTAGTTTCTGTATTTGTAAAGTGAAAATAAAGCATTTAAAATATTATGGGAAGATATGTTAACAAAAACCTAGAATCTGGTTTATGAAAAATGTTCAATATATGTTCAGTTATCTTTTGCCTTTCTTTTTGCTTCTCTTTCTCTTACTTGGCATTACTCAGATAATTAGTGGCTCAGCTGAAATGAAAACCCAATTCCTGATTCAAGTGCATTTCTTTACTTTGAATAAGAACAAAAAATTAAAATCACCTCATTACAGAACTATTAGAAATTTAGTAAAGATAGATTACACAAAAATTAAAATGAGTCATTATCCTGTGATATATAGGAGTATATTATTTTAACATTAGTTGTTTATCTTTCTTATCTTCTGTGTATGTATGCACATAATATGTACAATTATGTCTGTATATCCATATGTATATGAATATAACTTCAATAAAATATACATTATTTTGTAACTTTTTCTTTTTTGCCTTTGTGATATAGGGATTAAATCCATGGCTTCATGGACAGCAGGGAACACTACCCCTAAGCTTTATCACCAGATTTAGGTTTTTCTTTAGGTTTTTCTGTAATATCATGCAATGAACTTAGGTTTTTCTTTAATATCATGCAATGATTTTTGTTTTTTGTCAGTCATGGGGCTTGAACTCAGGGCCTGAGCACTGTTCCTGGCTTCTTTTTGCTCAAGGCTAGCACTCTACCACTTGAGCCACAGTGCCACTTTCATGCAATGACTTTTAAAGTTACTAAATATTCTTCTATATTAAGTGTTAACACAAATTTCTATAGAGGGACAGATAATGTTTTAGGCATTTCAGGCCTCAGGACTCTTGCATTTACTCAATTCTGCTAACCTGAACAAAACAATCAGAGACTGTGTAAAGAGAAGCGGCAGTGTTTCCAGTGTAACTTCAGAACTGGCCTGTACTTTCTGGTTTGATGTTATTTTAATAGCTGCATGGTATTTCATTCATTTACCTAAATATCTTACTATGTGATTTTGGGCCAGTTTTCTGTATGTGTGGTGATAATCAAGGTTGCAATGAATATTCTTTTTTGGGGGGCCAGTCTTGGGGCTCGAACTCAGGGCCTGGGCACTGTCCCCTGAGCTTCTTTTGCTCAAGGCTAGCATTCTACCACTTGAGCCACAGCACCACTTCCAGTCTTTTCTGTTTATGTGGTACTGAGGAATCGAGTCCAGGGCTTCGTACATGCTAGGCAAGCTCTCTACCACTAAGCCACATTCCCAGCTCAGCAATGAATATTCTTGTAGCTAAATATTTGGTTATATGTATGATTATGTCCTTAAGATTAACTTCGGGTATGTATGAGATTTTTACCTGCTAAAATTCATTTAGAAATTAAAACATTTTAGTTGTGCAGTGGTAGCTCATGGTCTATAATTCTACTCAGGACACTGAGAGCTGGAGGATCAAGGTTTGAAATTCACCATCTTGGGTAGAAAATTCCAAGAGACTTAATCTCCAAAATAATCAGCAAAAAAACCAACTTAGAGACCTAGCTGGTTAAAGTGCCAGCCGCAATCAAGCTCACTGCCATTTCTTAGTTTATGTGAATATTTTTTTTCTTTCTGTTGTTTCTAGAGGTCTAACTCAGGACCTTGTTCGTGCTAAAATCATATGTTCTACCACTGAACCATATCTTCAGTCTATATGTGATCAATCTTTATATTTAAAATTGAAGTTTCTAAAATAAACGTTGATTAAAGTAAAACTCTTAAAATGCTCTTATAATATTTGTAGGTTTTACTTTAGACTTAATTAGTGTTCTTCTTCCTGGAATTACTGAGTCTTTAGTTTATTTTACTTTTTTTCCCCTGGTCCTGGGGCTTGAACTCAGGTTGTAGATGTTGTCCTTGAGCTTTTTTTTTTTTTTTTTGCTAAGGCTAGTGCTTTACCACTTGAGCCATAGCTCCACTTGCAGCTTTTTGATGGTTACTTGGAAATAAAAATCTCATGGACTTTACTGCTCTGGCTGACAGATCCTTAGATCACAGCCTCCTGAGTAGATAGGATTACAGGTGTGAGCCAATGATGCCTAGGAGTTTATTTGATTTTAATTGGAGCTATTTATTAGGATTTACTGGGTGACTGCTGTTTTATTCACTGTACACAGAAAAAAATGCTTCCATATGACTAATCAATAAGAAAACTTTGTTTCCTTGCTATTTTTGTAAAATATGAAGGGATGTTAAAATAAGGTCTTTACTGAGCTTGAATTAAACTTTTATTATTCTTGACCAAGATAGACTTTTTCCTTTGTGTTGTGTTTCAGATATTCTTTACCAGTTGGGTACCAGTGGCTCACACCTGTAATCCTAGCTACTCAGGAGCTTGAAATCTAAGGATAGAAGTTTGATGCCAGCCCAGGCAGGAAAGTCTATTAAACTCTTACCTTCACTTAACTAGCCGGCCAAAAACCAGAAGTAGAGCTGTGGCTCAGGTGGTAGTGGAGCACTAGCTTCAAAAGCTCAGGAACAGCATCTCCAGGCTCACCCCCCCCTCCAAAAAAAAAAAAAGTGAATGAATGGAATTGGAATGTTGCTCTCAAAGGTAGTAAGCTGTTCCAACAAGCTTGAGGGCCTGCGCGCATTCCCTAGAACTGAAAAGTAAATTTTTTTTAAAATGAATGAGTGGATAGATAAATAAGTGAGTAAGTAAAATTTTATAGTCTTTTAGGTGGCTCATTAATAGTAGTCCATTGTTTTGGCTTTTTCTTCAATTGAGCTTATAGGCACAGATATCTTCCAAATTTATTTATTGTGGCCAATAGATCACTTTAGTGTCTAATGTTCTAATAAAATTTCCATATTTCTTTCATGTCCAGAAAGCAATTGGCTTAAGTTTGAGATAGAAAAACTAAAGATTAATGCAAGTTTTCAATTACTAGAAACTTCAATTAAGATTATTGTCCAAACAAAATTATACTATTTATAGAATTTATATAAGAAATAATTGATTATATTCATTTTCAAAAGGAATTGTCATCTTAAAGAGTTCAAAGAATTTTAGAATCAGTTAGCTAAAGAGACATGGCTCTTTCGAAGAGCTGATATTCGTTTGCATGTCTGAGAACAGTGCTCCTTAAACTTCAGAATTGGTAAGAATCACATGGAGGGCTGGTTACAATACAGCTTTCTAGGTCATTGAATGTTCAGCACACTAAGTATAGCCAGGTCCAGAATGTGTATTTATAACAGTTTCTAGCTTGTACTGATAGTGCTGGTTCATGCACCTCACCTTAAGACCACTGTTGTAGCTAAATCATTGACCGTTTTTAAAATTGTAATTTCACCTTTTGCAATTTGACAATTTTCTAAAACCTTTTTTTTTAAGAAAAAAGAAAAAGAAAAGCCTTGAAATTTAGCCTCTGTAATTTGTGAAAATTTTATCAACACTGTTTAATGTTTTCTTAGTATGTTAGGAATTGCTTTTTATTTTAAAATCAAGATTTTTTTTTTTTTTACTGGAGGAATAAATACACTATTGCTAGTTCTGTCTCTTCAAATATGATCGAACACTATGAAACCATACCAAACACATATTGTAGAAAAATTAAGGTTGTAACCATGTTTCTAATTAAAATGTTAAATGTGCTGTTTTTATTTCACAGTGGCTAGTCTATTTGTAACACATGCATCTAAACTAGATTCTGTATCTGATTTGCTTTAGCATCATCATTCTATCAGTCTCTTAAGTTGCCAATTGTTGAATTTCTGTATAGGTAAGTGAAACATTTTAAAGTGTGGAACAAAGCAAAACTAAGTTAATGTTGTTTAAATAAAGAATTCAGTACTGCCAAAGATGTTCTTAAAATGCAGAATACAACTAATTCAAACCCTGACTGAAAGCAACTTCAAATTTATAGTTTTCTTGAAACATCACATTTTCATTGTTTTTCTGGAAGAAATAGTATTTGAGAAAAAGAAATGTCTTGAGTTACTGTTTTTATGAGGAGAAAATTGCCCAGTCTTTTAAATGGTTAATGAGAAGGAGTAATAGTTAAACACTGGAGCATTGATTTCTGATTTGAATTCTCCAACACAGGCTAGCCCTGGGGGAAAGAGGAAAAAAGCTTGCTAATTAACATTTGATTACTGATGCCACCTTCTTATTCCCCTTGCACCATCCGGTTTCAAGCATTTTTTTGTTCAGGAAGGATTTTTAGGAGGGTTTAACTTGCATCTTAGTAAAACAAATCCATGTGCAACTACAATGTGTGTACAATATGTTTAAAAAAGGAGGTAAAGAAATGGCATCAGATATGAAGTATATGTTCAAAACCTATTCTGATTCAGAAGTGATTGGTTTTCTAACTACATAAGCCTTTCAGAACACTAGTGATTGCTAGGTAACTGAAACTAAGTCCATTCTGTATGCCTTATTTGATTTAAACACACACACATACAAATACTTATTTGTTCGATGCAGTTAATTAGCAAACTCTTAACCAGAATATTACAGGTAGTGTGAAGTTCATGGAGCTCATTGTTTGATATACTTAAAATTTGACCAGCGATTTTTTAAAAAATGTAATAATGATAGGAAATAATGAGGTAGATGTGTGTAGTTGTAGTTTCAGGTTACTTTTTGTAAAGGATATAATGTGCCTTGGTATCTTAATGAAGAAAATTTAGAAACTGGAAATCTTATTAATTGGTCTTCTAACCCATGGCAATAAGTTTTCTTTTTAAACTATGTTAAAATGTTTCGTGTATGAAGTATCATGAGCCAGATTACAAAAAAATAAATTAATAAAACTTTATACCTGTAACAAACAATATTCTGGCAAAAATATAACCTCATTGGTAATGTTTGGTTCAAGGAATCATTATTTGGGTTTCATTTTTAAGTGAAATTTCATGAGAGCAAAACATTAATTAGCTTTTCAAAATAGCAAAATAAAAGTAAGGACCAAGACTTTTTTCATCCAAGAAAAAGTTTACCTAAAATGAGTTTTAATCCTTACATGAAATTATTTAGTTTTCCTTTTTTTTTTTTAAAGTCTTACTGACTCTACTTTTCTTTCATACATTTGTCTTGGATATATTTAGTTCTTCCTTTCTTATAACTAGGTTGAACTACTTTTAGAACTCTGAAAATCATATATGATCATGTTTTACTTTAGGAAAGCGCCACCAATCTATACAGAGCAATAGATATGCAGAATTAGGATTAGAAATCTAGTTTTCTACCTCTCTTTTATGCCACAACAGTTCAGACTTCATGATTTTTCTTTTTATTTTCAGAATCTTTTCTCACTCAGCTAATCCATGGGTAACATTTTAAATTCTCTTGAGCTTTTTCCCCATAGTTTGACCCAACATATAGCTCATAAAGAATGATTTTATTATAATACAATTTTATTATAATGCAATATTATCTACTAGCCTTAGCTTCTTTTCAGTTTGAATAGTTAAGGGTCACCTTAAAATTTAGCTTTCAGCAAAGTTACTTTTCCTGAGAATTATTTCTCTAAGAAATTCTGATGAAATTTTAATAAAAGCAAAACTTGCTCAAAATTTAAATGTATCAAAAGAAAAATTTGTGGAAGATGAGTTCTTATGAATATGCCTTTATATTACATGTTAGTATAGTAAAAAATGTTTTTCTTCCAGTGCTGTTTAACATCATAATTACCATATACTTGAAGTAAAAAAAAAATCATTGCTTAGCTTTTTACATTAATTACAGCATGCAGATTTTTATTATTTAACAATAAAAACCAAGTAACAATGAAACAAATTATTAAAGCTATGCCTTTTCAAGCTAATATAATTTATTTTTTTCACATGATATTGAGCCAAGTTGATCAAATAATGTATAAGACATAAAGACCTTTAGGAAATGTTCCCACCCAGTGAAGTGCCACCTGCCCTGAACTGGAATTTAACATGGTCTCTAAAGATGAGACTCCATCAGAAGCAGCACAGTAATGGCAGCTGGGCATGCCAGCACCAACAACCCAGCTCTGTGTGTGTGTGTGTGTGTGTGTGTGTGTGTGTGTGTGTGTTCGTGTTCATTCGTGTTCGTTCTTTCTACTTCAGATGTTCACCAATCTCTTATATCAATCACTCCCTCTTTATCTCTCCCCCTCTAAGTTTGTCCCTTTTCCCCATTGCCTCCCTCCTTTCTTTCCACATCCTCTCCCTCCTTTTTCCCATCTCTTCCTCCTTTTCCCCTCTTTTCTTCTCCTTATCCTTCCTCCCTCTTAATGAGACCTGTGTATCTTTTATCTGCATCATTTTATACACAGATGTATTTATTAATGAGTTTCCCTAGAACACTTTAACCATTTTAAGTTTTGCCTTGTGTACCTTTTGGGTTTTTTCTTACCTGCAGATTGTGATTCAAAATTTAAGTTAAATATGCTCACCAATAAAAATAATGGAATTTTTGTATCTCTATTACTAAAATCATTGCTCTTATTTTTGTTGTTGTCACTGTGTTTTGTATAATAATAAATCTGTGGTTAAAGCATTGGTAAACATGAAACTATTTTTGAAAAAAACAACAACTTGTTTTTACTTAAACTGTTTAGTGATTGTAGTATAACACAAAATTCTTTTAACTTAATCTTATGTTACTATGAGATTAAGTGAATTTAGCCTTTTCATTGGAGCAATCAAACATTAGCTTAATATACTTTATATGGTACTCTGTTCTGGATGCAGCCAAGTTCTGGCTGCATTAACCAGTTTATTCTATGACAAGTTGCTTAACAGATGTTATTCTAGGAAGAACAATGAAGCCAAATACTTGTGCAGTGGCTAACATTATTCTAACTTTGATCACTTTTGTTCAGCCCATCAGTCTGGCATTGTGCTTTATACCAACATAACACCGTAGCCAGAACATGCTTTTCAGGCTTAGAATAGCAAAGGAATGTTATTTGGTTCAGTGCAGCTACAGAAGAGTTAATGAAAGAAAATACTATTTAATTCATACCATATTGTTGTATTTTGAAATTAAAGTAGAATTTAAAGAATCCCATTTGAAACTTATCTTTCTATGTAATCATATACTAATACTGAGATACCTTTGTTCTTGTTCTAATATGTTTTCCTGCCCTTTCCCAAAATAGCTGTTATTTGGTATATCTAAACGACCTAAAAAGAACTGAATCTTGCCTGAGGCCAACTCTGTTTCTCTTTTATTTCCCCTTTTTTAAATTAATGCGTTCAGTTTAAATCATTCTTCTTAAAAGCACTAATATTTAAGCATGACAGAATAGTCTTGACTAGCTTGAGTTAAGCCCAGTTTCATTTGTTATTTATTATTATTATTATTATTTTTGTTTATATGGTACTGCGGAATTGAACCCAGGGCTGCATGAATGCTAGGCAAGCACTCTACCACTAAGCCACATTCCCACCCACTACTAGCCCAGTTACATTTGGTTAAATTGTTGCATTGATAATGACTGAACTTGATGGACTGTAAACAAAATATTGTGTGATAGACTGACCAGTGATGAGAATTCCTGAAGAAAAGCTGTTTTCTTTGAATTGAATGGATCAAGCCATATCCCAGGTTCCTCAGATCTTGTTTACTAAGTCTTTGTTCCCCCCACAGGTATACATTAAAGATAAAAATAGATTGAATTCCATGTTTTGGTTTCTTGCCCGTGTGTGTGTGTGTGTGTGTGTGTGTGTGTGTGTGTGTGTGTTTCAATAGAAGGATAATTTAGATGTGCTTATGTATAATAAAGAGTAATGTGATAACAAAATGCTGTAATAAAACAGTAAGATACATTAGGTTTCTGGGGTGTGTGTGTGTGTGTGTGTGTGTGTGTCTATGTCTATGTCTATGTCTATGTCTATGTGTGTTTCTTTCTTTGGTTCCAGGGATTAAAATCAAGGCCACTTGCTCTGGTACTCTACCACTTGAGCTACAGCCAGTCTGTAACATTTCTAATTAGTTTGAGATCATCTCTCAGACTTTTCTGCCTAGGCTGGGTTTGAACTATGATCCTCAGATCTTAGCTTCATGGGTGAGTCACCAACACCCAACAAGATTTCTGCATTTAAAAAAATCGCAACCAATGCTTCTTGTTAATAATCATAGTGAAATCAAACTGCAGAACTTATTATATATATGGAACGTTTCAACTCCATTTGTTAGAGTAGAGTGATAATGTCATAACTAATTTGAAGAGTTAGTTAAGATGATGATCTATCCATTGTTAAAATTGTTAATTTATTTTTATTGTAAATGAAAATTAAATTTTTGTTTGCCATTCTGAACAAAAGGATGAAGAATAATATTAATTCATGCACTCAGTACTGGTGATTGAACCTAGGGCTTTGGATATGCTAAGCAAGCAGTCATTTAAAGTACATCCCCAGTACTTTTTTGGGGGGTGGGGAAAGATGCAGTGATGTGGTCCCAATAACTGGCCTCTAACCTGGGATCCTCCAGCCTCAGTCTTCTGAGTAGCTGTGATTACAGACGTGCATCACCACACTTGATACTTAATTACTGGACAACAAAGTTTAGCCTTCCAACACCTTAGTCTGATCATGTTTTTCCTCGTATTTTAAAGTGAAAGGTACAGTGTTGCTTTGGAGAAAATGAGTATTTAAAAAAAGCTTTAATAGCATGTACTATACTGTAATGAAGAACTTAAATATTATATTAGAAGATAGTTCTGGTGGCAGTAAATACTCTGTTCAAACTGTTTTTAATTTGGCTTGATATGACAAATAGCCAATGTTGTTTTAGTAAGTAAATATTTATATAAAAACAACTTTCCCATCCCAACCATAAACTATTTCTTCTCACACTTGGGGGCTAGAAATGTATTTATTTTTGTTGGAACCATTATAGTTTTAAAATTATAAACATATTTGTATCTTTATTTATAAGTGAACTGTGTACTCAATTTTTCTTCTTTCTCTCTTCTTTTTCTCTTTTTTTCTTTTTCGTTTTACTCTGGGTAAGGTTGAACTCAGTGCCTCATACTTGGTAGCCAGGTGTTTTACAATTTGGTCAAAAATCCCCAGCCCTTTTTGCTTTGGTTATTTTTGAGATAGGGTCTCACTTTTTACCCAGGACCATACTGAACCTTGATCCTCCAATTTACTTTTTTTCAAAACTGTGATGACAGATGTATGGCACTACTTTCAACTTTTTATTTACTGAGATGAATGCTTGTGACCTTTACCTGGGCTGGCAACAATTCACAGTCCTCCTGATCTTAGCCTCCTGAGTAGCTAATACTGTAAGTGTAAGAGACTTGAGAATTAGTAGCCATGAAAACAAGAAAGGATTTTTATTGAACTATTATTTCATCTATCCTTCATTGAAATCTTTTAAAATTTGGTTTAATTTTACTTTTACAAAACTTCTCCGACTTGAGATTTTTTTAAGTTCCAAATTCTTGCTTTGAATCTATAAGAAAATAAGAAATACATTGTATGTCACATAAATTAACTGAAACTCTAGTAGCTAATTTGGAAGCCCTATTCTAATTACATTGTTTCTTTTTTTGTAGGTAAAAAGAAATGTATATGACCTTACAAGTATACCAGTTCGACATCAGTTATGGGAGGGTTGGCCAGCCTCTGCCACAGACGACTCAGTAAGTTTTCAGTTTTAAATTTTCATCTCTGTTTGCCCCTTGCAGTCTAAATAGCTTTAATACCAAGCAGAGTCAAACACTTAGAATATTCCATTGCAAGAATACTTCAAGTCTAATAATGTGAAAAGATGAGAAGTTGTAATAATTTAAATTCACCTTTATAATAGAATATAAACCAAAACACCTCATCCCCCCCCCTTTTTTTTTAAAGATTAACCAAGCTAAGTTTATTTGAAAATAGGAAGAAAGCCATGAAATAAAGTAGTGAAGCTTTCAATTCTGAGAGGGGCCTTACAAAGGAGTTTAATGGAGTTCTTTATTGGGGCTCTGCTCATATCTTCTCTGCTGGGCTTTGCACTTGATTGCTTGGTGGCTTGTGCATGTCCCAACCCTTTGCATTGGTTGAGGGTGCACCCAGGGCCAATATTTTGTTAGTAATGTTTCGATGTCAGTGTCAGGAACATTAAGCTGATAGATTTGACTTAAAATTGTCCTTAATGAGTAGAATATATTCAGATATTCCTAATAAAATGTTTTAAAAATCTTTGATTATGGATATTTAAAAATCAGCCAAATCATCATAATATGTGTGTGTGTGTGTGTGTGTGTGTGTGTGTGTGTGTGTGTGTGTGCATGTGCGTGTGTGCGCCAATCCTGGGTCTTGAACTTAGGGCGTAGGAGTTGTCCCTGAACTTTTTTGCTCAATGCTAGTTCTCTACCACTTGAGTCACAGCTTCACTTTCAGCTTTTTGGTGCTTAATTGGGGATAAGAGTTTGATAGACTTTCCTGCTTGGGCTGCTGCCTGGCTACGTATAATTTGTTTTTTGCCAGCCTGGGTCTTGAACTCAGGGCCTGAGCACTGTCCCTGGCTTCTTTTTGCTGAAGGCTAGTACTCTGTCTGCCACTTGAGCCACAGCGCTTACTTCTGTCTGTTTTCTATATATGTGGTGCTGAGGAATTGAACCCAGGGCTTTATGTATACGAATGAGGCAAGCACTCTTGCCACTAGACCATATTCCCAGCCCTACGTATAATTTTTTTCAGGTATATTTTCTTTTCTTTTCTTGTTTTTTTTTTTTTTTTTTTTTGCCAGTCCTAGGCCGTGAACTCAGGGCCTGAGCACTGTCCCTGGCTTCTTTTTTGCTCAAGGCTAGCACTCTGCCACTTGAGCCACAGCGCCACTTCTGGCCATTTTCTATATATGTGGTGCTGGGGAATCGAACCCAGGGCCTCATGTATACGAGGCAAGCACTCTTGCCACTAGGCCATATTCCCAGCCCCTTCAGCTATATTTTCTATATTCCACTAGTGCTTTAGAAAAAAATAGACACTAAATAAAGGCAAGTCAGTATTGTAATTAAGATAACAAGGACCCCAGGCAAAAATAGACTAATTTAAATATATGAAAATTTCAGATGGTGGTGGGTAAAATTGTGAAGATAGAGGTAATCCATGGGGCTGGGAATATGGCCTAGTGGCAAGAGTGCTTTGCCTCATATACATGAAGCCCTGGGTTCAATTCTCCAGCACCACATATACAGAAAACTGCCAGAAGTGGCGCTGTGGCTCAAGTGGCAGAGTGCTAACCTTGAGCAAAAAGAAGCCAGGGACAGTGCTCAGGCCCTGAGTCCAAGGCCCAGGACTGACCAAAAACAACAACAACAAAAAAAACAAACAAACACCAGAAAAACAAAACTGCTCAGGGACAGTGCTCAGGCCCTGAGTTCAAGCCCCACCACTGACAAAACAAAACCAAAAACCCAGTGCTGTGCACTGGTGGCTCATGACCATAATCTTATTTACTCAGGAGGCTGAGATTTAAAGTTGAGGTTCCAAGCCTGCCTTGGCAGGAAAGTCCATGAGGCTCTTAACTCCAATTAATCGCCTAAGAGGTAATCCATGAAAACCATCTGTTGGTAATTGTTGAATTTGTGTGATGCTTCTGTTGGGACTATATGCTTGAAGATTTCCTTAATAAAATGTTTAAAACGACTAATTATCTAATTTGAGAAGGATATAGGATAAGGGAAAAGATCTAGAAATGTGGGAGTATAATGGCTTCAGTATACTCCAGTGTTTGAGTTTGAGCAAAAATGGTTTGGAACCCACACGTGTAGATATCACACTGAAACAGGCTTATCAGGTGCAGTTTCCTCTTTGAAAAAATATTGTTATTATAAAAGTGACATAGAGGGGTTACAGTTACGTAAGTCAGGAAATGAGTACATTTCTTTTTGGACAATGTCACCCCTCTCCCCTCCCAGTTTTTCCCTGACTGTCCCCACCCACAAGTTGTGTACTTGATTTTCCATGTAGTGACTAGTGAGTACCACTGCTGCCCTTTGTGAATAGTGCAGCAATGAACATGGATATGCAAGTGTCTTTATGATATCCTGGCTTGTGATGTTCTGGGTAGCTGCCCAGGACCAGGAGCAATTTCAAAAGCAATAAGAAAATTCAACTAGTGGTGTATCAGTGGCTTATACCTATAACTGTAGCTGCTCTAGAGGCTGAGATCGGAGGATTCTGGTTTGAAGCCACCTTGGGCAGTCAAATCTAGGAGACTCTTAACTCCATTTAATCAGCAAAAAGCCAAAAGTTGAGCTGTAGCTCAAGTAGTAAAGTGTTAGTCTTGAATGAAAAAGCCAAACAAGACAATGAGGCCCTGAGTTCAAGCCATATTACCAGCATGTACATGCATGCACGTGTGCACGCACACACACAAGACTCCATCTCTAAAATATTTAGCAAAGCACAGGACTGGAGGTGTTGTTCAAGTGGTAGAACACCTGCAGCACAGTAAAGAAGCCAATAGAATTATCAAGAGACCCTGAGTTCAAATTCCAGTGCCACAACACAAAACAGAAAACAAAAAGAACAAAAGAAAATTGACCAAAAAAAAGAAAGAAAAATTTTAATACAATTTTTTCTTCTGTAACAAATGCCTCATCCATTTTATGTGCTAATTAATTTGACAGACGTTTATGAGATTCCATGATTTAAAGATTTCTGTAACATTTAACTTTTCTTTTACATTTACCTTTTCAACAAATAGTTGTAATGCTCTTTCATTATTATAGGAAAACATGGAAAGCAGGTGAAACTGACAGTAACCCAGAAAGAACATAATGCTACATGATGCTGTAACTAAATGACAGCAAGCAGAAGAGGGAAAGGAATCCCCATTAAGAGGCTGATCACTTTGCCTCATTATTTATATTTACACCTTGTCCCAGAACCTGTGAAGTGTTGCCTGCCCACATTTCCCCAGAGCAAATGTTGCCACATTGGCAGGATGTTGCATTTAGCTGCATGATTTGTTACAACAAAGATGTTTAGGGCCAGACTGCTTTTAACTGGTGCCACAGCAGATCTACTCTCTAGCTCCAGTGCTTGAGATTAGGCACCAAAAAGAAGGGAAAAAAAGGCTTAAGTATGGCATTTTAAATCTCTTCTAGCCATGTACATGTCATAAAACTTTCTTTCATTAGAACTATAAAAACTTGCAAAGCTGGTGCTTGTAATCTATATTGTTGCAGGCTGTGGTGTTTTTATACTTACTGAAATCACTCAAGTGGAGGCATCTGCTACAAAACAAGATAGTCCTCACAGCTTAGGGCATGGATTGGGTACAGCTGAGAAATGTCAGCTGTGTAAACAGCCTGAAATGTGTTACCAACAAAAATATAATTAATTTCTTTCCAAGACTGTGCCATAACTTAATACTTAGAATGGTCTAAATTTCAGTGAAAGCACCTGAACATTCATTTTTCAGTGCCAGAGTAGAGGATTGGTTTTAAAGGTCATTAAAAGTGAAGTTAATTTTGCACTTTTTCTACTCAGTTGCAGAAATGTGTGGCTTTCAATATACAGTAGCTTTAGATAGCAGAGCAGTGGCCTGGATGAATTTGTGGAGATATCGTAACGCAAGAAATTAATGGATTTGGAGTGGTGAAAATGTTCTAAAATTAAGATTGTGGTAAAGATTATGCACACCTCAGGGGGGAAAAGGGAAAGGGGGAGGAGGGGGGGTATGAGGGACAAGGTAACAAACAGTACAAGAAATGTATCCAATGCCTAATGTATGAAACTGTAACCTCTCTGTACATCAGTTTGATAATAAAAATTTGAAACAGAAAGATTATGCACTACTAACTTGACTAAAAATTATTAAATGTGCATTAAATATTTGTAAATTATATACTAGTGAAGATTTCTTTAAAAATGGAAGGCAGTAAAGAACTATATTAAAACATATTCATTTTATACTATATGAGAAATACTTTGCACTAACACAGAAAATATTTACTTCAGTCTTACTGAAATTAATGAGTAAATGACTGCTATAGTACTCATTAGCCCTTGACTTAGAAAACAAGACAAAGAAATAGACTTATAATTAAATTCATGTGTAATCTTAACATCTCTTATGAACCTGATAGACTGGTCTTCTGACATTTTCAGGCTACTCAGTAAAGTCAGCAATCATTTATACATTGTTGTTTCTCTTCACAGTTAAGTGTTTCTTTGCTTTTTGTATTCTAATGGGGGTATGAAATACTATATAAATCGTCAATAACTCATTTCAGTTCCTTTTATACTCTCATCAGGGAAATATTTTCTTCCTATGACAGTAAGCAGAATTCTACTTTACACTTTAACAAAGATGCTCTTAGCTTTCAGAGAGTGGAAATAACTTCAATATTGAATTGTGTTTAGACACATTATAATGTAATATAAATGTAGTTTTTAATTGTGAGATTTAATTTAATAGTGATTATACAAAGGAGGTAAGTAATCCTTTTGTTAAAACGTTTTGATGGTATGCCCTTTTCTTTTAAGATCACCAGTGGTCTTCTGTCACTCTGTCATTCTGGGATCTTAACTCAGAATTTGAGAAATTATGAATTTTAGCATCAGAGGTCTGTTAAGAGTCAAAAAGTAACCTATTAAATATTTGTACAGTGACAATATGAGATGACTTATAAGCAAAACCATCACTCAGTAGCCCTTCCAAAAGATAAAAGATAACTAGGCAAAAACTACACACAGACACATGCACATAAATGCACATAATTTTTTAATAGTAAAGAAAAAAATCTTTGAGGCAAGTATAGTGTCTTACACCTATAATACCAGACTTAGGAAGATTGTGATTTGATGCTAGCCCAGTCAAAAAGTTAGTGAGCAAGCATGTGGCCCTGAGTGCAAACTCTGGTAGTGGCTAAGTAAATTTTAAAGCAAAGTATTTCTTCAATGGCCGGTAAGATTTAGGTAAGAGGAAAGCTACATTGTATATTGAGTTGTAACAATTTTGTGATCCCATGTGTGCAGATTAATACCACTTCATTGATATTCCAAAATGCCTTTAAAAAAATAAGTTGTAGAAAATGTGAGTTTATCTATAAAATGAAGGCAGTGTTAACATCTTTCAAAGTGCATTGTGAAGATTGTCATCATCTGTTTATATATTGTATATACTGGCTTTTACACTATATTGACATGAATCCATACGTGCAACAATAAAAAAAGTATGGTCCACAAAATCCAAAATACCTACTGTCTGGCCCTTTACAGAAAAAGCTTGCCAACACCCTTATGTAATGTCTGGCATTTAGTAGGCACTCAACAAACATTAACTCTTTTTCCCTCGAGTAAGTACTTTCTTTATATAACATACACATGGGAAAACAGAAGCATGTTTTGAGTAGCTCCAGGGTCATTTTATGCTATTTAAATTACTTTGTTAACCTGTCTTAGGGCAGACAGATTCAGACAATCTTTACACATCTTCACTGGCAAGGTCATGGATAATGTTGCTTTCGATGGTGGTTAGACTCAGTAGCTTGAGGTAAGGATGGAGGGAGTCCATTGCCCTTGTAAACATATGGAGTCTTGTACAAATAACACAGGCAAAGACTAACCAGATAGAAAGAACAGCTTTGAAAGCAGCAAAATAAAATGTAGTTTTAACAGGTTAAAAAAGTTGTGAAATGGACTCTATCTTAAACAGAGAAAAAGAAGTTTTTAGGAATGTGATTGAAGCACTCAGGAACACACTTAAAACTTAGTAAATATGAAGGAATGCTCATAGAAACTAGACAATTACCAGTAGGCAGCTTTTAAGCACTTAGTTCTGATGCTATAAATTTTGATTCTAGTTCATTAAAATGCAAGGATTATGGATTGCTGCTCATGCCCATGAATGGTAACTGCTCTGGGAATTTTCTTTCCTCTTGTAAGCAACTAGAAGACAGGATAAAATACTATTTTTACTGTGTTGTTGTTGTTTGGTTTTTAAAATTGGGTATCTTAATTATCTTTACATGGTTCTACAAAGGGGTTACAATTTTGTTTTGTTTTTGAGACAAAGTGTTGATGTGTAGCCCAGCCTGGTCCAAAGTAGACAGTCCTCCTGTCTCAGCATCTCAAGTGCTGGGATTATACAAGTGTATATTGTCCTTGTTTGAAGGTATTAATTCAGAAATCTAAAGAAAGACATTAATTCTGTGATAGTCTTGCATTCTGTCCAGAGAAATTACACATAGGAAGCCAAACAGAATTTTTAGATATCCCATCAGAAATAATGCAAGCTAGAAGACAATGGAGTGACATTTCAAAATTGCCCCAATTTTTTAAATAGTGTTAAAATCTGATAGCCGATGAAAATAATCTTTCAAAAATCAAAGATAAATAATCTTAGAGAAACAAAAATTGGTTTTAGTGCCAGCAAACCTTCAAAACAACAAAAATACTAAAGGACATTGTTTAGGAAAAAGGAAAATGATAAAGTTGATCTGCACATCAGGAAGAAGAGTACAAATGATGAATATATAATTAAAGTAAAATACATTTGCCTATTTTTAAATGAAAAATAGTAATAAGCAATGTGGAGTTTTTAACATGTTGAAGCAAAATGTGTAACAACAGTAGCACAAAAACCAGACTGGAAGTATACTAAAACTAAAAGAAGAGGAAACAAGGAAAAGATGACACGAACACAAGACCACGTAAAATGGTTTAAATTTAACCATATAGACCACTACAGTAAATGTAATTTGTTTGCACACTAAAAGGAAGAAATTGTCAAAATTAATTCTTTTGGGGAAGGGCAGTGCAGTACTAGAGTAGTTCCATGGTCTGATGCTTGCACTTTTTATTTTTAAACATAAGGTCCCACTTTCTGCCTAGGCACATATGGACCACAATCTACCTATTTTAGGCTTCCCATTGTAGCTAGGGTGATAGATTCATGCTACCACACCTAGCTCTCTTCCATTGAAATGAGACTCGTTTATTCTGTTCAAGCTGGTTTGAAACAGCATTCCTCCTAATCTCAGAGCCTCCTGCAATCTGGGATGACAGGCATACACCATCATATCCAACCATCCACTGAAAAGGGGTCTCAAAAACTTCTGCCCAGGCTGGCTTTGATATACAATCTTCTCAGCCTCACAAGGAGCTAGGCTTACAATCATAAACTAATGGTGCTCAACTTCAAAATTAGTTGTTTTTTGTTTTTGTGGTTTTACTAGTCTTGGGGCTTGAACTCTCAGGGCCTGGGTGCTGTCCCTGAGCTTTTGTGCTCAAGGCTAGTGCTCTACTACTTGAGCCACAGTGCCCCTTCCTGCTTTTTTCATGATTAATTGGACATTAGAGTCTTGTGGCCCGAGATGGCTTTGAACTGAAGAGGCTCTTAGCTTCCTGAGTAGCTAGGATAACAGGTGTAAGCTACCAACACTTCACCAGAATTAGTCTTAAAAGTAAGATTCAACTAGATGCTGCCTATAAGAAATATATTCCAGACCGGGAATGTGGCTTAGTGGCAGAGTGCTTGCCTAGCATGCAGGTTCAGTTCCTCAGTACTACATAAACAGAAAAAACTGGAAATGGTGCTGTGGCTCAACTGGTAAAGTGCTAGCTTGAGCCAAAGAAGCTTAGGGTCAATGCTCAGGCCCTGTGTTCAAGACCCAGGAGAGAGTGTGTGTGTGTGTATACATATTCCAAGTAACAATAATAGAATAATATACCTTTCATTGTGTTTTACTAAATGATTAGAAAATTTTACCATGTAAGCACAAACATAAGAACACCCTAGTGAAAGCTGAGGATGTAGCACTGTGATTTGAGCACTTTTCTAACATTCACAGAGTCCTGGGTTCAAGTCACAAAACCATAGTATACAAGTAAATAAGTTAAATAAGTGAGAAGAGGCCACAGAGATTTTATAATGACTAAAAGTTTAGCTCACCAAAAAGATATAACCACCCTAAATCTGTATGAACATAACAATTCAAAATATCTGAAGCAAAGGCTGATAGAACTAAGAAAGACAAAAAAACCAGTTCATAATTACACTTAAATGATTTTGCTTTCTTATTTAATAACAGTACCTGAAAATATCTTAAAATTTGAAATTAACAGCTTCATTCAAAAAATCCATTAGTCAAAGAAGATAGAACAAAAATATTGAATGCATTTAAAATAGAATGAAGACAATATAAAAATCATATTATAAACTTAATTATTTTTTAGTGTGCTAGTCCTGGGACTTGAACTCAGGGCTTGGGTGCTGTACCTGAGCTTTTCTGCTCAAGGCTAGTGCTCTACCATTTGAGCCACAGCTCTATTTCCAGATTTTTGGTAGTTTATTGGAGATAAGAATCTCACAGACTTTCCTGTCCTAATTGGCTTTGAATTACAGTCTTCAGATCTCTCCTCCTGAGTGGCTATGATTACAGGTGTGAGCCATCTGTGCCAAGCAATAACCTTAATCATTTAAGTGGCACTTATAACCTTAAATGCTTATATTAGAAGAGGAGGACCAACATCTGTGATCTGTCTTCTACCTTAAGAAAGAAGGAAAAGAAGAGAAAATTTAAATCCAAACGAATAAAATATTATAAAGTTAAGAAATCAGTGAAATAATAAAAAAGCTAATGATAGAGGAAATGATTGAAACTGACTTATTGCTGTTTTCTTTTTGTAAAGATCAATTAATTTGATAAATTTCTTGCTAGATTAATAAAATACAGGGAAAGGACACAAATTGCAAATGCAAGGAATTGAAAAGGGTACGTCACTACAGATCAATCATATGGATAGTGAAGGATAAAAAAGAAACTATTTTATGTGATACAGTATCATATCTCAATAAAGCTGCTATTTTTAAAGACAGATGGGGAACAAATAACATTTAAGACATACATACTGCAAAGGATAAGACATCATGATCCATTGTGATTTTTTTTTCTAGGAATACATGTGGATGGTTCCATATTGGAATGTAAACCAATGTAATTAATCTATTAACAAAATGAGAAAACACATAACTAATCAAGTAGCTTAAAATGGCAATGATTAGCCAAGTGGAAATACAAAATGGTATCATTACTTTGGAAAACAGTGTCAGTTTATTAGAAAATTAAACACACACATTTAATGTACAATCCCAGTTGCTAGGTATTTACCAAAGAGGGCAAAAGGATATGTTTCTACGTAGATTTGAAGTTGAGCGTATATAGAAGTTCTATTCATAACAGCCAGAAATGAGTGTCCATATGCCCATCAAGTAATGACAAACCACAATATATGTAAAACCAAATACTATTCCAAATGGGAAGGAACAAACTACTGATATACAACAGTTGATAAGTGACAACAGACCCAGAAGACTATATAGCTATATGGTTCCAATTAGGTACAATCTAGAAAAAAAAACAAAAAAATATATAACTTCAGAAATAATCTCAGTGGGTTGACAAGGAATGGTAGAGATTCACTCTCACAGGACCACAAAAAATATTTAGGAGTAGTTAGAAATGTGTGTTTGCTTATATACCTGAGTACTGGTGAACTTTACGTATATTAATGAATCTTCAAAAATGCTATTTTTTTTCAAGTTTTTATTATCAAACTAATGTACAGAGAGGTTACAGTTTCATACATTAGGCATTGGATACATTTCTTGTACTGTTTGTTACCTTGTCCCTCATGCTCCCCTCCCTTCCCCCCTTTTCCTCCCCCCCCCCCCCGCCAGGTGTTCAGTTCACTTACACCAAACAGTTTTGCAAGTATTGCTTTTGTAGTTATTTCTTCTTTTTTACCCTGTGTCTCTCAAATTTGGTATTCCCTTTGAATTTCCTACTTCCAATACCAGTAAACACGGTTTCCAATATACTCAGATAAGATTACAGAGATAGTGTAGGTACAACCATAGGAAGGTGATACAAGAACATCATCAATAATAGAAACTACACATACACATAGGACGTTGAAAGTAGTTACAACTGTGATATAACAATTGTTTCCATAACATGGAGTTCATTTCACTTAGCATCATCTTATGTGTTCATAAGGGTATAGCTATTGGGCCTTGTGATGCTCTGCTATGGCTTGCCTAAACCTGTACTAATTATTCCCAATAAGGGAGACCATAGAGTCCATGTTTCTTTGGGTCTGGCTCACTTCACTTAGTATAACTTTTTCCAAGTCCTTCCATTTCCTTACAAATGGAACAATGTCATTCTTTCTGATAGAGGCATAAAATTCCATTGTGTATATGTACCACATTTTCCTGATCCATTCATCTATGGAGGGGCATCTGGGTTGGTTCCAGCTTCTCGCTATGACAAATTGTGCTGCGATGAACATTGTTGTGCTGGTGGCATTACTGTGATTTTGTTTGTGGGCTTTTGGATAGATACCCAACAGTGGGGCTGCTGGGTCATAGGGGAGTTCTATATTTAGCTTTCTGAGGAATCTCCATACTGCTTGCCAGAGTGGCTGAACCAGTTTACATTCCCACCAACAATGAAGTAGGGTTCCCTTTTGGCCACATCCCCTCCAACAATTGTTATTATTAGTTTTCTTGATATATGACATTCTTGCTGGGGTGAGATGGAATCTCAATGTTGTTTTGATTTGCAAAAAATGCTAATTTTTTAAAGCAAATTAATTCAGAAAACTGCAAATAGAGAAAATTTCTGTAACCTGAGAGAATTATGTCAAAAGCTATAGGGAGGATAATTTCACTCTAAGATTAGAAATGAGGCAAGGATGTTCACTCCCACAGTGCTGTTATGATATTCCTAACTAGTAATATAAGGTAAGGAAGAAAGACAGCATATAGATTTGAAAGGAAAAAGAAAAATCATGTGTATATTCTTTTTTTTTTTTTTTTTTTTTTGGCCAGTCCTGGGGCTTGAACTCAGGGCCTGAGCATTATATCAGAGCTTTTGCTCTACCACTTGAGGCACAGCGCCACTTCTGGCATCTTTTTTTCTATTTATGTGATACTGAGTCGTTGAAACCAGGGCTTCATGCATGCTAGGCCAGCACTCTCCCACGAAGCCACATTCCCAGCCCTGTATATAAAATATTTACTAGCTTATTTCTTTGTAGATGCAGCAAAAGTTGCTAAGAATTAAGGATTAAAACTAGCAAAACTAGCAGACAAACATACAAAAGCAATTGTGAAGCCAAGCTACAACTCTATTGTGGCATTTTGGTAGTTAGTTGCAGATGAGAGTCTCCATAGACTTTACTGCTCTTGCTGGCTTTGAACTGCAGTCCTTAGTTCTCAGTCTCCTCAATAGCTAGGATTACAGGCATGAGCCACTTGTACCTGGCACACTCAGTAATTTTAAGATCATAATTCTTCCCAATCTACCACAAGGCAATATATCATTAGCTATCTTATAGCTGTCTTAATATTCCCCTCCCCAATGTTCTTTGAAGAGTAAATCCTGAGCAAAGTTTGTAGAACTGTGCAGATATATTCACTGAATAAGAAGGACTCTAATACCGGCTTGAGATGAAGAATGAACTTCTTGTGATGGTGTAGAAATTAGTTTAATAAATTTAATAGCGGTACTCAGAAGATATTATTAGTAAAGATATTCCTTAGATCATTATATAAGTCTTTGGTGGATAAATATTAGATATGAGAAGAACAAAGTGATACATGAATTCGATTTAAAATATTTGGGCTTTTGTGAAAATAATGTGTCATTGTTAGAAAGAGGTTAGAAGACCTTATATTTAATATGAGAGGTGATGAAAAACAGTATTTTTGGTACTTTAAGTACCAAGTAAGCGATCCATGTAACTGAAGGTATGGTGAGTCACTTTAGGATTTCAGAGACTGATGTAGTTAAATTGCAGTATTTTTTTATTGAGTATTTAAGTTATAATGTTGTTTGTGTATGTGGTAGTAGTGATGGTGGTATTTTTTTCTTTCATTTTGTAGTATTGGGGATTAAAGTTAGTGCCTTGTTCTTACAAGGCAAACATTCTACCACTTGAGCTATACTTCTAAGCCTTTGGCCTTTAGTTACATTTTTGTGCTGATACCTGGACTGGCATCAAACTATGTGCTCCTATCTGCACTTCCTGGATAGGAATGTAAGACAATGCTTGTCGTCTTCTTTTTTTTTTTTTTTTTGGTGGTGGGGGCGGGTGGGGGGGGGAGTGTCTTCAGTCATGGGGCTTGAGCTCAGGGCTTGAGTACTATCCCTGAGTTCTTTTTGCTCCCATTGCTAGCATTCTAACATTTTGAGCCCCAGTGCCACTTCTAGTTTTGGTGGTTAGTTTGGCGATAAGAATCTCACAGCCATTCCTACCTGGGCTGGCTTTGAACTGTGATCCTCAGACTTCAACCTCCTGAGTAGCTAGGATTATAGACATGAGCCATCAGTGCCTCACTTAGGCTTATTTTTGATACAGAATCTCACTAGCTTTTGTCAGAGCTGGTCTCAAACCACTTTTCTTTCTCCATCTTTCATGTAGCTGAGATTTTGAGTATGTGCCATGATGACTGGCCTTATTTGTTCATTTGTTATTGTGTTGGATACCAAACCCAAGACCTATGCTAAGTGCATACTCTATTACTGAAGTATGCCCCAAACTCCTGTCTTGTATTTTTTGTACCCATGTTTGATCTGTCACAAATTTAAAGATAAAATTGTCCACTAAAAAGACGTAAATTATTCTTTGTATTTCTAGTTGTAGAAAGTAGATAAATTAGGCTGATTTTCAGTTTTAATTTGATTAAATTGAGTTTGACCTTTATAATTTTTTTCATTATTATTAAGTAGTTGTACAAAGTGAGTTACAAATTCCCTAAGTCAGATTAAGTGTACAACACATCTTGGTGAGTGTCACCTCTTCCCTCCTTCTCCCCCATTTTCTTCTTTCATCCTTACTCTCAAGTTGTGTAGCTCATTTTTTACATAATGTATATTGAATACAGTGACTACTTTGCTTACCTTCCCTTCCTCTATTCTTCGGCTTCCCCCTGCCCTCTCCCCTCACAACATATTTTCACTTCTTGGTATTTGTTTTGATTTACAGTACATTGTTCAGAGGAATTACACCTTTGGATTCCTCCCCTAAGTATACCATACATTAGTCAGTCTGTGTCTAAACATATTGAGCCCTGTTTATGTTATCATGCATATTTGTATTTTAGAACTAGTGAAGCTTTATAGTTATCGAATCCAAGACAAAAACAGCAAAAATGTACTTTTTACTCTTTTAAAAGATGAACAGTTCAGATTTTTGCTATGTCACATTGGTATATACATTCTTGAATAGTAGCTGTATTAATGTAGCAGAGAATGAATCAATTTTACAACAGTTACTTAGTGCTAGGTGGTGTTAAAAGGTATTTATATGTGATTTGTAGTTTGGAAGCCTTTTAAGCTCAAGTTACTTAACAATCATCAAACATCAATAAAAAAATCTCATTTGAGTCAAGTGGTATTGTAAATAATCTTTAGTAGGAATACTGTAAACTGGGGAATACTGTTACTATTTTTCTAAATTTTCCCAGAAAACTTTAAACTTACCTTTCCTTCTAGTTAGGTTGTAAATAGTATTTGTAATAACGTTATTTCTAATGGACTGTGAACTCTTTGAGGACAGGAAACAGGTCTGGTTAACACTCAACTAATATTGCTTAAATTGATTGAAATATGCCACTGAAAGTCAGTACTTAACTCTAAAAAATAATAAATAGCTACTTAGTATTTCAGTACATATTAGCATTACCTCTTCTCTACTTCTAGAAACCAGGCACTTTTCCTGTTACTGTGAGAGGTCTTATTGGAACCTTTTACCTGACCTGTCTATAGTGTGAGAAATAAAACAGTTGTTTATAACACATATGTGTGTTACTTAATCTCTGACATTTGTGTATGCAAGTTAACATGCTGTCTATTGCATTTGAACAGCTGTAACATATGTGATAAGATTTCTTAATAAATAATTTCCGAGCAATGGAAATATGAGCATGAATAATAGTCTCAGCTTATTACATTGTGCTTTTAGGCCTTTGAGTTCAGATAAAATAACGTGCCCATAATTCCATATTTTTAAAAGATGGTGAAAAATATCAAAGTAGCCAGTTTGGGATGTAAAAGAAAGTCTAAGATATTTTGAGTATGCAAAAAATGTGATTTTTTTTTTAACAAGTATGTCTAATGGCTATAAAGTCTCAGAAATTTTTAACCCAAAGCAAAGGCATAAAATGAGCATTTAAGCATAGAAGGAGCCTTTTAAGCTCAAAGTCAGTCGATAGTCAGATCAATTCTGTTACATATCATGACATTGTTTAATATTCTACATGTATAAAATATAATTTTTGAAAAATAAATACCCACAAGGGATTGTTGGTACTGATTGTTTCGAAAGCCAATGTGGAAGTCTTTTTGTTCTTTATTCTATGTTTGTTGACAGTTGTGATCAACATGGAATGAACTGCTTTACAGTTTATTACTTTCAAAGTACAAATTTGGATGCTGTGGATTCAGATGTATAAAAGAGATAAAATTACAGACAGCTTTGAGTGGCAGTTACATATCAAACCTCACGGGGGTTTGACAGGCAACGAATATCGTTATTAGACGCTTTTTCCATAATTGCTGACATTTATCCAGTGTTTCACAGTATTTGCTAATGTATTAATGCAGTCAATCTCTGAGAGGCTGCACATGCCTTTTTAGCCCTGGCTTTTATGGGATTCTGAAATTCATAGACCCACAGATACTTATTCCCTGCTGGTTGCCGTAGTGACAGAGCTCAGAGATAAGCCAAGACAGAGCCCTTTTGTGATTGCTTTTCAGGTGACATTCAGCGGCAGCTTGAGTAGAGTGTCCTTTTATAGTTCCTGTAATTCAGAAAATGATAACAGCTTTTTGCTGCTTAGAGGAGAAGTCTGTGCACTGCTCCCAGTGGGATTTCAGTTTGCTGTGCCACCTCATACCAACACCAGCCTGATAAAGTTCTTATTATTGTGGAGATTTCAAAGTGCAAGAGGATTGAATTAATTATGACAAGTTAGGCCTAATACTACCAATAAAACTTTAAAGAACCAATAAATGTTCCCAAACCATCTGTAACAAGTTGACTTGAATATATTAAAAATGTTAGTGGTAGCATAAATAGTCCTTTGCTTTAATAAGGGAAAGTACCTACCTAACTTAAATACTTTGGCTAAACACATTGGCTGTTCCATCTCAAAGTTTAGGAGTTGTCTATTCATTCTATGTACTGTTTGATACTATTGCTTCAATATGTTGTTATTTTAAGGCAGGTGGCTTCATTTTGACACTTTTTTTCATTGGGATTATTATTTCTTTTGAATGTAGTGCAGTAATTTTTAAAAATAGATGTTTTATAAAATAGTTTATATGAAGTGCTTCAAATTCAAAAGAAATGTGATCGTAGGGAATGATGAGAGGAAAACAATTAAAGAAATAACTGGAGATATAATAGAGGATGTTATTGTTTTTTTCCTAGGCTTGAAAAGATAGGAGAGTTATTCCTCATACTTGAGGAAAGAGCTCCAGCCAGATGGATAAATATAGCAGACCTTAAAAAGCCAGAGATCAGTGTCTATGTAGTTGGTAATAATGAAGAAATAAAAAACAAAACTGTTATTTCCAAATTGAGCCATGAAAATCTGATACGAGATAGAAAGTGCTTAAATCTTATTCCTAAAACTGTGGGTTAAAAGAAACTCAGAAACAAAAAGCAAGTCAAGGGGCTGGGGATATGGCCTAGTGGCAAGAGTAGCTTGCCTCGTATACATGAGGCCCTGGGTTCGATTCCCCAGCACCACATATACAGAAAACGGCCAGAAGTGGCGCTGTGGCTCAAGTGGCACAGTGCTAGCCTTGAGCAAAAGGAAGCCAGGGACAGTGCTCAGGCCCTGAGTCCAAGGCCCAGGACTGGCCGGAAAAAAAAAAAAAAAAAAAAAAAGCAAGTCAAATAGACTGAGAAGTAACTTGAGAATCTTAAGATATGGAAAAGACTGAGGTTGTATTCCCTGATATCCAAATTGCTGGTGAGTCATGTTTGGTAAACAAGTATGGATAGCACATGAATGAAGACTGAAACCAATTTAGCCTAACAAAACCTAAGTTATCCCCACTTACATGTGCAATTGAAAGTGGGAGCTGTCATTTGTGTAGTTGTTTCTAATTTTTCAGTCTCATTAAGAGCAGACACAAACTCTCAAATTACTCAAATATCTGTAACAGACATGACATTTTAAAATTGTGTATGGTTGGCTCTTATTACCCATCAGTGCTCATTATATTATTTATGGTTTACTTACCATCTGCTTTGATAAGAAAGAGGAAAGAGAAATTTAAATTATTAGATGAAGTAGGTTTTTTATTCTTCTTCTTGTTTTTGATCCAGTATTGGGGCTTGAACTCTGGCATTGGGAGCTGTCCCAGAGCTTTTTTGCTCTAGGCTTACACTCTACCACTTAAGCGACAGTTCCACTTCCAGCTTTTTGGTGGTTAATTGGAGATAATAGTCACACAGACTTTGTTGCCAAACCTGGCTTCAAACTGCATTCTTCCGATCTTAGCCTCCTAAGTAACTAGGATTATAGATGTGAGCCACCAATGCCCAGCAGAATGGATTATTTTTTAGCGCTGTGGTTATCAATTTTTAGGTTATCCATTTTTTCAAAAATGTACCACTCACTGACAATGTCTTTAAGGACATATCATTCATATGTTTAAGAATTGCTATCTACTGGGGCTCTGGTGGCTCATACCTGTAAATCCTAGTTACTAAGGAGATGAGGTCTGAAGATCATGATTCAAAGCCAGCCCAAGCAGGAAAATCTATTAATCTCCAATTAGTATCTCTCTACACACACACACACACACACACACACACACACACACACACACGAGTAGTGGTTGATAGTGGTAAAGTGTTAACCATTAGACCAAAAAGAAAAAAACACCCAAAAACCAAAACCCTCAAGGACAGGTCCCAGGCCCTGAATTGAAGCCCTAGGATCACCACAAAAAAAAAAAAAAAAAAAATCAAAAAAATCCAAATTATTATTTTCTTTTCTGAGCCTAGTTTCCTGATCTCATCTACTATGCACACCAAGAGATTTATATATATATATATTTGGTCCCATGGGGTTGGTCTTTTGCTTAGACCTACCTTTCCAGGAATTTTAGATAGTAGTTTAGAACTTACTATAAACAAATGTTAGCACTATATACTCAATCTCCCTAACATGAGCAAATTGAAGTCTTTGTGCAGCTACAAAATTAATAAATAGCAGTGATTTGAACTCAAACAGAATGGCCATGCCACATTTTCTGCCTCTCCTAGTAAATCAACAATGGGATTCCTGTGCAATTCTGTCATGTTTATTCTTCAACAACTCAGCAGTGAGCATGCTACATTTATTGTGACTGTAGTTCCATTTTATACCATTTGTGATAGAAATGGTGACAGGTCTTTGTGTCATTTACAGTGAAGTATGATTGCTGTGTTCACCAGGTCAGTGAGCTTTCCCTTCCCTTTTCCTTCCTTTTTCCTTCCCCTTTCTTAGCCTTCTTTTCCCTCCCTCTCCCCCTCCCCCTCCATGTACTTTATATCTTCCCTTTATTTTATTCTATTTTTTATTTACTAGTACTGAGGTTTGAACTCAGGATTTTATACTCGACAGGAAAGTACTTTGCCCTTTGAATCATATCATCAGCCCTTTTTTCTTTGTTTTTCAGATAGAGTCTCATGTTTATGCCCAAGTTAACTGAGACTGTGATTCTCCTACTGAAGCTTCCAACATAGCTGGGATGATAGTATGTGCCACTGTAGTCAGCCTTATATTGGTTGAGATGAGTTCTCCCAAGCTTTTTGCTCAGACTGATCTTGAACCATAGTCTTTCCAATCTTCCCATTTTGTTCAGCCAAATGTTTGTGAAATGGATCTATATTTTTACATGTAGTTGCAGTTATGGCTTGTTCATTGTTGTTGCTTTCTAATATTATTATTGCATATAGATTGTGCCCATCATTTATCTATTCTGCAGTTGATGAGGGGGGCAGTTATTTGTAGTTACTGCTTCTGGACTAATTTGAACACTTGGTAACAGCATTTAACACTGTTGAAAACTACTTGAATGATTCTTTCTTGACTCCCAGAATACCACATTTTCCTGGTTTACCCCTGCTACTTCTTGTTCTTTCCTTTTTTTGTTTTTACAAGGTCTTTCTTCTTCATCAAGTCATTAAATGTCGAAATGCTGCAATGTGTTTTCCAGTGTGTTCGTATCATATCTGTAGTCTAAGTACCACTGTGCCGTAATGATTAACAGATTTATGGTTGTGTCTTCTTCATTGTCCCATTGCAGTTCCTGAATTAGTCTTCTTATAATCTACATATAGGTATCCTAAAAGACTTGGAAGTCAACATATCCAAAATTTGAATTTCTGTTTTTCTTTGGCCATAGCTAATACTATTTTTTAAGACCCCCTACTTCCATAAATGGAATGACTATCTACAATTACACAAACCAGATGAAAGTTGTTCTTGATATCTCTTTCTCTTGTTGAATTTACTGATCATTATTAGTCATTGTCAGTCTTAATATCTGTAAATCTCCCATGCATTTACTTCTGTCCATTTCCACTGCCACTGTCCTAATCTACTAATATTTTAAAACTTTATTATTGCCAAACCTCTAAATTGAGCTCTCATATCCATTCTCATTTCCTCTCAGCCAACTCTTCATATGTTATAAAAGCAATTCTTGGTTTTTCTTTTTAGCAAGATGTTAATCTACCCAGTGTAATAATTTGCTGAAATTACCCTGCAAACTCTGATTGTTGCTTACTACTTTAGGTTGTTTTTTAGTTCTCTTCTTCTTGTTCCATGTTCTCTAAATGCAGTTCTGATGATGGCCTTTGCATTCTTCTCCCTGATTTTTTTCCTGTTTAAATTATATCCCAACTCAGCCATTTCTTCATAGAATATATTTGTTTATGCGGTAGTTGTGGTTTTATATTTATTATATGATAATTTTCACTTTTTAAAAAAATGCTAGGGCTTAAATCCAGGGATTTATGCATGCTAGACAAATGCTTCTACTTCTGGGTTATATTCCCAGCCTTTTTTCTTTTTCTTTTGAAACATAATTTTACTATGTTACCAGGCTGGCCTTTAATTAATTTTTCTGTTAGGCCCCTTAGTAGCTGGGATTACAGGCATGAGTGCCTTCCACCCCCAATCTTGCTTAGTTTTCTCTTCATAGTGTAAGTTCCACAAAGTCAGATCTGTTTTTGTTCACAGGTATATACCCAATGTCTTCAGATAGTAGGACCTAAAATTTCTCAGTCTTAAAAACTATACAACAGTATTGTGAGGTTCACATAATATGAAACATGTAAAAACACCTCAAATGAAATACAAAAAGGAAGTGTAGTAGCTGGTATCATTATTTGCAAGTAAATAGACTCTTGTTACTAAAAATTGTGTTTTTAATTTTACTGTGATCTTGGAATTATGCAAAAAGTGGCATAATGTATTGCAGTTTCAGTTTTCATTCTTTGGTTCTTTGATGTTCCTCCCTCCTAACACTTCTATTTCTCCCTCAATTCTAGTTATCCTCATTTTCTCCTAATCTCCCCGTTTCAATTCTTCCTCTCTCAACCCATTCTATTCTCCAATACTTGTAGAATATGAATTGCTAAATGTATTTGCATTATATTATTTCCTTGCTTCCATTGCCTACTGGATAGTATCAAAGCTCCTTAATGGAACTCTGATGTTCACAGAGGTATATCACTGACAGGAATAATGGAAACTTAGAAAGTTGTACCTACTAGAACTCTATTTCTGAATTGTCTATCACAATGCCTCCCACAGAACTGCATGGCCTTGGTGGTTGGCTACACCAACACAATGCCATCAATTTTGATCTATAAGGAACTTTTTTCATCTAACCCCATTATTTCTGATAATTCCCCAAATATACATTGTTCCTCAAGTTTCACTTTTAGTGAGTAGATATATGTAGTCAAGTCCTCAAGTTCGCTCCACTTGGTTTGAACTTGTTTAAGCTTATTATGATATTGAGGTAGTGTAATTGAGGCTTTGAGGAAGTGAGAATCAATACCAGTTGGTTGGGAGCTGGTAGAAACAGGATAATGGTGTAGAAGATAGTAACATTCATGGTATAGGAGACTACTATGAACCCTAAGGAGAAGAAACCATATGAAGGCTTGATAACCCCATAAGGTACAGTATAGGGTTACTAAGTCTAAGATGATGGAGAGAACTAGGTACTTAAGGAAGATCTGAGGGAGGAACATACAGTTTATAAGGAATTCATCCTACCTCCCCATTTGCCTCCATTGTGCCTGTTACTGCCCCCAGACAAGCACGATAGCATCAAAGATTTTTACGAAAAATCGGATTTCCTTCCTCTTTAGAGAGAGATCTCACCGTAGTATAGACTAGATCATTGCCATTTGCTCTTTAATTGCTTATATGAGTCCACAATGGCAATGTTTCTAGAAAGTAATTTTGGTGAATGTACCCTGAGCTGGCAGAGCTAGAGGATGCTTTGTCCTCACGTCTCAGCAGAGTTCCCCTATGGAAGGCTATGGAATTTATTACTATGCTTGATCAATATAATGCATGGTAGTTTTCCCCTAGGACATGCTTAAGAAATGGGAGAAGATCCAGTTTGGGTAATGTTATTTTGGTTCTCTTACATGTGTTTTAACTAGGGAAGAGCTCATATGACACCATTTATGAGACTCTTACATCATCTGAGGTGATATGTATGTTCAAGTGTTTTGAATGACCAAGTTCAGAAAAAGAGATTTGGTATAGTAAAGTGTAAAAGCTCTCAGCTCATAGTCTCCCTATACAATTAGTCAGCTGCTGCTGATGTAATTGTTATTTAAGTCTCTGGACTTCAGTTTCCTTAGTAGACAAGTGAGTTATATTAGAAAACATGTGTGACCACAAAATAGAATATGTTATGAAGTCACTGTGACAGATTTACTAATTTTTCTATTTTTTTAATCTATCATATGGGCATATTAGCAGCTTTGGGCCTAAATGAAATAGTGACTGAACTACTTGGTTCAATAAAATCATTAATGTAAGAAAGACTAGAGAGACTCTGGAGTCAGAACAGTTTTAATTAAAATTAAATTCTAACTTCACTGTGAGCAAATTTATTGAGGATTTGTTTCCTTCTAGTACCTAAAAATGTGAGACTCAACTCAGACAGTGTTTTGTTTTCAAAAACCAAATAACCCAGTATCTAAACATGAACATAGCCATGCTTGTGGCGCTTGCACTCAACTCGCTCCCACTCTCTCTCTCTCTCTCTCCCTCTCTCTCTCTCTCTCCCTCTCCCTCTCTTTCCCTCTCTCCCTCTCCCTCTCTTCCTCTCCCTCTCCCTCTCTCCCTCTTCCTCTCCCTCCCTCCTTCCCTCCCTGCCCGTCTCTCCCTCCCTCCCCCCCCCTTTTTTTTTTGCCAGTCTTGGGGCTTGGACTCAGGGCCTGGGGCACTATCCTTGAGCTTTTTTAGTTCAAGGCTAGCACTCTACCACTTCAGCCACAGCACCACTTCTGGCTTTTTTTCTAATTATGTTTTATTGAGGAATCAAACCCAAGGCTTCATACGTGCCAGACAAGCACTCTACCATTGGGCCACCTTCCCAGCCCCACTTGTGACTCTTTTAAGCCACTATTTTTTTTTTTTAGGTTTATTCATACATAGTGATGGCTGCTAAACCACTGATTACTGTCCCACTGTGATATATCTCGGCTTCCACAACTTGTAAACCACAAATTCTAGAGACATATAATGAGGGCTAAGGGGGTTGAGCAGAATGAGAAAGGTCAGTTGTCTGGGATAGGCTCCGAAAGATTAACTGGCAATGAGAAATTGTTACTTTTAAATTATTTTTATATGTGCTGGTGTGCTTAACTTGGTATAGTTAATTCAGACTCTTTTTCTTAAATGGAAAAGGGAAGAAGAGATGCCCAGTGTCCATATGCTGAGACCAAAGTTGTTAGCATAACTGCCCAAATTTTGCCAAAGAATTAGATGCTGCTGGAAAAAAACCCAGAGCTCCTATGTTTGCTATCCAAAGTGTTCCACAGTGTTTGGGGGGTAAATGGCATCCCACTATTGACTAGATAGGTGCCAAATGTCTGCTTGGTACTCTTCATGCATATAAAGCAGGCTTGAGAATGTACCGTTGCATATATGAAGGATTCTGTGATGTGGTGAGCTGAAAGCACCTCAGATTAACACAGTTGCTCTCTAACACATTGTGGTCATTTCCACTGCAACCTTTGTTAAAGTTAAAATAAAATGAGGAACCAACTTGAGGTAGAACCAGTTTCCTAAGTGTTGATTTAGTTTTTATTCCTGTGAATACATTGTGATTACAAAATAAGACAATCACAAAGGTCTTATTTTCATAAGCCCATAGACTATAATAATTAATAGTTCTTGCATAGATTTTATAATCTTTTGTTAATAAGTGACTGTAAGTTTAGAAAAATGAAGTTTCTTGAAAAAATCCTACATTTGCAAAACAACTTTTGTGAATATAATAATTTTGAATTTTGTCAAGATGTTAAGATACTGACATTCTGTTGTCATATCAAGATTGCCATCAAAATTGATTTTATTCACCAACAGGCATGATTTTTCAGTAAGCAGTTTTATCTGTTGGATTTCCAGTTCAGTATTTTTATTTTCTCCTTTGCCTTTCATGACTGTTTAATAATTTTAGATTTTGTTACAAAGCCAAATTCCATAAACTCTGGCTTGCATCCTCAAGTTTGTGGAATGGGCAAGTGAAAGAGGGGATAAAGAGAAGTGAATTCCTGTTAACTTTGACCAGGTAATGGACACTGGACATTTGTGAATCAAATCATGTACATCGTGACAAACAGATCATTTCGCTATTGTTTTGCTAGTATACAGGAGTATTAGTTATGATAGAGTCATTTTTCTTATACTTTTTGGATCATAATCTAAGTAACAGCAGTAAATAATGTACTATCCAAGCCCAGCTATCAGCACTCTAAGTTTCCTTGAGTCCAAATTGAAGTATAAATGGACTAAGAGACAATTTTATTTATTTTTTAAATCCCCTATCAGCAGAAAGTAATTAACTGAAGATCTACAATTAGCCTCACAGCAGTCCATATTAACCACCTCCAACCAGCCTAGGTTTTAACAGAGGCAGTGTAATTCTGAAATTATTTTGCAGTTGAAACAGAGAGGCTTATAATAATAACCAGCTTGAAGCACATTTAAGAGTATGAGTTTTTTTCCCCTTTTTCTTTCTTTTTCTGGAGAGAGAGAATTAATATCTTCTCTCTAGTAATTTCATGGTTTGCAAGTGGTTTAAAAACAAATATAAGAAGAGTACTTCCTTTCTAGCTAGCATAAAGCTGTATCTTCTTTGTTAAGTTCAGAAGTAACTGCTTTTCATTATTGAATTAGTTACACTATAACAAAAGAATTAACAAAGTGAATCAAATATTCAAGCATAAATGAAGAAAACTAGAAAGAGGCCCCCTACTCATCACCATTGCTGACTGGTAAGGTAAAATTCTTGGCTCTGCCTTGTTTACCTTTTTTGGTTTGGTTTTGTTTCAAAAGAAATGTTCTCAAAGCGTTAGCATTCTTGCATAATTCAGATACTGCACAAAGCTAACCCTGGGAACCTATTCTGTGGCTCTTTAAATGTTTTTATGAGACCTGCTTTTATAGGTTTAAATTACATTTTGTGACACTATTTTGTGGTTGAATTAGAAACTTTTTTTAAGTTAAACCTGTGATAAGTAATTGTCACAGTTAGCTCCCTGGTACAATACTAATTTGAAGTGACATGTCCATACTGGCCCTCAGTAACATGAAGAAGCCTAACAGGTGTGAGGGGTGTGGCTTCCCATGGGCTCTGTTGAACTTCTAACCAGAGAAAAATAGCAGAAAAAGTGAAATGAACCTTGAATAAAGCTGTCAGCAGTAATTATCTCAGCAACACTTTGTGAGGAGATAAAATAAGCATTGCTGCTTTTATAACCTGAATACGTTTCATCTAAGATAGAGGTTTATCCCATTTATTATAAAGTGGATCATACCTTTTGAGAGATTTTAAGGTAACCTGAGTAATAATTATTATGAAATATACTACTGGACATGTGCATATATATATTTAATTCTTTTGGTATTTAAATTTTGGCAACCTAACTTTTTTCCATGCATCTTGTTTTTTATAAGCTATAGTATAAAATTTCAAGCAGCATATAGAAAATTACATTCTCATAGGATGTTTTCACAAATAGGAAAAAACTTGAAAGCTTGGTTTTCAGGTACTTTTAGAAGTGTTCAATATGTGGGACTGGTCCACGTAACACTGGATATTATATATGAAGGAGCTGAATGACTGCAAGTCATCATGTGTTCACTATTGTATTTGAATGGATTAGGAACCAAGGGAAAGTTGATAAATCTTCTCCAGTTTGTTCTCTAAGCATAATTCATTGTCATTTACATTGACAGCAGTATTTTAAAAGTATGATATATGTAACACATAACTCAAGTGGTAAACTATGTGTATCTGACTGAGATGTATAGAGAAGTTAAAGTTGGATTATTCTATGAATTTTCTGACTACACAAGCTAACTTAAAAATATAATAAAACTACTAAGAAAGTTTTAAACAGGGGCTGGGGATGTGGCCTAGTGGTAAAGTGCTCACCTTGTTTACATGAAGCCCTGGGTTCAATTTCTCAGCACCACATATATAGAAAAGGCCAGAAGTGGCTCAAGTGGTAGAGTACTAGCCTTGGGCAAAAAGAAGCTCAGAGACAGTGCTCAGGCCCTGAGTTCAAGCCCCAGGACTGGGAAAAAAAAGTTTTTATGCCTTAAATACAATTCTGTACTTTTGTCAATCAAATGGCATCTAGAGACTTAAATTTTTAGCTAGTAAGACTAGTTCAAGTTTTAAATGAAAGTGATTCAAATTTTAAATGAAAATGGCATCATTAAAGAAACTTAGGTTCTGACTCTGCTGTTTATTATATAGCTCTGTGGATGGGGCAACATGAGCCTCATTTTTCTTGTTTGGAATAGCCAAATGTGGCTGTTCTTTTTCACTAAAAGGTGATAATAAAGACTAGGTACAGCAGAATACTATAGAGCTATCATGGTCTTCACTTATTCACAAACGTAACCTACAAAACTATTAGCTTTTTTGAAATAGGAACTATTTGCCATAAGCTATATCCCAAAAACTCAGTTGAGTTCTTGGCACAGTGGTTGCTAAATAACTTGAATGAATAAATGATAGTATTTTGCATTCTACGTAAAGCAAGTTTAATACTATTTATTCCCCTGTACTTACATAGCAACACCTACAACATAAAGAATTGATGGAGGCAGATTGCAATTCTAACATTCACAATAATTTCATGACTTAGAAAACCAACAGAGACAGAAATTAAAACTTTGTGAAAATAAGAGAATTGTCCTATTAGCCAGTAGAGTCAGGATTCCAAACTCTGGCAATGCCAGAGTTCATAAACATTGTGCTTTAACATCTCCCCAAGAAAATATGACATCTGTTATACAGAGACATGGTCTTATTGTAACATGTTTTTCCCAAAGCTTTCTTGTTAGGTAAAAATGATTTGAGACACATGGGGGAAGCATTTTATGGTGAAAGTCTTCCTTACTCAGTAGGATACTATCTCCTCCTCAACAATGCTCAAACAGTAAGCCCGCTGATCCACTACAATCACTGGAGTAGTATTGCTGCCAGACCTAGAATTATATCTTCCCAGGTATATGACAAAAATGTCATGGAGAAGTATGATCTGGGCAGGCTTATACAACTATAGGATGACAGAGTTTATGTCTCTAAGAATTTGACTTTTCAGTTAGGTAGTTTCTTAGTCTAACCTATTTAAAACCTCAGCCAGTAATGTTCCCCATGCCTTATCTACCGAGCCTCTTACCTAGGATTGTGAACCTCCTCTTGAGAGCTAACAGAAAGGTGTTTACTTACTTGAGATCTGCCCAAGTAGCAATAGATATAATTGACTACCAAAAGATCAGTGCTTTAGAGGGCAGACAAAATTTGAGGATGGGGAACATATAGGAGGCTAATTTTATAAAGAGGTTGAGCTAAGTTTTGAAGCCCTATTGCTTATATTTTCTCATCTGTGAAATAGAAAAAGGAATAAAACCAGCAAAATAGGAGTAGGCAAATGCAAGGGACACTTTTGGATCCATGAACAAACAAACATGAATACAGTTTATACAAGTATTGGAAAGTAATAGCTGGAAAAATAGGCCAGGTTTTGACACTGAACATCAGTGTGAAAAAAAATTGTTCAGAGGGAAAGAGAAAAGAACCCGGGAATTAATCCAGTGGGTTTTTTTTTTTTTTTTTTGCATTTTCAAAGACTTTATCAAGGTCACACAATGAGAGTCATGTTTCTATTTTAATTCAGCTTCTATGATCTATGTAGTGCTCTGATAATTTAATCCACATTAAAATTAATGTTTTGCACATGTAGCATCATGTTCCAGGCATCATTAGTAGCCTAAAAACAAAAGAATAATACTTACGTTTGCTTTAATTTAATGGTGGCAATGGAAATGAGGGGGAGAGAAAAAAGAAGTGGCCTATAGGTAAACATATTTTAGCACAACTTTTTTCCTGGTAACCTGTTTTGTCTCTCAATTTTGACTAAGTTCATCTCCTTGGAATTAAATGGAAAGTCTGTAGCAGGGTATAACTTTGTAATATATCTTTAAAAATCCTAGTGATAAACAGGTAGTGAAAAAGACTAGAGATAGCTCTTTTGAAACACTCGAGAGCTGTAATACATTTGAACAACTGTGCTTTCCACTGGGTGCATTTACATGAATTTTATGTGGGAAGAAATAAGAAACTTTTAAATATTTTAAACTTGCATTGTTAACTTAGAAGATATTTTATTAAACATTGATTAGTATCTTTTGCATATAGAAAAATTAGATAATATGTTTTTGTTTGCTCTGTGCATGTTTCAGAACACATGTTAATGAGGTTAAATGTAGTTATATAAGCTTAAGTGATATCAATACTGCCATCTAGGTTTAGGCTATCAAAGATTTGGAAACAACTTCAGTTGAACCTTGGAACCAAAAACATATGTGATAATCTTTCTGTCAGGAGCCAAAGGTGGAATTTTGTTTGCCTTTATTTTTATTTATTTATTTTTTTGGCCAGTCCTGGGCCTTGGACTCAGGGCCTGAGCACTGTCCCTGGCTTCTTCCCGCTCAAGGCTAGCACTCTGCCACTTGAGCCACAGCGCCGCTTCTGGCCGTTTTCTGTATATGTGGTGCTGGGGAATCGAACCTAGAGCCTCGTGTATCCGAGGCAGGCACTCTTGCCACTAGGCCATATCCCCAGCCCTGCCTTTATTTTTTTAAGTTACAAAATCAATTAAGTCTATTAGGCTCTTTTAAAGTGTTAGGCACTTTTAAGATTTACTCTTTTTATTGCTGTCAAATTATTACCATTTCTCATATGATGAGGGTTTAAACTGTTGTCTTGTGAAGTCTAACAACTTCCTTGGAAAATGACATTTTGAATATCAAAGCCAAGGTCAGATTACTTCTGTCCAATGCAGTACCTGACATAGAATAAGAAGTTAATAAATCTTCCTGGAATAACTATAGACTATGATTAACTATATGGTTAATACAACTTATTTACATACTAGCTCGGAATTATCAAGAGCACAATTAAGAAAGATCTGCTTATTTTTCAGATCTTTTTTTGTGCTGCACCAGTCTTAATGATTACAATTAATGTATTCAATACATTATTTTCCTCTTTTGCCCTCCACCAGAGGGTGCTCATAAGCAATTAAATGGCATAAGGAAGAAGAAACAGGGCCGTTTTAATTAACAATATGGACTGTTGGTCTCTCAACAGAACTTTTTGATTCTTTTGAAATAGCTTTTGTGGTTTAAAGCTGCCTAACAAATAACAAACTCACCTTCCTATAGCTAGTATTTTACTATAGGTAAACCTGACTCATCTCTCTAAGTAGATGTGAAAGAGACTATGTTATTAGGCTGTGTTAGGCTAGTGTGATAATAGGGCTATTATTCTTGCTATATAACTTTGAGATTTTGGGGGGGGCGCGGAGTAGGGTGGTCCTAGGGCTTGAACTCTGGGTCTGAGTGCTGTCTCTGAGCTCCTTTTTGCTGAAAGCCATCACTCTACCACTTAAGCCACAGCACCGCTTCTGGCTTTTTCTGGTCTGCCTGGTCTGGCTTTGAACTGCAATCCTTAGATCTCAGCCTTCTGTGTAGCTAGGATTACAAGCGTGTGCCACTGGTACCCCAGCTAATGATTGCTCGCTTGTTCTCCCTCCCTCCCTTCCCTCTCTCTCTTTTTTTCCTTCTTTCTCTCTCTCTCTTTCTTTCGTTCTTTCTTTTTCTTTTTCTTTTTTTTTTAAAAAAAACAATCCGTAGATCTCAGCCTTCTGAACAGCTAGGATTACAGACATGAGCCACTAGTATTCAAATCCTTTTTCTGTTAAGCAACCTCTCCCCACCTCCACCTCCACCCTTATCACCATGCCCCAGGACGGGGGGCACTGTCCCTAAACTTCTTTTTAGTCAAGGCTAGCACTCTACCACTTGGGCTGCAGTGCCATTTCTGGCTTTTCCTGAGTAGTTTATTGGAGATAAGAATCTTATAGACTTTCCTACGCGGGCTGGCTTCAAACCCTGTTCCTTAGATCTAAGCCTCCTGAGTAGCTAGGATTACAGATTTGAGCCAGTGGTGCCCAGCAAGCAACCTTAAATTTTTTTTAAAATATTTTTTTCATTTTCTTTTTCTGTGCCAGTCTTGGTACATGAACTCAGGGCCTGGGCACTCTCTCTGATCCTTTTTGCTCAAGGCTATCACCCTATCACTTGAATCACAGTTCCACTTCTGGCATTTTTGGTAGTTAATTGGAGAATCTCTTGAATTTTACTGCCAGCCTGGCTTCGAATGGCAATCCTCAGATCAAAGCCAACTGAGTAGCTAGGATTATAGGCATGAGCCATTGGCACCTGGCAAACAAACATCAGTTTGATAGAAGAACAATCAAGGTAATGTTAGACCACTGTAGGGAAGCATAAAGGTGGGCATTTATAATGTGAAAAAGTAATATTCCATAATGTTTCTTAATTTTGTGTCCTGTCACATTAAAAGAAACAAATGTAATAATCCCATATAAACATTTTAAAGCTTTTTTCTTTTTTGTGCCAGTCCTGGGGATTGAACCTAGGTGCTAGTGAGTCCCTGAACTTCTTATTTGCTCAAGGCTAGCGCTCTACCACTTGAGCCACAGTGCCATTTCTGGCCTTTTCTGAGTAGTTTATTGGAGATGAGAGTTTCATAGACTTTACTGAGCAGGCTGGCTTCAAACAAAGATACTCAGCCTCGTGAGTAACTGGCACCTGGCTTAAAGCATTTTTTGATTAAGATAATTAAATCAAGATATTTATATATATTTTATAACTAGCTGTGCTGTCTTTAAATAAGATCATTTAGTAGAAAGATGTGGATTTAGAGTCAAGAAATTTTTGGAATATAGTTAAGAAGATATGGGAATTGGGTCAAAGAACTATATCTCTCTTTACCTCAGTTTCTCCTCCTGGTAATGGAATGATTAAATTAGATTTTCCTGCTAGGAAATCTTCCTCTTATTTGGCATCTTGTGGGGATGGTAGAACTACTTATTTTAAGAGTAGATCTATCCCATCTCTCTGGAAATACTTGTTACTAGCTTAGAGTGGAATGGATGATTAAAGGACCCTTCGAATTCTAGCATTAATCTTAAGGTCTAAAATAAAACCATATATAGCAGCTTCCCTTGTTTTTCCAACTAGGCTTATTCACATGGTAGTATTTGTGTTTATGTCTTTAGCAAAAGGCCTCAGAATTTGTTACTGTTGATGTTTATTTCATTAAACTGTACTAACTTGCCAAATCAATTGAAGACTATAACACAGCAAGGCCAGATGGCGAACACAGTTTTTGAGATATTTACTCAGGAGTTTTGTAGATAATTGATCTTGACCTGCACATCTCGTTTAATATTCCACTGGTTCCAGATTATTGTTAGTCATTTCCTTTTTAACAGTGTGCTTTCTTATGAAGTGACTAAACTGCTGTTTAACCCTGCTACAAGAATGTGGCAGTGGGCTAGTCTAGACAAGTGGATATGCACTTGGTAACTAGCATTGTTAATAAGCTTGCTTCAACCTGCCACAAATTAAAGCTCTGCGATTTTTCTAACACATAAATGACTAAAAAACAGGAGGGGAGGTACTTGGATTGTGAATAAGAATAAATAAGCTTTTTTGACTTGTATTCTGGTTAACAGTAAATGAAATTTCAGCCTCATGACTTTTAGTTTAGCTTAAAACTTACCTCAATAAAACTTTCCTCTGTCCACCTGAGCAGTGATTCCTTGAAATTTTCAAATGGAGCAGTCTTCAGAGCTTCTTTTGAATAAAGTTGGGAACATGATAAAGTAGAAAATTCTATAGCCTTCAGAGTTAAATTTGCCACATAGTAACTGATTTATCTTGCTCTGCCTTTGAAACCTATTTTATCATCTGTGCAATCACAGTTTTTAATTTGTAGAGTTTTCATGTATAGTAGACATATGTTAAATGCTTAACTATATATCACCTAACATGATGATTGTAAGGTGTTTTTTTTAAAATAAATCTGAAGGCAGTACTTATTACCAGACTCCAAACAAGGTATAGTAGGACAATAATAGTTGTCTGAGTTGATACTTTTTGACACTCTCTCTGAGTTGAAACTTTCTGATATTAACTTTGGCTCACCATTCAGTATTTATGTGACTTTGGACAGGATTCTTCATCTATGTAAGGCTTAGTAGTATCATCTTTAAAATAAGTATTTAACAAGGCACACACCTTTCTTTACTCTCTGCAGAGGCGAGGCTGGACTATACCACAATAAGACCCTGTATCAAAAAATAAAAACGTGGGCTGGGGATATAGCCTAGTGGCAAGAGTGCCTGCCTCGGATACACGAGGCTCTAGGTTCGATTCCCCAGCACCACATATACAGAAAACGGCCAGAAGCGGCGCTGTGGCTCAAGTGGCAGAGTGCTAGCCTTGAGCGGGAAGAAGCCAGGGACAGTGCTCAGGCCCTGAGTCCAAGGCCCAGGACTGGCCAAAAAAAATAAATAAATAAAAACGCTACCCATTACTTTGTGTGTAAATAGCAATACATACTAGCGGCCACATAATAGCAGGTAGTACACAATATTTAAAAGTAATGAGTGGTTTTGTTGATTTTTGTCAAAACTTGAAAGATGGTATACTTCAAAATGTGTGTAGTTTATTGTAGGTCATTTATAACTCAATAAAGTAATACTTGGGGCTATTGATATGTCCATTCATAGCTTCATAATATTTTAGTAATTATATTTAATACCAGTGCCAAGAAGCATTCACAAACTTAGATGGAATTAATTCCAGCATTGCCCTGTTAGGATGATAACAAGTTTGAGATTTTAAAAAAATAACAACTTTGCTTTATTAATGTTTATTTTAATGCATGAGGGAATGATTTTATCTTTTAAATTTTTTATTATTATTATAAAGGGTGACATACAGAGGGGTAACAATTACATAAGTCAGGCAAAGAGTACATTTTGGGGAGGACAATGTCATCTCTTGCTTTTTCCCAGTTTTCCCCTCCTAGTCCCACCCATATGTTCTGTTTTCAACATAGTGTCCAGTGAATACCATAGTTACATTTGCTCACCCTTTATCCCTCCCTTTCTGTGCCTCCCCTTGTATTCACAAAGACATATAAACAAACAGAAAAGGAAAGAAAACAAAAACAGCAAAAAACTTGTTTTTATTTCCTGGAGTTGATTTCAATAAATGTTATTTTGTTAGATCAGATGCACATAGGCATTGTGCCTTTCTGTTCCTCTCCTACGGATGTCATCCTTTGGTCTCACTGTGTGTGAATGCCTAGAGACCTGTATAATTTATTATGTCCTGGTATTTTAGATCTAGTTTCTGCAATTGAGAGAAAACATGCTGTCTTTGTCTTTCTGAACTTGGCTTACCTCACTTAACATAATTTGTTCTAGATCCATCCAAGGTGACATAATATTATTCTTCCTAACGGCAGTGTAAAATTGTCCATGTGTATAGGCATCACGTTTTTTGGATCCACTCATCTACTGTAGGACATTTGGGCTGGTTTCACAACTTGCCTATTGTGAATAATGCATCAGTGAACATGGATATGCAAATTTCTTCATGGCATGGTATCCTGGCTTGTGATGTTTTAGGTAGATGTAGGTAATTATTTTTAAATTGATTTTTAAACATACGTATGGAATATTAAAGTTATAGTGTCAGAACGGTCTAGTTGGGAAGATTATTAAAATCATATCAGTGTACTTCCAGTTTTTACTTTTAGCAAGATCTGTCAGTCTGCTTTTCACTTTAAATAGATCCTTAACCTAAGCATAATTTTATAATATGCATTTATTTTTCCTTTTATGAATAGTAATTCTTTGAGTTGTGCATTTTTGTAAATATTAGGATATTTCATTATGATGTTAAAAATTACATCTATTTATACCACCACTGATTTCACTATAAAAGTCTTGAAGCATTGAGTTCTTATGCTCATGAGAGCTGATAATTTTCCAGTTTTTTTGTTCTTATATGAAAACTCAGGTTTTGTCATTAGCCAATTAATACTATCAGACCGGTTCCTTGAAGTAGTCAACTCACTTCATTCATTGTGTGTGTGAGCCTGTGAAGTGTTCAAGTCCAAATAACCAGTTTCTGCCAATCATGTTTTTTTAAGTAGTAAAGGTGTTTCATAAAAGCAGTGCTTAGTTAAGCACTTAACCAAGTGCTTTCCTCAACACAACTCTTATATGTCAGTACCCAGGAGTCCTTTATTCGTACTTCCCTTTTATCACACAAAATATTAAAATATAATAAGACTGAAGATTTAATGTGAAATAATAAGTTTTTGCTGATTCACTAGGGGTATATTTTACAGTGAATACTGGCAATGGAAATTTTAATACTATTATGATTTGCTTTAAATACCAGAAGATTTGCCTACCATCACTTTTTTTAATCATTAATGTATTAACAGAAATACCAGATGCCACTTAATTATTTTTATGAGATAATTTTGACTCCATGGATAGTTTGAAATGATCTTAATAGCCTTGTATCTAGAGATCATACTTTGAAAATAGTTGGTATAGGTACTATGTTATTAATACATTATTAAGTATTTTAATAGGAATAAAATTTTCAACTTTTAAGAATATACACTTACAGATGGAGTGTGTACTATGAGGCAAAGTGTCTCATTTAAGCTATTCTAGTAGAAAGCCTGTTAACAAGTGAATAGCAACTTTTATAGAAGAAACAAAAGTCTGAGATGTGAAGTATTGGTTGTAAAAGTAAAGCTATCACATTTTTTTACTCTAAACGTCCATTATGGATTTTATCAATGGATTCTCTGTGTGTGAAATATCACATGATGCTAAAGTTAAAAAAATATATGCTAATCAAAGAAAAAAGTTCACGCTATGCTCAACTGTCTCCTAAATAATGCTTTTTTTTTTTCATTTAAAGAAGTCAACAATAATTTAAATGCTTGCCTTTTCCTTTAATTAATTACCAGAGCAAATTTACTTTGTTGGTCACTTTTCTTCATGTCTAACTTAAATATAGTTTGTCACCCTTAAATTTCTATCATTGATAGTGGACAAGACCAGTTAGATATAATCTTTTTTATTGTAATGGTGATGTACAGAGGGATTATAGTTACATAAGTCAGATAATGAGTACATTTCTTTTTGAACAGTGTTACTCCTCCCTCATTTTCTCTCACTTTGAAGTAAAATCTTAACTACTGCAGTTCTTTGTACTTAAAAGAGCGGAGGATCAAGGTTTGAAGTCAGCCTTGGTAGACAATTCAAAAAGTTTGGAAGTGTGTGTGGCTCAAGTGGTAGAGTATCAGCTGTGTGCAAAAAAGGAAACTAGGAGCCTGTGGCTCTGAGTCTCTCAAGCCCCAATTTCTCTCCCTCTCTTTCTCTCTCACACACGCATGTGCACATACACACAAACATACACGGCCTTATTTTATAAATATATTTTATTTTATAAATATGAATACATACACATAGTTACACTAATACTTTAGAATTACTACTTTGGTCAACCACCATATTTCATAAAGTAGTTTTATTCATAATGTGTCCCTCCTTTTTAATTTACACACAATTAGGCTGTGTTCAAAAGAAGTTATAACTGTAACCCCTGTGTATTATCACCTTTGCAATTTTAAAAAAGGAGAATTTAATCAACATGTCTCTTCTCATGAGACCTAAAAATGATGATCATTGAAATGAGCCTATTTCAATGTAGTTTCATTGCCTTGGGGTTTTATTTTGTTGTTGTTGTTGTTGTTGTTGTTTGCACGGTGCATGTGTGTGTGTGTGTGTGTGTGTGTGTGTGTGTGTGTGTGTGTGTTCTTTTATAGATTTTTTTTCCCCAGAGCTGAGGACAGAACTTGGGGCCTTATACTCACCAGGCAGGTGCTCTTCCACTGAGTTAAATCCCCAGCCTCTTCAATGTAGTTTCAAAGCCAACTTTCACATAGCATACCATATTTGACCCTTTCAGAAGTCCAGTAAGATAGTCAGGGGGTTACCACAATCAGTATATGAGAAAATTGTGGCCCATAAAGGAGAGATGACTTTCTAATATCCGGAGGCTAGCTAGGCAGCACTCTGTTCTTGGCCCAAGTCTCTGTCCATTGTACTGCTCTCTGCATTTGGTTGTCAGTGATACTTACTATTACCATTTTATTACCAGAGGAGTTCATAGTTGTGAAGAATATTTTTTTCCCAATGAAAAATATTGTGCAGACTAGTGTGACTTGAAATTAAGTCTGCGCTTCCCTTCCATAGAGACAGAGGCTCGTAGGCTTTTCTGTCCAGGCTGACCTGGAACCACAGTCATCCCAGTCTCAGCCTCCTGTGTAGTTTAGGATGACAGGTGCATACCACAGCTCCCAGCTGTGAGTTGAGAAGAGGTTTCCACAATTTTGCTGTCCAGGCTAGCTTCAAACCTTAATGCTCCCATTTTCAACCTTCCAAGTAGCTAAGATTATATGAGTAAGCTACCAGTGCCCAGCTATAAACTTTAATGATATCTAAAGTTATTTGGTAGTACCGATTGAAACATAAATGACATTGTAACTCTGTGCTAAAATTAAAAACAAACAGAAAATGCCTTCAGTGGTCATTGTTCCTGACAATCTTACTGCCCTGGAGTAGGAATATAAGGTATTATTCTGCTAGTCAGAAAAGTAGCAAACATATACTGAAGTGGGAAGTATGTATGACTTTTGTCTTATTTTCTATTTAACCATCTGTTGTCTCATGAAAGTTAGCCTTAATTACAATGGTATCTATATGTGGAAAAAATATAAATTTTAAAATCTTCTTGATGATGCAATGCCCAGACTACTAGAGTAAGCTTTCTAGTCAAGTTTTAAAATAATAGAACACAAAATATCTGAAAAATAAAATTATCTTATGAAGCATAACCACATTTTGTTTAAAATAATGGATTCTGTGCTAGGTACTGGTGGCTAGCTGCTGGGTACTTAGGAAGCAGAGATCTGGAGGATTGCACTTTGAAGCCTGCCTGGGCAGAAAAGTCTGTGAGACTTTCCACAAAAGCTAGACTTTTGAGGTATTGCTTAAGTAGTATAGAGTACCAGTGAAGCAAGCAAGCTGAGTAAGAGGCCCTGAGTTCATACCCCAGTACTGCCAAATAATATAATGATAACTAGTTTACACTTTAGTACTGCTAAATATGATGATGATAATGAAATAATAATTTTGCTTCCACAGATGTGTCTTGCTGAATCAGGGCTGTCTTATCCCTGTCATCGACTTACTGTGGGTAGAAGATCTTCACCTTCACAGACGCGGGAGCAGTCAGAAGAGGTAGACTTTTTGACAACTTTTCATTGAACAGAAAGTGTATATTCCTCTATTTGTCTGACACCTTCTTTTCCATCTTCTGTTTGTCTACCTCCTCCTCCTTGTCCTCTTCCTCCTTTTCATGCTGATACTGACCTATAACTTAGGGCCGGAGTACTGTCCCTTAGCTTTCTTGCTCAAGGCTAACTCACTACCACTTGAGCCACAGCTCCCTGTCTAGCTTTTTGCTGGTTAAGTGGAGATTAGAGTCTCAGGGACTTTCTTGCCCAGTTTGGTTTCGAACCACAATCCATAGTTTTAGCCTCTTGAGTAGGATTATAGATATGAGCCATCATCAACTGGCTACCCATTCTTCTTTATCTGCCATAGTTGATGAATGAGTTGTAAAGTTTACATAGTGTGAATAAAGTCTCTGTATATGTGGTGCTGGGGACTCGATCCCAGGGCTTCATCTATATGAGGCAAGCACTCTTGCCACTAGGCCATATTCCCAGCCCAAGTCTCTGTAAATTTTTGAAGGCAGACAATTCCATATGTTATTACTAATATGCACCTTTTTCTTTTAGTTTCTTGTTTTAATGGGTAGAATTCATGGTAGATATTTGGGGGGGGGTTGGGGTTTTGAGAGTTTTTGTTTTTATGTTTTGCTTTTGACTGTGTAGTTCAGTACACTTATTAAGATTGATCTTGACAGTCCTTTATCTCATTGTTTTTGAGTTCTTTTGATAATAGACACTACTTGATACTGGATAACAAAGAAGAATAACAGTGTATCTATACCGATGTGTTCAGAGTTGAGGATGATAGATTAATAAACTCGTAATGTCATAACACCAAAAGCACAATGATAGCAGTATGCATAGGCTAGTGTAGAAACAAAACAAAGGGGTAAATAAGTTGAAGATGTTTGCATTGTTATTCAGTGTGTTATTCATAGGCCTCTACAATATTAAAAGGCAATATCTTACTTCCATCCCATGATGACATGCCTAACTAACTCTGACTATAAAAAAAAATGAGAAGAGAGCCTGAACATGACAATTTATTCTTTCAAAAAGTACTTGGTTGCCAGGCTCCAGTGGCTCACTCCTGTAATCCTAGTGGAGGCTGAGATCTAAAGATCACAGTTTAAAGCCAGACCAGGCAGGAAATTCTTGTGAGACTATTACCAAAAAGCTGAAAATGGAGCTGTGGTTTAAGTAGTAGAATGCTAGCCTTTAGCAAAGAGAGAAAAAAAGGCTGAGTTAAAGCCTCAGCACACACATAAGAGTACTTAGTGAAATCCTACTGTGCACTAGAAAAAGTTACCACCACAATTTAAAAATAATATAACATTATGAATACATATATATTCAACCTTAGAACATCTAAATATATAAGGCAAATATTTATCCTAAATATATAAGACGAAATTAAAATGAAAACAAGTTGTAATAGAATTTATTTTAGACTTTAAAATAAAATAGACTTTGCTAGGAGACCTCACTATCCCACTTTCAGCACTGGAAAGATTATCATTGGGACAATGGAATTATATTACACTGTAGACCAAGTTGGCCTACTAAGAGAGGTGGTAAAGTACTTCCTTTCATGCCAAAGACAAAATTTCTCAGGTTAATAAGTAACGAAAGTGAGTTCTATGCTCAGGTTCCTAAGATCTACAATGGGACTGAATCTTTTTTTCCCCCATAAATCTGTAAAAAAAAGTTTATATGAGTTTTGTGGTCACACTTCAACATAGATATCTATCTGTAGGTAGATAGATAGATAGATAAATTGGAACAGCCCAATAATGAGTGAGGAAATTGAATCTGTAATGGAAAACTTCCCACCAAAAAAGTCCAAGAATCAGTATTTTCATTATCTTTTTGGCCAGTCCTGGGGCTTGGACTCAGGGCCTGAGCACTGTCCCTGGCTTCTTTTTGCTCAAGGCTAGCACTCTGCCACTTGAGCCACAGCGCCACTTCTGGCCATTTTTTTCTGTATATGTGGTGCTGGGGAATCGAACCCAGGGCCTCATGTATATGAGGCAGGCACTCTTGCCACTAGGCCATATCCCCAGCCCCAATCTTTCAGAACTTTAAAGAGAAGAAAATACTTCCAAACTCATTTTACAAAGCCAGTATTACTCTGATATTACAGTTAGATTATGACACTACAAGAAAAGACAATTATCCCTGGCCAATATCCCTGATGGAAATGGATGCAAAAATTTCCAACAAAATATTAGCAAACCACATTCAACAACTTATTAAAAGGATTATTCACCATATGTGGATTATACAATATTCAGATGGTTCTACACAAGTCTTACCCAAAAGGTAGGATTACAGGCAGTTGCTCAGCTCTAGCTTTCTATGAACCAACAATATACTACCAAAACAGAAATTGTGAAAGATCCCATTTATAATAGCAGGTAACCCTTAGGAATAAATTTAACTAAAGAATTTTTTAAATCTGTATACTGAAAGTTATAATATATTATGCAAAGGCAGTGAGGAAGAATAAATTTAACTAAAGAATTTTTTTAAATCTGTATACTGAAAGTTATAATATATCATGCAAAGGCAGTGAGGAAGACACAAATAAGTAAGCAAGCTTGAACAAAAAGAAGAAAGCTGGATACATTACCCTACCTGACTTCAAAATATATTACACAGCTATTACATTTAAGAGCCTTGAAATGAACCCATGCGTTTTATAGGGCTCAGCTGATTTTCAACAAAGATGCAAAAAACTCACAATGAGAAAAAGAATGCAGAATGAAGAATAAAATCACATGTTTAACTCAAGCTATAAACAAAAAACAAAAAAAATCGATGAAAACAAATATAAGAGTTGATACTATAAAACTACTAAAAGAAATCGGGGGAAAAAATCTCCACAACATTGGCCTAGACATCAGTATTTTCGATTTAATCTCAAATGCCCAAACAAAAAATGTAAAAATAGACAAATGAATTACATTTTTAAAAATCTGTACATTTCTCTGAAGTTTTTTTCAGTCCCCAGTATGCCAGGGTGGAAGCTAAGCCTTTGACACATGGACATTTGGAGGACATTGTTTCCAAACTGTAGCAGCTACTAAGTGCTGATGCAGTAGGAGAAAAGGGGACCTTTGTACACAGTTGGTAGAAAGGTAAATTGAATTCATCCATTATGGAAAAGTATGGAGGGTCATCAAATAAATTTAAAACAGAACTGATACACACACACACACACACACACGCAATCTTATTTCTAGTATATATCCAAAGCAAATGAAATCATTATGTTAAAGAGATATTGGCACTGCTCTTGCAGTATTTTCCACATGATAGAATAATGCAATGACCAAAGTACCTATTAACAAATTCCTAGAGGAAGCAATCACACACACACACACACACTTCAGACTTTAAAATGAAGGAAATTCTGTCCCTTGCCACCCAGTTGAACCTGGAAGACACAATGGTAAATAAACCAGACAGAAAGTACTTCATGGTCCTACCTGTATGTAGAAACTAAAAACTCATTGAAGTAGAGAGTAGAATGGTGGTTTCCAGAGTTTGAAGAGGGCCAGATCAAAGGTGTGTGGCTTTCATTAAACAAAGTAGAATAAATTTTGAGATCTGAATATGGCTAATAATAATGTTCTGTAAATTTCAAATTTGCTGTAAATAAATTTCTGATATTTATATTACAAATAAGTGACAAATTCTTAAATGTAGTTCCATTTATTCTATAATATGTATTTATATGACTATATATTCAGAATATTAATAGTGTACCCTATAAACATACAACTTACTATTTGTCAATTGTTTTATGAGCAAAGGATTACAAATGTATCTCTCCAAAGAATATATAACAAATATCCAATAAGAACATAAAAAATGATCACCATCTCATCTGCATTGTGATACTATTTTTTAAAAATAGAAAATAACAAATGTTATCATATATCAGGAAGCTATGATGAACTCTTGTACTGTTGGAAGGCATGTGAAATTATATAGCAACAATGGAAAATGGTATAATTCCTCAAAAATAAAAAAAATTTCATTGCTATATGATTCAGCAGTTCTACATCTGGTTATATGCTGGTAGGGTCTCAGATATTTGTATACTCATATTCATAGAGATGGTATTCACAGTAACTTAAACATGAAACAACTCAAATGCTCTCTAGTAAATGAATAAATTGCAAAATGTAGCCTATCTGCTGAAAGGAATATTGAAGAGGAAGGACATTCTGACAAATGCTACAATATAGATGAATATTCCAAGTAAAATAAGTCAGTCACAAAAAGACAAATAACTTATTATTCTGCTTACATGATATACTTAGAGTAATTAAAATTGTAAAGAAGGAAAGTAGAATGATGGAGGGCATCGGGATGAAGAGGATGTGGAGTTGTTCGTGAGTATGGATGGTAGTGGCAGCTCATTGTTGAGGATATTGATTGATTAATTGATTGATTGCCAGTCCTGGGGCTTGAACTCTGGGCCTGGGTTCTGTACCTGAACTTCTTGTTCTCAGGGCTAGTGCTCTACCTACCACTTGAGATATTGGCATAGTGATAAAGAAGACTTGTTCAGTATCTATTCAGAATCTAACTACATACCTATTTTATGCCAAGAGCCTTAATCTCCTGCTATGATCTTAAAAAGCTCATAAAAAAGAGAGGGTTTTAGCCAGCACCAGTGGCTTACACCTGTAATCCTAGCTACTCAGGAGGCTGAGATCAGAGAATCACAGTTCCAAGCCAGCCCAGATCAGCCAGGGCAGGAAAGTATGTGAGATTCTTTAATCAGCTACTCAGAAAAAAAGCCAGAAATGATGCTGTGGCTCAAAGAATGCTAGACTTAAGCACAGAGAGGCTCACGGACAGAACACAGGCCCTGAGTTCAAGACCCAGGACCACCCTCCCAAAAGGGTGGAGGGGGGTTGTTTGATTGTTTGTTTAAACTGGCAGCAATTGGCTTATGCCTGTTATTCTAGCTACTCAAGAGGCAGATATCTGAGGATCATGGTTCAGAGCCAGCATGGACAGGAAAGTCTGTGTGATTCCTATCTCTAGTTAACCACCAAAAAGCCAGAAGTAGAGCTGTGGCTCAAGTGGTGGAGCTCCATTCTTGAGGAAAAATGCTAAGAGAGAGCACCCAAGCCCCAATACTAGTGTGCACATGCATATGCGTGTGCACACACACACAGCTACACCTTTATGCCAGAGCAAGCCTGCAACCACAATTCTCTGATCACAACCTCCCTTATAACTGAGATGATAGGTATGCATGACCACATCTGGATGGACTCTCTTGAACTTTTTTGCCCAAGCTAACCTTGTATCTTGATCTTCCCTGCTGAGTAGCTAGGATTATAGGTGTAAACCACTGACACTTGACCCTAGAAATACATTTTGATTTTGTTCTCTTCATGCAATTTCCATTGCTCACTGTTCAAGTGGTCTCTTCCTTAGAAATTTAAAATAGGTCACTTTTCTCATGTCTTTAAGTGTAATCTGTCCTATGCAAGCAGACTATACCAAATAACACAGAGCCATGAGAGTTGTTTCCTTAAATACTTAGTCCCTGCCTAAAAGCCTCTGTTGAGTTTCTTATTGCCATCAATAGTAATGTTCAAATAATCTTAAACATAATTTTAAGGACTGACATGGTATAGCTTCATCAAACTTTTTTGCCCTTATGGCTAGTTCATACTTCTTGCACACACATGCAAGTAGTAATTTTTTGTTTTTCTGGATTTTCATCGATCATATCCAACTATTTACTCAGTTTTTTCCCTTATTGTATAACTCCCCTCTTCACCCATCTGCCCATACAAATATTCCACCACAATGCTATCTACTTTAAATCTTGGCACTGTGTGACATCTTGAACAGTCTTCCTAATAGTCCCCGAGGGACTAAATTACTCTATTCTTAAATAGCATTTAGTTATATTGTTTTTGTTTCTCTTACACTAAAAAATACACCTGCAAGTAAATATATTTTCCTTTTAGAGTGGGAACTTCTTGTAGAAACTATGTATTACTTCTGTATTCTTAGCTTTTAACTTTGTGCCTTAACATAATATATGGTTGGTAAATATCTGCTAAAAAAGAAAAACCAACCCATTTACTTTAGTTATGAGATTGCTTTGATGTTGTATTTTCATTTGTAAATGTTTGTCTCAAATAGTTTAGTTGTCATCTCCAGGAAGTCTTCCATGATCCCTCTCACCATGAGTTGAGTTAGGTACTCTCCTGAGAATTTGTATTTCATAACATTATCTTTCAATATTATAACTATCTGTATATATTATATAGTACTCCTGGAGAGAGCATGGACTACATCTTTCACACAAATCCAGAAAATGTAGTGTGAACAGCTAAAATAGAATAATAAAATTTGGCTATTTTTAAAAGTCTGAATCAACAGCTTCTCTTCATTCTAAGCATTTAAGGCAGCCATGACTGATCATGAGATTATCTGTTCTCATCAGCAAACATTAATGAAAAAAAAGATTGTTTATCTCATTTTTTAGAAAAGCTTTTCCTAACCTGTGAGATGGCTGATAAGAAAATGTGAAGAGATTGGGAGTTCCTTATACATAATTAAGTAGTTCATTCTTGCAGATACTTCAATAATTCATATTTGAAATATACTTTTTTCAACAAAATCGGCTTTTAGATACCGCCATTTGAAGGTGTTGTTGTAGGATTTCATTTTCTAGGACTTAACAGACTGGAGGATTCTGTACTTTGTGGAGCCAAAATGAATAACAGGTGATAAGAAAGAATTAAAATCATTTTTAACATAAAGTAAGACCTTACTATGGAAAGAGGAGGGAAATCATTTGATTAAAAACTCAATTTGGAGAAAGAATAAATGTTAGACAATGGGATAGAAGGAATGAGAAAAGAAAGGAAGCATATGTGGAATATTCTTTGCTTTTCCTGCTCCATATCCCCAAACTCTCATTCTTAATCTGATGCCTCTCAAAAGGAGGAATGAATACTAGACAAGACTAGGTGAAAGCATGATTCTGCGCATTAATGCTTGGGTTTGTCCAGGGAGGAAATACTAAACTTAACAATTTTAAAGTTGTTTCTTGGGGCCTGAAGTGCTTCAGAGGTACCCTAACTGTTACACAGATATGAGTCCAAGAGTTTTACACTCCCTATTGCCCTCTTCCTCCATGAGAACAGCCATAATTTTTAAAAAATCAATTGAGCACGAGCATTGTATATTATGGACTATATATAAATTTTTGAAAAAATAGGTTAGATCCCTTCCATCTTTAAAATCTATAGTTCAATAAGTGGCTAACCTCCAATGTCCTTTCTAGCTAAATTTTATTTGTCTTTGATTCTGTTTCTCTTAATGTTTTTCTAGCATAGTTACCTTTAAGGTTAGGTTCATTTGCATAGACTGAGGATCAAATAGTTCCCCTCTTTTTTTGTTTTTTCTTTTTTCCTTTTTTTGAGATGGTCATGAGGCTTGAATTCAGGACCTGAGCACTGTCCCTGAGCTCAAGGCTAACACTCTACTATTTAAGCCATAGCTCCATTTCCAGCTTTTTTAGTAGTTTATTGGGAATAAGAGTGTAACCACCTTTCCTGCCTAGGTTGGCTTCAAATCATAATCCTCAGACCTCAACCTCATTAGTATCTAAGATTACAGGCACCCAGCTTATTTTCCCACTTTTTCTTTTTTTTTTTTTTTTTAGTTTCCCACTTTTTATAACTTAAAAATACATTGCACTTGTTTAAAGGATAAACATTCCACTTACACAATAGTGTTTGTAGACGACTTGTTGAGCATAGTACAAACAGGCATTTGGTCAAATACTTTGCCTGGACCATCTTCTCACCCAAGACATAAATATTTGTCAATACTCAAACACAGTTCAATTTTTTTTTTAATCCCAGTATTAAAAGTCCATTCCAACCTGGAAAATATCATCCCCATTCATATTTCAAGTCTGCTGTTTTTAATACTTTAAGCTTCAACTGTTGTTGCTGAAAAACAAACACTGCATGTTTATCAGTGCTTAACACATAGTGAATTCACTATAAATGCTTATTGAATCAAAATATCATTATATTTTATGTCAAATAGCCTTCAGTTTGCATAGCTAATATAGTCTATTTTATGACATCTCCTCGTAGCATTGTGTGACATACCTTATATAATCATTTCATTCATGAGAAATTTAAGAACCACTTCCAAGAGGAAGTGATATATTTGAAACATGAACATTGCTCCCATCATCAAATCTATAATGTGAGTATGTATGTACATATGTATGTATGTATGTATGTATGTATGTATGTATGTATGTATGTATGTATGTATGTATATGTGTGTGCACACACACCAGTCCTGGGGCTTGAACTCAAGCCCTAGGTGCTGTCCTTGAGCTTTTTTGCTCAAAACTAGCACTCTGCTACTTGCACCACAGTTGCACTTCCAACTTTTGCTGGTTAATTGGAAAGTCTCATGGACTTTTCTGTCCAAGCTCACTTCAAATCATGATCCTCAGATCTTAGACTCCTTAGTAGCTAGGATCATAAGCATGCGTTACTGATGCCTGGCTACTGTTGGCTTTTTTGAAAGACTCACTTATTACTTTGTCTCTGACTTTTCAAGTTGTACCCATTTTCTTATTGAGCACTTAATTCCATATTCTTGGCTAGGGATAAAACAAAAACCCGTGGGTTCATTAAGTTTATAAATAACCTTCATTTTCTGGCATTCTCCAAACTTTGGTCTACCTTACAGCAGGTTCAGTAATATATATAAGCCTTAAAATGAAAAGCATTACGCTTTAATTTACTAAACAAGTCCTTATTTGATAACACTAATAGTCTGTTGTAATTACATAAATTTAGATTTTGATATGTTGAAGTCAATATGAATCTAATCGGGACTTTCCTTAAATAGCAAAGCACCGATGTTCATATGGTTAGTGATAGCGATGGAGATGACTTTGAAGATGCTACAGAATTTGGGGTGGATGATGGAGAAGTATTCAGCATGGCGTCATCTGCCCTGAGAAAATCTCCAATGAGTGAGTATTAATAGCTCTTTGGGGCCAGCATTATAATTCTCCTTTCTAAAACTCATAGTTAGAAACAATGGTGAACTTTAGATTTTTGAGATAAAAAATAAAAGGAGTGGACATTCTTCATTAGAACCAGTCTTCTGAGTTTTGATTTTATTAAGCCCAAACTCTCAGTGTAATAGTAAAAATTACCAAAAAAAATGCAAGGAAATGTAAATTTTGTTTCATATGCATAGTGTTTCCCACATCTTATCAAAACATCAGTGTGAGGAATAGTAACATTACTTTTTTATTGACTAATAGTTATCTTTGGAAAGGAAAAAGTAAAGTAAATGTACTGTCACTGTCACTTCTACTTGTGAGATGTGTAATGTAGAAATAAAATAATACTAAGTGCAAAATGACTGCTAAAGTTAATTCTTAAGTGACTCATTCACTCTGTGAAATTATAGAACTCCTGAGGGCAGAAGTAGATGTAATATTTAAGTGAAGTTGACAATTTTCCTCATTAATGAGGTCTTTAGAATAATGTCAGATCGTTTAATATAATTTAACCACAAGATATCTATCAAGAAAATATTAAGATCTTATTTGACAGCTGGCACATACATTAGATGCTTGCCAGAATTGTGTCTGCTGATTTCCACATTTTATGAGCTTGGAGTTTTTTTAAAGATTTTTTTTTGTTCTGGCTTGATGAAATCTTCTAATGTATGTTGAGTTAAAATGTCCCCTCAGATATATCACAGAAGCTAAAGCTTAATTTTATTTCCTCTTTATTGATTAAATATATTTCTTATATGTGGGATTAGATGTTATGTGGTTTGTTTTTGTGTCTATTTGTTTTGTTTTTTTGGTTTTTGTTTTTTCTTTTGTTTGTTTTTTAGTGCCAGAAAACGCAGAAAATGAAGCAGATGCCTTATTACAATTTACAGCAGAGTTTTCTTCAAGGTAGGGTTAGGACATTAACTATATAAAATTGGTGTTGTTTTATGCTACTGTGATTTTTCTGAGGCAATTTTAATTATAGATTGTTTAAACTTTTGCCATAAAGTACTCAAATGATGTCTTTATAAGTATACATTGTCCTGATAAGGAAATATGAGGCAAGCACTCTTGCCACTAGGCCATATTCCCAGTCCAGGAAATACATAATTGTTAAATGTGAGCTAACTAGTAAACCATATGCTACTTCAGAGAAATACATCACTTAATCTCTGTACCTTCATCAAAATTTAATAAATGAGTTACTAATAACTTGATTGTGTTTCCCAAAGGACTAGGATATTGTATACATTTTTAGTCCATCCTGGGACAAACAGACAAAATGAAATTTAAATGATTATTAGGTTTCTGTAGACAGATAGGAAGAATCACAGTGCCAGCCAGTCCAGGCAAGATACAGTTAATACGACCTTATTTCAACCAGTAAGCCATGCGTGGTGGTTCTAGCTACTTGAGAGACTCAAGTTGGAGGTTTTTCAGTTCTGGGCCAGTCCTAGACAAAAACATCAGACCTAGCTTGACAAATAACTGAAACAAAAAGGGCTGGAAGTATAGCTAAAGTGATAGATTGCCTTTCTGATCAGCTTGGGGTCCTGAATCAAACTGCAGTACCAGTAAATAAATAAGTAAATAAAATTTTCAAATAATTTAAAATTTTTAACAGTAAGTTAATTTTTTTACTTTTATTTTGGGATTCTTTAGCATTTCTTCTCTTAAGAACTCATAAAATGTTTTTGTGCATTTGGGAACTTTTGAGGTGTTTAATTATGAAGAGAACTAATATTAAACCCTTAATTTGATGTAAACAATATTTCTCTTTAGTATTAATTCTTATATAATATGAGAACTTTACATGAAATTATTTACATCAACTAAAATAGGAAGCTAAAACTGTCAATGTGAGTAGCCAAAAAGTTAGTTGCTCCTTATCAATGGCATTTTAAGTACAGCATTTGTTAGTTAATAATTAAAATCCTAGACTTGCAATAAGTTAGTATAGGCAAGGAGAACTGAAAAAACATGTTTTTTTTCCAAGCTTTTAAAGAAATGCCTTAAATTTACCTTTACTAGATACTAGCCATAACATTTACTTAAAAATCATTGATTAGACTTCTGAATTTGAAATGCATCTTAATATATTCAATTTTTCCTATAGATATGGTGACTGCCATCCTGTATTTTTTATTGGCTCATTAGAAGCTGCTTTTCAAGAGGCCTTCTACATGAAAGCTCGAGATGTGAGTACAATTTTACTTTTCCTAATTAAAAAAATGCATCTGATAGATTTACCACTAGGCCTGAGGAAATATTTAATAAATATATTGTTTTTGTTTTGAGATTGAAAATATGGTCTTTGTTTTATGTACCAGTCTGCTCTGGAGGCTCACATCAGACTATTCATATAATGTACCCCCTGGATTTTGCAAGAGGCAATTTCTGCGGCAGGATTTTTTTTTTTAATTTGGTTGAGGAGAACATACTTATATGTGATCAGACTATATGTTCTTTTCCATTACATTATTGGTAATTTCTTGATAGAGGCTCATTCTTTCCCCAAAGTAAGTATTCCAAGTAATATTTTAGTAGTTCTCTTTTATCTGTGGAGAATATATTTCAGGATGCCCAAGCTCAGTACCAGATCCTACACTTAGTTGAGCATCCCTAATATGAAAACCTAAAATTCACAGTGCTCTAACATTCAAAACATGTTTAGCCCCCATGATGCTCAAAATGTTTTGGATTTCATAATTTGGGATTAGGAGTGTTTAATTAAAACTGTTTATACAAAATTCCAAAATTTAAAATGGTCTCAAATATTTTGGATAACAAATATTTAACCCATACTGTTATTTGGGTTTTTTTTGTAAATGAGACAGTTGTTTTGCTGGTCCTGGGACTTGAACTCAGGGCCTGAGTATTTTCCCTGGCTTCTTTTTTTGTTCAAGTCTAGCACTCTACCACTTGAGAGCCACAGTGCCACTTGCAGCTTTTTCTGTTTACGTGGTGCTGAGGAAACAAACCCAGGGCTTCGTACATGCTAGGCAAGCACTCTACCACTAGGCCATATTCCCAGCCCCACTTATTTTTTTAAAAAATATTTTATCCTGGTGAAGTGTTGTTATTTATTTTTGTTGTTTGGTTTCAATGCTGGGATTGAAGGTGCTCTTGTCACTTAGCTGCCTACCCAGTTCCTTTTATTTCTCCAACAAAATTTAATTTATAAATTAGACACATCAAAAGATTAAAAACAACCAGTGATAAAATAAAACAAGAATATCTTGTAATGAAAATTAAATGGTGTGTGTGTGTATGTGTGTAACTGTGTGTGTCTAAAAGTATCTTGTACTTTCACCTTTTTCTTTAAAGGCAATACTTCCCAACCTCTCGTTGGCATGTGAAAATAGTGAACATTAGCATCAGTAATCTAGCTTTTTGAAGGGCCATTATTGAGTTAAATAAGTGTTTCTTGAACAGAAGCATTGTGACAATCTTAAGTGATACTCAAGATAACTAAGTGTCTAACCTGTATAGCATATACAGGATGGATAGGCTGGACAAAGTGATAGCGATATATCCCAGGCAAGAAATCTGAGAATTCATCAAGCTACTCAGGACAGTGTACAATTTAAAATATATGAATTTTTGGTTCTGAAATTTCCCATTTAATATTTTCATGTCCCACTTACTCAGCTAAAGAAGGAATACTACCTATCAACTGTAATATTTTCCCCCCAAAGTTAGTGTGTACCAACTATTTCTTAAAAACAGATTTTGGTTTTGTCATCTTAAAATCAAATAAACTTAATTCAGAAGGCACATTTTGAGCAAGAAGATTTTAATTACTCTATTTGTATATTAACACAGTAATCAACACCTCAATAATTGCTTCAGTGTATCTCTATAGCTTCAGCTCTTCCCATTTCCTCACCTGCTATGGTTTAAGTATTCCCTCCAAAACTTACCTTGAAATTTAATTGCTATTGTAACAGTGTAGAGGAGTGGTACCTTTAAAAAATGGCTAGGTCCTTGGGTTGCCACTCTAATGAATCCATTAGGAATTTTATCTCAGGAATGTGCTAGTTATTGTAGGAGTTCGGTGGTTCCTCCCTCCTTCCCTCTTCTGCTGTCTTGCCATGTAATATCTTACCATGTAATGATGCAGAAAGCAAGTTCCACCAGATGCAAACTCTCCGTATCTACTGTACAATTTTTCTTTCTTCATAATCTTACTCTTCTTGCATGCTAGGAATGCCTTTTCTCCTGCTTTTTACTGGAGCTTTTATTTTGTACTTCTATCACCCACTCTTCTAGTACTGTCCAGTGAAACCCTCTGTTTTCTGTTATTGGTACACTAAACACATTGTAATTATCCGTTCCATATATGTCTTTCCAGGCTTGATTTGGGGCGGGGGTGGGGTGGCAGGAGCCATGCCCTTTTTATTCCTAAACACAATAAATACTCAATACATGTTTAATGAATGAAACAAAAGTGTGTAAATGGTGTGTAAATGAAAAGGGAAAAACTGCTATATTTAAAACTGCTATGCTGGCAGTTTTAAGACTAAGAGTCAAAGCTTCCCTGTGAGATTTGTAATTTACATTAAATTCTGATACAGAGGAAAAACTCAACTTTTTCCCCCCCAATACCCACGTTTGAACTCAAGATCTTGAGCTTGAGCTTGTTAGGGAAACATTCAAAACTTGAGACATATTCCCAGTCCTTTTTGTTTTACTTTTCAAATATAATCTCTCAGTTTTTTCCAGGTTGTCCATGTGCCACGGTCTCCTTACCTGTACCTCCTGCATATCTAGATGTGAATCACCATGCCTGGCTTGTTTGAGATAGTATCTCACTAATTTCTTGCCCAGGCTAGCGTTGAACTTCATTCTCCTTATTTCTGCCTCCCAAATAGTTTAGATTGCAGGTATAAACCACTGAATCCAACCTAAGAAAAATTAGTCTTAAAACACATTTTAAATACTGAATTCCAAGGAAATTGGTTAACTTTACATTCTTACTGACAGTTAAATACAGTTGCCAGGCACCAGTGTGATGTTACTTCCTTAGGAGGCTAAGATCTGAAGGATGAAGGCAGTCTGGTTAGGAAAGTCCAAAGACTCCTAGATCTAAAATCACCATCAAAAAAGCAAGGTTGAACAATAGCAAGAAATCCAGATGATCAAGTACAAGGATCTGAATTAAAAACAACAGCAACAACTTATTTATTCTTAGAATGGTGGGATAGCGCTTAGTTTTTTGTGTAGGTTCTAGAATTTGAATTCATAGCCTGGACAATGTCCCTTTTCTTTCTTTTCTTTTCTTTTTTTTCCCTCAAGGATTTATACTACTTGAGCCACAGCTCAACTTCTGGTTTTGGTGGTTAACTGAAAAATAAAAGTCTCGTGTACTTTACTGTCCCAGCTGGCTTTGAATCACAATCCTCAGATCTCAGCTTACTGGGTAGCTAGGATTACAGAGTCATCAGTATCAGAATGAAAGAACACTTTTAAGACTTAGCATTTACTTTCAATAGCTATTAAATCTACATAGTTGGGATTTTTTTTCTTTTATTTTGTTTTGGCAATACTAAGATTTGAACTCACACAACCCGTGGGGTTTACCACTCAAGGAACATCACAGACCCATCCCCCGCCCCCCTTTTTTTTTCTTGTACAGGTTGTACAAGCATCTCCCTTGTTGTCCAGGCCAGCATCATCACTTTTACACTTCCCACTGTAGCTGAGATGACAGGCACATGCTGCCACTCCTAGATTTTTCTTGTTTTTTTTTTTTTTTTGGCCAGTCCTGGGGCTGAACTCAGGGCCTGAGCTCAAGGGAGCACTCTTCCACTTGAGCCACAGCGCCACTTCTGGCCTTTTCTATATATGTGGTGCTTGAGGAATTGAACCTAGGGCTTCATGTATACGAATAATTTTTGTGTATATAATGCAGGGTATCATATTATTCAGAATTTAAAAATAAGAATAAATTTTAAATGATATTTTAATGTTTATTGCAATTCAACTTCTGAAATTAGCAAAATATAAGCTGCAGAAAAACATTTCAAGATATCTGATATTCATTTTTTACTAAACCTATCTCAAAGTAAATTATAAAGTTCATATGTTACTTCTACAAACTTCAGTATGTCTTTTGTAAACATAAGATTTCCCTTTAGTCATAATACCATTTTCATATGAAACAAAATTAATGATAATTCTCAAATATTAATATCCAGTTCATATTCAAATTTCATCAGTTGTCCCCAGAATATCTTTTTAGCTGTTTTTCTTTCTTGAACCCACAATTCACTCAAGGATCACAAATGATATTTAAGATTTAGACTTCTTAAATCTCTTTTAAGTAGCACCATCTCCCTCCCCCTCCACCCCGCACCCCCCCCCCATGACATTTGCTTTGTAAAGAAATCAAGCCAAATGACTTGTTCCAAATTCTGGATTTGTGTGTTTCTTTGCAATATTATTTTCCTTGTTCCTCAGACTATCCTTTTTGGAGGTGGGGGAAGAATAAGAAGTCTAATTGTTAAATTATAAGAATGTTGAAAGCCTGGTATGGTTGCCCACTCCTGTAATACCTAATAGGGCAGGAAGATTACAAGTTTGAGGCTAATCTGGGTTCACTAAATTCCAAACTATCCTGGGCTAAGTAGTAAAGCCATTTCTCCAGTCCTCCCCCCTCCAAAAAATAATGCTTTGTGAATAATTTATTATAATAAGATTTTCAATGATTATGGAATCTTTAGTTCTGTTATCATGCGTTGTATTTAAACAGCCACTTGTTATTTGATATAAACATCAGTCTCTACTTTCCAGTAAGGTTACTAAAGCAGTTGGAGTTATGAAAAAAAAAGTCAGCTCCTGAAATAGGCATAGGTATTTCTAAAATCTCATATCAAGAATTTCTGTATTATATCTTTAAATGCAGATACTTATACAGTATATTACTTACAAAAGAACTTTTACTAAGTATCTTGCACAGTAAATTGGCATTTAGATTTATTCTGACTGATAATCCCTAGAGGAGCATAAGCTCTTGTTTATTAACTCCTGGATATTTCTAATGAAACAATTGATTGTTTGCTTTTTATTAATGTGAAGGTATTTTAGCAAATGAAAATCATTGGTTCATGTAATTAAATGTGTTGCTTCCTAGTAGATTCACATCTAAATTCACTAACCTCTGTGGACTGCTAAAATGTCTTTATCTCCCTTCCCTTGTTCATGTCTCCCTTCCTGGTTTAAAGATCAACAGTTTATGCATAGTTTATTGCATTTCTGTAAATGTAAGCAAAATTTAGCCTCATGATGAATTATTCAAAATTAAATCTAAGCTGGTATGTTTATTACAGTCACCAAACAAGTTATATGTATCTCACTTTAATTAGGTGAAGTACAATATATAATAATAATGCTTCAGATTTACATGATGCTATGTTGTAGAAAACATTTCCCTGCATATGCATTTCATTTAGACCTTATAACCAGTGAGATAGGGAAATTAATAACTATATTCCCATAATTGTTTGTTTGCTTATCAGTACCCATCCCAGGACTTGAACTCAAGGTCTGGAAACTGTCCCTGAGCATTTTTTGATCAAGACCAGTGCTCTACCACTTGAGCCACAGCTCTACTTCTCACTTTTGGGGTGGGGGTGGGTTGCCAGTTCATTTATTCTCACAGACTTTTCCTGCCCAGGCTAGCTTTGAACCACGAGTCTCAGATCTCAGCCCCCTGAGTAGCTGTAATTACAGGCATGAGCCACCAGTGCCCACAAATAAGAGCTTATGTTCCAACACAGGTAAATATGATTTATCTTATGCTGTTACACTTCAGTTTTCCCAGATACATTCTGCACTGCAGGATTCAGATATTAAAATTCATCTCTACTTTTGAGATTTCACATTTAGAGTTAACCCAAATCTTATTCAATATTATTTTTAAACTTATGTATCATTTTTCAGAAAACAATTTGTTAGTGTTCAAACAATTTAAGGCAAGTGTGACCGATACTCTGGCACTCTTACGAAATTTCTTTCATCTTAAATATCACATGTTTAATTTAAACTGTGGGAGGCACATTAATTTTACCAGGGCAACAGATGAGCCTCAAGCACCAGCTTTCTTCACTTGAAGTGAGAAATTGAGTTCCAAGAGTAAATAAAAACAAGATTGAAGGTTTAAATCCTCTGCTAGGCTTTTTGAACTTATATACTCATTAAATGTTTATTGGAGTGGTGGGATTACAAAGGATTTGGGGAGCTTCATCAACTGGTATATAGTTAATCACTAAGTAAAACACTACATTTGATAAAGTGTTTCTCACAATGCCACATTCAATCCATCTTAATGAAAACTGCTTCAAACTGATTTCATTTGAGAGCACTTGTTGGTGAGAGTGTTCGTGGTTCTTTCTACCTTTTTCTTAAATTTATAATGCTACCCAAAGCAGAGCACTAATTTCAGTGTCATAAGTTTTTTTATTTAAGTGTACTTGATGAAATTTAGACTTCTGATAATACATTAACCAGATTTATGACCCCTATTCCTTGTTCTTAACTATTAATGATGTCCACAGATTTGAGAACTATAAATGTTTATTATATACCCACTAACTTATCTGGTATACAGAAGTTCTCTGCCCTTATTAAGTTCACAGTTTAGCAGAGAAGATAGGTAATAGACAAATCTATAGTATACAACATTCTATAGACACAGGGAGAATAGTTGCCTTACTTTACACCTTCAGAGATGTTTCTAGAGAAGGTATTCTTGATCTGATCACTTTCTACTCACTATGTAGTCCTGTCTGCTATCAAACTTATGATGCTCCTGCTTCAGCCTCCTCAGTTCTGAGAGGACAAGTATCTACCACTACCTCCAGCTCTGACTTGAATCTTAAAAGATAAAAAAAAACAACCTTGGAAAATGTAGAATTAGGAACAAAAGAGATAAAAAGTAATGACTAAAGAAGATTAAGAGACTACAAGTTTATGTTAGAATACTGAACAGAGTTGTATTGCAAGGTGCAAGGCCAAGAAGATCAGTTGAGAAGTATGGAGGGAAACTGTGGTTCCCTGCCTTTAGCAGGCATTTAAAAGGTATTTTCTAGGTAAAGCTTGTATTTTTCTTTAACTTAAAGACAAAAATGTTTATCTAAAGGGCCAATGGTTAACCTTCTTAAGGTTGGTAGAAGAGCTACTACTAGCTAAGCTGTGAATTTCTTGGGAGGTTTTCAAAAATTCTTTTTTCCCCCTAACTCTCTGGGTCGTCCCCCTGCCCTCCCCCCTCTCCCCCCAATGCTGTCTCTGAAGAAGTCTCTTATATACAACAGAAAGTGCCTCAGAGAATGATCAGACATTTGTATTAACTGAAAATCAACAGCAATAAAAATCCCAATGCCATGGCTTATTATCCATGTGAAGGATTGTTTTTTTTCCCAGGCATCCTCTTGGGAGACTAGGCTTTGATATCAGTAATCCTGATACAGCCCTTACATCTGACAGCAGCCCTAGTACTATTTCTAAATGTGCTTAATTTAAGACAACCAGAGCTCAGGTCCTGGTTTCCATTTAAATTTCCGTAATCTGAAACTAGTAATAAACCTATTTCTTATCTGCATGTGGGGAAAATGAGTGTTGTAATATGTCATGTATGGTAGTTTTGAGGAATAAATGGGATGTTCTCTATATTCACCCAAAAACTGTTGAGGTACTATGAAGCTGTTTTGAACAAATCTGAAAAATTAATAGAACAGTTTATGAACTAAGGACAATTCCAGAAAGGAATTTTGTAAACCTTGGTTGAGTGTTTCACTTTAACAATGCTTGTTATGTATCAAACTTTATCAGATTTATTTTTTAAGTCAGCTCATTGTAAAGTAGCCTATTTTTCCTGCCTCAGGAACTCCATCATCAAAAAAAAAACCTCAAGTAAATAAACTTCTTTGTGCTTTGAAAAATATGCCTACTCTGCTCATTTTGTCTGTGTTATCTTTTCAATTTAAATTCCTTGAAGGCAAGACAATTTCTTTTAGAGTAATTTTATGTGACAGTTTAGAACACCATCCTGCACATGTATGATGCTAATGTAATTTTTTAGCAAACTATTTTCTCACTATTCAGGTAATGTCTATTATAGGAAAAAAAATAATATAGATCCATCTTAAGTAGAAAATAAAAGTTAACATGTAACTCTGATCATGTAAATAAACATTCCTAAATGTGTTTAATTTATAAACATGATTTCAAAATGCCACAAACATGTATATTTGTCAAAAAGCTGACATTTTACATAGATACTACAATAAAAGAAGCTATTCTATAACTAGATGTTTCCACTGAACAGTATATTGTTATAACTGTCTAGAATGTACCATTAATTTAGTTATCAGATCTGCCCATTTTGCAAAGATGTTTAGTACCTGTATTATAATTATTTTTAAAATTAATAAAAATGTATTTCTAATTTCTGCTACAATGTAAAACTTTCCAACTTTCATCACCTTTTAAAACCATATTGAACACTGTTGAAAATGAACTATTCAACTTGTGAATGGGGATGGGAGGGAAAAACTGGGAAACAATGAGAGGAAGGGGTGACATTACCCAAAAAGAAATGTAACTGTCACCTCTCTGCAGTTCACCTTTACAATAACAATAAAAACTTTGGTATCCCTCCCAATTCTATATATTTTAAAAATATCAGGCATAAAAAAATCATTCCCAGGGCTTGGAATATGGCCTAGTGGTAAGAGTGCTTGCCTCGTATACATGAAGCCCTGGGTTCAATTCCTCTGCACTACATATAAAGAAAAGGCCAGAAGTGGCGCTGTGGCTCAAGTGGAAGAGTGCTCCCTTGAGCAAAAAGAAGCCAGGGACAGTGCTCAGGGCTGGAGCTTAAGCTCCAGGACTGACAATAAATAGATAGATAGATAGATAGATAGATAGATAGATAGATAGATAGATAGATAGATAGATAGATATATAAAAAATCATTTCTATCAGTAGATTATCCATTCTGCATCATTTCTCCCATAAGGTCCCTCCTGATTGTACAAATTTTTTTTATTCATATTACTATTTTAGAATGCTGAGGCTGTAAATTACATCTCTATATATTTCTATTTCACATTGTGTTCAAGAAGTCTGTTCCATATTTTTGCTTAAAAATAAAAGGTTTGGTAGAATTAGTGCTAATAAGTATTACAGGTTTGAATTCTGGCTCTTCACTACTCATCATTACTAATAATAGATGTGTACTGTTAACCGGATAACTCAACTTCCCTGATTACTCAAATTCAACTTCTCAGTTTCTACATTTAAGACTTTGGAGTATAATACATACCTCACAAAGTTATTTAACAAATCATTAATACTGAGTACATAAAACATCTTTGAAATATATTTGAAACATCTTTGAGGTAGTCAACCTACACGTAAGCATTGAATGAATCAGGCAGCTTTGAATTTAAAGCTAGGCAATTTCAAACTAACCTGGTACTGACTAGCTGTTTATGCTTTTGGCATTTCCTCAGAAAAGAAACTAAAATAACTTGTTAATAAACCTCATTTAGAGTAATGTAATAGTGACCATGTTACTTGAATGTTAATGTCAGAGAAGTTAATGTCATTGGAAGATATGGCTAGAAGAGAGATATCTGAGGAGGGAGGTCTCACCAAGGAATTCATGAATTCATGAATTCAGCAACTTTTTGTTGCTTGCTTAAGTAGTGATTAGCTTTTGAGAGATTTTGAAGAGGAAGATGACATTTTTAGAGTAATAATATAGGAATAAATGATATTTGCAAAAAGTGATATAAGAAATTTGTAGGAAGGATTTGAAAGGATAAATGAATGGCAGAGAGACTGATCTGTATAATTGGAATATGTGTACCTTGGAACATCAAGACTGATTGAAAAAACATAGCACAGTGGTAGCACAATGTAGCCTCCAAAATTTTGGCTCTATATTTCACAGCTTGTTCACTTCCCTGTATTTTTTTATACACATTAATCTTCTAGTATCTTGTTTCTCACCAACTCTCCTTGGATTGCCTAACAAAACAGGAGAGAATAATACCACAAAGTGCCGTTTTCTCAAATACATATACTTATGAAGAATTCCAAAAGTCAGTAAGAAAAAAAACAACAACCATAGCATGGGTAAGTAATATATACAGGTGTTTTAGAGAAAATACTTTTGAATCAAAATATGAAAACGATGCATCATATTTTATAATATAAGAAATATATAATAAAACTACACTCAATGGCATATTTGCCTATCATAACAGCAAAAACGGTCAATGTATTAATGTAAATAAAAAATAAATATAAAATGTTTATTTTACTGTTGTTTAAAAGACAAAACTGGAAATATATTAATAAAATTTAGATTAAATAAATAATAGCCTACTCCTAAAGTGAAATACTATATGACCATTTAAAGAATGAAGCTAGTTCATAAATATTGCTGTGGAATGATATGCAAAATAAGTGAATAAAATGGAAGTACATAGTAGCACATATAGTGTGGTTGTTTGTTCTGAAAACTACCTGTATATGTAGTAGGTAGATAAATTACAAAATGTTTTTTTAATTCCAAGACAAACCACTTACCATGACCTCAGTAACCTTGTTGGATCTCAGTTATATATAACCTGGTATACATGCCTTTCAGTCAAGTAGATGTACCCTTCATTGTTACATTGTTCCAAATACCAGCAGAATATCTTCCCTAGACAAAAGGGTTGAATCACATGTTCACAGCAAAAAGACTACATGCCTTATTGTGTGAAGAAAAGACTGGAGAGATGCTGCACAACCTCCATGCCTTCTTGGAGTTCGTTCGGTTATACTTTCTACTCCACTTGACCTTCTTAGAATAGCTTTTTATTTTTCCCCCTTCATTAACCAAATGTATAGCCATAGTATACTAAATGACTATTCTGGTCATTTGCCTGGGGTCAGAGGTAATTGTAATCCCTTAAAGTATTTAAGTCGGAGTCCAATGGCAAACTGAATCTTTTCACTAGACCAAGAACTAGTCCATAATGCATAACTTTTCTTCAAATTTTATGGATTATTATACAAACTTATCATTTTTACATATAATTAGGGGTATCTTATGAAGTTAGCCTATTGTAGGTAAGAGTTGAGATTCAATTTAGTTATGTATAACCACAAAATGAAAATAATGACTTAGAATAGAAGTAAATTTATCTCTTCCTTCAAAAAGTCTATAAGTTATCTGTCCAGTCTTGGTATGGCACATCACAAAGTTAGAAACTTAGGCTTCTACTATCTTGTTGCTTCTCTTCCAGAACTCTAATACTTAGGTCCAAACTATCCTGAACTTAGTTACAGTGCTACATCTGATTAATAGAAAACTGAGAAATGTTTTTAGTTGTCAGGCATTAGTCCAACAACAAAAGAAGGCAATAATAGAGATTTTCTCACTAAGGAAGAGATGGAAAATATTAAGGGACCAGCAGCCTCTGCCACAATGAATGATGACATGAATAAGATTTAATTAAAAATTGATGTCTGTGGCTCAAAACCTGTAATCTTAGCTACTCAGGAGGCTGAGATCTAAGGACCATGGTCTTATCTCCAATTCATCATCAAAAAATCCAGAAGTGGATCTGTGACTGAAGAGTGGTAGAGTGAAAAAGCTTGAGCTAAATAAATAAATAAATAAATAAATAAATAAATAAATAAATAAATAAATAAAGGCTCAGGGCTAGTTCCCAGACCCTCAGTTCAAGCCTTAGAACCAACACACACACACACACACACACACACACACACACACAGAGAGAGAGAGAGAGAGAGAGAGAGAGAGAGAGAGAGAGAGAGAGAGAGAGAGAGAGAGACGCAGTCCTATATGCATAAGTTCAGTTTAAAAAAAAAATAATTTGCGGTATTATACTTTAAAATCTGTCTGCCAGACAATACTTGATGGTTAAAAATCTACTAAATATCTTTGCCCAGTAATCATTTACTTCCAAAATTTTTAAATAATAATGCATTATTATTATTTTCATGCATCTTAATGTGAAATTAATTGTAAATATCTTGAATTCTTATTGCTATGGTTTCCCTATTTCTCTAAATATGGAAACATAAAATAGATTTTTCTTCAATTTTTTCTTCACTTTTTTTCCCTTCACTTTTTTAGGAGAGGAGTGCTTGTTTACTACTGTCTTCCAGCTGTGCTCCTCACATCCATATGCATGTTATACCTATTCAATAGACCTGTGGTTAACTAGAAATAGTGTTCACCATCTCAAAAAAGAGAATAATAGTTTGGAAAAATACTTGCACATTTTTATTATACCAAGGACTAAACCCAGTATTAAGGAAAGTTTAATTTTAGGCTCTTTTTTGGACTCTTTGATTTCCATATGATATGTGAGATTCAAAGACATCTGTGTCCTCCGAATTTCAGAACACTATCCCAGCATTCGCATTAGGAAGTGATAGGAAAAGGATGCCATTTTAACATCTCTTCATCTTTATTAGCTGGCTATTTTCTTTTAGAACTTTTCCAGTTTGATTGCTGCCTGTGAGTAGCTGAAATCATTTTGGGGAGCTGAACAAGCAAAAATGTTACATTTCTTTTCACAGTACATAAAAATATATAACTTGGACTTCTTAGGACAGATTAGACATTGGCTTGTCCAAACTGTTTTCTCTACTTTTCCTCACTGTCACCTAAATTTAACATTCATCTTAAAACACAAAGAGGCTAATTTCTCTGTCTTTTTGTAATTCAGTTTAGGTATCATCTACACAGTGAAGTAGTCTGATGTTCATGCTATATCATTGAAGCACCTCTGTCATAAGTACTCATGACCACTAGTTTGTTAGGCTTGTCTCTTCACCATCCCCATCTAGGAAGGGGGTAGTGGGCTTCTGACCTCCAGAACTGCATGGCATCAAAAAACAGGAAAGTGAAGTACTTTTTGAAAGGATATGTCCCGGCCATCCCAGAGGACCATGCGGAGATAATCACAGACAGGAGAAGAAGGTTCATAAGGAGGTTTATTAATGGGGCCATAGTTCCCATGGGAGAGGGAGCTACATGGCATCTGCACCTTATCCAGGTGGCAGCTTCTCTTTCTGGGGGTAAAGGGGAAGTAGGTAGGTAGTGAGTAGGAGTGGCTCATTAGGTATGGGTGGATCTGGGGGCTAGTGGGAGGAGCTGAGGACCATTCCTCTGTTCTTATCATACATTTACCTTGAGTCATAGTTATAGATACTAAGCTGAGCCTGTGAACATCCATTATAAGAATTGAATTGTGGAAGTAGGCAGTGTTCTAGAATGATTCAAATTTAGGGCCTACATTGAAAACAATAAATAAAACAGCTACAAAAATCATTTGGGGACACTTAGGCCAATTTTGAGTGTCAATTCTAGTTTAGATTATATTATATATTTATCTAGTTTATGTTATTTTATGCTTGTATCTATGGTATGAAAAAGATATAATGGTTATATATGTAAATGCATTATTTCTGGGAAAGTAATATTGAAGTATTTAGGGCAGAAGTGTTAAATCATGTCTGCAACTTTCAAGGAACAGAAGTTTCATGAACAGAAGTCTAATAAAAGGAATGAGCACTGGAGCACCAGTGGCTCATGCCTATAATCCTAGCCACCCAGGAGACTGAGATCTGAGGATCTTGATTAAAAGCAAGCCTGGGAAGAAAAGTCCCCCTGAGACTCTCATCTCCAGTTAACCACTCAAAACTGTAAGTGGAGCTATGGCCTAAAGTGGTAGACTAGTCTTTAGCAAAAGAGTGCAGGGACAGTGCCCAGGCCCTTGATTCAAGCTTCACAAATAACAACAAAAGGAATGCTGGGACAGAATGTTAGTAATTGGTAAATCTAGGTAAGGTCTGTGCACCAGCTGTTTGTATTAACCAAACCACACCCAAATTTAAAACCAAAAGAATGATAGTAAAGATTGTGATTGTTGTGTTATTACTATCAGGTTCTGATTTACACAAAATAAATTATTTTATTCTTTTTTAAAGTACCTATTTAAACAACAAACCAAGCTACCATTTATAGAAATAGTCACATCAACATTAAAATCATTGAATACACAGATTATGGCTATCATATACTTGAAGAGGAATGACTTCCTCTTTAGCCCATCCACAAATGTTTCCTATCTGCTCTATATTTGACTTATTTTGAGATAGGACTCATTCCTTTCAGTTCTAATGTTCTGTAGTTCTATGATACTAAGTGTTTAAATAGCTACAATAGTTCAAAGCCAAGTCACCTTGGTTGCTATCAACTGCATATTTACTAATCATTAACATAGTACCTTAGCCTCTGGATTTGAATGTGAAAGATTAGTTAGGCACTGAAAGCACAATAAGCATCTCAGGCCCTGTTGTCAGTAGGAAAAAACAAGGAGGTCCTAGATCTTTAGTGCATTTTCATGGCTATCCTATCACTTGGAATTATTTTCAAAAATCATTTTTCATGGGTAGTTGAATTTTCCTTCTCACTACTTTTTACAATAGCACAGCATAATTAATAGGATAACATACTTTCACAACCCTCACAAACCTATCTTGACCCATAATCACACACCTGATACATGGCAGAACTGGGTTTAGAACAGAGCGTTCTATAGAGATTTTTCTTTACACCGTTTTGCTAAAACCTAGAACATTAAAAAAAAAAAAAAGGCTGATAATAGTGAAGCAAACTCTATGCTTTCCTTTGTGCTTTATGAAATTTCAACCTGGGGCTGGGAATATGCCCTAGTGGCAAGAGTGCTTGCCTTGTATACATGAAGCCCTGGGTTCAATTCCCCAGCACCACATATATAGAAAATGGCCAGAAGTGGCGCTGTGGCTCAAGTGGAAGAGTGCTCCCTTGAGCAAAAAGAAGCCAGGGACAGTGCTCAGGCCCTGAGTCCAAGGCCCAGGACTGGCAAAAAAGAGAGAGAGAGAGAGAGAGAGAGAGAGAGAGAGAGAGAGAGAGAGAGAGAGAGAGAGAGAGAGAGAGAGAGAGAGAATTTCAATCTTTCTACTAAATTAGATAATACAAATATAGCCTTTTCCCTTTTTCATGCCAGTCTTGACTCAGAGCCTGGGAACTGTCCATAAGCTTTTTCACTCAAGACTAGTGCTCTGGCTTTTTGGTGATTAATTGGAGACAAGAATCTCACAGACTTTTCTGCCCCAGCTGGCTTTGAACTACAATCCTCAGATTTCAACTTCCTGAGTAGCTAGGATTACAGGCCTGAGCTGCTGGCACCCTGCCAAGTATAGCCTTTTAATGCTCTAGTGTTATCACTTGTTAAATGGTACAACAATTAGATATTTACTTACCCTGAATATCTCTTCTTCCTCAACTCGTTAAATGCAAGGGATCTTTATTTTATTTATCTTATATTTTCAGTGCCTAACACATAGCACTCTGTAAATGCTATTGAACTAAATTATTAATGATGCAAGAAAAAAACTGGTTATAGTCATGGAAAACAAAACATTTTCTAATGCTGTTTTCTTTGTACTTGGCTGTTCTTCACAAAAGCAGTTTTTTTGAGTCCTGTGCAATTTCATCTCTCCAAAATTGGTTAATTCTCTGAGCTTGCCCTCCCTTCTTCCTTCTTTCCTTCCTTCCTTCCTTCCTTCCTTCCTTCCTTCCTTCCTTCCTTCCTTCCTTCCTTCCTTCCTTCCTTCCTTCCTTCCTTCCCTTCCCTCCCTCCCTCCCTCTCTCTCTCTCTCTCTCTCTTTCTTTCTTTCTTTCTTTCTTTCATTCATTCTTTTTTCTGTTTTGGTCTGTGTCTTATTGAGCTTAGTAAGATAATAAAAAAATCCAAATCTGGAGTTTGAGTCTAATTTAATCAGAGTTTCATAACCTAAATTTGGAGCGTTTTCATATTATAGTCTTTATTTTTGCTTACTTGTGACAAAAGCCTGTGAAAATTGCTTGTTGATAGGTTGTTGTGTCTGAGAGATAAGATTAAGATCATTCAGGGCTTTTTTTAAGCTCCTATGGGAGTACCTACAGCCTGAAGATTCTCTTCTGATACTCTTTATCATCTTCTTTCTCACATTCCATCTCAAGCTTAAAGTGGGAGCTTTTTTTTTAAGTGTGTTTTCCTGGAATCTCATGTTTTTAACAGTGTCAGGGGTTTGTGTCCCTGGAACGAAAACTGTTTCTCCAGAGCCTTTTTTCTCTGGGCTTCTAGTGAAAAGAGGGGCGAGGCGAGCCAGTCGCTTACCACAAAGCAGTGCCACCACAAAGGGAAGATTAAGGGTTTAGAGAAAGGTCAATGTGGGTTTTTCTTTAACTAAACACTTTCCTAAAGTTTCCTTGTGGAAAAATAATGAAGTCATCTCAGAGTTTTTAAAGAATTTTTATTTCTTTTTCACCGTCTGCATTCGCTTGTCTTCTCAGCATGGATGTTTAATCTTCCTAGGCTTTGTGAATTGGCCCAAATGAATAAGTGGTGAGCTGTCTCTCTAGGAGCTAGAGGCTTATTCTAAGGGCCTAATCACTGAGTAAACACATCTTTGCCCTCCCTCTCACAACTGCGATATAATAGTCGAGATTCTAGCACTGTAACCTGGATATTGCAGGGACCAGTGCTTTGAAATGCAGAATGGTTGATCCTCCAAAACAGACAGTGCCTGATCTTCGCCTGCCTCTTTCTTCTTTTTTAAATTAAATATTGCCAAAGAGATGCTGTTTTATTGCTTGATATTGTGCATTAGTGCCCTGGATTTCCAAGTTTAGTTTCAGTCAACACTGTCAGCTGCACTTATAGGGAACTCTGCATGTTGGGCTTCTTAGTAGCCTCTTGGGCACATGTGTGTTTGGTTTGGAAGAGCATTTAAATTAAATCAGTGAGATAGCAATGTAAATCACTAATCTCTTTCTCAAAGCCTAAATGTTGCATTGCAATGTTCTTGAGAGAAATAGGCATTTTAAAGATTTAGCCATTGCTATTGTTTGGTTAGAAATATGCTGATTTAAAAGTGGACAGCTCTCTTGTTCTCAGTGTCTCATTAAATGTAGTTGCTGAGATACGATCAAGTCGAATTAGAGGTTGACATCCCACTGTCTATTCAGCTAGAAAGCCTCTAAGAAGAAGAGCTCTGAATTTGTTAGTGCTGCCAGATTCATGTTCCTTCCCTTAAAGCAGCAGATCCCTGATTCATTTAACAAAAGTGATTTAATCTTTGTCACTGCCATTTGGTGTCTTTTTTGCCAGGGCTGTGGTTAACATCGGTGCTCATTTCTTTCATCAAACAAACTGACACTTATGCTAGTTTAAGGATGCAAAAATGTCTTGAGAGACCCAGTCCTAGCTCAGGAGAGATTTAGTCTAAAGGGAAATTGGTAAACAATTATAATACTAAGGGCAAGAGCTAGAGAGATGGAAAGAAAGCACTTAACTCTGCCTGTCTGGATCAAGAAAGGTTTCATGGAGGCATTTGATCTTAATCTTAAAGGATGAGTTGGGAATTTACTAGATAAGTATCACTTCAACAATGTATCTAATTACAAACTTCCTTGAAGCCCAACCAATTGTTATTTGTAGATGTCAACATTCACAAGAAACTTTGAATCTGTCTTGTTATGTCTGTGCTATCTTCTATGTATCACACAATGAGAATTTCAGTAAGTGTTTGTTGAATGAATGAAAAAGGAATTAACACATACAATCAGGGTAGAATCTGCTAAGCTATTTATGCTCAGTCCCATCCTTATTCCAGTTACATGCTGTCTCTGAGGATCAGAGCTCTGATGTTATAAGCTGCCTGGCATCTTCATATTAGATAATTCCTCCCACATGTCTTAACCATGTGGTATGGTTGATTCCCTGCTACCATTGTGCTAGCAGAGAAAGAACTCTAGACTTGGATTCAGAAAAAAAATTGTTTATATTCCCACCTGTATTTTATCCTACCTAGCTGTGGAATTTCAGACAAGTCAACTTTCTAATCATTAGGTTGTTTGTATATTAGTGTGGTTAATAGTGCCTATTTTACAAGTTTATTCTGGAGATTAAGGTAGAACGTAGTAGAGGCTTTTGGAATCTCATTCTATCTACCTCTACCTAGCTATTCTCATCTAAAGCAAAATTTTCCTTTGAAGAAGATATTTAAACATTTAATCATTACTTTTTTCTATTTGATTATAATTTGGATTCTTCAGTAAGTTTGTCTCAAGAATCAGACTTCATTAGCCTTTTATCAACTTGAGCTTTATATTTTTCCATAGATTTTTTTCTTTTGTTCAGAATTTCACACAGCAAATTTTCATTTACTTATCACATCTTTACTTAATATGTAGGTAAGGAAAGCTAACTTGTAACTTTCCTTTGACAAAATTATACAGATTAGTTTGTGTGTGGTGAACCATAAAATTTTATCTTTCCTTTTCTAGTAACAAGACTATTCTTAAACTCCTCTCTTCCATAATGTAGCACCAAGAAGATAGTAAGCCATTCTGTAAAGGTACATTTTATTATAAAAAGGAGAAAGAGCAGTTGTCCACATAAGAAAATATAGTAGACATTTTCTGAAGTATAAACTAGAAAGAATTCATGCAGACTGAATATTTTTCTGTCATCTTTTCAAGTGGCCATTTTTACATGCCCTTAAATAACAACTTTGAAATTACTTGTGGAACTAAAAAAAAACTTTATTTCCCATCTTTTCTTATATGTAGTTGAATATTTCAGAGTTAGTATTTTCCTTTACGTATAAAATATGAATTAAATGTGAAGAATAATCTGATTTATGTAAAGAAAATGAACTTGTGTCACTTTCTGCTCAAGATAGACTTGCACATGTTGTTAACAGGATTTTGAGATAGCAATCTGTAACACTAGATACAATTATCCTCTTTTAGAATGTAAGGGAACAAAATTCATTCATGCTAGTATATTTGTTAGGAAATAGGTTTTAATTTTTGTCTCTGCTGTTCATATACATTTATACTCCTTTCCAAAATTCAAGACTCCTTACTTTACCAGATATTTTAATTGGTCTTTTCTCCTCTTTTCAGAGAAAGCTTCTTGCTATCTACCTCCACCACGATGAAAGTGTACTAACCAACGTGTTCTGCTCACAAATGCTTTGTGCTGAATCCATTGTTTCTTATCTGAGTCAAAATTTTATAACCTGGGCTTGGGATCTGACAAAGGACGCCAACAGAGCAAGGTAATACTGTTGTTCACAAGTTATAACTTGGGCATTTGTTTTTATAAAATAAAGTCATTGTGTTTGGCTTATCATCATAAACATTTTTCACATTCAGCATTAAGTTCTCTGTCATTATTAGATAAAAGCTATTTATTATAGCTAACACATACAGTTATTACAACTTGTGAAAAACATACCTTACCTTATGATTTTTAAAAAGCCTCTTATTCAAACTCAAGTATAACTTGAAAACAAAAATGTGTTTTTTTCTTTTTTTGTACTAACACAGATACCATATATTTCTAATATGTTGATTATTCAAGAAAATCAATATTCTATTCATAAAAGACTAATAGTAGCATGTCTAATATATAATCCTAGTACTGTTTATTTTTTAATAACTTCAGTGAAGGCAGAACATTCTGGACTAGTCCAGTGTAGTTGGTAATAGCTTAACTCTAGCATATGCTAATTGATGTGATCGCTTTATTGCACACATTCTTTTGCACACAGCTAGCAATGCATCCATATTCTCAATAGGGAAAAAAATCCCTTTCCTAGTTGTCAGTATAAGTTTACTCAGTTTGTTAATCATAATATCTGTAAGTGACAATTCTTCATTATTTTGCTTCTTAGGGTTCCCATCTGAAATTTGTATTCATCATGTTTAATTACACATGTGGCCATAACATCCCATGATGCTATTTTGGGTGTGTTAACATAGCTATAATCACAGGCTTCTGGCTTATAAACAGGGAGATTAAATTAATTCATTTCAAGGCAAGCCTATTATAGTTACCTAATTTAAGCGATTATAGAACAATTAGAAATCATCTGATTTGTCTTTATATTATTTTATGGCTCACTGAAGTTTTGGTCAACATTCAGACTTCATTTAATGTACTCTGAATCTGAAAAGAAAGATGATTCTTCTCCTAAATGTGAGGCAAAAGAATGTTGAAGCAAAAGCAATTTTTTCATCTAATACTTCATTTCTTTAAGCAAATGGTTAGGAAATTTCCTAGAATGACTTCGTTCTGCCTTGGAAATGTTCCGTGTTATACATAAATAAAGAACCTTTAGCACCTGTATTTGTTTAAATTAAATCAGGTTATTATTCACACTCAGTTAAAGGTGATGAAAAGCAGTGCCAAAAACAGATAAAAATGCAGCATCGAAGGTCTTTCATGAGGCAAAATACATAGACTGGAGACTTGGCTAAATCTTTTGGCATTCACTGGCAGTAAGGAATCTCCTCCTTTTCCTTTTATCTACAACTTGATGGAGAAGGAAACACTATTTCTAAACCATCTGTAGTGGCTAAGTTCAGTGGGCTACCTGCTGTTATTTTGTTCTATCCTCCATTTAATTCCTTAGTTCCTTTTATTTTACAATGACAAAAAATTGCAGTGTAGTTTCTTTTGAAAAACAGTGTTTGAGGATTTTTTTTATGACTGGCAATCAACAGCCATGCAATTGCTTTGTTATATTTTACTAAAGAAGTCTGTTAAGTAGCACAACTTTGATACACTAGTAATAAGAGTTTGCAGGTTACAGAGACACCTGTGGTGACCAAAGCGACAGAAGCTGCTTATTAGAAAGAACCAGTACAGCTGTGTCCTATTAACTCCTTATGACACTTTTTTAAAAACACTAAATAAAGGCCTTGTTTAAGGCTTTAGAGACATTTCTCAATGAATTGCAGGACCAACTATGAAGTATGATAGGATATTTCAGTCTACAGTTTTTAAAATGTGGTCTCTCCTTATTAACTGTCATGAGAATAAAAAGTCATACTAAAGATTACAAATAGAAATATCCAGGAATTCAGATTAATAATGTAAAGGCAGTCCATTTCTCTATGTTAAACTAACAAATAGATACATAGCTACTTTTGATGTGGTTCCATTACTGTTAAGGCAAATGAGAAATAGATATTTATAAATAAAGGATAAAAATTCATAGAATAGCATATTATCAAAGACATTAAGAATGAGTTTCCTGTGATATATGAAACTGTAAAATAATTAGATTTCCTAAAAGGGGAGTGAGCTTAGCCATAATTTTCTTACTATTGTAGTCTCATCTAAATAAAATTGTCTGATTTTGTTTTCTGCTTTATGATCTTACTTGGATTTTTATATCACATGAAAATTAATGGTAGCATTCATTTCAATAACAAATCTCAAATTTATATTCTTTATTCAGAAAAGACTACCTGCACCTAGTATTTATTAACCATTAGGCTACTTATCAACCGTTATGCCATCATTTACCAATTGAAATAGTACATACTAATATATGGAGATGATCAATCCATTTCTAGGTATATGAGGTAAGATTGTTACTGTGTGCTTCCATTTAGTTATTCCTTTATTTTAGGTATAGTTTGAAAATAAATTCCTGATGGATCATTTTTCTGTTCTCATATCTGGCTAAGCTAGTTAGACAAATTGTATGAATTTCAAGTATCCTGGGCCTAGATGATTTCTTAGTGGTTTTCTAGGACTCTACCTGATGTTTCAGCTCTGGAAATTGTTGTCTATTATGGTAAGGAACTTGCCAAGCAAATACAGTTTTGGTTGAGGAATATGCGTATTTTGATTAAGCTTATAGGAACATTAGTCCTTCAATCACAATTTTCTATGAATATCTGATGTATGCAGAAGTGAAGGATTTTGAACTAAGTGAATTCTGTGGTATTGACAAATGCAAATATCACTTTAAATTTTTTTATTTATTTATTGTCAAGGTGATATATAGAGAGGTCACAGTTTCATACATAAGGCTGTGCATACATTTCTCATCCAACTTGTTGCCTCCTCCCTCATTTTCCCCACTTCTTCATTTGCCTCCACCCCCATGAGTTGTACAGTTGGTTTATAGCATATGGTTTTGTTAAGTATCACTGTTATATTGGTTTGTCTTTTATCCTTTGTCTCTCCATTTTGATATTCCCCTTCCCTTCCTTAGTTCCAATACATGTATATGCAATATGCAGGGTACCAAAATCAGTTACAGTGACATCAGGGGTAAAACTATGGGAAACAAAGACAAAATAAAAATGCATAATTTCACATGGCATGTTGAAAATAACAATAATAATGATAAGCCACTTGATTCCATAACTTGGAGTTCATTTCGCATAGGATCATCTGATATGTTCATATGTACATAGCTATTGAACCATTGTGATCTTCTGCTATGGTTATTCTAGATGTACTAATTATTTCAGATGAGGGAAACCATAGTCTGGTTTTTGGGGTCTGGCTCACTTCACTTAGTATGTTTTTTGTTTTTTTTTTTCCCCCAAGTCCTTCCATATCCTTACAAATGGGACAATGTCATTCTTTCTGATAGAGGCATATAATTCCATTGTGTATATATACCACATTTTCTTGATCCACTTATCGACTGAGGGGTATCTGGGTTGGTTCTGTATTTTAGCGATGACAAATTGTGCTGTGATGAACATGGTTGTGCTGGAGGCTCACATGAATATCACTTTTAAAGATAATTTTCCCAATTTCTCTAACAAACTAAAATTAAAAATATTAAGATTTAACAGATTTTTGTTGCCTTTTTTTGTTTGCTTCTTGGTATGTCTCCCTTCCATACCCCAAGATGGTTATTGTTTGTTTTTGTAGTTTTAAACTCTTGATCCTCCAGCTTTAATCATTGAAAAGTGGTAAGGTTACAAATGTGGACTACCACACCCAGCTAAGAAACATATTTCTGTAAAATGTCATGACCTCTGTGATGGTGATGGTTGGAATTTTCCACTTCTAAAATTACTCAAAAAGTTTTCTTTTTCCGTTGAATATTTAAACCAATCTGTATCTGTATAAAATGCATTGGGAACATTGAGAGCATGAACTAGCAATAAAATGATTAGTGTCTGTCTTCTCTCTTACTAGTGATCTCCTATAGAAGAGGCCATTCATTTTATTTGTCTCATTTAAAAATTCTAGGAGAAAGAAAATAAATATTTAGGAAATAAATTATGCATCCAATTTCATCCAAGAATGTTGCTGTAACTTCAGAATTGCTTATTTACAATCGAGCTTAAAATATTTCAAAATATTTTTCTGTAATGGGAAATCCTGTCATCATGTTGTCTGTCATATCCACTTAGGCTTTAGGGTCATAACCTTTAGATGTGCTAGAGGGTATAATTTCTTTATTGTTCACTTGATTAGTAATCATGATAAAAACAATCAGATGTAAATGAAATAAAAACAAGTGATATAGGGCTGGGGATATGGCCTAGTGGCTAGAGTGCCTGCCTCGTATTCATGAGACCCTGGGTTCAATTCCCCAGCACCACATATACAGAAAATGGCCAGAAGTGACGCTGTGGCTCAAGTGGCAGAGTGCTAGCCTTGAGCAAAAGGAAGCCAGGGACAGTGCTCAGGCCCTGAGGTCCAAGCCCCAGGACTGGCCAAAAATAAATAAATAAATAAATAAATAAATAAATAAATAAATAAATAAATAAATAAATAAAATAACAAGTGATATAAACAAAATTCTGAAAAATCACTTCTGGATATGTCTAAAATTACATATCTTAAGCAATATATTATACCTCATTTTATTTTTATTCAATGAGTAAATACTAACTGAATGTTTAATGTGAACTAGGAATGGTGCTGAGAAACTGAGGCTGAAAAGAAGACACAGTCCTAGTCTCAAAACATTCATAGTTTAGTAAGCAAGACAAAAGAGCTAGTACGTATGAGGTATGTTCAAGTTTCTTTCAGAGTGAATTTCCTAGTGAACCTGAGGGGTTCACAAAACTACTTGAAAGAGATGATACACAGGAATATGAAATCAGAATTTTACTTTTTCTGAAGTTGTTTTTATGTTACGTTATATGTTGCAGATTTTGTTATTTTTACAAAAGAAGTAAGTGTTTAGCATGAAGAGTCAATAACTGAGATCTAATTAGAGTACAATCTATTCTTAGTGTATTCTTATTCTTTGCTGTGAAAGAACAATTTCTTAAAATTCAGAACAAATGTTGCATTTAAGAAGCCTTACATTTCCTTACCCTTTCCTTGCCTGAATCTAGGTTAAAATGTACTTTCTATATGATCCTGTAATATACTATGTATTAGTATACTGGCTTATGTGGTTATTATCTATCACCTTCATAGGTTCTCAGCTCCCTAAGGTGCTATGTCTATAATTTTATTGCTTTCCACTATGCCTTTAAAAAAAAAAAAAAAAAGCTAAGCTGGATGCTGGTGCCTTGCACCTATAATCCTAGCGACTCAGTAGGTTGAGATCTGAGGATCGTGGTTCAAAGTCAGCCCAGGCAGGAAATTCCTTGAGACTCTTATCTCCAATTAACCATCAGAAAACTGGAAGTGGCACAGTGGCTCAAGTGGTAGAGCATTAGTCTTGAGTTGAAGAGCTTGGGGACAGCACCCAGGCCCAGAGTTCAAGCCCCATGACCGATCAACAAAAAAGCTGTATTGGCTCTAAGCAAATAATAGACTTATTGAAATATTGTAGATAAGAGAGAGCTACTTTCAGTAACAGCAAAGACATTGGAAACACTAGTATATGTCTCTGTGTCATCTTCCCCTGTAGCCACTAATAGGAGTAAAAAAATGAAGGCTTCCTTACAAAATGAACTAAAAATGTCCATATTCTGTACCTTGTCTTTTGGTGGCCACATAATACCATGGCCTGTGCTCAGGTGCCCTGGGGCCATCTGGAAATGTCTTGAACTCCAGTCTAGATAAGTTAATTTAGTAGTTCCAGAGGGTTTTCTTCTTCTGCTGCTGATTTTATCATGTTTCTGTGATATCCCAGAAGCAATTGGCCACTCAAATTATGCCTTTCTGGGATGACACTGAACCTTCTGTAATGGTGGTAGAATTGATTAAATTCCTTGGGACCAGAATGCTAGATTGGCTACATGTTAAGTTGTGCCCAGCAGCTAGGCACACTTCCTTTATCAGTAAATAATAACATATGAATATCTATTAATTTGCTTCCTTGTATTAAAGTTGTTTAGACACCTTAGGTTCATGGAACAGTGGGACTTGTATCTCCCAAGGCTGAAGTTGCTTCATCCAGGAAGGCCATATCACATAGTACACAATAAACTACAGGGTTAACTAGGAATAAGCTGTTTGTGGTTGTCTCTTATGATTATGAAGACCTACAAATATAGCAAATATAGGTGCTGGCATAGGCCAATTTTAGAAAACTTGAAAATCAAACATTGAGTATACTTACCATAGTGCGGAGTCATCCCCTGCCTATGAGTACTTAAGGCTTAGTTGTTTGTAAATTCCTGGAGTAAAGTTGTCTTGCACACTAGTATACTTGCTACAAACTATTAAGCCAGATATTCATTGTACAGTATTTGTATAGTATTAAGATGAGCTTCATGTTCTAGGAATTTCTAATGGTGCCTAGGTTTCATTTAACACCCTATAGTACTGTTAAATTTTATATATGTAGTATCATTATTCACAACTTAATGTTCATGAGTTCCCTATTTTAGGTCACTGAAAATTTCAGCTACTATACTGACAGGTACTTGTTATCCTTAATATTCAATATTCCTTGACAAGAGCTAATTGACTTAAAGCATGTATGGAGGTTGTTTTCATTGTACTTTCCATCTCAGTAATTGGACATATTCACAGTGGCTTACCCTTAATTCTAACTACTTGGTAGTTCATGCTTATCTGAAGCTCTCTGACCATGTTACTCTAACCCTACACTTTGATTTGATCTAGCAAATATGGCCCAGGTGCACAGTCTGCATGGAAGACACAAGGAGTGTTAATTTACAGCTGGTACCCTAGGAGCAAATATGGATTCTGTAGGGGTAACAGATAAAGCAGATGAACGTGTGGTCAGGGTACTAAGACTTCCAGTGAGTCTTCATGCCAGATTTCCATATTATTTTTCCCAAGCTTCATTTTTTCTTTTGTGCAACATTTTCCTTCCAGTGCTTTTGAAGGAAGTGTATTGCCATCTTAAACATCCCAGGTCAAGGGCTTAATTAATGCTTTAAAATAAAGGTTCCAAAACACCAGGAGAGTTTGTCATTTTCTCCCTGGTTTGTTTTGTGAAGAGGGAGGAGAGAAGGTGAGGAGGAACCCCTCCTGTTCCATGATTACATCCTACCCACTCATTTTCTCCTTTTCTCCTCTGCTTTTGATTTTTAGTGGCGGTCTTAACAGAATGTCAAGATCAATTTGCAGCATGGTTTAACTCAAGGTTTGCGTTCTGCCAGCAGCAATTGTCCCTGCAAACAATGCCGTGTGTTCTTGTAACTTCAGAAGCTTTTAGAAGGATCATGGCAAGGGCAGCATCTAATGACTTTATTAGTGTAGGGTTTCAAAATGGGCTCCGTAATTGTTCATATCTCTTTGTCAGCAAGTCATAATTACTGCTCAGCATTGTCCAGGAGTGCACTTGTGAATAGTTTCCTGATAGTATTGAAAGGAAGGTAGAAAGTGAATGGATAAAAGGTGATGGCCTCTTACTATTAACAACAAGCCAATCTTTGTGATATAGTTGATGACTATAAGTGGTCTATAATACACACTTTGCTCTTTTTTAAACAGACTATACTTTAAAAATGTCCTTTGATATCATTTAAAATTACCAGTCTACACAGCTCTTCTACTCTGATTTGGATAATTCCCACACTAGTACCTAGTACTGCAATTATAATTGTCTGATGGTGTATGCATTGTGTCTAATGCAAACATTTGTGGAGGAATTGTGTTTTCCCTCCATATTAATGTAATTAAGGCTATTCAGAAAATGTGCATTTAACTTAGATACAGTTATCAGTGGACAGTCTATATGAAAAACTACTACTAGAAAAGGACCATACAAAGGTAATAATACAATTGACAATTAGTAAAAAAAAAACAAAAACAAAAAACCTATGTTAGTGGCACTGTTGCTCAAGTGCAGAGTCTCAGGGACAGCTCCCAGGCCCTGAGTTCAAGTCCTACAACTGACAAAAAGAAAGAAAAGAAAAATCTATCAAGAACTATGTTATAAGTTTTTGTCAGATCCTAATTTTCTCTTGCACCAGATTTTTTTTTTTTGGTTACTTTGTCAATCTGTCCTTGGTTTTTCTCCTAGACTGTAGGTTTGAGTATCCTAGGTATCTTGAGTCACAGAGTTTTTTAAATCATAACCTTCTCAAGATACAAGATGCATCTTGAGTATAATACCAAGCCCTGGCACCTTGTAATTTGTTGCTAAATCATTTCCTGTTCTGTGACACCTTGTTATATACTTACATATGGCTATATATAAAGATTATCTCACACACACACACACACACACACACACACACACACACACACACATCAGCAGCTGGGCATCTTGTATTTTAGGATATACAGCTTCAAAAAATTTGAATGCCAGAGGTACCTGACTTGATATTTATATAGGTTGCAAATGATGACCCATCTCATGAAGCAAATTTTAACAATAAGTCATTAAATGAACTATCTTTTTTTTTTTGAAATTTTGCACAATTATTTTATTCTTAATTTTCCTTAAAGTTTTCATAACAAAGCGTTTTAAAAATACAATATTTTCTCAATGCTTCAAACTTCTGTGTTGAATCACCATAAGATATACAATACTAGCTTATGTAAACAATCCAGTCACTATTATTACTATCTCAGAAACTGTTGTTTATTAAGTCTTAAACATGTAGGTCATACATTATAAATGAACTATCTTAATATATACCACCAAGTCTTTTCCTTTTCTTCTTATATGAAATTGAAAAGGTCTCAAATTTTTTTTATAACTGCTCTACCATTAACAACTTACATTCATGGTGGTTTCTGGAGACATTTTAGTAATTGTATCACCTATGCTTTACATTAATAGCATATTTCTCTTCTGCTTTTCAATAAAACCTTATACTAAATCAGAAATAGTGTATAACATGTTCATTCAGTTACATTAAATTACACGTAGAATTTAGTTCCTCCAACACTTTGCCCTTTGCATGTCACTCTGCATAGGTAATCAAAACACTTTTTGTGCCCACCAGTCTTAATGATCTATCTGCTAGATATTAATTACCTAAAATGAAAAGTCTCTAATACTCTGAAGTGGAGGGTAAAGAAGAATCCTGTTTCTTATGTGAAAATAATTCATTAGGGATTGAGTTGGTTTCCTTTCCTCAAACATATGCTTGTATTTTGGAACTTGATTGTATTGAAGTGATGAGTGATAGATTTCTATTATTCACATATCTAAGACTAACTATAGGGATTTCTATTAAGGCCATCTGCCATTTTTATCAATTTATAGTCAGAGCAACAATTTAAAGAATTCTAAAGAGTTTACTTTCATATACATTTATTTTTCTCAAGATAGCAGCACCAAAAAAGCCCTCTTTAACCTTGCACACCACTGCTAGGGAAGGAATATCATATGGTTATTGGTAAAATAAAGAATCTTTGATTGCTGTACCTCAGTCTGAGAAATTGTTTGCCAGTTACAATAGGAAAGAAGTGTCTGAAAAGTTCCCAACTAAATTGCTTAATTGTCTCAACAACAGTTTATGTTATGCCTATTAGAAAAGCTACATAGGTTTTTACTAACTAGTTTCAACAGCAAAGTCTACATATATTTGCATATGTCAGTAGCTGTTCTTAAGGAACTGTGGCTCTCAGTACAACTATTTCCTTTTTGTTTGGCCAGTAACATGCCAGTCATAAAATGTTAAGCAGTTAAGAAGTAAGGCTCAGTCAGGCAGTGAAATTATAAAAAGAGCAAGGCAATATTAGGCAGATAGTAGAACACTCCTAGATCTTTTGTTGTTGTTGTTATTTCTATAAATATAGTAAGTTGACATATTTTACCTGAGACATTTGGACTTTATCTGAAAAATTCTAATTTGGACATAATTGTTTTCAACAGAAAAATAAGAGGTCAGCAAGATTTCTTTTTTGGGGGGACAGGGTTTTATGGAATCCAGGCTGGCTTCAAACTCACAATCTTCCTTCCTACCTCTGCCTCCCAGGTGCTGGGATTGCAGGTGTGAACCACTACACCTAGCAAGATTCCATTTTTCAAATAAGTGTTAGTAAAGTTTATAAACAGATAGAACATGCTGTCCTAACCATCTTGTGATGATTTCCTGTTTTAGTAGAGTGTGCCTAATGAATTCCACTTTACTTCTTAAAGGCAGCTTCTTCTCACTAAAAACTGACTTCCAAGTTCATGCTACTTGTAAGGAGTCAATAGTTTAAAAAAGAAAAAAGAATATCAGTAGCTAAGAACAAGATTATCATTACTGCTTTAAAAAAAAAAAGAAAAAAGAACAGCTAATAACTACAACTATGAAGCCGCCTACTTACAGTGTCAGACAGTACTACATGACCTCCTTTGTGTACATTGCCTTATGTAATCTTTACCGTAGTTTGACAAGGTAAGTAGCAATAATTTCATTTCATATATGAGGAAACTCTTTTGTACAGAGAGGTTCTGTAACTTAATGATGGTCATCCAAATGACTTTCCAGGATTGAAATACCTATCCATTTTTGCTAAATAATGCTTCTTGTTCTAAGACCTTAACATGTAGGATGATTCAACAACAAATATGTACTGAATAATTACTGTGTACAAAGCATTATGGGGAATATAAAAGAGTATGAGACATGAATATTTTTGCTTGGAACAAATAAACATGATGTTCACCAAATCTTAGAGTTGCTGATTAGTGAATTGTACTTGTTGAGTGATGGAATTTGTAGCAGTGAAGGCCTTCCTCCCTATAATATGCTTAAGTGATACTGTTCCAACCTCTTCCTATATACTGTCAGGACAGGAAACTGAAAGCTTCAAAAGAGTAGTTTTTTTGTTTTGTTTTTTTTTGGCCAGTCCTGGGGCTTGGACTCTGGGCCTGAGCACTGTCCCTGGCTTCTTTTTGCTCAAGGCCAGCACTCTGCCACTGAGCCACAGCGCCACTTCTGGCTATTTTCTGTATATGTGGTGCTGGGGAATCGAACCCAGGGCCTCATGTATATGAGGCAGGCACTCTTGCCACTAGGCCATATCCCCAGCTCCAAAAGAATAGGTTTTGAGCTGCTATAAAAAGTCTTTGTTATAGTGCATCTATAACAGGAGACTTTCTACAACTCCTTTTTGGTTCTAGTGCATTACTTCAAATATGCCTTTCTCTTCTCATTTATCAGTTTCTTAGCTAATTTGCCCTATTTTTCCTTCCTTTACTACCAAGCATTAGTTCCTTCCATTGTTTTTCATTTAGATAATGTGTCTAAACTCATCCTCTTCTAAAACTATGAGGATTGAGCATCGTGCTCCAGAAAAAAAAAAAAAAAAAAGGTTTTCTAGTGCTATGTGCAATCCATTGTAGAATTTGATTATTGGCTTCCGTAGAACTCAGAGAGTCATCTGAAATTCCCCCAACCAGCATACACTTTCCACCTTGAGTTTATATTAATTCTGGTCTCTGCCATTCTCTATTAATGCAATTGATCTTTGAAGACTCTATTAACTTTTCCAAATTTTATCACTCACTGATGAGACCCTAACTCTTTATACACCATTGTTTGTTGTATGTTCATTTGTGCTTTTTTTGTGGTTTGTTGTGTGTGTGTGTGTGTGTGTGTGTGTGTGTGTGTGTGTGTGTGTATTTTGCCTATACCAGGATTTGAGCTCAGGACCTTGTGCTTTCTTTTTTTTTGGCCAGTCCTGGGCCTTGAACTCAGGGCCTGAACACTGTCCCTGGCTTCTTTTTGCTCAAGGCTAGCACTCTACCACTTGAGTCACAGCGCCACTTCTGGGCATTTTCTATATATGTGGTGCTGGGGAATCGAACCCAGGGCTTCAAGTATACGAGGCAAGCGCTCTTGCCACTAGACCATATCCCCAGCCCACCTTGTGCTTTCTTGATTGGCTGGTGTTCTACCACTTGAGCCATGAGTCCAGCCCAGCTTTTTTCTGGTTATTTTGGAAAAGAAATCTTGAGGACTTTTCTGCCTGGGTTACCTTTGACTATGATCTTTGACATCTCAGCCTCTTGAGTAGCTAGGATTACAGATATGAGGCCCTACCTCCTGGCTTGTGCCATTATTATTATTATTATTATTATTATTATTATTATTATTATTATTATTTTGGTTTTGAGTTTTTTTCTTTTTTTTCTTATTTATTGTCAAGAGGTTACAGTTTCATATGTTAGACATTGGATATATTTCTTGTACTGTTTGTTACCTCCTCCCTCATTCCCCCCTCCCCCTTCCCCTCTCCCCCCATGAGTTGTTCAATTGGTTTACACCAGTTTTGCAAGTATTGCTTTGTAGTCGTTTGTCTTTTTATTCTTGGTAATTTGCTTCATTCTTAGACATGTCCAGGTTCTGATGGATATACTCCCTCCTGTTCATCACTTCTATATTCAAAGTATTCATAAATATTCACCATTCTCTAAGCAACTATTCTAGATTTTGTAGGGCACTCAGGACAAGTTTACTGATAGGTACTTTTTGAAACTCAAGATATTAACATATCCTCAGATTATAATAATTCCCTCATCATTCTAGTTGCTGGTATTCACACCAAATTCAGCTCTAATTCCAGCAGTTAAATGAAGAAAGGAAATGCCATAGGCAGGGCTGGGGATATGGCCAAGTGGCAAGAGTGCTTGCCTCATATACATGAAACCCTGGGTTCAATTCCCCAGCACCACATATACAGAAAATGGCCAGAGTGGCACTGTGGCTCAAGTGGCAGAGTGCTAGCTTTGAGTAAAAAGAAGCCAGGGACAGTGCACAGGCCCTGAGTCCAAGCCACAGGACTGGCCAAAAAAAAAGAAAAGAAAGAAGGAAATGCCATAGGCATATTTTCATTCATTTGTACATCCATCCCATTTATATTTTTTATGTTTTTGTATGCCAAATAATGTGCTATACAGTTTAATGGTTCACAATTTATAGTTCTTATTGTCTGGTATGTAAAAGCTTTATAGGTTTATCTTAAGATTTCCCTACACCAAATTCAAGGGTAAATCTTGCTGCATGATTTTCTACTTGAGAGTTGTAAGAAGAGTAATAGCCAATTGTCTTCTATTGTTGTTTTGCAAAAATAGATTATTTTATATAGGTTTTTATTAATCCTCTATAAAAGCAGAGAGCTTTGAGTTAAATCTTTTTTTCAGTAATGGTAATTCTTTAGGGAGATTATATGATATGGTCCTTAAATGTTCCTTTTGGATAATTTAGGTATAGGTATAGAGCTTAGAGGAAAACCCTACGTGGTCTGTATATGTTCAACTCTGTCAAACATCAGCTATCCCAAACTAGACTTTGTCAAGTGCTGAGATGCAAGCTGATTGTTGCTCAGAACCCTTAATGAGTGACTGACCTGCTAATATTTTGTGCTGTTGGTCTTTTATGTTTTAAAGGCCTTCCATGTTTCTACTAAGGCTTTCCTATTTTTTTTATCCCTTAGATAAAATTTATTTGTTATATAGATTTGTTTTTATTTATCTCTTGTCCAAGATAATATATAATTATTCATTAGGCAAACTTACTAATTTATACACGAATTATTTATATCTGATTTAATATTAAATGAGAAATAAACTTATTAAATGAGACAAATTTGTTTATTAGATTATGTATTAAATTCCTAATTTTTTTATTTGCCAGTAGAGTAATAGTACTTTTCAAATATGAGAGAATTTTATGTAAAAATAATTTCTTATATATTATATACATATATGTAATATAAAATATAATAATAAATAATGGCAGAAATAGCTTGTTGTTGTTGTTGGAGCCAGTCCTGGGGCTTGAACTCAGGGCATGAGCATGTTCCCTGAGCTTTTTTGCCCAATGCTCTTACTCTACCACTTGAGAGACTGCTCCACTTCTGGCTTATTTTTGGCAGTTAATTGGAGATAAGAGTCTCACAGACTTTACTGACTGGGCCAGCTTCAAACCACAATCCTCAGATCTCAGTCTCCTAAGTAGCTAGGATTATATGTGTGAGCCACCAGAACCCGCCTGGTGGAAATGTTTTATATGATAAAATCACAAAGTCTAAATATGAAATGAAAAGTCTGAGGCTCAGACAGATTAAGTTGTCTAAAGAAACAACTAGTAAGTGACAATATCAGGTTTGTTTGACCCTAAATCTTTGCTTTTCCCAGAATGATTCCTATTTTGTCTATGTTATTATTATGTATGTTTTATATGTATATATATATATATACATATGTGTGTATGTGCATGTGTCTGTATTTCAAATCTCTACAATAGGACCATATATATATATATGGTATTAGGAAGCAGTTGGCTCTGTTTCTAGTAGCTCTCCAGAAGTACTACCTTCCAATATAAAGTTCCCCTAATGAGTTAGGCCCTCATTGCCTTCTTGTATGTTCCTCTAGCACTTAATCTAAACAACTAATCTAAGGCCTAGTCATCTACCAGATTATTATTTGAGAGTTTTTTTACATTTAATTTTATTGTCAAGGTGATGTACAGAGGGTTTACAATTACATAGATAAGGTAGTGAGTACATTTCTTTTTTTGTTCTTTTTTAAAAAAAATATTGTCAGAGTGAAGTACAGAGGAGTTACAGTTTCATATGTAAGGCAGAGAGTACATTTCTTGTTACTGCCTCCCTCATTTCCCCCTCCCTCCCCTCTTTCCCACTCCTTCTCCCCCCATGAGTTGTACAGTTGGTTTACACCAAATAGTTTTGTAAGTATTGCTTTTGGATATGTTTGTCTTTTTAATCTTTTGTCTCTCTATTTTGATATTCCCTTTCCCTTCTGTAGTTCTAATACCCATATGTACAGTATCCAGGGTACTCATATGAGATACAGTGATAGCGGGGGTATATCCACAGGAAGGGAATACAAGAGAAACAAAACAAAACAAACAAGAAAAAAAACAAAAAGTACGGATTCACATGGCGTGTTGAAAATAATTACAACAATGATATAACACTTGTTTCCATAACATGGAGTTCACTTCACTCAGTATCACCTTATGTGTTCATAAGGGTATAGCTATTGGGCTATCATGATCTTCTGCTATGACTAGCCTAATCATGTACTAGTTGTTCCCTATATAGGAGGGGTGAGTACATTTCTTGTCATACTTGTTACCTCCTCCCTCGTTTTTCTCCCACTTTCTCTCCTCCCAGTCCTTCCCCTCTCCCAGAGTTGTACAGTTAATTTCCAACATACTGTCTTGTGAGTATCACTGTTGAATTGGTTCACCCTTTATCCTTTGTCTCATCATTTTGATGTTCCCCTTCCCTTCCCTAATTCAGATAAATGTAAATACAATACCCAGGGTACCATAATCATACAGTGACTATTTGAATGTCTTGATTTGTCAAAGTCAAAATATTCCTAGTGTCCTAAGGACAAAAGCCATATCTTATCTAGTCATGTATTTAATAAGCTCTTAATATTTATTGGTTGACAAAAGGAAAAACACAGAAGAAATGTTGTATAGCTTTTATATATTCACTTTCTTAAACAGCACCTGGAAAATTACTCTCCTTTTTATATTGCTAGGGAAAACATTTCTGAATTTGATAGGAAATTGAATTAGTTGTTTTCTATTATTTGCCCCAACTAAGATTCTAGGAAAATTAGGCTTACCCTTAGTTTTCATGTCCTTAAATAATGTTTATGTTCTTATTGTAAACTGAATCACTGTAATTTGAAATGCCTGAAATCAGAAGTATGTCATTTCAGAGTTCTGCCAATCAAAGTCAGAAATTTTGGGGGCATACCACATGATGAAGTTTAGATTTTTTTGGATTAAGGATACTCAACTAGTAGTGGTAAGAATAAGCCAATTATCTACCTAGGATTATTGTCTCTACTCCAAAAGCTTTAGAAATAGTCCTTTACAGATTAGGTGCACCCCTGTCATTAAACTGTCACTGTCTGAAATCCTTTCTAACAATGAGTGATTTATAGATGACAGGAGGATTAAGAAGTTATATCCTTGTCAAGGAGAATACCCATGAGTAGCCACTCACTCTTTACTCACAGGAGTGAGGTCCTGTGTTTGATCCCTTCACAACCAAAAGAAAATTAGTTTCTTAAAACTCTGACTGCCAATTTATTGACACCACTTAACAGTTTACTGTTACTTGGACATGTAAACTTCAAACAGGTGTGCAATGCTTTTTCCCTAATCTTCTCCTTTATTTTTTTATAAAATTGCTTATAATTTGGTTTGGTTGTCATTATACATACAGTCTGTATATAGAGTCAGTCACTGTACCATTTTTCTATTTGAATTTTTTTGCGCCAGTCCAGGGGCCTGAACTCAGGGTCTGCGCACTGTCCTGGCTTCTTTTTGCTTAAGGCTAGCACTCTACCACTTGAGCTACAACACTACTTCTGGCTTTTTCTATATATGTGTTACTGAGTAATCAAACCCAGGGCTTCATGCATTCAAGGCAAGCACCATACCCCTAGGCCATATTCCCAGCTATGTACCATTCTTTTTTAGAACAGTTTCCTTTTTACCTAGTAATTCTACTCCACAGACTTTTTTTTTTTTTTTTTTGGCACCAGTCCTGGGCTTGGACTCGGGGCCTGAGCACTGTCCCAGGCTTCTTTTTGCTGAAGGCTAGCACTCTACCACTTGAGCCACAGCACCATTTTCGGCTTTTTCTGTTTATGTGGTGCTGAGGAATTGAACTGAGGGCTTCATGCATGCAAAGCAAGCACTCTTCCACTAAGCCATATTCCCAGCCCCTCCACAGACTTTTTTTTTAAGGCAGAACTTTAGGATATTTATTGTAGCATTGTTTATAGTGATTAAAAACTAGAAATAGCCTGACATCATTGGCTCATGCCTATAATCCCAGCTACTCAGGCTAACATCTGAGGAAGGAGGTTCTAAGCCAGCCCAGGCAGGAAAGTCTGTGAGACTCTTATCTCCAGTTAATCACAGAAAAAGCCGGAAGTGGCAGCGCTGTGGCTCAAGTGGTAGAGTGCTAGCCTTCAGCAAAAGAAGCTCAGGAACCAGAAAAGGGGGGGGGGGGAGGGGAACTAGAAATAAATATCTAGTATAAATGAATTGTTTGTTTAAATCTGGCAACAGACTCAGTGAAGTATTATTCAGCCATGTCAAATGCTGGCTTATTATCTTTATATAGATACAGTGTCAGCCTAAAAATTGATCCAGCCAAAGATGATAAAGACAAGATATGTTTGAACTGAAGACTGATAATAGACAGGTGTAACTGACATCTCAGTTTAGGATTTTACCTAATCATTATATTTGATTTTATAATCTCCCATTCTACTTTGTTCTTTTTCTATAACCTGAAGCGTCAAACTTCTGAAGTATTTGCCTGTTTGTCTCATCAGATTAGAACTCATCAGTACCAAGGAAGTAACTGGGAGTTAACAATTGCAGAGTGGTCACCTCAGTGTCTGCTTGGTCCAGTAGAGCTCCATTTCCCACAGTGTTGTTTGGGTTTTTCCCCCCCCCCCCCCATTTATTGTCAAAGTGATGTACAGAGAGGTTACAGTTTCACATGTTAGGCCTTGGGTCATTTCTTGTACTGTTTGTTACCTCCTCCCTCATTCCCCCCTCCCTCTTCCCCCTTCTCACAGTGTTTTGAGGATGATTTCCATAAGACTGCCTTTACCTATAGAATATGTAAGAAGAGTAGTCTTAGGCCTTTGGAAGTATTTTTAAGGGTAAAAATCATCATTAGAAAGTAAGCTTTCTGGGTTTTAACTCACATCTACTGAATTATAATCTCTAGCAGATGGAAATTGCCTTCATTTAAATAAACTCCACAGTTTGGTTCTGAAGCCTGTAAAAGTTGAGGATCACTACATTTATAATCACCTTCTCCAGCTTAGTCATGTACGCTATTTACTCAATTTGAAACAAAGGCTGAGGAATACTTCCAAAATACAGAGCTACCTTCAAATGAAAATGGGTTCAATCCCAATCGTGCCACACATCTTTTCCTATGGTAATTCCAGAAATTAGTTAAACAGTTGAATGGGCATGTTAACTTGAGAATGATGAAGCAGGGAGTAACATTGACTGGTCTACCTTAGACATTTTTTTTCTTTCTCTTTTTTTTTAATTTTATTATCACACTGAATTACAGGGAGGTTACAGTTCATACCTTAGGCATTGGATACATTTCTTGTACTGTTTGTTACCTCGTCTAGACATTTTTGACCATTCTCCCTTTACAAGTTAGAGGACGTTGGCTTTCTTTTCCCACTAAAGAGAGAATGAGAGGAAAGAAGAATTCTATTTTAGCTAGATAGGTAAATAACCTCTAAGTTCTGTTATCTTACATTTTGGTTTTCTATGAATCAATATACCCTAAACATATGAGTGAATATGTGTATAAAAATGAGGCCTATTACTGGGAAAATAAACTTTCCTAGTTGGATCCATCTTAATAGGCTTTTTAAAATAAAGGCGAGCAGCTGAAGCTAAGAAAGTACAAAAGACTTCTCTCAAACTATTTGATATTTTTCGAGAAGACTATCAGCATTATTAAACATTAATTCTTCTGCTCAGTAGCCTATCATTTTGAAGAAATAATCCTACTTTTTAAAAGATATGTTTAAAGGATTATCAGTCAGAAATTTTGGTATTTTTGATTTTAAATTAATTACCTTTATAAATATAAACATATTAAAAAGAAAGTAGAATGTATCCCCTTTTAAATGTTTAAAGTTTTGTAGTAATTAATAGTTAGAGCATCTATAATTATATTTTCCTTCTTCTCAAATATATTTGTTCATTTCCTGAATGAAAATAAAACCAGTAACTATTTTCATTTAGTCAGCAATTCATCGATACTGTATCTTACTGCGCAAAAAGATCTCTCAGTATTGACCTGGCTCTATCATTTTACTCATAATAATAATTATAATAAAAATATTAAATACTATTATGAGTTTGACGATGGCTACCAATGTTCAAGGCCTACCATATGGACGATAAGTGCTTTAAAGATAGTGTTATCTCTACTTTGCATGTAAGTAATCTTTAAACTTACAGAAGTCACATTGACATGTAATAGTCAGGAACTCTAGTGGCAGTTTCTTTGCCTCCACATTTTTTTCATACAGAGACAAAATGTATTTTGATCCTATTCATCTCCATCATTCTTTTTCCATCTCTCTCCTTCTACTTATTCCCTCAGCTAAAATCATGTTATATATGTTTGTGTATGAGTGTCTATGTGTCTATGTATATGTATTTAAGTATGTTTATATCTATGTGTATGTTTAGGACTAGAATCCACAAGTGAGTGAAAACAGGCTATTTGGCTTATTGAGCCTGATTTATCTTACTCAATAATGATTTCCGGTTTTATCTCTTTTCTTGAAAGGGAACTCATTTTTTCTTTATGGCTAAATAATATTCCTTCATGAACCCATACTACATTTTCTCTATCCATTCATCCATTTATATATCAAATATTCCTTTTTTTAAAAATGGCACTCAGTATATTTATTAGGGAAAAACTGAAATTCTGTCTCCTTTCCCCTAAATTGCTAGGTTCCATTAATAAATAATTTATGTTGGAGTCCAGCTTTGTAAAAGTTAAAGACTTACATAATTTTTACTTAGATTGAAAATATTTAACTATATCTTGTTTTGAGTTAAAATATTGTTATTCCCTTGTATGTAATTAGTAATCCTGGTTTCTTTTAGCAAGATAGATATATGCTTTAGAGAATGAAATTTTTATTTTTATTTTTACTGATGATCCTAACCATCAGTTCTTTTGCTTATTTCCTCATTAAACTTTAGGTATAAACTACTTTATCTTCTCAGACTTAGTTTTCAGTAGTTGTAGTAGAACTTCAAATTTACACATATACCTGATTTGTGAAAACTCTTTCTTTTTTCATTTAATCAACTCTTCTTCCCTCATCTTATATATACCTTTAGTTAAAGCATCATATTTTTTTCTAATTAGTCATTTTCAGCTTTTGGTTTCAAGGGATTCATTTGGCAACTTCTTATTCCTGTTTGGTTTGCTCAAGTATTAAAAAAAAATTCTTTTAATCCCACATAACCATTTCCCCTTGTTACAGAACAGTAGTCATTCATTCACTATGTGGGTTGGAAACTGTTGTAACTCAATGAAATTCAACTTCATGACATCTGATTAGAATGTGGGGTCAGTTACATGAGTTAAGTTTTGGTCCCATTACTAGGTCATCTGCCTGTTCAAAGGGAAGAAAGTACCAAAATTACAAGAAGCATACTTTTCGCTTAAAATGGTTTTTCTCAGTATCTGTTTTTCTTGTTTTGAACTGAAATGTTCCTGACCGTCCTCTCCTTTCTCTCTTCCTCTCTTATCGTTTTTCCTTCTCCTTTTTTTCTGTCTCTCTTTCCTTATCTTTTCTACTCTCTGGCCTGCTTGCTCACTCTTTTTTTTTTTTTCCTTTTTTTTTGGGGGGTGGGGAGGGGCTGTCCTGTTTAGCTAGTATCTAATATCTCTTGTGAGGCCAGTGCTGCGACGGGCATCTACTGTGTGATATCCATTTAATCCATTGGTGTGAAAGCAACAAGGACTTATTTTCTCCCTTTTGTAGAAAATGGCATTCCAACTGTTTTTTGACATCTTTAATTTTAGAGGTTGCCAATGATCAGATCAGGGTCAAGGCTGACTTCAAATGTTTTAGTAAGGAGCAGAAAGAAAAATGAGATCCTAACTTGCTAGTCTCCTGATCTACACATCCCTGTTGATGAGTTAAAGCTCTATGGGTGTGAAATTTGGTATGGAGACTTAGGCTCCTTGAACCTTTTATCCCATAATAGTCATGGAATGTGAAGATTTGAATTTTCATGGGGGCACTGATATTTCATGGCCGACAATGGATTTCTTAAGGCCTTGTCATTTCAAATTGCCATGAGGTCTGGTTATTGCTGCTCTAAATGTGTATATGAACCCGCCTCCCAATGAACTTATTGCAATGGTGCTAACTTATCTTGACACTCTTGCAGACAGCCCTAGTCATTCTTAACAATATCGACTTCCTATAGTCACAGCACATATTTTACAAAAGATGCAGCCTAAAATTCTGAAATGAATTTTTATAGACAGAAAATATATTGGCTTTAAAAATTAAGAGGTTTGATTCTGTTTTGGATTTGGTTATCAAATGAATCTGAGCATATGACATTTTAATGCCGTTTGTCTTTTCAAATAGATTTACCTTCTAATGCGTGTGACGACAAGACTTTGCTCATCAGCTAGAACATACATTTCAGAGGAGTTGTTACCTAAAATATTATCATAAGGCATAAGAAAACACACGATTTAAGTTGCCTTTTATGAACATAATTAAGAATTAATAAGCCAGTACCAGTGGCTAGTCTCCAGAATTTCCACTGTTTTGCCTTTTGTGACCTGTGTTATTAAAAGTCCATTATTTTTACAGACTTTATTAAATTGGATCTTATTAAAGCATTCTATATTTGCATTTGGTCTTTCATAATTCATTATTATTATGACATTTACTTTTTACCATCAGATCTGAAAACATATCATAAGCTACCCTTTTCTCTTGAAAGAAATGCTAATTTCAAACAGTCCTCTAATAGAAGAGAAAAGCTTTATCAGTTTTTTCATTTATTCCAGATCGTGTTAAGAATACTAATGCTAGACTTCAATATGCTAATATCTCTAAGCTTTTTTTGGCCAAAAGCTTAGAATTATTATTTTTATCCCATACTAAATACAAAACCTACTACTATTAGAGAAAAGACAAATCTAAAGTATAATTCTTGGTTCTAAAGACTTTTGAAAATGTAGTTGAATTCTGTTTCTTAGAATAATGCTAGTCAATTTACCTTTGTACCATGTTAAGAAATTCACTCCTCATTTGTTTTTTTTCCCCTCATAACTTAGGCAATACAGCTTGCAGTATTTAATACTAAGAATATTACAGTCAGCCCAAGACACCAATTAGGGTATAATTCATGATTTTCTATGTCATAGCCATTTAAGATTTAGATGAAAATTCAATATAGCAAGATTTTACATATATTAAGCAAGTGGTCTTAAATTTTTATATAACCAATAATAAGGTTATTGTTGTGCTACTAGTAAACTTACTAAACTGACCTGAAATTATTTTGGATTTTGTCTTATTTTAGGTTTCTAACAATGTGCAATAGACACTTCGGCAGTGTTGTTGCACAAACCATTCGGACTCAGAAAACAGATCAGTTTCCACTTTTCCTGATAATTATGGGAAAACGATCATCAAATGAAGTGTTAAATGTGATACAAGGTACACATGTCACAAGTGAAGTAAAGTCTTTGTGTATATGTGATAACTAATTTTTACAATCAAACCTAACAGTACTATTTTCTGTTGATGCATTATTTTATATTTTAAAATATAAAGCATTCTGAAAAACATCTTAATAAACTATACAACCCTCAGGACATAGAATAGTCAAATTAAATTATCAGAATTGCTAAATTCTCTAACTTAGCAATTAGATCATAATTAGTTGTCAAATCTGGCATTTCTGATTTACATTGATTTGTTGTTCTGATAATGATTAGTTGAAAGAAGTGTTTATCTTTAGTTATCTAGAAAATCCACTAGCTGAACACTGTAAATTGCATTGTTCATAGAGGCAATTGTTTCTCATTGTTTGTGTGATTTATGTCTAGGATAAAACTCTGAGGCATGAAGTTATCTGATGCCTGCAGATTCAACCACAGTTTATATTTTTACCAAAACACAAATAAATCATTTTTCTGTTAACTAAATGTATCCAAGGATTATGTAAAGTATTACTTTGCTGGTGGAAAAACTTAAGTGAGAACAGTGTTATATTCCTCTATGCTACTAGAAATAAAACATTTTTCAACTCTTCCAAGCTAAAGCTTGGGTCTGGTATACTCATTTCTGCTCTATTTAAAGCTGGACTGGAGGTTTATACATTTCAGTGACTTTAAAACTTACACACCCTTTATACAACTACTTAAAAGATAATTTTTAAAAATACACCGTAAACAAAAGAAAACCTCTAGCATTTTAAGTTTTTTCCATAGCCTAGAGCATTTAGCTTCATAAACAGTCTGACTTACATAGGGTAAATAGATAATGATGACATTCAATCTTGCCTCTCTTGTAAAGTTCGGTGTTATAGTAGCTAGTGTTTTGTGGGTTGGTTTTTTGTTTGTTTGTTTGTTTGTTTTTTGCTGGTCCTGGGGCTTGAACTGGGGGCCTAGGTATCTGTCCCTGAGCCTCTCTGTGCTCAAGGCTAATTAATGCCCTACCACTTGCACCACAGCACCAATGACACAAAGTAGTCCTTATTAAATGTTAGTGTAAAATGAACAAGCAAATTTTTTGTATTTGTGTCTAATGATAAATTTTTTTCAGGGGGCTGGGAATATGGCCTAGTGGCAAGAGTGCTGGCCTCCTACACATGAAGCTCTCGGTTCGATTCCCCAACACCACAGATATGGAAAACGGCCAGAAGGGGCGCTGTGGCTCAGGTGGCAGAGTGCTAGCCTTGAGTGGGAAGAAGCCAGGGACAGTGCTCAGGCCCTGAGTCCAAGGCCCAGGACTGGCCAAAAAAATATATTTTTTTTTCAGTCTAAAATTTATGTCCTATAAGGTTAAAAGTTTTAATACTTTGAATGTATTAGTCATGGTCATAACAAAAACAATTTTTGGTACCATATAATGAAATATATTGACATTTAGAAGAAATGTTTAAGTTATTGATGTTCTAGAAGCATGAATTATAAAAGAAAAAAAAGAAAGAGAAAAAAAAACCCATCCAAATGGTAATGGAGGATTTAGATGTTGGCTGAAGAAGTAAAGTAGTTACCTGCCAAGTAGGTGGCCCTAAATTCAGTCCCCACTACTACCAAAAAATTAATATTAAAGTATTAAAATTTTATGAACCCAAGTACTATAGGGCAGGTCTATAATTCCACCTCCCTTGGTAACTAAAGTAGTATTGTGGGTTCAAGGCCAACTTAACCAATTTAGTGAGACTGTTTCAGGAAACAAAAAGAAAAAGGACAATGGATGGATTTTAATGTAGTAATGTATACAAGTTTACTAATAGTCTTAAATTCTACATGCAGATAGTTTAAAGTAGCTTCTACTTGTCAGGCTGGCTTTAGTATAAAAGAAGAATATTCACAGTTGTCTATTAAAATACTTATTCCTTTTTAAACTCCATGTCTTTTGGGGGGGCTTGGGACTCAGGGCCTGAGCACTGATGCTGGCTGCTTTTGCTCAAGGCTAGCACTCTACCACTTGAGCCACAGCACCACTTCTGACTTTTCTGTTTATGTGGTGCTGAGGAATCGAACCCAGGGCTTCATGCATGCAAGGCCAGCACACTACCGCTAAGCCACAGTCCCAGCTCCTCCATGTCTTTTTGAGGCCATATATTCTTCACCAAGTTCAACAAATACAGCATATTGTAACCAGTTTAGTGTAGTAGAAAATATAGTTGTATTCTATTGATCCATATATTAGTGATATGTGAAAATGTTGTAACTATACTAGTCTTCACCTTAATCTTGCTTTTGAAAGAAGTTTTTCATAAAGATACAGCAATTATATTAGTTTGTAATGAGTTTATTACTGTTGTTTTAACATATATTGATACATTGGTTGTAACACATTTATATTGATATTTCAATTTTAATTTTTAATAGAATAAATGTCAAAAAGCAAAGCACATTAACAAAATTCTTTTAAGAATCTCAATTGTTCTAGAGTATAAAGGATCCTGAGATCAAAAGTTGGAGAATTCATACCATAGGCTATTACCTAGTGCCTTTTTGGTGTCTTGGATAATTAAGGACTTACATATAAAGTACCTACATGCTTTCTTTGGCTGTGAGTTCTCCCTTCCTTTATAGAACTAAAAGTTCTTCTCAGGTTAAGATTCTCCCAAATTTGACTTTTTAAACTTAACTACAGTTTCTAACCACCAGTATGTTACCACTTTATTCTTTCTTATTAAACATAGGGAACATTTCAATGAAAATACCTTACCTAGATAATAAGAATGTGGACTTCTTGGACTGCAGTTACTCCTTTTTGGTTCTAAAATGACTTTCCATTTTTAATAACTTTATAATTTTGAAATTATATGTTTATGTAAAAGTTTATCAATATCTATGTGTTATTAGGTAACACATCAGTGGATGAGTTAATGATGAGACTCATGGCAGCAATGGAGATCTTTTCAGCCCAACAACAGGAAGATATAAAGGATGAGGTAAGGGAAAAAGCTAAGCAAACTTTTAATATAATTTTGTCAATTGATGATGCATGACTGTCATGATTGACAAATAAAAATTTGAAGACACAATTCTAGATTAATTAAGGTCCTTCATTCTTTGATTTTACTTTTTGGTCTGTTCTTTTCATGACCTGAAACCCAGTACTTTGTTTATGTTAATGGGCTATTTTCACTTTTCTAGATTTAAAGTGACAGTAAGAGTTCAGTTTGTAAGAAATTAATTCATGGCCATGTTTATTTCTAGGCCCAGGATAAAGTGCTACTTTTGACAGAGACATTGCCAACCTTGGTGGCATTATTCACACTTAGCCCTTTGGGTGATAGTTGAGTAAAACAAGGACTTCGTGCTATTCCAGTAATACTTCAGTACTACTTCTTTCTGTCCTCCTGTTAACTGACCTAACTCAGTCAAAAGCTGGAAGGCAAACACCCTTCTGGGATTCTGAAGGTTCAGTAGAAGTCATCTAGCCCCAATTGATATGATTTTTTTCTTTAGACTAGAAAATGGAGTCAAAGTTAAATAAATTCTCCTGGAGTTAAATAGCTAATAGAAGCTATAATAATAATTTCAAGTAGGCATAGTACCTGGTTAATCAAGAAATTTCTGGATTTGGAAAATAGCTTTATGATAAAATATGAAACAGATGTTTACATTTATTTGTTTGATATGCTTTTTAAAGATTTCCATAGAATGAACAAGAAAAATGTGATTTATGAAACATTATAAAATAATTCCTGCTACAGTGAATGATTTTGATAGAAAACCCTTTAATTTTCACTAATGTGGAACATGTAGACAGTCTCAATATAAAACTATTGTATTTTACTTTCTTTACTCATTTATATCTTCAATTTGGCTGTTTTTTTTAAAAATCAGACGCTGGTGGATCACATTCCTAATCCTAGCTTTGTGGGAAAATGAGAATAAAAGAATTGAGGTTCAAAGTGAAACCTATTGGAGGTTGAGATTATTAGGATAACAGTTCTAGGTCAGCCCAGGCAAAAAAATCTGTGAGACTCCATCTCAGCAGAAGCTGAGCATAATGACATATATCTGTCATCCCAGCTTTCAGAAGGAAGCCTAAAATAGGTAGATTGTTGTACAGGTGCATGCCCATGAAGAAAGTGAGACCTCTCTCTCTCTCTCTCTCTCTCTCTCTCTCTCTCTCTCTCTCTCTCTCTCTCTCTCTCTCTTTTTCTTTGCCAGTACTGAGGCTTGAACTCAGAGTCTGGGCACTTTCCCTGAGCCTCTTTTGCTCAAGGCTAGCACTACCACATGAGTATAGCTCCACTTACAGCTTTTTCTGTTTATATGGTACTGAGGAATCTAAGCCAGAATTTCATGCATGCTAAACGAGCACTCTACTACTAAGCCACCTTCCCAGCCCATCTGCATTTTTTTTTGGTCTACAAGTAGAACATAATGATTTGGTAACATGTTATATATGACAAAAAAAACAAACATTGGCTCCTAAAATTATAAACTTGTGCCAGGCACTGTAACTTAGACTTGCTATCCCAGGTCCTCTGGAATGGAAGTTTGGGAGGATTATGGTTCAAAGCTAGACAGAGCAAAGCATTAGAGAGGTCTTTAAGTCTATTTATAATCTCTAGGTGTGGTGATATGTACCTGTAATCACAGCTGTGGAGGAGATATAAAATAGGAAAATTTCAGTCCAGGTGGGCTTGGGAAAAAGTACAAGTTCCTGTTTGAAAAAACAACAGCAAAAACTAGGGTTGAAAGTATAACTCAAGTTTTAGCATGTCTGCCCATTAAGTACAAAGCCATGAGCGGATTTTATGAACTTGGTTTTTTTAAATTACAAATAAGACTTCATATTAAGCTTATCATTAAAATCAAATTCATGAACAGGTTTAGAGAATAGCTTCCTAGGTGTGAATTTATGTAGATCTAATTTTAGTTACCTAGTTTAGTGGCGCACACCTGTAATCTCAGCACTTGGGTGGCTGAGGTATAATTTGAGGCCACCCTGGACTTACCTTGCAAGACCCTATTTCATGTTGACAATTTAAAATGGATGTGAAAGTGACTCAATAATAGAGCACTTGTCTACCCTGTGTGAGACTTTGATTAAGTTAACAAAATCTTACTTCAGTGATTCAATTTTATTAGTATGACTAGAGATATCTGTATATAATAAAGCTTTTTATTAAGCCCAAACCTGAATCATGTAATCTCTCTTCACTGGCTCAGAAGGGACTAGTCTTTTTGTCATTGATTGCTCTGTCTCTAATCAGGAAATACATATCTTTTTTTCCCCTTTAGGATCTAGTTTTGCTCACAGTTCTGTTCCACACAATAGATGGCTCCTAACATATAAATTAATTTCAAATTTTATTTGTGCTTTTTTTTTTTTAGCTACAGGTAAATTTGAAACCTCTGATAATCAAGAGTTGTGTGACTGGGCACAGTGATTTATGCCTATAATCCTAGCTGCTCAGAAGGCTGAGATTAGGAGGATTTCCGTTCAAGGCCAAACAAAAGAAACTCATGAAACAACCCCCACCTCAGTCAGTGAAAGTTGGACATGGTGGTGTGTATCTGTAGCTTAGCTGCAGGAGAAGTATAAATAGGCTAATCCAGGCATAAATTTGGGACTCTATTCAAAACATAATGAAAGGAAAAGGGGCTGGGGGTCTTCTCTGTTTATTATTATTTTGTTTGCTTATTCATTCAACACTAATTTATTTAGAATTCTCCCTCTGTATTGGATGCCATATTTACTCTTTTCCAGCTTACACTTGGGACACTGAGGCAGGAGAATTACTATCTCAAGGGTTAATATGGTTTACAATTTTGAGACCATGACTCAAACGTGATAATAAAAATAAAAACCTGCTGGGCACTGATGGCTCACACCTGTAAATCTAGCTATTCAGGAGGCTGAGATCTGAGGATTGAGGTTCAAAGCTAGCCTGGGCAAATTCATCTCCCATAAAGCACTCAAAAAAGCCACATAGTTTACAACATATTGTCTTGTAAGTATTGGTTTGCCTTTTACCCTTTGTCTCACCATTTTGATGTTCCCCTTCCCTAATTCAGACAAACATACAGTATCCAGGGTACTAAAATCAAATACAGTGACAACAAGGGGCTAAACCGTAGGGAAGATAAACAAAAGAAGAAAGAAATAATTTCACATAGTGCGTTAAAAATAACAATGATAAGCTGCTTGTTTCCATATGTTGGAGTTCATTTCGCTTAGCATCATCTTATATGATCATGTGTACATAGCTACGGAGGTACTGTTATCCTCTGCTAGGACTGTCCTAGACATATACTGATTACCACCAGTGTGGGAAACTATAGAGTCTATGTTTCTTTGGAGGGAAATGGAGGTGAGGAAAGGTGGGAACAAAATGGGGAAAAAGGTAACAAATTTGACAAATGTACTTACTACCTTACATATGTAACTGTAACCCCTCTGTACATCACCTTAACAATAAAAAATAAAAAACAAAACAGAAAAAAACCGAAGTGGAGTTGTGGCTCAAGTGGTAGTTGTCCAGGCCCTGGATTCATACCCCAGTACCTTCATGCATGTGCATGACACATACATGTTCAAACACACATACAACATACTAAAATGAGCATTTTTACCTAGAAATTAACTTCTCAATCATTTGCAACCAGCCTGATTCATCTTAAAGTAATTTTTAAAAACTAAAATAACAATAGAAAGGAAAACACATATCCTGCTGAATAAATTCTGTTTTATTATTTCCTAAATGTACATTAAAGAGTTGACTATTTTATAGAAATATTTTAGTGAAAATGCTTCAATATTACCAAAAACAAAAACAAACCAGAAGTGGCGATGTGACTCAAATGGTAGAGCCTCTAGCCTTGAGCAAAAGAAGCTCAAGGACAGTGCCTGGGTCCTGAGTTGAAGCCCCAGGACTGGCAAAAAAAAAAAAAAAGGAGAAGAAAACAGCACTGCCATACCACAGGAAAGAGTATGCTTGTTACCCAATGGCAGCATTATTGTTGCCAAAAGAAATTTTGAGTTTATGGTTTGCTACATAGAGTGTGTTCGTTTCTCTCCTCCACCCCGCCCCAAGCTATGACTTAGTCCTACTGTTTTCAACAATCTATTACTTTATCTATCTTCTGTTTAGAATCTTACCATTGTTATGTGGCTTTGCAGAGCTAACAATGCAAATACGATACAAAATTCTGACTTTTTTGGTGTTTTCAGTTTTTTGTTTGTTTGTTTGTTTTTTTGGCCAGTCCTGGGGCTTGGACTCAGGGCCTGAGCACTGTCCCTGGCTTCTTTTTGCTCAAGGCTAGCACTCTGCCACTTGAGCCACAGCGACACTTCTGGCCATTTTCTGTATATGTGGTGCTGGGGAATCGAACCCAGGGCCTTATGTATATGAGGCAGGCACTCTTGCCACTAGGCCATATCCCCAGCCCTTATTTGGTGTTTTCTCTGAAACAGAAATAAATCAATATAACATACAGAGAGAGTTGAAGGTGTGGTTCAAATGGTAGAACACTTACTTAGCTAGTAAGCACAGGCCCTGATTTCAAACACCAGTACTATAATACACACACTCTCTCTCTCTCTCTCTCTCTCTCTCTCTCTCTCTCTCTCTCTCTTTCTCTCTCTCTCTCTCTTTCTCTCTCTCTCTAACGTTCAATACAATACAGATATACAGGGAATATAGATATCTTTTTTTAATAAAATCAAAGCCTATAAATAGGCTAGCTTCTTTTATTAAACTAAGGATTCATTGTTAATACAAAGATTTTCATGTGAGAATTCTGTATGTGCATATAGTGTGTTTTGAGCATGTTCATGCCCTCTGTTGGATTCCCTTAACCCCCTACCTCCTCTCTCTCTTTTAAAAACAATCTTTGGTGGATTTCTTTATTCTTACATGTATATCCAATTTACTTAAATCTTTTTCACCCCTAGAGCCCTGTCCATTTCTCGTCTCTCCTGTTGAAACACAGAATATCCCTTTCGTACTTAGTCCCATTATTATTGTTATTTTTCCTTATTTTAGATCTATATTCCTCAAATAAGCAAAAGCCTTTGATGTTTGGCCTTTTGAGCTTAGCTTGTGAGCTTAGCTATGATGATCTCCAATTCCATCAGTTTTCCTGCAAACAACATAATTTCATTCTTTGTGGCTAAGTAATACTTCATGATGTATCCTGCTGCTTGGTTATTGTGAACAGAGCTCCACAAATATGTATATACACATATTTCTCATGTTGATTTACACTTTTTTTGATATCCCAAGAGCGGGATGGCAGGGTCATAAAATAGGTCTGTTTTGGCTTTTTAATGAACCTCCATACAAATTTCCATAGTAGTTGTACTAGTTTACATTCCTACCAACAGTGTATGAGGGTTCCTTTTTCTCCATATTCTCACCTGCATTTTTTTCCTTTTTTTAAAAATTGATGATAACCATTCTGAGTGGGATGCGATGGAATTTCAATGTAATTTTGATGTTCATATCCTTTATGACCAGGTTGTTGACTATTCATTCACTCATTCATAAATCAGATTATTGATGTTTGCTAGCCACCTGTAACTTCTTTCTCAGGTGAGGAAAATGTTCTTATTTTGAGTGTGGTGATAATTATATATATCTGAAAATATTTTAAAACATCAAGTTGTACCTCTTTTTTTTCTTTTCTGTTCTAATTTTGGCAGTGGGGATTTAAAATCAAGGCCTCTATCCTGAGTAAAATATCCGGCAGATGCTTCACCACCACTTAACTACACTTTTTTGTACTCGTTATTTTGGAGATAGGGTACTACCCCAATCTGTACCTCAACCATTTACCCTCCTATTTTTCACTTGCCACCTTTTCTGGGATGACAGGTACACACTACCACACTCAGCTGAGAAGTCAATACCACTTCCAGTGATTTGGATTAGCTGTCCTCCCAGTCTTGGCCTCTTAACTAACTAGGATTAGGTGTGTGAGCCTCCAGTGCCCAGCTGATTAGTGCATTTTAAGTGGATGGATTATATTGCTTGGTAAATTGCATATTAATAAAAGGTATTTTAAAAAAACACAAATGTAAGTGCACCAAGGTTGCTGAAGGAAGGTCTTAGCTATTCAAATGAAAAAGAATATACCTAAAATGGACTAATAATATGTTCCTCAAATCTTAATACAGTACTGAAAAAATGGAATTTTTTTATATATGATACAGCTTTCACATAGACATTTTCTAGTAGTCCATTTAAAATTCAGAAGAGTCTAAAAATATTTCATATATGCTGTATTAGTATTATCAAAAGCAATAGTCCCAAAGGGTCTCCTAAGACTCCAGAAATGCAGCTTTTTTGGGGGGGGGGGGCCTAATGTAGACATGCTGAGTCAGATCTATGATGATGGATCCCAACAATCTTGTGTTGAACATGTTTTCCAAGTAATTCTGATGGCAACAAAAGTTCTCTGATATAAGAATAAGCCTATAATGAGGCATGAGAGTTTAAAAAAAACACCTTTCATGGCAGATAATAGTGGTTAAAATGAATGTAACTTCTTCAAATATTGGGTCTCTATAGGATATTCTTTATTTTTTTCTTTCTTGCCAGTCCTGGGGCTTGAACTCAGGGCCTGAGCTTCTTTTTGCTCAAAGCTAGCACTCTGCCAACTTGAGCCACAGCGCCACTTCTGGCCTTTTCTATATATGTAGTGCTGAGGAATCGAACCTAGGGCTTCATGTATACAAGGCAAGCACTCTTGCCACTAGGCCATATTCCCAGCCCCTGCAGGATATTCTTGAGTGTCTGAACTATATACTATTTGGGGGCTAAGATGTCATTCTAAATTTTGAAAGTAAAGTAGACTTCCATGAAAAATGAAGTAGTAGACATAACTTTCCATCATCAAGATATTATTTTGCAATTTTTAGTGCAAGAGTTTTGAACTCAGAGCCTCTTAATTTCTAAACAACCGTTCTACCATTGAACCATGTTCAGCCCTATTTTACACGGGTTGATTGTGAGATAGGTTCTCACTTCCTTACTTAGGTGTTTACTACCCCATGCAGCTTTCCTGTACTGGGTTGGAGTCTTGGGACTTTTCTGTCCATGTGCCACTGCACCTGTAGGTCAAGAAGGGATTTCTTGACCTTTTCTACCTGGCCTAACATTGAACCATGACTCTCATTTTCATCTTCCCATGTAGCTAGGATTACAGGCATGAATCCCTAGCACCCAGCAAGAGGTTTATTCTTTCCAAAAGTTTGATCATTTTTTCAGTGAGAAAAGTCACTGGCATATAATAGATGATAGTTTTAAGAAATACGTTTTAGAGTAAGACCAAGAAGACAAAATAGGAATCCCAATGGTTAAAGAGTCAAACTTTGTGGAGTTGTTTTTTTGTTTTGGTATATTGGGGCTGAATCTAATTGTTAGTTAGCACTCTACTATTTGTGCCATACCTACAGCCTTTTGGTGGGAGGACGGGGGCAGGGGAGCTTTAGTTATTTTTCAGATAAGAGTTTCATGTTATTGTTCAGACCCAGCCTCAGACTATGAACCTCTTGCCAATGCCTCCTTTATAACTGGTTCACAGACATGCACCAACACAGTTTTGTTGGATTTGTTTGTTTGTTTGTCATTTGTTTAGTCATGGAGCTTGAACTCCAGGCCTAGGCGCTAGCCTTGAGCAAAAATGCTCAGGCACAGCGCCCAGGTCCTGAGTTAGGCTAGCACTGTACCCCTTTGAACTTACAGTTCTACTTACAGCCCTACTTAGAGTTTTCTGATGGTTAATTGGAGATAAGAGTCTCATGGACTTTCCTGCTGAGGATGAGTTTGAACCACGATCCTCAGATCTCAGCCTCCTGAGAGTAGGTAGGATTACAGGTATGAGTTACAGGCACCCAGCCTAGCTTCTTTTTTTTGATTTTTTTAAGGTTCATAAGGAGGTTTATTAGTGGGGCCATAGTTCCACGGGAGAGGGAGCTACATGGCGTCTGCACCTTATCCAGGTGGCAGCTTCTCTCTCTGGAGGTAGAGGGGAAGTAAGTAGGTAGTGAGTAGAAGTCAGCCCAGCTTCTTAATTGAATTGGGATCATGATAACTTTTTACCTAGGCTAGCCTCAAACTGCAGTCCTCAGCCTCCCGTGTAGCTGGGATTAAAGGAGTGAACCATAGTGTCTAGTTATCATTTTTCATCTTTTGCCTATGATAATAAACTCATTGACTTAGAGTCTAATAGATTTGCATTTTATGGGTTTTTTAAATATGAGCCTTTGCTTCATCCAAAATGTTCAAATTAAAAAGCATGACAGCATCTCCTTCTTTTCCCACTTCCCAGTACTGCGGATTGAACCCAAAACAATTGAGCTATGACCTTTTGTTTTATATTTTGTTTTTGATAGAATCTTAGTAACTAGCCTAACCTGGTCTCAAACTCTTGGTCCTCCAGCCTCTACCTCCTAGCTTGGATTACCTCTAGCTTGAAATATACCTCTATCTCTGGCTTGTTCCTATTCTTATAACCTCTAATTGGGATTTTTCTCATCTGTTAGGAATAAAGGAAATGATGTTATGTAAAAGCTATGCTACAGATGAAAGTGAGAGTCTTGTGTAAATAATTCTTGTAAAATGTCAAAATAACATTAGTTACCTTCTAGCTAAAGTATTACTAGTATTGTTTTATTTTTATTTTCTAAAAATTATAATCTTATAGAATTTTCTAAAATTATTAGTTTGTACATGAGCCAGTGTCCTATGTTCTGTATTAAAGTAATTAAGGTCAATTATTTATCAGTGAATTTTGGTGAATGTAAATTAAGATGGAAGAATGAACTAGAGAAATGCATACAAGTAGTTTATAATCATACAGTTATGCAACATAATTTATAAATCTGTTACAGAGTAGACTCAGTTGATACATAAAACAATGGACAAAATCCAGTACCCTTTTTTGTTAAAAACACATAATAAATTAAGAATAGAAATGGGGCTCGGGATATAGCCTAGTGGCAAGAGTGCCTGCCTCGGATACACGAGGCCCTAGGTTCGATTCCCCAGCACCACATATACAGAAAACGGCCGGAAGCGGCGCTGTGGCTCAAGTGGCAGAGTGCTAGCCTTGAGCGGGAAGAAGCCAGGGACAGTGCTCAGGCCCTGAGTCCGAGGCCCAGGACTGGCCAAAAAAAAAAAAAAAAAAAAGAATAGGAATGAACTTCCTGTACACAATAAAACCCATACATGAAAAGCCACAGGGGACAGGATACTCAGTGATAAAACCCTTAAAGTTTTTCCCCTAATGTCAGGAAAAAGGACAAAGATGCTTATTAATCACTCTTATTCAGCAGAATATCAGAACTCCTAGGCTGAGCCAATAGACAAGAAAAATTAGAGAAGAAATAAAGCAATGTATGTTTAGTGATGGCATGATCTTATATGTAGAAAACACCCCTCCATCAGTTTGAAAAAACAAAAAACTTACCGCTAATGCATTCAGTAAAGTTGCAAAATAAAATTAACACAGGGAAATCAACTGTGTATTTTATACTGGCAGCAAAAAAATGTGAAAAACAAATTAAGGAAACAGCTTGGTTTATAATAGCATAGAAAGGACTGAAATATTCAGGAACAAATTTGAAAAAAGAAGTCAATATTTTGCTGAAAACTGTAAACCTTCTGAAAAAAAAATTAGGAAGACCTAAATAAATGGAAAAATATCCCTTATTCATAGAGTGGGAGGCTTACTAATGTCATTTAGCAATCTAAATTACATGTGGAAGCAATAGACTCACTATGTTAGATAGGGAAGCACTATGTTAAATACTTTCCATAAATCTTTTCTTTTTAGGATAATCCTAAGAGATGTTTGTTGCCACTGTTTTGTTGAGGAGGGAATTAGGCTTAGAGTTTGAAGCAGTGTGATAACTATGTCAAAGCCAATATATGCCTAATTTTCTATTTCTACATCATGATCCCTTGTAAAGCTGAAGCACCGTTTTACTAAAGGTTCATGGGATAAACTGAATCAGTGCTCTTACCAAGATTAAATAGAATTAGAACTGACTGACCTAAAGAGTAAGTCAGACATTTCTAGATTTCCAAATATCATATTCACTTGAGTAGAATAAGAAAATCTGCCATTACTTCTACTTTGGTGCATGGAATAACACTCACTGTTAAAACTACATACACACCCTCTCTATTTACATTTGTTGCTTTTAAAATACCTGCTGATGATGGATATGTTCATCCATGCTTGACACCCCAGAGTAGAAGCTGATAACTGTCATCGATGAAACTAATAGAAAGTGATTTGTGAGTCAACAATTCAACACACCTGTTTAGAGTCTGCCTCCACATTTTGCTGTCTGTTGCCCTGAGGTGGGGAGTTCTTCATGGATTACAGTAACACTTTTTGACAAGCTGAAACTCGGTGGAGCTGTCCTGAAATGACAGAACACAGTTGATGATATCTCAGTAATGCATTCTTTTTTTATTTGGGCTGTCAACATTTATTACTGTGAAAACATTCATTGTTAAATAGCTGGTCCAACCTGTCCATTTTTTGTTTCCTGTAACACTAAGGCCTAACCAAGTATATTTACTTTTCTAAGTAGAGACTGGCTTTGGGGGGCAATATGTCTAGTTACTGTATTTTCTTTATGTACTATTGTTTTTAAAAGTAGTCATCTTAATGTTTTCCAACTAAATGTTAAACCTAGTGTTCCCATGTGGCTATGGATACATTCCCAATGTCATAAAACTGGCAAACAGGGGCTGGGGATATAGCCTAGTGGCAAGAGTGCCTGCCTCGGATACACGAGGCCCTAGGTTCGATTCCCCAGCACCACATATACAGAAAACGGCCAGAAGCGGCGCTGTGGCTCAAGTGGCAGAGTGCTAGCCTTGAGCGGGAAGAAGCCAGGGACAGTGCTCAGGCCCTGAGTCCAAGGCCCAGGACTGGCCAAAAACAAAACAAAACAAAACAAAAACTGGCAAACAATTAAAAATGTTAAAGGGAACTTTTTAATATATAAATCCTTTAAGAAAAGAATCAGAATAAACTCTTTTTTTTTTTTACTTAAATAATACACACTAACTTGAATCTCAACTTTTGTAAATGTTCATATGCTGCTTCTTTCCAATGGGGCATTATGTGGCATGTTTGTGAAAAAGAAGTTGGGAGCTGAAATACATTTTTATGTTCATTCTGTCTTTCTCTTGAATTTATTAGCTATCAAACTGAGATATTTATTTGATTGTTTCTGGAAAGGTTTAAAAAATAATGTGAGACCTTGCTATAAAAACTGATTAATATGTGGGATTTTTAAATGTTATTCAATTCAGTGTAGCCATTCTGCAGTATATGCATTTTTAAATGTATATGTATATAGTAAGTATGTATAATTTTTGTCAGCTAAAAGTTAAACTTTTAGAAATCAGTCTAATTCTTTGAGGAGCTTTGCATCTAAAATTGGACAGTCAAAGCATGTCCTTATAAAAGTGTCCCTAGCAGGAGGTTTTTTTGTTTTTTCTGTTACCTAGAAAAATTCAGAAGGAGCAATCCTTCTAAGTCAGTAAGCATTTCTGTAAAGAGGTTAAATTTGATCTGGTTCTAGAAAGGGCAATAAAATACACATTCATGAGCAAAGATAAAGGAAAGAAAATGAGAATGGGTAATTATGAGCAAAATATAAGTTAAAGAGGTTGGAATTATGTTAGTTTAGTTTATAAAAGGCTGTGACTTTGGAAAGTAAAATAGCAGAACAAGTGTTTCTGTTAGAGTTATTACTAAGCCATCTTGACCTCTTCAAACTTTTCTCTGATTGTTATGTGAAAAATCTTGAGAACATTCTGACATTTTTCCTTAACAAAATTTCCTTAACCCTAGTTACTCCATTCAATTAAATATCCTTACAGAAAACAAGTGCTTGTAATATACTATGAAAATATGGCAATAATAGTAATCATCAGATGCAAGTGACACAAAAAAGACATAAGGGAGGAAACATTGGAATCTTAATGGATGACTTATAAATATGAGACAGGTAAATAACCATTAATAGATGTAAAGATTATATAATCCTTTAGATCTTCGGTGATATGAAGACAAAGGATTCTAGCCTAATGACATAATTTCCGTGATGGAGGTACATGCAGGATGTTGAGTTAGAAATGATGGTGGGGGGCTGGGAATATGGCCTTGTGGCAAGAGTGCTTGCCTCCTACACATGAAGCTCTTGGTTCGATTCCCCAGCACCACATATATGGAAAACGGCCAGAAGGGGCGCTGTGGCTCAGGTGGCAGAGTGCTAGCCTTGAGCGGGAAGAAGCCAGGGATGGTGCTTAGGCCCTGAGTCCAAGGCCCAGGACTGGCTAAAAAGAAAAAAGAAAAAAGAAATGATGGTGGTGGTTAAACGACCCTTGACATATATTAGAATTGCTAAAAGTATACACAAAAAAAAACCTTTTACTATATATTTTAAAATAGAACTTTTAAAAAGTCCATAGAATGGACTTCAAAATGACTTTTTAGCAAACTTTTTTCATTCATTTAATAGCCTTTGAGATGCCTATGATAATAGCTACTATGCTATGATAATAACATAGAACTGGGTTACTTGCAAATTCTTCAGGGCAGAGTGTTAGTATACATTTTAGCAAAAAGGAAACTAAAAAAAATTTCTAAGCGCTATTTTGTCACCATACAATCTTTGTAAAAAGGTACTGTAACTATTATAGTGGTAATTCTCCAAAGTATAGTGTATTCACTACTATCATCAAATTCAGTTGGGTAGATTATTTAAAATGTATAATTGAGCAACTAACCTGTTGATTTTGTTTCCAGTTTCATTTTTTAAAAACAATTAAATGTAATCTTATTGCTATTATTCTGGTATTATAACAGAGGGGTTACCATTTCATAAGTCAGGTAATCAGAACATTTCTTTTATTGGACAATGTTGCCCCTTCCTTGGCTGCCCATTTCCTCCCTGCCCACAAGTTACACAGTTCATTTTCCACACATTTCAGAGTACACTGAATAGCATGATTGTATTTCTTTACCTTTCCTCCTTCCCTTTCTGAATATTTTAAATATTCAGAGGTTACACCTTGGGTTTCTCCCCTAAGGATATCTTCCTTTAGCCTTATTGTGCAAGTAATATACAAGAGGGATACAGTTACTTAAGTCAAGTAATTAGTACATTTCTTTTTTAACAGTGTTAACCCCCCTCCCTCCAGTTTTTTATATGGAGAAAATAATAGAAAATAGTAGTTGTCTGTGTACTTTGAAGAAATAAGATAATATCCATTAAAATATTCACTGGCATCTAATGTTTAGTAAGCATTACATAAATAAATTTTTGACTGCAGGCTGAACTAAAAAGAACTTTAGAACTCACTTAACTTGAGGAAACTGAGATTTCTATCAGTTATTTGTCCCAGATCCCTTATAGAGTCAAGATTACTTGTGCTGTGTTTTTCTTTTAGTGTTCTTTTTCCTTAAATTAAAGATTTTTCTTTAAATTATGATACATCCAACAGATGGGAAGGCAGGGAGAAGATTTTCAAATGAGTTTTTAAGTTTTTTTCTTTGTAATGTATTTTGTGGCTTTGGTTTTGGTTTTGGTTTCGGTATTGAACCCAAGGCTTCATATATGCCAGGTAAGTATACTATCATTGAGCTAGATCTATCATTTTGTTTCCAAATAACATTTTTAAAATACCCTACATTCTAGAAAAATACTAGTACTTTCTTAAATTCTTATTTTCATAAGACTGTTCATGTGTGTATATTTGATCTGACTACTTCAGTGATTACAAAGTATTAACCCTAAAAAAGACTAAAATAATTGTTTGTAAAGTAGAAAGAAAACAACCTATAAAATCTCTTCACTGCACTATTTCAGGTGTAACTGAGACAAAAACATATACTTAGTTATCCTGAACTAGTTTATTCATACAAAGCAATGGAAAGATTCAGCTATAAAATCAACCTAAAATGTTTGTGAACATTTCTTATATATACAAGTTTTTACTCTAGTGAATCAACTTGAATGCCTAGCTTTGGATATCTAATTACTGTTTAATAAAAGATTGGACTATAGTATAGAGTTTCAGTTTGAAAGTCAAGACCAGCCAACATGGAGAACAAATCATCATATGCTTGAGAGCCCTTTCACCTTTGCTTTTCAAAATGGCATCCTTCTGTGAAGAAAGGAACTATCTAACATCCACCTGCCTATGGAAGAACTACCCATTGCCTATTCATCTCCTTTATCTTTAACCATTCAGCATAGTTTAACTGGTAAAATGCTTACTCAATTATTCAGTCCAGGAAAAATTTTTCCAGTGCCTTCCATGTGACAAGCTGAAGCTGAGGAGCACCAGGTAACAAACTGCACTTATAGAAATAAGGGGTAACTCCTTATCTTTGAAAATGAAACCTCAGTCCCTGGGGTAGTTAAGAAACAAGTTTCAAAAATGGGGAGATGTAGCTGAGTAGAAAGTAGCTCACACCTGTAATCCTGGCTACTCAGGGGGCTGAGATCTGAGGATCATGGTTCAAAGCCAACCCGGGCTGGTAAGTCCATGGGACTCAGATAGACTAGAAGAATCAAAAGAGAGATAAGGCTTGAATTTGGCCTTGCATAATTATTATTGTCTGAGAGTTGCTCTCTGGCTCATAAGAGATGACTGTAAGTAAACAGTTAAGAGCTGCAGTGACATGTTGCTTGAATTCAAATCCTTCTCCTGCCATCTAGCAACCATTTAATATTTTTAGAATATTTTTGTACCTCAGTTATTAACTTAAGCTGATAAATCAGCAGTACATGTAAAGTGCTTAGATAGGTACATGACATCTAAGAGTTCAGGAAATATTTGTAGTAATGATAACTTGAATTTGAAAGAGTGAGTAGGAAGTAATCATTTGGATTGAGGAATAAGAAATTGCAAAATTTGGAAGTCAGATAACTCTTGGAAGTATCAAATTGCTCTGGACATGTAGGAAAGGGAATGTAATTCAATAAGGCAAGCAGGAATTGTTCAAAGGGAGAAAGTATTAGGAGGCTGAAAATGTGCATCTCTTAGGGTATCCCTATATTCTGCTAGAGCTTGGATTTTTAACTGTGAGCAGTGAATATTTATTTCTTTTAACCAATAAATTGATGTGATTAATTTGAGTTAGGGCACTAATTCTCAGACTAAGTTATTTACTCACTTGGTTATCCTTTACAATAGTGCTTTATTATACTATATGTCACTTTTAAAATATAGTGCTTTTTGTAGTATAGCCCACTCAGAGCATTAACTAAAAACACAACAGATTTCTGGGTTCCTTACTGAGCATACTAAATCAGAATTTATGCTGATGGCCTAGAGTTTGTTTGTTTGTTTGTTTTTAACAAGTTTTAGTGATTACTTTGTATCTTACAATGTGAGGATCATTGGTTTTGTGGAAAGAATGTAGACATTTGAAATAGACTAAGTAAAACTTCCAGTCTCAGTTCACCTACTTGTGAAGTAGAAATAAGAATGCCCTATTATAAAGCCCAGTGCCCATGGTTCACACCTGTAATCCTACCTACTCAGGACACTGAAATCTGGGGAGCACAATTCTAAGCCAACCAGAGCAGAGAAGTCCCTGTGAGACTCTTATCTCCAATTAACCACTCAAAAACCAGATGTGGTGCTGTGGCTCAATTGGTAAAGCACTAGCCTTGAGCACAAAGAGACTCAGTGACAGTACCTACACCCCGAATTCAAGCCCCATGACCACGATTGTGGCACTGTGGGGATGAAAAGTTTATGTAAAATAACTCATAATTGGCTGTTACATATTCTTTTCTTCTTTTTAAACCTAAACATCTATCTCCTCAAACTAGTGAGAAAAAAATCTGTCTTACTCTTAACACAAGACCTAACTGTACAGTAAATGTATTATAGATGTGTAAGTGAACGAGTTAAGTAAGGAAATGATTTGTGGGAAGAGATTGGAAGCTATAAGATCTACTAAAAAACAAATACCATAGTCTGAGGAAGATATGGCAGGGTCTGAACCAAAGCATCCTGCTTGAAAAATATGTAGGTTCTATCCTAGGTTACCAGGCAGATATGTATAGATTGTCTTTGAATTGGCTTACTTTCACAAATTAATCAGATTCCTCTAAAGTAGAATTTGTGACAGTAAGCCATCATTTGAAATCCTTCCACTAGAGAAATTGTCAAACTAGTCTTAAATCCAGCTTTTCATCTTAGTGCCCCATATCACTTCTATACAGATGAAAAAGAATCTTTTTAAACATCTCAACCCAAACTTCTAGAGATTCTAGCAAAGCAAGAGATTACAGTTGAAACTTGGAAGTTACTTGCTACTTTTGAATTTGGCCTTCCTTTTTCATGATGGACTATGATGTACTATGATGGACTTTTTTGAAATTTCTCTATCTAAAACTATTGGTAACTAGAGTTAAACCAGGAAATATGACATTTATATGCAGTCTTTGATATAATAGGTAGGAAGCTGAGGATATTGAGTGTTAGGTTTGCCATAATCCTTTTTTCAGTTTTTGAACATTGGCAATTCATTAACAACTTTAGACAAATTAGTATAGCAGAATAAGTTTAAAATTTGAATGAATATATAGCTCAGCGGTAGCTCACCTGCCTGACTTGTACAGGGCTCTGGGCTTGATCACCATTTATAAAAATAAAATGCAGAGGTCTCTGGACCCAAATGTTCATTCAGTGTCAATTTTAATTTACCCAGGACCAGACACTACTTAGGACAAAGGATACAGAGACAAATAAGGCAAAGTTGTCTACTTGCTTAAGGTATAAGAGAGAAATAGAGATGTAAATAGATGAGGACAATTCTGCAGTATAGTATAAGGCTGAAGGTAAGTAGCCTTGCCTTAGGGTCCTGCTTTTCTCTATGGAGGGTAACCAAATGAATTAAGCCTATAGCTGTTTTTTCTGTTCAGTTCACTCAGTAAATGAAAACATTATTTCTTTTTTTTCCCTGCCAGTCCTGGGGCTTGAACTCAGGGCCTGAGCACTACCCCTGGCTTCTTTTTGCTCACAGCTAGCACTCTACCACTTGAGCCACAGTGTCACTTCGGGCCTTTTTGTATATATGTGGTGCTGAGGAATTGAACCCAGGGCTTCATGTATACAAGGCAAGCACTCTTGCCACTAGGCCATATTCCCAGCCCCCGAAAACATTATTTCTTACACAGTAAGAATGTAAGTTCAATAGAAGTAAAGCAGAAATAGCTGTACTTTAGGGACACAGAGGCCTATATTACAAGCTGTGTGTGTGATGCTGGGCAAATCACTTATTCTTTAGTCTTGATTTCCTTATCTCTAAATAGGGATAAAAGTCTTTCTTGACCAACCTGAGTATAGTGAATACACATGTGAAGTATTTTATGGACTTTAAGACATAAGAGTTTAAGGAATGAAAATGCTTAGATAAAAACATAAATAAAAAAATATTCATTAATACTTGGTACATTTTCCTTTGCAAATGATACCTGTAATAGAGTTGATGAGATAAACAAGGAAATGTGATCTTTTTACAGAATGGAAACCATGATGATCAAATAGACCTAAAGCCAGGGAATTCATTGTAACCACAGAGATGAAGGCTTCTAAGTCATTCTTGACTCCAGTAACAAAATGATAACTCCTTCCAGTCTGGAAATGCTTACATTTCCAAGTACAGTTCCACTCTCTTTTTCTATTTGATCCTTGTAACCTGAGCTACCCTAAACTAGAGCACACCTTGGGCTTTCTCTGAGTTCTTATTAAAGTGTTTCCTTCCTCCCTCCGCCCAACTTGTCCTTAGAGTGTGACACCCTAAAGCCAAACTAAGCAGTTACTAAATGAGCAGAGTAGATTCACCAAATAAAGCAATAGAAGAAACAGGGAGGGAGGGCCAGCTTGAAACTTGGTATCAGAAAAATCTAATTGCAGTCATGGTATTCAGTATACACTATGTGGAAAATGAACTGTAACCTGTGGGTAGGAATGAGAAGGGGGAAGCTGGAGGAAAATAAAGGAAGGCATGTCATTGCCCAAAAAAAGAAATATACGAAATAGTAAACCCCTGCTGTACACCTTAATAATAAAATTATATTTAAAAAGAGAAAAATCAGTAAGAAAAAGAATCATTTCTCCCATTCTTTTAGATAAATGTAAATACTTTTTACAGTAGGAACTAATTTAATATTTTTATTTTTTCTAGTACATTGCTTATTATAGGTGTTGGACAAACTTACTATCTGAACCTAAGTGAAAATACCAAGTGAATGAGAACCTATACCTACATTTCCAGGTGGAAAATTACTTTCCCACTTATCCTTGATAACTAAAAACCTGTTCGTTCATTCTTTTGCATTCATGTTTAATCTATTTTTTTAAATCTATAGTGTGAAATCCTCTTCAAGGCCTTCTACTATTAACCCAAGTGTGTTTGTCAGGTTGTTGTTGTATTTTTTTAATCACTGTGACAAAGGAGGAGGGATTTATTTTGGCTCACTGTTTCAGAGGTTTTAGTTCATCATAACAAGGAGGGCATAGTGGAGCAGAAAGCTTATCTCATGGCATCCAGGAAGCAAAGTGCCTGTGCTTTTTCCTCTTCCCCCTTTTATTCCTTTTGGGCTCCCAGCCTATGGAATAGTGCCATCCACATTCAGACTGAGTCTTCTCACTTAATTAATCCTTTCTGGAAACTTTCGCACAGACATAACCAAAGGTGTGCTTTCCTACTCCCCTAGATGCTTCTCAATCCAGTGTCGAAAATAAAGATTCACTATTATGCAAGCTCAAGACTTCTGAGTTCAGTCTCCAGTATCACTAAAATAATAATCTCATTCTATCAGCCTTTCACACTTACGTCAGAGCTAACTTATAGCATGTAATTATTTTGTAATGAATGAATGATTTTTTTCTATTTAATCTTTCTTTTCCTTCAACTCTCAGTAGATTTTTTTTTTTCAATACCAAAGTTTGAACTCAGAATCTCCTGCTCTCTAGGCATTTGCTAGTTAATTGGAGATGACATTTTGCAGATATTTCTGCCCAGGCTGGTTTCAAACTGCTATCCTTCCAGGTCTTGGCCTTCTAAGGAGCTAGGATTAGCTGGGTATTATCCACTGGTACCTGGCTCCTTAGCTTTTTATAACTTTCAGTCTCACTAGGGTTTTGTTCCTTATTGAAAGTGAAAAATTTTTGAAGGCTAAAACCAAACTTTGTGATTTAAAGGACCCAGCAACCTTTTCCTATGAAAATCCAGGTTGTAAATATTTTTTGCATTGGGGGTGTGTTTTTATCATAACTACCCAAATCTGTATTATAGCTCCAAAGTAGCCATAGATGGTACAAAAATGAATGGGAATGACCATATTCCAATAGAACTTTTTTTTTTTAACAGAAACAGCCCATATGGCAACTTAAGCCTATAGTTGCTGACCATAGTTGAGAGTAGACTTTCTCTTCCTGTTTTACCTGTCTAGTTTCAAAAAGGAATCCTGACTGGAGAAGTGGTCAAATTATTATCTATTATACACACACACACACACACACACACACACACACACACACACACACACCCCACCCCCCCACCCCCCGCTTTAGAACATCTAGCCAGATGTACCATATAACCTGTCTAGTTTCAAAAAGGAATCTTGCCTGGAGAAGTGGTCAAATTATTATCTATTATACACACACACACACACACACACACACACACACACACACACACACACACACACACACACACACACACACACACCACCCCCCCGCTTTAGAACATCTAGCCAGATGTACCATATAACCTGTCTAGTTTCAAAAAGGAATCTTGACTGGAGAAGTGGTCAAATTATTATCTATTATACAAACTCACCTACACACACACACACACACACACACACACACACACACACACACCCTTTAGAACATCTAGCCAGATGTATCATATAACAAAAAGCTTATCAGATTGGAGAGGAAATACATTGGACTATTTCATTATTTTTCTCAGAATATGTGCTCTCCATATGTTCTATGTGAGGAATTCACATGTTTGTATGAAATCCTATTATGGTCTCTCTGTTCAGAAGTGAAAGTCTTGTCTCCCAGACTCCTGCCTTGATCCTAACCTCTCTTTTGTACCAGTGGGAAAACTTTCTCCTTTTATGACTTTCCTGAAGGCAGATACAGCATCTCAACAATTTTTCAGCACAACTAAATGTGTCGCTTTTTTTCATGATGCTGAGGATTCTGAGGTATATCATTTTACTTTTTATCATTTAAACAAAGATTAAAATTTCTGTTGATCTCAATACTTTAGATAATTTCTTCAGAATGTTTATAGTTCACTCTCCTGTGTTCAAGCTTCTAATTTTTGCAGTACTATTAATCTAGTTTCTAAAACTATATTGAGGTATAATTAATATATAATAAATTGCCTATATAAAGTATACAATTTAATGAATTTAAACATATACTAGATAAAATCTTACCAAATCAAAGTCTTGAACTATCTCTCCCCAAAACTTCTTCACATAGTTCTATAATACTCCTCTTTTTTCCCTGTCTACCAACCCAAGTCCCATGCATTCATTGATCTCTATCACTATGTATTATTTACATTTTCTATTAAGTTTGTAAAAGATTCTGTCACTGTCTTTATACTTGGTAGTGTAGCTTCTTACATTGAATCATAATTACTTTGTGATTTATGCACATTGTTGCATGTGACAGTAGTTTATTCCTTTTTATTGCTGCTGAGCAGTGTGCCACTATATAGTTATACCATGATTAATAGATTCCAATTACCACCTATCATCCTTTTAATTTAATAACACTTAAGAAAACAAGCATGGTGGTTTCAGTTCTCAATAAAGTATCTCTATTCTGTCTAACTGTTTTCAGTTTGGGAGAGAATGAACTGTCTAACTTTTCATTTCAATGCTGTGTAATCAGGTCTGAGAAAATCTTGTTTGTGTGGGCTACCCTCAGTAGGTGACCCTAAGTCACTCAGTTCTGACCTTGCCTGTCCATTTGGGTGTCTAACGCCACAACTCTTCAGACCTAGTTGTGATTGGCTTAAATTTTATGTAAATGAGAACTGGGTTTTTTGTTTTGTTTTGTTTTGTGTGGTGCTGATCCTGGGTCTTGAACTCAGCTTGGGCACTGTCTTTGAGCTATTTTGCTTCAGGCTAGTTTTCTACCACGTAAGCCACAGCTCTACTTCCAAGAGAAATTGTTATATCAATTGTAAGTATCAGAATTAAAGATCTAATACCTGTCTTCTCTGAACAAGAAATCATTGTCAAACTAAATAACAATCAGAAAGAAACTCCTCAAAGATTAAGTTTATTGTCAAATAAAATAATAATTGTGATAGGAATATGCACACCGTAACACATCAAATGCATATTCAAAGTGGTTGAGGCGGTGGAGTTTTAAAAAGCTAAACTGAGGATTTAATTTTCTTTGTTGTTGGCTTGGTGTTCTTTTTGTTGTTTTGTTTGGTGGGTGGGTGGGTGGTTCTTGAAGGTTTAATGGTATTAGGATTTAAATTCCAGGCCTCACTCTTGCTTAGGCAGATGTTCCACTGCCGAGCCATGCCTCCAGCCCTCTTTTTGCTGGTTATTTTTGAGATAGGGTTTCAAATTTCCCTCTTGGGTCACCTATTTTAGGCCTCCATTACAGCTAGGAAAACAGGCTTCAGCTCCCATGTCCAACTCTCAATTGAGAAGGGTGGTCTTTCAAACTTTTTTGCCCAGCTGGCTGTAAACCTTCCCAGTCTTAGCCTTTCAAGTAGCTGGGATTAAGACATGAGTCACCAGGGCTGGGGATATAGCCTAGTGGCAAGAGTGCCTGCCTCGGATACACGAGGCCCTAGGTTCGATTCCCCAGCACCACATATACAGAAAACGGCCAGAAGCGGCGCTGTGGCTCAAGTGGCAGAGTGCTAGCCTTGAGCGGGAAGAAGCCAGGGACAGTGCTCAGGCCCTGAGTCCAAGGCCCAGGACTGGCCAAAAAAAAAAAAAAAAAAAGACATGAGTCACCAGCACCCAACTGTTGTTGGTTTTGTTTTTGTTTTGAGACAGGATCTCCCTACTTTAATGATGTAGTCCTCTGCCTCAGCCTTCCAAGTGCTAGAATTACAGGAATGTGCCACCATGCCTGCTTTGCAGACGTGGGTGTGTTTAGGTGTGTAATATTGCACTAGCCCCTATTTGTTATCTATTCTTTGGTTAGAGTTTATACAAGGAGCTCCATTTTTATTCTAACACCTTTCATAATGGGTATTTGAACTATTGGAATAAAGGTAATAAAAACATTTGTATGCGCATTTTGTATACCATCTATTCTATTTTGTTCTGAGTAACTGCTTAGGATTGAAATGACTAGGTTAAGTGGTAGATATATGTTTTACATTTTAAGAAATTGCCCAAATGGTTTCCCAACTGGTTATACTATTTTACACTAAGATCATCAGTGTTTGAGTGTTCCAATGCTTCTACATCCTTGTCAGTACTTGGTATGAAGTCTTAGACCTTCAGATAGGTATATACCTATATACCTATCTTATTGTGGTTTTCATTGGCATTTCATTTATGACTAGCGGCATTGAACCTCTATCTGTGCTTACTTGCTATATGCATATTAATGGTGATTTTTCTTCCTGTTTTAAAATTTAAGTATGTTATAGGTTTCACATTTAGGTATATGGTCCACTTGTTGACTTTTTTATATTGTACAACATATGTATTAAAGTTCTAGAGATGTGTGAATATCTAGTAGTTCTAGCACTATTTGTTGAACTGACATCCTTTTTCACTAAATTGTCTTTGCACCTTCATCAACAATCAGTTGCTTATATGTCCATAGGCATATGTACTCCTGTATTCCATTGTTTCATTGTTTATCTTTACACATTCATACTTTATAACAAATCTTGAAATCAAGTAATGTAAGTCCTCTGTTCTTTTCATAGTTGTTTTGGCTATCATAGATCCTGCGCAGCGAAGGCAAACTGAGACAAATAGACTAACGCATGTAGCACACAGCAGTATGAGAGCAGTGACAACTATGCTAATAAAAGGCTCCAATTAAGGCTATCACTTATTTCTGAGCAATCCAGTTTCATCTCCCTTTGATGTGCCAGGAGTGTTTTAAAACTAAGTAGCTTGTGCCATAATCCAGGTATCACCTAAAGCATATTCCTGTTTATTATCCAGCTGTTTCACTTCCAGTGTGCATTTTTAGTTACTTTTGTGTATCCTCTCAGATTTAGCAAGGGAAACTTCTTCAAGGGCAGTATTTGTAGGACACAGAAGTTCCAAGAGGCGCATGTACAAGTTATGAGAACAAATTTATAGCTTGTTAACCCCAACCCCTGAAGTTTTCTAAAATATCTAATAATATGTAGAATATATGGGGAGAAATGTCTAGGTAATTTTCCCTAGTAATTCTAAAAAGTGGAGAGAACTGCAAACAGGACAACTGGTGAGGCAAGTATAAAATCTACAAGAAACACAAGAATAAGTAATAGCCATAGCCCTTCACGAGCAATTGCCAACAGTGTCAAGAAGTTATGACCAGGGGCTGGGAATATGGCCTAGTGGCAAGAGCGCTTGCCTTCTACACATGAAGCCCTCGGTTCGATTCCCCAGCACCACATATATGGAAAACGGCCAGAAGGGGCGCTGTGGCTCAGGTGGCAGAGTGCTAGCCTTGAGTGGGAAGAAGCCAGGGACAGTGCTCAGGCCCTGAGTCCAAGGCCCAGGACTGGCCAAAAAAAAAAGAAGTTATGACCAGGATCAACTAGGGAAGTTTAATTCTGAGCCACATGCCTGAGTCAGTGCTTCTGTCCATATGATCTTAGGAAGAGCTCTTAGCCAGGAAAAGCTATAAAGAGCCCTGAATTCAAATGTAAGTCTGGTGGGCTTGCGCAAATCAGTTACCCTCAATATTTCTTTTTCTTAATCTCTGAAGTAGCTCCTTTGGACATTCTGGTCCTTTTATATTTCTGAAAGTATGTTAAAGACAGGTAGGTACAATTTTGAGTGATACAGCTGATGGAATAGAAAGTCTAGGTGGGAGAGCAGTATTTAAGGAATAAAGGGAAAATAATATAAAACCTGAAAGTTTAACAATACATAGACTTTTTTTTGTCCTTTGTGTTTGGTACTGGGGATTGAACCCAAGGCATTACATTTGCAAGGCAAGCACTTTGCCACTGAGCTACATCCCAGCCCTCCATATAGTCTTCATAACTCCATATAGTCTTCATAACATATTGATAAAGGTGACCCAAACAAGATTGTCTCTGTTACAAAGTGGCCTTTCTCTGTATCTCCACTGATAATATGCCTAATATAAAATTGCTTCCTGATGATTTGTGAGAGGGAGGGACTAAAGGGTGAGGAAAGAAGGGCAGACTGGAAATCCTCTCCTAACAAGTATCACTTTCTGGGTCAGTGATGCTGTTTTAATGGTCTGCAACAGTCTGTTTTAAAATCATGTTTACTTAGAATGCTTATTATATTTTTACTTACATGACTCTCAGCTATAAAAGCTTATTCTTTTGTTGTATGTACATAGTGTTATAACAAGTTATTCCTGCCCAGCCAGTCAGTTATATTGACCCAGATGGGGTGGCTTTATTTCTCCTTAAGTTTTACTGCAAACAGTACTTTTTTTAACTACCAAAGATGATTCATTTGTTCAGTATGTACTTAGAACTGAAGATATAGCTCAGAGCATATAGGACATGTGCTTAGTGATACAGGAAGGCTTGGGTTCAATGCCCAGCATTAAAAAAACACAAAAGGTATAGATAGATATAGGTATTTACAGCATATGCTTTAAATATATTCCTAAAGGTATCAATATGTGAAATGCAGTGATATATAACATAGACAAGTTCCCTTCTTTGTGGAGCTTACAATATTATGTGGGGAATTCCAAAAGACATATTTTAATATTTAATTGTATCCTTCATATGATAATTGATTGCTGTGATGATAAATGCTTTAAAGGGAGGAGAGCTAGCCAGGCAGCTCAGTAGCAGAGCACTTGCCTAATATACATGAGGCCCAGACCTCTATTCCCAATAAACTGTTCCCAATTAAGCTATTCCCAAAACACTTGCTTTAAAGAGAAGGCACTGAATGTTCTGAGAAACCTAGACTCATTTTAGAGTGCTGAGGTCAGGAAAGTAAGATCAAGTTATAATTTTAACCATCTTCATTACTTCCTTATTTCAGATATTGGAAGGTAAGATCACTCTCATGATCTGTTGATAATATCCTAGAAATATATAAATTTGGAAAGATATTTTTACACATAGAGAGGCATAGGAGCTTTAGAGGTTTTGTATTTTAATTAAATGAATATCTGGAAAGGAGATATTAATTACCTAAGGACATGTAAGTTGCTACTTGCAGGGCTATCACTTGAGCCCAGGTCTGCTAATCTTTCCATTACCTCTCCACCATTACTTGAAAAGTAAAGAAATTATATATCTAATAATGGATTAGGTGAGTGAAAATAAAAGCCGAAACATAAAATATGCCTTATCAGGCCAGTTGTATCTAGTCATAGTAAAATTTCAATATATAGACTAAAGTGAGGGGTCAAGAACACAGCTCCATGGTATGCCTAGTATGCTAAATGCCCTGAATTTTATCCTCAGTACAAAACAAAAGGGACAGATAATGAGTTAGGATTAGTGGAAATATATGTAAAGGAAAATCTTTCTGTGTCTTTAGAACATAACACTAACTGCTAAATATACCTATAGCATGAAGTTTTTAAAATCCATTTTTATTTATATATAATATTTGACATGTAAATTATTCTGGTTGTTTTGCAGCCTGAATGGTCTCTCAACTAGATTAAACATAGCTTCTGATATTTTGTTCCCAAGTATAATTGCCCTAGTATGCCCTTTCAGGCCAGAAAAATCTAGAAAAATCCTAAATTATTATTTGGAAAATTGCAAATCCACAAAATATTCATTTCAGAGGTGTTAGAATAGTTGACTTGTGAAATTAGGAACCATATTAGGCCTCAGAAAAGTCCAGTCTTGATTGGATTGCTGAGCACATACTCAGCCTATGGTAAGCATAAAATGAATTGAGGAGATAAAAGAAATGTTAATCTTTATGAAATTACCAGTCTTATATGTAAAAAATAATTAAATATTGGTGACTATACTCAAGTGATTAATAAGGAACTTACAGTCTAATGTGGACAGGTGTGGATATTGTTTAAGTTCATGGCTCTACTCCTGAACTTTGCAAATGAGACTTCTGATAATGAATTAACTTAATTTCATGTGGAATCATGATTTAAGTGGAAACTAAAAACATTTTACAAGATTTTCAACATAGATAATTCCTGGTATCTAACACACTTTATAAGCATGAATGCAGTAGGAAGACAATTATTTGATAAGCAAAGGGATTGAGGGGTATTGTTTGTTTTGTTTTGTTTTGATTTGTTTTGTTTTTTTTGCCAGTCCTGGGCCTTGGACTCAGGGCCTGACCACTGTCCCTGGCTTCTTTTTGCTCACTCTGCCACTTGAGCCACAGCGCCACTTCTGGCCATTTTCTATATATGTGGTGCTGGGGAATTGAACCCAGGGCTTCAGGTATACGAGGCAAGCGCCCTTGCCACTAGGCCATATTCCCAGCCCGAGGGGGTATTGTTTTAATAACCAAAATATTAGTGATGTGAAGTCAAATGAGATTAACAAAATCATATGTGCTTAGCCTCTTTTGTATACCCTCCAGTTCATAGTCTTAGCACTGAGCATCTCCAAGTTAATCCTAGAAAGAAATCAGAAGGTTGAAAGAAACTAGTCATTATGCAAATGAACCAAGTGTAAGATGCTTTTGCTAGACAGTTTGTATATTATTGCATTGAATTTTCACAGTAACCCGTAAGACAGTATTTTATTTTACAACTGAGAAACTGAGAAATAGATCATTTTTATATTACAATTAAGGAAACAGATCTCCAGAGGTCAAATCAATACATAAGGTGACAGTGTCTATTAGGATTTGGATATTCTTGTTTTCACTGTGAACCATGTTACTCATTTCATTTGTTTGCTGTTTGCTTGTTGGTTTTGGTTTCTTTGTGTGCTGGTCTTGGGGCTTGAACTCAGGGCCTGGGAATTCATATTCTCTCTCTCTCTCTCTCTCTCTCTCTTTTCCTCCCTTCCTCTCTCTCTCTCTCTCCCTCCCTCCCTCTCTCCCTCCTCCTCCCCTACTGTACCACTTGAGCCACAGCTCCACTTCTGGCTTTTTGGGTAATTGGATTAACCGATTTTCCTGCCCCGGCTGGATTCAAACTTCAATCCTCAGATCTAGTAGCGAGGATTATAGACATGTTTTGTTTGGTTGGTTTGGTTTTTAATGACAAAAACTCATTTGATCTTACATTAAAATCTTTAATCCATTTGGGAGTTGATTTTTATATAGGGTGAGGACTTATTTCAGTCTTCTGAATGTATAAAGTTTTTCCATCATCATTTGTTAAAAAGGTTGTCTTTTCTCCAGTGTATGTTTGGGATTCTTTGTCAAAACTCAGGTGGTTGCAACTGTGTGGGTTTATTTCTCTTGCATACTGTTCCACTGACCCTTTGCTTTTGTTCCATTGGTATAATGTCTTTGTTACTACTGGCCCTATAGTATAATTTGTACTCCAGTATTATACCTCTAACATTGTTCTTTTTGCTCAGGATTACTTTTGCTATTCAGATCTTTATACCTCTAAGTGTATATTAGGATTGAGTTTTACATTTCTGTGAAGAATGACATTGGGACTTTTATAGGTATTGCATTGGATCTGTAGATTGCTATTAATAGTAAATATTTTCATGAAAATAATCCTACCAATCCACGAACTCATGATCTTTCGTGTGTGTGTGTGTGTGTGTGTGTGTGTGTGTGTGTGTGTGTTTTCAGTTTCTTCCCTCAAGTTTTTTAGTTTCCATTGTAGAAGTCCTTCACCTCTTAGTTAAGCTCTTAGTTAAGTTTAGATGTAGGAATCTTGTTTGGTGAAGGGGTTATTGTGAGTAGAACTGTTTTCCTGATTTTTCCTCAGCCTATTCATTGTTGGTATCTAGAAAAGATCTGAATCCCTGGAATTGCTACAGGAAAATAGTCAACTAGCAAAGGATTAACATGTTTAAATATACAAAGAGCTAAAAAAAATTAAGCACCAAAATAATAACAAAATTAATAAATGGGTAAATAAGTTAACTAGATCTTAGAAGAAGTACAAATGTCTAGCTAATACGTAATGTTTAACATCCTTAGTCATAAGTAAGTACAGATCAACAATAATGTATATGTGTGTGTGTTTTTGTTTGTGTGTGTGTGTGTGTGTGTTTGAGTGCATGTTCAGGTACCCATATATACCATACTGTATGACTCAGCCATACAAAAAAGAAATTGTTATTTTCAGAAAAATAGATATCATCATGCTGAGTGATATAGGCCAAGCTCAAAAAGCCAAATATGTTTTCATTCATTTATGCAAGGTAGAACAAAAATGACAGATGATGGTGATGAAGGATGATGATGATGATGATGATGATGATGATGATGATGATGATGATACATAAATATAAAAGAGACTGTCTGGGGAAGGACTCACCTGGAGAGGAGCACAGAGAGGAAAGAAAGGATAGTGAGGGATGAAAATAATCAAAATTGCATTGCATACTCATACACAGTGTGTTCAAAATATCCTCTATTCATCTGTGGAATTATCACAGTGAAACCTCTTGGTACAATTATTGTATGCTATTTAAAAGTTTTTTTTTTAACTCATTTGATCCTTTTCTGTCTTTTAAGGATGAACGTGAAGCCAGAGAAAATGTGAAGAGAGAACAAGATGAGGCCTATCGCCTTTCACTTGAAGCTGACAGAGCAAAGGTAAGGTGGTCAAGGTACTTTAGGAATGTAGAACTGAATCCTGAAGTCTAGGATCTGAATAGCAGTCCTCTTTTCACTTTGAGCCCTAAAACTACTGAGTTCAGCGAGCAGAAGTTTTGGTGGAAAATAATTTTCAGGTTTTTTTTTGAAAATCAGGAATTGAGTGTTTATAGATGTAGTAAAAGTGAACTAGATGGGGGGAAAAGTAGTAATAGAAGTTAGCAACCAGAAAGACAGGAAAAGGTGAAGCTTTATGAATAGAGCTTTCAGATTGTGGGATCAAGAGAGAGCTGAAAGGGTTGGAAAAAAGGACAAAAGAAAGGTCCCAAAGAATCTTGACTGCCACCTTACTCAGAGGTGTCAACGGGTTTTGCAGAAGGATCCAGCACTCAGAGAGGTATGGTTTTCATTCTTTTTATAGAGAGAAACATTGCTGTAACCACAGTGTACCTCTGGATTATGTTGAATAAGCCCTTTGGATATAACTTGCTCTTTTTCCCTCTTTTTTTAAAAGGTAAACATATATTAAATGTTTGCTTCCCTTCTATTTTATTGACAGAGGGAAGCTCATGAGAGAGAGATGGCAGAACAGTTTCGTTTGGAGCAGATTCGCAAAGAACAAGAAGAGGAACGTGAGGTGGGACACAATCGAGTTATTTTCAGAACCTGGGTTGTATTTCCACTGTATTTTGTATTGAGGCTGTTATTATTTGTTACAAGTTATTTCTATGTTTCTCTGGCTCATTTTAACCTAACCTTTTGTTTGTTTGTTTGTTTGCCAGTCTTGGGGCTTGAACTCAGGGCCTGAGCACTGTCCCTGGATTCTTTTTGCTCAGGGTTAGTACTCTGCCACTTGAGCCACAGCACCACTTCTGGCCTTTTCTATGTGGTGCTGAGGAATTGAACCCAGGGATTCAGGTATATGAGGCAAGCTCTCTTGCCACTAGGCCATATTCCCAGCCTTAACCTAACCTTTCTTTAATAGGAATAATCCATAATCTGTTATATAGAATTCTTAGAAAACTTGATCATGTACTAGATTCATGATTTTCTGATATCACCAGTCCCATTCCCTCTTATTGTTTAGCAAACACTTCTCATCTTTCCTGGATATTATCACATTCCAAGAATGTAGTGACTTTGTTTCCCTAACTTAACTCACCAAAAGATACTGTAAGTTACTTCTTGGGCCTCTAAATATGACTAAATGATCATTTTCCTCTGGTTTATGGCCATATCAATAGAGAATTTATATGCACTCACATTGTAAGATTATGGTTTGTTTAAATACACTTAGTATTTAAAAATCTTAGCAGGTGGGCTGGGGATATAGCCTAGTGGCAAGAGTGCCTGCCTCGGATACACGAGGCCCTAGGTTCGATTCCCCAGCACCACATATACAGAAAACGGCCAGAAGCGGCGCTGTGGCTCAAGTGGCAGAGTGCTAGCCTTGAGCGGGAAGAAGCCAGGGACAGTGCTCAGGCCCTGAGTCCAAGACCCAGGACTGGCCAAAAAAAAAAGAAGCCAGGGACAGTGCTCAGGCCCTGAGTCCAAGGCCCAGGACTGGAAAAAAAAAAAAATCTTAGCAGGTAATGACATAAACTATCCTCCACTTTCCAAGGAGCTCATAATAGGAAGGGAGAGAAGGAAGGAACTAAGGAAGGAACGAAGGAATTGATTGCAGTTAGAATTATAATACTGTATGATTTACTTGTAAAAAGAAGAAGCCACTTACCAAGTGTTGAAAAGCTCGAAAAATCTTAACTGAGTGTATGGGAAATTCTACTAGTCATCATCTTGGTCAAAAATGCCACCTCTTTCACATTTTTCACATATTTTTGAGCAATAATTGTACTGAGCACTGGAAAAGAAACAGTGATCATAAGATGTTTTCTGCCTGTAAGAACAGATTACATCTTGGAGAGAAGATACATGTCTGCAAAGAGAAACATTCTAAGTGACAAGATAAATAAAAGCAAAATACTTAGGGAATTTAGAGACCGTGGAATAATCTTTCACAGTTTTTTTTTATTGTTTTGTTTTGTTTTGTTTTTGCCAGTCCTGGGGCTTGAACTCAGGTCTTGAGCACTGTCCCTGGCTTCATTTTTTTTTTTTTTTTTTTTTTTTTTTTTTTTTGGCCAGTCCTGGGCCTTGGACTCAGGGCCTGAGCACTGTCCCTAGCTTCTTTTTGCTCAAGGCTAGCACTCTGCCACGAGCCACAGCGCCCCTTCTGGCCATTTTCTGTATATGTGGTGCTGGGGAATCGAACCTAGGGCTTCATGTATGGGAGGCAAGCTCTCTTGCCACTAGGCCATATCCCCAGCCCCCTGGCTTCATTTTTGCTCAAGGCTAACACTCTACCACTTGAGCCACAGCACCACTTCTGGCTTTTTCTGTTTATGTGGTGCTAAGGAATCGTACTCAGGGCTTCATGCATGCAAGGCAAGCACTCTACCCCTAATCTATATTCCTACCCCCTTTCACAGTTTTGATAATCAGACAATAATGGGAGAAGTAGTATTTGAGTCAGGTCTTGAAAGATATGTGATATTACACTGTTTAAAAATGAGTTTGTTCAGTTTCTAACATTGAGTACCTATCACAATATTTAAGACACTAACCTGGCAAACCCTCATTTTCTGTTCTCTGAAGATAGAAAATACTTTGCTGAGCATGTTCTGTTTTGCTTATACTTACTCATTAACCATGAAAACAAGATAAGAATTTCTTTTTACAAGTAATAAAATTGAAGTCTATTTTTAAAATTTATTTCTTATTTTTTTGCCAGTCCTGGTGACTGAACTCCAGGCCTGAGCACTGTCCCTGGCTTCTTTTTGCTCAAGGCTAGCACTCTGCCACTTGAGCCATAGCACCACTTCCGGCTTTTTCCATATATGTCAAAAACAAATTCTTAAATATGGAGCATTTCTAGTCCCAAGTATTTCAGATAGAAAATAACATGCACATTTGTGTGTGGGTGTGTATACATACGTGTGTGCGCGTATGTGTGTGTGTGTGTGTGTGTACACACAACTGTTAAGTAAAAGATGGAGCACAGGAAAAGGGAGGAAGAGCAGGGCAGGTGTTTTAGCCTGTCATCACTTGCATTTGTCCTTTCATGTACTTCCATAAAAGGAAGTTTCAAAAATACTATGTACCTTATTCTCCCTAATCCAAGATTTACAAAGACCGTTATATTTTTTCATCATTAAGAAACTTGGTTAGTTTTATTCTAGTCTTTTCCAAAGTTTTGGGGTTTTTTTTGTTGTTGTTGTTGTTTTGTTGGGGTTTTTTTTGCCAGTCCTGGAGCTTGGGACTCAGGGCCGGAGAACTGTCCCTGGCTTCTTTTTGATCAAGGCGAGCACTACCACTTGAGCCATAGTGCCATTTCTGACTTTTTCTATATATGTGGTGCTGAGGAATCAAACCCAGGGCTTCATGTATATGAGGCAAGCACTTCACCACTAGGCCATATTCCCAGTCTTCCAAAGTTTTTAACCTTGTTCATTTGATTGTTTTGCATGGCATACCAGATAACTTATTTCAGCACATTAGGGTAAAGCTGGTATTGTGCAATCTCTACGGAAACTGAGACCCAGAAAGGTTATACAGTTTTCCTATGGTCACCAAACTGGTTGAACAAATAATCTGAACAAAAAGCCAGGTCACCTGATTTTCTGCAGTAGCACTGTCTCTCTTTTAACCGAAACCTAAGCCATATAATTACATTCAGAAACAAGAGTGGTTTTATTATTTTTATTATCTACAGTATTTCAAGATCCTTTAGAAAATAAATTATTTAATAGTCAAATCACCTTTGTCTCCAGGAAGCCGCTTAGTGCTTGTCATGTGGCAACTGAGTGAAATCAGTAAAATATAGAAAGGCAGATTGCTCTGGTCCTTAGACATGATAAGGAAAATATTTATAAGACTATTCTAAAGGAAAATCATAGAAATTACAACAAACTTCTATTTTACTAATATATGTGTTTGCTTACTCTTTCTAAAATTACTCTTGAGTGGTTTATAAATATATGTACAATTCCACAGTATTGAAAAAGGAACAATAGATGTAGAAATAAGCATTAAGGCAAAATACAGGAAAATTAATTGAAAGATGATATTAGTATGTTTACAACAGATAGTCCAACAGAGGCACTAAATGAACCACAAAATTTGTTCCATCCTTCTTTTGAGTAAAAACAGAAAATACGATAGTTTAGAAATACCGCTTTGTAAATAACATCAGATAAGGGCTAGTCTATCAGACTGTATCTGGATTTTTCTAACATTGAGATGTTAGAGCAATGTTTCCTCTTTAAGTAGAAGCTTTGTAATGTGTAAATACTATTTCCAACCATATCTACAATAGCTAAGTCATATATGACCATTTCTTAAAGTTTTACATGAAATTTAAACTCACAAGACTTTGATTTTATGGTCTAATTTAGTAAAATCATCTCTACAAAGGGCCAGATAATACATTTTTCTAAAGGTTCCATTCAAACAATAGAACTTGTCCTTTCCTTTCACCTTTGGAGACAGGACTTTACTAGCCCAGGCTGACCTCAAACCCATAATCCTCTTGTCCCAGCCTCCAGGTGCTGTTATTATAGTAAATTTAGAAGTAAATTTAATAGTAACGGGTGAAAAATTTGATCTACTTGTCATCCAAGAAATCTTTCCTAAATATTGAGGTTTTTGGCCACTGAGTTTTGGGCAAGTAAAGAAAATTTCAGCTGCTCTCTTTATTTCTTTTCTCTCTTTTTCTTCTTCTCTTCTTTCTTCCCCTCTATCCTCTGTGTACCTCTGCCTTGTGCAGGCCCACACTTCACTCTCCCCTCAATATACTCTTTTCTGCCTGGGGAAAATAAAAGAAGAAAAGAAAATTTCAGCTAAGATTGCATTCAGCCTAGCACTGGTGGGCATGCCTATAATCCTAGCTACTCAGGAGGCTAAGATCTGAGGATCACAGTTCAAAGCCAGCCCAGGCAGGAAAGTCCATGAGACTCTTATCTCCAGTTAACCACCAGAAAACTGGAAGTGGTGCTGTGGCTCAAAGTGGAAGAGCATTAGCCTTGTGCTGAAGAGCTCAGAGACAGCACCCAGGCTCAAAGTTCAAGCCCCTCAACTGATAAAAAAAAGAAAGAAAGATTGCATTCAATCAGTATTCAGCAGATATTTATTATCCATTGATTTTATTCTGTGCATAAACTATTAAACCAGGGCTGGGAATATGGCCTAGTGGCAAGAGCGCTTGCCTCGTATACATGAAGCCCTGGGTTCAATTCCCCAGCACCACATATACAGAAAATGGCCAGAGGTGGCGCTGTGGCTCAGGTGGCAGAGTGCTAGCCTTGAGCAGAAAGAAGCCAGGGAAGGTGTTCAGGCCCTGAGTCCAAGGCCCAGGACTGGCAAAAAAAAAAAAGAGTACTTAAATAAACTATTAAACCAATTACTATAGATAATTACATTGCACTGTGTTGTGTATGTAAAATATAATTACCCTGAGAGAGTTTGCCGCTTAATGGAAGAAGTAGACAAATATGTAAATAAATAACTATAGAAGAGACACTCTACATTATAAAATACTATTAAAATGGAATAATGCTGAAGATATAACCTAACTACTTGGGAAACTGAAATTAAAAAGGATTGCAATTTGAGACCAATCAGGAAATATACCTAAGTCCTCCTCTCAAATAATAGCTGAACATAGTGGCATGCACTGGCCATCCTAGTGACAGAGGGGCCTAAAATGGGAGGATTATATTATATGGTTCCAGACCAGCTGTGGTTTAAAAAAAAAAAAAAAGTTTGTGACATTCCATCTTAACAGAAGAAATTGGGCATGGTGGTTTGTGCCAGTCATCCCAGCAGAAAGCAAAAATAAGGAAGATTGTGGTCCAGGACTATGCCTACGTAGGAAACAAGATACTATCTCAAAAGGTAATCTGTGGAAAAAGGAGCTGGATGCATCACTCAGCAGTAAAGTGTCTGCCTAGCAAACATAAGGCCTTACGCTTAAACCCTAGTACTCCCAACCAAAAAAAAGAAAAAAAAAGAAAGAAAGAAAAACATGTTCATAGAGGGAGGAGCTTTTGAAAGATTAAGAGGATTTTGATGGATAACAGTGAAGTAAGACAGAAGAGCATTTTTATTGGATGGAAGGCTAATGGAAGGGCATCACTTCTTTATTATGAATAAATACATAGGGTTTGCTTAGAGAGGAGTAAATGGATAAATTTAGAACACAGCCCAAATAATTAGAGCTGTTGTTGAAAGAACCAATTTTTGGAGAACCATGGGTGGGAGTGAATAAACATAAAGTTACTACCTTTTGCTAATTATTCTCCCCCAAAAAGTTGCATTGTTGCTTTTCAATCCCAAATTGTTTCCGTTAAGCTTCAGTGCCTCAAGTAGAAAATATTATGTAACATTAAAAACTATTAAGCAGAAAACAGAAAAATGTATTATTAGAAACTTGTTATTTTCTCTTCAATTTTTCTCTTATTTTGATCTTCACAACCACTGTACAATATTGGTAATGGAGTTATTATCACTATTTTAAAGATGGAAACAGTAAGATCATAGCAAGATTTTAAAAGTCTGTTCTTAAACCAGGCAGTGGCTCATGCCTGTAATCCTATCTACTTGGAAGGCAGAGATTAGCAAGATTATAGTACAACGCCAATCCAGGCTTATTTGTTCTATACTCATAGAAGCCTACATTTGTGTATGTGTGTGTGTAAATGTGTCTGTTAATTGATTCTAATTGTAAGAGATTTTAATTGTAATGGAAAAAGTATATTATTCTTTCTATCTAAACAAGTAGTGGTGTGTGCCTGTAATCCCAGCTATTAGGGAGGCAGCAGCAGGAAAATCACAAGCAAGGTTAGTGAGACTCTGTCTCAGAAACAAAATTAAAACAAAAGGGTTTGGGGGATAGGTCAAATGGTAGAATGCTTTCCTAGCAAGCATGAGATCTGGGTTCAGTCTGCAGTACTATAAAAAAGAAGAAGAAAAGGCAATTGTGCAGAAAGTCTTTTATGGCCTGTTTTCATTGCCTAATTTCACTTCACAAATGATCCCATTTCTCTTTCCTCATATGTGAATGCTTTAAATTTACAGATATTTTTAATTTTACAAAGTCCAAGATCAGGAGCTGGGAAGGTAGCTTACCGGTAGATTACTTGCCTAGCATGCATGAAGTACTGGGTTTGATTCCTCAGCACTACAGATATAGAAAAAGCCAGAAGTGGCACTGTGGCTCAAGAGGTAAAGTGTTAGCCTTGAGCAAAAGGAAGCCAGGGACAGTGCTCAGGCCCAGAGTCCAAGTTCCAGGACTGCCCCCCCCCCAAAAAAAAGGTCCAAGATCATACAAATGGTTGGTTTCATAGAATCTATTTAATAAAGAGCAATCATCTTCTTAAGGGGAGAAAAAAATTCAAGATCAGTTCATGTTGCCTCCCCATCTCTTCAGTGCTGAGGATTGAACTGAGAAACTCACGCATGCTGAGCAAATGCTCTACCACCAGAGCAAAGTCCCTAGCCCTTTTGTTCATATTTTTGTTTTTGAGATAGGGTCTCACAAACTTTGCCCTAAGCCGGCCTCCAACATGCAGTCTTTCTGCTTCCACCTCTCAAGTATCTGGGATTATAGGCATGCATCACCATGCCCAGCTTAGTTCATATTCCTTTTTACCAGATTTCTTTCTTTTATCACAAACTTAAAATAATGCAAATAAGAACTTGTTTGTTGAGCAAACCAAATTGAAGTTGAACAATGGTGTTTACTATGACTGTTATTTTAGTATATGTGTCCTTTTTATTATTACTTTACAACAGTGTTTGCTTACATGGTGCTTTTGCTTTTAGCCAGTATATTTGAAACTGGTCTTACTGGTATGTTTTTCTTTTTGCCAATAAAACTGTATTATTCAGATCCCAAGGTTGCTGACTTACCTAATCTCTCTTCATTATTTTGCACATTAGTCCATTAGTGTGGAATAGCTAAGGTCTGTTTTCATTCTACAGAAAAGCCCTGGAGTCTGAGGGCCAGATCTTGTCTGCACAATGAATGGAATTATGAGCTACTGTTGTTTATTTTTCTGTAGTATAATCAATTGACTTCAGATAATAATGTAGCATCTGTTATACTGTGTAAGGAAATGCCAAAATAGAAAGCAAGAGGACAGGTGGGTTAGGGAAAGCAAAAAGAGAAACCAGGAAATACTGAGTTGAATTCTAATTAAAATAGGTGCAAAGGAATAATCATGATGACAGCAGCACCAGTAACTGTCCTCACTTTACAATGTTAACATATAGCATGATGATCAGTGCTAGGCACTTGACATTGATGGAATGCTGAACTTCTTAGTGTTTTTATTGGCCCTAATGAATAAAGAAACTAAAAGGTTATAAAAGCTGTTATTTATCTAATGGACAGTATTTGAATCTTTGTCATCCTGGAAAGCATGTAATCTAATGATATAATTACTTTTTTGTGGCTATGTGCCACACCTGGGATTTGAACTCAGGGCCTGGGCATTGTCCCTGAGCCTTTCTGCTCACAGCTAGTGTGCTCACACTTGAAACACAGATCCACTTCCTACTTTTTGGTGGTTAAATGGAGATACGAGTCTCACGGACTTTCTTGCCCAGGCTGGCTTCAAAACTCGATGCTCAGATCACAGCTTCCTGAGTAGCTAGGATTACAGGTGTGAGCCTCTGGTACCCAGCTTAATTTACATTTTTTAAACTTTACTGTTAAAATTCAGTTTAGTGATTGAGTTTAAGAAGTAGTTCCCAGGAAAAGGGCATTCGTTTTACGCATATGTTGACTTCCTAAAATAATAACATTTAAGATCTTATATTTAAAGTGCATTATACTTTAATGAAAACTTTAAAACAATTACAAAATACATGACTGAAGAAAAAAAGATGAAGCAAAATATACTGATTCAAATTTTTAAGTTTAAATTGTATACTTTTGTAAAAATACTGGGGTGATAAAAATTTTGGAAAGTAGTAATGTTATACAACATTATGATTGTATTTAGTGGTACTGTTAAAATGGCTTAAATTATTTCTTAAATTACTGAATAAAAATAAGTGATAGCAATGATTATATTAATGTTTTCCTTACTGAGTCTATTTTGCAATGAATGTAATCAAGAAAAATGTTCTTTTGATCACAAATATAAGTTGAAAGAATCACCAGTGTTGGTGAAAAGTAGATGATCACATTAATAATTTAGAAAATGTATGTAAATCTCATCCATAGAGATTTACCAAGTAACTCATAGTTGTAGGGGACATGTTAGACTGAATTGTTAATGCTACAAGGAGTTAAAGCTCAGAGAAAGTAGAGTCAGGATATTCACTCCTTGGTTACTACAGGTCTTCACATCTTTGAAGCACTTACTGAACACCACCTGTCACCATACTAAAAACTGCCTCATTCTTGCCTTATTTTTATTAATGTGTTAATGTCTTCCTTCCATTACCAAATGCATATTAAGCTTCTACTTTGTGTTATGCTCTCTACTTGGAGTAAGAATTAAGACATGGTTCCATGCTCTAACCAATGGTTAAGCCAGACATTAGAGAAATAATATGGTATGGTATAGTGAATACTATAATAGACATACTGAAACTGGCACTTAATTTTTATATACATTATTCATATACACATATACTACAATTTTACTGAGTTTAATATCAGGAAATACTTAAAATTCATCTTATTGTCAGATGCTACATGGAAAACTTTGTCTTTTTAAAAAAAGATATTTATTGTGCCAGGCATGGTGGTACATATCTATAATCCCAGCATTTGGGATGTTGCAGCAAGAGGATCACAGGTTTAAGGTTAGCTGGGACTACGTAGTAATACCTGTTTCAAAAAATTAAAATTAAACCAGGCATTGGTGAGTCATGCCCATAATCCTGGCAACTCAGGAGGCTAAGATCTGAGGATTGTGATTGGAAGCCAACCCAGGCAGAGAAGTCCATATGAGATTCTTATTTTCAATAAACTGCTCAGAAAAAACTGGAAATGAGGTTATGACTCAAGTGGTAGAACGCTAGCCTTGACCACAAAGAGGCTCAGGGACAGTGCCCTGGCAGAGAGTACAAGCCCCAGGACTGGCCAAAAAAATAAATATTAAAATAAATAAAATTAAAAATTTTATTATAACAGAAAAATATAGCTATTAGAGATTTAGATTTTTAAGTACTTTATCACTGTAAATCATCTTTTCTACTTGGTAAATATTTTTTCCCCAAATATAAATGTAGCAATATGTTTGGGGAATGCCTCTGATAATCTCAATCCATACACCCTATAAAGAAAGCGGCAGGAGGCTGGGGATATAGCCTAGTGGCAGCCTAGTGCCTGCCTCGGATACACGAGGCCCTAGGTTCGATTCCCCAGCACCACATATACAGAAAAGGGCCAGAAGCGGCGCTGTGGCTCAAGTGGCAGAGTGCTAGCCTTGAGCGGGAAGAAGCCAGGGACAGTGCTCAGGCCCTGAGTCCAAGGCCCAGGACTGGCCAAAAAAAAAAAAAAAAAAGAAAGCAGCAGGATACTTGATGTATATTTCCTCAATCACAAATATCTAAGCCCTTTACTTGGTTGGTTTTTAAAAGAGAAATGTTTATTTTCAATGTAGTTATCTAGTGATTTAATAATGTGGCCTCTAGGTGGGATTTATTTTAATTAATTTTCTGTATTAATAAAATGAAAAACACATGATTTCTATTGTTCAAGCATTGGACTTGCTTAATAAGTGTAGCAGTGGTTTTTCAGTGAGTGGTTAGTAGCTTTTTTCTAGTCTCTCTCCATGCCCACAGTCCCATCTGTCCCACATTTTAACACCTGTTTTTATTATCTACTTAGGCCATTCGACTCTCCTTAGAGCAAGCTCTGCCTCCAGAGCCAAAGGAAGAAAATGCTGAGCCTGTGAGCAAACTGCGGATCCGGACCCCCAGTGGCGAGTTCCTAGAGCGGCGTTTCCTGGCCAGCAATAAGCTCCAGATTGTTTTTGATTTTGTGGCTTCCAAAGGATTTCCATGGGATGAGTTCAAGTTACTGAGCACCTTTCCTCGGAGAGATGTAAGTTACCATATCTCCCTCAGGAAGTGAGTCCAGATCATTAGGGCTGGAAAAAGTAATCTGAGAAATGTCAAGTGATACAGGACATCCAAAAATCCTTTCTTGTTCTGCACACCATTCTCCTTTTAGCTTTCAGAGAAGATATGGCCAGCAGATATGCCCAGAAGCCTATGTAAGAAATTAGGAACTGGGTCTTTTTTCTGTCTTCGTCATTTAGCTGTTTCCACTATCCTGGCTTTTATACAAGCTTTCCTGAGGTGTCATCTTGCATACCTAAGAGCATACCTGAGAATTGTGTACTTAACAGCTTAAGATCAAGGTCAGTGCCTATAGGTTCACCAAGAATGAATTATGCTAAACAAAGAGTATTGTGTGATTTGATAGTTTTACTACCCTGGGAAGTTGAGGTAATGACATATTTTCACTGTGTATATTCCAGCCCCTACTTCTGCAGCAAAGTAAAGATGTGGATCTATAGTTAGTTAGTCATCCATTGTTGATTAGGTGGTGTGTCCAGAAAAATGTTGACTGTCATGGCCCTGCAGGGAATCCAGAGATGGTGTATTTAACCCTTTGTTACTCACCACATTGTTGCCAACCTAAACAAATATTTATCACATGAATTATGAAAAATAATTCAAGAAAATTTTGAAAAATACTGAAACTATAAATAAATAAAAGAGCCAGAATTTTGCAAGAATATGTAAAGATACATTCCATGAGCAGAGGTTACATTAAAGTAAGCTAAATATACTTTAATAATGTGTTATAACTGTCAGCAAAAAAAAAAATCATAGTTTTAGAAGTGTAAGCAAAACAGGAAAATAAATAAATGGTCTAATTCAACCGTGCACTTAAAACTACCTGAAAGGGTCCACAGACTTCATGTTGAAACAAGAAGCCTGAAGGAACATCTATAACAGGGATGGAAGAAAAGAAAGTAATTGTCAATCCTGGTATCTGAGAAACAAATCCTTCAGGAAAGAAAGGCCATGAGAGGAGCTAGAAATGTGGCCTACTGGTAGAATGCTTGCCTAGCATACATGAAGACCTATTAGATTCCTCAGCACCACATATGCAGAAAAGGTTAGGAGTGGCACTATGGTTCAAGTGGTAGAGTGCTAGCCTTGAGCAAAAAGAAGCCAGGGACAGTGCTCAGGCACTGAGTTCAAGCCCCAGACCTGGCCCAAAAGAAAAGAAAGGCCATAAGAGACATGAGTGTTATCTTCAGCTACATGAAGTTTCACTGTGTAATAAAAGTGACCTGCAGAGGGTCAAAACTCTAACCAATGAATTGAAGGTTCCAGAAGGCAATACTGGCCAAATATACAAAAGCACTTTCTAAGAAAGCAGTATCTTATATTATGAAGTACTGATTTCCCTATTGTTGGAGCTAATAGTTGCTGCTCTTACAATCAGTGTTCCTGCTAAGTTGGTATCCCTGCTAGTCTCATTTCTGGGACTAGTTCAACTCTAAGATAAATACTAAATCTTAATATCCCTTGATTCCATTGTGATCTAAATCTAGTAATCTAGACTTTATAAGTCTCTTACATTGGTTGTCAGATATAGGGGATAAAGTCAGAAACCACTAGTGTAACTTTTAACTCTACTACCCAGAAGGAATATGGCCTAGTGGCAAGAGTGCTTGCCTTGTATACATGAAGCCCTGGGTTTGATTCCCCAGCACCACATATATAGAAAATGGCCAGTAGTGGCGCTGTGACTCAAGTGGCAGAGTGCTAGCCTTGAGCAAAAAGAAGCCAAGTACAGAGCTTTGGTGGGCCCTGAGTCCAAGGCCCAGGACTGGCAAAAAAAAAAAAAAAAAGGAGTCTTACAGACTTTATGGCCTAGTAGCAAGAGTGCTCGCCTCTACTACCCAGACACAAATCCCCTGTAGGTGGGATGAAGATTCTGCCACTATGTCTAAGTCCAGGGAATATACCCCAAATAAGTAGTCACGGTCCTTTTCTCACTGATCCCACCAATTGCTCCAAGCTTTTCACCTTTATTCATAGTAAACCATGCAAATACATATGTATATGCTCCCACCACACATCCAGATAAAAAAAGTCTACCACTCACTGTGTGAGTTTTTTAAAAAAGAGTTAAGAGGAGTAGAATGATAGAAAGGGTGGCACTGATCAAGATGCACTGTACACAAGATGCACATAATCAACATGCTGGATTGAAACCCCTTTGTACAACTGTTTAATATTTTTAAGTAAAAAATAATTTAGGGAAGAAGCCACTATCAAAGGGTTTAGGATCGGATCTGCCTATCTCTTTTACTTTATATTTTGTGATAAGAATCTCTCCTTGGAAAACTTAAAGGATTTACAGGATAAATTCTTCCTTCCCAATGCTTGGTTTCAAGTTACTCTTTTCCTGAGCCTAATGTGTAAAATGAAAGTACTGAAAGACATGGAGTCTAAGGACCTCTTGTTTTCTAAAATAAAACTTTTATTTTCTTTCAAATAAATTTTTAAACCTTAATTTTGTTAGAACTTTGAGATAGAATCTTTTTTTAAGAAGATAGGTTTTCTGTTTAGTATCAACCTCTGTATTAATACCACTTTATTAAGATGTAGATTGGGGAAAAAATGCTACTGAAAGGAAACAGGAATCAATGTAATATGTAAGTGTGCCTTGGCCTGCTACCCACCTACCTGCCTCAAGTTCTACTGATCTAGTTTTCAGCCTTGTAAGTGGAAATTCTAATGCCAGTTTTGACAATCCCTAAATGGAGAGCCCATTACTTAAAGATAATTTACTCCTATTTTACATTGTTAAAGAAGGCAATTTCTCAGTCCCTTTTCCCCTTATCTTTTACCTGACTTCATGTCTGTCTCTATCCTATTCCAAAGCTTTCTTCCCAAAACTGTTTAGTTCAAGTCTGTCCTAACTTCTAAGAGAAACATCAAGCCAGTGAATTTTGCTTATATAGGAGCACTCAGGAGTTTCCCATTATCCATCATTTGCCCATTTTATGGTCTTTGGTCAACAAAAAGTTATCTGCCACACAATGATTTTCCTGAATGTCCTCGTCAATCATTTCTCTTTAGTGTAAAACCTTTTCAATAGTCCCTCCTTCCCCTTAGGATATTTTTGAAAACTGTACAGTATGGCACATTCCTGTCTTTCTGACTTTATATACTATCTCTTATTATTTATTTCTATCAGCAGGAGATAAGGTATTGCTCACTGTTCACAAATGGCACAGAAAATCTCATACCTCTACACTTTGACGTACTCTCTCCTCCTTGAATATCTACCCTTTGCACTATATTTGGCCTCTTGTTCAGATGGGCCTAGCTTTTAATGTCTAGCTTAAATGTCAACCTATAAGGCTCTCTCTAGAAAGCTCTCTTCTCCCAAGCTTCCCATCTATGTATCATTGTACTTTGTACACTCTTCTCTTGTAGCACTGGGTTCTATTGTTCTGTAATGATTTATAGAGGTAGTCTTGTATTATGTTCAAATTTGTCTTTCCTGCAGTTCCCACCATGGTACCACATATGTAAGTATTTAGTAACCTGTTGTCTTATGTTAATAACTTCAGGCTTCTTCCAAATCACTAATTCCTCTCTTGTGAACTAGAGAGACCATTCCAAATCAGAGAAGGTTCCCTACACCCACCTGTTTTCCTGTTCTAAACCCAGAAAGCCCAGGACTCTTTAGGCCTCCTTAAGAGAGAGGTGGAGTAAGAGTTAATGGCACTTCATCCTTCTCTAAGTGTTCTTTCAAGTCTAACAACTACTGTTTTTGCAAGGCTATTTTGTAATAGCCATCTGTGTCTGTAAGGATTAGGATCTAATTTGTAAAAGTCATCTTAAATTACAGCCAAACTAAAGACTGTTAAAAAGCACATCTTAAGACATCTTAAGACCTTGCCTCTTTAATAACAAATAATATAAGACTTAACTATAGGAGTCTTATTGTGTCTTCAGCCTTTTCTCCACAATACAGAGGTTGGTTTCTCACCAGAAGATCTATTAAATGTTCTTCTATGCCCCTGCCGCCCCTACCAAAACAATTCTTCATGTTAAGATTTCCCAGCTGTCCAACTATTTACTAAATGTCTGCTGGCCATTATACTTAACTGAACTGAGCACTGGGGGATTACCAAGGTAGCAGCAGGCGCAGACCTTCTTGAGAAAAACGGATTATCAAATTGCTAGCAGTCTTGAGTTATTTGGTTGCATTTGATGGTGGTGGGGGGAGGGGCGGGGGATACCATTTTGTTAATAACAATTACCAGGAGAAGGAATAGTGTTTATTTCTGGAATTTAAGTCATACTCTACTTCTTGCATATGTTGGAACTATATGATATCAGTGGTCCCTTTGCCTTACCTGAACATTGCACTGGGAGTGAGTCCTAAAAGCAGATGTTACTTGATATTTGGTTGGTATTCCCTTATTCTTCTCTTCACTTTTTTTTTGTTGTTGTTGTTGTTGTTGTTGGTCATCAGGCTTGAACTCAGGGCCTGGGTGCTAGCCTGAGCTCTTTTTCTCAAGGCTAGCACTCTATCACTTAGATCTATACCTCTACTTCCTGTTTTTCTGTGTATTAATTGGAGATGAGGGTCTCATGGACTTTTCCTGCCCAGGCTGACTTTTTTTTTCTTCTGCTTTTTTAAAGTTAAATTTTATTTTTGAATTTTTTTCTATCACATTTGTTTTCTTCTTCAGCACTAGCAATTTTGCTTTCATTGAATTATGTTCTCTGTCATCCATTTTCTCTGTTTTGTAAATTATATTTTTATTATTTTTAAGCAGTTTTATAAAGGAATTGCTATTCAACAATTCATTCTTTGTTATTTTACTGTACTTATTTTTCTCCACTCTCTCAGTTCACACCCTTAGTATGTTTTCAGCAATATTTGTTTTAATTTCTGGTATCTTTGTAGCCATAATTTTTGTGGCAATATTATTCTTCTCTTTGATCCCCCTCCCAAGTGTGTCAGCACATTTTGCCTCTGTTTTCAGTCCTTCTAACTCTATATCTATATTTCCCAAGGGTATGTGTGTGGGTGTGTGTGTGTGTACATGCCAACTTTTTTTGAAGTTCGAGAAAAGATCTGTTTCAATCTCATTTCTTGACATACTCTTTCAGATAAGTGGTTATCTACTTTTGGTATATCATGTTCTTTTTCTTTCTCTTCTTGTTGTGCTTTATTCCAGCCCCTTGTTTAGTTCTGTTTTGAATGCTAAAAGAGTTACTGAGCCAGGCATTAGTGACTCATGCCTGTAATCCTAGCTACTCAGGAGACTGAGATCTGAGGATAATGGTTTGAAGCTAGCCCGGGTAAGAAAGTCTGTGAGACTTGCTAGCCTTGAGCATAAAGAGGCTCAGAGACAGCATTTTACCACTTGAGCCAGAGCTCTACTTCCAGGCTTTTCTGAGTAGTTTAATGGAGATAAGAGTCTCACAGACTTTCTTACCCGGGCTAGCATACTGATTTTATTTCCTTCAGATATATACCCAATAGTGATATTACTATGCCATAGGAATCTCCATACTACTACTAATGGCTCTGCCAGTTTACATTCCCAACAACAGAGCGAAAGGATTCCCTCTTCTGCATATTTACCATCACTTGTTATCTTTATCTGTTACCTTCTTTTTTTGTGAGAGATAAATCATGTCACTAAGGACTACAGAATTCTTAGTCTAAGTTAGCTTTGCTTTTTCTTGCAACTTTGTATTTTCTTTTTGGAAATTTAATCATGTAACATGACAATGTTCTTCTTTGTTCATACCTGCTTACAATTCAAACTACAACCTGTGTGTGGATGTTTACCTCTTTCCCACGGTTTGGTAAACTCTGCTAATAATTTTATTCAATGGGTCCTATGTGCCTTAGCTAATATTTTAGCTGCTTCTTCTACCTCAAGAATTCTTAGGTGTAGTGTCTTTATAGTGTCCTAGACTTCTTGAAGATCAAGATTATAGTTACTTGTTGTTTTATTTCCTTTGTTGCTGAGTTCAATATTTTCTCAATCTTATCCTCCATCCCTGACATAGGCATTGTACAATTGACTTACTAACTTCTTACAGCAACCCTGTAAGGTGGGTTTTTCCTTACTTACAGTTAAGAAATCAAAAGATCCCGGAAACATATTTCAAAGCTATGTGCAGTATCTGCTGTACCAGAAAGTACTCTGTCCATTTCACAGGTATGGGAACTAAGACTATATGTTGTCTTTTAAACAAGACTATGTAGTCAAGAACTGGTAGAACTGTGGATTAAATATGAAAGCACTTACCTTTGCTGTTATATATCACTAGAATCCTAGGAAATATAATTTAACATGGAGAAAGACTGATGCCAGAAGACCTGTTTTAAGGATGTCTTTAGGGGCTAGGAATATGGCCTAGTGATAGAGTGCTTGCCTCGTATACATGAAGACCTGGGTTTGATTCTTCAGCACCACATATATGGAAAAAGGCAGAAGTGGCACTGTGACTCAAGTGGTTGAGTGCTAGCCTTGAGCAAAAACAATCCAGGGACAGTGCTCAGGCCCTGAGTTCATGCAAAAAAAAAAAAAAAAGATGTCTTTAAAGTGAGATGAGGGAAATGCAGCTCGGCGAGGCTTAATGAAGTGATTGTGTATAAAGACTAACAATGCCTAGACTGTTTTGATGTATGATTCCATGCTTTTTCCTGTCCTATCTGTACTTGAAGTCAGGCAGATCTTTGCTCTAGTGGTGGCACTTCTGCCTGTTTGCTGAGTTATATTGAGTGCATCTTGTCAACTGTCTATATTTTAGTTACTTCATCTTTCAAGTGAGGATAGTGTCATATATCCACACAGATATATTGTGTTGATAAGATCAAAAGTGATAATGAAAACACTTGGTGCAGCAGAAGGCCACACTGTTTTAGTTGGTAATGCTGAGCTGCTTTGATCCATCTCCAAAAAGTAACTGCTTTTGACCTGTCTCTCGCCTTTAAAAAATAAGTTTTTTAGACACATTCTTAATTTGAGGATGACCTTTTCTTTATCACTTGTATTATAATAGGTGCTTCCTTGGGAGGAAGGACCACTATTGTGGTCCTTGGTGCAGGGAAAGACAGGAGAGGTAATGTTTTCATATATATTAGTAATTGACAAAATTGGGATTGTAATTAAAAACCATTAAGTAAGTGTACAAAGGAGTTACCATTTAACAAAGCAGTTTATGAATACAGTATATCTTGATCAACCTCACCCCTTTCAACATTCTGGCCTATCCCTCCTCTGTCTACCCCTTCCTCACTTTTTAATTTTGTAGGATATACATTGAATTCTTGATTGCATTTTTCCCCCTCTTCTCCTCTTCATTTGTCTACTTATTTCCTCTTGACCCCATCCTACTTCTTTTGAGTAAAAACATTTGTTCTTTATTCTAAAGAGGAACCTTTTTCTTATAATGTATTGTAAGTAAGTCTGCCAGAGTACCTCCATGTTCAGTTATTTCCTTGGGAGACTCATAGGACTCAACCTGCAATTGCACTTACAACTATGATTTGTTATACCAACAGAATAAAAAGCAAATTCAGCAAAGGAGAGAAGGTATGTGGGGCAAAGTCTAGGGGAATCCAGATACAGTTATATACCATCTCAGGATATTTTCCTGAGTAAGTCATAGGACTTAATTTCCCCACCAACAGTTTGAGACTACATGTATGATGTGTTACTAATCAAGTATACTTACAGGAACTCTGTGCCAGGTATTTATTGGGAACTGAACGTGTATGTATTCTGTCTCTGGTGCATACCAGGTTCCCAGAAGGGAAGTTCAATATAAACTACATTGTCTGTATGGTTTAGGCATAATGAGCCACTTCCATCAGTTCTGGAAATTCTTGAAACCCGAAGTTCCAAGGCATCAACCAAAAGCTAGCTTTGAAGGCAGGCCTTTCAAAAGAATATCAGCCAGATCTGATATATTAACCCTTCTCTGTACTGACTTAGCCCTTGACTAAGGCATCTTTACAGAAATATTGTCAGTAGTGACATCCTGTATGAAGAGAGGAAACAACCTAACACTGTTGATCTCAACTGTGGTTTTTAGAAATCCTGGACTTACCTACTTAAAAGAAGCCTCATTAACTATTAAGGTCTAGCTTTGACAGCCAGACAAGCTTCCTCAAGTTTCTGCATTTAGTTTGTTATCATTTTTTAAGCTCAAGGCATGAAGCATAATACAATTACAACTGAATTAAAACTGACATAAATACTTTGCAGGACTAGACAATGTCATGATTGTCAGCTAGCTAGAACTAGCTAAATAAGGCAATTTTTTATGTGTCTGTTATATGCCAGTACTCCAGATATATTCTCTAAAGAACAGTTATTGTCCCAATTATACAGGTAAAGACATATTTCAGAGAGATTAAATTTCTCTAAGTTACACAGCATCAATACTAGTATTTGATTCTTAGAACCCAGACCCTTTCCCCATACCATAAAGTAGAGTGACTGTTACTGATTATGGGTAGATATGTTGATGTGTTTAAACTATGCTTGTTATTTAAAACTTACTTTGCCCCAGAACTTCATTTTATATGGTATTTATATTTTTTATTTTTGTGTGCTGGTACCAGAGCTTGAACTCAAGACCTTAAGCTCTTACTCAGCTTTTTTGTTCACAACTAGCTGTCTACCTTTGAGCCACATCTCCAGTCCCTGTAAGGTATTTGCAAATAAACTACACTATTCAAGTTTACCATATCAGAAGCCACATAAAATTTTGAAGGCTATATATGCAGTCCAGTATGACTCTTATCAGGCTGTAAGTAAAATCTTTATTTCTGTGTCCAGTATTCTAGTCTACATAATAACCCCATTGTAAAGAAAAATAACAGTATCATGCAAATGTGTAGATTAACCTTTTCTAGACACTTGTAATTTTCAGAACCAGTAGTGGAATCCTAGAGTGCATTAGCACATGCATCAGTCTGCCAAATTGTCCTGGCCTCACTTCAATGTCAGCTCCAGCCACAAACCCAGCCTATGAGCTTTACCCAACCCACACACTGCTCTTTACCCGGGATCTTGACCCCACCACTTTTGTACTATTTCCACATTTATTTCATTTTCCCTCTTCCTATTGACCTTCTGTAAGGCTTTGTATAAGTAACCCTTCTTCACTCATGCCTTTTAAATCGTTAGAAACAGAAAAGGATATTATTTTACAGATGAGAAACTGAGGACCAGAAAACTATAGTAACTTGCTTAAGGCCTAGAAAACCCAAAAGATATCAAAAGCAGAAATGGTTAGGTTAAATTTACCTAGTGACAAAATTAAGGTATTACATATCTTTTTAAACAAAGAAAAATGTAAACATCAAGTTCCAAGTAATTTGGAGTTTGTCTGATTCATCTGATTGTTCCCAGCACAGTACCTGCTTGATTTATTGCAAGTAAATGCATGTTAGTAAAATGGTTAGATTATAGGAAATAGTCGTACATGTTGCATTGAAATAAGGAGGTAAAGATATATGGTGGCACCCTAGGATTGAGTTAGGCATATACTTTCCTTGTGTTCTTTTAGTGCCCTCTTCCTGTCATAGCCTTTACTGCCCTGAATTGCAGTGAGCTATATTCTTGTCTCTGTGTTGCACTAGACTCTGCACTCCTTGAAGGCAGAGTGTCTTGTTCACTACTCTATTCCAATGTTTATCATGTTTCTTACATATTTCCTTAAATAAATACTGAAATATTTGCTTAGTAAATAAGAAGAAATAAAATGTTTCTAACCATTCATGCATCTACTTTTTGTATTTTCCATTTCACCAAGGCAGAAATTCATAAGCTATTATCCCCTCACAGTTTGAGCCTAGACAAGTTGAAAGGCCCTATTATGATGACATTCACCCTCACTTATTCCTAGTTTCTTTCTCTTCCTCCCCTTACCTTCTCCCTTCATAACCATGAAAGTAAAACTTTAAGTCAGGGAAGAAAAACATGGAGTCTTTGGAGCTCAATTACCAGAAGGGACCCATTTGGTTAAATTTTTCAACTGTCTTAACAGCCAGTTGTCAACTTATAATTCTTGCATTCTTAAAATATGCCCCAGCTTGAGCAGGAAACTAAGCATTCATCATGGGCATATTTTTATTCTTTCAGCCCACTTGTGTGATTCCAAGTAGCTCATATACTTGTCTAAAATTTGTTTTTGAGATTAAAATGGGCTCTTCTTTTACCTCAGATACTACGTGATTTTATGATTAAATGATGTGGATATTGATTAACAACTCTCTTCTGAAACCATTGTCTTACTGGTCCCATTGGCATGGTGTAAACTCATCTTCTGCCCTTTTTTATGAGAATGTCTCCATCCCAAGCAGTTTATGGAGACTTAAGCTTCTATTTACTGTAGCTGGAGACTCCTATAAGCTGAAGCTTTGGCAATATTTCACATTTATTTATCTGAGCCAGAGCTTAGGATCAGGTGGCAGCTAAGTCATTTAAGGTTATTCAAATGCATTGAAAATGTTGCTTAATAATTCAGAACCAGTTTTCTCTGTTTAGAGTATTAAGATTTTTTAAATCCTTCTAATTAACCAATTCCAACAACAGTTTAAGCAAACAGGGAAATGTCTGTCTGTTCTGAAAGGGCAACTGATGCAAACGTATTGTCAGTTCCTATGTCTGTGCAGCAGGATTGAGTAAGGCTAGGGCCAGAGAGTATCCAGAGCCTAACGGCCTTGCTGAAATAATTTGCAAATGGCATCACTGACCACGTCTGTCTCCTGAGGGAGTAAGGCTATAGGAAAGAATGCAGTTCCTCCAGATACCATTGCTAGGGATTGATGGAGGCTTGGGGGAGGGCTATGGAGTATCCATTCAATCATTCAGTATTCCAGTCTTTCAGCAAACATTTATTGAACTGTTACTGTTTCTAGCAGTACATTACATCTTGGGTATAGGTAGCCAGTAAAGCCTCATGTGTGCTGTCAGAATTCAGCCTAACTGCAGAGACTCATAAATATAATTTCAAAACAGTTTCACAACTCAGTCTGAAAGTATAGTATATCTTCTGAGCTAGATCCTCTAGGATCCCTTGCCTGGGCAAAATATAGGACTGCTATTTTAGCAAAGGACACCTTTGGCATTGCTAATACTTGTATTTCAGATTTAGTCTTGAGTCTATCAGCAGACCTTGACAGTCTCCTTGTCTGAAGAGCTTAAGGTAAAACAAAGGAATTGATTCAGCAGAAGTGAATTGGCATGTGCAAGGCAGTAGAAGAAACACCTGAGGACTGACAGTGAACATTATGTCTGGGTGCCAGTGGCTTGTGCCTATAATCCTAGCTACTCAGGAGGCTGAGATCTGAAGATCGCAATTCAAAGCCAGCCCTGACAGAAAGTCCCTGTGAGATTCTTATCTCCAATTAACCACTCAAAAACCAGAAGTGGTACTGTGGCTCAAGTGGTAGAGTACTAGCCTTGGGCACAAAGAGGCTCAGGGAAAGTGCCCAGACCCTGAGTTCAAGCTCCACAACTGACAAAAAAACAACCCAAAACATTATGGTTTCTGTACACCACAAGTCTGTGGCCTACTCAGTGAAAGGGTATGATTAGCCAGCTCTGTAACAGGAATAAGAGAAAAACATTAATTTAGGCTCTGTCACTCAGGCCTGTTTTTGTGAAGGAAGCAGCATTTGAGCTGAACCTTGGAGAGAGATTGTACACTGAAATATTTGGTATTGGGGAGAAAGGACATTCCAGGTAAAGAGGTAAAGGAAACAACATAGCCAAAGGTTCAGGGAGAAAAAGCCCAAGATGTATTTGGGAAATAGCAAATTCCTATAATAGCTGCAGTGTAGAGCCTGTGAGCAGATAAAAATATTTGGATACCAGAATAGCTAAGAATGTTGGGATCAAGGCACTACCTCCTTTTCAAAAAGTTTAGATTCCACTTTTTTGTATAAAATTTTCAAAAGAAAATAAATGTATTTTCTACTCTACTCTAAAAAATACTGTGAGCTTGATCTGATTTTTTTAATGTGCCATTGTGATCTCTAGTTTGATTCTTACTGAACTTGCTAAGTTTACTGAGAGCAAATAATGCACAAAGTTCTTTGCTTGGTTGCTAAGGATACAGAAATAGCAGTTTCTGCCTTTAAGTTGCTCAGTCTTCTCCAAGAGACATTTGTATAAGTACAGGGAAGACTAACCGATGGTATTCACATCTGTCCTTAAAACAGATGGAGACCCAGGAGGAAAAATTGCTTGTAAGATCACACAGGTAGCCAAAAGCAGTGTGTTAAGTTTAGGAGACAGATTTGCAGTCTCACAGCAGGTGCTGTTCCCTTACTATCCTCTGAGCCCTGGCCCTGTGTGATGACAGCAACCGACTGATAGGAAATGAGCATGAAGAAAAAGGCTTGTTGGGGGCTAGGAATGTGGCTTAGTGGTAGAGTGCTTGCCTAGCATGCATGAAGCCCTAGGTTTGATTCCTCAGTACCACATAAACAGAAAAAGCCAGACGTGGTACTGTGGCTAAAGTGGTAGAGTGCCAGCCTTCAGCATAGAGAGGCTCAGGGATAGTGTCCAGGCCCTGAGTTCAAGCCCCAGGACTGGCAAAAAAAAAAAAAAAGAAAAGAAAGAAAAAAGAAAAGATTTGTTGGGTAAAATGCTTACTGTCTCCATCTACCTTCAAGTACCACTTCCTCAGTATCCTCTCTTCCTAAATACTTTTGTTTCTCCTCACCCGAGGAGTTTGGGAGTTTCTGATGTAGGTTTGGTATTGTATGGGCACTTGCTGAACAAGCCTTCAAAGAACATTTCTGCTCTATTCATGATTCTTGCTTTCCAGTTTCACAGCTTTTGGGCAGGTAAAATGTAATATCAAAATAGCTCAGAAAGAGCCTTGGTAACATTTAAGATATTGAACGTGCTGCATCTGGTAACTAGAAAATTTAATGATCTCCTGCTGTTTTGGTAATTGGATAAGTAAATACATCAGAATAAATCACACCAGCAAGTCTTTTGTATGTCGTTAGGGATTCAACTCTTTTAACTCCTGTTCAAAGCTCTAGCTCTTGAGTGGTGTTTGTGAGCAGAACTACGCACACTGGCATGCATATCCCTGCTTGGATATTAAAATGCATTCAAAATACTCACTTTCTCCTTCGCCACTCTGCCTGAAAACACATCAAGCACATTACTCCAGATCTTTCTGAAGCCAGACAGCAAAGATTTTTTTTCTGAAGTTGAATTTGTGTGTACTAGGACATTTGAGTTTTTCATGTTCTATCTCCAAACTATCTTTCCAACCATGCTGTCCATGATTGTCCCCTACAAACCTTTGTCAGGAACATCACTAAACCACAAATTTACAAATTGGAAAAATGAGGGGCACTATCTTGTTTTAGTAAGGAATCATTCTTTAAGTAGGAAAGTGACAGGATCAAACCTGATCCTTTCAAGTGGAATTATGAAGGAAGGAAATACTTTGTTGAGAGACTGTTGGGTGATTACTGTTTTCAATTTACAGATGAGAAGTATGGGTCTTATGGCAAAATGCTAAATGACTTGCTCTAGAGCATACATGAATGCTAACATTTAAAGCCCAGTGCTTCTTCTTAGTGCCTCTGGAATTAGCATTTAATCCATGCCTAGTGGTGAAACTGTGGGGCAAACAATCTGAGTTTCTCAGAAATCATTTAAGCCAAGTTAATAGTTTTAACGAATAGATTGGCATGTGTCCTTTCATTTGTTTCTTAATGCTTGTTCCAAAGATAGCCATTAGTGTTGTGACCAATCTTCTATCAGGTACCTCCTAGAAAGCTATTATAGAAGTATCTGGCTGTCCTCTGTGATACAGTCTTGGCACCCAAAAGTAAATCATGACCGCTAGATCGGTGCTGCTTTGTATTTTTCAAGTCAGCACACAGACACCCTGAAGATATTATCTGAGTACCTTGGCTAGGATAACCATACAAAGGTGCTTAGAATCAACCCAGCCCTGAAGCTTCTGCCTGCCTTATTGGATGATGAGATCAGTCTTTTGGCCCATTTGTAATCGGGCACAGTGTAGACTTAACCACTGAGGCTAATTTGTACTTGGTTTCTCTTGCCCCACTAGAACCTCCATTTATGAATTTGCCTGTTTTTGTGCTTCCAGAGATTTATAAACTTCTCTCTGTACAGCAGGACTTCCTTATCACAGTCTTCTCCCTGTATGTTTTTTTACATATGAAACTGTAACCCCTCTGTACTTCACTTTGACAATAAAGAGGAAAAAAAAGAAAACCAATACATGATAAATGACAAAAAAATAAGTTTTGTTCTTATACAGGTGATGTACAGAGGGATTACAATTATATAAGTTATATAAGTCAGGTAATGAGTACACTTCTTTTTGGGCAGTGTCACTCCTTCCCTTGTTCTCTCCCAGTTTTTCCCTCCCATTGCCACCTATAAGTTGTATAGTTCATTTTCAATTTAGTGTCCAGTGACTACCATTGCTGCATTTGTTTACCCTTTTGTTTTCCCTCCATTCCTGTACTCTGACTTTAACATCTCTTTTATTCCCACCTAACAGTAAGTTAACAAGGAAAAAATGTCTTCGGTACCCTATACTTTACAGCCTCAGAAACCTACCCAACCTCACTCACTACTAGCACCTTAGTTGTTCTATCACAGTTTAGTAGTAAAAGGAGAAATATTTGCCCTGTTTTCTGTTTCCCCCTTCCTCAGTGCTGTTTCTTTCCTGTGCTCCAATGAGATTTGGGCCCAGCAAAGTAATGTGGAGATAAACCATAGAGCAATCTCATATCGCGATCCTTCCAGATTGGTAGTTCCTTTGGAATCATGTCACTCCCTGGAGCAAAATAGAGAAGTTGCTCGATTTTGTGCTTATTATGGTTGCTTATTACTGTTACTAATCACTAGTTGTACTGTTGATAATAGCAATCCCTTATGTTTGCAAAGGACTTTTTTACACAAAGCCTTTTTACACCCTGACCAGCACATGACCAGCAGATCTCTCTCTCTGATACTTTGTAACTTCCCTCTTTAAGAACTTGTAGTTTATCAAAAGAAAATAGACAATTAGCTTTTGGGACTAAGTTGACAATTACAAAAGACAGCTTGGAATCCTGTGGGGAACAACAAAGGCCCCCACTACAATAGGAACTTGAGCAGAACACAGCTGTGGAGTGCACTTCTTTATGCCCCAGGGAAAGCCAAGTAGTCCTGTTATCTGAGTCCTGTTTAGAAGTAAAGTCAGAAGCTGAGAAGCAGTGATGAGACCATGGAAGCTCACAAACCTGGCATATATTCCAACCTTGTCATTCCTAACTTGGGCAAGCCCCTTCACCATTATTTTACTTCAGAGAACTTATCTGTAAAAAGGGGAAGGATAGTAGTACTTATCTCATAGACTTGTTATAACCACTTAAGTAATATGTAGAATAAATAGCTTGGTGTGTGGTAGAAAATACTAAATAAAGAGTGTTTATTCAAGACTCGGGATTCAATCCTCACCACAAAAATAATTCTGTGAGAGTTAGGGAGAACCTTCAGTAGTCACTCCGTGTGGAAACTTGAGTGTAAAATAAATGTCCCCCCTCCGTGGGAATTACAAGCTTTCTCATATAGGATCCTCACAACTCTAGGAGCCCCCCCCCCTCCCAAAAAAAGCAACTTTTAAAAGAATTAACCAGAAGATTAATTAGCATGCCATAGTCATCAGACATACTAGTTGTGATAATCAAACCCAAGTATCCCTCAGTAAATCACCTCCACCACCATCATTGGGGTAGCTTGGAACATGCAGATGACATCTTCTAGTGCATAAAGAAGGCATGGAGTCATAATAGTGTCCACGTGGCAGTCTCAGTGATAGTTCTTCTCATCCCTACAACACCCTTTCACCCAGTAGAGAAGGAAACGGGGGCCCTAAGCATTCTGCTGACTTGGCTGGAAAATATAAATACTTGAACCCAGGTGTTTATATTTCCAAAAGTTCAAATGCAGTCCAATTGACTCCATTTAGTCAGGAACCTCTACATTTTTAATGCAAAAATAAATCCAAAAGAGTAAAAAAATGTCTAAAGTTACAATGTTAAGAACCAAGACTGAGACCTGTATGTCCTTGCCTGTTACACCTCACACACTTGATAGTATACATTCAGAGAAATTGGAAAGAAAAGAGCTTATTAAGGTTGCTGAGGGCTGAAAGTTATGGGAGGGACTTTCAGAAATATATAATCCATCACAGAAGGGGTATATTTCCTTAAACTTGGTGAGGTTCATTGTGGTCTCTCTCTGTCTCATGTAAAAGATGGGACCTGGTTTTTACAGTGGTGGGAGAGGGGCTGAAGGAGAGGAAGAGGCTCTTAGTTTTGTTCTCTGTGTAGACTAAAAGTAAATTTTCTGCCAGTGTAGCAAAGTCTTGTTCCTGCAAATCAAGCTGCATAAGGGTCCTCTGCTGTCATTACTGTCAGCACACAGCCTAGAAAATACAGATTACTAGAGGCAAGAAGGCAACTATGAGAGAAAATTTGACAACAGAGCTATTCTGCCTCAAAGATGCTATAGTTTTCCGAAATACAAATTTTACTCTAAAAGCTAGAACATTTTGAGGAGCCTTTGTTGGTTTGTTATATAGCCCAAAGGCTATGTAAGAGAGGAGTTAACTAACTGGAATGATGAAAGAACAAACCAGATTGTTGCCTCTACCACTTGTGTATTAAATCCACTCTCTGGTCTCATTTTCTATTCTAGAATGGGGCTGATTGCAAAGACATGATTTTCAAGTCCTACTGTTAGAAACACACAACTCCTCTTTGGTGTCAGAAATGAATAAATGCACAAGAGATATAGGAGATTTTGTCACGGCAGTTGCTTTTGTGCAAAAGGGTACATTGCCATTACCCCAGAGCTAGGCAGGCATACCAGGCAGGGCAGACCGCTAAGTTTTTATCCCAATCCAAACTGTCTCTCTTCCTTGTAAAGGAGTTAGGCTCCTATTGTAAGTACAGTTGATTACCAAGGTTAGAAAGGGAGCTATTCTTTAATTCTTACCATGGGTTTACATTTTTCTGCTCATGCCTGGCTGGGAGTGGGGCTGGAAACAGGGTAACTGATAGATGCAGTTGGAGGAGGTTGATGAGGTCACTGGAAAGTTCACACTCCAGGGGTCTTATCCGTACTAACTCTGGTAATTATGATTTATCTTCCTAACATGGCTGGCTGGTCACAAGCAGCACACCTGGTAGTTACAGTTTATTTTTTAAATTCCTTTGATAAAGATTTGTCTTCCTTACATGGCTGGCTGGTCACAAGCAGTATACCTGGTAGTTACAGTTTCTTCTTTTAACTACTTTGACACAAGATTCATATTTTTAATATGGCTGGCTGGTCACTCACAGTACAGATAATAGTTACAATTGAAGTCAAATAGCAAATAATTCCAGGAACTATTAATACCAGGAAATATCAGTATACAAGATAGAGGCACTTGGTTTGGCAAAAAAAAAAAAAAAAAGTCTTTTTTTTTTTAACACTACTGTAGTACATTTTTCCACAAACTGTTAAAATATATTAGGAACATGAAAAAGAAAAATAGAACCTAGTAGGGTTATTTCCTAAATAGAAAATATCAGGTCCAAACTTTCCTTTTTTTATTCAATTTTAAAATAAAAGCAATATCTTAGCATAATTAACAGAGAATGGTTGACTATAGTACCTAACCCACATGACTGAATTAGAGTTTGTGTAAATATCTTTCAAACTGTAAAGTACTATGCAAATTACTCCTGCTGCTATTTTTAGTATTCCTCACTGTTATTTTTAGTATTCCTTGTCTCCTGTCCTTGAATAGCTCCTCCTTAATAGTACTATTGTGTTTGTTTTCTAGTATTAAAAAAAAAAAGTTGATAGAATGATGTGGCTATAAAGAGTTCCAAAACAAAAGTCAGGAACCCTAGGATAACATACTACATCTGCCCTTAATCAATGGTATGACCTGGGCTAAGTCACTTGACCTAGCTGAGCCCCATAATTGCCCACTTGTAAAATGAAGACCTATGTGGTATTTTTGGAACATTCTCATCCTAACATTTAGGATCCATAGTGCGGCCTCAAATAAAAATCTGTTGCATGGATTCACATTTTTCTCAACAGCAATGTCATGCATTTTAAAGAGGAACAAACCAGGGAAGTGAGAAAAAAATAAAATGTATAAGCAATTTCAAATTGCTGAGAAAGTCAATATAGGAAAGAATAACTTTAATCAATAGAGAATATATTTTGCTTTTGCTAATATAAACATTTCACAAAGCCAATTTGCTAAAATATTGTCTTAATGAGGAATATATACCCATTCAGGTTTCCTAAGTACAATGAAGAAAATGTCAGAATGGTTGACTTTACTCTTCTAACTGTAGACAAAGTCAAACTATACCTCTTCTCTGAGAACACCCCCTCCTCTCTAAGAAGTCCCAAAGGATAGGATTTTCTGTTGATTTAGAGGGTCAATAATTCTGCAAAGTCCCAAGTAAATGGCAAAACACAAGCTCAGGTTGGGTTTTTGTATTCGTATTTTATAAACATTTCAGGATTTTTTTTTAAAAGACCTTTGACTTTTTGCCATTCTTAAAATGAAGATCTTATGTCTTGGAAGCTTGGTTAGAAACAAACTCAGGGTATCACATCCAACTTCTTTCTCCATGTGGATCCTACTGTCAGCTAACACATCTAGCAATGTAATATATTAATTAAGTGGATCCCAAAGCTAGATTGCCTTGATTAATACTCCAGCTCAGCCCTTCGTAGCTTTGAGACTTTAGGCAAGTTACTTCGGCAAATTATCTCAATTTTCCTAACTACAAAAGAGAAGATAATCCTATCTATCTCAGTCAACCTACCTCAGAGGATTATTATGAAAATGAAAATAATTTATTTTATAAGCATGTAAAGTGCTTCAAAGAATGTTTGGTGCAAAGTAACTGCTAAATAAATGTTGGCTATCATTGGCAAATGTGCCTCTATTTTATGAGTCAAGTTTTTTTTGTTTTTTGGTTTGTTTGGGGTTTTTTTTGTTTGTTTTTGTTTTGTTTTGTTTTGGCAGTGCTGGGCCTTGGACTCAGGGCCTGAGTACTGTCCCTGGCTTGTTTTTGCCCAAGACTAGCACTCTGCCACTTGAGCCACAATGCCTCTTTGGCCGTTTTCTATATATGTGGTGCTCAGGAATCGAACCCAGGGCTTCATGTATATGAGTCAAGCACTCTTGCCACTAGGCCATATTCCTAGCCCACTGTGCCTCTATTTTAAAGCCTTTAAGAAGGGACAGAGTGTTTGCTCACTCCTTCCCCTCTTTGCTTCTTCCCCAAGGTAGGTAGGTTATTCTAGTGCTAGTCAGGATCATTCTGGTTATCCTAAACTTTGGAGTCAGACAGACCTGAGTATAAATATACAGCTTACTTTTCTGCAACAGAGGGCAAGATAACTTTGATGTCTTCATCTGTAAATGGCAGTAGTTTCACTGAGCTATTGTGAAGACTAGTTAAGGTGCTACAGGAGAAGTATGGCAAGCACATCATAGCTGTTGCTATGATAATTGTAAAGGACAAGGAGAAAGTTAAGACCTGAAGGGAGAAAAAAAGGTAAAAAAAGAAAGAAGCACTACTAGCCACAGTAGCTGCTGTTGCTGCTTTTCGGAACTGTTCTTTCTGGATAGCTGAGTTCTTTCTGGGTAGCTGAGTTCTTTCTGCTGATCTTCAAATTTTGCCTTACCAGTCCTAGCTCTCCCCCTCTCACAGAGCACATCTGCTTTGCCTTCTCTTGTCAGCTTTGAGATAAGCCGAGCGCCAGCACCACCACTTCCAGCCCTCTCTCCACACAGTTCCGTGTGGGATATAGATTTTAGGCTCCTCCCTAAGAGGTTCCTTCTTGAATGAGATCTTGCCAGCACTATAGGATGGTTTCCAGTATGGCCACTATCTTGCTAGGGACAAGTGCCATTTCCTACATATGCTTAGTCTCTCTTCAGTCACTAAGTCAGGCAACAGAGAAAGGAAACAGAGATTGCTGTGGCTTTGAAACTCTTCATAAGAATCCCAGGTGAGGGAGTAATCGCTTACTCTGAGGCACCAGAGAGGGCACCCTAACAGAGCCGTTTTCAATCCAGGTATTATAGTAACCATATTAGAGATGAGGGTGGGAACTGAAACTAGAAGTGAGGATCTCCAGAGGTGGAGGCATTAGCCAGTCAGGGAAAGGGAATCATTCCTGTTGGACAAGGCAGCACCATGCCTGCACTCCAGGAAGCTGAAAGGATGAAACTCGAATTTTCAGTCCAGTTTTCAGACCTGCCCTCTAACCCAAGGAGCACCCTATCCAGTCATTGCTACCCCATACTGAGCACCCACTGTACTGGCTCTAAACTGTACCAGAGGATTCACCAACATCATTCCATTTAACCATCCCAATGGCCTACAAAGGAAAAAATATGATTCTCATTCTTTTTTTTTTTTGCCAGTCCTGGGCCTTGGACTCAGGGCCTGAGCACTGTCCCTGGCTTCTGTTTTGCTCAAGGCTAACACTCTGCCACTTGAGCCACAGCGCCACTTCTGGCCGTTTTCTGTATATGTGGTGCTGGGGAATTGAACCCAGGGCCTCATGTATATGAGGCAAGCACTCTTGCCACTAGGCTATATCTCCAGCCCCTCTCATTCTTATTGGTGGGAAAGTAGACTCTCAAATTTTATAACTTCTTCAAAGTCATATAGGGAGTGTAGTTTTGCTTTACCTTTAAGCCATTATTATATATATATATATATATACATATATATATATATCTTTTTCTAAGTATAGGGTCTTTAAAAAGTCACAACTATCTTGCAATTCAACTGTCTTGCATGGTTATTGTATGGACTAAATGAGAATAATAATAATAAAAGTATTTCTTCTTTCCCAAGTTCCATTTAAAATGACTAGAGAAAAAACACTTATTTTTCTTGGACACTGTTTTCTCGTGTGAAACGTAGGTACAATAAATGAATCTTCTAACCTTGTATGTTGACAACCCCAGTAAAGTACAGTGCAGCCTGATGTTCCAGCCTCATTTGCTGCCCAGCACATCTTTTCTGCCTGTACTCACAGATCTGGCACTATTATGGTTTTGGTTTCTCCTAACAAACATCATATTTACAAACCACAAATAACAAAGTAGAAGATGCGGGAAGAGCTCTGGCATGTTAATTAAGAACAATAGCGGAAGCAGCTGGGCAGAAAATGCCAAAGAGTCGGAACAGAGGCAGCATAGCTCTGTTTGTTGACAGAAGCCAGAGCAGTATTGTACATTAATTGGGGAAGTGGGTAAACATTTGCCGGCAGCTTGCCCCTCCGTGCATTGGAAGACAGGAGGCTGGGCCCTCCCCACTACCTTTCCTGTTCATCTGCCCATAACCTAGAGATACTAGTAGAGCTGGCTTTGTGCTAGGTTCCATATAAGCACAGCAGATTCTTAGGGCAGATGTGTCGCCTTAATGGCCCTCCTGGGCATACTAAGTTTCCATCTGAATATAGTCAATGATAGTGTTTCCTCTTAAACTTACCAGACTGCCTGTCATACCCAACCTTGGTCTCCAGGGGTTCCCCTCCCTCTAGCTGGAAGAAGATAGTAGAATCATCTCATTAGGAGTGGCTTGAGTTGAGCAGAAAACAAAATTGCCTGCCTCAGGTGCTGCAGTCTTTGCCTATGGTCCCAGAGTTCCTCTAAAGAGCAGAGCAAGCAACCTCAGGCCTGATGAGAGAGTGCCTGGCCTTTCTTCACACACACTTGGAGCTGCCCATTTGTCTGTGTGTCCAGCTATCTTTACAGTTGCTCTCACACACAGAGCCCATTATTGGCACCTGCTCTGTGCCAGACACTGCTAATTATATTTTTCTCATTTAATCCTCACATCATTTCTACAAGGTTGATACCCCAAAGCCACAAAGCTGATAGGCAACACAGCTGTGGTTTAAACCATAGTTTTTCTAGTTCTGAAACCTGTGTCCTTTCCATTAAACTAGTACCTTTTAAAACTCATCACTTGGTTTTGGGAGGTCTTGATTCAGGGAGAGCCTTACACATGTTAGGCAAATACTGTGCCACTGAGTTATACTCCCAACTCCTACTCCCTCTTGATAAAGAGGAAAATCTTCCCTTTCTTTTTCTCTCTCTCTTTTTTCTTTTTCTCTTTCTCTTCTGTGTCTGTCTCTCTCTCCCTCTCTCTCAAATTCAGAAAACTTTCATATACCATTCCTCTCCTGGCTTAGGATTTAGGATCTCTGTATTCCATGGTGCCAAGAAGATTTTGCCTAGCTTTACTTTCAGTAGTTTATATTTTTCATTTCTAGGATATAAGGTTGTATTATTAGGTGATACATTTTTTTTCCAAACTAAATATATTCCCAACAAGATGATCATGGTTTACCTCCCTACAGAGCCGCCCCTTGCCAGGAAGATACAGTCATCTTTGAATATGGTGGGAACTACTATGTGTAGTTTTAGTGAGAATAAGTCCTAGCCCTTTTCCATCGTTCTTAATTTGCCCCAGAAAGCAGACTAGAGACCTCCCTGCTGTCATATGTTAGCCAAGCAGAGGACCACGGGATGCTACTCAGCTGTTGAAGGAACATCTTTCCCAAGGGCACAGGAGGCCAAGGTACTGTCCAGGAAAAGACTGGGTCTCTAGAACGTATGCCTTGAGGTCAGTGATAGTTCTTCCATTAAACTTGACCTTTATGAGAGCCCTGTTTTACTCAGATAGGAAAATTAATACCCAACACACAGGATTAATTTAAAGACAGAATAAGATAAGGTGAAAATGTTCCATTGAACATGTTCATTCTTATGTGTAGTAGGCTCAAAATCAATGCACACAGATGCACTGAATACCTTGTAGACAAATTTATTCTTGTTCCAGACTTTTAAATATGTTTTTTCTTTCTTTTCAGGTAACTCAGCTGGACCCCAATAAATCTTTATTGGAAGTAAAGTTGTTTCCTCAAGAAACACTTTTTCTTGAAGCAAAAGAGTAAACACGACTCAGCGGTGGAACCAGCCATTCCTTGACAAGCCACTGGCCCTCGTCAAGAGATGGGCTCCTCACCAACCCGCCCACATGCTCGTCTCACTCAATTCAGTGTCACACTTCTGCCTCTTGCAAGATTGCTGGAAAAAAAAAGTAATAATAAACATAGCTACTTAAAATTTCCCATCCATGAGTATATGTTCCCAACCCTCCTTATGAAATGAAGAATTCCAGTTCTACCACCTGCCCCTCCCCTGCACTTTGCCCTGTTCAATGACTAGTGTACTGTTGATGTGTGAGTGATCACTAGTAGAGTTTTTACTTCTCCAGTGCTCATCTTCTCCCCAGTGTCTTATGACAGTTCTTTCTGTCTGGTGACACCAGGATGCTATGTATTTGATATGTCTCATTGAGCCAGGGCTTACACCTCTGCCTTTTTATTTTCATGACTGGGTCTCTACTTTGTCACCTCATTTTAAGAGGCAGGAGGAGAAAAAGGTAAATGGGACATTCTTGGCATGGAGATTAAACATTGTCATAGGAAAAAAAAACATATCATTTTTGTTGGTACTTTCTGACTTTATTACTAAGATGTAAGATTTTGTTTGAGAACTATTTTGACATATATGCAAGATATTTATCTAATACTGCTGCCTTGGGTCTCCATCTAGGAGGTATTTACTGTTCCACTGCAACATGGAAAAGTGTTCAAGTGTGCAATGTGAATACTGAGGTAGTGTAAAGAGATTGTACTAAGACTTTGGTATCTGACCCAGCTGTGAGAAGCTGCTTTTAGATCTGTGTTGAGTCAGTTAGAACCCCATAGATACCAGCTTCTAAGGTGCTGAGCCATCATTGTATACTGAATACAGTTCTCTCTTTTTTTCTTCTTCCTCTACTCCTTCATACATTTGGGCCTTGAAACTTGGTGTTTTAAGCACCATGTCTGTGGTCAAAATCTCATTATAAGAGATGCAATGAGGCATTTGAATTCACTTCATGTTTAACTTGAGGCCATGAAGCATCTCCTATAATAAGTAACTTGCTCTACTTTCAATATTAGACATTTAATATTGGACTCCTATCTCAAATGAAGGGATCTCATTCTTTGGCTGAAAATTCAGACATTATGTATTTAAGAGAGAAAATTTGGGGGCTCGATCTAGAATTTGAGGTTTGATTTAGTAGATTTGAATTTTGTAATCTATGGACTTGGAGTTTGCAGTAGTTCATAAGAACTATCTTTATACCTTCATAGCCAATGATTTCCTGTTAGCCTTGAAATGTTTTCATATGTCTTTATCCTAGGTGTTGGGAATCCCAACTTGAATATTTTCTAAATATAATGCTAGGTTTGCTCCCCTGGCTCCAGCAAGGTGTTGTTATAAGACTCTAGCCAAAGCTGGAAATATGTCTGGTCATTTCTCTCTACCCAAAAGCCAGGAAAAATCCGTCATCTTTCCTTTCACGCTCTACCAGGGACCTACCCCTGGAACTCTCTTTAAAGAGATTGTTCCTAAAAGATTTGTGCTTCATCAGTTTACACATGGGTTTTTTCCAACCCCACAGGTCTCTCTAGGGGGGCTGAAAGGAAGACCTACCATGAGGGGAGTTCTCATTTAGCACTTCCTCTCTAGCTCCACTTCCTGTCTAACTGGCTCCACGAGAGAGTTACTTCCAGGACATTTGGGCTCCAGGTAGACATTGCCCCTATAGCTGCTGTGGAAAAGACACAGCATTGAACTCAGGCCATATTCAAAAATAGCAATGAGGGTATGGATAGGGGTTTGAGGGAGGGGTCTCTGAATTCACTTTCATGTTTAACCTGTTCCATCTGATTTGGGTTTGGCTTCATTATATGGTTCTCTCCCACTCCATTCACTTCTGTATACCAATAATATAGACTTTACTCTGAAACCAATTTCATAAAAGCTATTAAATGTTACTTGAATGTGTGTGAAATTGAAAAACCCTTTTTCAATCCTGCCTTGGAAAGTTCTCAGTCTGGCCTGCTCAGCCTCATAAACTCCTGTAAGCCTCATAGCTAGGAAAGACATCAGATAATTGTCACTGTTCACACATGGCGTTCTCATCTGAGCTCCAGTATTTTATACTTTCTCATGAGGACACAACATTAAGATGAATTGCTTTCAACACAGAATTAGCAGTGCCCTTCTCAGTTCCTCCTCCTACCCTCCTCACACTTCCATGGTTCCTACTTTCCAGCTTCAATTCAATGAGTCAACCAGAATATTTTCTCAACATTCTCTTCCCAGCTGTTTACAATGAGCTTTGTAGTTCCTTGTCATCTCCCCATTCTAGGTCACTCCTTTGGGTTCTTGGGGTATTAGTTGTGGGTTTGGAAAATTAGTTTCAAAGTTTAAGGAAATAGGGCTGGGAATATGGCCTAGTGGTGAAGTGCTCGCCTCGTATACATGAAGCCTTAGGTTTGATTCCTCAGCACCACTTATATAGAAAAAGTCAGAAGTGGCACTGTGGCTCAAGTGGTAGAGTGCTAGCCTTGAGCAAGAAGAAGCCCGAGACAGTGCTCAGGCCCTGAGTCGAAGCCCCAAGAAATAGTGCAAATTTCCCATTATCTTTCAGAAGATACAATTTTTTGGAAGCTTCTTCTTTGGGATGTTGCCAGGCTCTGGCACTGTTAGTTTTATGAACATACTGGTGTTCATCTCTGAAATGTAAGCAAGCACAGTCTGAGCTGGATGAGATCATTTTTTATAGAATCTTTTTTTTTTTAATTTCAAATCAAGGACTTTCTTGGTTTTTATACTAGTAAAAATAGTACATCAAATCACAGTGACTTTTTTGCTACAAAAGCGGGGTGGGGGCTGGGAATATGACCTAGTGGTAAAGTGCTTGCCTCATACATGAAGCCCTGGGTTCGATTCCTCAGCACCACATATATGGAAAAAGCCAGAAGTGGCGCTGTGGCTCAAGTGGCAGAGTGTTAGCCTTGAGCAAAAAGAAGCCAGGGACAGTGCTCAGGCCCTGAGTTCAGTCCCCAGGACTGGCAAAAAATTTTAAGAAAACAACAACAAAAAAAGGTGCGGGGGGCTGGCAATGTGGATTAGTGGTAGAGTGCTTACCTAGCACATATGAAGCCCTGGGTTCTATTCCTCAGCACTCAGAAAAAGCCGGAAGTGGCGCTGTGGCTCAAATGGTAGAGTCCTAGCCTTGAGCAAAAGGAAGCTAGGGACAGTACTCAGGCTCTGTGTTCAAGCCCCAAGACTGGCCAAAAAAAACAAAAAACTGCTCTTCTTTCTAATGTCTTAACATCTATTTAAGGTTTATCCTCTAATATAGGAGAATAAGATATACATTTTTACTTATTGAAATATTTACAAATATGAAATATAGCTAAGAGCAGTGTCTCACACCCATAATCATAGCTACTAGAGAGAAGGATCATGATTCAAGGCCAGCCTGGGCAAAAAGTTTCCAAGTTACCAGGGCTGGGAATGTGTCCTAGTGGTAAAGTGGAGCATGGAGCCCTAAGTTTGATTCCTCAGCACCACATAAACAGAAAAGGCCAGAAGTGGCCTGTGACTCAAGTGATGGAGTGCTAGCCTTGAGCAAAAGGGGCATTGAGCAAGGGACATTGCTCAGGTCCTGAGTTCAAGCCCCAGGACTGGCAATTAAAAAAAAAATAAAGTTTACAAGTCTCCATCTCAACCAGTAAAAGGTGGCTGTTCATCCCATCTATGCCAGAGCATACCAATAAAACAGAAGGAAAAATATTTAAAAGATTAAAATAATACAAAACAAAACCAACAGCATAAAGTTGTATTCTAAGGAGATCTACAGTTTAATAGTATCCATCCTAGGCCCTGACACATTACAAAACATCTTGCATTCATTCATAAACAGTGAGGTAGATTATTAAGAATTTGCACATAAGCCTTATTTGGATGTGGGAGAAGGTATTCCTTATTTCCATTAACACCATTACTGATTTCACACATCCCCTCTGATTTTACCCATCCCCTCAACTACTCAACTACCCAGTCCTGGACCCCACAGATGGATGGGACGTAGAGCCTTAAATTCAGACATAAGTGACACACAGGCATTGCACTTCACGTTCTCTTCATTTTCTCGTATGGTCAGTGTAGAGTTCCTCACATATATAAGCACTGTAGAGACTTTGCTGCCATTTAGACACTGCATAAACTTAAGGTGAGTAACTTCTCTGAAACCTTTTCCTGACAATACTCCTGCACTTTACCACACCTTCCACACCTTATCACAGGCCTCTGCTATGAGCAAGGCAGGTGATTGTTCATTTTTGCACAAGGAGCTGTAGAGAAGTGGGTATTGTCTGATTTGCCTAAGTCCAAAGCATGTTAGTAGAAGACTGAAGACTTAATAGTCTCATTTCCCACTGTTCTTCCGTAAACCTCAGTTTTATACCCAAGAATGGCTCTTGCAGCCCTCTACTGTTGCATTTTTCTAGGAAGTAAAATTGCATTCATCAAATTTTAGTGGGGCCTACTGACCAAAAAATAATTTTAAAAAATGGGAAAAAATAACCACTATTTGCATTGTACACAAAAAAATCAGACCATGTAGGAGTTGAACCTGGCCATTCTTTTTGGCAAGCTAATTGTCTAAAAGAACCGCTCAAGAGGGTGAAATGCAGCCAATAAGTTCTCTTGACTTCAACCTCCAGAATTTATTATCTCCCTTGTTCCAACTAGCTTTTGGTTTAGAGAGATGATTCACGTGGTAGAGCACCAGCAGAGCAGAAAAGGCTGAGCAAAAACACAGGGTCCAGAATTTAAGCCCCAGTACCACTCTACCCCACCAAAAAGAAGAAAAGCTTTGGAAGATGACCCTTAATGACCCCATGGGCCCACAAACCTCTCCACTGCATTTTGAAAGTTTGGTCTTAAAGGAAATATCAGTAAACAAGCTCTGATCTCATCTTCAGTCCTAACTCATATTACACCATCTGTTAATCGTGGCTGCTGGTTTTTGAAGGTGCTATAAGGCGTGCTTCAGAGCACAGCTTCTGGAGACATTGCCTGGGCCCAGGCCATTCCTTTGCTTAATAGCAGTGTCCCCTGGGAAGTTAACCTTTCTCTGTTTCCATTTTATAGCTTTATTATAAGATAGAAATGATAACAGTACCTAATGGATAAGGTCTTTTGAAGACTGAATGTAAAGTGGAACCGCTATTGCTGATTCTGCAAAATTATGGTATAAATTTTTTTTCTCTTTTTTTTTTTTTTTTTTTTTTGGCCAGTCCTAGGGCTTGAATTCAGGGCCTGAGCACTGTCCCTGGCTTCTTTTTGCTCAAGGCTAGCACTCTGCCACTTGAGCCACAGCGCCACTTCTGGCCGTTTTCTGTATATGTGGTGCTAGGGAATTGAACCCAGAGCTTCATGTATACAAGGCAAGCACTCTTGCCACTAGGCCATATCTCCAGCTGGTATTAAAATTTTTTAAAGTAGGGCTGGGAATATGGCCTAGTGGCAAGAGTGCTTGCCTCCTACACATGAAGCTCTCGGTTCGATTCCCCAGCACCACATATATGGAAAACGGCCAGAAGGGCTCTGTGGCTCAGGTGGCAGAGTGCTAGCCTTGAGCGGGAAGAAGCCAGGGAGGGTGCTCAGGCCCTGAGTCCAAGGCCCAGGACTGGCCAAAAAAAAATTTTTTTTAAGTAGGTTATCATTGCAATGAGAAGTGGCAGTTCATAAGAAGGAACATCAAAGGAAGAGTAGAAACAAAAGGCCCAGGAGTTATGTTAGGACTTTAGGAACCATCAAAGAGCCCTACTGATCATTTAAGATGTTCCCCATACTATGCTCAGTTACAGACCTTCACCTTACAAGTCTGTGATCTGGATGTTCTTGACCCTCTTTCAAAGAGGTAATGGCTCAAAGATGAAAGCAATTGACCACACTCCATAACTCACAAAGCAGAGCAGTTTCGCATCTAGATGCGTGTGAGTGTGAATGTGTGTACACACACACACCAGTCCTTGGACTTGAATTCAGAGCCTGGGAGGTGTGCCTCAAGGCTAACACTCTACCACTTGAACCACAGCTCCACTTCCAGCTTTAACAGAAGATAAGAGTTTCATGGATGTTCCTGCCCTAGCTGGTTTTGAACCACCATCTTCAGATCCCAGCCTTCTGAGTAGCTAGGGTTACAGGCATAAACCACCAGTACCCAGCTGTATGTAGACTTCTGACTCCAAAGACCCTGCTGTGTCTGTAACAATGATGTGCTGAATTCAATGGAAGTAGAACATACTGCCAAAGCATTTCAAATAATTTTAATAGTAACTTTGAAAGCTACTTTGTTCAGAACAGCAAAGCCACATTTTTGTAGGAAGTTCTCCAGTGACTGATTCCCTAAGAATTAGTGCTGCTTTTTATAGAAATGTGTCCAGGACCTGAGATTTAAGTAATGCCTTTTATCTTTAAGTGCATGCAATGACTTAAGATGTCTCCAAAGTCCATTTCCTGCTCTCTCATCCTTTCTTCCCACTGCCATTTCTCCCCTTTATCATCTCACTAGAATTTCAAAATTACATCCTACTTAATCTCTACAGTCCTTTTTCTAGACCAGTCTCCACACTGTTACCAGGAAAAACTGTCTAAAATACCTGTCTCACCATCACACACACACACACACACACACACACACACTCACACACACACACACTTTGCCTTCCAGGTAAAACCCAAATTAAACTCCTGTCATCTGGTCCCTACCCCCCTTTCCATCTGTATCTCTAAACAAGTCTGCAACACATTCTGAGCCAAGTGATTGCCTGAACCTGCTTTCTACCTACTTTGATTTTGTGCATGATATCCTCCGCCTTCAAAGAATTCTACCTTCCATCTTTCACTTTCAATTTTGACTCACTTCCTCCAAAATTTTCTTATTTATTTATTTATTTATTTGTCAAAGTGATGTACAGAGGGGTTACAGTTTCATGCGTAAGGCAGTGGGTACATTTCTTGTATAAATAGTGACACACCCCTTCATACCCACAGATTAGATGCCTGTGCTCTGGCCCTTTAGCCTGGTGCTGCCCTTTTCGTAGCACCCAGTTATCCCAAACTCTAAACTTTCTATCCTCCCTCACCTGGTTTGAGCTCCAGAAAGAGCATGACTCATTTTATATCCTAGCAAAATGACTAGTCCACAACAAACACAGTAAATGTGAATTTACTAACTGAATTTGAGTAAAGAGTTACTGGTATCCAAGTACTAATAAGGTGGTCACTTCCATCTCTAACCTCCAACTCATCTGGAAATGTTGAAAGGGCAGAAACCAGATCTTAATCATCTATTTCTAGAGCCAACTCAGGGTCTGGCACATTGAAGTTGTGCACCCAGTGGTTACTGAAGCAGTTAATTAATTGAAGCTGGAGCTAAACCAACTGGATCTGCTGAAGGGAACAAAATTAAAGAAGAATGAAGGAATTGGTATTGTGTCCATAGATGAGGCCAGCTTCATGCTAGGGTCTGTATGTTTACTCTGTCCTCCCACACCATCTCAGAATTACACTATGAGGTCAGCATTACTTTTATCCTTATTTTACCACCAAGAAAACGGGTTCAGAAAGTTGAAGTTACTATCCAAGAGAAATCTAGTTGGGAAAGAAACTGAACTTCTCTTAATCCGTATCCTGAACTCATTCTTGCTCCTTTATTTCATGATGAGCTTCTGCCTCTCTAAGAAGCTTCAGTAGGTTTAACTTCTGACCAACAATAGGACAGAAGTAAATATTCTGCTGGGCCTCAGTGGCTCATGCCTTTAATCCTAACTACTCAAGAGGCTGGGAACTAAGGATCATGGTTCAAAGCCAGTCAGACAGGAAAGTCTATGAGACTCTTATCTCCAATTAACCATCAAAAAAAGGCAGAAGTGAGCTGTGGCTCTAGTGATAGAGTGCTAGCTTTGAGCAAAACAGATCTGACAAGCCAGGATCTGGTAGCTCATGTCATGCCTATAATCCTGACTATTAAGGAGGCTGCTATCTGAGGATCGTGGTTCACAGCCAGCCTAGGCAGGAAAGTCTGTGAGATTCTTTGTCCACCAGAAAATGAAGTGGTACTGTAGCTTAAAGAAGTAGAGCACTAGCCTTGAGCAAAAGAGCTCAAGGACAGTGCCAGGTCCTGAGTTCAAGCCCCACAACCAACAACAACAACAACAACAACAAAAATCCCTCAGGGACAGGCTGGGAATGTGACTTAGTGGTATAGTGCTTGCCTAGCATCAACGAAGCCCTGGGTTCAATTCTTCAGCACCACATAAACAGAAAAAGCTCGAATTGGTGCTGTGGCTCAAGAGGTAGAGTGCTAATCTTGAGCAAAAAAGAAGCCAGGGACAGTGCTCAGGCCCTGAGTCCAAGCTCCAGGACTGGCAACAAACACACACACACACACACACACACACACACACACACACACACACACCCTCAGGGACTACACCCAGGCTGTGAGTTCAAGCCCTATGACTCACACTCCTCTCTCTCTCTCTCCCTCTCTCTCTCTCTCTCTCTCTCTCTCTCTCTCTCTCACACACACACACACACACACACACACTAATATACTCCTTTTACTTCCTAGGAACTGTACCACCTTAATTTTCCATTTTTCTCTGAAAGATCCTTCTCTGTCTCTCTTGGAGCATTTGTCTGTTCTGCTTGCCGTGAATGTCAGAAGCCCCCAAGTTCCTTCCTTATCCTCTGCCATTCTTTCAAACTCTTCTTTAATGACAGTTTGTACCTCCAGACTCAGATTTTGTTCAAGGCACAAACTCCATGACTGTAGGGGCAGTCTGACTTGTTCTACTCCTCAGCATAGGCCTGGCAATTCGTTGGTGCTGGGTATTCACACAATAAATACTTACATTTATTACATGACAAGGACGGAGAGATTTATTAATATTAGGTCTTTTCCCCCCACCATCACCTTATGAAGTGGGAGCTATTGTGTTACTTGCTTCATTGGTGAGAAAACTGAGTTATAAGAAGTCAGGTTCAAGGCAACACAGTTGGTAAAGCAAGGAGCCAGGAATCAAGTTCATTCAGGCCAGACTACTATGCCATACTACTCTAGGAAGCTTTGGGGAACCTACTCCCCAGGACAAGCCAAAGGCCCTTTTCAAATCCTATGCTTCCTCCTACCAGAGCAGTTAGCATGATTATTTCCCCAGAGGTCTCCTCCTCTGGGCTGTGCCACGTCCACCCCCATGGAACCTAGCACAAAGCACAGACAATAACTGCTATACTAATAGATGAACTACTGTGCTATCTCATGAGCAGGAGCATACTAACCCTGCTTCCTATACTGATGGACTAAGGCTGATAGCCTCTGAACTTTCAGCTGTGTCCCATACCCATGACCCTTGCTTGGATGTGCCTATCTCCAAAGCAAAAAAAAAAAAAAAAAAAAAAAAAAATTCCCAACCATGAGTTCTCAGCAAACCAGCATTTAATTTAAGTACTATTTAAGTGTCCTTTGTCTTACAGAAATTAAGTGAGATTCTATTCACACATTCATTGTTGACGCCTTTTGTTCAACACTACCTCTAAGCCTCTGGCCCTTAACTTGCATCTTCCAAGCAGGATTGGACTGGGATTACTATTTGAGGACTGTGCTAAAGAGAGTTTCTAGAGATGTTGAAACTCAAAGGAGAATGCAGTTTGAGAGTCAGGAAAGGCCCCAGATGGGGAGAGTAAATTCTATTTGAGAGCTCTACAAGAAATGGACCTGCTATGTCTGACAGTCTGAGATCCCAGAATTAGAAAAGAGAGGCAGCCTACAGGATCAGAATGGAGCCTGCCCTCTGGGCTCAGGTCTCTAGGCCCTCTAAATGTTACCTGCCTTACTTGGGCACACACTAGTAACATTTGCATAAGGCTTTTCTGAGGAGTTAGCAATAGGAGAGACTTACTGAAACTTTTTCTGTGTTCTGGGAGTCAGATGAAGTGCATGTAAAGGTAATCAGGTGAGCAGCCAGGAAGTTGCTATATTTCCAGGGATGAGTGGCAAGACCTCTGATGAACGTCATGAGAATCATAGTCTTGCTGGCTGGGTCTGCATAGTCCCTTTCTCATTCCAGAACATTCCTGCTTCATCATATTCACCTTTCCTTGTTCTACAGATGGAGAAACTGAAGCTCAGAGCACTGAGTGATTGCCCTACATTGCCTAAGGCATGCTGTTAACCACAGCAAGTATTAGGGAGGAACTGGCTCACATAGCTATCACCTACATGCCTTGGTTTCTTCAAACATAGTACCTGTGGTCTTGATAAAAGTGATACTGCACTATGGGGGAGAATATTATGAACCAACCTTACCAGACTGTGCACCCCCACATAACAGGCTCTGAAAGGAGATGGGGATGGAGGAGCACTTCCCTGAGAGATTGGGGTGGCCCTGGGTTGACCTCTCCTTATGTACTCACTAGGACAGGACATGTTATGTTTTGTGGTCTGAGGAATAGACACTCTAGAGCAGGGCAGGAGGAGCTGGTGAGGTGACAAGGAAGGGAAGTGGCCTAGACACTCCTCTTGGATTCTGAGCACTTTGGCTTGCTGGGATGTCACTGGACCACACAAGCTTTGGGATTAGGTTTCACAGTCAGGAGACAACGGTTGCCAGCTACCCCAATCTTCCTTCTTGGCCAATAGTAGCAGTGGCAGCCGCAGCAGCAGCAGTAGCAGTAGTAGTAGTAGTAACATAATGCTGAAAAGTCTTGTTCTCTAGAGAGATGGCAAAAAAAAGTTTCATTCATTCAGTAACTGCTTATAGATAATAAGCAATATATTTTAAGAGTTTACTAAGTGGAAGACACTAAGAAAGACTTCACAGCTGGGAGCCAGTAGCTCACACTTGTAATCCTAGCTACTCAGGAGGCTGAGATCTGAGAGTCATGATTTGAGCCAGCCCAGGCAGAAAAGTCTGTAAAGATTCTTATCTCCAATAAACTACTCAGAAAAAAAAAACACCAAAAAACTAGAAGTGGCGCTGTGGCTCAAATGTTAAGAGTGTTAGCCTTGAACACAAAGAGGCTCAGGGACAGTGCGTAAGCCCTGAGTGCAAGCCCCAGGACCAGCAAAAAAAAAGGGGGGGGGGAACTGTACATGAATTGCACTACTGAATACTCACAGTGACTCAATAAAAGTGACTATTTACACCCTCTCCTGCAATCTCACAGAGATGCTCAGGACTCTAGTCAACATCTCTGGAACCACAGTTGCTAAGAAAACTGAGTCCTCACCAGCAGTGGGAGCACAGTACAGTCACTCCTGTGGGGTGAAGAGAGGCTGTAGGTGCACAGAAAGGAGTGAAGAAGCCATCAAAGAAACAGACTCCAAAGGGTGAAGGAAGTTTCTCTTCCTCCTTGCCTGTGGCCCCTTCCCCACTCACCCAGCTTGGGGAACTGGATAGGGAAAGTGGCCTCACCCCTACTTCCTAGTCTCTAACCAATCTCGCTTCCACAGATACAAAGAACTGTTCTCACTCCTTCCTACACTGTCTGTATGACTAAGAGAGTCTCTTCCTCTCTCAACTTCAGTTTTCTATCATGTAGCTGTCTGACTGCAGAGGCAGGTGGACAGCTCCCAGGGTCTGTCTCTCTGACAAGAGAGACAGTGGAGCCTCTTAAGAGGCTAGGTTTGAAAGAATGAATAGGAATCTTCCAGATAACTGACCAGTGACTTGGAACAGGGGGGAGCCAGGCATCTGTGCATAGATGCCACTGTGTATCTGGAGCCTGAACCACCCATTTGGGGTTCTTTACTTTTCTTTCCAGGAAATGGAGGTAACTCTGGACTAAGTAGTATCCACTTCTGAATTGGAGAAGGGAAGGGCCTGAGAAGCTCTGAAGAAGTCAGGGAACTGGGTACCACCTGGTTCACACATAACCTAGAAAGAGTTTATGCAACCCAGCAGGAAAGGGTGGAGGAGGAGGAGGAGGAGGAGGAGGAGGAGGAGGAGGAGGAGGAGGAGGAGGAGGAGGAGGAGGAGGAGGAGGAGGAGGAGGAGGAGGAGGAGGAGGAGGAGGAGGAGGAGGAGGAGGAGGAGGAGGAGGAGGAGGAGGAGGAGGAGGAGGAGGAGGAGGAGGAGGAGGAGGAGGAGGAGGAGGAGGAGGAGGAGGAGGAGGAGGAGGAGGAGGAGGAGGAGGAGGAGGAGGAGGAGGAGGAGGAGGAGGAGGAGGAGGAGGAGGAGGAGGAGGAGGAGGAGGAGGAGGAGGAGGAGGAGGAGGAGGAGGAGGAGGAGGAGGAGGAGGAGGAGGAGGAGGAGGAGGAGGAGGAGGAGGAGGAGGAGGAGGTCCATTCCTCCTTTAATTTGACCTGTAATTTGGGGATTGCAGGCTAGGAGTGAGTATATGCACTTTTGAAGGGAAGTCCAGCCTCAAATCCAGGTTGATCTTGCCTGGGAACCAGACCTTTCCATGACTGGGGATTCACCCAAAATCACACATCATAGTAAGGTTCTGCACGTGAAGGCTACTTCACCTTGAGGCTGATCCATGAGTATTAATTTTCAGAGGTCTTCCTGGGAGATGGGTCCAGGATAGTCCCAAGATCAATCAATGCATATAAGGAACCCCCAGAAGAACCTGTGAAACACCTGGACCTTTCCACAGTTTCTTCCACATCCTCTTCCCTCCTCTGCTTGGTCAGTTCCGAGTTGTTTTTCTAGATCATTTTTCTGGGTCTTGGAAAACTCTGATAACTAATGTGAAATTTTTAAATGGAAGAGAGATCAGAAAGGAGACTGTCTCCAACATAAACAGAACCAGTAACTTCCTTACGTGCCTCACATGAAAATTAGCTGGTATAGTGGATGAAAAAGATCCATTCACAGTAGCTACCTAACATAGAGAGGAGGATATATGCTTGAGAATCGGAATGATGACAGTCAGAAGTAAAATGACAACTCTTACCAAGAGACATAATAGTTGTGAATACCTTTGTGCCACCTTTGTGTCCTGTATGGAGACAGCGCATACTATGAAGATATATAATGTTCCCTCATTAATTTCTAAAGGTACTTAAATTTCCAGACTTACTTTTTTAAGTAGTCTTCAAATCATAAAATATTTTTTTCAGAAGACTATTTTGAAACTAACCATAAGAAATTTTGGGAAAACAATTTAACCTGCCCTCCTCCAATATTATAGAACTAGAATAATTAAAATATCAAGATTGAGACAAGAATAAACAGCTCTACAGAAGTGCTGAAACTGACAAAGGGTATCTGAGATCACAGTATATAATATATGGTCAGTGGGGGAAGGGGCAGATCATTAAATAGTGCTGTGATGATAATCATTGGGGGGAACGAATTAGGCTACAAAATTCACACCTATCAAAATTAATTTTATATGAACTAAAGGGATAAAAGTAAATAATAAAAAGCTAATATAAAATATAATTGAATACATTTAGAAGGCTGAATTTGGAAAATGTTTGAGTTCCTCTCTAAATTATATGTGTTTACAGTATTGTAAAATATCAAGTCTGATTACCTAATTTTTAAAAAGCCTCCAGTATCACAATAGCAAAGGATAAAGAAAAACAAAAATGCAGGGCAGGACAGCACTTTGGCATATAATAGGATGCTACTGTCTTTGGCATATGGACACATAGTTACTAAAACTGAGAGACGAAATGATCACTTAAAAAAAAAAGAATCTTTAAAAAGTGACCAACACATATGGAAAAAAATGGAAGGAATAACTAAGAAAATGAAAATCACAGTGACAATGACATACTACTCTTTTTTTTTTTGCTTGCATTGGCAAAAATTAAAATGATCAGCAAGAGACATTTCTGCTGAGTTCCTTTCACAGCTTTTCCTGAGGTCTACTTAGCAAGTAGGAACCAGAAAGGGGGAGAAAAAGCCTCTAGTCCATCTCCTAAGAATTTATCCTAAGAAAAGAAATTGGGCAAATTCACCAAGTATGTTCATTGCAGTAATGTTATTAGAGCAAAAATTGGAAAAACAAAGCTACCTATTACAAAGAATTGTGTGTATGTATATATATATATATACACACACACACACACATATATATACACACACACATATCCAGAGGATGGAATAAACCCTTAAAAGATTATATAAACTTGTTGATTGACATGAAACACGTTTATTTGTAAACAAAACTATATTTTTGTCGATATGAGTATACAGAAAAAAGTTTAGAAAAATATACACTTTTTTTATTTGCCTTGAATGTTTTATAAAATGTTTGCGTTATTAGATAAAGCAGTGATTCCTTTGGGGGAAATTAGGGTTTCACATCAGGGGTCCCTTTCAGGAAGTCCTCTCATCCTTTTTCCCTCCTCAAACTAAAGAATGTTCACACTAGTGTCTCCCGACACAGCCCTGTTCCCTCTGTTAAGGGTTAGGTGGCTAGTGTACCCACTTGGCCAATAATCTCTATTAAGGGGCCATCACGGTGAAATCATCTCCAGTTCTCAGGGACTGGCGCATACTATTTGCTCAACAAATGCTGTTCCAGAAATAAGCGACCCGCGCCCGCTCCCTCTTGTTTCCCTGAATAATTTGGTAAATTGGGTGAAGTCGAACCCGTTTGGAAGACTGAGATCCCATCATGCTACCCGCTCGGAATGGAGGGTGAGGAGACAAAAGCCACTGAATGGAAACTGGATGTGGATTTCTTTCTCAAGGCTCTGCAGCACTTGTGGCCCCAGGCAAGTTACCTCGCCTGGCTGAGCGCGGAGCCCCCGCGGTCCCATCCCCCATGGACTGCGTGCCAGGGGCCCCGCGGCGCACACCGTTGGGGGGGGGGGGCTACCCGAATCTCGGAGGCACCGGGTAGATCTACAAAAATAGCAGCGAATAGACAGACGCCAACAGTGGCGGCGAACCCCACTCCGGGCGTTCGTCCCGGGCTCGGAGGCGCCTGACCTGAGGTGGTGGAGACCGGAGCCCAGTACCCGGCGCGCGTCCCGCACACGGGGCGTGGCCCAGGGAGGGCGGCCGCGGCGGCTGAGCCTGCCCCGCGCCCCGGCCGCTCCGAGCCGGCACTCCCACCCCCGCCGGCCGTCTGCCCCTCCGCCGGCTCCTCGGGCGAAAGGTCGAAGGTCGGGAGAGAAGCTGAGAGCCCCGCGGGCCCCCTGCCCGGCAGGTGCAGACCGGGGCCTGGGGTCAGACTTGGGTCAGTGGCATTTAGTGAGGGACGAGGCGATCGGCGGCGTGGGGTGGGGAATGCGGGGGACCCCGCGTGCTCTCGCTCTCTCTCTGCGTTAGATGTGGACCAACCCCCCCCCCCCATCTGACCAGTGGAATTGGTTCTGCCACGAAAACGGTGGTACGACGACTTACTAAACCACTCCGGGCGCCGCGCGGGCGCCCGCCGGGCAGCTCGCGGGACGAGCGCGGAAAAAGCCTAGACCCGGGCTAGCCGAGGTTCTTCCGGGCCTCAAACGTGTGCCTTTCTCCTGGGCCCGGGCCAAGGCTGGATCCGTGGCTTTGACCACGGAAAAGGACCATGTTATTGGGGACGGCAGCCTACGTTGCACCTATCCCTGTCCTCCCAGGGGTGCGCATGGCCGTGGGACTCGAAGTCACTCTGCAAGGGGAAAAAAATGTCCTGTGGTTTGTGTCCACGTGCGTGTGCCCACGCGTGAACACGGGCGTCTGTGACTTGCGGGGAAACGCACGTCGGGCTGCCTGCAGAGACCCCATTTTCCCCCAAAGGCGCCTTCCTTCGGGCCCCTTTTCCCAGGTGAAGAGTTTCAGCCAAACTCATGGAATCCTGAGTAGCGGAGGAAGGGTGGGGGTGGGAGGGGCGCTCTCGTCCCGGAGCCTTCGGTTTGGGGATAATTACTTTTAATGTCAGAAAGATTTAGTTTAATATCATCTCTATTAGGCTGCCGGGAGGGTAATTAAACGGAACGCGTCGCAGCCGGCAAACAGATGGCGTCTGCTTGTTCCGAGGCCGCGGGCAAACAGCGCAAAAGTCAACGCCTCCCGGGTCCCCCCCGCCCCGGCGGTGCCCCTGGACCTTCTCCCCGCCCCGGCTTCTCAGCCTCACAGCGCCGCCCCAGCAGGGTGGGGTGGACAATGATCAGGGTCGGGGTGGGAGATTTTTTTTTTTTTCTGGGCTTGGTGCTTTTACCCAGGACCCCCAGGCCCTGGCACAGCAGAGGCGTCAGCAAATGATTCTGAGCGGAGGACCTGTAAGCCCCAGGGGGAGGAGGAAGGGCCCCCCCCTCCTTCCTCAAGGGGAGGTCTGCGCCTTCCTCTCCAGGGCCCAGGGGACACGCGATGGCACCCTACGTGAGGATGCACCCGAGTGTCGGTGCTCAGGCACCTGGCGCGAGAGTCCGTAGGATTCTGGGTGTGGGTGGCGTGGGAGAAGATGCTCAGGAGTTCTCTGTGAGCCCAAACTTTCTGAAGGGCCCCTGGGGGTGGGGGGCACAGTGTCGGAGGTGAGCACACCCTGGTGCGCTCATAGCACGCATGAGAGGTGCACCCAAACTTTTGCAGGGAAAACTCTGTGTGGGTGTGTGTGTGTGTGTGTGTGTGTGTGTGTGTGTGTGTGTGTGTGTGTGTGTGTGTGTGTGTGTGTAAACCTGGAAGCGCTAGAGGCTTAGCCAGGCCCCTCTTCCAGTTCTCTCCATTCCAGATCGCTGCCCAAGTCAGGGGGTTCAAAGCAGAAGTGGCCTGGAAAGCTGGCGGTGGGGCCCCGGGAGGTGCGGGCGCCGTGAGCTGGGCCCAGGACTGATTTACCTGCCTCCCACTACAATACATTCATCCCTAGGAGTACCTCAGTCTCGAGGTCCTGAGAGGAGAGGCGAGGCTTCAGAACCTGTGGGGATGTGAACAGCAGTAGAAGAGGATCAGAAGAGATAGGTGCCTGCCCCAGGGGTGGCGCTCCACGATGTTCCTCGGGAAAAGACAGTTCCTTCCACATCCACGCCTAGCGCCCTGCTTGCGCTTCCCTGCTCCTCGAGGCCGGCCCCTTAGTTCCGTGGGTTCATCCCAGGGGCCTGGCATCCAGCGCGAGGAACAAAACCTGTGCCAAGGCCCACCCCACCGCCGAAAACTCAGCCGGGTCGTTTAGTTTATTTCGTTTTAAAGTTTAAAATAGGTTTTTGAAAACTGTCTCCCCTCACCCTCCCCCCCAAAACAGAAAACGCCTTAGGAGCAGGCTCCAAGCAGCTCCCCACGCGGAATGCAGGGGCGCCCAGGGCTCCCCTGATCTAGGCCCCAGAAAGGGCTCAGTTGTCGCGCAGATTTACTCCAGTGCAAGACCTCCAAGTAACGGGAGGGACATCTGGGGAGACGTCACCCTCTAACTCTGCGCGGAGACCCTCACGAAATCTGACCCTCTCCTCTCGCCCAAACCCATTCTCAGGCTCCCGCGAGTGAAGTGTGCGTTTTCCTCACACATTGTTTCTGTTGCTGTCACAAACTGTTCTGCTCGGAGCTCCCTCACGTCGGGCCTGCTGAACTTCCTGGAAGCTCTTCACCCAATTCTTCAGCGCATCACCCCTTCACACCCCTCCAGGGTTACCCCCGAAAGGTGGCTTCTTCCCGAGGAGCGTGCCAGAGCCTCTGCCCCAGCGCGAGTTTCTGCGGTCTGTGGTTGGGGCCCCGCTGATGGCAGCTTCCTTTAAGGGTCCCCCGTTCCTCGAGTGAGACGAACTACAGGGCGTGGCCCCGAGCGCCACGTGAGGGAGGGGCTGCGTGGGGGCCGCGAGGACCACGGCCCCTTCTGTGCGCCCTGGGTCGGCGCCCGCAGCCCGGGGGGCGAAAGTGGAAGGAAAGCAGAGGGAAGCTCACTTTTCTCATTACGGAAATGAGTTTTCTTTACTCCGAGAGTAGAGTAAAAACGGGGGTGAACGCACATTAGCTGCAAACACGGAAAGAAAAGACACAGATAAAGACTCAAAGCTGGAGAAACCCAGGGCCACCCCGCTTTTATTCCAGATGTTGCCCTCGGAAGGGGAAACCTTTTACCTAGTCCGCAGACGCAGCTGTTCCTCCAGGTCGTGACGTCAGCGCAGGTGGGGTGCGGCGAAGGTCAGGGGTCTGGGCCCCCCCGCCCTCGCAGTGACCTTGTCCCGTGCTGGGAAGAACGCACGGATGGGTAAACTCCGGCTTCCAAAAGGGTCTGGGGAGAAGCTTTTTACTGTGGTTTAAATTTAGAGAGAGGAAGTAAACTGTGAGTTAATTTAAAACAACGACGACAAAAACCCAAAAGAAACTCCTTCCACAACGGGAAAGAAACTAAACTGAGGAGAAAGAAAAGTGCCAAAGGGGTCGGGAGACAGCGCGGGGAGGAGGGTGCGGTGCGGGGAGACCCAGGCGCAGGGTTCCTGGAGGGAGCGGACGGGAAGCGCAACCTCATTTCTCCTCTCTGGGCTCTTCTTTAAAACTATATATATATATAAAATCCCAACAAATCGCACGTACCCTCCAACATACCTATGGTACAGGACGGAAGGGACTGAGCCTTAAATGCGGCCGGAGTCGGGGAAGCCAACCAGTCCCCAACTATCCCAAACAGTCCGACTCTGGGACACGCGCAACCCAGCCGGAAAGACGCAAGAAAAATTGCCTTGGCATTTATGCCCAAACGCCTTCCCTTACCCACCCCCGCACCCCGTTCCACTCCCACCCCGACTGCGGTAATTGAATTGTCACCTGCCCCCAGGCCGCCCCAGGCCGCCAGGGCCACTTGGGAAGCTCGGCCTTGCCAAGCGCCCCAGGCCAGTGAGAGCTGCACCGCCGAGCCAGTGCCCCCAGAAGCCGAGGGGTTACACACGTCTACGTAGACCGGCACACCGGACACGGTAATTAGGAGCAATTCACACGCTCTCGGGCGCACGGAAACTTCTTGTCACGATATTTTCTACGCTCCTCCTTGCCTACTTTTTTCCACTCCTTCCCTGGCGCGCCCCCTCCCTTCCCCCAGGCACGCAGTGGAGCTTTTGGAGTTTCGAATCTTTCGGACACTGTAGAATGAGGGGCTCCCCGGGCGCGGGCCCGGCCAATCAGAGCGCCGTCTGCCTCCCCTGGCCAATGGCAGGCGCCACATTGTTGTCCAATTCTGTCTAATGGAGCCCTAAGGAGTAACAATAGAGCGGGCGAGCGGCTCATTGAGAGTCTGGCAGTGCCGGGCAGCTGGGCCCCGGCAGAGCGCTGCGTCCCGCGTGCACACGGAGGGGACTCGGCACGGCGAGCACTGGGTCTCGGGGTGCAACCAGCTGGCCCCCAAACAGCCCCCCTGGCCGCGATTTCCGACGGGAGGGTTAAACTGCTCTGTTTTCTGAGGGGTCCGGAAGTTCGGACATGGTGACTGAAGGAGAGTGACGTGTTCTGACCAGGGGCCGGGGGCAAGGGGAAGAGGCCGGGAGTGCCAGTGCCGCGAGCAGAGCTGGGAGGCGCGAGGAGCGCCGGCGCAGGAGGAGGAGGACCCCGGAGCCCAAGGCAGGTAGCTGAGGCCGCAGGGAGAGCAGGGGAGGCGACCTGGCCTGCGGCCCCCGTAGAGAAGGCCCAGGCCCCGCGGGGCTCGGGGGCTGAGCGGCCCGAAGGGTCTGGGGGAAGAGGCACCTGGAAGTGGTCTGGGATTCCCAGACTCCGATTCCAGACACAGTCCTGGACTCTGGCGGGGATGGGATCCGGGCGACCAGCCGAGGAGGAGACCTTGGCGGAAGCTAGGGACAGGGCCTGCTTGGGCCTTGTGGGATTCGGGTGCAGGTGGGACTCCCGTGTCCGTTCTTGACCAGTTGGGGGGAGGGGGGGAGTGAATCCTTTGCTTTGTGGTGACCTGCTGAACCATCCAAGTCCCAGAATCCCAACTTGAAGACCAGAACGCGGGAACCTGAGCCTCAGTGGGGCCCGGCGGGGGGAGGGGAGAGGCTCCAGATTGAAGAGGGCGAGGGCGTGTCTGACGACTCTGTCCCTAAACTGGGTAGGGTAAGGGAAGTGTGAGTTGGTCGAGGGGGGGGGGGGTGGGAGTGGGGGTGGGGGTGGAAGACAACCCCTACCCCTCCAGCAACGCCTAACTTTTTATAGGATATTTCTCCTCCTGGACCTTTTCTCCAAGCTATGAGGCTAAAATCGGAGCCACTGGCGTTGCTTGAGGGTTTCTTATGTACTTGGGTGTCCCTGTGTCACGTTTGTGGACTCTGGTTCCTGGACATTCTTATCCTCTGTTTTGGGATGTTTTCTCTGCCCCTCAAATAATCTTTGGGCTGGGTTTGACTATCCAAAGAAAGTTTCTTCTGCGGAATTTCCTCTTTAATCCTTCCCAAGCCTCCTAAACTCCGCTACACACACCGATTTTCATTCCCAGTCTCTGGAGCCCCGAACTACAGAATTTCCAGAGCTCACCATTTTTTTTTAATTAATTCCAGAGCCGAAGGCCTAACTTCGGCCCCGAATTTGTCCCCTAGCCCTCACCCTAATGGTAATAGAAAGCTATTCTGTTCCCGACTTCCCTCACTTTCACCACATTCAAAACAATAAACAACATCCAACCTCCACAGGTCTGTTCTCATCACCCGATCACCAAAGGACACCTTTTTTTCCCCTCAGGGTTTTTCTGTTTTGCCTTTGGCATCGGTTTGTCGGTTCTACGTTTTCTCTCTAATCCGAGTCTCATACAAACATTTTTCCCCCGTCTCACCCCAATTACCTAAGCTACTGGTGATAATAGTTTTCTTTTTCACAAATCCTCCTTCTAGCTACCTGAACCAGTGACTTCCAAACTTTCTATGTTTTTAAAAATATTTTCCCCCCAGAGGAACCACTGATTCAGACATAAACTCACACCCGCCCACGGAAGTCCGCTTTCCGAGCAGGCGCGTGGGGAGTGCGGTGGGGAGCTCGGGTTCGGAAGGCGCCTCTCCCAGGCAATTTGGCAACCACCAGCCAAACTTCCGCCGCCAAACTTTGCCCTTCTCCGCTTGGTTTCTTTTCAAACCTAGCGCACCGCGCTTTCCTCACACAGGTCTCTTCCTTTTCTCCATCTTCTTCCAAGCCAGATCCTGCCATGGAGCTGCGCTCCGAGCTGCCCAGCGTGCCCGGAGCGGCGACGGCAGCGGCGACAGCGACGGGGCCGCCGGTGGCCTCGGTGGCGTCGGTGGCGGCGGCCGCGGCAGCCGCCGCGTCGCTCCCGGTGAGCGTGGCCGGGGGTTTGCTGCGGGCACCGCCGCTGCTGTTGCGGGCGGCGGAGAAGTACCCGCGGACCCCCAAGTGCGCGCGCTGCCGCAATCACGGCGTAGTGTCGGCGCTCAAGGGCCACAAGCGCTACTGTCGGTGGAAGGACTGCCTGTGCGCCAAGTGCACGCTCATCGCCGAGCGCCAGCGCGTCATGGCGGCTCAGGTGGCGCTGCGCAGGCAGCAGGCGCAGGAGGAGAACGAGGCGCGCGAGCTGCAACTTCTCTACGGCACTGCCGAGGGCCTAGCGCTGGCCGCGGCCAACGGCATCATCCCACCGCGACCCGCTTACGAGGTCTTTGGCTCGGTATGCGCTGCCGAAGGCGGGGGGCCCGGAGCTGGAGCTCCGGCGGGGACCGGAGGTGGCGCTGGGGGCGCAGGTGAGAGCGCGGGCAGGCCGGGCTGATGGGGGCTAGGGAAGCGAGGTCAGCAGGGTCAGCGGGTCAGCGCGCCCGCGGCCTAGTGACGGGAGTCTTCTTAGGGCAGAGTCCCCTGCTCCAAACGCCCAGAATGGAGTTCTCTGCGCACGCAGCTCCACTGTTGGCTATACACTATAGGCTCTTTCTATCCCCAAAGACTCTCTTCTCTCTTCTTTCTGAAGATGTATGCCTTAGTCGCATCTCCCACTACAGATGCAGAAATTTTCATCTTAATTGTTCCTAGGAAAGGACTGGCCCATTGCTAGCTCCCTACTCCACTTTGCCTGGTCTTTTACCCTTACTCCAATCGCCAGCAGAGACCCACACACCTTACTTTTTCCTTTGCTCTTTGAGTCTCTGTGTCTCACTTTCTGCTTCTGCTCTTTTCAGAAGTCCCATCCTTTCTAACTCTCCTGGCCCGCATTGCTTTCTCTAGGTAATGAAGACACCTGGCATTCATTTTCCCAGTGTGTTTCCTTTTCTTGTGTTCCTAATGCTCCCCAGATAACTGCACACTGCGCCCCCCCCTTTCTAGCTTCGTTCCCAGGTGTCCCCTTTCTCAGGGTACTCACTCGCTCTGTTCCCCAGATAGACCCCCCTTTCCTCATTTTCTGTCTACTCCCTGCCCTCCCACATTCCCCTTTTCTGGACTCCCGAGGCTTTTTCTATGAGGATGTAAACTACAACCGGACATCGGGAACTCAGCCCTCAGCACGGGAGGGGAAAACTTCTTAGGTCTTGACTTGGGAAAAGGCAGATTCGAAATAGGGGCTACACATCTGAAGCTTGAGACCTCCTAGATACCCAAGACTCCTTTCTTCCTTGGAACCAGGTCTCCTCTTGGACCACGTGGTTCAGTGGGGTCTTCTACACACTAGTGAAGTATAGGTAGAAGTTATGTGAGCTCCTGTTCCAACTTTAGACCAGGCCTCTTCTCTAGGCCATGGTGGGTTTAGGGTGGAGATATTGGGGTATAGATGTGGAAAGAGTATCAGTGAACCTTAAGTTTACCAGGCACAAGTGGTTAGGGTTCTGGATACAGAAAAAAAAAACCAGAAGACTTTGCTGTAGAGGCCCAGACAGGAGCAAATAGGAAGTGCAGTTGAAGCCCAGTGACTAAGGAAGGGCTCAGGCTCCGAGTGAGAGGAAGCTGAGATTCAGAGGATTGAGGTGCTGTGGGTGCCATCTTACCCTCCTCAATCGCCTTCACGTTCCTGTTTTCTCCCTGCTTAGAGGCCAAGTTACAGAAGTTTGACCTGTTTCCCAAGACGCTTCTCCAAGCAGGCCGCGCAGGTAGCCCGCAGCCGCCGCCAGCGAAGCCCTTATCGCCCGACGGTGCAGACTCGGGGCCGGGGACGTCATCCCCAGAGGTGCGGCCCGGCTCAGGCTCAGAGAACGGGGACGGCGAGTCCTTTTCGGGGTCACCTCTGGCCCGGGCCTCCAAGGAGGCAGGTGGCAGCTGTCCGGGTAGCGCGGGCCCAGGCGGCGGCGGCGAAGAGGACAGCCCCGGCTCCGCCAGCCCCCTGGGCTCCGAATCCGGTTCGGAGGCTGACAAAGAAGAGGCCGAAGTCCCCCCAGCTCCAGGGCTGGGCGGAGGCCCCGGTCCACGGCAGCGGACGCCTCTGGACATCTTGACACGGGTCTTCCCCGGCCACAGGCGAGGCGTCCTGGAGCTGGTGTTGCAGGGCTGCGGCGGCGACGTGGTGCAGGCGATCGAGCAGGTGCTGAACCACCACCGCGGAGGCCTGGCGGCTGGCCTGGGCCCCGCAGCGCCCCCGGATAAGGCGGCTGTGGGTGCAGCCGCAGCCGGGGACGACGCGTGGCCAGGTCGCGTCGACGCCGCGGCCGCCGGGGGCCCCGGGCTGCCCGCGCCGCTGCAGGCGGGGCCCGCGGCTCCCCCGCACCATAGACCCTTGCTGGCGGGCGCTATGGCGCCCGGGGCGCTCGGCTCGCTGAGCAGCCGCTCGGCCTTCTCGCCACTGCAGCCCAACGCCAGTCACTTCGGCGCCGACGCGGGCGCCTATCCGCTGGGCGCGCCGCTCGGCCTCAGCCCGCTGCGCCTAGCCTACTCGGCCGCGGCGGCGCACAGCCGCGGCCTGGCCTTCATGGCGCCCTACTCCACCGCGGGGCTGGTGCCCACGCTCGGCTTCCGCCCGCCCATGGACTACGCCTTCAGCGATCTCATGCGCGACCGCTCCGCCGCCGCCGCCGCCGCGGTGCACAAGGAGCCCACCTACGGGGGCGGCCTGTACGGGCCCATGGTCAACGGCGCCCCGGAGAAGCAGTAACGCCAGGGGCGCAGCAGCAGGCGGGGATCCCCTAGCATGAACCCCAACCTCGGCCCGCGGGCTTCCCGGTGCGCTCCGTGCGGCCACGGCGCAGGTCCCTTCCCCCCCCCCCCCAAGGTGATTTTTCAGTTTTGTTTTCGAGGCGGGCAGGGAGGGCTGGGGGAAAAGGGGAGCAGCCACAGGTGCAGGTGTGATGGGGAGCAGGGGTGCGGCCTGGATCCCCCTCCCGTCCAGCGAGGACCGGGAATTCCTGAGAATTCCACGCGCGCGCGAGGGCTGCGGCTTTAGCGCCGCTCGTGACCCCGCCATGCGCCCGCGTTCTCGAATGGATGGTAGGATAATTCCAACCTCCCACGTCTCCACGGTCCCTTTAATTTTTTTTAAATCCGCTCTAACAAATATAAATTTAGGATGTATACATTTCTTGGCACTGAGTCGAGTCTTTGGGACACACATATATATCGATATCAATTGTAAAAAAAAAAAAGTTCTAAGGTGCACTTTCCTCGTTGCGGTATTTGTCGCTCTCTTTGTTGCTTATGCCGACAAGCATGGGTTTCCTTGGTGCAGTGTGAGTTTTTATATATGTATAAATCTATATATATAATCTATACATATATATACAAGCCAGTGTATAATGTTATAAAATGGAATTCTAAGTTATTAATTGTAATCTGTAGGTGACCTCGGTATTAACGTGAGAAACATTCAAAAACAAAAAAAAAAGGACAAAAATGGAAAAAGTAGACTCTGTGCGCATTGTACTGATCAGGTTTTATAGATGAAATATGCTGTAAACGCGGGAGGGCTCCTGTCCGCCGCCCCTGGAGCCTGCGGCCGGCCGCTTCCCACGAGGCGGTCCAGGTGCGCACCGGAGCGGGGGCCCGCCGCGCGCTCCCGGGACTCGCCAACCGCCCAGCTGAAGACAACTGCTCATGTGTGCTTTCCTTTGCATAGGTATGAGCTAGAAATAAATGTTATTTTCTAAGAAAACAACGCCCGAATCCCGTCCCGCTTCTCAGGCGGCGGGGAGGAAAAGGTCTTGATTTCCCGCTAGGGCGGCGGTGCCCTTGGAGAAGCAAGATCGAGGCCAGGCCGGTGCGCCGGTGCTCGGATCCTTGGGCACCGGGACAGAAAGCTGCCCTGGGTGTCCATTCGCACAAGCGCAACGACCCCCGGTGCCCACCCGCCTCCCCCCTCCAGGTCGATCCTCCCAAGGACTGGGGAGACTGGGGGTGTTCTTGAAGCCTCCTCGCTGCTCCGAGGGTTGGAGCCCACAGCTGCAGAGGCGGCTTCTGGGGGACATTGCGGGCGGCGGGGGGGGGGGGGGTTGCTGGCCTGAGGGCTTGGGAGCGAGTTTAGGGTGGGAGTAGGGTACTGCTAGGGCCCCAGTGCATTGAAAGGGGCCATGAGGACGCGTCTATGGCCGGATAGCAATGTTTTCTCCACCTTCTCCTTTCTGGCTCAGCCGAGCAAATTAGCGGCTCCAAGGCTGACCCGACCCCCCTGTCCTCCCACCTTCCCCGGTCATTCCCCCAGTCTAGGAAATCGGGTGCCCCCCTCCCCTAGGCTGGGTCGGCGACATCCCAAGGTAAACTTCTGGGGCCGGCTCGAGTTCCGCCAGGCGGTGAAACTTAATAGCAGGACAAGAAAACGGTTTAATAAAGAAGGGCTTTAATAGGGAACTAATTTGATTGAGTTGCCTAATTCCACTTTAATTGGAAAGGGGGTTTGGCTGTTTGGTTATAAAGTGTGAGGGTGACGAAGAGATGGAAAATGGGGAGGGGGAGAGAAAGACGCAAGCGAGAGAGATGGGACAAGAAGAGGAACGGAGGCTGGAAGAGAAGAAGACAGATTAGAAAGAGAAGGAGGGAAGAGTTAGGAAGAAGAGAGGAAGGCGGGATAAGGTTTGGAGCTTCTAGAAAAGTGGACTTTCTTGCTCCAGGCTGCTTCAGCCTTTCAATCCTCCTCCTTCCCCCCCCCCCTCCCCCAGCCATCTCTCTCCTTTAAGTTTTCCGGGAAGTCATGTCCTCTCTCTAGCATAGCTGCCTCATCCCCAGCGTCTGTCTTTAAGATCTACCTGGCTCTCTTGATTTCGGAGGGACCTAAGCTGGCTGCCCCTGGCTCTTTGGTCCTTTCCGGACATTCCAGCCAAGCTCAAGATGCTCGCCTAGCAGGCAATAGTTACTTAAGCCATCTACACCTTCACCCATTACACTATTTTTCCTTCATCTTCACAGCAAACTGGGGAGAATCCAGTAAGTCGTTGGTTGCTGGCTTCATTTTATAGAGAAACTGAGGTCCAGGAGTCCAATGACCGGTCCCACTACTGTTTACATGCTCCAGATGCCTGCGGGATTCTTTCCTCCTGTTCATATGTCTGTGGTCCAGAGAGAAGAGGCTTCCACAAAGTCCAGATAGCCCAGAAAGGTTGTCAGTGCCTCCCAAACATCTTGGGAATGGACCCCCAACAGTGGAAGTACTGGATATTGGGGCTCCCAGGTTTCTCTCACATCTGGGCTGGCTCATCACTGTGGCCCAAGCCCTGACCTGGAAGCCTAGAGATTCAGATTTGTCACTTGCAGCCCTGGATTCTTGGCAAAGTCCTGCACCCACAGCGAGTCCCAGACAGTCCTAGATACCCTTTTGGTAGCCAGTTTTGTTGTTTTTTTAAATCCTGGACACAGGCAATGAAAGACTCAGAGTTGCTCATGCAGGCCCTGTGGAGCTGTCAGAACCAGGGCAGAACCAAGGGGTAGGTGGTAATGAGAAGGGGGTGGTGAGTGATGGTGCTCTGCTCCAGGGAGCTTCCCCACTGGCTGGAGGGACTGCGCACTGCCCAGACTGGGGTGTGCTCTGGGAAGGGAACTGAATGTCTAGGTCCCTGGCATTCATTTCCTGCTTGAGAGATGGGGCAGTCCCAGCCAGCAGGATTGTTTTTTATTATATTTATTCCCAAATTCATCCAAAAGTCAGCTGGAGCCAGAAAGAGCAGCTGTGGGTGGCTCTGGCTGTTGGAGAGAGAGATTCAGGGGTGAGGTGGCCATTTAAAAATTATTTTCCTCCTCCTCATTCTCTTCCTCCTCTTCCTCTTTCTCCTTCTCTTCCACCCATTACTGAGTGCCTACTGGGTACCAGGCCTTGTGCTAAACTCGTTGCTCACAGGAGTCTTGCTCAGAGGGTAAGAAAGGGGAAGAGCCAAGAGCCAGGTTTAGACACTGGCTCGGGTTATTCGTTCGTAAATTACTCCAGTCAGTAAATATTTACAAGGTTTGCACTTACTGTATGTCAGATCCAGTTCTAGGGCCTCGAGATGCAGAAGTCCATCTCGGGGCCTGGGGGCCTCATCAGTGTGTTGAGGAATGCAGTCGCTGCTGGAGGAGCCAGGCCGGGGGAAAGAAAGGCTGGTGAGGCCAGGTGCTTCACCTGGCTTCCTCCTCCATTAAACGGAGCTAATAGCAGAGCCTGACTCTGGGTGCTGAGGATTTGGTGAAACTATGTAACAAGTATCTACTCTAAACCTGGGTGACCACTACTGCAATTCTTATAGCCTTTGCTATGGGGGGTGGTGTCCCATTAAACAGAAAAGTAAACAGCTGGGGGGGGGCGGTTAAGGTGGGCTTGTAAATTCTCTAGGGGTGACAGAACTGCCACAGGGTCACACGAGAGAGTGAGAGTCTAGAATGTCTCTGAGAGGAAGTGAAGCCAGTAGCTGAGTCCTGAGCTGGGCAGTGAGGGGCAGCAGGGGAAGTGATTGAGAGAGGAGGAGGTGGGATTGGCTGAGACAGGACAGAGGCCAGAAGCCAGAGAGAACTGAGGTTTCAGAGTGAAGGGATGGGCAGAAGTACATTTTGGCTTGCAGATTATTAGATTCAGAGAAAGGCTGACTCCCTCTGAGGAAGAGTCATGGAAAATGATAGTGTTGAAAAATGGTCAGTGAGAGTAGGAACGGGATCTTCTGGAAGCCAGACTCTCCCACTCTGCTCCAGGGAGGGGAGGAGGAGGGAGGGCAGCTCAGGATTGATCCTCAGGTGCCTAGGCCAGGAATGGCACTTGAGGGGTGAGATCCTAATGCAGAGGCAAGATTGGATAGTGAGAGAAAAGAAGTCAGTGTTCAGCACACAGAGTTTGAAAGACTTCCTGGGCCTCTAGGGTTAACAGAGTCAAAGCCTAAGGAGCGGTGAGGTGATCGGACAGCCCTGCCCTGCCACAGGATGGAGGAGTCCTTGAATGGAGGCTGTGGGGTTGGGCATGGATGTTGATTGCCCCGTGTTGAGGTTGATTCTTACCACTTCCGTTCCTGGCAAGAAGACTGTCCTCTTAAAATTATTTGCTTCACATTTCTCAAAGTTCTGCCCCCGCATCCCCTAGCTTGTCCCTACACTTATTGTGACCCTGTAAATCCTTACCCTTCAGGTCCCTTCCAACCTGTCTCTGCCTTTCCTTCTTTCTTTGTCCAGGCCTCTGCTTTTCCATGCCTGTACTCCAGCCACTCCTTGGACTCACCCAACACACCATGCATTCACTTGCTCTTGGTCCATGCAGACCTTGTGCCCTTTACCTTTTCCTCTAAATTGAGGGCTGTCATCTCCTTCGAGTCCAAGGTTTACAGAGGGGTTTACTATGACATCAATAAAATTTCAGGGCTCCTCCCTAGCACCAGTCCTGTCTCAGGTTTTGTGCTTTGTGCATATGCTCAAGTGACTTCTTTTCCTTAAATCATCACATTCCATTAAAAATGACGTCTGTCTCTGCCCAGTATATGGAAGGAGAATTAGTGACCCCTCCCTCATAACTAAGTTCTCAGCACAGGCCATTTTGCTGGAATGTGGCCAGGAGGGGTTGTTGCTGGAATGTGGGTGAGGGACAGAGTAGATGGGGGCCATCAGAGTCCTACAAGGCATTATTCTAACTAATAACACAGAAGGAATAGTAACAGGATGTTATAATTTCTGCACAACTAGAAAAGGAATTGCCCACCTGATCAGAAGTTGATGTCAACTCACCTGATCTTTTGTATATTTGACTAATGTTGATTTTGTATGTAACCAATTTGTATAAAACCCAGAGTTCCCCCCTCCCTTGGGATCTGAACTTCATTCTGGCACTAGCCTGTTTTGGATCTCTGGCCATAAACTCTTTATCCCCTCTAAAAAGTGGTCATGGTCATTGCTGGTCTGAGTTGCTGTAACAATATTCTCACTCGGGCTGGGAGCGTGGCTTAGTGGTAGAGTGCTTGCCTATTGTGCATGAAGCCCTGAGTTGCATTCCTCAGTACCACATACACAGAAAAAGCCAGAAGTTGCCCTGTGGCTCAAGTGGTAGAGTACTAGCCTCAGCTAGCTACTCACTCTAAGTTATCTTAGCAGCCTTTTTCCAAATGAGGAGAGAAAGGCCCTTCATGGCCACTAGTAGCCTCTGGCTGTGTTTTGTTTTCCATCCCACTAGTTAAATAAAACATTTGGAATGGACACATTCTTCCCAGAACCAATCTCTTGACTACAAGGAGGCCTAACCCATGCTTTCACTTCTGAGGTAGAACAAGGATGTTGCTCAGCCCAACCAAACCACCAAGAGTGGGGATGGTGGTGGGGGGTGGTTTAGCAAAGAAAATCTGGGTGCTATTGCAGGAATGGAGTGGGGCAGGGTTGCAGCTCAGGCTAGAGTAATCAGTGTCATCCCTGCAACCAGAGCACAGTCAACAGGGCTTCTACAGGGAATGAGCCTGCTGGAAAACCAAGTTTCTGGAATAGTCCAATGTTGGTCCATTTCAGATTGAAATAGTTTTTTTTTTTGTTTTAACCTTTTAAAGGATGTTATAAAGATGTTTATTTATTTTATAAAGATGTTATTTGCTTTTCCACTTTCTGGAGACAGATGCTTGAAAATTTCTTTAACTCAATGTCATCTTTGTAAAGGGCCACAAAAGGGACCTCACTGGAGTGTGAGCTCACTGGCCCTGGCACCAAGAGCATCAATTTTATATATAGTATAATATGATTTTTTAGTAGCTTATAAAAAACTTCAAGTGCACAAAAAAGAAAAGAATGCATTATTATTTACCCATCATGTAACTTTATTAACATTGTTCTATATTTATTTCACCTATTTTCTTTGAAGCATCTAAAAGTATTTTACAGACCCTGTAGTTTTACTGTGAAATACAAATCTCTGAAACATGAGTAAATCTTGACAACAGGATTATTTTCTCTTTGCTGCCTCCTTGTCATCCTCCCTCCCTCCCTCCCTCCCTCCCTCCCTCCCTCCCCCCTCCCTCCCTCCCTCCCTCCCTCTCTCCCTCCCTCCCTCCCTCCTTCTCCTTCTCTTCCTGTTCCTTCTTCTTTAGTTTTAGCAAGGATTTATTTTTGTATTACAGGGAAAAATATTTTCTGGAAATGGGAGAAATGGGAGTTCATGACTTAAAATAGTGGCACCTGACTGTAGCTTTTATACTTTTCTTTTTCTTTTAAAAATTATTTTTAAGCAGTTGTAGAAAGGAGTAGCCATTTAACAAAACAGTTTACGAATACAATGCATCTTAGTGTCACCACTTTCAACATTCTCCTCCCCCTTACGTTTCTTAATTCTGTAGCATATACATTGAAATCAATGAAATCTTGGCTATATTCTTTTCCTTGTCTTCACTTGTCTATCTTCTTCCCTGGGCTCAATCTCCTCTTGCAAGTACCCATTTCCTGGTGCTTATTTTGTTGGGCTTTGTCTTTGCCTTTTAAGGAATTACGCTATTTGAATTCTCCCTAGAATCTACCATATTTTATTTTATTTTTTTTTGTTGGTTGTGGGGCTTGAATTCAGGGTCTGGGTATTGTTCCTTAGCCTTTTTGTACTCAAGGTTAGCTCTCTACCACTTGAACCACAGCACCACCTCAGTTTTGTGAGTGGTTAATTGGAGATAAGAATCTCTTGGAGACTTTTCTGCCCAGGCTGGCTTTGAACAGTGATCATCAGATCTCAGCCTCCTGAGTAGCTAGGATTACAGGAGTAAGCCACTAGCGCCAGACTACCATATTTTAAATACATTTATAACCACTTGCATACCACTCAACATGTTTACTTATTAGTTTATGAGCTAATTCTAGCTACCACAGGTGAGATAAACATGCAGTCTTTGTCTCTCTGACTTACTTCACTTAATGTAATTTTCCCCAAGTCTTTCCATTTCCTTATCAACGGTATCATATCATTCTTTCTAACGGATGAGTAAAATTTCATTGTGTATGTGTACCACATTTTTAATAACTTTTTTTACTGGGTAAATATCAATATTTATGACATCTAGTAACTCCTAATCCTTAAACAATGGTTTTGGGTGATTAAGATAGGTGAGGCCTCCCAGATAACCTTCCAGACTTCCTTTTTTTTTTTTTTTTGCCAGAGTTATCATTCAGTTTTTCTGTCTTTACCCTTCCACAAAGAGTTCTCAGGCCAGGCAGAGTGCTGGGTGGCTTGTGCCTGTAGTCCTAGTTACTTAGAAGGCTGAGATCTGAAGGTCATGGTTCAAAGCCACCCGAGGCAGGAAAGTCCATGAGACTCTTATCTCCAATTAACCACCAGAAAACTGGAAGTGGTGCTGTGGCTAGTAGAGCACTAGCTTTGAGCTCAGGAACAGCACCCAGGCCCTGAGTTCAAGCCCCAAGACTGAAAAATAAGAGTTCTCAGATTTTTACCATCTCAAAGGAGAAGGCAGATTTAGGCAGTCCCTCTTAAATTTCCTAATCTTGTAACTGAACATTAAAAATGAAGTATAATGGAACGGGAACTTACCTGCTTTTCCCAATTTACTTTCTGATTTTAATTCAGAGTTTAGACACCCCCCCCCCTCTTTTTTTTTCTTCTGCCAGTCCTGGGGTTTGAACTTAGTACTTGGGCACTGTCTCTGAGCCTCTTTGTGCTCGAGGCTACACTCTACCGTGAGTCACAGAGCCACTTCTAGCTTTTTCTGAGTAGTTTATTGGAGATAGTCTCATGAATTTTCCTGCCTGGGCTAGCTTTGAACCATAATCCTCAGATTTCAGCCTCCTGACTTGTTACGATTACAGGCGTGAGCCATTGGCACCTGATGGTCCTTTTTATATTTGTTAAAAATAACATATTTTTTCTCTCTTCATCATCTATCCTGCCTCTGCACCCTCCAAACAACTTTGGTTGCTTTTAATCTTGGAAGGGGTATAGAAGAAGGATAGTCTGTCTTCTATAGCTGCTTCATGCTGAGCGTGGACTGTTGGTCCTGCCTGGAAAAAGGACACCAAAAAGTCATTTCCCTTTCTAATTTAGGAGGTGACATGGGAAATTTAGTTAACAGAAAATTAAATTGACAGGAAATGAAATTGACAGACTGCTGCAATGAGGACCAGAAGATGATCAGGATCAGAAGACATCAAGCTTTTCTTTTAAGTAAATGAAAAGCCAAAGAGATACTAGTGAAAACCATCCTTCAAAAGTAAACAGGGTTTCCTATATGAATAGTTAATAGAATTTTTAAGGGAATCATAAAAAACAATGAGGAAATGCAAAGTCTATAGATTTAACATATTGAATATACCTGCCATCCACAAACAGCTTATTAGATTGACAGCTACTATACAGATGGCAATCTATATCCAACTGTAGTCTATCTTGGATGGTAATGGTCATTTCACAGCTATAGCTTATGGAAAAGGTTTTATTTTAATATTGAGTGCCTCTGGGAAGGAAGGGGTTGATTTTCAATCCTTTACTGACTCATAGAAATAAGATTTTTTTTTACTCCATGATGAATCAGGCTATTTCTATTTATGTTTGTAAGAACCTAGGAGAAATAAATAGACTTTATTTATTTATTTGCCAGTCCTGGGGCTTGAACTCACTGTCCCTGAGCTTCTTTTGTTCAAGACTAGCGTTCCACCACTTGAGCCACACCACCACTTCCGGCCTTTTCTGTTTATGTGGTGCTGAGGAATTGAGCCCAGGGCTTCACGTATGCTAGGCAAGCACTCTACCAGTAGCTCACATTCCCAGCCCTAGGGTTTATTTCTGAAATGCAAGTCCAAATGTGACAACATCTAATAGTTCTGAAAACATAAGTTATGGGCTGCAGAATTTTTCCTCATCTTTAAATAAGTACTTTTGATGTTATGCCCTGACTTGAGGTTATATATAGAATGAAATACTTACCTAAACCTGGTATTTCCAGGACTGAAGCAGATAACTAGTGAAACCTTTAAGTTCAACTTGCTTTTATTTGGTGCTTAATTGGAAATAAGAGTCTCATAGTCTTTCCTGCTTGGTCCGAACCATGAACCTCAGATCTCAGCCTCTTGAGGAACTAAGATTATAGGCATGAGCCACCAAAACCCCGCAGTCCAGAGAAGTTTTGATCTTTTTGTTTTTTTTTTAAGGTGGCCCTAGTAAGAAGGCTGTTGTTGTTGGTCCCAGGTTTGAGCTCTGTCCCTGAGCTTCTTTTGGTCAGGAATAGCGCTCTCACTTGAACCACTGCATCACTTCAGCTTTTTCTATTTAGTTTAGTGGAGATAAGAGTTTCAAGGACTTTCCTGCCCAAGATGGCTTTGATCTCAGCTTCCCAAGTAGCGAGGATTACAAGGGTGAGCCACCAGCTCCTGGCTATGGTCAACTTTTATAGTCAAAATTTAATCTCATAGAGGAGCAGGGAATGTGAGTTAGTAGTCGAGTAGTTGCCTAGCATGCATGATGCCCTGGCTTTGATTCCTCAGTACCCCGTATACAGAGAAAAGCCAGAAGTGACACTGTGGTTCAAATGGTAGAATGCTAGCCTTGAGCAAAAGGAGCTCAGGGACAGTGCCCAGGCCCTGAGTTCAAGCCCCAGCACTAGCCAAAAAAAAAAAAAAAAGTTAATCTCCTGGAGTTCCAATGTGGCCTAAGGATTTTCACTTTTCTTGGGAGATCTGTGTCTTTCATAGAGATCCAACATCCTATAGACACCAAAAATTTGGAGTAGGTCGACATAGTTTAAAGTTAAGAACCTCAATTTCTTGGATAAAGTTTTGTTTACATCTGACATGATACATTGAGCTAGAAAGTAGAGTTTTATTAATTTCACTTACTATACTTTAGCATCATATTTAATATTACCCCTTGTAAAACTAGAACTAAGGTTATGAGTTAAAAAACAAGAGCTTGCTGGAGTTGTTTTCCATAAGTTTGATCATAAATGCCTTAGTAGATAATCCAAACTGTAATGACAAAAACGTAGACTAGCTATGACGAACATTTTGAAAGATGCTTTAGCAACTGACAGAAATCTTGTTCTTTCCATTGCACATAGATAGCATTTTAGGATAATAATTTTGATTGATAGCTTTGTTTGCTTGTTTTGTTTTTTGCCAGTCCTGGGGCTTGAACTCAGGGCCTGAGCACTGTTGCTGGCTTCTTTTTGCTCAAGGCTAGCACTCTACCACTTGAACCACAGCGCTACTTCCGGCTTTTTCAATATATGTGGTGCTTAGGAATCGAACCCAGGGCTTCATGTACATGAGGCAAGCACTCTACCACTAGGCCATATTTCCAGCCCCTGATTGATAGTTTTACACAAGTATTATCACACTACTTGTTACAGTTAGGAACATACATACCTGTCACTAATATAGATCACCAACTTGGTAATATTTTTTCCTAGGCCTAGCATTTTAGGAGAGAAATGGAAACACAAATACATATGTTTTTACTAGTTGTTGCAACAATTAGTATCATAGCTATATAGACATTACATGTACATAGTAACTTTAGCTTAGGGTAAAGTTTAGAATTTTTGGTTAGCTAGTGGCTAATGGAATGTGGCTTCGTGGTGAAGTGCTTGCCTAGCATACATGAAGACCTGGGTTTGATTCCTCAGTACCACATAAACAGAAAAAGGATAAGCAGAAGTGGCACTGTGGCGTAAGTAGTAAAGTGCTAGCCTTGAGCACAGAGAGGTCCAAGGACAGTGCCTAGGCCCTGAGTTCAAGCCCCAGGACTGGCAAAAAAAAAGAATTTTTTTTTTTTTGGCTAGACGAAGTATACATCATTGATACAATTAATAACCTTAAGCGATATCTTACAAGTTAAGGAAAACAGTACCAGTGAACCCAAATAGGTTTTTTTCTATGCACAAGCTCATTACATACATATATATATATATACACACACACACATATGTGTGTGAATATATGTATATATTCCATTTTGCTCAAAGTATAATGTATAAAAGAGCACTTGCCAGTCATTTTGACCACGTTAAACTCATACACTCAGTAAATTTTTGCATAACACTTAAATAAGGCTTGTCATATAGCCCACATATTTAGTAGGGTATTAAATTTTAATCTCTGGATATAGTCATAAAACATATACTTAAATGAACTTATTTAGGACTCAGCTGACTAAGTAGAGGACTAATAAAAGGAGCAGAACATAATTTCTATCTTGATAAAATCTTTCCTTTAAGTCAGTTTTTTTTTGCAAATGTTACTAAGAACAAAATATTTTCAGACAAGGAATTAGATGTTGTAACATCAGTGCATTAAATACAGATTCTTGAAATATTTTTGGTTACTTTTAAATTATAGCCAAATTAATCATATACCCACCCTTTCATAACTCCATCTCAATATACTTTCAGACTTACTTCCTCTACAGCATTCTTTTAGCCTTTTGATTTGTTTGTCCTTCCATGATTTTTTTCCATTTTAATACACTGTAGGACAAACCTTACCTTTCAAAATTCTTTCTAATCCCAAAACATTTTTCTAACTTTTCCAGAAACATTCCTCATACATCTGTACATCTTTCCTGCCATAGAAAGCTCGCTCATAAGAGATACTTCTTTTCTGTTTTCTTTTTGTTTAATATGAAATAATTATTACAAAAGTTTTGAGTTTAGAAGAAACATCTTTTCAATAAAATAAAATACTCATCTGGTGCTGGTGGCTCATACCTATCATCCTAGCTACTCTGGAGGCTGAGATCTGAGGATCATAGTTCAAAGCCAGCCCAGGCAGGAAAGTCCAATTCTTATCTCCAATTAACCACCAGAAAACTGGAAGTGGTGCCGTAGCTCAAAGTACTAAAGCACTAGCCTTGAGCTAAAGAGCTTAGGGACAGCACCCAGGCCCTGAATTCAAACCCCACAACCAACAAAACAAACAGAAAACCTTAGTAGTGTTTTTAATGAAGATCAAGCAAGAAAATAGTCTCAAATTATCTTCCTACAGAACGGAACAATTTATAAAACTACAGTGGCATTTCCAACTTGGTAGTTCCAGTGTGATTCATTATTGGGAATGGTGACATTTCCCCTTAGTTTAGTTTCCTCTCTGACAGGGACCTCATCACCCCAAGCCTGAGCTGATTCCTTGTAGACAGGCAACAGGCTGAGAGCAGAATGTCTAAGTCCTGCCAGTTACGTTGAAGTGGCAATTATAGCCTTAACTACATCTACTCATTTTTCAAGCTTCTTGAAAAAACATCTGAGCTTTGCATTGCAATTAGGAAAGGCTTTACAAAGAGAACTTTAGACCTTTTTCTTGTTGTTTTTATTTTATTTATTTATTTATTTATTTATTTATTTATTTATTTATTTAGCCAGTCCTGGGCCTTGGACTCAGGGCCTGAGCACTGTCCCTGGCTTCTTCCCGCTCAAGGCTAGCACTCTGCCACCTGAGCCACAGCGCCCCCTCTGGCCGTTTTCCATATATGTGGTGCTGGGGAATCGAACCTAGAGCTTCATGTGTAGGAGGCAAGCACTCTTACCACTAGGCCATATTTCCAGCCCGTCTTTATTTTCTTTCTTTTTTTGGCCAGTCCTGGGCCTTGGACTCAGGGCCTGAGCACTGTCCCTGGCTTCTTCCCGCTCAAGGCTAGCACTCTGCCACTTGAGCCACAGCGCCGCTTCTGGCCGTTTTCTGTATAAGTGGTGCTGGGGAATCGAACCTAGGGCCTCGTGTATCCGAGGCAGGCACTCTTGCCACTAGGCTATATCCCCAGCCCCTTTATTTTCTTATTACTAACCTGGATCTAGGAATTAGAGGATTAAACTTTGGGGGCCCCTTCATTCTCCAGAGGCAACTGATGTCCCACTAAGAAAGGTCTACCTCAGGTGGCTATCTCAGCTGCTGGCAGCAAGGAGGAAATCATTGGCACTGGAAAGCCCGTTACTTTGTTGTATGTGCCTCGTCTGGTTGGAATTGGCACAGGGTTTGCATTTTTCACCCCGTTGAGAAGTTTTAACCACACACTGACCATCAGTTAACCTGTCCCAGTGCCTTGGCCCTGGGAGGGGAGGAACTGGTTTGGTGTTTCTGCCTACAGCCCCCCTGGACATGGCCTGACCCTTGCCCTGGCCCTGACATGTCTATGATGGGAAAATGGCCATCTTCAAAGCAAGACTTAATGGGGGGGGGGTTGTTAGTAGAGAGAATTTAAGCAAACTTAAGTGGTTAAGTGTTAGGTGGAACAAATTCAAGGAAGTCAGAGAAGCCGCTCCAATACTCTTCCACATTCCATTAGAAGGACCAGTTGACTCTCTGTTTTCTGTCCCAGGACTGTATCTGAGTGACTTGGTAGGCTGAGAAAACTGACTTGTGTGAAGGAATGGCTGGAACAGGACTTGCGCTTCCTCCTTACTCCCTCAATGTCCATCCTTTCCTCTACTGTGTTCCCTAGTGTGGCCAGTCTGGGAGGAGAGACAGAAAGCTTCCATCATGGGGAATGGAGATTTAGAGGCTGAAATACTTCAAAGTTAAATGCTGCCATACCTTGTGAGATTCAATTCCTGGCCAAGGCTCATCAGTTTCTGTCCCTGGAGAATGGATGAGAGGTTCCCTCAGCCTCCTAGTTTCCACACCAAATCAGGCACTTGAGACCCACTCATAAGGAGCATTTCAGAGGCGTTTCAGTAAACACAATGAAAACTAAACACAATGAAAGTTTCAGCAAGGATTTATTTTAGTATAACAGAGCTAAAGTAGTGATATATGGAAAAGAGAAACATTTTCTACTCCCCATGCAAGAAATGATTAAGATTCTTTTTCCTTTTCTTCTTTCCTTTCCATTCCTTCCTTTCCTTTGTCCCTTCATTTCCTTTCCCTTTCCCTCCCCTCCCTTCTTCTTCTCTCCCCTCTGTTCTCTTCTCCTCTCCTCTTTTGCTCTCCTATCCTTTCCCTTGCCTCCCCTTTACTTCTTTCCTTTCCTCATCTTTTTCTTTTCAGCACATGCTAGGCTGTGCCTTACCACCGAGATATACTCCCAGCCTATAGGACATTTCCTTACAAAACCACAATATTGTTAGTATACAATCAACATGAAAAAGATTTCCTTTGTATTACCAAATACTCAGTGTATATAAGGCTTACCTATTTGCATTCATGGAGGACTTTTAAAAAATTATTTGTTTAAACTAGGATTTAGTTATCTGTAGCAGTTGTCCACATTCCTCGACTCCTTCAAACCACTGATTTACTACTTCTCCAGGACCAGTGTTTCCATGCTTAAGAGGTTTTATTCCAGAACCACAGAAAAGAGGGCACACCAGCGTCCCAGAGTGGGTAATAACAGCATATTGTGTGCAGAGAATTTAATATAATAATGGTACAGACAAAAAGTTGTAAAGTTGGTTTGTTTTTTAAATTGTTATCACATCCCAGACATTCTGAACAAAGTCTAGGATGAAATAGTTGTGTGTGTGTGTGTGTGTGTGTGTGTGTGTGTGTATGTGTGTGTTTACACATGGGGCTTGAACTCAGGGCTTGGGCACTGTCCCTAAGCTCTCACTCAGGGCTAGTGCTCTACCATTTAAAGCCACAGCTCCACTTCCAGTTTCCTTGTGGTTAATTGGAGATAAGAGTTTTATGGACTTTTTGCCTGTGATGGCTTCAAATCACAATGCTCAGATTTCAGCCTCGTGAGTAGCTAGGATTACAGATGTGAGCCACCAGTGCCCAGCCTGATGAAATAGTTGTCATCTCAAAAAACTTGTTTGGTGATCTACATCCTAAATAATTCTTGCAGATTGTTGAGCTCAAATCTCCATATATAATCATATATTATTATATGTTTCAGAGTTGTAAAACCATCACCACGATCAATATGAAGATATTTTATCACTCTTCCAAAAAGCAAGCCACCTGGTTTCTATTAGCAGCTATTTGCTAACTTCCCAACCCTTGGGAATTTCTGCCTCTAATCAACTTCCTATAAAATTGTCCATTCTGGACAATTCATATAAATGAGTTCCTGTGGGATATGGTCTCTCCTGACTTGCTTTTTTCACTTAGTGTAAATGTTTTCAAAGTATATCCGTGTTGTAGCATGTACCAGTCCTTCATTCCTTTCACTGCCTAGTCATTCTCGCATATAGCTATGTACAAATATCCTATTTTACTTGCCATTCATCGGTTGATAGGCACTTGGATGGTTTCCACCTTTTGGCTATCATAACTCATGTTGCTAGAACATATGGGTACACATTTTTCTGTGGATATATTTTCATTTCTTGTAGGTATATGTATACCTAGGAGTGGAATTACTGGATCATATAACTGTTATGTTTAAACTTTTAAGGGGTTGCCAAGCAGTTTCCCACAATGGCATCATTGTCCTTTACTGCCAGCAATGTAATAATGTGTCAATTGTGCCACACAAAGCCTGCTGTACTTGTCATAGTCAGGCTACCGTCTTCGATGTTGCAAGTGGTATCTCATTATATTTTGATTTGCATTTTCCTGATACTTACTGAGATTGGGAATCTTTTCAAATGCTTTTTGGTTTTCTATACATCTTCCTTGGAGAAATATGTATTCAAGTCTCTTGGCATTTTTAAATTGTGTTGCCTTTTTATTATTGACTTGGAAAAGTTACTTATATATCCCTGATGCATGGACCGCTTCAACTCATTGATTTGTAAGCATTCCCCTTTTTCTATAGTCTACCTTTCACTTTCTTGGTGGTCTTTTGCATCATAATTTTTTTTATTTTACATTACTGTGTGTGTGTGTGTGTGTGAGTGTGTGTGTGTGCCTGGGCGCTGTCTCCAAGCTCTTTTGCTCAAAGCTAGTGCTCAACCACTTTGAGCCACGGCTCCACTTCCAGTTTTCTGGTGGTTAATTGGAGATAGACTGTCTCACAGACTTTCTGGCCCTGGCTGGCTTTGAACTATGATCCTCAGATGTTACTGTCAATGGGACTGTTTTATTATTTTGGCAGGCAATATGGGAACTGTATGTGCCATCTAAAACAATAACAACCACCAAACGTACAGTCCCCATTTTGCCTGACAGAATTAAAAAACATTTACTTCCTTTCTCCAAAAACCCTGCTCTTATTACTTGTGAATTGGCATTGAATTAAGGGATTAAATTTCTGGCATCAAAGTTGGCACCCATAAAGGAAGATGGGGGAGGGCCCTCACCCTGAACCCCTGGGCAGGGGAAAATGAGGCTTGTAGGAAGCCCTCTGGGTTGAACTCTGGGACAGTCCTAGCAGAGGTGGTGGTGTGCAAAAGGGGGAGACTAGGGGACCCTGCTAGCAGCTGCCAGAGCCAGAGTTCGCTCTGGAGAACTCCCATTTGCTCCCCTGTGAGTCATATACACAAGGTTTTGCTGCTGGGAAAACTTGGGGGAAAAAGGAAATGAAGCCTAAGAAGTCATGACACCTGGCTTAAGCTCAAGTCCTCCAGAGGCACAAGACCCTTTGACTCTATGCATTTTGGGAGGTCATCTTGCCAATCTTCTGGACCTCAGGGGATTTGTTTTTGTGTGACACCATTGGGGGTCTAAATCATAGGTAAGTGGGACTAGGAAAACTAGAGGACTCAACTCATCTGTTGTCATTGGGTAAAGAGCTCCCACTGATTGGCCTTGCTTGTGGGGAATTCCCTCTTGTTGGTTTGTGTTTTTTGTGTTTGTGTGTTGTATTTATTATGGGAGGAGTCCATCTAAAAGCCCTTTGTGATGGATCTTACAGAATGCTCTACCTGTAGTTATAAGCCTACAACAAAGAGAAAGGTGAGATTTTTTTTTTATTGCAACACAGCCTGGCCAATATCTATTTTAGGAAGTAAGGGAGATGATCTTTAAATGGAACTTTTGAACTATTACACAATCTTTCACTTGGCATATTTGTTGTTGTTATTTGGCTCCAGGTCTGTTTTTCGTTCCCTTGAGGTGAATCCTGAGGAGTTAGAGTTTGGTTTGGGGGCCCTGCTTTGCTGGGGGGCATTCCCAGGAGGAAGTCTGCACGGCTCTCTGCAGCTGTGCATTCCCAGCAGCCAGTTGGCATCATTTTGTCAGAAAGCAGGTCAGTGGGAGGTAGGGTCTTACATTATGCCCAGGATGGCCTGGTGTGTAGTCCTTCTACTTGTGCTTCCTCATGTTGCTGGGGATGGCAGGTATACACCACTTCACCCAGCCATTGATTGAGATCGAGTCTCATGAATGTTTATGTCAACAGTCCTTGAACCATCCATACTCTTCCAATCTCCACCTCCCAAGTAGCTAGAATTGCAGGCTTGAGCCACCATACCCAGTTTAATATGACTTTGATTGGACACAGTGTCTCTAACATCAGAAGGCAATTACAGAAGGCAGAGGGACTAGTTTGAGGGCTGGGTTGTGGCTTAGTGGTAAAGCGCTTGCTTGCCTAGCATGCATGAAGCCCTGGGTTCAGTTCCTCAGCATCTCATAAGCAGGAAATGCCAGAAGTGGCGCTCTGATTCAAGTGGTAGAGTGTTAGCCTTGAGCAAAAGGAAGCCAGGGACAGTGCTCAGGCCCCGAGTTCAAGCCCCAGGACTGGCAAAAGAAAGAAAAAAAGGACCAATTTGAACTAATCCCTCACAGCTTGTCAACATTGTGCTCCAGGTTTATAATCCTAGAGAGAAACAGAAATCAAAACTAATTCATGTCCTTTATGCAGCCCCAGAGAAAAGGGATCCTAAAAAGAAAAAAGAAAAAGATTGCAGGAAGTATCCTCAGTTTAGGAAAATACAACATGCCTGTTACAACTGGAAGAAAAGGTGCCCTAACCTGCAAAAGAAACCTGAGACCAAATGACCTTCAGAGGGCCCAGAGGTGAAACTTAGGGACCTCTAGGCCCAGAGGTGAAACTTAGGGTTTCAAGCACCCACTACGGAGTCTCAAACAGAATTGACAATGGAGACATAGCTGACTGGATTACTGGAGTGAGTGATTTCAGTTCTGAATTCTGAAGTGATCTTTCAAGCTGTAAGAGCACTGTTGCCATGGTGGGGATAACTGGACAATGGTAGCTCAGCTTCAGCCTCTTGAAAACAACCGGAGGGAGCAGAAAGGGACCCACTGCTTGTTGTACATGGCTGGCCTACCTGCTCCCAAGAGTCGTGGTAATTTGAAGGCTCAAATAACCTTTCACCTGGGAAGCAACAGCTCCACCTAGAGGTACTTCCTGAGAATGCCCTTTGTCGAATCCTGCGGAAACCAAGTGGGTCTAAAACCTTCAGGCCTCAAGTCTACAGAAAGCAAAGCTGTGTGGGCCCATGGGATCCTGATGGGACATTTTGATGGCTCCCCATTGAATTTCCATTAAAAAAGGGGGAAATTTGTTCTTAAAAGATATTATACCTTTTAAGGAAAGAGGCTCTAAAAAGAATTCAGCCAACTCTAAACAGATTTTCAGAACTTAGCCTTGCTGGCTTCCTTCCAAGACATCAACATTACAAATTTAAAAAGCTCTACATGAAAGAATACAGATTTGTACAAGGATTGAGGGCTCTAAGTGAGATGGCTTTGGGACATCCACTCAACTGTGACTAACTCATATACCCTTTTAACCACTGGGTGGGTGGGTGGGACTAGGGTGCCTCGTAGTGCTGAACTAAAGATACTTCCTTTTACCTCCTTCTTTTTGTGGAAAAAAGTCTCAATGATTGTTTGCATTTGAATGACAAGATCCCAGTAGTCAGGTGATTACACAATATTATTGACAATCTTATCGCAAGGATTAAAATTTCACCTACCCTGTTTAGTGAACGAGAGTTGTGGAGTTTTTAGTTAGATCCAGGGATCTTATCGCAATATATGAATGACATCATGGAGGCCTTGAATTTGACTATGCCTTGCTAACACCGTCACAGTGCTGAACCATTGCATCCAATGCCGCAGGTTATCCATTTATGTTTTCAATAAATTATGAAACCCTCCATCTCAGGCCAGCCAGAGACAGGTTATTTTGAATTTATGTGATGCATGAATAAGAGACAACTTTATGGGTTATTAGGAATAGATTTTTTTTTTAACTGAGTTTGGACTTCAAACCTAAGTCTGATTGTTGATTGCAAAGCCTTCACGTAATACCCTAAAAGAAACTGACATTGAACCATTGGTTTATACAGGGAAATACCAAGCTTGAAAATTAAAAAAAAAAAAAAAAAGCATCCTGAGGGCACTGCCATTGGGGTTGCCTGGATTAAAGGGTGAGTTTAAATTATAAGTACATGAAAAATAAGGTTCCATCACATGTTGCCTCTCAAAACAATTTGACAACACAGCAAGAAATGGGTCACTGCTACTACGATGACCTACCCTAGGAGGCTAAAAAGTTGCTAGGCACCGGTGGCTCATGCCAGCAATCTTAGCTACTCATTCAGGAGGATGAGATATGAAGATGGTTTCCTTGCTATTCAGAAGACTTTTAGTTTGATGAAATCCCAGTTGCCTATTGTTCTTGTTTACTGAGCTGCTGAATATACTGCCCATGCTAAAATACATTTCAGTATTTTCCCTGTAATTTCAGAGTTTCAGGGTTTACATTAATCTCCTTGATCTACTTTAAATTGATATTAGGACAGGGTGTGAGCGATCTAGTTTCAGTCTTCTGAACATGAATATCCAGTTTTCCCAGCACCATTGGTTGAAGCTATCTTTTCTCTAACATAGGTTATGGTCTCTTTTGTATGGATTTATTCCTGGGTCTTGCATTCCATTCCATTGGTCTTCATGGGAAAGATGACAGGCAGGCAAGTACAAGAAAAAGTCACTGCTGCTGGGAGATCTGAGTTTTTAAAAAGGGAGGTGATAAATCAGATAGTGTCTTCTTTCAGTGTATTGAGTTGAGTATACCTCCAAACTTCATATTCATTTGCAAATTTATTTGAATATTCAGAAAGTGATCTTCTCTGGAAATAGGTCAGGCTCATAGGGATTGAGCTTCCTTTTGCTCAAGGTTAACACTCTACCCTTTGAGCCACAGAGCCACTTTTGGCTTTTTCTGTTTATGTGGTACTGAGGAATTGAACCCAGGGCTTCATGCATGCTAGGCAAGCACTCCACCAGTAAGTCACATTCGCAGCCCCATGACTCGTTTTTAAAGGCTCTATGATGGCTACAGTTCTGGAAAGCACTGGACGCCTGCAGTCTGGCTCTGGTCCCCAGCTGGCATGTGCAACCTGTGTTGTGTGCAGGGAGGAGCAGCACTCCACGGAGAGAATCCTTGTGGAGCCCGGGGAAAGCAGGGAAGACTTTCCAGGGGATGTGGGGTGCAGGAAAGGGGTCCTTTTGGAGACTGGAGGGCTTGTTGGAGAGCAGAGTTGACAGGACACGAAGGCTGAACTGCCGTGGAGATGTGACCACGCCAGGTCTTGGAGACATTCCAGGCACATTGAGAGCTTGGGGATGGCAGTGTGAGGCAGGGAGCAGGGGCTGATGTGGAGCTTCCTGTGGACCTGCTGGTGGGAATGGCTGGCCGGTAGCTGCATGTAGCTGTCCTCACAAGCGGGATCTGGGCTGGGGGCTGAGTTCCCAAGCTACCCATAGGGAAGAGGATTCCACAGAAGAGAAGATGTGGGGTGGGGGGGAGCTAGAGATGGATTGGCATGCAAGGAGCACAGAAAGTTCTAGGGGAGAGAGAGAGACAGACAGAGAGAGACAGAGAGAGAGCGAGAGCACACCAAATGTGTTTCAAGATGCTATAGGGCACCTTTGAAAATTGGGATTTCCTGTCATGGCTTGGTAGGAAATTCACAAAGCCTTTCCCAGGGGACAAGAACTTGGCTATCCTCTAGTTCCCAAGTTGGGGTGGGGACAGAATTTGGGGAAGAGGGGAGAAGAGGGTGTGGGGCGTGGGGAGTCAGCAAGGACTGGGGGCAGCATCTGTGGGTGCGTGTGGCCCAGCGCTGCCGATGGACACAGCTGCGTGTGGGGAGAGGGTGGCTGTGGGGAGGAGGGAGGACCCCAGTTTTCAGAGGAGGAAGGCTACAGAGGCAAGGTTGGTAGAGAAGGCTGAAAACTTTTGGAGGGGAAGGCTGGTGGTGAAGCCATTTGTTCTGGGACCACAGCTGCCTTTGATGAGGTCTGGGGTCATTTGCTGACATGAGAGCCAGCAGGGAAGGCAAGTGCCTAGAGAGAGGACACCATTTGGCTGCTAGCAGTGAGGTTGACCCACAGCTCCTTGAAGGGATCTCCGAAGCTCCCTTGCCTTCCAGGGTTCATTGTGCTCTGCCCACAACCCTCAAGTTACTTGCCAAGCCCAGAGTGTGTGGTGTAGTAGGAAGCCACACATGCCTGTGCGCATGCTCGGGGGGCCTCCCCCACGGAGCAGCCGCCCTGTGGAAGGCACTCCAGGAAATAATCCACTGAGATTGTCACTCATCACTGGGGCAGCCCCTCACCTGTCCTCCAGCTCTGCTAGGCAGAAGAGGAAAAGACTACCAGTTCTCCATTTCCCAGGGAGCAGATGGGGAAAGGGAGGGAGGATGTGTTCCCGATCCACAGTGCTCCATGCCACCACCAGAGGCCAGCCTCCCGGGTCACAGGCGCAGCCTCTCCTAGTGCGTCTGTGTGAGGTGCTCATGGTCTAGATGCTTGTCCCTGAAAAACAAGCTGGAAATGGAAGTTGCATGGCATCAGCTCTGCCCACTGGCCCTTCAGGCCTGCTTTCCTTTCCTTTCTTTCTTTCTTTCTTTCTTTCTTTCTTTCTTTCTTTCTTTCTTTCTTTCTTTCTTTCTTTCTTTCTTTCTTTCTTTCTTTCTTTCTTTCTTTCTTTTTTTGCCAGTCCTGGGGCTTGGACTCAGGGCCTGAGCACTGTCCCTGGCTTCTTTTTGCTCAAGGCTAGCACTCTGCCACTTGAGCCACAGCGCCACTTCTGGCCATTTTCTGTATATGTGGTGCTGGGGAATCAAACCCAGGGCCTCATGTATATGAGTCAGGCACTCTTGCCACTAGGCCATATCCCCAGCCCCTGTCCTTTCCTTTTCATCATAAGTTGCTAGGGAGTCAACAGTGGTGCTGCCCATCGCTGAGGCCCCAGCCTGGGGCTGGTGTTAGGCTGCACTTGGTGGGGAAGTTCTGAGACCCATTTTAACACCAGATTTTAGATTAGATTAGCAATGCTTCCTGTCTCCTGCAGAGGCAGAGGTGTGTTGGGAGAATCAAGTGATAGCTTTTCAGCCCTGGCCCTGGTGTCCCCTTGTTCTAGGGCTGAGCACCAGGTCATTCAATCTACCATGGGTCTCAAATTCTCCAGGTGTAACATGGGGTGAATGGTTTCCAGAAGTATGCTCCAACCCCAGCATCCAAGAGCCCTCTTTCATGTTATAAAGGTCCCACAGTAATCATGTCCCCACCACCACCACCATCATGAGAGCAGTTGGTGTTTATTGAGTGTTTACCATGTGCTGCATGCTGTTCTAGTAAATTACGTCTGAGGCCTCATTTCTTTCTTGCCATATAATCATGTGAGGTAGATGAGAAAAGCAAGGCACAGCAAAGCTAGCCATCCCAGGGCACATCTAGTGTCTCTTCTGTGGCTGGGAAGCTGGCCACATCTCCTGTCACCCTATTTCTTCAGCTACACAACTGGCTCTTCGGATTACATCACAAAGCAATGGCAGATTGTAATTGCTCACACTGGAGGGGCCACTGTTCTGCAGTGCAGCCTCCCTTGATGGCTCTGCGTGTTTGTGTCTTCCTTGCTCTTCACTTTTCTGCTACGTCTTTTTTGGGGGTGTATTTTCCATTCATCTCTAATCCCCCAGTCTCTTTTTCCTCTCCCTGTCCTACCCCAGCACCACGATTTTTTTTCCACCTGTCTTCTGCTGCCCCCATGTGTCCTGAAGTGGAAAGGCCGTTCCGGGCCGGCCCCACCCCTCTTCTGGCTGCGGAGGGCCTGGGTGCAAAGCCCTTCCACCTTGGAAAAGTTGTGCCATTTTATGATGGCCTTTCACAAGCCTCTTGCATTCTTCACCTTTCAACTTCCTCTCACAGCTGTTGACTTCTCTCTCAGCTGCTGTCAGAAGGGTTAAGAAGTGTTCGCAGAGGAATTCACTCACCTTTGCAGCACATTGCTAAGGAGAGTCAGAACTGGGGTTTGAACAAAGATGTTACCAGGTGCTTTACTTATGTTACCCAGCCTCTATTCCGAACCCACTTACCCTCCCTGCAGAAGCCTGAGTACCCTGACACTGTTTTATATGGTTTTATGGTCACTGTGTGACAAAGACATAGAATAGGGTGGCTGTCCACAGCTCATGAAGAGTAATTGCACCCCTTCACTACCTGAATGCTTCTCTGATTTGAGGGTGTATCTTTCAAAATCATACCAGCGATGCATGGGCTTTGTAGAACAAGCAGGAAAGAGCCTTCATTCCCAGCTCCAACCCCGGCACATGAACTACCCGTCTTCCCCCCCCCCCAAAAAAAAACCAACCCTGCTAAAATGGCAGCAGAGATTGTATTAAAAATATTTAAGCCTACAGGTTTTGAAAAATGTGTACATTGTGAAATGATTATGGCAATCAAGCAAATTAGCATATTAATCCATTCCCATAGTTACCTTAAAAGAAATATGGTGAGAATACTTGCAAGCTTTGCTCATTTAGCAAATCTTATGATACAAGAGCACGGCAGCCTGCGTCTGGAAGCTGGCACAGGAGACACGCGAGATCCCAACCCACCTCAGAAAGCTGCATCTGGCACCCAATGGGTCTATTTGAGCAAGAGATTTACCTTGGGAACCTCAAAAGGCTCAGACTCTGAAACTAAATGGCACCCCCTCTAACCTGGGTGGAAGGCCAGAAGTTTGTTTGGAGAGGTCTTGGACCTGAAGGGGGGGGCAGTGACTGATGTCAGTACTGCAGATTGGAAATCAGGTGGATGTTTTTTATCCTGATCGCCCTGTGTCACACCCCCTTCTCTTTCTGCCTCACTGGGCTCCCAGCACCAGCTGAGCAGGCAGACAGCTCTGGGCAGAAGCACTGGGTGGGTCAGGAAGCACCCAAGCAAATGGCCCAGTCAGCACCGGCCCATATCTGCTAGGAAGCCATTGTCAAGAAGCCAGACTCCTGTATGTGCACACAGCTTCCTGTCAGCTCTTTAAGGCTTTCTTTTACATAATTGTTATTTGAGGGTGAGGACTTAGCTCAGAGGTAGACTATAGGCTTGGCAGGGTCGAGCTCTTGGGTTCCATTGTTCCTATTGTTTTAGTACCTCTTTTTGTTGTTGTTGTTGTTGTTGTTGTTGTTGTTGGTTGTGGGGCTTGAACGCTGGGCCTGGTGCTGTCCCTGAGCTCTTCAGCTCAAGGCTAGCCCTCTACCACTTGAGCCATAGCATCACATCCTGTTTTCTGGGGATTAATTGGAGTTAAGAGTCTCATGGACTTTCTTGCCAGGCTTGCTTTGAACTGCGATCCTCAGATCTCAGCCTCCTGAGTAGCCAGGATTACAGGCATGAGCCACCAGCTCCTAGCTTACTAGCTTACTACTTCTTCTTCTTCTTCTTCTTCTTCTTCTTCTTCTTCTTCTTCTTCTTCTTCTTCTTCTTTCTTTTTTTGGCCAGTTCTGGGCCTTGGACTCAGGACCTGAGCACTGTGCCTGGCTTCTTTATGTTCAAGGCTAGCACTCTGCCACTTGAGCTACAGTGCCACTTCTGGCCATTTTCTATGTATGTGGTGCTGGGGAATTGAACCCAGGGCTTCATGTATACGAGGCTACCACTAGGCTATATTCCCAGACCCTTACTTCTAATTTTAAACTTAGAGAAACATCACAAGAGTTTCTGTTGAACCTTCAAATTTCCCTAAACATAATGATGTCTCTGTACCCCTGAATAGCTAAGCGTTCTTCAAATGGAGGATACTAGTTTTTGAAATCCACATTGATTCAGGACTATTATCTAAGATGGTACTTAGGTTTTACCTGTTGTGCCAATAATGTCCATTAGAGCAGAACCAAATTCCAGACACCATGCTGCACAGAATTACTGTGGTGCCTCGGCCTCCTGAAATGGGAAGTAGTTCCCCGGTCTTTATACATACAACGTGGATATGTGTCACGAGTCCACACTGGCATCTTGCAAACTGGCAAGCTGGGTTTGTCTATGGCTGAGCCTGGGTCACATTTGCTTTCTGCCTCACTGGTGGGCAGACCTGGTTCTGTGCTCTCACAGGAGGCTCCCGGGATCTGTTCACACGGCACTGGGGTTGGTAACTTAGCCACACAACTAAAGAAGTGTCCGCCAGGCTTCTCCAGTACAAAATTACTGCTTTTTATTTTGTAATTACTAAATATCTGTCATGTTCTAGTTTTAGCATCCCATATGATTCTTACTTGGACCACTTATAAGATGTTATTTTGTGTTAACTTTCTAATTCCACCATTCATTCTGTATTTAGGAGTTGTTTTTCTGCTGTTTATTTCCATATACATACAGCTAGGATGCCAGATGCCAGGAGGTTCTGATCTAAGGCTGGACCTGGCCAAACATGTGAGATCCTCTAGGGAAAAGAACAACTAAAGCCAAAAGGGCTGGGGCATTGTGGGTCAAATTATAGAGTTGCAAGTATGAGGCCCCGAGTTCAAACCTCCAAACTGCCCTCCCTATCAAGGTCAAGTTCATATACATATACAGCCTTAAGCTTATTATCAGTTGTACTGAAACCATATGTCCTATGGCTAAGGGACTCTCTGGGCTTCTTTTTGCTCAAGGTGAGTGCTCTATTCCTCAAGCCTAGCACCACTTCTGGCTTTTTTGAGTAGGTTATTTGAGATTAGAGTTTTGTGGACTTTCCTGCTGTGGCTGGTTTCAAACCACGATCTTCATATCTCAGCCTCCTGAGTAGCTAGGATTACAGGTGTGAACCACCACAGGTCCCAGCTCAGGTTTACTGATATAAGTAAATTCTATGTTGTCAATTGAATCTCATGGTACTTTTGATACTTTTTTCTTCTTCATGTACCAGTACTGAGGCTTGAATTCAAGGCCTTGTGTTCTTGCTTTTTTTTTCCCTTCTCACTCTAGACTGTCATTCTACCACTTGAATTGGAGATAGTCTTGTCTCAGATTTGTTTGCCTGGGCTGGCTTTGAACTGCAGATCTCATCCTCCCTAGTAGATGGGATTACCTGCACTTGACCCCATGGCATACTTTTGATACATTTTTTCTTTTTTGGTCCCAACTCATTTCCATTGCTGACTGATGGTTGTGATTTAACTTGAAAATTGAGTTGCATCTGAATCTGCTCTTCACCCCCCCAAACATGTTTTGTTGTTAGAGTCTCTGTAAAGTCTACTCTAAAACTTTCTCAAATCCTAGGTAAATAGACATTACATTTAAGCCCTTTTCAGCATCAGCTATACATATTTTGGAATTTTATCTTCTTGTCAGTGACATGAATCACTATTTCCCTCTGCATTAGATAATGATTTTCAAGTACTTGAGAAATATCAACTCAGCATTTTGTGTGAGCTATGATGTAGCAGCTCAAATCTGGTATGTTAATAACCTGCATTATTCCTATTTCCCTGTCTCTTTTCTAGACCAGCAAGATCACCAAACTCTTTCTAAGGAGCTACATTGAAATATTTTAGTCATTGAGAGTCTCATATGGTCTTGCATATTTTCATAGCATTAAAAATATAAAAATTGGGGAGGAGGGAGGGGGTATGAGGGACAAGGTAACAAACAGTACAAGAAATGTATCCAATGCCTAACATATGAAACTGTAACCTCTCTGTACATCAGTTTGATAATAAAAATTTGAAAAAATATAAAAATTGTTCTTAGATCAACATATTAAAAAATAACAGTTTGGTTTTAGTCTTTTTTTTTCTTCAATTCTCAGTATCGATCGTCAACATTGCGGATTTCAAGCTACTGAAGTCATGGAGACAGGTACAATAGCACACCATAATGCAGTATTTATAGAACACTGATATAATATACCCAGGTCAACTCAAGAGTACAGGGAATAATAAAATGTAGCCAACTAACTAGATGGTAATACATTTTGAGTATGTACATATAACCTTTGCTTACTGATGTCATTTATTCAATTATAAGTTTATACAATTAAAAATTTAAATAATGGCAATGTTTAACAATTAGTTAGCAAAATTCTTCTGAATTTAACAATATAGTCTTATTAAATGACTGCCCAGTAAATGACTGGTGAATGAGCAAATTAGCAAAAGGAATATATTACCAGTGAGGAATTTCATGGCGCTAAGTACGCTGGCATGAAGAATATCAAATTTGGACAGATCCATTTCTTTTTGCCAATCCTGGGGCTTGAACTCAGGGCCTGGGTGTTGTTTCTGAGCTGCTTTTGCTCAAGGCTAGTGCCCTACATTGAGTCATAACAACACTTCTGGCTTTTTTCTGAGTAGTTTATTGGAGATAAGAGTCTTATGGGCTTTTCTGCCTGGGCTGGCTTTGAACCGTGATCCTCAGATCTCAGTCTCCTGAGTAGCTAGGATGACAGGTGGGAGCCAGAGGTACTTGGCCAGATCCACGTTTTATCCTGGCTTTTCCACTCCTGATCTGTCATGCTGGTGCTCCATCTGCCAGTCTGTCTGGTGTTTCAGGACTGTGCGCCTCACCCTGATCCATCCTCTTGGTTTCTGTAGAAAGGGGTGTTGTTCTTCACAACCTTTAGCTTCTGGCCACAGTGGATTGGCTGAGGGATGGGAAGGGTTCTTGATGCTGGGCCCATCAGGCTCCTTTCTCCTTTCTTGGTAGTTTGGCATTGGGACTCAGATTCAAGGTCAAACTAAATGCTGAATGGACTGAGATGGAAAGATGGGAATTCATTGGGAGACAAAAACAGAAAAGTGAGGCAAATGCCCAGAGAAAAGCAGAGAAACCAAGAGAAAAAAACAACTCCTGGACTCCCTACAGGGCTTCAGGCCCCAGGTCCAGTCTGATCCCGAGATGATCTTATTTTTGATTTTTTAAAATAATCTCTATTGGTTTCAGCTGGCTTTAGTGGGGTTCTGTTCCGTATAAGCAAGAGTCTCAACTGACATATAAGTAGCTGAGATCTCCCAAGAAAGGAGGTGGAGTGAGAAAAGGGCCTAGAACAGAAGCCCAAAAGCCACCAGAATGGTACTCCACCTAGGTGGAGAAGAGGGTAATGAGAGATTGGTTGTAGATTCAGGGGAGATGCTGCTGAGGCCCAGATGAGAGGTGCTGACATGGGCTCCCTGAGCAGGGTGGAACATCTTCTAGGATGACAGGGGAAGCAGTAAGAAGGGGTTTGTGCTGTGTGAGGGGATGTGAGTCCCGTTGATGTGAGGGGAGACTATCAAGGGGTGGAATCTTCCTTGAGAACAGGGATCAGAAATACTGACAGAGGGTTGGGAATGTGGCCTAGTGGTAAAGTGCTTGCCTCACATACATGTAGCCCTGGGTTCGATTCCTCAGCACCACATATACAGAAAATCTGGAAGTGGTGCTATGGCTCAAGAGGTAGAGTGCTAGCCTTAAGTAAAAAGAAGCCAGGGACAGTGCTCAGGCCCTGAGTTCCAAGCCCCAGGACTGGCAAAGAGAGAGAGAGAGAGAGAGAGAGAGAGAGAGAGAGAGAGAGAGAGAGAGAGAGAGAGAGAGAGAGAGAGAGAGAGAGAGAGAAATACTGACAGAGCAATCCAAGGGTCGGGTGCAGGATAAGAGGCCTTTGCTGTAATCCATAAGGCTGCAGTCAGTGCCCTGTCCAGCAGGGAGACCCTCACCAGCAAGTTCGAGAGCTCTAAGAAGGCAGCTGGTGGCATGAGGTGGGAAAATGGGTTCACAGTGTTGAGAATGCAGGTGAGAACAGTCCACATGGCCCAGTCAGGCAGAGGGAGAAGGTGAGGTGGAATAAATTAGAAGAAAAAAGCAGCTGGAGGACCAACGGCCCCCAGGAGGCCGGGGGCTTCCTAGTGCTGCCGCACCTCCCTTTGGGAGCAGGCACAGGTGTGGCAGGTGGATTTGGAGGGTGCCTTATTCTGTGGTAAAAGTCAGTGCTCTCAGCCTCAGCTTGTGACAGCCTGAAACAGCTCAGGCAGTGCAGGGTTCAGTCTGAGGCTAATTCTGGGGCTCAAATCTTTATCTCTGAGATGAGCATCTCTCCTGGTGAAGTAGACAGAACCCTAAGATTCCCAGAGGAACCTCAAATCCAGGCCTCTCCATTTACAGGTCAGGGAGCCATCTCACAGATTCTGGATGAATCAGAGGTGTTTTCCTTTCTCTGACGAGACCTCATCTCCTGTCATCTCAGTACATACCACTAGAGGGCAGCAAAGACTTGAGTAAGAAAATGTCAGACAAACTGCCCACCAGGGCCTGGCTTGACTCCTAGGAGGATGGTGGTAGGTGGGAATTTCTCACCTTTGCCTGCAACACCATTTGGTTCCTGGCATAGCTTTGGTAAGGCTCAGCTCTGAGGATCAGGAATCCTGATTGACTCTGACTTCTTACTCTGCCTCAGCCAGTCGTCACTCCTGGAGGTTGGGGCTGAGTTGGTGCCTGGCACAGAGCACAGAGTGGGTATGATTATGGAACCAGCATTTGGAGGTTGGGGCAGTACAGCATATTGAAAAGAGCCTGACTTTACAATCACCTGGATGGCATCTAAAATTTGGATCTTGCTATATGACATGAGCAAGACACAGCGTCTCTAAGCCGCTGGTTTGCCATTCATACTAGGAAATGTTGATACCTAACTCGAAGGAGTGTTGTGATGGTGAATCAAAATGACACAGGGATATACCCTGTACCAGAAGTCAGTGGCTTAATAAACTCACAGACTTGGGAGAAGTGGTAAATTACTGGGTGTGAATTGAGAAGGGGAAGACATGACTGTCAGAGAAGCAGACTGGATGTCATGCTCAAGGTGAATGCCTCCTTAAGAACACAGGTCTTCTGCAACCAGAGAAAGCTCCTCCCCACCAGGACTGCTGGGTCTCCTTGGGGAGTTGAAACCAAGACACACAAAACCCTTTTCCCTGCCCCTTCGGTAATGCATTTATTCAGAATCCACTAGAAGGATACCTCATCCACTCAACCTTCTCCCCACATGTACAATTTAGAAATTATCTATAAGAATATAGTATATCTGGGGTTGGGAATGTAGCCTAGTGGCAAGAGTGCTTGCCTTGTATACATGAAGCCCTGGGTTCGATTCCCCAGCCCCACATATATAGAGAACAGCCAGAAGGGGTTGGGAATATGGCCTAGTAGCAAGAGTGCTTGCCTCATATATTTGAAGCCCTGGGTTTGATTCCTCAGCACCACATATATAGAAAACAGCCAGAAGTGGTGCTGTGGCTCAAGTGGCAGAGTGCTAGACTTAAGCAAAAAGAAGCCAGGGACAGTGCTCAGGCCCTGAGTTCAAGGCCCAAGACTGGCAAAAAAAAAAAAGAATATAGAATATCTAATCTTTTCCCCCCTTAGAACAACCTAATACATGTCATATTTATACAGTAAGTTTTTTCTCTATATATGCATATATAAAGTACATTCACATACATTATAATTTCTGAACTGCTTGAGAGCAAGTTGCCTATCTGCCTATCTGCCTGCCTGCCTGTCTATCTATCTATCTGTCTCTATCTATCACCTTTTCTTTGCTTTAAATACTTGAGAAACAGGATATACTCTTATGCAAGCACAGCAGAGTTATCAATTTCAATACATTTGACATTGATACCGTGCTTTACTGACTGTTCTAGACAGAATAATAGCCTCTTAAAAGATGTTCATACCCTAAATAAATTTGTGATAATTTGATGTAGCAGCAAGAGAAAGTTAATGCTAATACATTTATAGATGCTGACTAGTCCAGTTTCGTCAACTAACCCAGTCTATTTTTTTTTTTTGTTGTTGTTGATTGTGGGGCTTGAACTAAAGGCCTACATGCTGTCTCTGAGCTCTTTTGCTCTACCACTTTGAGCCACAATGCTACTTCCAGTTATCTGGTGGTTAATAGGAGATAAGAGTTTCATGGGGACTTTCCTGCCCTGGCTGGCTTTGAACTGTGATCCTCAGAGCTCAACCTCCTGAGTAGCTAAGATTACAGGTGTGAGCCAAAAGCACCTGGCTAGACCCAGTTTTTTTTCTTTTTTATAAGAACCTTCTTCCCCCAGTTCATGACGCAGTCCTGGGTCTCATATTGTATTTAGCTATCCTATCTCTTTAGTTTCTCATAACTTGGAGCAGTTCTTTCATATTTCTTTGCTTTTTATGACAATAATGCTTTGGATTTTGATTTTGATTTGGGTATAGCCTGTGTACCTTCCTCACCTCTTCCACCCACCTCCAGCTCCCTTTTTCACTTGGTTTGTGTTGGTTGATTTTTCCCTGTGACTAGCTTCAGGTACTAGCTACATTGCTGGCTCAAACACTGTGCGAGGGGTGTGGCCTTCCCCCTTGGTAATATCAGGAAGCTCTTGATGTCCCTTTATGTCTGTCTCATTGATCATATTGATACTGACCAAGTCAGGACAGGCACTGAGTCATGGCACCATATGTAAGGTTTATTAAAGTAGGTAGCCGAGAAAGGGAAACACCACGTGGTGAGAAAAGGAGAGAAAAGTTTATTCCCAAACTGTTGTTCTGTGGCCAAGAAGATACATGGCTGGAGAAAAGGGTTGAACCACAGAAGGACCATGCCTTATCTGGGGGGGGACAGGAGATATGGCCAGGTGGATCGGATGTGAACTCAGAGAAGGGGGCACTGCCTCCAGGTGTGCCAGTTCCCTAGGTAACACATGTACTGGACACAGACTCACAAAGGTGGGGGGCATCTGCATGGAGCCCTGCCGGGAGTGGAGCTTGGAGGAAGTGGTTTAATTTTTTTTTTTTTGGCCAGTCCTGGGCCTTGGACTCAGGGCCTGAGCACTGTCCCTGGCTTCTTCCCGCTCAAGGCTAGCACTCTGCCACTTGAGCCACAGCGCCGCTTCTGGCCGTTTTCTGTATATGTGGTGCTGGGGAATCGAACCTAGGGCCTCGTGTATCCGAGGCAGGCACTCTTGCCACTAGGCTATATCCCCAGCCCCTAATTTTTTTTTTTTAATGCTGAAGCCATGGAGAATCACTCCACCAGCGTCCACTCAGCTATGCCCCACTGGATGGGAACTGGTTGAATTTGGGTTATGATTGTCACTGGGAATGCAAACCAGGAGACAAGGAATAGCTAGATCTCTGCCCTGGGGATTAAACGGCCTCCTAAGACGCTCCTAGCTTGGAGGAACAGTCATGTAGACTCATTCCTTCATGCACACAAGCCTTCATTCCACAGAGATTTACTGAGCCTCCTGTGGCCTAGGCTAGGGCACCAGGGAGCTGGCGCCTGTCTTCATGATGCTTACAGTCTAGTGGATGAGATGACTAATCAAAGGAGTCTTGTATTTCTAGCACCTACCACTGGGCTTCTCATATAACAGCTGCTTAGTGAATCAGGGCTGACAGAATGATTCACTGTCCATCACAGCGGCCTCGGTCTTGACCTAGAGGTGTTGTGTTGCTTCTGTTCCTTGAACAGGTAAAACACAAAACAAACAAACAACAATAACAAAAAAACCCAACTAAGACAGAGAGGGGAAGCAGCCCTCTGCCCACAGACAGGCAGCCCAGATCCTCCCAAGCAGAAATGGGCCAGCAAGTTGGTTTGCTCTCTGCTGGCAGCTGGAGTTTGGGCTCTTTGGGAAGGGGCGGCTCCCCACTTTCCTGCACAGCCACCTCAGTTCCCCATCCTGCTCTGAGGCCTGGGGCTTCGTGATCGGGCCTGTGGTTATTTAGCCAGCGATAATATTGGATTTCCTTTCATCTCTGAATTGCATCAAATGTCGCCGGTGACATTTAGCTGACACACAAGGAGGAGGCTGGCATTTTTAGACTGTCAGTGTGTTACAGATGTAGAAGCGGATGGTGTCGGGGCATCTGGTTTATTGTTAATTAGATGGAGCCGCCATGGCCTCTTCAGCGAGCTCGTGGAGTCCTTCCATAGCTCCTGCTCCAAACCGACTTTGACGCCCCCCCCTCCCAGAAATTAATGAGGCCTGGCCAACTTTCCAATTGCACCAGAAAACTCATTTCAGAAGTTGAGGAGGGGGTGGGGGGGAAGAGGGGGAAGAGAATGACAAAGTGAGTTGTTTTCCATCTGTGAATCTCTTTTAGATTTCAGTTATGTCTGTCTTTCTTTTTTTGAAGGGAAACAGATTTGCACAGCCATTCTTGTTAACATCAACATGGATGTATTTCACAAATATTGGGGCGATGGTTACTAGTTATCTGACCTGATCTGCTTCCTACTAGTTACCTGATCCTGTCTCTTGCTAGCCACTTCCTGAACATCTCAGATTTCCTACCTGTTAATTGGTGAGTATTAGCAGTCATACTTCAAGTGAGTTGTTGTGAGGAGTAAATGAATTAGAATACTCAGGTGTTTAGTCGAGTGCTTGGCCTGGACTGGAAGGGCACAGAAGGCACCCGGCACCTTGTCTGTCATGGCTATTATGATGAGTGCCGGTGCCAAGGAAGCGAATCTGGGGCTGTTGGGGTTTCCAGTTGCTTGGTCTTCATTCAAGTAGCTTCCAATCGGATGGAGGGCATGAATGTGTATCCATCACAACCCACCAGAGGCTAAGACTACTTTAGGATGCTTTAGGATTCTGTGATTGCAGAATTTGGAAATCCCACAGGCCCCTGCTTATGATATTCTCTGAATTGATAGGCCTTACTCATTCCATGGGTCTATGGTCCTGCGTGGTTCTTAGTGCCAAGAGACGATCTGCCGTGACAAGCACTGGCATATTCATCATCTGTTTCCCTTTCCTTCTGGACACACAGCATGATCCTCAGCTTCCCTGAAAGTTACAGGGCAGAAATGATGCCTCTTTGCTCCTTGCCTTCTTTCCTCCATTGCTGACTGATGTCTAGCACCTCAAGCTTCCATCAGGGGGGCAGAGCCACAATGTGGAAGGAGTCTGGGTCCCTGCAGGAGCATGGTGAAGGTTGTCCAGCCAGGAGCAAGAGCAGGAAGAAAACCTCCATCAGGGTAGGGCATTAAAAGAAATCACAGGATTTAGCTGATTTGCCAGTGACTCAGACATTCTTTAAGAGTTCTACACAGCGAGGAGTCTCAGGGGCTGATGGGAAGGCAGGTGGGAATATCTTTGATGGAATTTCCCTCCAGTCTCTTCCCCATCCTTTAGCTCTCTCTTTAGGCCTCCCCAGCCCTGCAGTTTGGTCATGAAGCCCCTAATACACAGGTGCAGGCTCGCCCATCCTGGCATAAACTTCGTTTTTGGCAGGCAGGGTTATATTCTTGTGGCCAGGGCCCTGGTCTCTTCTCACCCCGCAGCTAGTCTGGAAGCCTAGGCTGGGGTCTGTGTTCTTGTTGCTCTGACCCTGGGCTGGACCAGGTCTCTTACCCGCCCTTCACCTTCGCCATGGGGAGGAGCGGCTTCTCTCTCTCTCTCTTTTTTTTTTTTTTTTTGCCAGTCCTGGGCCTTGGACTCAGGGGCTGAGCACTGTCCCTGGCTTCCTTTTGCTCAAGGCTAGCACTCTGCCACTTGAACCACAGCGCCACTTCTGGCCATTTTCTGTATATGTGGTGCTGGGGAATCGAACACAGGGCTTCATGTATACGAGGCGAGCACTCTTGACACTAGGCCATATCCCCAGCCTGCGGCTTCTCTTCTTTTTTTTTTTTTTTTTTTTTTTGGCCAGTCCTGGGCCTTGGACTCAGGGCCTGAGCACTGTCCCTGGCTTCTTCCCGCTCAAGGTTAGCACTCTGCCACTTGAGCCACAGCGCCGCTTCTGGCCGTTTTCTGTATATGTGGTGCTGGGGAATCGAACCTAGGGCCTCGTGTATCCGAGGCAGGCACTCTTGCCACTAGGCTATATCCCCAGCCCACGGCGGCTTCTCTTCTTGACCCTGCTGTCTGCACTGCAGACCCTGGTGTGCTGCTGGCCTCGCCTATTCCTGGGCAAGGGGAAGTTTCTGTAATGTCTGCTAACAGTGCACTAGAAGTGTTCTCTTTTCAGTTGGCACCATCCTGGACAGATGTGCACACAGATAAGAAACTGCGCCTGCCAGAGCCTTGCTGGGGTTTGAGCAACCCAGGATTTGAACTTAAAAAACAAAACAAAACACATGACCTTAGGAACTTGGTCATTAGGCTAAAAAGGGGTGGCACCAGGGGAGAAGAGCAAAGACCCTCTCCTTGCCACCCCTCAAACCAGATTCCTCAGACTGAGGCCTGTGTGCCTCAGTTGTTGTAAAGGCAGATGCCCATTCACAGGGTTCCATCAAGATGATGAGACCACAGCACCTGAGACCTGCTCAGCTGGGGTGGCATTGGTGTTGGTGTTGGTGTTAGTGGCGGCGTTGGTGTTAGTGATGGTGTTAGTGGTGGCATTGGTGTTAGTGGTGGCATTGGTGTTAGTGGTGGCATCGGTGTTAGTGGTGGCATCGGTGTTAGTGGTGGTGTTGGTGTTAGTGGTGGTACTGGTATTAGTGATGGTACTGGTGTTAGTGGTGGCATTGGTGTTAGTGGTGGCATTGGTATTTGTTAGTGGTGGTGTTGGTGTCAGTGGTGGTGTTGGTGTTTGTTAGTGGTGACATTGGTGTTAGTGGTGGCGTTGCTTGTAGTGGTAGTGTTGGTGTTACTGGTGGCATTGGTTGTAGTGTTGGTGTTGGTGTTAGTGGTGGCATTGGTGTTAGTGGTGGCATTGGTGTTAGAGGTGACATTGGTGTTAGTGGTGGCATTGTGTTAGTGGCGTTGGTGTTACTGGTGGTGTTGGAGTTTGTTAGTGGCAGCATTGGTGTTAGTGGTGGTCTTAGTGTTAGTGGTGGCATTGGTGTTGATGATGGTGTTGGTGTTAGTGGTGGTGTTGTGTTAGTGGCATTGGTGTTGCTGATGGCGTTGGAGTTTGTTAATGGCGGCGCTGGTGTTATTGGCGGTATTGGTGTTAGTGGGGGTGTTGGTGCTAGTGTTGGCATTGGTGTCAGTGGTGTTGGTGTTAGTGGTGGTGGTGTTAGTGGTGGCGTTGGTGTTAGTGTTACTGGTGGTGTTGGAGTTAGTGGTGGTATTTGCATCCATGGTGGTGCTGGGGAGATTGACCAGGACTCAGGTTTGCTGAGGGGGACATTGGCCTTGGCCTCTGGTTACCAATGGAAAAACTTAAATTGAAGAAGTGGGGACACAGCCTGTTCTCCAAGTGTGGAAGTGTCTAGAAGAGGGAAGAACGGGGCTTCCTGGTCTGCCTTCTGAGGAGAGTGCCCTCCCCTTTTTGTGGTGGATCTGGGGTTTGAAGTCCAAGTCTGGGCACAATTCTTTTTTTTTTTTTTTCTAACTTAAGGGTAGCACTCTACCACCTGAGTCACAGAACTATTTTGGCTTTTTAGTGGTTAACTGGAGACTTTCCTGCCTGGACTGGCTTTGAACTGCTATGCTCAGATCTCGGGCACGCATCACTGACACCCAGTGCAAGTGGCACTGCTGAGTGAGGACCCTGAGTCATTTTTAAACCAGGCTTCTGGAAAACACTTGGTCCAGGAGCCTAAAGAAAATAGGCTGTACGCTTGTGGAAACCCACCGATGAGAACCTGAGCCATCTGGAGAACACTTTATCTCCAAAGCAGCAGAGGCTCAGAGAGGGTTCGTCATCTCTCCAAGGTCACACAGCCTTGACCAGCAGAACTGTGGTTGGAACAGCAGAGTGGAGAGTCAGCTGTTTCCAGGTACTTCCCTTGCTCTAGGCCAGGGTCCTCCTGGGTGATGACAGCAGCTGCAGGAGCAGAGAACCACGAGTGGCCTTCCAGCTGGCAGTGCTGGAGAGAGCAGCTGGAAGGCTCTGAATGCCACCGAACAGACATTGCAAACTTCCTCAGAGGCCCAGAGAAGGAGGCCGGGGCTGGTGGACTCATTCCCGGTCCCATAGCTGGCCATTCCCTCCAGCTGGCACAGCAGGAACGCCAGCAGATCGCACAGGCTGCTGGCTTCCCGCAGACCAGGCCGCACACGCTGGCCTCCGCTCTATGTAAATAACACAGTAAAAGCCAGGCGCTGGCTCCACACAATCCCACAGTCCCCGAGCAATTCTGCTGTCCCGCAGAGCCGGCCGCTTCGGGCACAAAGCTGTTTAGATACTAATGGATTCTACCTGCGCTGCCATCCAAACAGCAAACACCTTTGCAGCTGCATTTCAGGCGGGGGGCGGGGGTGGGGAGAGACGGAGCCGGCGGAGGTGGCATCTGTGCTGTTATTTTTAGGACACTGAGGAAGGCCTTAGAGATTCGAGCTGGTGTGGATGTGACAGAGGAGGCTTTCAGATTGAATATGAGCTCTGGAAATGGAAAGAGACCTGAGAGATGGCGAGGCTTAAATGACAGAGCCAGAGATACCAGGCTAAAGGATGTCTGTCACCTTTTACACCTCACTTTCTGAGGGATGAAATTGTTCACATCCATCTTCTGTGATGCGCTAGCAGCCTCATGGCCACGCCCAGTCGCCAGTCGCAGGCCTTTAGAACGCTCAGAGGCAGTTTCAGGTCCTCCCCCCCCCCCCCCCAGCCAAGTCCTCTCTGGAGTCCTGGGGCCCTGGCCAGCTCCTCTGCTAATCACTCATGCTCTGTATGTGAGGTGGCTTTGGTCGCACCAGGCTTTGAGCATATTGCCTGCCTTTTCCTTTCTTGGGGTTGTGGCTAAGACAGAAGACCTGTGGTGGCCCATCTCTGGTTAGAGGTGAACTTATAAATCACTTTGGGATATGAAGGAAGCACAGGAGATGGCCAAGTTGGTGTGTGGCCCGCAACTCCCCCTTCCCCCCCACCCCAATCACCAGTGCTGGCAGCTGGGCAGAGCAGGAAAGGCCCATGTTTCCCAGCAGATGGAGCCGGGCTGCTATCTCCCACTTGCCACTGGCCACTGTGAGGCTGGGGAACCCTTTATGTCTTAGAATTTCAGCTTTTTTATCTGTGGGACAGGTAAGGGGTGAAACCAAGTAAGACATGAAGTTCTAGCAACCAGCAGGTACTCTGTAATGGCTAGTTTTGTCCCTTTCCATGCAATCGGACTTAATCTGTAGTATGTTTGTGATCTTTCTTCTCTCTTCTCCCTCCCTCTCTCTGTGTTTAATGGCTAAAAAGTTGGGCTGAGGAGAAGAAAGATTTTGTGTGTGTGTGATGTATTGTTGAATCCTGTTTTCTGCCAAACATCTGACATATTGGGGCCCAGAATATTGTGGTACAGAACGTTCATTTTCTGGTTTAGAGAACCCAACCTAGGGCTTCAACACACTATGGCAAGTGCTCTAACATTGATCTACACCCCAGCATCAGACTATTTTTGACATGAACAATTTTCTCAGCTGTAGATCAAAACTGGACAGACCTGGCATGTCTTTCCAGTACCTGTGGTGGAATGTTGGCCAGTGACTCCACAGTCATTCTCCGTCATCCAAGGGACTCCCTGGTTTTGAAGGTTGTGTAAAGCCCCTGCATGGTGCTAACAATCTGGTTCCTAACAATGCTTCAAATGCAGAGAGCCTTCTGTTTCCTTAGGGAAAAGTTCTGCAGGGGTGACAAGAGGGACCAATCCTCCTCTGGTCATTGCAGTTGGGACTTGAGGAACCACAGGAGTACTCTGGAAGGAGGAGAAGGAGGAGGGAGAAGAGGAAGAGGATGAAGAGGAAGGAGAAAGAGGAGGAGGAGGAGGAGGAGGAGGAGGAGGAGGAGGAGGAGGAGGAGGAGGAGGAGTATTTGGGTCAAACCCAGAGGAATGAAGGCTGAACTTCAGCAAGGTTACCTCAGTGAAATCGGGGGATGCTGAGACATCAACCTTGGAGTCTGGCCTTGGAGCCAGTGCAGCGGCGCATGTCCCTCATCCGGGTCATAGCATCAGCTGGTGTGGCTAAGCACTTGCTGTGCTTGGCAGTCTACATCTGCATTATGAACGCCTCTCATCTCCACCAGCTCATCTCTTCACGCCCACCTTGAGGTGAGGAAGCAGAGGCCCAGTCATTTAGTGAGGGTCACACTGCACAGCAAAAGGGGACAAGAGTCCCACACCTCTCTTTCTGCCAGAAGTTAAGGACCAAGGACCGTTGCCGCGGGTTCTCTTATTGGGTATCTCCCATGAGAAAAGTGTGTTGCCCACAGATTTAGTACATGATAAAGCAAGAATGAGCCACTAATTTGGAAATCATTGTTCAGCTGGGAATGGGGAGGGGAGGGAGGAGGAAATTGCATGCAATGACAAGATGGAAAATCAGAGGTGGCTAAAATTAAGAGATATTACTCATACATCTCAGACCTACTCCCACACCTGTTTTTCTTCCTGTTTTCTTCCTTTGTTCTCCCTTCTGGTGTTTGAGTAGGGTTGGTGAGAAGAAACAGAGAATCCAGTGCTCAGAGAGATGTCTCAGCCAGCCCTGATTTGGCAGGCAGTGCCAGCACCGTGGAGCCTGTCTTTTTCTTATAAGGTTTGATTTTAACTCAACATCCCCATGCACACTATTATTTTATTTTATTTTTTGTTCTGGTCCTGAGGCTTGAACTTAGGGTCTGGGTGTTGGCCCTAAATGTTTTTTTGCTCAAAGCTAATGCTCTATCACCTGAGCCTCACTCAGCTCCACTTCTGGCTTTTTGGTGGTTCATTGGAGATGAGAGTCTCACAGATTTTCCTGCCCAGGCTGGCATCCAGTTTCAATTCTGAGATCTCAGCATCTGGAGTAGTTAGAATTATAGGTGTGAGCTACTGATGTCTGGCTCACTTATTATTATTATTATTATTATTTGCAGTACTAGAGCTCAGTGCCTCACTTGCTAGGCAAGCACTCTACTGCTTGAACCCTTCCTTGCCCCACCTTGGTCTTTTGCTTTTAATTTGTTTTTCACATAGTTTCCCAGATAGGTTCAGTTAGGTTTCATGCTAACTTTGCACAGTCTGGTCTCCATCCCTGGTCCTCCTACCTCAGCCTCCCAAGTAGCTGGCATTACAGGCATGCAATACCATACTACTTTTCTCCTTGCTTACTGAAGGCATTGGGGATCAGAAAGCGTGTCAGTGAGGATGGAGGGTGGTGGTGAGTGGAGTGGTGGTGGGTGGGAGCAGGAGGGAGTGGGAGACAGAGGGCTTGAGGAGGGGGGAAACAGGGGGCTGTAGAGCAGAGGAAGCAAGGGTGACAGGAGACTGGAGGTTGTGGGAAGGGAAGGGAGAGGAGGACAGGAGCTGTCAGATTCCCTCAGCTTCTAGAGATCTCTCAGCCTTTGGGGTTAAAAGGTGGTACTTTTCCTTCTGGTCCACGAACCACATGCCTCTGCCTCTCAAGTAGTTGGGATTGCAGGGATTGTAGTTGGGATTGACTCATGGTGTCAGACCCTGGAAACTTCTCCTGTCTTTGCACAGCAGAGGCGGTGTTCAGTGGCTGTGTGGAAGTGAATAGGATGAAAGCGCCTGCTGGTCTAGGCGGGCAGAACTTGGATCCGAGAGTGGGGATGAGGCTCAGCCTCGGCTTCTCCAGGAGGGAGGACCAGAAAGGCAGGACACTGCTGGATTCTAGACTCCGGTATATCCCTGTACAGATCCCAGCAGTGCCACCTGGGCCAATGTTAACCCTCTCTAGACCTCAGCTTCCATCAGGACTGTTGTGAGGTTCACATGCAATTATCCAGAGTATCTGGCAGGCAACGAGTTCCTTCCAGTCTCTCTCCTGGGTAAAACTGCCAGGATGACTCTGAGTGTATGATGCCACTTCTTCACACATCAGTTCCCTTCCACACCTTTTTCTTCTTTGTAGGCACTACTATGGTTTGAACTTAGAACTTTGCACTTGCCAGGCAAGTACTCTACTATATGAGTCAAATCCTAGGCCCCTTTTGCTTTTATCTTTCAAATAGGGGCTCACAGTTAAGCCTGAGTTGGCCTGGATGGTAGGTGTGTGTCACTGCACCCAGTTTTTACTGGTTGAGATAGAGGCTTGTGAAGTTCTTAAAAGCAAGCTGGCTTGCTACCACGACTACAGGCATGGGCCACTACGCCTGACCTGGCCTCAATTCCTTGATCTATAAAATGGGAATAATAATAAACTACCTCTGACCTACTGCATAAGGTCAAGATGAGGATGACACAATGGAGTATTTAAAAAATCGATCTCTACGGAAATAATAAAGAATTCAATTGATGGGACATAACCACAATGTGTGTCCCTCTTATTTAGTTTTCTGACTTATTTGTCAGTTTTGTAGTTTTCTCATATAGATTCTTTACATTTGTTTTTAGATTTACAAAGTATTTCACTTTGTGTTTCTTATGTCAAATTTCCTGTTAGTTTCTGACATGCAGAAAAGTGATTAACTTTTGTATAATTTTGTATAATAACTACAAATCTTGTAACCTTGCTGTAATTGGTTATTTGTTCAGAAGAATTCCTTCTTTTGGTCAGGGGAAGGATTGCTTTATTTTGTCAGTTCTTTCGGATTTACTACACAGATGGTCACATTATTTGTAAACAAAGAGTTTTTTGATGCCAATCTCACACTTTTTCTTGTCTTATTTTATCAACTAGGGTTTCAATGATGATGTTGAAAAGGAATGAATGAAGACAAGGATATCTGTAACTTGTTCATGATCTTACTAAGAAAACATCTACTTTCTCTTCATTAAGTATTCAGTTGTGCAATTTTTGTACATGTTCTTTAACAAGTTGAAGAAGTTACTCCCGATTCCCAGATTGAGGGTGTTTTTTTTTTTTTAATTTATTTTAAGAATGGGTGTTTGGGGCTGGGAATATGGCCTAGTGGCAAGAGTGCTTGCCTCCTATACATGAGGCTCTCAGTTCGATTCCCCAGCACCACATATATGGAAAATGGCCAGAAGGGGCGCTGTGGCTCAGGTGGCAGAGTGCTAGCCTTGAGCGGGAAGAAGCCAGGGAAGGTGCTCAGGCCCTGAGTCCAAGGCCCAGGGCTGGCCAAAAAAAAAAAAAAAAAAAAAAGAACGGGTGTTTGCTTTTTGCCAGATGCATTTTCTGCATCTACTGCTAGACTCATGTGATTTTTCTTCTTTCATTAATTGACAGGATTGGTCAGATTCATTGATTTTCATCTATTCCACAAGAAGTTAGCTGAGGACCTCCTGCATGCTTGGGGGGGGGGGCACTCTCATTGTAAACAAGATGAAGGAAGGCCCTTGGAGCTCCTGTGCTATGGAGAGGACTGACAACAGTCAACTGACATGTGGGGTAACTTCAGATTGTGCTATCACCCTGGAGATGAGAGGATGCTGAGCTGAGAAGACTGGAACTCCTTCTGCAGGTCCAGTGTCAGGGGAAGGTGTCCCTCAGACACTCCTGGCATCTGAGCTTCCTAGGGTGAGGAGAAGGAGCCAGCCACGTGACAGTCAGGGGGAGGGGGGAGGGGACATCCCAGGCCCTAGCCTAGCACTTGGTTATTTTGTCTCATTCAATCTTCACCACAGCTTTAGATAGACTTAGTGACTTCTTCTGAAGAGGAAACTAAGTCTGAGAAATTTATTTGCTTAAGAAAGTGGTAAGGATTAAACAGAATCCAAGATAGTAGACACTAGTCACAAAATACTTTGCAGGTAGTATTTTTGTGAGGAAAATAAAGGCAAAAAAATCTCAGCATTTTATCTCAGTAAGAACTGGTGGCTCTGGGGCTGGGAATATGGCCTAGTGGCAAGAGTGCTTGCCTCGTATACAGGAAGCCCTAGGTTTGATTCCTCAGCATCACATATATATATATATATATATATATATATATATATATATATATATATATATATATATAAAATGGCCAGAAGTGGTGCTGTAGCTCAAGTGGCAGAGTGCTCAGTGCACAGTGCTCAGGCCCTGAGTTCAAGGCTCAGGACTGGCAAAAAACCAAACCAAACCAAACCAAAACAACCCCAAAACAAACAAGAACTGGTGGCTCTGTCATAGGATGCATCTCATACATCATTCTCTCCTGAAGTGGGTTTTCACAACAGAGTCAGCCCATCCACATTTCTTTTTCTGGACTGGGGTTTTGGCCCGGAGGCTTTCCTGGCTTCTCCAGGCTCATTCATGTCCACCCATCTCTTATGAGCCAACACCAGCTCTACCCCTTGGGAATCTGTCCCAGAGAACTCCAGGTCCCTGTGATGCCGGGAAACTCCAGAGAGGAAAAAGAGTTTGGTCCAGGGTCACCTAGCAGGACAGGGAGGTCAGAACTGGGAGGCCAGATTCAATCTCAGGAAGAGCTCTGGCCTTGCTCCCCTGTGGGCCTGGCCTCTCTGCCTGGCCTCCTTCGCTGGAACCAGGGCTGTGGGGCAGCTTCGTGTTGCCTTCTTCAGACTTCAGCGTGTGCTCTTTCCTCTCCATGTTGCTCAGATTTCTTTCTGAGAGGAAAGAAGGATTTTTTTTTTCTCTCTGCTCACAAGAGATGACTGTTCTTGCGGCCATAGATTACTCCCGACACCTAATTATTGTATATCATCATGCCATAAAATGATGATTGGAGGTGTCAGTGTCCCAAATTTGTGCTCATAAAATACGTGTTCTTTTTGTTTGCCTCCTCTGCATTTGTCTGGGAGAAAAGACAAGCAAATTTATTCCAACTTTTCAGAGGAACTTTAAAGTACAGGAACAGAAGAAGTTTTTGAGGTGGGTGGTTTTAAAAATACCTTGCAGAGAGAGGGAGGAGGCCTCAGCCCAGCGGATTGATTCTGTGTGGCCCAGGGGGTGGGGGTGGGAGCAAGGAAGACCTCAGCAAAGACATAGTCTCCTTCCAATCTGAGTCTCTCTGTCTCTGCCTGTCTAGCAGAAGATCCTCCTTTATTCCTTTTCACCCTGACCCTTCGCCCATCACCTCTGTTCTCCCATTAGCCTCTCTAAGGGAGCAATGGAATTTAGTGGGGAAACAAGGCTCCCATCTCATCTCTGCAGCTAGCTGACCTTGGATAAGCTGTAGGGCCTCCGGAGTGTTGGTTTCATCACAATTGAAATGAGGAGTCATGAAAAGCATCTTAACTTCAACAGGCTGCTTTGAGGATTAAACAGACACCTACCTTCGAGGTAAAGCACCTGCCAGCAGAGAAGAGGGGCTCCACAAATGGCTGCCTCTCTTCTTTCCCTTTTACAAGCTCTCCTGTCTGTTCTTCCTGGAAGGGCCCGAGAATACTACAGTCACTCTTTTCCTGACCAATGGCCCCTTCTGCAAGTTTGGGTTGCAGTCACAAGGAAAGCAATCTGATTAAAGATTGGCTGATATGAAGGGATCTGACTGGGTCCATTTAGGCCTCCTCCATCTGCAGGGGGCACAATTTGGGAGGACCATGAAGTCAGCCTGCTGCCCTGTGCTCCCTGTCTTCCCTCTCAGAGGCCCCAAGCCTCGAGTCATACCCGCCACACTGCCCTGGTTCTGGCAGGACAAATATTCTCACTGGGCTTTCTGTGATCCTTTAAAATGGGCAGCGGTGTTGTGAGTCTGCTGTGTGTGAGTCTGGGCCTCCTCTAGGTCTAGATCCTGACTCAGAGCATCCTGCACGCCTCTCAGGCTTGTTCAGTGGTTGCCCTTCCCTCTAGGCAGGCATTCCCCCAGATGGTGGCTTTGTCAGCCTGCTCTCCATGGTATATCCTGGGGTCCCTGTACAGTGTATGGTGTACATCTGTGTTCAGGAAATCTGCACATCTACCTGACATCTACTGACCTGCCACCCTTCCAAACACTGTGCATTGGTCAGCTTAAAAAAAATGCCCAGGACAACCCTAACATGTGGATTTGATAACATCCCATATATAATTACAAATGAAAACACTCATTCTGGAACCAGATTACTTAGATCTTTGTCCTAGCTGGACTTATTTCCTGTGTGAACTCAAGTTTACTGAGCCTTTCTGTTCCTCAGTTGTCCTGCCCCTGGTAACTGTACCTAGTCTACAGAGCTGCTAAGCTGTTGTCTGTGTGTCACCTCCATCCATGGTTGCAAAAATTAGGACAATTCCCCCACCCCCAATCTGGCCCTAGGGCTTGAGCTCAAGGCCTGGCCACTGTCCCTGAGCTTTTGTGCTCAAGGCTAGTTCTCAACCACTTGAGCTACAGCTCCATTGCCTGCTGTTTTTTTTTTTTTTGTCATGGATTTCCTGCAGAGGCTGTTTCAAACTTTGAGCCTCAGATCTCAGCCTCTGAGTAGCTTGGATTACTGGTGTGTGTGACCAGCACCGAGTTTAGGACAGAGTATTGATCATTTACTGAAGGTCATTGAATTGTGCGGAGCCGGGACTGAAATAAATCCAGGCAGGAGGACCCCAGAATCCTAACTTCTTCCGGAAGAGGAATCGGAAGACTTGACATTCTCAACAATGGGTCTCAGAGCTCTGCCTTCTGAGACCTGCTGCTGAGAAGTGCGTCTAGGCTTCTTTTGGTCCGAAGAAGTGGGTGAGGGCTGGAACTACTGGGGTCACCCGGGCGGGGCCCCGGGAGCGCGGGGCTGCGGCTCCTCCTCCCGCCAGCAGGGGGCAGCAGAGGCCGCTGCTGGCGCCCAGGGTGGGCTGCAGGGAGCGCGGGCGGGACCCGGCAGGGAAGGACCCTTGGAGGTCATTCTCCCGCAGTTCTAGACCGCAGCCCCTGAGATCGGGTAGGCCCCACCCAAAGCCCACCCAAGGGTCGATGCAGACGGGGCAAAACCTCCCACCCCTTCCCCTCGTCCCGGGCTCTCACCCAGTGTCCATGAGGCCGGTTCGGGGGAGGGTGTGTGTGGAGCGCGCTCGGACACAGGAGGGAAGATGCTGCAGGGAGTGTGGGGTTCCCGTCCCCGGGGCCTCACTGCCGTCCTCCACGACCTCCTCCAAGGCCCGGCAGCTGTTCAAAGGGCCGTGGGATGGTGGGGAGGGCACCGGGCCCCGGGCCCCAAGCAGGAGAGGGCGGGCCTGGTTTCAGTGCGAGCCGCACGTGGCGGGTCCCTGCCCGGGGGCGCGGCGCGGAGCCGACGGCGGGGGCGGCCGGCAGGGGGCGCTGTCGCACCGCGCGCCGCTTTTCCCGCGCGTCCTCTCGCCAAGGACGGCGTGGCCGAGGCGGGCCGTGCAGGGCAGCGGCGGCCCGAGCTCGGGCCGCGCCCACGGGTGCCGTGGAGGGCGGGGACACAGTGAGGGGGTGGGGCCCGTCGAATGGGTGCGGGTCGGGTCGCCCGTGGTCCCCTGTGGCCTTCAAGCTGGTTGCTGCTTCTCCAGGCTGGCAGTGGGGGCTGGGGTGGGGGTGGGGTCCCCCAGGAGCCCCTGTGGTCCAGGCTTGAAGGGCCTGGTGACCTTGAGAGGTCATTGCTCGGTGCTGGGTTTCTGTGGCCTGGCTCTGCCTGGGGGAGTTCCGGAAGGAAGCCCGTGAGGTATTGTAAGTTGAAGATGCTTCAGGAAACCTGAAATTGGAAAGCTTTCATTGAAGAATAGCCCGGTCCCCAGGCCTCACCCAAACCATCTGTCCAGTGCCACACTCCGGTGGCACCTGCTTTAGCGGTGTTTTTACACATACACACACGCACATATATGTACACACACACATACATTCCTTCGACTTGCTTACATGTTTCAAAACAATATGCTTAGGCTGCTATTTCCAAATTCTTCAACATTAGAGCTTACCTATTGTCTTCCTGTTGGAATAAATAAGGACCGAGTTAGCTGTCTCCAGCCCCGCCTCGCCTGCCCAGTGTGTATCTGGAGCACTATTTTTAGGTAAGTCAGTGATCTGCATTCTTAGTGAGAAAATGTAGCTCTTCCTTTCCCCCAGAGTTCTATCAGAGCTGTCAGCCCCATCTTCCCCCACTTAAAGCTCTACCACCCACCCTCCAGGTCTTGAACTCCCTTTCTCCTGGGGGCTGCTTGGCTGTCTGCACGGTCCTCTTTCCTAAGCTTTCCCAACCTTGCTCCTGGTTTACCCTCCTTCTTTCAGACACTGCTGTGTTTCCTCAGAAATTGGCCAGGGGTGGTGAGGTTTGGGTCTGTGGACTTAGCTCTATTCTTTCTGCCTGGCAGTAGTGGATAATTTGGCTCAGCATAGCCTCTGGGCTGGAAATTATTCTCCTCTATAACTAGACACCGTGTCTCTCCGTTTCCCTACCAGAACTATGGCGAACAAGCTTCATGCCTTCTGAGGTGGTTTCTTTTTCATGTGTAAACTTCCCTTGCCTGGGATTTGAGGATCTCTTTATCACTGCAATACTGGAATCTGACAACATAGTGTAACTTGTTGCTGGCTTCTGTCATTCATTGTGCCAGGCCAAGGGTGGCTTTTTCCAGAGTAGATATATGTGCCCTTCAGGTCTACAAAACTTTAGTTTTTCTTTAATAATCTTCTGGAACGCTTATAATTGCCTGGAACACTTATGAGTTAGATTCTGAAACTCCAGGATTGATCTTCTGGTTTCTTGCCTTTTCTGTTTTACCCTTCTTCTTATCTTGCTCTTCTACTTTCTAGATGATTTACTTGACTCTATGTCCCAGACCTTCTATTGAATTTTTTTTTAGCAGTATCTAAGTAAAGCTTATTTATTTTTTAAAAATTTATTTACTGTCAAAGAGATGTACAGATAGGTTACAGTTTCATACTTAAGGCAGTGAATATATTTCGTATAAACTTGTTACCTCCTTCCTCATTTTTTCTCCACTTCCCCCATCCTCAATTCCCTCCCGTCCCCCCCCTACTTGTACAGTTGGTTTATAGCATATTGTCATGGAATTATTGCTGTTGATTGGTTTACCCCTTATCCTTTTCATCTCTCATACTTAATTTCTGAGAGTTCTTGCTTATTCTTGTTTTCTTTTGCCTCCACAACATAAACATGGTGTCTTTGATCTCTCTGAAGCTATGACTTGTGATTTTATTTTTAACCCTCTTATTCTCCAGTTTCCTGGCCGTGTTTGTTTGGCTCCTTATGGTTTCTCTGACTCTGTGTCCCTCCTTGTGTTGGAGGCTTTCCTAATCTTGCATAGACCTTGGTTTTTGTTCATAGTTGTCTGGCCCAGTAAGGTCTAAAAAGCCAAGGAGCATTACATGGCCTATGAAGGCAGGCCAGGCTGACTTCTCACTGAGCGCTGGAACCTTTTGGTTAGGGAGGAGCAAATATTAACACTGCTTGAAGTCCTTTCCCTAAGATTGCTCTGTTTCTCCAAGCACTAGCATGAATGTGGCTAAAAGCAGATGTGGATTCATTTCTAGCTGTGTTAGGCAAAACATGCCATCTCTCTGTGCCTCAGTTTCCTATCTGTAAATTAGACCCAGGAAGAATACTATTGTGTGGATTGCTGAGTTTATACAGCTGCTCCACAAGTTACAATAGGGTTATATCTCAACAACCCATCTTACATGGAAAACTTTGTAAGTAAAAGTGCATTTTAGGAACCTATTATATTGAACATCATGGCTTAGCAACCCAGTACACAGTAGAGAATCAGTTATTTTCCCTCATGATTATGTAGCTGATGGAAGCTCAGCATCAAGAGAGAGTATGACAGCGGGAGCCAGTGGTTCAGCCTGAAAGCTACCTGCGGATGGGAGGATGGTTATTTGAGGCCTGTCAGAGCAGAAACATTGGAGAGACTTCATCTCCATGACTCCAACTCACAGTAGGGACACATCTATCTACAGATGGGGAATATAAAATAGGTAGATTGCAGCCCAGGCATATGCCAGGGCAGGAAGGGAAATCCTTTCTCAAAAGCAACCACCATCTGGGCACCGGTGGCTCATGCCTGTAATCCTGGCTATTCAGGAGGCTGAGATCTGAGGATCACATTTCAAAGCCAGTGGGGGCAGGAAATTTTGCGAAACTCTTATTCCCAAATAGCCACCAGAAAACCAGAAGTGGCACTGTGGCTCAAGTAGTAGAGCGCTAACCTTGAGCTGAAGAGCTCAGGGACAGTGCCCAGGCCCAGAGGTCAAACGACATGACAAAAAAAAAAAAAAAAAAAAAAAAAAAAGCAACCAGCAAAATCTTGGTGTGGTGGGAAGGGAAGAGGGAGAGCAGGGGGTGGGGGCACAGGAGGATAAAGAGAGGGAGATAGGAGAGGAGAGAATGACTTCAAATTGCTAGTCCAAAAATTACAATAAAAAACCCTCTCCAAATTGCTAGTGCACTGTGGGGCATGCCCGAATGCCTTGCATCAGAAAGAGGAAGTCCCACCTGCCCTGCCTGTTTCCCAGCTCTGGGGCCACACGTGGCTGTAACACTGCAACCCGGAAAGGCGGTCCTAGTTGGCCCTGCCTGTCTTCCGGCCCCTGGGTCACTTGTGGCTATTACGGGGAACCCTGCCTCCCAGTTTTGGGACCACGTGTGGCCAAGATGGTGCGTGGTGAACCCAGAGGCGGTCTTGTGGGCTGTGACATAGAATTAGGCCGCCTCTTAGGATTGGTCCCTTGGCCCTCCCCCCTTGACGGACAGCTCCGGCCTCCCTTCACAGTCCCTAGATAGGTACGCATACACCCCTCCCTTTCCTGCCGCTCTCTGACCTATTTAAGAGCGGAGCTTATTTCAATAAAGTTGTGCACAGACAGCAGACATTCTCCGTGAGTCGTCTGATTGTCCTCTGGTGAGGCGGGGCTGGGTGCAGGCAGTCCCTCGACCCTTCTCCTTTCTTGGCCCGACCTGGTCGGGGCGAGCTTCCCCATCTCTCCCGCAGGTCAGGAGAGTGCTGGGGGCTAAAGACCCCGACAGTGCACATAGCGATCACAATTCAGAATTTGAGGTATTTTTAAAAAGTCATATATGTTCCTCCTCCTCTTCCTCGTCTTCCTCCTTTTGGTCAGTCATGGGGCTTGAACTCAGCCTGGGCACTGCCTCTGAGCTCTTCAGCTCAAGGCTAGTGCTCTATCACTTGAGCCACAGTGCCCCTTCTGGTTTTCTGGTGGATAATTGGAGATGTGTATCACAGACTTTCCTGCCTGGGCTGGCTTTGAACTGTGATCCTCAGGTCTCAGCCTCTTGGGTAGCTAGGATTACAGGAGGGAGCCACCAGCTCACTTGCTATAGTTCAGGATAGCCTAGTACTTGCTTTGTAGCACAGGTCTGCCTTGAACTCATGATCCTTCTGCTTTAGCCTTGAGAGCTGGGATTTAAAGTGCATACCACCTCTCCCCAACCCTGCGTATCACTTTTGCACCATTGTAAAGTTGAAAATTGCATCCAAGTTATTGTAAATTGGGGCCCATCTCTGTGTGTGAAGCTCTCCATGGGGCAGAAAGTGATAGGTGTGGGGTCTCTGCTATGTTCTTTACAAGTGGACATGAGTGTGGGGGTGGGAGAGTCTGACTGTTTCCTTTGTAGATTCTCAGTTAGTCCTGCCGTGTCTGGCCTCCAGTCTCCTGGCCCCCTTCCTTGCCCTGGGAGTTGCTCGCCTGTCTTTCATTTGGGACACCCTTGCCAGGGCTCACCCATCTTGGAACCAGCTCAGAGCTAGCTAGTAAAAACAACGGTTTCAAGTCAGAAATCATTAAAAAATGTACACACATTGTAAGTATTTTATTTTACCCTAAAATCTACAGATGCCTCTTCTACTTTTCTTTGAGTTAACCGGGATTCTGTAAGTGTTGCACACACACACACACACAAGTGTTGCACACACACACACACGAATACAACATTCCCTACCATTTCTAGATCAGCCTCTTTATAGTGCAGCTCAAACATACAGCACTTATGGAACAATCTGAATGCATATTCCTCCTAGATTCCTGTGATTTCCTTCCCAATCTCTTACAAGTGCTCACCTGTAACTCATCTAAACTTAAAAAAAAAAAAAAAGAACAATCTGCCTTCATGGACTCTTTCAAGCCATTCAACTTAAAAATAGCTCCCTTTTCACCATCAAATTTTATTGGTTTATTAATATTAAATTGACTCACATAATTACAAAAACAAGCACAATTGACATAAACAAGTTTGGGAATAAGCCATTGTTTCTGGGAAAGGAGATAGATTTCATTGGAGAAATTGCATGGGCATTGAGGCACACAGTCTGTCTGGCGGGGTTTTATGCCCATGGGATTGGCAAGAGAGGATGTGGGTGTGGCATTAGTGCTCATTCCATGGTGGTGGATCATCAAGGCATAGGCCGTGTTCTAGCATCTGCCACTTTGCCAGTTAGGCACCATTCACTCCTCTACCACTCTCAGTCTTACAGAAGTTTGCTGAACTCTTATCAGTTAATGACTTTTCCTTATCTCTGTCCTCATGGACTCACAGCTTCTCTTTCCTTCACTGTCTTTCTTTTTTCTTTTTGGTTATGGGGCTTGAACTCTGGGCCTAGGCTCTGTCTCTGAGGCTAGTACGACACCACACCACAGCACCACTTCTGGTTTTCTGGTGGTTAATTGGAGAAAGAGTCTCATGGACTTTCCTGTCCAGGCTGGCTTTGAACTGCCATCTTCAGATAGGTGTGAGCCATCGATGCCAGGCTTTCACTGTCATTTTTAAGGGGAGAGCTAGGAAAAGGAAACTATAAGTACGAATATTTAAGCAATCGTTTTTATCTAGACAATTCTCTCTTATTTAAGACTCTCAGCATCCAGCACGTGGCAGAGCCCATCACCATCTCCACAAAGATCACACAGTTCGAAGTGACAGAAGTAGATTTTAAGCTCAGGTCTGTCAGAGAGGCTGTATTGGATTCCCTTTTTTTTTTTGTTTGTTTGTTTGGTGCTAGTCCTGGGGTTTGAACTCAGGGATTGGGTGCTGTTCCTAAGCTTCTTTTGCTTAAAGGTAGTGCGCCACATTTCAGCCACAGAGCCAATTCAGGACTTTTCTGAGTTGTTTGTTGGCAGTAAGAGCCTCATGGACTTTTCTGCCCAAGCTGGCTTTGAATCACAATCCTTAAATCTTAGCCTCCTCAGTAGCTAGGATGACAGGTGTGAGCTACTGGCATCCAGCTGCTTTCTTGGATTCTCTGATGCTTTGTCTAGACTCCTTCTCCAAGATGGCTGCCTCTCCTGTCCCCAGCTGCTGGGAACATCTGTTGTTGGCATCTTGCTGAACATTGACCCTGGTTGAAGGAACTACCTTACCCAAGCCTGCACTTCCTCTCAGAGCACAGCCTGGCAGTGATAGAAAATCCCAGTCCTTCCCCTCATTTCAAGACATTTCTGAGGGCCTAAACCAGCCTCCAAATTCCTTGTGGGACTACCTGGGATACTGATTGCAATTCCCTCTGCTCAGTTGCAGGTGTAACTCCCAAGAACATCTTCCAGAAAGCCATGCATATAAACAACTCTTGTCTAGAGATCCCAGGATCAAGCAGAGGCCATACTCCCTGCCATTTTGCTGTCCGTTCTGAGATCCTGAGTTCCCAGGCTGTCTTGGGGCAGAACTCATCAGTAAGGTGAAGAAAAATGGCCCCGGGAAGTGATTGAGGCATCCGGGACCCATCTGGGGTTGGCATCCCTGAAGGAAGTTCAGGAATGGCGTGTTCCCTGGTGTGGCTGGAGCACAGAGGTTTGAGGCAGCGTGTGTGATGGGTGAGGAGGCTGAGGCTAAGCACATAGGCAGCGTGCATGCTGGGGTCCGGGTCCAGTGAGGAGTCATCAGTAGGGTTTATTCAGGGAAGGATGTGTCAGTGTGAGTGAGCTAGGTGAAGCTGACTTGAAGATGGATTCGAGAGGCCCAGTGGGGTGAGGGAAGGCTTTTCAATGGTGTATAAGAGAGAAGGTTTGAGGCCAGTGCAGTGAGGAAGCAGGGCTGGTTCTCAGTGAGGGGCCATTCATGATGTTGTCCCCTAGTCCTCATTTTTTCTGGTATTTTTCTAATGGGACACATACTTCATTCAATTATTACATTTACTCTGTCTCCATGTAATGTAAGCTTCACAAAGACCTAGTTTGTTTGTCTGTTTTGTTCTTTTTTGTCTGTCTAGTTCATTAATGTGTTCCTGGGGCTGGGAATATAGCCTAGTGGCAAGAGTGCTTGCCTCGTATACATGAAACCCTGGGTTCGATTCCCCAGTACCACATATATAGAAAATGGCCAGGACCGGTGCTGTAGCTCAAGTGGCAGAGTGCTAGCCTTGAGCAAGAAGAAGCCAGGGACAGTGCTCAGACCCTGAGTCCAAGGCCCAGGACTGGCAAAACAAAAACAAAAACAAAAAAAATCCCCACAAAAAAACATGAATGTGTTCTCAACAATAGCAACGTGGCTGGCACCTGGCTGGTGCTCAGCAAGTAATAACAATGGGTAGATGGGTCCTTTTGAGTATAGGAGACTAGAAGTAGGACTCAGGGATGATCCTTGACTTCTGCCTGAATCTCTGGATGGATGGTGGGGCTCCTGGAGACAAAGGTGGAAAGAGGGGCCCACATATGCAGGAGCTGAAGGGCGTGGGTAGGAGGTGCAGGAAATCCTGAGTGCTGAACACTAGCAGTTCTCATAGACTGGAATGGTTTGGTGATGGTAGGCATGATGGGTTATTCCCCAGCATGGTTGGAGGCCTTAGGGTGAAAAAGGGGGTTCCTGATTTTAAAATGCTGCTCATCTGCTACCTTGCCACCCGGTACTTATCTGAGCCTTTCAGCTTCATTGGAGGCTCTGTGAGCACCCTGTGGGAGGACTACTGATGGCTGTCACACAAACCAGGAAGGAGGGAGGACAGTCATACTTGGCAGTGAGTAGGCGCTTGGGTAATGTCTACTGTTGGTGATGATGTGGCAGAATGGCGCTCTGTAGGAGGCTCTGGGGTTGAAATTTCTGACACAACTACCATGGAGGAATAATGCTTTGGATGGGCTCAACAGTTTAAAAAGTCACATCTGCTTGCCTGTTGTTGTGGGATGCATGGCTGACTGCTGGCCTCAGGAGAGGAATCACAGGTTCAGAGAGATGAGAGTTCAGCATGGTGACACGGCCTGGGAGTGCAGGGCTGGGCTTCGCTCCAGTTTCTTCTGGTTCTATTTCCTACTTTCTCAGGTGGCTCCACCATACATGAGCTTTGCACGTGGTGAACCATGTGCTTGTCACACATGTCGAACTGGCCTGTGGGTAGAGCGAGGCAGTCACTTTTCTGGGTAGGAAGTGTGAAGGATTGGGAACTGCATGGCAGTGCTAGAATTGTTTGTTTATTTCGTTTTGATGTTTTTCTTAAATTACTCAGAGCTGAGTTTTTTTTTTTTTGGCCAGGCACTGATTTCTGCTTGAATGTTTAAATGAGAATTGTGGCGCCTCTGAGCCAACATGCACAAAACCCAGTACGTTACTGCACCTTCTAGAGTCTCTTAATGGTATCACCATCCTCCTTCTGAACTCTTGCAACCCTCTTCTACTGTTTTGTGAACTTTATTTCCCCTTGTAATTTGGAAATCTGCTTTGTCTCTGGTCTTCAAAAAGTTTTATTATGAAAAAATTCAAGCGCATTACAAATGTAGAAGAAACAACATAAAGGATGCTTGTGCACCCATGACTTAGCTTCCATATTTATGAGCCCTAGTTTCACACACCCCCTCCTGCCTGTTCTTCTTAACATGGCTTTTACTGTTATTTTCCTTACCATATATTTGGGGAAGAAATTGTAGTGCCTTTATCTTGATTTCCACATCTGGTTTTGGATGAGTGAGTCCCATGGTGTTGTTTTTTTGGATATTAGTAATAAGTCAAGAGGCCTTATCAGTCCAGATTGACTTTTTGGGTGGGGATACTTCATAGGTGATAGGTGTTGATGTGATCTTATTTCAGGAAGCACAATGTCAGTAGTTTTTGTTATTTGAAAACATTGAGGGTCATTGACAAGATCTATAAATTCTTCAGCATTTGTATATTAATGAAATTCAAATTCTGTCATTTCTTTGTTACTTTTTTTTGTTTGTTTTGGCATCACTGAGGGTTTGAACTTTGTGTTTTGTGCTTACTAGGCAGGTGCTCTATGGCTTGAGCCATGCCTCCAGCCATGGTATCTGGACTTTTAGGGAGTGACATCTCATATCTGCTTGCTAGAATCCTGTGCCTTCAAGTGTCATAGTTTAAAAAATGCCTCTTCCATGGTGTCTGGCCTCATCTCTCCCTCTATCAAATCTTCACCACTCAATATTTGTCCCTTTTTTAAAATTCTTTTACAGCATACAACCTTAGGTTTCAGTTAGGGTGAATGTATTGGTTGTCCCCACTAATCTAGAAGCTCTTAAGATCAGAGATCAAGCATTTTTGTTTCTGCATTTTCTACAATACCCTAGTATGGGACCTGGAATAATGTAGGTGTATCCATTTTATATGTGGGAAACTGAGGTTTAGCTGAATTAAGAGGTCAGTGGGTTTTTCTATAAAGCTGGGGAGCCAGGACTTACAGAACAATACAAGTTATTTTGTAGTATTATCTTTTTTTTTTTTTGTGCCAGTTCTGGGGCTTGGACTTAGGGCCTGAGCACTGTTCCTGAGCTTCTTTTTGCTCAAGGCTAGCACTCTACCTCTTTAGCCATGGTACCATTTCTGGCTTTTGTGTGTGTGTGTGTATAGTGCTGAGGAATTGAACCCAGGGCTTTGTGCATGCTAAACAAGCACTGTACCACTAAGCCACATTCCCAGCCCCTTGTTGTATTATCTTTAAGCAATTGTATAAAGGAGTTGCCATTCAACAAAGCAGTTTATGAATATAATGCTTCTTAATTAATGCCATCCCTTTCATCATTCTCTCCCATCTCTTCCAACCCTACTGCTTCCCTCAATTTTCTTAATTTTGTAAGATAAGCATTGAATCTTATGAGTGCATTCTTCCTCCTCCTCTTCCTCTTCCATTTCCCCCTTCCTCCTTTTCTTTTCCTCTCTCTCTCCTCTGTCTCTGTTCTCTCTCTCTCTCTCTCTCTCTCTCTCTCTCTCTCTCTCTCTCTCTCTCCCTGTGTTGGTCTTGGGGCTTGAACTCTGGGCCTTGGAACTGTCTCTGGGATCCTTTCGCTCAAGGCTAGCACTCTACCACTTGAGCCAAAGTGCCACGTCTGGATTTTTCTATGATTAATTGGTGATAAGAGTTTCATGGACTTTCCTGCTAGGACTAGCTTCAAACTGCAATCCTCAGAATTCAGCCTTCTGAGTAGATAGGATTATGGGTATGAGCCACCAGTACAGGGCTCTGCCTTTCTCTCTGTTGCTCTCTTTCCCTTGACTCCATCTCCCTTTGAATACCAGTTTCCTGGTGTTTATTTTGTTGGATTGTGAGTTAGCTTTTCCAAGGAGTTATACCATGTGAGCTGTCCCCTGAATCTACCATAATTTGGTGAATATACTTATGGATACCACCCTGAAGTTTTTACTTATATATTTATAAATTAACTCTATGTTCTACATATGAGAGAAAACATGTATCCTTTGTCTCTCTGGGCTTGACTTATTAACTTAACATCATTTTTTTAAGTTCCTTCCATTTCTTTTCTAGTAATGTTATATCATTCTTTCTAGTGTATGAGTAAAATTTCATTATATATATATATATATATATCACATTTTCTGGATCCATTTATCCATTGAGGGACATCTGGGCTGATTCTATACTTAATACAAGGTATTTTCTGATAAAGGATTGTATGGCTGCCACATAAAATGAGGAACCAGAGAGAAAGGTTGTGGAAGTACACAAGAGGATGAGGACTGGGGTGGGTAGATAGGGCTTCCTGGAGGAAGCAGAACTTAAGGTGAGTTTGAAGATGGGGCTATGGTTGAGTAAAGGGGAGGCACACTGGGCTGTAGTCTATAGAGAGACATGTGGGTTGGAAACACCAGACTTAAGATCTGGGCTGGACTGCAAGTCTGAGAAGCAACATGAATCTTTGGAACCAGATCTCATAGCCTGCCTTGACCTGCATGTGACTGGGCTGGCTAGAACAGAAAGCTGGGAACAGCCCTTGATGGCAACTGGGGACTCCTCTTATTTTTCAGAGGAAAGTTGATCTAAGGCTTTTTTTTTTAAATGGGCCTGGAGATTTCTGAATATTTTGAAGATGATCAAGGCTGGCCCAAGGGGTGTGGCCTTCTCCTTGTTCCCTGCCACAATCTGGGCTATTGCTCTTGATCCCTGGAGATTACTCCTTCCATGAATGGTTGAAAGCTTCCTTTCTCCTCTTAGTTCAGATGCATGGTTCAAAAGCCTGTCAGCTTCTTTCTCCAACTCGGTCTTCTCTGTTTACCTAAGGGCAGAGGGACTGCATCACTAAGAGTTGGGGCTTTGGTTTGGTTGTGCGCTAGACATCAGCTGGGGAGTTGTATAAGTTCTGACCAGAGAGCTCCACCTTGCACAGTAAAGATGCCAGATGTGTTGGTTTCTTAGGTCTGAGCAATGGATCAGACATGGTTTCCCTCTTGGGGAATCAGACAGGGATAGACAGACATATTGGAAGATACTAGGCATGGGCTATATTCTATTAGGATGGAAGTTAGATTCCTAAAAAAAAGTCTTGTGTTATAAAAATGGAATTATAGAGATAATGCTTTGATGGGGACAAAGAGGTTAGGGGCTAGAGAATTTCAGGCTTGCCATCATGAAGTTATTTTTCCTCTAGGAATGTCAATAATAAAGATGCCTTTATAGCTCTAAGTATATGGCTGTAAAACCTGAACACCCTTGAGCAAATCCAGCATTCCAGTTCCTTATGATTTTGCCCAAGAGGAACAACAGGCTCTTCCCCCTGTCACCCAGAAATGTCATCAACCCAGACTTCTCTCACCTTCTAATCACCTTAGATACCCACTGTTGGGGAGACAGGCAGAGCCCAGTTTCTCTAGGAAGCATCCCGAAGAGGTGAGGGCCCTCCCTCCCTCCTCCAGCCCTGTCCCCTTTGCTAGTGCCACAGTCTGTTGTAACTCATTGTGTTCGGCTCAGTATAAATTGTGCTCTCTAATTAAAGGATCACATTCTAAATTTAATTTGCATTTTAGAATTCTACCACAGGAGATACTCTTTCGGGATGTGAGGAGGGTAAGGTGTGTGTGGGAGTATGGAAAGGCAGGTCATGTCACAGAGTGGAACTCCATGGGCCAGTCTTTTTCCTGAGCTAGAATCCTAATTTTGCCTCTTACCAGCAATATGGCTCTGGACAAGGCTCCATGCTCTGTCTCTGAAGTGGGGAGAATAGCAATGTCCACTTCACACGATTGACTGGGGGGATGATGATTGTGAAGCTCTGATGGACAGTCTGGTACATTTCTGGCACTGAGTGAATGTTAGTGATTATGTAGTGCAGACAGCGAAGGGGTCCAGGAAGCAAAGAGGGCACTCCATGAAGACGGAGAGATGGACTGGAGATGGACTGAGAGGGTGAGTGGGAGTGGATAGGAAAACGTGGCAGAAGAGACAGACACAGCAAAGCCCTTTTGAGCTGCCTAAGGCATCTGGAATGGCAAGGCCTTGGGTTTCTACTTAACACTAGCTGCTGTAACAGATAAAATTCAGAAATACCAAAGGCTTAGCACAAGTGCAAAGTGTTTGTTCACCTAGATTTCAGTAAATGGTAGCAGGAGAGGAAACATACTTTGCACCCCACCATTATGGGGTAGTCCAGAACTATCAGGCTTTTTTTTTTTTTTTTTTTTTTTTGCCAGTTCTGGGGCTTGAACTCAGGGTCTGTGCACTGTCCCTGGCTTCTTTTTGCTCAAGGCTAGCACTCTACCAACTTGAGCCACAGCACCACTTCTGGCCTTTTCCATATATGTGGTGCTGAGGAATCAAAAACAGGGCTTCATGTATACGAGGCAAACACTCTATATTCCCAGCCTGCTATCAAGCTTTGTAGGAGTCCATATGGTTTCCAAGGCCACCCTGGGCCTTGAGGCCTCTGGTGGATGGGAAGAGTGTATTTGAATACACAGAAAGTGGAAATGACACACATCACTACATCCTCCATTTCTTTGGCTAGAACTTTGGACATGGCTGTCTGCAAAGGCACTGGTAGAATGCAGTTCAGATGTGCTTCAAGAAGGCAGGTGAAATGAACTTGGTCACTAGCTGGCTAGTCTCTGTACCAACTAAGGGGTGCACTGGCTCAAAGTGGCAGGTGTCCAATGATGAAGGCTCAGCTTCCAAATCAGTGAGCTTGACCTTGACACTGAGAGCTGTGGGGAGTCAGGGAAGAGTAGTCATCAGAGCAATGGTAGGGCTAAAAAGGTGGCAGAGATTGCTTGTCTCACTCTGGCTTTAGAGTAGAGGGGGAGAGGGAGGTGAGGATGGATGTTGATGGTTGGTGAGGTCTCAGAATGAGTATGTCAGAGACTAACCACATTTTTATTCTTCCAGGCTTCAGGGGAATCCTTTGCACGGAAGATTCAAAGTCACTTTCAACTTCTACTATTGGGTGACTTTTTCTGACTGGGCCTAAGGATCAAGGAATACCTCAAGTGATTACTCTTGCTTTTACCTACAAGTACAAATTGGAATTAGTTGCAGCATTTATTTAAAGATACAGACTTCTGGGTCCTGTCCAAATTGCCAGAATCATAATCTTTTGTGGAGTGGGGAGGGCCTTGGGAAAAGTGGTTTAAAAGCACTAGGATTGCACCTCTGTGGCAGTCCATGGAAAAGCAGCGTGGGGGAGGCCCAGCTCTTCCTTTCTTGACTCTTCTGAGAATGAGAGAAACAGGATGAGAGGGAGCCAGGTGACACTGGAGGGGCAGGGGCAAAGGGCTCAGCTTCTTCATTTGTGACACTTGGGGCAAATGGCTTTCTCTCTCCAAGCCTCGTTTCCTCATCAGGTAATGGGGATGGATGGTAACTTCTGCCTCACAAGGCTGTTAGGAAGGACAGTTTATCCCTTTCTCCATGTCTGGGGTACCTCCCATGGAGGGCAGTGGGCACTTGAGGAGCAGAGAGCACTGGTGTTTCGCTTAGATCCCCTCAGGTTCTGAAGATACAGAGTGCCCTGTGGGTGCTTGTTAGCAGGCCCTTCCTACCCAGCCATTTTCACAATCACCAGGCGAAACTTCATCCTTTGCCACTTGGGAAATGCCTCAGTCTCCTTTGAGACTTTGCCAGAGGTTCTACCAAAGGAAAGACCTTCCCAACGGCTCCTTGTGTAAGCCCCCGGGGTTACCTAGGCACTCTCTGGAGTGAACCCCCACTTGTGCCTGAGCTCTCTACTGCCCAAGGTTCTGGGTCAATCCCCAGTGGGCTGGTTGGTCCGTCCTTCTGGCTTTCTTCTAGTCTGTGATCTCAGGCCTATCACAGAGGTGATGAGGATTGATCATCGGCAGGGGTTGATGGCACCCCTGGGATGTCTTGACGTCCGTTCCCTGGCAGTGAATTGGGAAGAGGCTCTTGGGATCCTAGGCAATGGCTGGAAGCAAGTTTCTTTTCTTTTTGAAAGGCCTCCCTTTCCTTGGACGTCAACTGGAGGATGTTCGAACTTGTCTTGTAGGGTTCTGTGAAGGCTAAAAATACCATGTTTTCAGTTCCTGGAGAAGAGGAGCTGAATGCTAGCTAATTTCCTTGACGCACACTTACCTCCCTTACCAAGCAGGAGGTTCTCTGAGGCCAGGGGCTGTGTTTTTCTGCAACATAATAATTCCAGCTCACTGAGAACTTCCTATGAACTTGGTAGAACTTTCCCAGGATTAACAATTACTATTAGTTCAAAGGATTGTGTGTGGATTAAATGAGGAGGGCAATTCCATTTTTGAGATGAGGAAGAGGCTCAACTAGCTTAACTCTGCCTTTAGCTGAGTGTTAATCTCTGTGTATGGCTTTACCTGGAGGAGACATTTACATGACTGTGAAATTGTAGTTCTCAGGATGATGTTTTAGCCCCCTGCTCACAGTGTTTGTGGGGAGAGAGACCAGCATTCTTTTTTTTTTTTTGCCAGTCCTGGGGCTTGAACTCATGGCCTGGGCACTGTCCCTAAGATTCTTTTGCTCAAGGCTAGCACTCTACCACTTGAGCCACAGCACTGCTTCCAATATTTTCTGCTTGGGTGGTACTGAGGAATCGAACCCAGGGCTTCATGCATGTTAGGCAAGCTCTACCACTAAGCCACATTCCCTTGAGACCAGCATTCTTGGCCTGCCTCCTTTCCTTTCTCTGGCCTCACTGGGAGGATTTGAGTTTGCTCCTTGGCTGACATCGTGGCCCTCACAGGTCTGGGGGTGCAGGCAGGGGAACCAATCGGAGGCCTCACCTTGCTCCAAGGAGCCCAGAAGCAATCTATAGGGTGGGGGTGGGGCAAGAGTAAAGTGGACACCTGGGGAGTGGATGGAGAACAAACAGTCCATATGCGCAAAACCTCATGTCTGCCCTCCTTAGTTTCTGTTAAGGGCTTTGCTTGGCAGAGGGGTTCATTGATTCCTCTACCTCCCTCTGGCTGTGCCACTTAGTGTTTCACCCTCCCTTACATCACTTTATTATGGAGCTACCCTTGTTTTATTTAGCATATAGCACTGCACTGACCCACAGAGACCGCCCAAGGTCACACATCTGTGAGTGAAGGAAAGCTGGTGAATAGAGCACTAGACTTGGGTCAGAGCAACCCTGAATACTTCCCCCATTAGCCGGTTACCCTACATAAGTTACTTCAACTTGAGCCTCAATTTGCTCACCTTTAAAATGGGCACATTCATCATCTCTCATCTTGTAGGCTTAAATAAATGAGGAAGAAAGTCTATGTACCTTTTTTTTTTTTTTAGCATGGGGCCTGGCGAGAGTAAATATTCAAACTGGGATTCATTTGTTTTATTTTGGTTCCTACTTTTTATTCAGTGGTCCCAGCCTCCTTCCTGCTTCTCCCTTTTTTGTTCTGCAGGCTCTTTAAACCATGTGTCAGTCAGTAATGGTTCTACTACATAGTTCTTTCTGTTAGAAGCAAGTGAGTAAGAGAGAACTCCCAGGCAGATTGGACCCTTGGCAGTCCTGCAGACCTGCAGAATCCAGCTCAAAGGAAACAGGAAATTGAGCGATAGCACATGGGCTTTCATGATGTTATCTGTGGTACACAAGAACGGGGGGAGGAGAACTGAATGCATAGTCGAAGATTGGGGTTCAAGTCCTAGGTCTGCCTTTTCTTGTCTGAAAACAGGGCTGGTCCTTACCCTCTCCAGGCCTCAGTTTTCCCACCTGACAATAACAGGGCAGGCCATGGGAACTTCTGGTATTGTCAGTTCCTCATTTGATCCTAATTGCATGTTTTCTGGGAGGAGTAATACCCACTGAGAAGTACAAGTAATTCCAACTAAGAGTTCTACCTTAACCAGAATATGGCCAAGCCATGTTTTCCAGCAGATGAAGTTAAAGCCCGTGGCCCAAGATTGGAAACAAAAATCTCTTGGACTTGTTTTTCCCCCAGGCTAGCTTCAAACCCCAATCCTCAAATTCAGCCTCGTGAATAGCTAAGAATACAGGCACAAGTCACTAGCATCCAGGGGAGTATCTTTTTGTGGAAATATTTTTCCTGCCAAATGGTATAGCAGAGGACATGCAGGAATTTCTTTTTCCTGTCAAAGGTGAATGGTTTAGTCTTCAAGGAAGCAAAAGCGGTGAGACAGAATGGGGCTCTGGCTTGGTAACCTAGGAGCAGGTCCTAAAACTTACCAAGCCCTAGTTTCCTACCTCATTAGTGGGGCAGCCTCCAATACCAGTGCACATATTAAAATCAGATGTTGAGTGGGGAACATAGTTACCTTAACATGTGGTCCCCAATAAGTTCTACATTCTCACCCTAATCTTTTTGGTGGTAACTGGGAGAGGGTCAAAGGAATCATCAAAGCATTTGCTAGTTTTGTTCCTGTTTTAGACTAATGGCATGGCCAAGGTGATACTTTTGCCATTTTGTTTCTTCACATTTATTTACTAAGCCAACCTTGACCGAGTCTTGCTGTGGCTGAGTGAACCAGACCCTCTACAATATACAAAATACCTCCACCTCCACATACTTCTCTCTATCCCAGAATGGCTCCATCCGGCAGCATCCGCACAGAGAACGGTTATCGCCCCTTCCCATGACCATCCAGATAAACACACCATGCCCATTCTTTCTCCTAGTATCTCCTGCACTGTCCCTCCCTCCGGAGCCCTCCCCATCAGGCATTCTCCTCTCAGCCCACCTCCCTGCCATTCCAAACCTAGATACCACAGAGCAGCTGCCTTTCTAAAGCACAGCCCCTGTTATTCCTTTATCAGAAACCTTTCAACGGTTGCCTTCTGCCCTTTATGTGGTTTAGCAGCCCAGCCTTCAGCCTCATCCTACATCTCTTCTTCAGACCAACCCTTGCCTGCCAGTGAAGATCTGGCCGTTTCAAGCCTCCCCAGCTTTGCAGGGTGCCCTCCCTTGGCTTGGGGTTTGTCTTTCTGCCAACACCTGCTCAATTTGACCATCACCTTCTTTGTGAACTCTTTCCTGGGTTTCCCTCAGCAGAGCTGACTCCTTTTCTCAGCTGTAGAAATAGTCTGGAAGAAAGAAAATGACCACCCAGGATCACAAATGAAATGTGACACAGGTCCTTTGTTTCAGTCTGCCTGGGCTGCCATAACAGAATGCCACAGACTTGGCGGCTTAAACCATAGAAATTTATTTTCTCACAGTTCAGGAGGCTACAAGTCCAAGACCAATGTGCTGTCAGGCCTAGTTTCCGGTGAGGCCTCTCTTCCTGGCTTGCAGACAGCCTCCTTCTCCCCACCCTCTGTGGATGGATGCACACCCCTGCCATCCCTTCCTCCTGTCAGTCCTATTGGAGATTTAATGACTTCATTGACCTTTAATTATGTCCATAAAGGTCTTCCCCTCCCCCCACCCAATACAGTCACACCTGGATTAGGGTTTCAAGAAATGAACTTTGCAGACACAGTGAAGTCCATAACACCCTTTCTGTTGGAGATTAGACATCAGCACATAACATGTTTCTGAGGGAAGAGAAGGCCACGTGTGTTCTGTGGAACCAAAGAGGGGTACACAAAAGGAGGTTGATGTTGAGAGCAGGAGAAATGGAGGATTGGGTTGGATAGGGACAAGGAGAAGAGGGTCTTAGTAGCCTGGGAAAAATAGTAAAGAGGGCACAGCAGCCTGTGGGGGTGTGGGGACTGGACTGAGTAGTGAAGCCGCAGACTGAGCCATGGCAGGAGCATGGAAGGAGAGAAGGGGAGCTCAGCCTACCTTGTCATCCACAGTGTGTAGAGAATATGACTCTATCCACAGAGCAGGGGTCACTGACAGCCGCCTACTGTGTGATCACGGAACACTACCTACTGTGCAATCTCAGCACCTCTCCCTCAGTCCTCACATCATCCTTCAGAGCAGCAGTACTCCCATTATTGGAAAGTGGGGAACTTAGTTGTCTAAGCTAATTGTCCATCAGAAAGCAGAATCAGGATGAGCTCCAAGGTCCTGATCCCTAGGCCTTGGCCCTCCTTTTCTCCTTCTCCTCAGGATCAGGTCTAGGGAAAGGTAAGCGAGGTGCTTGGAAACCAGTTGCACAGTGCTAGGGAAGGGCCTCCTTTAACTTGGCGCCTTTCTTAACTCACCCTAGTCTGGATCCAGGCTGGCTTTCTTCTGCATGGTGGCCCTTTGTTCTCACTAACAGAGGTAGAGGCAGCAGGAGCAAATAGCTGCAGCTAGGCTTGGCTTGGCTCTTAACCAAGAGGGAGGCATTAAGTTAATGGCCCTACAGGTGAAATCAATCCAGTTAAAGTTATTGCCTTCTCTCCCTGCCCATTTGTAGAGCCAGCCATGCAGCATGCACTGTTCTCACTCATCTCATCTCTTTGGTTCGTGTGTCCCCAAGTCCAGGTCCAGCCAGTGGAGCATCCGGAATAGCATGAGATGAGGCATGTTGAAAGGGGATGGGAGCCCTCTCTCTGCCCCACATCTGAGGGAAACTGTTGGCAAAAGGCAGGTAATTCCAAGGATTTGTAGCTGGAACCCCGAGTTGAAGTCTTAGTTCTGTGCCCAAGTCTTGGTCTTGTCACCACTTGGTACAAGTATCTGAACCTTACACAGAGCTGCCTCACTTCCTCTGTGGATGGAGTAACACAATTGTTGCCCCCCACCTTGCACTCTGTAATGTGAAGCTGGCATGAGAGTTCTTTGAAAGCTGTTCCTTCGAATGCTGAGGCAGATTTGGAATTAACAATTTCTAGCACGTTTGCCAAATACACCTATTAGCACATAATCCTAAGAGCCATGTACCACCATTATCACCACCACCTCCACTAGCACCATCATTACCAACTCTATGTGGAAGTCCAGGAGCTTAAGTAGCAATGCCGAGGACACATAACTGCTACAATGGTAGAGTGAGTTCAAACCTTGGCATTTCAGCTCTACAGTTAGGCTGTTAACCACAGATTTTTTTCTTTGTAGTCTTTTTCTTAGGCTATCTGTCTATCTATCTATCCACCTATCATCCACCTATTATCTGTTTATGTATCTATCTATCTATTATCATAATCTATTTATTATCTATCTATCTACAGGGGTCTTACTATGAAGTACCAGCTTGATCTCAAACACGAGTTCCTTTTGTCTCTGACTCCAAGTTGAGATCAGAGTTGTGTACCATTTCTTCCTTCCTTCCTTCCATTCTTTCTTTCTTTCTTTCTCTCTCTCTTTCTTTCTTCTTTCTTTCTTTCTTCCCTCCCCTCCCTCCTTCTTGCCTACCTGTCTTCCTTCCTTCCTTCCTTCCTTCCTTCCTTCCTTCCTTCCTTCCTATCTTTCATCAGTTCTGGGGATTGAACCTAGGATCTGTTATATGTTAGGCAAGCACTCCATCACTTAGTTACATTTCCAATCCCTTTCATACTTACCTCGAAATGTTAAGAATAATTGCTTACTTACTAAGCTCCAGGTACTTTACATTTTCCTTTCTTAAAAAAGTTGAAGCATCCTGAGTCTGTAGAAATTATTTACCTACTTACTATGCAGATAAAAAATTAAGACTTAAAGAAGGAAATAGAAACTGAGCATGGTGGCTTGCACCTCTAATATTAGCATTTAGATGGTTGAGACAGAGGATTGGAAGTTTGCAACCAGTATGGGCTACAGAACAAGACTCTGAAGAAGGAGTAGAGGGAGAGAAGGAAGAGGAAGAAGATGAGGAGGAGTAAGAGCAGGTGGAAAAGGAGGAGGAAGAAGAAGAGGAGGGAGAAGGAGAAGGAGAAAAAATTACTAAGTAGAAAGTCATGATTCAAACATAGCCTTGTCTTGGTCTGAAATAATAACAATGACAATAGTGATAATGTTTATATTAGCCACAATTACCAGCTAGACACTATGCTCAGGGCTGAGATAACCTGATTTCTTTTGAAGTCCCTTCCTGGCAGAGAGCTCGCATTTCAATCTCTGGTTCTCTGGTCCCTTCAGCCCCGGCCTGTGGTGATTCACCAGGGCTGGCATTTGGAGGGCAGCTGATTCCCTCAGAGAGAGGCATTTGCTATCTGTACATTGGAAATATTTATGTATCTCAACTTAATTAGTGAACAAGTGGGGAAAAAAAAGCCATCCTGGAAAGGGAATTGCTGTTTGAAACAATTGTTTAGACAAAACACCATTTGTTCCCCACTCTTGCTCCCTGCTCCATTCCATTTTGGTAACAGATGCCTTTTGACTGGGGTTTGGAGCATGAGTTGCTGTGTGGGGTGCAGTGGGGATGGAGCTGGACCACTCTTGGTTGCCTCTGGAAGGAAATCCTGAGTCTTCTGGAGGTGTGATGTTCCCCAGTCACTCTGAAAGCACGAGGGCCTGAGGCCTCTGGTGTGGCTCTACACTGGTTGTGGGGACAGCCCTACACGCTTCTCTCACTGGCAGGAGGCCAGAGCGTGTCCCGATTGGGGCTAAGCGGAGACGGGGTAGAGCCGACGAAACCACCTGTCCCAAAGCCCCCCTTACATTTAAGAGCAGACACTGGACGCGGAGATTTCGGGGTGCCATCTGATGGACTTCCGACTTCCGTTTATTCAGAGGGAGGGCAATAGCATTTATTACAGTGATGACAGCTGGAAGGAGAGGGACTTGGGGTGGCTAGCTGGATGTTAGTGATTGGCTGATCTGGGCTGTTCGTCAAGAGTGTCACCCTAGGACCTCCCCCATTGGCTGACATCATACCCCAATAGAACCGCCCCTGGGCCCCGGTGGCACCATCTTGGAGGCAGACATGTGGATCCAAGACCGAGATGGGAGGCAGGGCTGGTCCAGAACTACTCCTTGTGGGGGAGGTTCCAGACCCGGGGGGGAAAAGGTAAGAGTGGCTAACAGCCAAGCAACCCCAGGTCTTAAAGGTATAGCCATCCCCGACACTCTGGGGTGAGGTTGATTTCTTTGGTCTGATGTTTCCAGGTAGATTCAGGTGTAGAATTGAGGTTCAGAGAGGCCCACTGACTTGCTCAACATCACTTAGCAAGATGGTGGCAGAACTAGAGCCAGAATCTCCATGTCCTCTCTCTCTCCATGGTGGCTGTGGTCTTCTGAACCAATGATGATGATGGTACCTCAGTTGGCCTTGGCACCTGGTAGCTAGCCTGGCTACCCACCCATGAGCCTTGTCAGGAATTACTAATTCTTCCAGGTCCTTTCAGGGACCCTATTATATCTGGGTGCCTAACCTGGCAAGAACACCCTCTGGTGTGGACTGATCCTAAGGAACCTTAGCTAGTTATGGGGACCAACAGAAAAGTGTTTGTATTCTGGCAGAAAAAGTGGGTCATGAGTCAAGTGTAATGGTTTTGGTCTCAGTTGTATGACTTCCTCTTGTATGCAATTAATACTTCCCTTCCTCCATTCACTAGCATGTTTTGATCTCAGACATCTCATTTACAAAATGGAGTAGTCATCTCTGTTTTCCATCCTTCATTCACAAGGGCACTGTGAGGATCAATTACAGCAAGAAATAAAAAGTCCTTGTGAACTAAAGCATGATTAAAAATATGACTGGTAATAATGGCCAACATTCACCCAGAGCTTTCCATGTGGGTATTAGTTGGAGTAATTAATGGTTTCTGCTAGAGCACATGACCCAGTGGATTAAACAACAAATATTATTCATCACTCTATAGCAAGGTGGCTCCTGGGAGTAGCTCTTTTCTAACTGGACACTCCTGTGGCCTTTCAGCCTCACTGACAGGAGCCATTACATGGTGAGTTGAGGGACTGAAGTGGAATAAATTTCCGTCTGCCTACATCCCATTGACCAGCAATTCAGACTCACAGTTTTGTGTGGGTACTAGGAAATGGAGTTGAACTGTGTGTTCTGAAGGGAACTAAATCTATTTGCTGGATACATGGTTTTATCAGCTTACAACATGCTATGTACCTTGCTAGTTTTCTGATACTCACTTTTTTTCCCCAGCACTAATGAAAGGGTGATCTGATGTCAGCATGTATATCTGTTTTTTTCCTAGAGAGAGCTGTAGCAGCAGGTGGAGCAGTTTAATACATTTTTAATTGAGTAGTTGCTATGTGCTGAGCACTGTGATACTATATGGTGTCATAAACTTTTTTTCCCTCTTTCTCATGTTAAGACTGCTTCTTTTTTTCCTCCACAGCTTTTTGTTTTTGTTGGTTGTGAGACTTGATCTCTGGGGCTTAGGGCTGTTCTTGAGCTTTTTCTACTCAAGGCTAGCACTCTACCACTTTAAGCCACAGCACCACTTTCAGTTTTCTAGTAGTTAATTGGAGATAAGAGTCTCACAACTTTCCTGCCCAGGCTGGCTTTGAATTGGGACCCTCAGATCTCAGCCTCCTGAGTAGCTAGGATTATAGGCAGGAACCACCGGCCCTTGGCATCCTCCATGGTTCTAACCATGTCTAGTATTCAGGGTTCAGGTGCAGACCTTTCTGTTATGGCTGTTCTTCCTATTTAGCTCCTCCAGAGGAACTGCTGTTTTCTGAACTTTCTTCACACAAATCTTCAGGAAATAGTTGTAAAGATGGAAGGAAATCTAAGTGGGACCCTTCCTCCTTTTTTTTCCCCCTCCCTCCCTTTTATCTTCCAAGAATTGACCCATTAAGTTTACATTTTAGGAGACTGATACAAAGTCTCCAGTTTTTTCCCCCCTGTACTATGAATTTAACTCAGGGCTTCATACTTGCAAATGACCTACCATTTGAACTGCATCCCTAGTCATATCACTTTTAGTTGGTTATAGTACTTTTGCCTTACTTGGACTTAGATTATGGTTCTGTTTCTAGCTTCTAAATTAACTGTAGCCATGGGCATGAAGCATCATTCATGACTTTTAAAAATTTGTTTTTACTTTAGATGAGATCTCACTAACTTTTGCCACTCACTGGCCTCCAGTCATGATCCTCCTTGTTCTGCCTATGGAGTATCTAAGATTACAAGTCCTCACATAATAGAGACCTAGAGTTTAGGATAACCCTTTCCCCAAAGGAAAGGGCTGACTGAAAAACTCTTGGTTTTAAAAAACAACTCTGACCTTTTTCTTCTAGTAAAAGAGGATGGAGTAGAGGTCAGAGGAGACACTCTGTTAACTCATTCTCTTATGGGAGGCAAAGGATCTCCTCCCCATCCCCCCCGCCCCAGACAAGGTAGGGAGCCCCATGGACAGTTACCCTAGCCTGGTGCTGGCAAGTCAGGGGAAGAGCATCAGGGGCAAGGACACTTCCCCACACTTTACTAAGGCCTTGAACATGCTAATAGGCCTCTGCATAGGAGTCCACAGAGTGGATGAGATGAGAGACTCATGCAGTCATGGACACCAGGTAACTGGGTTTGTGAGGCTATAACCACATGTGTCAAGTCACAGTGGAGGCCACCACTGTTTAGGGGGCTGCTCAGGGAATATCCTCAACAACAGAACTTATGTGAGGTCTCCCTCCCACCTGTAAGGAGCCCATAGAGAACAAATCAGGCCAATGGTTAGGGTATTCTGAGATAGTTCTCAAACTAGGAGTCAGCTGCTTCCTGCCTCCTCCCCCACACCTCAATTCCAGAGCCATAGAAGTGAGAGGAGGGGTGAGAAGGAAAGGAGCAGACCTCTCCCTCTACCCAAAGACAACTGCTTGAACTAGATTAAGGATTGTGGGGAAAGAGGGCAGGGAGTAACAGGTGAGGTTGGAAGAGTTTTGAATAAGAATAAATAAATAAATAGGATTGCTTCTTAAGGAACCCATATGAGACTCTTCTAATAACTGAAAGTGACTGAAAAGTTATGACCTCAGTCAGCATTTGTGTAGGCAGCCAGCTGCCCAGCAGGGAAAGGAGGGTTCAACAGAGCACAGTTGGTAGCTGTTATTGGAAAAATAAAACTATTCCAGGTTTATAACCCAGTGAGCTGAAACTCCACATTAAATCGGTTTCATACTCATCCATGTAGTCACTATTTGCTAAGCTTCTAGTCTTTGCCTGATAATACTCTTGGCATGGAGGATGCCAGGGAGCTTACCCTGGTGGGAAGACAGACAAGCAAAGAAACTAACTGTTCAATGTGATAAATGGTATGAGATAGCACAGGAGAGAACGATGGGGCATGGAGGAGAGAGAGACTTAGTCATGGTTGTGTGTGTGTCATGGAAGGGTTTTGCAGGTTTTTCTGGTGTCTTGAATCTGAGAGAAAGGTTTATGGGACAGTTGCATTAATGAGGGGCATCTGTGTGCAAAGACATAAGGGCTTGGGAAAGTACGGCACACTGGAGAAATGGAGTAGATTGAGCAATGCACAATTATTGTGTATTATGACATGCTTGTTTTCATGTTATCTCCGTTGTCCAAGAAGACTGTAAATTCCTTCAAGGAAAGGCAGTGTGACTCTCCATCCTTTGCTATGATAACCATTAGGTGTACAAATGTAATACTAAGCTTAATTTTTTTTTAACTGGAGGTAATCCAGCAGCAGTTGCACGATTGTCATGCTTGATGAATTCTGCAAAGGAGGAAGTTACACAGATTTGTACATGGCTTAGGGAGAGTCAGCCTCCTGTCTAGGCTTTAGTTTCTTCCTCTGTAACCTGATGATCTCTAAGGTTAGCTTGGAAAAAGTTTGGATTTAGAATTTGGGACACAAAAGTGTTGCTCTGGAAGTGAGGCAACTTGGTCCCTGGTTCTAGATCTGTCACCGACTGTGTGACATTTCCTTTTTCCTTCAGGCCTCACTTTCCCTAGCTATAAAATACAGTTGCATTCAGCTCCAGCCTCCTCTTCTTTCCACACTGAGTTCAGTTGACCTTGTCCTGGCCTGGTGTCCTTGCTCACTAAGGCCTTACTTTCCTGAAAATTCTTAAGATACATTTGCAAACTCTATGGGGGTAGTGGAAGGAGATTAGGGCCAGGAGAGGGTGTTTGAGAGACACAATGAATATTTATAACAGACGCTCCCACCAGAGGACACATTAAGTCTCACAGCATAACAAAACTGAATTACCATGAAATAAACTTTCTTAATTAAACCAATTAAATTTCTTCCCAGTATGTAATTTAGAAACTCTGATAAACCCTGGTTGAAAAGGTTTGTTTTAGCCTTAAGCTGGCTGAGAAAGCAGGAACATCTGGTTGGTGGTGGAAAGGCCTGTTTAGGCTGCAGGCCATGGAGGCAGCACCACGGAGCTGTCCGCGGTGCTGAAACCACCTCTGCCTCCAGAAAGGACACAGACAGGTCTGGGCCACGTAATGCTAAGGAGATGTTCTATTACAGGGCAGTGTCTTTCATTGCAGACATGGCGCACCTGTCTATTTCTTCTGCATGACAGAAGCCACTCAGAAATGAATCCCATATTTCCCCACCTCCACATATCCAGGAAAGTTTGAAAAGATGTCACAACTCTTAGGTTTATGGATTCCTAGACTTTCAGAGCTGGGAGGAGATGGGCTGGTTTAACCCCTTCATTATAAATGTAAGGAAATGGGCTTCATAGAATTAACATGTATTGACACAAGATCACAACTTGTAAGTGACAGAGATGAGACTCAAGATTGAACCTCAGATTCTAAATTTTGTGATCCTGTAGACAGTGAAGGCTTTGAGGGCAGAGGCCATGGCTGGTTCACCTTTATTACTACCTAGAACTTATTTTGGTGCCTACAACTTTTTTTTTCCCAAAAAGCTTTAAAAATTATCATACATCAATACTACAAGTGTGTTTCATTGTGAGAATTTCATGGGGTACTTGGAACAGGTCCACTTTGCTATTACATTCACTTTCTTTCTCTCTCTCTCTCTCTCTCTCTCTCTTTTTATTGGTTGTGGGCCTTGAGTTCTGGGCCTGGGCACTGTCCCTGAGCTCTGCAGCTCAAGGTTAATGCTCTACCACTTGAGTCACATAGCACTTTCCGTTTTCTGGTGGTTAATTGGAGATGTGAGTCTCATGGACTTTCCTGCCTGGGCTGGCTTTGAACTGCGATCCTCATATCTCAGCCTCCTGAGTAGCTAGGATTACAGTTATATTCACTTTCTCTACCACTCACTTTCTTTCCTCCTATTTTCAAACAGTGTTTGTTGGATTTCATTGAGATGAATGCGTGCGTGCGCATACACACACACACACATTGTATTCATTCCTTTTAACCAATGCCTTCTCATTTCCCTCTCCCTTCTATTGGTCTCCTCTAGGCAGTTCCCTCTTACCCTCATGTCCCATCATAATCATCATCATCATCATCATCATCATCATCATCATCATCATCATCATCTTAAGCCTAGGTTAATATGAATGAAAACATACAGTGTTTGTCCTTTTGAACTTGGTTTATCTTGCTCAACATGATGATCTCAAGTTCCATTCATTTTTTCCTGTGAAGGATATAAATTGAAAACTTCCACAACTCCAGTCCTATTTGTTGCATTCAGTATTTTGAGTTAAGGTCTTCTTTTTTGCCCAGGCCTGTGCCCAGACCACAACCTTCCTGTTTTATGCTTCCTGCTATAGCTGGGCTGACAGACAAATTCCACTTTTCCCAGTTTATTCTGTTGAGATGGGATCTTACAAACATAAAAAATTTCCTCCCTTGGTGGCCTAGAACTGCAGTCTTCCTGATTTCAGCCTCCCATGTAGCTCAGATGGCAGGTGTATGCTACCATCCCCATTAATCGAGAAGAAAGCTCATGAACATTTTGGGGGGTTAGTCTCAAGTCTTGATCCTCTCAATCTCAGCCTTTTGAGTAGGTAGGAATACGAGTATGTGACAGTATTCTTGGCAATATGTTGGAAAACCCCATTTTACCACAAAAGAAAATAAAACTCATGGGTGAGTTGTCTAAGATCACAGGGAGTGTCAGGGAAGAAGCTAGGAGTAAGATCTAGTTCTGATTCTTATCCATGAACCCACAGCTGGACTTAACATGAAGAAGGTAACAACAGAAGGATAGACTATAGCTTCTGTTCTCCAACTGCATTCCAAACATGGAGATAAGCTACACAATCCAATTTGTGAAACCTGATACAGGTACTCAGAGAGCAGGTGTTGCACTGGGATGCTGTGGTCCAAGAGCTGCTTTGAACACAATCTTATCTGAGGACAGTCCTCCCTAGGTTACTGTCTACTTATCTGTTTGTATTCCTCCTTTGCCAAAACGCTCCAGTAGTTATATTAAGCAGCTGTGTCTACACCTGTGTCCCTTTCTCCATGAAGAACCTAAAAAAGAAAGGAGAGGGGACTTATTCAACTGGGGCTTCATGGCACAACTGGATTGTTTTCGTTGGAAGCTAACTGCAAACAACCTTTTCCATATGGTGGCGAAAGAAGTTTGAAGAGTGCTAAATTGGAACACTTAAAGTGGCTCAGATAAACAGAATCCAGGATGGAGGGCTTGGCTGTGTCTTTTCTCCACAGGGACAAGATCTGGGTGTGAATATATAGACCAAATTAGAAGGAGAAAGGATCATCAGAACCAGAGCTGGCGACACATAGGAAGCACCTGCTTCCTGGGGAGCAGTTATTGGCATATGATTATCCTTTAAGGGCTGCCCAGGGCAGCCAAGGCTTCTCTTTGCTCCATCCTTGATCATGGGGTGCTGTCATTGTCTGAGTTAGTGACCATGTCCTCCCATTAGAGAGCAGGACTGTGGGCAGGACTCAGCACACAGAAGGTTTAGCATTGTGCTTAGGAGAATGGGTTCTGGAGTCAGAGTGCCTGTGTTGGAATCTCAGCCCTGCCACTCAGTAGCCTGAAGACACAACCAGTCATTCACCTTCTTTGGATCTTCTTTCCTCATCTGTAAAGTGAGATTAATAATAGTGGGAATTAAGTCAGAGATTTGTTACAGACGTTCAAAATGTAAAGTGTTTAGAGCAGTGCCTCTACAGAGTAAGCACTACACAAAGGAGTATTATTTGTTTTACTTTAAGTTGACACATAATTATTGTACATATTTGATACATATATACAATCTGTCATGATCAAATAGGGTAATTAGCATATCTATCACTACATTGTGGTGAGAACATTAAAAATCTCTTCTTGTTATTTTGAAACATACAATAAATTATTAATTATAGTCACCCTACTGTTCTATGGACTGCATATTATTATTAGGCTCCTAATTTTGTAATTTAGGCCTCTACTTGTACTAGGAACAATGATTATGCACCCGCCTTTCCTACCCTCTTCCTGTAAGCTATTGGTGAGAAGACTGCATGAAATAAGCTAGAATTATTTTTGAACTTGATATTTGTGTTCTGTGATACAGGGTCTCTTCCTTTTTTCTAATATGACACCCATTATGTGGTTAGTGCTGGAGCTGCAAGACATGAATGTTCTCTATATGGTAAGAGGGAGACTTGTACAAGGCTCATCCCAGCTGGTCTTGGCCAGTCTGTTCTGAGTGCCTGGGTGGGTGAGGAGGCTAGGGAGCACTTAGTGGAGAAGGGTGAGCAGAAAGTAGAAGAATGCTTTTCCTGGAAGGCTAGGGTAGGATAATCCCATTAGATGTGCCTTTAGGAGACAGTGTCTGAATCATACAGGTGTATTTAAAAGAAAGTAAAATATATCCTCAACCAATCTGATGAGTCCTGGAATGGCCTTTGGAGTTAGGGCCTTTAGGGTCAGTCTTCGGTACTTACTAGTTGTGTGATCTTTTAGAAGTTCATTTGTTACTTTAATACTTAGTTTCCTTTTGAAGAAAATAAGAGGCTTAAAAATCAGTCTACATTGAGATTCCACCTCATTGGCCACTATCAAGGAAACAAATAATAGATGCTGGAGGGATGTGGCCAAGGGGAACACTACTACATTGTTGGTGGGAATGTAAATTGTTTCAACCACTCTGGAAAGCAGTATGGCGGTTCCTCAAAAGACTAAACATAGAGCTTTCCTATGACCCAGAAATCCCACTCCTGGGCATTTATCCAATGGACCACAAGTAGGCCACACTAAAGTTACCAGCACAATCATGTTCGTTGTAGTATTATTTACCATAGCTAAGATATGGAACCAACCCAGATGCCCCTCAGTAGATGAATGGATCATGAAAGTGTGGTATATATACACAATGGAATCCTATGCTTCCAACAGAAAGAATGACATTGCTCCATTCATAAGTTAATGATAAGGGGCTGGGAATATGGCCTAGTGGCAAGAGTGCCTGCCTCATATACATGAGGCCCTGGGTTCGATTCCCCAGCACCACATATACAGAAAATGGCCAGAAGAGGCGCTGTGGCTCAAGTGGCAGAGTGCTAGCCTTGAGCAAGAAGAAGCCAGGGACTGTGCTCAGGCCCTGAGTCCAGTCCCCAGGACTGGCCAAAAAAAAACACACACACACAAAAAACATAAGTTAATGATAAGACTTGGAAAAATTAATGTTAAGTGAAGTAAGACAGATCCAAAGAAGCATAGGCTCCATGGTTTCCCTCATTTGTAATAATTAGGATATATGTAGGGTAGTCCTAGAGGAGGATCACAATGGCTCAATAGCAATGTATGTATGACCATATAAAATGATGCTAATAGAAATGAACTCCAAGAAAAGAGGTTGTTGTTTTTTATATTGTGTGAAGTTATTTCTTCTGTCTTTTCTTTTCTTTCTTTCTTTTTTTTTTTTTTTGGTACTGGGGATCGAACCCAGGACGTTGCACTTGTTAGGCAAGTGCTTTGCCACTGAGTTACACCCCAGCCCTTGAAGTTATTTCTTTTTTCATTCATTTCCCCCCCCCCCCACTTTGGTTTATCCCCTGTTGTCACGGTTTTTGATTTTGGTACCCCTGTGTCTTCTATATATGTTTATCTGATTTGGGGAAGGGAAGAGGAATAACAAAGTAGTGAGACAAAGGACAAAGGTTGAACCAATGCAACAATGATACTCACAAGACAATAGGTTGGAAATTAACTGTACAACTTGGGAGGGAGAAGTTGGAGGGGAAGGAAAGTGGGAGAAAATAAGGGAGAGGGTAACACTGTTTGAGAAGAAATGTCCTCATTACCTTACTTATGTAACTGTAACCCCCCTGTACAACACCTTTACAATAAAAATATCATTTTTTTCTGTATGTAAAGGAAACTCTGCTGTATATCAGCTCTAAAACAACAATAAAGTTAATTAGAAAACAATTACATTAAAAATAAATCAGTCTTTGCACATGGTACTAGTGGTTTATGCCTGTAATCCTAGCTGAAATCTTATGATCACAATTCAAAGCCAGACCAGGCAGGAAAGTACATGAGACTTTTATCTCCAGTTAATCACAAAAAAGAACAGAAGTGTTGCTGTAGCCCAAGTAGTAGAGTGCTAGCTTTTAGCAAAAGGAGCTTAGATACAGAGCCCAGGCCCAGAGTTCAAGGACCAACACCACCACCACCAACCAACCAACCAACCAAAATCACTCTTTGCAAAGAAATGAAAAGAAAAAATATCAGCATTCTTAAGCTAAGGCAGATTCTCAGGCCTTCTTTTGCTCATTGGGCCCAGGGATTGGTGCTTCTGCAACTAACCAGGGAATTGTGACACCTAAATAGCACTCTGTGCAAGGACGACTTCTTCCTGCCTTTAATGCATTATTAGTTTATATGCTCTTTAAGGTTAAGTTCCATGTCTAAACATATTAGGTTTTTCTAAAGTGCTTCAGTGATCCCTTGTAGGCTCTTTTTTTTTTCTCTTTCAAGTCTGTCAGTTGAGCCACAGCTCCACTCGTCGCTTTTTGGGGGTTAATTGGAGATAAGTGTTTCGTGGACTTTCCTGCCCGAGTTGGCTTTGAACCACAATCCTCAGATCTCAGCTTCCTGAGTAACCAGGATCACTGGTGTGAACTGCCAGAGGCTGGCACCCCTGGTGGTTTGGAAGGGAACATTCTATCTATCTTCTTACTCTGTCTTCAGTGCCAGCTCTCAGCTCTGTCTCTGGACTTGTCTCTCATGCTACCATCCTCTCCCACTTGGCACAAACCAGAACTGTGTGTAGCATTCGTATTTCTGACATCTATACTTTGGCTCAAGTTGTTCTCTTTCTGGTATCTTCTCTCCCCATCTCCCTTTATTTTTCTTTTTCGACCTTAGTCCAGCCATAGAGATTGTGTTCTATGAGCTGCAGAGGCACTGGTGCTTGGTCCAATTCACCATTCATGGGCAGGCTGCCTTGTGTTTTAACTTCCTTGTGTTTCTCCCTTCTTTAGTCTATAAACTTTCAGAGAGCAGGTATTCATTTATGTCTTCCTAGCCCCTGCCTCAGTTAGCAGAACAAGGTAGACATCCAGCAAATGCCCAAAGACTAGTGATGCCTTAAAGAGATACTATCTCTCTTAGACATTGCTTTTCTGGTTGGTTGAACCATCTTAGGGTGAACCAAGTTTGCTGTGTGTTTTCTAGCTAGAAAACACTCTGTAGCATTCAGTCACAGTATGAAAGAAAGCTTCATGTCTAGCAGTGTTTTCATTTAATGAACAACTTATTATCCTAAAATTATCATCTATTAAGAGGTGCAACAATGGACTATTTTATAATCTGTTAGACTAGAGATAATTCATAGCTGTAATTTGAACTTGAAGGGAAAGTGTGCTCACGCTTATGGGTGCCTGTTTAGTACTTATGACATGATTAAGGGGTGTCTGTGGAGATGAGTTTATTGAGCACTTCTGGGCTCTGGAACCCCCATCCAGGGATCTTTTTCCTTTCTCATCTGCCTCTTTTTAACTAGCCCACATGGCTGCCATTAATTCTGCTTGCCAACAGCATTGTCATCTAAATAAATAATTATAATATTTCAAGTAAGGATTTCAAGACCTTGGGGACACAAGTTGACCCAGACATTAAGAGGCCTTGTGTTTCTAAGGATTCACAGAGGCAGCCATAGCTTTGCCACTAACTAAGCCAATCAGACTCCTCTCATATTAGAGGAGCCTCTAGAAACTGAAGCTGTAGGCCCTAATTGCCCATTATCCCTCTGTGGTAATGTGATACAGGGAGAAGAGCGCTGGTCAGGGAGTCAGGTAGCTTAGTATCCAGCCCCTAGTTCATCTCTTGTGTGCTAGCCCAGTGCTTCTCAAACTTGAATGTGTCTAGGAAGCACCAGAGGACTTTGATAGAATGTGAGCATTTTGGCTCAGTAAGTCCGAGGTAGCACTTGGGATTCTGCATTTTAATGACCTCCCAGATGTTACCGTGTCAGCTGATTCATAGACTACACTTTGAGGAACAAGAACTCCCGTGAACTTCCTTCTCTGAGCTCATTCTTTATATCTTCAAGATGAAAATGTTAAACATGGAGATCTCTGAGGACCTGTCCGATTCTGATTTTCTGTGAATCCATAATAAATAATAAGCATAGACTTTATATTCAATGTTGATAGCAACACTACTCCCAAATAGCCAAAATAGAGGAAACAACCCAACTGTTCATCAAGCTGGTGGAAGGATACACACACTAAGGAATGGCTCGACAACGGAAAATTACCCATCAGTAAGAAGGCTGAACTCCTGATCTATTTAACGGCATGGATGAGTCTCGAATGTATTATGCCAAGTGAAGGAAGCAAAACAATAAAATCTTCAGCTGTGTTATTTCATTTCTATGAAATTTTCAAAAAGGAAAACTTTAAGGATAGGAGTCAGGTCAGAGATTTTTCAGATCCATGCATAGGGGGAGGGTATGTGTTAAAAGGGATGTGAGAAAAATTTTTAGGGTGATGGAAAGATGGAAATGTTCTTTTCTAATTTGGTGCCAGTGCTGAGGCTTGAACCCAAGGCCTTGTGGTCTTGCTTGGCTCTTTTTGCTCAAGGCTGATGCTCTACCATATGAGCTACAACCCCACTTTTTTTTGGTAGCTAACTGGAGATGAATCTCAGACTTTCTTGACTGGGCTGTCTTCAAACTGAAATCCTCAGATCTCAGCCTCCTGAGTAGCCAGAATTACAGGTGCGAGCATCTAGTGCCCAGCTTCAAGGTGATGGAACTGTTCCATGTCATGATTGCAAAGGCAATTGTAAGAATTCATATGTTTGTAAAAGTCACTGAGGTATGCTGTGAAAATCTGTGAATTTTATGGTATATAAATTATCCTCAGGAAAGCTAACTAAAATGAAGTTAAAAAGACAAAAACAAATGGCAAACCATAGCTACTGTTTACTAAGAAGCCATGCCAAGCCAGTCATTTCATGAAGATTATTGGTAAAAGCCCTGTGAGGGAGGCTGATGCCAATACCGGCCCAGAGGACAGGTGGTAGCCTTCAAGGAGGAGGAAGGACTTGAGCTAATGGCTGGTGGTTGCAGGACCCAGGCTGCCTTTGGATAGTGGCCTTGTCCTTCAGCCCCTTTTTACAACCCCAGTGACCTCCAAAAGATGCTTTAGGGTCAGGCCACACCCCTGACTCTACCAGAGGGCTTCTACTTTCAGAGGCATTTGCGATTTTGTATTCCTTGGTTGAACATGGCTCATACTCTGGTTGGAAAATACCCCTAAAGAGAATGCCATGCTTCTCAGCAGTTTTTAATGCAATACATCATCAGTACATACTGGTTTATATGATTTTTAATGAAGAAAGAAAAAATTATTCTGGGAATGCAGCTTGTGGGAAGTGGGCATAAATGGGTTCAGGGAAATTGGGGCCTCTGTAGCAGAGATGGTACAGCCCCTCTTGGTCTTTGCCAAGTTCCAGAGAGGGGGCCCTTAGCGTTTCCAGCATGAAGGCCAAGAACCTGAGGCTCACAGGGTTGAGGAACTGCCCCGAGTCACAGCATGGTAGTGGCACAGGCTGGGCTTGCAGCCTGTTTTGTGGTTCCGGGTCCCATGTTCTTTTCCTTTTCCTTCAAGCAAGGGACACGACAGAGCCCTGTCACTGAGAAGTTTATGTGACTATAGCAGTTGATCATAGCCTTAAATGGACACTGAAAACCAAGCTCTAATTCCATGGGCTCCATGGAGTCTCAAAATCAAAGGAATTCAGCAAAGAAATGAAACAGGGAGGGCGGAAGCAGTCAGAGAAATCTCCCTGGAGGAGTCAAATCGTATGTTAGGTTAGTCATAGAAGTTGGGTACAGTTGGGGTTGGCAGAAATCTGAGAATTGTATTCATGCCTCCCTCCCCAGGAAGATCTGGATATAGTCCCTAGGGAGAAGAATTAAACCACGAAGGGAAAACAGGGAAGCTGCTAGGCAGGGACCAAGCCAAGTTGGCCACATAGGCTCCCTGATGTTCTTCCCTTCCCCCCTTGGTTCTTTCTTGGGGACCTGTTTGGAAAGGGGAGGTTACAGGAAGCAGGGAGAGGAAGGGCAGGGGAAGGATGCTTCCTGAACCTTTCCGAAAGCCTGCCCCTCAGCCTCGCCAAGGATGTCGGGTGGGTCTCCCTCTCCCAAGGCTCCAGCTGTGGCCTTGGAGCTGGTGGGTCTTCCTCAGCCACTCTTTCAACCCTGACATCACCCCACCCAGGACCAGACGACCCCTCTGGGCACCCGGGAGGCCTGTTGGCTCCAGCAGCTGGTGCAGAATTAATAATTGAGGCTTTCTCCTGAGCCTTGGGCCCCATTAGGGACCAGTCCTTCTGCAGCCTGCTATTATTGTACTCTGATCAATTAGTGGGGAAGAAATGAGGTCAGAGGGAGCAGGTGTGGGCTTGGCTTTGTTTCCAGGGATGGGGAGAGTGGGCTGGGTGGTGGTGGAGGAGGAAGAGCTGTTCTCAGGGCTTTGGGCCATGGACAGTGGACAGGAGAGCGAGACACCGTGAGCTCAGGGCTTGTAGTGTGGAGGGTTTGGCCTCACAGTTGCCAAGAGATAAAAACAGCATTTGGAAAACGTTTGTGCTCCAGGCTGCACAGGGCACTGAGATGGGCCCATTAGCCACTTAATGTCCTGGATAATGACCCTCAGCTTCCGAGAATGTCAGCTGGAAACTCAGACTCTACCAATGGTGTGGAAAGAGGCCAGCATCCTTGGCCTCATGTTCAAAGCCCTCTGCATGTAGCATAGCAAGCCTTCCCACTCTGTCTACAGCCTTCCTCTCATGCTGCTTCGTGTTTTAGTTTTCTGGACACATCCTAGGTTCTCTTATTTCCTTTCTATTGCTCAGAATGCTGTCTGTTTTAACCCCCACTCCCTGCCCCACCCATACTACTTCATCTCTGCTGGAGGAATCACTCTCTTCTGTCACATAGTGTCTCACATGTCAGCTCCTTCATGAAGCCTTCTCTTACAGCTGTTAGAAGTCTACCTTATTCCCTCCCTCCCTCTCTCCCTCCCTCCCTCCCTCCCTCCCTCCCTCCCTCCCTCCCTCCCCCTTCCTTCCTTCCTTCCTTCCTTCCTTCCTTCCTTCCTTCCTTCCTTCCTTCCTTCCTTCCTTCCTTCCTTCCTTCCTTCCTTCGCCAGTCCTGGGGCTTGAACTCAGGGCCTGAGCACTGTCCCTGGCTTCATTTGCTCAAGGCGAGCACTCTGCTACTTGAGCCACAGCACCACTTCTGGCTTTTTCTGTATATGTGGTGCTGAGGAATTGAACCCAGGGCTTCATGTATATGAGGCCAGCACTCTACCATTAGGCCATATTCCCAGACCCTGTATCTTGTTTCTGACCCTGGATTATATGGGAATCTGAGTGTGTTCTTGTCTGTCTTGGGAGCACTAGAACATCAGATTGTTGTGTCTTGTCCCTGTAGATGGCTGGCCTAGACTATATATGAGTTTTTCAGAAGACTATTATTTGCCTAACATTATTTGTGCTGGCACCCAGTAGGTTCCAGTGACAATTTTCTTTTCTTTCTTTTTTGTGTGTGCGGATACTGGAGTTTGAACTGGGCACTGTCTCAGCTTCTTCACTTAAGGTTGGTGCTCTACCACTTTGAGCCACAGCTCCATTTCTAGTGTTGTGGTGGTTAATTGGAGATATGAGTCTCAGACTTTCCTGACCTAGCTGGCTTCAAACTGCAATCCTCAGGTCTCTGCCTCCTAAGTAGTTAGGATGACAGGTGTGAGCTGTGGGCATCCAGCTCAAATGACTGTTTTTTCGACAGGCATCTACCTGCATGCATGCAGTCTACTTCCCTGTACCACCCAGGGCCCCAGAGTGTGAAAACTCATTCTCTGTCTATGCCTCAGCATTTGCTATTCCCTTTGGCTTAAGTACCCCATTGGCTTTTGTGTCTGTCAAGATCCAGCTCCAAGTCAGATGAATCTACTCTCTTAGTATCTTTTATCTTTTCTTTGAAGGCCTGATTCACTCTGTACTGTGAATAAAGTAGGCTTTTTTCCCCCCTTTGAAGACTTGGCAGAACAAATAGCTGTAGTGTAGTCTTCAAATCTAGGGCCAATCATCAAACTTTGGTATTCTAAAAATTCAAAAGAACAGGTCATGAAATGTTTCTCTTCTTCAAGTCAGAGATGCTGCTATATTGTACACCTACAGGGGACAGCATTGGCACTGTGGCCTAGCTATGTGACTCTCCAGGGCTTGCACAGTACATAAGCTTTACAATGTCACTTGCCATCCCTGATCCTGTGCTTAAGCTACAGCTGAGTCTCTGAGGTCACTGCTATAGATATCAAGCATTTATGTGAGCATGTGTGAGTCCATTTATTTACACAACAGGATTTTGTCATGAATAAGTTTTGACATTTTCTTTTCCTTTCTCTTCCTTCCCCCCTCCCTCCCTTCTCCCTTCTTCCCGTTTCTTTCTTCCTTCCCTCTTCCCTCCCTCTCTCCTTCCTTCCTTCCATCCTTTCTTTCTTCCTTCTTCCTTCCCTCTATCCTCCCTCCTATTATTATTATGATGATGATTATGTTATTATTGTTATTTGGCATGCTGGGGTTTGAACTCAGGGCCTTGAGCTTCTGAAGCAAGTTCTCTAACTACTGAGAGGTGCCTCTAGCCCTGATTTTTGCTAGTTATTTTTCAGATAGGGTCTCAGTTCCTGTCCAGGCATGATCTGCCAGTGTTAGGCTTACCTGTAGCTAGGGCAGCAGGCACAAAGCCACCATGTCTAGTTCTTTGCTAAGAAGGATCTCTCAGACTTTGTTGCTTTCTTGACTGATGTCAGTGATCCCAACAATCTTAGCCTCCCAAGTAGCTAGGATTATAGGCATGAGCCACAGGTGCCTGACCTTCCTTTATTATTATGATGATGTTTGACAGATTCTTACTAGGTAGTCTTGGTCAGCCTTGAACTTGCAATCCTCCTAGCTCTGTCTCTCAAGTATTGGAGTTTGTTTGTTTTCTTAAAAATCTTGGAAATAATTCCTGGTCAGAACAGTTGAACCAATTCCATTTTAAAATCTATTACTATTTTTAGTACATGTATCATAATTTAATGACTCTCTTCTTAACAATGAGCTAGGTTGTTTCCTTTTTTTTTTTTTTTAAACACTGAACAACAAACATCAGTCCAGGTATGTCTTTGAACCCTTGGAACAAATTTGTCAAAGTTGAGTTGCTGAGTCAAAACGGTTTATACACTTTGAGTTTGAATGGACACAGCCAAATTTCCCTTCGAAGGCTGAGCTGCATCTTCTCAGCTGAGTAAGAGTTAGTGAGGCGCAGGCAGGAGCAGAAGTTGGTGGGGACTGACAGCCCCAAGTTTGTGTGTGGAGAATCTGAGTCACTCTTCGGCTGTGTTGTTGTGGAGCACAAAGTGGCGCATGGTACAGGGCAGGGCTCACCTGTGCAAGGCAATCCCTGGTACTCAGAGCATGGCGAGTTGGTTTAAGTCACAGAAACCAGCAAAGGAGAAGGGTCTCTCAAGACTGTTTCTTTCTTGACTGACTTTGAACAGTGATTCCAACAATCTCAGCCTCCCTAGTGGCTGGGTTTACAGGCATGAGCCCAATGATGACTTGCTGGCCAAATCTGGCTCCCTTCCTGTTTTCTGAAGTCGAATTTTACCGAAACACAGCGATACCCACTTGTCTACTGCCTTTTCTGTAATGGCAGTTAAGTGGATTCCGCAGTCTTTTGACCATACAGTTTAGAATAACGACTTTGTTGGCCCTTTATAGATTTTCAGGTCTCAGAAGGCAGATTGGCCTGATTGGCAGGCCAGGGTGGATTTCAAAGAGAAGAGGGTTATGGTCAGTTTGGAATTTTGGAAAGATCCCTCTGGTAACTGTGCAAAAAGAGAGGGCTGGGACGGTGCCGGGGGTGGGGGGGGGCTGGAAGGCCAGGAGGGAAGCTGGAGGAGGCTTCAGGGAGGAGAGGAGAGATGAGGCTGGAGTTGATAGGCACTTGAGAGGGCTCAGAGGATGGCTGAGTGTCTGAGTGGGGGAGGTGTGGAAACCAAGGATGTGTGGGGAGATGCTATTTACCCCGAACTTCTAGCTCTGGCTGCTAGTGCCAGCACTAAGGCCTGGTCCCTGGTCCCAGGGTCTCTGTTTTCTCTAGATTTAAAGTCTTTTTTATGGTGCTTGTACTCAAGGCCTGGATGCTGTTCCTGAGCTCATTTGCTCAAGGCTAGCTCTCTACCTCTTTAAGCCACAGCTCCACTTCTGGTTTTCTGGTAGCTAATTGGAGCTAATTGTCTCATGGACTTTTCTGCCTGGGATGGCTTTGAACCATGATCCTCAGATTTCAGCTTCCTCAGTTGCTAGGATTACAGGTGTGAGCCACCAGTGCCCAGCCTAGCTTTTTTTTTTTTTTTTTTAATGGTTATTGAGGTTAGAACCTCATGGCCTTGTGTATTTGCCAGACAAGTGCTCCTCTGCATGAACTCAGTTCTCTTTGCTTTAGTGATTTTTCATTATTTCATTTCATTTCATTTATGCCTGGAAGGCATGGCCATTGATATCTCTAGTTACATGTCTTATGTAGTTGGATGACATATGTGAAGCAGCACACCTAGCTTTCATTGGTTGAAATGGGGTCTTGAGAATTTCTGTCTGGGCTGGTCTTGATCCATGATCCTCTGAATCTCTGCCTCCTGAGTAGCTAGGATTATAGACATGAGCCTATAATGCCCAACCTTGTTTAACCATCAGCTAGCACCACCAAAAGTGGACCTAGTGATGTTTTATAGGACTATGCTCAAGCTTCATCTTTCCTTTTTTATAAAAATTAATTTATTTATTGTCAAAGTAATGTACAGAGGGGGTTATAGTTTCATATGTAAGGCAGTGAGTACATTTCTTATCAAACTTGTTACCTCCTCCTTCATTTTTTCCCCACCTTTCATCTTTCTTATAGCCCTAATTTGTCTTGGGTTTGATATCTAATTCATCTCTCTCCCCCTCTCCCCCAGCTCTTTTGCTTAAGGCTAGCTCTCTACCACCTCAAGCCACGGCTTCATTTCTAGTTTTCTTGTGGTTAAGTGGAAATAAGAGTCTCATGGACTTTTGTGACAGGGCAGGCTTTGAAGGTCAATCCACAGGTCTCAGACTCCTAAGTAGCTAGGATTATATGCATGAGCCACTGGTGCCGGGCTTCTTTCCTTTTCTTTCTATTTCAAAGTACCTGATCAAGGTAACTTAAATGATCTTTGAAACTGTGAGAACTTGGGTTCATGGGTTAGACCATGGTATTATTTTGCTTTTACTCAGCTTCATAAAAATAATCTCATGGGAATGATAAAAGGAGTGATATTGATCAAGATGCACTGTACTCATAAACTGACATATTTATGAGTTTATAAACTCCCTTGTAAAGGTGCTAAATATATAATTAAAAAACCTCCTGGTCATTTCCTACAAGAGAATACTTCCAGCTGGAGGAGGCGTCAAATTAGAGTCTAACTATGAGGAGCAGTTGAAGAGCTTGGAACAGTGGCTTACTGGAACTTAAAAGGGAAAAAAATCACAAGAGATTATTATTTTTAGGCTGGTCATGGGGCTTGAACTCAGAACCTGGGTCCTGTCCCTGAGCTCTTTTGCTCTAGGATAGCACTGTATCACTTTGAGCCACAGCACCACTTACAGTTTTTTGGTGGCTAATTAGAGGTAGAATCTCATAGACTTTCCTGCCAGCGCTGGCTTTGAACTGTGACCCTCGGATCTTAGCTTCTTGAATAGCTAGAATTATAGGTGCAAGCCACCAGTGCCTGGCTTCTCAAGAGATCTTATGGGTGCATCAGAATCAGCCTTCCCAGAAGTCAGTGACCCAGTCTTGCAATTCTTAGGGCCTACATCATAATAACTGTCCCCTAATGACAATAGAAGACAGACAGAAGTTGTTCAGATAAAGGCAGAAAATAAAGAAGGAACTCAGTTCAAGAGGCCTGAGGTAGTAGCAGTTCTGACTTCTAGAACCCATCAATCTAGGACATTCTCTAGTAGTTTTCAGGCTGACATGACCTGTAGTGAATCAGAGAAGAGAGAAGGAAAGGAAAAGTGAGCAAAGGACAGAGAGAATGGGGAGAAATTGATTAGGAATGAAGATGGAGAAGAGAGAATGGAGTAAGTTCCTTTGCTTAGTGGTTACAGGCAAGCTCTTTGCTGTGTCAGGAGCTCCACAGCCGTGGCCTGCTTTGGCCCTGTAGGAAGCACTTTTAACACTTTATAGGAAGTTAAGTACTTTATACAAAAATTCCTCAGAGAAGCTGGGTGCTGTCTGTTAATCCTAGCTACTTGGGAGATGAAATCTGGAGGATCACAGTTCAAAGTCCAGCTTATGCAGACAAGTTCATGAGACTCTGTCTCCAAAATAACCAGTAGATAGCAGGTCTGGAGGTACGGTTCAACCGGTACATCCCCAGCGGAGCAAACAGGAAAGCTGAACAAGGACCAGACCCTCAGTTCAAACCTCACTACCACCACAAAAAAAAAGGAGAAAAAAATCCCCCAGAGAACATGTGGCAAAAGCATGGTTTTTTCAACCAATAAAGAAGAAAAAACAAGAGCATGTGATAGAGCAAGAGCAAGTCCAGGACCCAAAGTCGGGGGAGGGGGGCAGGCAGAGAGAGAATGGAGTTCTCACAGTTCCTTTCAAGTGCACCCTTCCAATGACCTAAAACATCCCATTAAGCCTTAGCTCTTGACATTTCTACTACTGCCCAATAGTGCCAAGCCTTTCACATAAACCTCTGGGGACATTGCAAATCCAAAGAACAGCAGGAGTCAAGGAAGGACAAGTTGGCTCTCAAACCTGGGCTTCTTCCATACTCCATGAGACTGAGCGTGGGCAATTGCAGGACCAGGCAGAGGGAAGAGAGGTTAGAGAGGCAACAGGGCTGGAGGAGGCTCACAAAATCCCTAGCGCTTGCCAAACTCAGCCACTCACGCCTGAGCAGCCGGCTGATTTTTCATAAAATAAAAGAAGTCCCTGAATTGAGAAATATGTGTGTCTCCTAGATTGGATTGTGCAGTGAACAGTAGCCAGAGCGAGCAGTAATCCATCACGGCCTGGCGTTGGCGGGTGCTGCCAGCCGGAGCTCTGGTGGAATTGTTGTGAAGGTGACCTTGGAGGCAAAACAAGGGTGCAATCTGCAGCTGCCTCATGGGAGTCTGGGCATAGTGTGAGGGGAGTGGGTGACAAGTTCCCCCCTTTTCACCAGGGAGCTATTTTCCTCCCTTTCCCCCCAGCATTTTCTGTGCTGCACCACCACTAGGCTGGCAATAGCTGCCTGGGTCTGAGGAGCTGAGGACACAAGTCAGCCTAGAAAGGTTGGGAGAGCTAGAAAACCCCAAAAGCTTTCATTGGGACTCTTCTTACGGCCCCTGGGGCCCCAGGTTCAACTGTCTTTTCTTGATGGCTGAGGATACAGGAGCAGAGAATGAGCAGATGGGCCCTGGAGGGTATTTCCTACTAGAGAAGACCCCAGAGAAGACCACAGGCTTAAGGAGTTTGGCTCTGTAGTCCATCAGACTTGATTTCAAGTTTTAGCTTGGCTGCCTGTCATCTATAGTTTCTTCTTCTCTTCCTCCTCCTCCTTCCTCTCCTTCCTCCTCTTCCACCTCCTCCTCCTCCTCCGCCTCCTCCTCCTCCTCTTCCTCCTCCTCCTCTTTCTCCTCCTTCTTCTTTTTTTTTTTTTTTTTTTTGCAAGTCCTGGGCTTAGACTCAGGGCCTGCTCACTGTCCCTGGCTTCTTTTTGCTCAAGGCTAGCACTCTGCCACTTGAACCACAGCGCCTCTTCTGACCTTTTCTGTTTATGTGGTACTGAGGAATCGAACTCAGGGCTTCATGCATGTGAGGCAAGCACTCTATTGCTAAGCCACATTCCCAGCCCCTCATTTCTGTTTAATTGAAAATGAGAGTTTCATGGACTATTCTGCCTCATCTTGCTTTGAACCACAATCCTCAGATCTCAGCCTCCTGAATAGCCAGGATTACAGGCATAGGCTAAGAGCATCTGCCTGGATCCCTAACTTATAGGCAAAGAAAGTGAGGCTCAGAGGCTTAGAACTGAAGTACTTTGTAAGAGTTAATGTGTCTACAAAGAGTTTTCTGTAGAATCTTACAGTAGACTGTTAGGGTTTTGTAAGAGGCAACACTTTTTTTTTTTTTAAGAGGCAACACTTTTTGAGTGCTGGTGATAGCAATGAAATCTTGGTAAAATTTTAGATGTTTCAACTCATTTAATCATCAATACCATTATGGCATAATTATTATATACAAGGATCTCATTTTTACAGAAAGAAGGGAGATAGAGAGGTTGAATATCTTGATAAGGTCACTTGTTGTGGAGCCAGAATCTCAACATAGACAGCATGGTTGCCCGTAGATAGGCCTCATTATTCTGCGCAGTCCCATGGATTGATTGGGCTCTGAGCTAAACACTCCTATGGATCAGCCATGTGATTGTCCCTGCCCTCACTTTATACAGGAAGAGATCAAGGCTCAGAGGAGTGAAACAATCCAGGCAAGGTTCCATAGCTAGAATAATGACATGTCTTTTCAGTCTGAGATTGGAACTGGAGCCGAGTACCTGATGCTTTGCTCATTGGCTGGCACTCTACCAATGAGCCAGACCCCCTCCCAACCTCTGAACATCATTCTTCACCATTAAACCCTAATAATCATAAGGAGATGGGGCCACAATCATATTTTCATTTCCCACTGGGAAGTAAAGGATGAGAGGCAGATGGTTAGTGTATCATTTTGGGTGTTTTGTGTACTTTTCAGATGGAGGCAAGCACAGAGGGAGTGGAAGGCCCTCCAGTTTGCTGATCATGACAAGGAATCCCAATTTCCCTGGAGTCCCATCTACATTCTCTACCTGGTAGCTGTCCAGGTGGTGTGGGAAACTTGTGCTTAGTATGACCTGCTTTATCTCTAAAGTTGGTGTGATTTCTGACAAGACCAAACCTCTGCAAATCTCACTTTATTCTTTCTAAAATGCTGATGGTAGTGTCTGCATTGTGTGCATGCACACGTGTGTGTGTGTGTGTGTGTGTGTGTGTGTGTGTGTTTGGAGTGTCCTTTGCCGAGTCTGCCACACATTAGGTACTTAATCCATAGTAGCTCTAATTGTGCCAGCTGAGGGGATCTGGTAGCTGCTTTGCAACTGAAGAGCCAAAGATGAGGAGGGAGTAAGAGGTACCATCCTTGGATGAGTTACAGAATGGGCTGCTCGGAGATCAGGAAACTGAGGCCAAGGGCAGGAACTGACTTTCCCATGACCACAGCTGATTCATGACAGCTCCAGGATTCTTGCACTATAGGTCTTTCCACAGTTTCATCTCATACCATGACCTTTGGACCTCATCTTTTGTAGCTCTTCTCTGATGGGCTGAATGACAATCCAGGGATCTCCAGAGTGCTGACACAAAGAGCCACTGGTTGGAAGGCAAATAGGATTTGGAGCTACTTATCCTTTCTTTCCCAAGGTCTGAAGGTTGTGCTGGGTAAGTTAGAGAGATAGCCCTGGCATGAGGTTGTGTTGTGGGGACCCAACATTGTCATATTTGCATGAGGCTCAAATTCCTCAACTATCTAGATCTCCTCCCCCTCATATATATTTGCAGCTCCCTCAATCCAGAAGCTGAACATTCCTGCTGGATGAGTCTGGCTTAAGGTGGCTGGTGATTTTCTAAGAGATGTTACCCACTTCTATCCCCAGCATCTTACTCTGACCCATTGGCCACTCTATGTTCTGGCCCAACCCTTGTCCTCATCACCTGGGATTCTGGAGCAGCCTTGGCTTGGCCTCTGTGCCTCCCATCTGGCCCTCTCTGGCTCTCTCTTCACACTGAAGCCAGAATCTATTTTCTAGACAAATCCAGTCATGTCACTCACTCATCAAAGAATCCTTTCAGTTGTTCTCTGCCAACTGAATAAAGCTTCAGACTCCTTGAGTTGGCATGGGACTTTCAACCATCCCTGTCTGTCCCTCTTCCTACCTCACCCATGCTCTCTTGTCCCCTCCCCGTGCTGTGTACTTTTCTAGTTCCAGACTGTTGCTCACATGGTTCTTACTCCCTCTGTACTGACACACTGTTTTCTGCCTCCAAGGCCTAATGATAGTGACTTGTTCTTCCTCCACTGTCCCAAGCAGTTCCATACCAGGCCTCCATTAATGGACTCCTAGAGTGTTCTGTGTGCTGTTTTTGGCTGTTTTTGACTGGGTGCTCACTGCCGTTTACCTCTCTCTACCTGGCCAGTCAAGACTCCTGGAGGACAAGGGCTTGGGCCTCCTTCACCAATGTTTTCAGGTCTAATAGCTAGACTGTAATATTGATCCTTGATGGTTGTCAAAATCTTGACTTATTTTTATAATGGCTAGCAAATAGTAATCATTCTCTTCCAAGGATTGTTGGTCTTCTTGAGAGCTTGTTTGGAGGTTCTAGCAGGGGAGCGCAGCGACTCGTATACCCTTGACCGAAGACCGGTCCTCCTCTATCAGGGATGGAGGACGACCGAGCGCACAGCTTCGGGAGGGACGCACATGGAGCGGTGAGGGAGGAAGGGGACACCCGCCTAGCCAGCCAGATCAGCCGAATCAACCCTGGCGATCAATGGGGTGACAGTTGTCGCAGCCAGATCGCCCTCACATCCTTGTTGGTCTTCTTGTGGCCAGCAAGCCCAGGGGCCACAGTGAGCACATTAGGTCATCTCCTGACTGACCAGTGCCTTAGTCAGTCTGTTGGTAAATTTCTAATTTTACCCAGGAAAACCTTTCACTGTCCTTGCCTCTCTCCTTTTTTTTAAGTTTTTATTATAAAACTGATGTACAGATAGGTTACAGTTTCATACGTTAGGCATTGGATACATTTCTTGTACTGTTTGTTACCTTGTCCCTCATACCCCCCTCCCCCTCCCCCTTACCCTTTCCCCCCCTGAGGTGTTCAGTTCACTTACACCAAACAGTTTTGCAAGTATTGCTTTTGTAGTTGTTTGTCTTTTTTTACCCTGTGTCTCTCAATTTTGGTATTCCCTTTCACTTTCCTAGTTCTAATACCAGTATACACGGTTTCCAATATACTCAGATAAGATTACAGAGATAGTGTAGATACAATCACAGGAAGGTGATACAAGAACATCATCAATAGTAGAAGCTACAGATACACATGGCATGTTGAAAGTAGTTACAACTGTGATATAACAATCGTTTCCATAACATGGAGTTCATTTCACTTATCAACATCTTATGTCATCATAAGGGTATAGCTATTGGGCTCTTGTGATCCTCTGCTGTGACTTGCCTAAACCTGTGCTAATTATTCCCAATAAGGGAGACCATAGAGTCCATGTTTCTTTGGGTCTGGCTCACTTCACTTAGTATAATTTTTTCCAAGTCCTTCCATTTCCTTACAAATGGGGCAATGTCATTCTTTCTGATAGAGGCATAAAATTCCATTGTGTATATGTACCACATTTTCCTGATCCATTCGTCTACGGAGGGGCATGTGGGTTGGTTCCAGATTCTCGCTATGACAAATTGGGCCTCTCTCCTTTTGTACCAAGCAAATGCTCCAAGTTCCTCTCAGTTCTTGACTTCCAGCTCATGAACAATCTTGGTGGCTCTGAGGGCCTCCTGAGCCTGTCAGAGCGGCAGTGAGGGCCTCAGGTGTGAACAATCACACAGTGTCCTCATGGACTGGGGCAAGATTGCCTCCTAGACAGCTTCAGGAGCCCAGCCCTGACTGAGGGCCCCTGAGGCAGTGCAGACTGTTGTTTCCTAAAGTCATATTATCTCTCTCTCTCTCTCTCTCTCTCTCTCTCTCTCTTTTGCCAGTCCTTGAACTCAGGGCCTGAGCACTGTCCCTGGCTTCTTTTTGCTCAAGGCTAGCACTCTGTCACTTGAGCCACAGTGCCACTTCTGGCTGTTTTCTGTATATGTAGTGCTGGGGAATTGAACCCAGGGCTTCATGTATATGAGGCAAGCACTCTTGCCACTAGGCCATATCCCCAGTCCATAATGGTTTTATTTTAACTGTATTTTTTGTCTTTTTTTTTTTTTTTTGGTACTGGGAATCAAGCCTAGGACATTGCACTTGCTAGGCAAGTGCTTTACCACTGAGCTACATTCCAGCCCTATCTTCTCTTATATCCAGGTCCTTTCAGTGTCCCTTCTGCTCCTCTACGAGAAGGAAGCATGGAGGAGGTGACATCTAAGTCAGCTCATGAAGAATGGGGAGGCATTTCATAGAGGGTGAGGTGCATAGACATTCCAGGCAGAGGGAGCTGCTCAGCCCAGGCAGGAGAGTGTGAAATGGAAGATGTTTGGGGAATGTGGAGGGCTAAGGCCAGTGGTGACACTGGGAAGGTAGGTTAAGGATATGCCATTGGCCTTTAATCACTGGGTAATGGGAAGTCACTGAAGAAATATGTAGTGGAGGAGTTATATCAGCGTGTTGATGTTAGAAACCCCTAGGAGAATGGTGGAAAAGAAGTCCAGAGGGAGGCTGTAGCCATTGTTCTCCTATTGGAAGTCATTATAATAATATACAAAAAAGGTTTTTAAAGATGTGGGCCTAGAGTTATGGGGTTGAGGCTGACTCTGGGTTCCTGGCTTGAGTGACTGGTAGATGGATCTCCAGAAGTGGATGGTGCACCTGGGTAGAAGATAGCAATATTGGTTGTTGTTGTTGTTGTTGTGTTGTTGTTGTTGTTGTTGTTGTTGTTGTTTTGGCCAGTCCTGGGCTTGGACGCAGGGCTTGAGCACTGTCCCTGGCTTCTTTTTTGCTCAAGGCTAGCACTCTACCACTTGAGCCACAGTGCCACTTCTGGCTTTTTGTATATATGTGGTACTGAGGAATTGAACCCAGGACTTCTTCATGTATTTGAGGCAAGCACTCTACCACTAGGCCATATTCCCAGCTCCTGTTTTTGGATTCTGACTTAGGTGGAAAGTGGAGAGAACTCTTCCTTGGGTTGTTTCTTGTACAAGTGAGCTGAGGGGTGGGCTGTGGTAGAAAGATAAAGATCTGAGAGTTCATGGGGGAGAATAATGAAAAGAGTGATATCCATCAAGATGCATTGTGCTTATAAACTGATTCATTGAGTGGTAAACCCTTGGTATAACCATGTAAAGATAATAAATATGTAATTAAAAAAAGGATCTGAGAGTCATTGGAGGAAGAAACACTTTGGAACCATGTGAAGGGGTAAACTCCTGAGTGAGTGTTTCTGTGATACCAGGACTGGACCCCAAAGGAAGGTTGCAGAAATGCTGCTGTCAAAACATGAGCATGATTTATGCACCCAACAGCAGCCCCTCTGTGTCCCAGGCTCTGCTCTTCATGCAATGAGGGTAGCACAGAATAGGGCAGAAAACAATACCCTGTCTCACAGAAGGGCATTCTGTTGGAGAGTAGGCCAATAATTAAGTCAACGAGGTAATGTGGAGGATGGCAGTGTATGACTGTGTGACCAAGGTTTGTTAGATGGGGGTGGGGAGGGCCAGGTGGTACTGCAGTCACACATGAAGGAGATTGAATTGCAAATGTAACTTTTCAATGAAGGAGATGAGTGAGGTGGGCACATGGAGAAGAAGGTTCTTTTTTTGCTAGTCCTGGGCCTTGGACTCAGGGCCTGAGCACTGTCCCTGGCTCCTCTTTGCTCAAGGCTAACGCTCTGCCACTGGAGCCACAGCACTACTTCTGGCTGTTTTCTATATATGTGGTGTTGGGGAATCGAACCCAGGGCTTCATGTATACAAGTCAAGCACTCTTGCCACTAGGCCATATTCCCAGCCCCAAGATGGTTCTTTTCTTGACTGACCTGAGAGCCTCGAGCTTGCTAGGCGGGCATTTGTGTCCCAGCTCTTTATTTTTTCACACAGTGTGTTGGAGCTTGACTTGCTACCTTCATTTCCTTTGTAGATGGAATTACAAGAATGCACTACCATGCTTATCTCTGGAGAAGACTGTTCTAGGAAGAGGAACTAACAAGTAGAAAGGCACTGGGCAAGAGTGTGCCTGGTGTGTGGGAGGATTAGCTAGGAAGCCATGTGGCTGTCACACAAAAAAGTATTATTACTATTATGTAATTATTACATAGCTTTTGGCATCTACTACTGCTCTGTATTGCAGTGAATTTTATAGGGGTGATCCTTCATTTCTTGGTGCCTCAGTTTCCTAATCAACAAAATGAGGCTTATAGTACTTACTTAATAGTAGGATTAAAGAGGTAGATATATGTAAAGTATAGGATTTGCCATTAACTGTTATCATCCTTCTTATTTTTATTACTATTAATCATCATGATTATTTTTGCTTTGGTCATCAACATTCTCTCTCTCTCCCTCTTTTTCCCTCTCCACTCTGAGTCTCTTAGGGCCAATGACTATATGTAGTTCTTCCTTGCAGTGCAGGATCATCCCAAGACAAGGTCCAGAGTGTGGGCTGGTTATGGAGGATTTTGAATAGAAGAAAAGCAAAAAGAAAGGACAGGACATGGGAAGAGGAATCACAAGGCCCCCACTTGCCCATTTCCCTCAGGCTCCCCGGACCTGCAGAGCTGGCCTGTCTTCACATCGGTGTGTGTGCAGCCTCTGGGCCTGACAATCTATTTGTTATTAGGGTAATAAATAAACAAGTTGCTTGTCAGCATGGGGACTGGCACGAGCGCCTTAGAAGATAAATGCTGCCTCTGAAATAGACAAATATTTACCATCCTCCAGAGGAAGTTGTCAGCCCTGCTAAAGGCCTCCAGGGCTTAGAATTAAAGTGAACGCTAAGATTTTTTTTTTAAACTCTAGCAGAAAGATATCCTTGTTCTTCATAAGAAAGAACAATATTGCCGGTCCTTGAACACCTACTATGTGCAGAGGCTTTCCTGCAAATTTAGTGGTTTGGGGTCCCGATTGTGACCATCCTTTTATAGACAAGCAATCTGAGACTTGGATGACTCTTGACTTCCAACCGCCATGTTTGAACTTAACTCCCAGCCTTTGTTATACATTGAGTTTCTCCTAGTCGTTGTGTCAGGATCCTTATCTTAGTGGGAGGAACAGAAGCAGAAAGCAAACTTCTCTCCCTGTAAAGACCCTGGGATACTTTATGTTTTATGAAATAGAAGCCTGAGTGTCAGAGATGGGCTGGGAGACATTCTAGATGGAGACCACAGCCTGGCCCAACCCTAATAGCTCAGCTTGTGCTGTGTGTGTCACGTGACTTGGTACCCAGTGTACAGATCAGGAAACTAAGGCTGGGAAACTGTGACTTGTCCAATGCCTGGAATGGCAGCCCCAGGGCTTCAAGGTGGAGCATCCCCAGGCTGTACAGGTGAAATGAGTGTCTTACCTCAGTGACAGATAGCCAGGGTTCAATTTGAGTGCTGTCAATGCTTAGCTGTATGACCTTGGGCAAGGCATTGTGTTCTCTGTGCTTTCTGATTGCAACTCTGAGAAGTGGTATTGTAATAGTATATAAAAGAAAGTAGATGTAAAGTGCTTAGACTGTGTATGATATCTAGCAAATGGTAAACGCTATTATTTATTATGGGATCGCTGTTGTTTGTATGTCTGTCATTCATTCAACAAAACTTGCAAGTGCCTGAAGCAGATCCTGCCATTGCCTGCCCACTTGTGCTGGCTTTTGCCACTCTGAGGACAAAGGGAAGATCTGAGGGACCCAGGCATGAACACTATAACCCTCCCCGCCCCCCTAATTATCAGCCCTCTTTACCAGAGCAGCTCTCAGCCTTTGGTGATGAGCTGGTGGAGAGGTACCCCAATTCCCCCTTCTCCTGATGAGATATCTCAGGCAAGAGCTCTACACAGGCACCTAGAATTAGGTTCTAGTTACTGATGGCTGTAACTTGTTTAAAAATGACAAGATATTGGTGTCATGTGTTCCCCCCCACTCCATTTTACTTCTCCACATTCCCCAGGATCATCTTTGAAGTCACTACCTGCACTTGAATCTTTGCTTTAGAATCTAAGCCATGCCCTCATGTGCATCAGATCTTACAGTCTAGGGGTGATGAGGCAGACGTGGGGATGGGGAGATAAGGAGGGAGTTTCTGGTGGGTGAGCAGCATCTGCAGAGGCGTGAGTAAATTGTGCTTGATAAAGGGTGGGGATGGTCTGAGCCTGAGGCTGAGGGCCTAGCTCCTCACAATTAGACTCTGAGTTTGACTGTGATGTAGACAAGCTTAGGAAAGATTGTCCAGACAACCGCTCTAAGTTTAAATCTCAGGACTTTCTGGCAAAGGGTGAGGTATCTGTCTGATTCTTTTTTGGAAGTTTCAAAGATGCTTGCTGGCTTGAGAATGGGTTGATTAGTTGAATTTCATTAGATCACCCTGGCTACTGCTGATGAGCTCCCCTGCAGTACCTGGGAGTGGTGAAAGCCACTGAGCACCTCCCTGGAACCAATATAAGCAGGAGGCATAGCTCAGATCTAGAAATTATCTCTGCTCTCTGCCAGGAGTCAGGATCCAGTCTGACCCTGTACAAAATTTCTTTCCTCATGTCCTTTCTCTAGGAAGCACCCTTTGTGCACGTGTGCACACACATGCTCACACACACACACACATGCTTACACCCTTCTGCTCTTCTCAAGCTTCTGTAGCTCTTTTGGATGCTCACTCCTCTTGTTATCCAGTTAAGTAAACAATCTTTCTTGTACTAAAGCAGGACTGTGTAGGAGTGAGAGATGCCTCTGGATAAGAAAGTTCACACACGAACATTGGTGGCCATGTAGTAAGGGAGGTGTTACAAGAAAAGTCAGAGGGATTGTTCCAATCTGTAGAAGAGGTTGTGGAAAGCATAAAGAAACCAATTCTAAGCAAGGTTTTGAAGGATGCAGAAGAGTTGGATACTGTTCTTCCTAAGAGGATGAACATCAGGTTCTTCCAGATATTCAGCTGCTTTCCCCTAACTTGGCAGGCAGGGACTTTCAGGCTCCCATGCTTAGCCACACCTTGAATCTCCTCTTATATAGGTGGGAAGCAGGGGTCTATGAGAGATTTGGTTTGGACCACCATTCCTCCCTTTCTGAGCCATAGTCCCTGCTCCCAACATTAGAACCTTTTTCTTTTGTCATTCTTCCCCATGGTTTTACCCCTGATGTCACTGTAACTGATTTTGGTACCCTGGGTATTGTATATATGTTTATTGGAACTAAAGAAGGGAAGGAGAACATCCAAATGGAGAGACAAGAGGTAAAAGGCAAACCAATGCAACAGCAATACTTAGAAGACAATATGCAGTAAACCAACTGTACAACTCGGTGGGGGGGGGACCAGGGAGGGGGGAAGGTGGGAGGAAGTGAGGGAGGAGGTAACAAGTTTGATAAGAAATGTATTCACTGCCTTACATATGAAACTGTAACCCCTTTGTACATCACTTTGACAATAAATAAATTAACTAAAATTTTTATTTCACCCGTTTTATTTTTCTGTTGTCTTTTTCCTCTAGACTGAGATCCTTTATAGGCTTTAATTTATACAGAATATGAGATGGGTCCAGAGAGATGGAGTGAAGGGCTCTGGGTTATATAGCCAGGCACTGCCTGAATGGTCCTTGGGTCTGATCTGACTAAGGCGCAGGTTTGTTAGAGCCTCATACATGCTAGCACTGTCTAAAGCTGCCCAGTATTTTAATCAGCTAACCTGCTGCTAATCTCAGCTTCCCCTCCACTAGCATTCACAGTTTGTGATCACTTAGGATTTGTTTCTTGCCTGAACTTCATTTTTGCATTTTCCATGTAAAGTCTCAGTGAAAGGTAATTATTTCTGAGGAAAGTATGTCTATAAGGATGCTTAGTTGTCACTAAATATATTAACGTGATGTGTTCGTGGCACACTGATATCAGTTCTTTTAAGTATGTTATTCTAAGCACATGGATATGCTATTGGGCCAAAGTGGAGGGTGAAACCTATTTCCTTGTTTTGATCCTGTAATTCAGTATTTTGTCAATTGAGTTTTTGAGGCCCTCTCCATAGCCACACTAATTCTTAGTGGTAGAGTACTTGCCTAGCATACATTAGGTCCTGGGTTTGATTCCGTAGTACCACATAAAAAAGTGGAGCTGTGGCTCAAGTGGTAGAATGCTAGCCTGTCACTTGCTTTTACGATGACCAACCTTTGGTCCCTTCCGAATTGCTGTGCCATTACTCAAGTTGAAGATGAGGTTACAGAGGTGAGGAAAGAGTCTGAGAGGTCAGTCTTCTATTTCCCTGTTGCTTCTTTGTGTCCTGGGACAGATTGTTGACCTTTTCTGAGCATTTTGGAGACATCCAAGCCTCTTTGCCGTCAGCCTCACTTGATTTCAAAGCCTTAGATCTCATCTATATGACACACATCTCTTAAGCCCTGATCAAACAAGCTCACCCCACATCCCAGACACATGATCCATGCTCCCCTCCTTCCTTTTTGCACCATTAAAATCCCATGAATCTTTCAAGATCCAGAGGAGCAACTCTTCTCTGTAAAGGTTTCCTCCCAGGGGGTAAGGAAGAGTGATGGAGGCTGTGAGATTGAACTGAACATGTTGTAAACATGTGTGGAAATGTAACAATGAAATCCCCCTATGTATAACTAACGTAAGCTAATAAAAACTAAATACAGAATATAAGATGGGTCCAGAGAGCTTCTGAATAAGCAGCCCCTGTGTAATGGTTGATTTTATGTGTAAAGGGATAGCACTGGCCTTTTTGGATGAATAGGCAAGATATTCAACAGGTCGACAGCAGCTGTATTTCTGAGATTCCCCTCATGGAGTCTAATGTCCAGGTCTAAGACCATTATTCATTCTTACCCCTTGATATGTCCATCCTCCCATCTCTTCATCACCCAGTGTCTCATAGAGAAACAGCAGTTGAGTCTTGGGTTAGGTCCCAGACACCCTGGCCTTTTCCTCTAGGGAAAGGCGGACACATGAACAGAAAATAATAGAGGAAGCCAACCCTGAGAGACAAATGCTATGGCATCAAGTATTCAGGGGTCATGGGCCCCAGATCAGGAAGATCACACTTCCTGCCTACTTTTTTCATTGTAATACCTTAGGTTACATTTCCTCCCCCTCTGGTTTATTTTTTGTTCTGTACACACAAGGCAGCTCAGTTCAGTGTCGCCTAGATCTTATCACACAGTATTTACCCCTTGTTGATTTTGTGCTCATGTTGCTGTGTGAATCATGCCAGTTCATCTTCTCTGTACCCAAGAGGATGGAGAACTCCAGAGAGATCCAATCCTACCAGGTAGAAGCACTGGCATGGACAGGAATTGGCTCTGGGGCTCCCACAGAGGTCTTAGGCCTTCAAATAGTGTCTCAGTCAGTGTCTGCTTCTTGTTTAGTGATGGGGATAATGGCTCCTGTGAGCACTGTGCCAAGATCTAGGAGTGAAATGGTGAGCAAGGCCTAACCTCATGGATTTCAGTCTAGTTAGAGAGAAGGTATTAATAAGGCAGCCACATAAAGGAATGTGTAATTATATCTGGAGATAAGTGCTTGAGAGCAAGAAACATCATCCTGAGAGAGCAAGTGTAATGAGGATTGAAAAATGGGTTAAGCAGTGTGAAATCATTATTGAGAGTTATTTTGTCAGGAGTGATGAGTTCAGAAGTCTTGTGGGAATGGGCTGGAGAGCAAGTTGAAGGTCAAGAAGTAGAATTGGACAATGTACATATTTCTTGATCAGCACTAGAAAGATTGGAAGGCAATTTTGAGGTCTTTATGTCAGGTATTTTAAGAAATATTACAAGGAGTCTTCTGGTGCCAATGGCTTATGTCTATAATCCTGCTGAGGAGGCAGAGATCTGGAGGATTGTGGTTTGAGGCTAATCTCCAATTAACCAGCAAAAATCTGGGCTGGATGTGTGGTTTAAGTGGTAAAGTGCTAGCTGTGAGCAAGAAGAACAAAGCCCTGAGTTCAAGCCCCAGAACTGGCAAAAAAAAGAGAAAGAAAAGAAAAGTTATGAAGAGATCCATAGACATCACATTTTACAATCCTCAGAAAAGTCTAATGTCATAGGAGGGCCGGGTTTTCTTTCATTTGGCAAAGGAGAAATATGGAGACCCAGAAAGATATTGTGCCTTGTGCAGAGTATTCCTGGGTTGGGCCAGGACTGCAAAAAAATCTTCATCATCCTCTGTTTCCTAAAGGCCAGCTGTTTATGGTTATCTGAGTGAATGAGGATTGTTCTCGGCACACTCAGGATTTTTTATTTTTCTCTGTAGTCCTTTAAAGTTCAGCACCATGGCCAGCACCTACACAGCCTCCCATAAATGTAGAGCCTTGCCTGTGAGATCAGTACTGCTTTTGAAAGCAGTTGGCTTACTCCATAAATATTAACTGAATATCTTTAATGTATAAAGTATTATGAAAACTCTTAGGGGAAGTGGAGTAAAAAACTTCCCTTATGAAGCCTACAGTCTAGGATGGAGAAGACACGGCCACTGGTAATGAGAAGTATTGGGGGTTATTAGAGTCATAAAGGGAACCAAAAGCTCTCTGGAGGAGGCCCAATCTGGGATGAATCTTGGGGGAAAAACAGATGGTAGGCAGGGAGGAACCATGCAAGGTTTGAAGTAGAGATGGGATAAAGTCACACAGCATGTTTTAGAAAGATCCTTCTGGTGCACTGTGAGAATGGGTGGGGGATGAGAGAAGAGACAGGGAATGACTCAGGAGGCCGAGGAAGAAGAGACTTCCCCAGCATCTCCTGAAGGACATAGCCATGTTTTCATCTTGCTTACAAGAGCAGATGCAAGTAGTCTGCGTTTTTACTTTTGGCACAGGCAATTTTTACTGTCTTGACCAGCTGAAGTTGGCATGGGGAAGCAATAGTGTTTGCTGGTAGGCAGGAGGAAAATGAAATACAGAGAGCAGGAAGGAGAATTAGATTTGGTTGAACAGGAGCTACACATCAGCACCATGCTAGATGCTTTCCACAGATTGTCATTTAATCTCTCAACAACATGGGGAATAAATGGGTCCCTAGTTTGCATGAAAAGAAACCAAGGATCAGAGAGGTTAATGAATCTAACTGTGCATGGCTCCCAGCACCTCATGTCTTCTCCTACTATGTATGCTCCTTTGGTGGAGACTAAAGTCCAGACCCAACTGACAAAGGAGCACTCAGCCCTTCAGCCTATTGTTCTACAGGAGGGAATATTCATATTCAGCATTCTTTTCTCAGCTCTGAAGTCCAGGAGCTTCAGAAGGCCACAACTGGCCCCTCAGTTATCAATGATATGGTTCCTTCTGAGCTGGGTGTGCTTTGCTTGTTCCTTACTCTCCCCATGGTAGTGCTTCTGTGTTTAGGGATAGTAAGAGAAGAAGTTTCATATTGATACCAATTACCTGCTTTGGCACCCCCTCCCCAGGTGCCCTTGGCCCCCAAGTTTTGGAGACTGCAACATTCTCTCTGAGCTGTGTGTGTGTGTGTGTGTGTGTGTGTGTGTGTGTGTGTGTGTGTGTGTGAGTTGTGGCAGTGTCTGCCGCAGAGCCTGAGGAAGCTTTATGGGGATGGTCACACTCCAATGCCCAGCCTACTTGTTGGAACTTTCCAGAAATATTGCACTGCAGACATTTTCCACGCCGTTATGCTAATGGAATCAGGAAAAATCAATTGTCCTTAAGGAACAGGGGAATGAGACGTGCTGTAAATGCCACGGGATGAGTGATTGGTTGATTGCTTGCCGGCGATCGGAGCGCGTCTCATCCCTACATTATTCTGATGAATTTTTATGGCATGCCCCCTTTCTTGCTTGCTCCCTCTCCCTACTCCCACCCCCACTTAGCTGGGAAAGAAGGTTTATGGCTTGCAGCTTCTCAGTTGATTGAATGCAGCTGGCATTGTTGCAGCAGAGGACAAATAGGTACATTTGCTTTACAGGCGGAGAAAAGTGGGTTTGGAGAAATTGCACCACCACGTCCCTCTGCAACAAAGGCGCCCTTAAAAATGCAGATATTTTTTATGAAATGCCTTTACTCTCCTTCTTGACTATCCCGAATCTTCCTATCAGAGGAAAGGGCAGGGAGAGAAAAAAAATAAGGCTGGGGAAAAGAAATATATGACTTGTGATTCTACGGGAATCCGATTTTTCATTCTTATCACAAAGGAAGCTAACGAAGGCATTTCATTAGTATTCATTTTAGGTCGATGCGATTTTCTCCTCTTTGCTAACACAAAAATAAATAAATAAAAACAGTCAAGCTATGTCTGGGAAACTGCCGACAAGGCAGTTGGAGCAGAGGTCAGCATTTTCTGGAATAAGTACACAGGACATTCAGCAAGGTGTTCAAGGAAATGGACCCAAGTCAAATAAGGGGCACATGGGGGTAGGGGGAGAGGCCAGGTTTGGGTAGGGACTGGGCCCTTGGGTTTCAAAGCCAGGGTCCAGCTTGGCCATGGCAGTTAATGGATGGCAGAGGGCAATCAGACAGTGATTGCTGTTTTCCAAGGGGACTTGGTTGTGGCTGATACTCATAGTACACAGCTGCTGGTCTGATGCTGGGGGTGTTTCAGCACTGGTCAGGGCATCAGGGAGTTCTTTCCATTGTTTGTTCTTCCCTGTTTCTTCCTCAAGGGCAGCTAAGCCTTCCTGAAGGTTGAGAAATCCTATTGGAGGAAAGTCTGGGAGTGTTTGGCTGGAAAAGAGATTTGGGGACACAGCTGTTATCTTTATCTACCCCAAGGGCCCCTGTGGACAGAGGAGCAGCCATATTGTATTGGGCACCAGAAGGTTAAAGTAAGATAGGTGGGTGGAAGCAACAGAGAGATAGAAAATTCCACTAGATTCAAGATAAAATGTCAGATCCAGCCTGGGTTATGTTCACAGGCAATTTATTGGTGTCTCTGAGCCTCTATACCCACATTTGCAAAAGGAAGTAAAATCAGAATAAAACTCAACCTATTTTTTTCAAGCTACAATTGGATCTGGTAACTTACAGGGCTAGGAAGTGGGTATTCCTGCCTCTTTTACAGAGAAAGGGAAACCTTGATTCAGTGAGAGAGTAGCACAATCTCTGAGAAACAGATCCCAGTACATTTCCTGGTCTCACAAATCAGATCCTCTTTCCTCCAGCCAAGGGCTTCCTTGTTCAGTTGGTTCTTAGAGCTGTAATGAAGAGGAGGAGAGGAGAGATATATAAGCCTCGCAGCCTTTGTTCCGGAATAAAAATTCCTACCCAGTTCTCAAATACCAGCTCACTCAACACATTTCCATCACTCTCTTGGCTGCACACTCCTGGAGGGCAGTGGCCCTTTGTACTTTCTGTGCTTAATCCAGATGCTTCAGCAGTTCCTGACTTGACTTAACACACCAAGTCCTTTGATATTTCCTGGCCCTGGCCTGTGCTGTTGTTCCTGTGCTATTGAACATTCTTCTCTGCCTTTTGCCTTTGGAGAGGACTCGTCCATGCTTGGATTCCAAGGCTGTCACCTCTGGGACTATCTGAGTCCTGACACAGGGCTTTAATTCTCTCTGCAGTGTTCTTGGCTCACTGTGTATTTGTTTCTAGGTATTAGCGATTCAGAGAGCAGTGGGAATCATGGTGTCGGGCTGACCCATGTTCAAATCCTGGCACTGGTATACAATCATGAACAAGTTCCTACACTCCCTGAGCCTAGTTTTCCTTGTTGGTCAGTAGCTTCAGAAGGCTATTTGAAAGACTCAGAGAAAAAATGCATGTTAGGCACTTTGCTCGGTGCCTGGCACTTGGGGGACCTTATATATTTCAAAAAGAGTCAATGAAGCTTCTTTTTGGCTGGCTGGAAATTTTGAGGGAGATGATTAGCTTGCCCCTCACCTGGTCCAGATTGCTGGGTTTTCTCCCCATCTGTCTCCCCTTGCTTCTTCTCTCACACATCAGACTTTACTGTGAAGGTCTGTAAAATATTGTGACAAGAGGTGGGCAGGCTCACTGGCAGGAGATCTGGAGTTTACTAAAACCTCTGCCAGTGTGACCTCAAGGTCATTGGGTTCCCTGCATGATGAGGTGACAGTCCTTCCAGTTGCCTGACTGCTATGGTTACTGAGAGAGAAGGATGCTTCCTCATATGCACACATGGTAAGAGTGGAAGAGAGTGTCCTGTTGCCTGTTGTGGTAGTTGTTATTGCATCTCAAAAGAAAAAGCCCCCACAGTCAGGGCCCTGGAGCCAGCATATTAGAGGAGATGACTCTGTCCTTGAAAGCCACTCTCCTGGTCTGGTATTTCCTGTGGGTAATTTGAAACTGGGGCTCAGAGAACTGAACTCCAGTTAATGGTTTTCAATAAAGAATTAAGTGCTGCTCATCAGGCTGGCTCTGGGACCTGACTTCCCGGAAGGGAGGGGAGAGTGCTGGAGTGGGTGGGGTGGGGGGGGTGAGGAGAGAAGGCATCTATGTTTAGGGATACGTTTAGGGATGCTTTTGCATTTTCCGGTCAGTTAGGCAGCCTGATGAAAAAGGGATAAGATCAGGCCACAGCAGCCAGAGGGTGTGTGTGTGGGGGGTGGGGGAGAGCAGTAAGAGAGACCCAGCCTTGTTCCACTCTCCAGAGGCTGCACAAAGGACTAATGGTCATGCCATTAGAGCTAGATCAGCTGTTTCCACAAAAAGCCTGTCAGGCACTGGGCTAGCACCCCCTCCCCTGCTGCAGCCCCCAGGGAAAGCAAGGCTTAAGCTTTTTCTGACAGCATTGCCTTCTACCACAGACTATACCATTGCAACCACCAAAGCTCTTGCTATGGGCTTTCTGCATAAAAGAACTCCTTGAAACTTTATCCACAACCTCCAAGAGACTAGAATTCCTTTCATTATTCATTTTATTTTATTACTTTCAGTTGAGGTGACTAAGATACAGAGAAGTGAAAAAAACCTGCCTAAGGTCACACAGCTTCTGAATGGCAGGTCTGATCTTGAAACCAGGCAGTCTGGTATCAAGGTCATGCTAAGTAACTATAGTGCTGCACTTGGCCCTGTGGTCTTCATCACCTCAGGATTTTTCATGTCATTGGTCGTGGTTTAAGTCCCTGTGAAAATTATGACAAACTTACTTTATCTAACTATAATCTTAGTGGTTTTAGGTTTTATTGATTGGCAGGAAGAGCCTTGCACTCCAATGCCCACAGAAGGAGATGAGGCTGGGGGTGGGGGTGGGTATTGCACTGATAGTGCTGGGTTGGAAGGAGGAAGGAAGACAGAGGTGAACTAGAAAGGTCTCACTGAAACTATTTGGGAACAGATATCAGAAGGTGTAACAATCTTCATATGCATGCTATCACATTTCTTCTTCTAGGAGCCTGCACTAATTCTGCCAAAAGAAGACAAGTCTGAATAAAAGCCTGATTACTAATTATATCAAATAACAAGAAGCAATCCAACTACCTAACCATGGGAAAGGCTGGTGTTTACCCTTGACTTGATAATCTGCAGACATGGGAAGGCAACATAGGAATCTGGAAAAAATGCTTGTGATATAATATGAAATAGGAAAAGAAGACTGAGAAGTATGACCAATCAAATCTCAAGTTTTCTTCAAACCTGTAGAAGATAAACAAAATAATAGTTGCTCTGTTAGGATGATGAAATTTTAGGTACTTTCCCTTTGTTTTTTTTTCTAACTTTATATAATGTGTTGCTTTGCTTATGGATAAATGGATGGACTTGTTCTATAGTATCATTGAGTGATCTATGACAGTCACATCCTCTCTCTGACTCAGTCTTCTAATCAGAGCTGCTATATTTGATGAAATAATAGGATTACCTATCCCAGTGCTTGTGCATAGAAGGGACAATGTCATTCCATGTATTCCATTTCTCACAGGTTGGGTTCTGATTTGTTAAAGTTTGAGGACGAGACAGCCAGAACCAAATCATATTCCAGCGTTTGGGGGTCTCAGAGTCAGACGTGGACTCGTCTTCCATTGCCTGACCAGTATCCAAAGGAATGAAAGCCAGAGTTGCCAAGGAGGGTCAACAGGACCCCAATCTGTAGGTCCCTTAGGGCCTCTCTGGGGATCGCACCCTGCTAATTGACTTATATGTTGGGTGGGGCTGAGAGGCTGTGGTTCTGATGCTGCCTTCTGGGCCTAGGGGTCATGAATTTCCCCAGCCATTTGCTCACCTGTTGCTTATTTGCTTACTCACTCATTTAAGTGAGTATTGTTGCAGTAGGTAGAACCTTATTGGTATTGACTTTGTGTTGAATGGGTGTGGGGATGGGGATGGGGTGGTCATACCAAGGCTTTTGCTTTCCTTGTTACTAAATCTTCTCATTGGCTATGAAGAATGAGTTCACTAAGCAGGGCATGGTGATTGTAAAAAGCAGGACACATCACCTAACATATTTTCTCCAGTTCTTTCCAATTCTTTACAAATGCTACAATATCATTCTTTCTAATGGATGAGCAAAACTCCATTGCATATATATAGTCCATGTTTTCTTAAACCATTTGTCCATTGAGGGGATCTGGGATCATTCTAAACCTTGGCAACGGTAAACAGTGCTGCAACAAACATGGTGTTGATGGCTTTACTTGTAATCTTATGGGTAAATGCCCAGGAATAGAATTGTTTAATTATTTTTGAGGAACCCCCACACTGCTATCCAGAGTGGCGGAACAAGTTTACATTCCCACTAACAGTGTATTAGGGTTCCCTTTTTGGCTGCATCATTGTCAGAATCTGCTATTGTTTGTTTCTTGGTATCGGCAGTTCTAACCGGGGGTGAGGTAGAGTAAGTCAGGCCCAGAGAGACAAAGGATGCATGTTTTCTCTTATATGTGGGAGGTAGAGTTAGCTTATAAACTTTTAAGTAAATGCATTGTATGCAAATTATACAAATGTATTAACTGAAGTATGGTAGAGTCAAAGGAGAACTCAAATAGTGTAATTCCTTAGAAAGATAAAGTCAACGTTCAACAAAATAAACACCAGGAAGCAGGTAAGAAAGGGGATGGGGTAGGATTAAGGGGGAAGGGGTAGACAAATGAAGAGGAGAAGAGGGGGAGAATGCAGTCAAGAATTCAATGTATATCCTCCACAATTAGGAAGAGTGAGGGAAGGGGTAGGTGGAGGAGAGATGCGTGAGAATGTTGAAAGGGGTGACATTGGTCAGCGTGCATTGTATTTGTAAACTGCGTTGATAAATGACCATTCCTCTATACAACTAATTAAAGATTATATATACATATGTATACATACACATATAATTATCTATCTATCATCTATCTACAAAGGAATGTCTACAGCCAGTGAGTTGTTCCTCTGGCTTTGCTAGTTTTGGGTATGTCCTCAGTGTCTTTCTGCAGGATCCTTCTGCTCAAGCCCTCAGTACCAGCCATTCTTTCTGCTTTGCAAATCTCAAACTCAACCTCAGGAGGTCAGGCTGCTCCTCAGGCTGGCAATGCCAGTCTTTTGTGGTTAGATTGTATCCCATCCACTCCAATTACAGAGCTGCTTCTGATCCCAGTACTTCATTACTACATTTTGCAATGTGCATCCCACATCCTACAATGCCCTTTCTTGCTCAGCAGACTCTGATCTGTCCCCTACCCCACCTTAGTTCCATCTCTCCCCTCTTGACTCCACTAGACTTGCTGCTCCCTCCCTGTGCTCACCTGCTATGGCTCTGTAGTAATTTCCAAGTCTGTTTCCTTCCTTTAAGGTCCATGCATCCCTCAAGGGCTGGGACCCATGTCTTGTCTTTTCATGTCTGTGTGCCTGAAGCTTAGCTCTGAGCCTGGTGCAGGCAGAAACCCAACGTGTGTTTGTTGAGTGAATTATGAATGACAGTGTAATGTCAGTGGCTCCACTGGGGAGAAATAATGGAGCCCTTTGACCTCCTGGGAATGAGAAGTGTTCTCAGCTGAATTCTCCTGGCAGACACTTCTCACCATTGCCAGCTGCTCACTCCCCAGAGGCTGTCTCTACTTAGCTCCCTGCCGGGCATAAGAACATTGGCCATAAACCTGGCTAGCTGGAGGATTGTAGACACCACCTCACCCAGAGCTCATCCAGACAGTCTTGACCTGGACGCCTGTAACCCCTTGCCATGTCCTGGGGCTCCATCCCCAGCCAGGTGGAGCAGTTTTCCCAAGGGCATCCTGTGATGATTGTGTTTCCTAATGGCTGCTGCTACCTGGAATGTTCTCTACTTATTGAATGAGCTCAGGGATTTCCCACTGGTTTTTCTGCTTGGTTCAGGTGTCACCTCTCACCTGGGTTAGAGGCCTCCCTTGCGTGTTTCCTAGCCTCTGTGGCACCTTCGTCATTGTACTGTTAACACTATATTGTCTTTGTTAATAAGCCTGTGAGATTCCTTGGTGTAGGGACTTAAGTCATCATGGTCTCTCTACTATCTGGGTTGTGACAGGCCCTGGTAACTTGGTATTAAATGGGCATGAAGGCGAACTGTGAATGAGCTCTATGGGCAAGGGTCACATGGAGTGGGAGATGTCCCCCACTCTCAGTGTGGCAAGGTGATCAAGCACACGGTCCATACAAGGCTGCTTAAGGGCATTCTTCAGTGCCCAGTATGTTGGAAAAAGAGCTGGGCACCAGGACCAGCTCTGCTTTACCCTGGGCCTGCGATCCCCATCACCTATCCACATTTGTTTCCTGATCTCTAAAAGCCTACCTCACAGAATTATTTTGAGGCTTCATTCTATGCAGGTGATTTTTGTCTCTAGGGGAGAAAGCTGGTCAATGTCACACACACATGTCAGTGCTCACTAGGAGGAGTGGACGAGCAGACCATGTCCTGCTTGTCAGCGCTGGTAAAGAAAGGAGGGGCCAGCTCTGGCTTAGATCTTGGGCTGAGTTAGAAAGATGGGGACCCAGAGTCTAGTATACACTGTGATGAAGTCTTACACTCTCCCTATTGCCTCCGTTTCACTCTACATTCAAGTGACATTCTGGGCTACCTTTGATGTAGTACATTTGCCGAGTCCTGTGGCAAAGGGCCAGCATTTCCTGCCTTAGGGATAGGAGTCACTGTGAACAGAGTGAGAGCATGGGACCTTGGGATCTTTGAATATGGTTTTCCCTGTGTAGCGCAGGAGCCTGCATTCCAGGACTCCAAGGCCATTGTGTAGCTGGCATATTGCTTATGGGATGTCACAGTAGTGGGACACAGCGTACATCCGAGTGTACTTTCCTCCACAGCATGATTGAAACCTGCAGACTTGGCCTCACAGCTGATTAGCATCCTCTTTGGTGGGGCGGGTGGGACCAGACAGGGAGGCCAGCTGGAGGAGAGCTCTGTAACCCAATTTGCTGTGCAGAGAAGCCAGTCTGTCTGGCAGGAGCTAATTGGAAAGCTGCTTCCTCTGAGCCTGGACCCAGGAGGGCTCTAGGCCTGGCTGGGCGGGGCTCCCTGTGCTAGTCCAACATCACTTAGTGCTTTGTGGGAGCTGCTCCCAGCGGGAGAGCACTTAGCCCTGGTAATTGGCCAGGCAGGCTCATCATTAATTCATGCCAAATTGTATTTCTGAGAGAGGGGGGGAAGAGAAAGATTGGGAGGAGAGAGTGGGGGTAGGTGGAATAGATAGGTTTCTGAAGTGAAGAGTCTGTTTCAGGACTTAGTGAAGCAGCTTTGACTTGGGATGGGGGAGATCAGGTTCTAGATCAGGGATTCATTTGCTAACCTGTTGTTAACCTGAGAAGGGGCCTTTGGAAGTTTTAGTTTCTTAATTCATGGCAATAAACAATAAACCTTGACCTACCTACTTCAGAGGAACAGCTTTGAGGGCTGAATCCAGACATGAGACACGTGTGGTCTTCAAATGTCATTTCAGCAGGCTGAGGGGTCAGGGAATCATTCCCTTTTAGTGTAGATTTTGGATGTGGGTAGGTTTTACTCTATCATCATTTGAATCAAATGCTTTTGTGTTTTTTTGTTTTGTTTTGTTTTACTAGTCTTAGGGTTTGAACTCAGAGCTTTCTTGGCTTGTTGGCTTGGCTGACACTCTTATCTACCACTTGAGTCATGCCTCTAGTGTAGCTTTTTACTAGTTAATTGGAGATAGAGTCTCATGGACCTTTTTGCCTAGGCTTTCCTTAACCGTTATCCTCCAGATCTCAGCCTTCTCAGTAGCTAGGATTACAGGCAGGACCCATTGGTGCCTGACTTCAACAGTGTTTTTTTTTTTAATTTTTAAAAACAATTTTATGGGCTGGGAATATGGCCTAGTGGCAAGAGTGCTTGCCTCATATACATGAGGCCCTGGGTTCGATTCCTCAGTACCACATATACAGAAAATGGCCAGAAGTGGCACTGTGGCTCAAGTGGCAGAGTGCTAGCCTTGAGCAAAAAGAAGCTCAGGGACAGTGCTCAGGCCCTGAGTTCACGGCCTAGGACTGGCAAAAAAAAAAAAAAATTATGACTCCATTTGGCTTATTGCCTCTTCAGTGTTATTTCAGCTTAGGGTTTATAGTATGCTTGCCTCATATAGTATTCATCTTTAAAATCACAGTCTATCCTCCAGCGGTGGTATAACATTTTACATAGGAAGACAAGAACCTCCAAGTCTTCCTTCCTGGCCTTTATGCTAACTTTGTGACTTATAAACTCAATACAATGTTATCATTTCTGTTTGCACAATTGTCCTTTGAAGAGATGTAAATTGTAGTTTTAAATTCCTATACATAGGGGCTGGGGATATGGCCTAGTGGCAAGAGTGCTTGCCTCGTATACATGAAGCCCTGGGTTCGATTCCCCAGCACCACATATACAGAAAATGGCCAGAAGTGGTGCTGTGGCTCAAGTGGCAGAGTGCTGGCCTTGAGCAAAAAGAAGCCAGGGACAGTGCTCAGGCCCTGAGTCCAAGGTCCAGGAATGGCAAAAAAAAAAAAAAAAAAAATCCTATATATAGGTCCGTATGATTGTTGTTCCTGGTTTTCTTTATTCTGTTGTGAAGATTTGTATTTCCATCTGTTGTATTTTCCTTCTGACTGAGGCCCTTCCTTCAGTATATGTTACCCGGCTAGTAATGCCATCTTTTGGCTTTTCTATGTCAGAAAAAGACTGTCTTCACCTTTGAAAAACATTGTCATTGGGCAGGTGGACAGAACTTTCCCTTTAGACATTAAAGATACTGTTCCAGTCTTCTTCCTTCCATTGTGTTTTGTGGTTTCCTTCTGCATGTACTCCATACTCAAGGAGAAACTTCCCCAGGTCTCTAGAATTCTCTCTTTGCAGAGTGCTTTTTCTCTCTACTACTCTGTCCTGTGAAAATAGTTCCTTGCTTTCTGAATTCTCAGTTTGGGTCCTCCAGTCCAGGGAGTTCCCAATCCAGATTTCCCTCCCTGTGCTGAGGCCTGGAATTCTCAAGGCAGCTCCTGCAGAAATCACAGGGCTTCCCTGCTTCTTCTTCCCCTCCCCTCCCCTCCCCTCCCCCTCCCCTCCCCCTCCCCCTCTTCCTCTCTTCTCCTTTCCTCCCCTCCCCTCTTTTCTTCTCCTTCCCTTCTCCTTTTCTTTTTTTTTTTTAATTTTTATCATCAAACTGATGTACAGAGAAGTTACAGTTTCATATGTTAGGCATTGGATACATTTCTTGTACTGTTTGTTACCTCCTCCCTCATTTCCCCCTCCCCCTTTCCCTCTCCCCCCATGAGTTGTTCAGTTGATTTACACCAGACAGTTTTGCAAGTATTGCTTTTGTAGTCATTTGTCTTTTTACCCTGTGGCTCTCGATTTTGGTATTCCCTTTCACTTTCTTAGTTCTAATACCAGTATACACCGTTTCCAATGTACTCAGATAAGATACAGTGATAGTACAGGTACAGCCTCTCCTTTTCTTTTATCTTCTTTTTTTTGTCCACCCTGAGCTTGAACTCAGAGCCTGGGCACTGTCCCTAAGAATTTTTTCACTGAAGGCTGGCACTCTACAGCTTGAGCCACAGCTCCACTTCTGGATTTTTGGTGGTTAATTAGAGATAAGAGTCTCACAGACATTCCTGTCTGTTTATATGGTCATATCTTCAAGCCTTGATGGTGTGGATTTCCAGGGCAGTGTATAGCAGAGTTAAGTAGGCAAAATAGAGGACATCAATGAAGAAACTAGATTTCTAAGTCTTAGAATCTGTCCTTGATTCTCTTGCTCTTCATAATCCTTAGGATAGAGTAAAAACCCCTCCTATAACATTGTTCAAGACTCTCTCCAGGAAAGGCACCTCCAGAAGGAATCCTCAGAGAAGAGAAAGATACCCATGAAGGAAGGCAATGAGGAAGGAAAGATATACCTTACCTCAAATTCTAGTTAGTCTGAAGGGCAGAAGGCTTAATGTATCAAGTATTGCACCAACTTGGATCAGGATATGGGAAATTGATGTGGGAACTTTGGGTATAGTATTTCATTTAAATAATTAGTTGATTTGGAAGCACTCATGGAACCCTGATTCCAGCCACAAACTTAAACTCTCTTCTCAGGCTGAACGCTTCTGTTCAAAGCCCTCCAATGCATTCCATGTTAATCTCTGGTGATAGGATGTATCAGGTCCACTTAAGGAAGAGTGGAGCTTATTCTATGCCTTATATCCCCACTATAGTGAATGCCTTAAGAGCTTTGGTGACTAGCAAAGCCAACAAATATCTATTGCCCATTTACCCTATGCCAGAAATGATTCTAGCTATTGGCACTAAATCAGTGAATAGATACTAATCCCAACCTTGTGGACCTTAGAAATTACTACATATAAATAACTAAAATACTGGTATCACATAATAGCTGGCCTATCAAAGCCAGTCTCACAGTGTCTGACACATAGTAGGTACTCAAGAACTCTGAGAAAGCCAACAAAGTGATATTGGGAACTGATAAGAGCTAAGCCTTGAAGACTGATGAGAGTAGATACCAAGTGGGGAGGTGTATGTCATCAGAAGGACAAAGTTAGAGGTTGGAGATGAGGGAGATGCTTGGAAAATGAATAGGGCTGGGCAATGAAAGTTGTATCAGAACCATGGAGAGCTCCAGGAAAGTCAAACTCCAGGGAACTCCTTATACAGTAAAGGGGGGGGGGGAGGGGGAGGAGGGGGGCTAGCTGCTACTGCCTGCTGATTTATCTGGCCAGCTCAATTCCAAGCCAGATAGCTGTCATAGATTTAGGCAAGGCTCCTACCTGAGTCTGACTCTCAGAATCATAAGGTAGACCACCTCACTTTATAGCTCTTGTGACTGGAGTGGTTGGCAAAAATCTTATAACAATAAAGCCTCTGGATTGTTATCTATAGTCCTGTAGAATTTTAGTTGTAGTAGTAAATAAATTGTGTAGTTTCTCATCTGTAGAGTGAGGGTCGTTGTGTGTATTTATAGTAGTGTTGTAAGGACTAAGTAAATACAGCTAGCAAAGCAACTAGTGCCATGGTAGAATGGAGCTGCTACCTTACAATACTATGTTGAAGGTGGAGTGAAGTCTTTTCAGTTTCAGGGCTTCTCTGAAGGTGATCTCAACATTTGGTTTTAGCATGGCTAAGGAGGGAAAGACATTTTAGGTATAGAGAACAGTAGGAGCAAAGGCACTGGGGCCCGAAAGTGGGTGGCCCAGCCAGGAAATGGAGAATAACTTCAGGATACTGAGACTATTCAGCTGCCACCTTTGTTCTGAGGTGTCCTGCACCTCTATTCTCAGCACAGAGGATTCCATTGAACCCCCAGACTCTGTTTCCGGCCAGCCTATTGTACACCTCAGTGGAAAGTTCTGGATGCCTTGCTAACCTGCCTTTCCAAAACAGAACTCATCACTTTCCTCCAACGTATTCTCTTTACATAGCATGTCAAAGGGAAGAAGGGTGTCTTGTGAATGGTCTTAATTTGGTACAAGTTTTCCCAAAGAACATGGTGACCTTATTTTTCTTTCTAACTAACAGCAGAAAATATAAGAACAGCTCAACCTAAAGCACAGGATAATTGGGTTAGAGAAGGAAGGGCTTCCAAGATCATAAATGGTGAGGAGCCCAACAAGATTGCTCAAAGGAGGCCAGGCAATTGTCTCCCATAAAGAAGACTGGAACCATCTGGCTGGAATAGTCTTTTGCTTCATCACTATTTGGTCACTATTATGATAAATGAATTATTAATATCCTTTTTAAAAAGTTTACATTGGTGCAAAGCTTTATATCTTGTAAAGGGTCTAAGTTGATATTAAGCACCACCCTATGAGATTATCAAGATAAGGTTTATTAATCCCTGTCCCCACCACACACTACCCCCAAAGAAAACAGAAACTTCCAGTATGATACTCAGAGAAATGGAAATTTGCAGCCACAAAAGTAATGCAATTGGCAAGAAATCAAGTGGTGAAGCCTGGAGCAAAACTATGTCTCCAACTTTCTCCAAGAGAGCTGCACTCTGGCAATTAGTAGTGAGCAATGATGGTGGCAGCAGCAGCAACAGTTGACTATGAGTGAAAACCCAGAGTCCCCTGTTGTGGGTTTAGTTGTCATGAGCAGTGGGAAAATGAAGACCTGACATCAAGGAATACGTTCATTTTGGCTCCAGGGCTAAATCATTGGAAGGGAGGGAGGGCCTGATACTATATCAGGATTTACAAAGAAGCTGTGTGACCCAACCTCATTTGGTAAGTTCCCCCATTCTGGGAAGGGATATACTGTTGGTAGCGCCCATTTTTCAGATGAGGAGTGTGGAGATGAGGATGAGGAAGCTCAGAGAGGCCCATGGATTGGTCTGAAGTGACTGGTTTGTGACTGAGATGGGGTCTGAATTGGCTTCTTGGATCTTTTGATCTAAAGTCTGGTTTCCCTCCCTCCCTCCCTCCCTCCATCCCTCTCCCTCTCCCTCCCTCACTCCCTCTCCCTTCCCACCCCCCTCACTGCATCCCAGCTGCCTATGTCTGGCTAGACCCGGAAAAAAAACAACAACAACAAACCTTGTAATTGAGTTGGAATGTGGGTGCTGGGGCCCGAGAGACAATGTTTCCTGCTTTTCAATCTGTTCTTAATTTATTAAAGTGATGAAATAAGGAAGCAGCCCAGAAGGGTGGATGTTTTCCATCAGTGAGTCAGGGGAACGTGCAGAGGCAGAAGGTCAGGAGGAAGCTGCCGCTGCTCCAGCAGCTTCACCCACCCTGGCAAAGCCCACACAGATGTGCTGGGCTGGGGTGGAGTAGATCTTAAAGCTCCCCTAAGAGAAAAATGAGCCAGGCAAGAGCAGACCACATGGAGGACCCTCTCCTTCTCTTTAATGCTACCCCTGCCTGAGTACCTTCCTGTTCTCTAACAAATACCCCCGGGAAGATGAGAGGGACCTAGCTCTGCCGAAGGACATCAAAGAAGGTTCAGTAGAGGAGGTGGCACTGAAGCCTGACTCTTGAAAGGTGAAGAGGAGTTTCCTGGAAAAGGGGAATGAGGAAGAGTGTTTTCTAAATAGAGGAAACTGCAGGTGAAAAAGGCCTAGAGGTGAGAAAGAGAAAGGCTGGCAATAGTGGGATAGAGAGACGAGGCTGGACAGGTGTGGGGTTGGAAGTATTTGTGGCCTGGAGGGCCTTCCAGGTCAGATTGCTTCTGAGAAAGCTTCTTGGTTGTGAGCTCAATTTCTTTGGCAACAGGGATTGTAGGGGTGGAGGTCAGGCTGAGGGGATGGGGGACAGTGTCAGTCCAAAGCAAGGATTAATGGGAATGTGGAAATCTGGCAAGGACTGAGAGGATGCTAGGGACGGGAAAGGCAGAGGGATAGAGCAATGGAGCAGCATCTGACTAGGCAGCCAGACTTCCTGGTTGATGGTAATTTGATGGTGAGTGTGGGGAGGAAGAGGAAGCAGCTGGCTTGGCCCAGGTGGCACTGCTGATAGCTATCTAGATACAGAGGACTTCAGGACTGTATTGTGTAATGGCCATTCCTACCCATACGGCTGGCTTTTCATCTGTGTTAATCAAGGTTCTGCATAGAAACAGATTCAGATAGGAATGAATGCATATCCAGATCTAACTGTCTATCTACCTACCTGTCTATCTACCTGTCTATCATCTACTTATCTAAACTCTCTCTCTGTCTATCTGTCTGTCTGTCTGTCTCTGTCTCTGTCTCTGTCTCTCTCTCTCTCTCTGTCTCTCTCTCTCTCTCTCTCTCTCTCACACACACACACACACACACACACACACACACACACACACACACACAATTGACCCAAGCAGTTTCAGAGGCTGAGGGGCCTCACAATTTGCCTCTTTCCAGCTGGAGGCTCAGTCCAACTTCAGAGGCCTGAAAACCATGGCAGCCATGGTGTGAATGCTAGTTCAAAGGCAGAGGGCCAATGTCCAAGCTTCTGTAGGCAGGCAGAAAGGGGGAAATCCTTTCTGCCTCTGAGTTTTTGATCTTTTTAGGCTATCAGCAGATTAGATGGTGCCCACTCACATTGGGGAAGGCAATCTACTTTTCTGAGTCACTTGATCCAAATGTTACTTTCATACAGGAAACGTTCTCACAAACATAAGTTCACAAACACCATTTCTCCAAAAATAACACTTAATTTGGGCACTGCATGGCTCAGTGCAAGTTAGCTTACAAAATTAAACAAACATCGTATTATCTCTTAGGCAGAATCTTTCCCATGCTAGGTACAACGATGATTAAGAACTAGATCTTGTGGCTGGGGATATAGCCTAGTGGCAAGAGTGCCTGCCTCGGATACACGAGGCCCTAGGTTCGATTCCCCAGCACCACATATACAGAAAACGGCCAGAAGCGGCGCTGTGGCTCAAGTGGCAGAGTGCTAGCCTTGAGCGGGAAGAAGCCAGGGACAGTGCTCAGGCCCTGAGTCCAAGGCCCAGGACTGGCCAAAAAAAAACAACAAAAAACAAAAAAACAAAAAAACAAAAAAAAACAAAAAAAAAAGAACTAGATCTTGCTGGCCAAGTAAGAAGATAATCATATTCAAACACCGATGATCACTTGGTATGATAGGTTGGGAGAGAGGAGTTTCAGGAATGCAGGGAGGACACCTGAAAGAGGGTTGGGAGACTTCCTGGAAGAAATGAGTCCTGAACCAATTCTTGAGGCCTGGTAGGAGTTATCTGGGTGATTGTAGGAGAACAGAATATTCTGAGGAATTGGAGCTTGGCAGAGAGCATGGTATGATCAGAGGGAGGTATACAGGTGGGACCAGAGGTAGAGATAAGGACAAGGCAGGGTTGGGCTCTTCTGGCCTGGTCCTTTCTGCACTCTGTTCTTGCTATTTCAGATACTTTCACACCACACTTCAAGATCCACTTTAAATTCAAATTCTCTCTCAAAGATTTTCTTGATCTCCCCCTATCATCACAAGTAGTTTGTTGAGTGTCTACCAAGTGTTCTTGACATAATTCATTTCATTTATTCATTAAGACATCCCTGTGAGGTCAGCAGTTCAGTTCTGTGTCTATCTGGTTACACCCTGAAAATATATAGGTAAAAATTATAGACATTTTTCTTGCTCTCAGGCAGCTGACTTTCTAGTGGGAAGGCACATTCATCAACAGGTATTTTTTTTTAATAAAAATGTTATCAGGTGCTAGTATCTCAGTTTTGCAAAAGAGAAATTCATGCATGTATTTGTTAACTGACTTCCTAGTGTTGTGTGTGTAGTAAGCAGAGTCCAACTCTGTAGCGTTGAGGACAGGCAACTCCTAGGACACCTCCCAGGACCTGTCTGCGTTGAGAAAAGGGCACAGGAGTCAAGAGATGATGGCAGATCTGTCCTGCCCTGGTAAGTGGATACTAGGTCAGTGGAAAAAGGACCCGTGTTGTGAAGTAGTCATGCAGACAGAGAGATGGGGGTGTGGTGAACAGGCACTAGCATTTAGGGAGTGTCTACCTCATTTCTACTTGGTTCTGGTGCAGTCCCACTTTCCATCCAATTGTCCCTGCCTCCTGGCTTCTCACGCACTCTCACCTCATCTACCCTGTTTCCCATCTCTTTTTCTTGGTCATTGATTATTCATATGTCAATCTTCTTATTCATGATTGGTTTGGTTCCTTCAGAGCCCAGTATAGTATGTGGACAATAGTAAGAGTTTAGTACTCTTGAGACTGATGGATCACACTCTCACTGATTTTCACATGCTTTTATACAGGGTATGTATGCCTCCCTGTAAGAAAGTGTCTGTGATTGTCCTGTGGTCTTGCCACAGCTTACATGTGTGTGTGTGTGTGTGTGTGTGTGTGTGTGTGTGTGTGTGTGTGTGTGTGTGTATCTGTATGTCTGTGTCTATGTGCATAGCTGGAGTACAAGACCATGTATGTTTCCTATAAGGATATTTCTACTCACTTCAGAACCCTAGACGTAGCACCTTATCCCCAACAAGCCCTCAATGTCTCTCTCTCCTAGAAATATACTGCAGGCTAATTCCTGTCTGTTAGTCATGATTAACACACTTTGGAACACTGTGGGGCTTGGAGCCTGGTCTCTGGGTGCATATTTAGTGCCTGTGTTTGCCAGCTGAGCTCCCCAGCTCTGTAACTGCTCACAGTGATGGCAACCCTAGCTTGGTCCTGCAGGTGAGAGAGCAAGCAATAAATGGTCAGACCACACTCAGCCCACAGCACTGCCCCAGACCCTGAGTACTCAGCTGGCCTACAGGTTTTCTAAGGATCTAAATATTTGGGGAAGGAGGTAGAAAGCTAGGGGTTCTGAAATTATGGCCTTCAGACAGTTTGTATTTTCTGGGTATATATGAAAATATCTCCCCTCAACCCCAAGCTGATCATGGTGTTTTAATGACTCAAAATCATGAATATTAAACCAAGGGAAAGTTGACAGTATTTAAATGAGCATCATTAAGAGACACATAAATTAACAGGGTTTTTAGTTCTTGTGGAACTGCCGTTTCAATGTTAATTAAACAACCCGGAGTGCTCCGGCGCTTCTGCAGCAAACTGTCCCCAAAGTGTGCTGCAGAATATCATTATGGGTGGCTGCCTTGCTGTTTAATTATTTCCAAGTTGATTTTTTTCCATTGCTGCAGTAGTTTTATGCTTGTCTTGCATTTGGAAAAGGTGATGGGGCTGAACCTCTGAGGAAGCTGCCAGTGTGATCTCTGTTGGCTCATGGTGAAGTCCTGGGCTGAGCTGCACTGTCACTCTATGCTGGCCCTCTGTGAAAGAGGCCCCACATGATCCCTTGGGTCCCCTGATGGATGGGTGCATGGCTGTGAATTCAGGGAGCCTAGGAGGTACCCTGCCTCCTGAGTTGCAGATCACCTCACTCTTAGAAAGTTGGGGCAAGGGTCTGAGTTTGACTTGAGCTATGAGATGTGGAGGGAAAGACAGAGGAGATGTAGTAAGGGAGAGGTGAGAAAGGCCCCATGGTTCTGTGGGGCAGTGGATAGATGGAAAAGCCAGGAGCCTCCCAATCTGCGCTGCATCCCATCAGTTCTGGCTGGCTAGGTGACCTTCAAACATTCCCTTCTCTTCCCTCATGCCAGTCTCTTAACTACAGAAGTAGATCATGCATTTTTCAAAAGGAGTAATATTGCCCCCACACCCAAGAATGTGTGTGTGTGAAAAATGTGTACTCTTTTTCTAAATATATAATGATATACATGTAATACAAAAACAGATACATTGTATGTGAATTACATAAGCAAGTACATAGCATATTTGTATACTATGTATCTGTATATAGTACTATATATACATACTATACTATGTATGCAGTGTTTAAAATGCCATAGTGGGGAGATTTAGTAAAAAAAACCATTTAAAAGATTCTTAACCAAAACATGTGTAGAAAACTAAAATTAGATCCTTATATATCACCCTACACTAGAATCAATTCCAAATGGATCAAAGACCTTGAGGTAAAAGCAGATACCCTGAAAATATTACAGGAAGGAATAGGAGAAACACTTGGGCTCGTTGGCACAGGTCGGAACTTTCTTAATAAAGATCTAGAAATACAACGAATCAAAGAAAGGTTGGACAAATGGGATAGTATTGAACTGCAGAGCTTCTGCACGGCAAAGGGCATAGCTAGGAAAATAAATAGAAAGCCCACAGACTGGAAGAAGATCTTCCCTAGCCATACAACAGCTCAAGAAATTAAATTCCCTCAAAACGAATCCCTAAGGAAACAACCACTCCATCAACAAGTGGGCTAAAGTCTTAAGGAGATACTTATCTGAAGGGGAAATACAAATATCCAAGAAATACATGAAGAAATGCTCAACATCTCTTGCCATAAAAGAAATGCGAATCAAAACAACATTGAGATTCTACCTCACACCAGTTAGAATGGCCATTATCAAGAAAGCTAATAACAACAGATGCTGGCGGGGATATGGCCAAAGTGGACTGCTACTACACTGTTGGTGGGAATGCAAACTTGTCCAATCACTCTGGAAAGCAGTATGGAGATTCCTCAAAAGACTAAACATAGAGCTCCCTTATGACCCAGCAATCCCACTCCTGGACATTTATCCAAAAGACCACAAACAAGGATGCACTAAAGTTGCCAGCACAACCATGTTCACTGTAGCATTATTTACCATAGTTAAAATATGGAACCAACCCAGATGCCCCTCAGAGGATGAATGGATCATGAAGATGTGGTATATATACACACTGGCATTCTATGCCTCCATCAGAAGGAATGACATTGCACCATTCATAAAGAAATGGAAAGACCTGGAAAAAAATTAGTATTAAGTGAAGTAAGTCAAACACGAAGAGAAGTAGGTTCCATGGTTTCCCTCATAGAATATGTCTATGATATTCTTAACAGGGGATCTCAACAACCCAATTGCTTAGTATATAGGACCATATATAATGAAGTATATCAACATGAATTCCAAGATACAGAAACAAGAGGCTCTTATTATGTCCTATACATAGATTTTTTCCCTTTCATTTCTCTTAATTTTCTGTAACTTGTGTCTTGTATATAAGATTATTTGACCAGGGGTAGGAGAATCACAGAAACAGCAGGTCAAAGGATGAAATAATGCAACAATGATACTCACTTGACACTAGGTTGGATATCAACCTTCCAACTTGGGGGTGGAGGGGAGAAGGGAGAGGTAAGCAGGAGAAAATGAAGGATGGGGTAACTGTTATGCACTGCCTTATGTATGAAACTGTAACCCCTCTATACATCACTTTGACAATAAAGAAATAAATTTAAAAAAATGTAATCATTAGCTTACTTATGTAACTGTAACTCCCGCCCCCCCAATACCTTTTCAATAAAAAAAGAAAAAGATTTTTAGCCAGGTACTGGCAAGTGGCTCCTACTTTTGGTAGGATTGTAGCTTAAGGCCAGCCCAGGTAGAAAGTTAGTGAGACTCCTTCTCAAACCTTACCTAGGCACAATAGCACATATCTCTCATCCCAAGCTACATGGGAGGCTGAGATTGGGAGGATCATGGTGTCAGGCCAGCAACTCTGTCTCCACACAGGGAAGCTGGGAGAGACTAAAGTAGATAGATTGAGGATCAGGCATGTGTTCAGGTAGGAAGCAAGACTCTATCCTAAAACGAACCAGTATAAAACCAGACTGGAGGTGTGGCTTAGTGGGATGGTTCCAGCCTAGCAAATGAGAGGCTCTAAGTTCAAACTTCTGGTATTGTAAGGGAAAAAAAAGATGCTTTAGGAAGGCAGTAATGGCCAAAGGTTGGGAATGCATGAGCACTAGCCAGTATGATGGCTGGAAGGCCCTGAGATACATATATGGCTTCTGTTATTACCTGTGTGAACTTGGCTGGACCTGTATTACTTCCCTTGGGCCGTGGGCTGGGCCAATTGGACCTAGAGTCCAGCAGTTCAGCCAGGCAGGGAAGGATGCAGCCTTGAATCCATAGTGGATTGCAAAGGCCAGATATGTGGCCTCTGGAAACTGCCTGTGTCTAGCACAAAAGCTGTGTATTTGTGGGTGCATTTTTTCCCCCATTAGTACAGTGGAGTTAGGAACAGAGCCTTACAAGGTAGTTAGAGGGACTAAACATAGTCAGTATGAAGGAAAAATTAATAGTGCCTTACACACAGTAAGGGCTCACATAGTGTTGTAGTATTTCCTGTTGAATTCTATTTCATTGTTACTATGTGGGCCATTGACACACTCTCAGTCAGATTTTCACAATTCATTCCTCATCTTCCTGCATGTGCTTTTTTTTTCCTGCTAGAAGTCCCTCTACCTGTGCTTGCTTGCTAGCAAACTCTTACTCATCCCTGAAATCCCTCTCAGCTATCACCTCCCCTAACAGCCTTCTATTGGCCTCCATGGTAGGCTTAGGTGTTTTTTTTTTTTTTTTTGGCCAGTCCTGGGCCTTGGACTCAGGGCCTGAGCACTGTCCCTGGCTTCTTCCCGCTCAAGGCTAGCACTCTGCCACTTGAGCCACAGCGCCGCTTCTGGCCGTTTTTTTCTGTATATGTGGTGCTGGGGAATCGAACCTAGGGCCTCGTGTATCCGAGGCAGGCACTCTTGCCACTAGGCTATATCCCCAGCCCCAGGCTTAGGTGTTTTCCCTTGGGCTCCTATATGGTGGGACCTCTCTTGAGGTCTGCTTCTTTGTTGTTGTTGTTGCTGGTTATTTTTGTGTTTTTTTCCTGTGCCCTTCCTTCTTTTACCTACTCAAGTTGTTTGCTCAAATATCACCTTTTCCTTGAGAGCTTTTTTGACCACTTGAGTTAAAATGACCCCTCAAGATATTGTCCATCTCTGCCTTCGTTTTCTTCTTATGCATGTTGTTTGCTGTCTACCTCCTCACTTAACAGGAGCTCCTGAAAGCATGGATTCATATCTGTTTTGGTCACTGTTGCAAACCCAGAATCTAGAGAAGCAATGTGTATAGGAGACAATATTTGTTGAACAGATATATGGGCTTCTTTCTTATAGTATTCAAGGCTAAGTGGGGAATATTGGTGAGACCAACATGCTATTAGATGGTGTTATGATCAAGAGACCTAAGACTCGCAGAATTCCACCAGGGCAAAGTCTTCCATTTTCTTGAATATTTCCAGAGACATGTTTGCACAGGGTGGGGACCTGAAGACCAATCAGAGGGTCCAGTCATGCTTTTCTTCTAACTAAGCTTTTCATTTTCAAGCCCCCATTCCACTGTTTTTACACTGGGGAGCTGAGCTGGGTTACTGAATGTATTTCTGAGCTTGGTAGGGCTCTATTTCCCAAGACCATAGCAGGCCACTAATGTTCAAATCCAGTCTCATAACTTAGTATTGATTCAAGGAAATACTAATGCTCCAAGAGTAGAAGGAGGGAAAGAAAAAAAGGAAGAAGAGGGAATACTTGCTCCTCTCTCCAATGCTGGGCTGGCCCAGTTGCCTAGAGGGACCATCTAAGGAGAGGCACGTGGACAAACAACTTTTCTTTCAGGATAATTTAAGATTCATTTATTTATTTTATAACCCCAAGGGTGGATTTACTTAATAGCATGCAGCACTCTCCCTAATACAACATCAAATGGAAAAAAGAGAATAAAACCATGCATTTATCTACAGTTATAGACAGCTATCTACATTGTGTCTGTAAGTATGGACACTGGAATGAAAGCCAGCCAAATGCTGCTCAGAGCTGAACTTGTCCATTGGGTCATGCATCAAGGTCTCTATGATGGGGACACAGGAGGTGTGGCAACAGACAATTAAATGGAGTTGGGGTGTTAATCTCAAGCCTTCTCAAATGGAGTAACATCTTTAGAATAGTATCCACCTCAGGAGGAGGCACAATGTGAAGAGAACAGTGTGGGTTCAAGGCCTGGTTCTGGAGCTGAACTGAGGTTTCCTTTCTCTTAGTGTTGACCTTCTGGCTGGGCCCTGGTTTGTCCCTTGGGGGCCCCAAGTTAAGCAAACCTCTAGCCAACAGTGCAGCTCCTTTTTTTTTTTTTTTATCAATGCTCCTTTTATTCTTGGGGCTTGTAAAGGTTTTAAAAGCCAGGACTGATAAAGACACAAAATAATAAAAGGTTAATATAGCTGCCACAGTTTTATTTAGGCAGTCCTGGGGCTTGAACTCAGGGTCTGGGCACTGTCCCTGAGCTTCTTTTGCTCAAGGCTAGCACTTTATCACTTGAGCCACATCACCACTTCTGGCTATTTCTGCTTATGTGGTACTGAGGAATAAAACCCAGGGCTTCATGCAAGTTAGGCAAACTCTCTACCACTAAGCCACATTGCCAGCCTGGTCGCAACAATTTTAGATGTTATATTTAACAAATTATTGAAATAACTTGATTAAGATGTTTTCTATACCAGACTTTTGGCTCTGTGGGGCAGGTGCAGTGCGTACTTTGTCTACTGTTACTTTACTGTTCTCCAGTATAGGAGGAGGCACTTAGCAAATAATATAATAACAGTAATAATAACACATAATAAAACCTGCAAGTTTGTCACACTTCCAGTATTTGTTTATGGTTATGAAGAATAATCCAATTAACCAACCAAAAAAAGAAAAAAAATCTAATGTTTTCTATTCTTACGTTCTTGCAAATGTCAGGACTAATGGCAAAAACTGTTCACAAGCTTTAAGGTAGATTGGAAGGGTGGCTGCAATACACTGAAAATTTTTCAATAGAGAGATGAGAGGTGAAGTTTTTCCAGTTGCTGGTTTTGTGACTCGCTTTGGCCAATAAAGAAGTGATTTTTTTTGTGTGGTGGTGGTTGGGAATCAAACCCACAGCCTTGTACATGATTGGTAGACACTACTGAAATCCATCCTCAGCCCAATCAACAATATTTCTAAGTCTAGATCAAAAGGCCTTGTAGCTTGTTCTCTTGCTATTGGTGCAGCATGAGACTGCATGACCAAGCCCAGACTAGCCTGTTAGAAGCTAACATGCTCAGCTGACCCCATCCCCCCAGCTCCTCCCAGCTGACAGCCAGCTAACATCCAGAAGCAGAGCTTCCCAGCTGACCCCCAGATATACATAGGCAAATAAAGGATTCCAGCCAAGATCAGCAGGAGGACCACCCACCTGAGGATAGCTTAAATTACCAGCCTACAGAATCTTGAGCTAAATAAATGGTTGTGTTAAGCCACAGAGTTTTGGATAAATTGTTACACAGAAATAGAAGATCAGTAAAGATGTTCAGGGGGATATTCAGGACTAATTAGAAGGTGTTTCATCACATACCCTGCCAACAGCGACACAATTAAAATAACCAAACAAAGATCACCAGGAAATGTTGTATGATGACTGTCATGATGTAGGAGCAACATTTTCAAAAACCACACTGTGCGAGTATTTCCATACTGGGGATCTATCCAAGGGGGATATTGTTGAAGCTTGTTGAAACTTGGTGGTGGTAACTGTGCATCGGTGGTAATGATTGTGAAGATAACTTCTTCACAATTCTTCTTTTTGGGCCTTGAACAAATTTACTCACTTATGACTCTCATCTGAATGCCACTGCATCTCTCTGGACAAATAGGGCCCCTACTACTTATAGAAAAATAGTCAAATATCCTCTACATGAGGTTTTCTTATTCTCTCTGTCACCCTACATCATCCCCCACCCCCCAAAAACTATACCATATGGACCAGGTCTGGTGTTCCAAACACATGGCCCTATTGTGCTTCCATGTCTTTATATGTGTTCTCTCTACGTGGACCTCTTCTTCATCTGGAAAAATGCTTAAAAGCACACAGAATTTGTATCATTTTTATAAATTTAAAAATCAGGTTTGAGACCAGTACATGTGCTTGCTTCCTGACACTTTTGCACATTGGCTAGTGCTCCAGCCACTGAGCCAAGCCTCCAAGCCCAGATTTTATCTTCTTGGGAAACTTCCTTGTTTAGATGACAATCCCAGAGCTGTCTCAGAGTTCCTCTATCTTCATTTCAGCATCTGGCTGTATGAAAAACAATTCCTCTTTCCTCCTTATCTCCTTGTCTTCATAACTTGCCTCCTCTCCATATGCAAACAGAGTTCCCATCTACTTGTAGGTCAAATTCCCAGGACATGGCTTATAATCAAGTAGGAGCAAAAAATATTCTTTATAAATAAAGATTGGAAACTAATATTTGAACAGGGATTTGCATTATTATCTCATTAGCTCTACTTTCCAAGTATGGAAACTGAGGCTCAGAACAATTAAATGACTTGTTGGAGGTCTGTCAATGAGAAACAAGGAGACAAGAACCAGGTCTTTGGAATTTTAGAGCCCAGAATGTATAATACCTGTAGTCATTCATGCGTTCATTGTGCAGTACTTATTTTGTGATCTGCCTTTGCCAAGCCTGCTCTTGCACTTCAACTTTCCTGATGTTGCTACCATCACTCTTTCCCCACTTCTTCACTTTTGCTTAATGCTTATTCTCTTTGGGAAGTCTACATTAAACCTAGCTTGGCTCATTTCCCACAAATTCCTGTTTTGTTTTTGGTCATAGTTCTATCTTTCCATTAGGCCATCGGCAACCTGAGGGTATAATCTTACAGGAATAAATTTATGCCTGGCTACAAGAATGAAGAGTCTTGGTCAGCAGCAGACAGGAGCTTCTTAGCCCTGTGGAGGGATGTGAACTCTGTCCTGAAAACAGCTGCAGAGGAACCATCTATCCCTGTTCGTGCCCCTTATGGGTCCCCTTAGATGCCCACCTTCCACTTAGTGTGCTTCCAGTGATATCATGGTTCTTTCTTTGTGGTCAGACTTTAAGGTACTGGCCATTAGCCAGACAGCCAGAGAGCCTGGGAGTTTCCTGATCACAACCAAGTTGTAGTGGTGTATGAGTGTGCAGGTGGAGTTTAACCCCAGATCTCTAGCTTACACTCCATAGCACTCCTTCTGCACCAGGTTTAAGCTCACTTTCTATGGGACTTTTGCCTGAGGACACACACTTGTTTGGCTCTTCCTCCTTCATGTCTGTCTTTCTCTACTCCCTACTTAGTTGGTTTCTCCTGGAAACATTCCCTTAACAAATCACTGGCATGGGATTCCCACTCTCAGGATGTGCCTTGAAGAAGCCAAGTGTACACACATGGATGCATACAGGAATGCACGAATAGGATACAAACGGTGCTTGTGTCTCAAAGCACTGGCTGGGATGTATATACTATCCCTTCCCAACAGGGAAGGGATCTTATTCCTTTATTCTGTTCTCTCATTTAGTCCAGGCCCTCACCCTCAGGTATAAAGTGGGCAACCTCCCTAGTGCCTACTTGAGCAGGTCCTGGTTTACACAGGCTGGCCCTGATACTAACTACCAGACACCTTTGTCTTTTTGGTTGGATGTACTGAGTTTCCCTGCAGGGATCCATTCACCCCATGAACTGTTTATCTTGTTGCACAATAGTATGAGCTTTCCCCCCAGGTTATCTCACAGAATAGCATGGTAAGGATAATTAAACAGTGAAGCCTCGGAAACCAAGGGTGCTGTGTAGCCTCCGGTGAATCATCCAGCCACTCTGAGCCTCCATTTCCTTGTACCATTGTCTCTTATTGCTGCCCTTTTACATTTTAAAAACCTAGTGAGAATACTAGGGTAAAAGTGCTTCTGGAGACAGAAAGAATTCCAACAAATCAATCTCTTGTGGATGACAAAGGACGAATAAATGTACTCAGCTTCCTGGGATGGATCAATTCCCACAGGGGTCTTGTAGTCACACGGCTGGGAAGAGTAAGAGGCAGGACGCGAAGCCAAGTCTAAACAGTTCCAAAATATTTGCTTTTTATCCCACATGCTGCCTCCCAAATGCAAACTGGGGCCTGCGCATGTCTGAATGATAGACTGGAAATAGTGGGAGGTACTCTGGTTGATGGAATCTATGTGTGTTGGAGGACCTTGTTGCTCAGAGGAAGAATAACAGTGTCATGCAAAATGAAATACCATCCAGTACAATGTTGTGGCAATTGGAGAACCACAAAGGTTGGAGGCCACTTGCTCATAATAGTGACACCCAAAAGAACATTGAAATGAAGCTATTCATGTGCCACTAGCATGTAGTTCTTGCATTGTCTTCCCTAGGTGCTCCTTGCTACCTCCAAGTGTCCTATTTTTTAAAAATAAAAATTATTTCCTGTTACTCTTTATTCACTTTTCTTCAATTGTGTCCCTGAATATCTCATGTATTTAAGTCTAAATATACAATCTAGTAGATGAACTCTGGAATTGCTTCCAGAACTTTTCATTTTAGATAGGGTCATGTGTTTCCAGAATTTATCTTGTACAACCCTTATTAATCGGTAATTTCAGTTTACAATTTCCTAGACTAGATTGTGGAATCCTTGAGTGAAGACTAGGTCTACATCATGAAACCCTCTGCAACACTTATTCACAGAGCCAGAATTTGGATCAAAATTTAACCTTTCTCTGAGCAGAGATTAGTTCTGAACTTTAGTTCTCAATTAAGCCCCGATCCTGGCCATTGACTGAGTGACCATACATTCACCCTGAGCTCTGATCCTGGCCACATATTAAGCTGTAATCCTACTCTGAATCTTAAACAATTTTGGACCTTGATCCTGGGCCAAGGCTGAGGTCCGATTCTGGCTCTAGATTGAGCCAAAAGCCTAGACCTAGATTGAGTCCTAACTGGTTATAGACTAGACCTGGAGACACCATATTCATTTACTAGTTTACCAGTGGCTCAGTCCAGATAACCGTCTTGCTATTTAAACAACCCCTTACGCATGCTTACCTCTTTTTGTTTTATTTTCTTGTCTCTGTTAGACTTTGAGTACTTTCAGAGCATGGTGCCTCTTAAGATGGTATGAATGACACTTCCATCATCTGCTAGCCAGGGCTGATTTGCTAAGTGACCATGCCATGATGAGGGTTGTAGAGCCAATAAGATCAGATAATAGATGAACTTCTCAACTTCCTTTACCTTGGCTGTCCCTGTGGTTAAAGGATATTGGAAAAAAGGTTTCTATTTATACAAAATAGAATCTTAGGTACCAGAATCTACCTTTCCTTAACCAAAAGTAGAAATTTGAGGGCAAAGAAAGTGGGAAAGAGAAAGTTTTCTTTCCCAGGCAGAAAAATTAATTACAAAATCAGATTGTGTTACTAGAATTGTTTATATCTGAGTTTTAAGGAATTTGCCATCTTCTGAATCTAATAGATGTAGCAGTCAGAGCTTGACTGCTACAACAGTTTTTAATTTGTTTGGAAATTAGTCCAAATAATGAGGAAATGCTTTTCAATACAACACGAAGGCAATACAATTGGCTCATCGTCTTTTAAACAACGACAACAACACAGTTTTCAATGTTGAATAATTAAAGAAACGCATCTGTCAGAAACAGGTTGTGAACCTCTGGTTTGGAGGAATGCCATTTTTTAAGTGTATACTAATAGCTTAAAAGATTTCATACTCTAGGACATTTGTGTCTGTATCATTTTTGTCCTTGTAAATAGACCTGAAAGTTAGGTAGCTACTCTTACCTTCCCTTCCAGAAATTGAAGTCAGGTTGGGGAGTCTGCAGTCTCTTGCCAGGCAGTCAGCTGAATGGGAACTCTCTGCATCTACTATGGGTTTGGTCCACTGGGGAGTTTCTGCCTTTGACAAGAATCAGGCAAATGATATTGCCTGGCAATGTGTGGAATTAGGGCAAATCAATTTGAAGTAGGAATGATGGTTGATTAACTAGGCCAACTGCAAACATGACAACCTCTCAGACTATTTCACACAGAACTGTCTACTAGCCCTTGTTTTCCTATCATGGCTGATCTTGCTTGTATTGCATTTCCTCTAAGAACCTCAGTTTCCTCTTCAGTGAAAAGCAGTAATATCTCCTTCACTGATTGGAAGGAAAGTGAAAGTTAGTGTTAGTTATGAGTGGTTGTGAGGTGTGAACACTGGTCAGACAAGGTGATGTGGCTGATAACTGTGACCATGCTGGGTGTATTGTAAGTCCCTGTGCTGTATCTTCTGTTTCCATCTTCAGGATGAGGTATAGCCTTCATTCTTTAGTGTGCGGCTAAGCATGAAGAGGTGGCATCATACCCTTTGAGACTTGCCAAACTCACCTCTGAAGGAAAGAGGTGTCCCTGTGCACTTTTTTCCACTGTAAATTTGAAAGAATTGAGTATGATCAGGGGGGAAAGGCTCATTTATTGATGCTGATAGATTGACTGAGCTTCCCAAGTAGCCGAGACTATAGGTGTATACTACTGGGTCTGGCTGAAGCTTATTTTATTTTTTTTCCCTCTGAGTCCTAAGTGGTCAACCGGATTTAAGAAAGTGAAGATCAGAGGGAAGGGCTTCCAGGGTGAAGGAGTAGCTCAAGCAGAGGTGCAGACATGCAGGGAGTAAGGAAGGGTGAGGCTGGGTTGGACTAAGGAAGTCAACTTGTGCTTTGGACACTTGGGAGCCATTGAAGAGTTTGGAGAGAAAAAGTGGCAACTACTGATTTTCTGTTAGGCATCTCACATCTGTCAGCATTTAAGCCCATGAGAACAATATCATGCCGGTTTAGTAGATTGCAAAACTGGCATTCAGAAAGGCAGAAGTAACTTGCTATAGTCCCATGGCTGGGAAGGATGAGAGCCAAAGCCTAAACACCAAACATTTATTTTTTTTTATTTTTTTATTTTTTGGCCAGTTCTGGGCCTTGGACTCAGGGCCTGAGCACTGTCCCTGGCTTCTTCCCGCTCAAGGCTAGCACTCTGCCACTTGAGCCACAGCGCCGCTTCTGGCCGTTTTCTGTATATGTGGTGCTGGGGAATCGAACCTAGGGCCTCGTGTATCCGAGGCAGGCACTCTTGCCACTAGGCTATATCCCCAGCCCCAAACATTATTTTTTTTATACCTCACACTTCCCCAGTGCAACCTGAGGTATGCTCCTGTGGGCAATTGCAAGGTCAAGTTCCTGGGAGTGGTGGTGGTGGTGGGGGCAGTGAGGGTCTTGAAGGGCTGGGCAGAATGGGTTGACCAGAGCTGCCACCTCCACATTTCCTCTGATCTTCCTGGAAGGAGGTTTAAGGTCCTTCAATCCTAGATGTGCAAGGGAGAATCCTTCCTTTTGTCTTCTCATTCCTGCTGTTCTTCTGGCCTCCCTCCCCCTTCATCCCATTATCTAGTCTCTTATGGCCCTCCAAGACATCTAAGGACAGCCTCCTTCAGTGGCTGAGACTATCCTGAGGAATGATTTGCATGCACAGCACGCAGCTGAACAATGGTGGAGCTGGGCTGGAATCCAGGAAGGAAAATATTTTTTTTACAATGTCCTGTTCTTGTGCTGAGCACCAAGCCTAGTAGTACATAGCAAGTGCTCAATGAAAACGAGTTTGTTTCCCTTCCTGCAAAAGCCAGCATCTGTCCCCCCGTGGGTGTGGAATTTTTGAACCTGAAGGTGCATTTGCCCTCCTTTTCCTTTGGAGGCAGCGCTTGTTACTGGCTAGATTTTGGCCTTTTCTGGAGTAGGAGGGCTTGGCTACTGTGTATATGACACGTAGGCTGAGGAGGCTGTGGTCCAAGGGTCTGGCTCTGATAGAAAGAGTGTGGCCTGGCCTCAGCTAGGGCAGCCTCTCTAAGAGGGGGCTCTGGCTGCTTTGCATGCGGGATGAGCACTCCTCTGGTCAATTTGCTTTCACTAATGTCAGGCCCCCGCAGCACCGTCGTTGGTTGCATAGCAACTGGCCGAGCACAGCGCCACAGAGGTGGCCATGCATAAAAGATGACACATGATGGTGGGGCGCAGGGTGACGATTTGCAAATTTAGATACAGTCACAGCAGGAATATGAACTGGGTATTCGACAGGGATGGGGGTGAGTGGCTTTTCTTTGTCTCCTCCCATCTCATTCAGAAAGCTAGCTTCCCATTGTATTGACAGAGGTCTGAAGAAACTAAGCAGAAGGAGGTGGGAAGCATGGGTGCAGTCCCCCCCACCCCTGCCCCAAATCAGATACTGGGCTGTTGGGAGCTGAGGCAAAAGGAAGAAATAATTATGAACAGCAATGCCAACACAGACAAATAAGGGGCAGCAGGCCAACACGAGGACCCTTCTCAGGAAGCCTGGCTTCTTTACCCAGGTAGAAGGCTGATGAAAGCAGTTGGTGTAAAGCCCCAGTGAGTCTTTTTTTTTTCTCCCATCCAAGTACTAACCAGGCCCGACCCTGCTTAGCTTCCGAGATCAGACGAGAGATCGGGCGCATTCAGGGTGGTATGGCCGTAGATGAGTCTTTTTTTTCTATGCCCGCCTCCCCACCTGACAATTGCGTGGAGATGAAGTGTGCAGGGCCTGGAATGTCCAGGCTTGGGTTCAAGTTCCAGTGTATTTGTGTGTGTGTGTGTGTGTATGTGTGTGTGTTGTGTTGTATTTTGTGTGTGTGTGTGTGTGTGTGTGTGTGTGTGTGTGTGTTTTGGTACTGGGTTTGTACTTTGGGCCTCTCATTTTTGCTCAAGTTTTTTTTTTGTGTGTGTGTGTGCCAGTGTTCTACCATTTGAACCATGCTTCCATGTTTGGCTTTTTGCTAGTTAATTGGAAATAAGAGTCTCTTAGGGATTTGTCTGAACTGAGATTCTTAGATTTTAGTCTTGTGAGTAGCTTGGATTAGAGGTATAAGTCACCATTGTCCTTTTTTGTTGTTGCTGTTAACTTAAGAGTGCTTATTTTATTTTATTATCTTAAAGCAGTTGTACAAAGGAGTTGCCATTTATGAATGTGTTTTGATTTTTTTGGTATTCAGACAGAGTCTTGATATACAGGCCAAGCTGGACTCAAATTCTCTGTAGCCCAGGCTAGGCTCAGACTCATGATCTTCTACCTCTGCCTCCCAAGTGCTAAGGTTATAAGAGTGCCATTATGCCTGGGTTATTATTGCTTTATTGAAAAGAAAGAAGCAAAACCTAGGAAGTCCACTCCCTGTCTCCTGAAGACTCCTCTTGATCAGCATCCATCTGGCTTTTGTGTTACATCCAGACTTAGAGTCAGATGGGCAGCAATGGGCACTCAGCAGGAGAAGCTTGGAGGAGGTCACTCCCAAGTCCCACTAGCTGCCCTGGCCTGGGCCTTGAGGAATCAGGCTGCAGCTCCACAGCACTGTCTGAACACAGCCTCTGACCTCACTCCTACAGCTCCAGCTGGGACAACGGCTGGAGGCGCTCTGGGTTGCTGTGACTCACAGAAGGACAGAACTACCTGAATATCATTTTAGGTGATATGTAAGATGCTTTGAAATGACCTGTAACAAGTCATTTGAAACAAAACAAAACAAACAAGAAACCAGAAAACCTCAGTTTCCCTGCCTCAGTTTCCCCTTCCTAAAATGGAAATAATTCCAGGCCATATAAGATTACTCTATGAATCAAATGGATTCCACAAATTGGTTTTTTTTTTTAAAGCTTCCAGAACAGCCTCTGACACATAGTAATGCGATATAAATGTTTATCAAATAAATAAAAATGTGAAGGTCACAGCACTGACTCATGGACGGGAAAGTGGTTTGCCTTGAGCTCGTCTGTAAATGCATTGCATCAGAATGTGCCTACATCTAGGTTTTACATGGCTAGCTCCTGAATTCCTCTCTGAACTTGTTTTTCTCTCACACAGGAAAAGGTTCAGATGCCGAGAGCTTTTGTCATATGAGGAGTGCTCTAGAATTCAGTAATTCTGTCTAGGGCTTAAATTGTGCTTGTCAAGTATGGTGTCACTGAGTGACATCCCTAGCCCTTTGTTTTTTAGTGTGATTTATTTTTGATACCAGGCTTCACTAGGAAGCCCAGCTTGGCCTTAAGCTGACTCCATCCTGCCTCAGCCTCCCAGGGGGCTGGGAGTACAGGTATGCCACCACTTCTGGCCTCCAGAGTAATTAAATCTGCATGTGTTTTCTCTTCCTTGTATGTAATACCAATCTTCCATTTCTGATAGTGGCAAAATTCATCTAACATACAGAGCGAGCAAATTTAAAGAAAAATTGGAAGTAAATAATAGTACTAGTGACTTATGGGATGGCAAAAAGAATGATACTGGAAAGTGAATTCTGAAAGTTAGGAAAACACAACAATGGAAATCGTGTGTGTGTGTGTGTGTGCATGCGCGTGCGTGCGTGCATGTGTGTGCATCCTTGAATATGCGCATAAATAACCCCTAAAGAGATGACCCCTTTGGGAGGCCTAGAAGACCAATTTTCAGATCTGCATTGAGGAGTGTCTCTCCCTGTGTCCCACACAGGCCCATCCTGGCTGAGGCCACCTGCTCAGTGCGCAGAGCACACGTCCAGCTCTCCAGACACACCCCCAGTTGGTGCCTCTTAAGACTTTGCCACTACCCAGGTCTCTCTCCCCGGCTCTGCTTCTTTCTCCCCCTCCCTCTTTTAATCTTCCTGCTTGGCAGAGTGGCTGTAAATTACCACATTAATTTCCAAATCAAGCCAAGTTCCATAGTAACAGAACGGCTTCCATCCAGACCTGAAAAGATTCATTAGGAAGTTGATTTGCTAAGTGCCCTCAACTTACTCCTTCAAAAGAGCAGCTGCATTTACCCAATTCTGATAGCTCTCCAGGGGCTGGGGCTTCAAGGAGCTGGGCTCCTGGTGCTGGTGGGCTCCTTGAGCAGGTGGGGGCATGTTGGGGTATTCAGGAACAGTAGAATGTAGGCTGAGTGGACCTCAGAAAGCTGTGAATCATACAAAGGCCATGCTGACCTGCCAAGGCTCCTCATGAACTCCTGAATGCCAATGTTATTTCTACCATCGGTGGGCAGACTTGTTAAACCTGGGAGAGGTGACTGGTGAATCATGCAGGACTGATTTTTTTTTAAAGTGCTGAATTGTGCATTTGGGGGTAAAAGGTAGGGAACACAGGTGTCCTAATTATTTATGTCAAGAGTAGCACTGAGAAATGGGGGAGTATATCTCATGATTAAATTGCCCAGCTAAATATTTACCTAGAGGTTTCGACTTGTCACCCCTGTACTTGATCTCTTGGCTTAAGGAGATCTGTTCTGCAGATGGAGAAACCAAGATTCAGCCAGGTGATGATCATGTTGGAATGGAGTTGTGGAGTACTTACTGCTGCACGGGAACTGGCCTTGGGGGAAACTGAGGAATGGCAGGGAGGGAGGGCCACCCTTTTAGGAAGAGGATGCTACCAATCCTGGATGATAGTGTCTGATAGTGTCTAGTTTGGAAGCAGTGATTCCCCAGGAGTTTTCTGTGTATGCTGAAATAGCATCAGGGGGTGGGCAGCCTTCCCCAGCAGATGCCCAATGCCACCTAATGGCATTTGCATTCCACACCCCTGCACCTGTGGTGGGGAAGGCAACCTCATTTTAATTTGGCTGACATAAATAAGCCTGAGTGAGACACATGGCACATGGATGGAAAATGGCATTGTCACCCCTTCTAATTTGTTCGACAATACAGCCCTGCTGCAGCTTCCAGAGTTGACGTGGAAAAATAAACACATGTATATTAATGACTTTAAAAGAGTTCCGTTTATCCAAGCATGTCTCTTTCTTTTTTATTCAGCATCTCATCAGATCAATAATTAATCCCCATACATTTTAATAACTTGAGTTCTCACGATTGTTTTTTTTAATAATTTTTGCATTCATGTTTGACAAGTCCAGAAACTTGTTCCATTAGAAAAGGGAGAAAATAAGTCAGGGTGGGTTTCTGCTCAGTGTGGTGGTGTTCCCTCTTCTAAGGGAGCAGTGGAGATAGAAGCTGAGAGGGGATCACTGAGATTGGAGGGAGGGTCTCTTGGTCTGTTTGTGTTCTAACCTCAAGGGTAATGTGTGTTGGGGTGGAAGGAATGGGTTGGAATTGTTATTGGTCACTGTTCCAACAGTTTTGTAACTAGCAGTAAACCATTCTTAGAAAGGGGATCCAATGGGGGAGGGGGAAGCCACTCCATATGGGGTGGCAGCAATATCTACAGGCGGTATTTGTTAATGAGGCCATTGTTATCAATGGCACCATTGACTGGAGCCATAGAAGGAACTGTGTATGGAGATAGGGGTAATTGATGGGTACTCTACTTTCTGGTCACCTTTTCTATAAACATAAATAAATAATACTAAACAAATTTTAAAAATTACTATATTTAAGTAGTTAGATAAAGGGGTTTCAATGGCCATATCAGTTTATGAGTAACAATGCATTTTTGTCAATGTCACCCCTTCCATTGTTCTCCCTCATCTCTCTCAACCCCATCTCTAACAACAACAACAACAACAAATATATATATTTTTTGCCTGTCCCAGAGCTTGAACTCAGGGCCTGGGCTCTGTCCCTGAGCCTCTCTGTGCTCAAGGCTAGTGCTCTACCACTTGAGCCACAGTACCACTTCCAGCTTTTTCTCAGTAGTTATTGGAGATAAGAGTGTCATGGATTTTCCTGCCAGGGCCGGCTTCAAACTGTGATCCTCAGATCTCAGCTTCCTGAGTAGCTAGAATTAGAGGCATCAGCTACCAGCACCCAGCCCTAACTAAAATTTTAAAAGAAGTATTTTAGCTGCTCCCTCATCACTTAGATCGGAGTCATTTTTTGTCCTTCAGGAAAGGCCATTGCCACAGAGGTGGTGAGAGGGACCTGATATCTACTGACAACTACTTTCTACCAGGTTCTTTCTGTGTTGCCAGCACATGTATGATGACCTTGTCCAGCTGGTGTCATTCCATTTTACAGAAGAACATCAGTGCTCCACCCTGGGTACTCAGCTGAGAAGGCTCTGAGCTGTGGTTTTGTTGTCTGGGAATCTTTTATTCTGCCTCTGACCCTTGCCTTTCATGGCTCTTTCCCCCCCCCCCCCCCCCCCCATGCTTCTATTTCACTCAACACAAATGATTTTTCCAGGAAGCCTCCCCTAGCTCCTCGGTCTTCCTTTCTGCCTCTTCCCTGCCATAGCATTGTGATCTCCCCTCTTATATTGTTGAACTATGCTATTAGTGAGCTTGTCAACACGTTGTGTAGGCACCAGGGGGTCACTGCCATGTTTATACACTGTCTACCTCATTAGAACCCGGGCTCTTCAGGGCGAGGATGCTATCTTATCTATTTCTCTTGTATTTCCAGGTCTAGAAAATAGATATTTGTGGGAGAAAGGAAGAGAGGGCAGGGAGGAGGAATGTGGGGAAGGAATGAATGTCACCAAATAAATTGAATAGGTCTTAAGGTGTTAGTCTTTCTTGATGAAACATACTTAGTCTGAGTAGAGAAGCTTCATCTTCTTCTTTCCTACCTTATTTTTTAATGAATGGGAAACTTTCTTCTTCTTCTTCTTTTTTTTTTTTTTAAATTAAAGGCATATTGCTACTTTCCAGTGAGCTAGGTGCTCTGAGCATGACAAAGAAGGTTATGATGGGGTCGTAATTTTCTTAGGTCTTACAATGGAGCTTGAGAGACACAAATTCTGGGTGCAAAATAATCAAATGAAGGACCTATTCAGAGGGGAAGAAAGTGGGACACATGGTTTTATTATTATTTTTGTTCATGTGGTACTGAGGAATCAAACCTAGGGCCTCCTGCATGTGAGACAAGCACTCTACCACTAAGCCACATCCCAGAACCAGGGAGACATGGTTTCAAAGCATTTGCAACAGGCTAGCAGCTGAGTCAGGTGCTTTGTATACATCACCGTGTCCAATCCTTACACTCATGCAGAAGGTACAGCTTTCATTTTATAAACACAGAGACTGAGGCTCAGGTTGAAAGGACCAATAGAACTAGCTAGTAAGGAAGGCATACCTGGGTTTGTCAGATAACCAAAATTCATTCTCAATTTCTAAAATGAACAGTCAGCACAAACAACATGCATTCCTAGGGGGTCATAGAAGAGAAGATAGGCTGTTGGTCTGTTTTTTTGTTTTTTGCCAGTCCTGGGGCTTGAACTCAGGGCCTGAGCACTGTCCCTGGCTTCTTTTTGCTCATGGCTAGCACTCTACCATTTGAGCCACAGGGTCACTTCTGGCTTTTTCTATGTATGTGGTGCCAAGGAATCAAACACAGGGCATCATGTATGCGAGGCAAGTATCCTACCACTAGGCCATATTCCCAGCCTCAGGCTGTTGGTCTTACGTCTCCTAATCCGCTTAGCTTCCAGTCCCAAGGCTCCTTTCCATCTCTAGGCCCTGTGCTAACCTATAGCAGAGGAGCTTTTGGGCTCAAAGCTGAACCTCATGTATTAGATGTCCACTGGGAGCCCTTTGCTCCATTTTTTTCTTTCTTGGTATTGGCCCAGTAGGCACTTGTTTCAGTTTCCCCGATGGCTCTTCAAATGTCCTACAGAAGCCTCAGACTTGCTCTCAGCATTCTTGACTGACATCTTGATCCTATAAATGGGAATTGCTTCTGATTCAAAGAGCAAAAAGAGCAATATTGCATTAGCTGATGTCCAGGGTGGGTATACAAAGCATATCCTTCAAGGTATTTCAAGCACAAAGACTTGGCTACAGAGCAACTGGATAGGCTGGAGAGAAAACTGGAAACAAAGGAGTGTTCCCCAGAGATCAGTTAGTGCATAAAGGACATCACTGCTCTTAGGTTTGGAGAAGAAAATGGGGGAGAGGGCAGGCTGAATCCTTAGAGACATTCCTGGAACTGATATCAGTGTAGCTCTTGGAATCTTAAGAGTCTACACTCCCTCTCAGGACAGAAGCCAAGCATAGCTTAGGTTTTCTTCCTGTCATCTTATGGTTCATGTATGTTTTCCAACTGAAAGTCAGACTGAACCTAACTGGCATGGGAGTTTATGAAATGTAATTCTCAAGTTTCTTGCCCTGATGGCATATAGATGATTAATCAACCATATCCAGAACAGAGGCTTGAGAATCAGAAGGCTTTGGGTTTAAATCTTGGCTTTGCCTTAATGGGTCTGGTTTAGTTTTTCATCTGTATTCAACATACCATGTGAAATTATGCCCTTTTTCTTTTGTCTTTCTTTCCCGTGGTTTTACCCCTGATATCACTGTAACTAATTGTAGTACCCTGGATACTGTATGTATGTATATTGGATTTAAGGAAGGGAAAGGGAACACCAAAATCGAGAGACAAAGGCTAAAAAGACAAACCAATGCAACAGCAATACTTATAAAACTATATGGTGTAAACCAACTGTACAAATCATGGAGTGGGGGGGGGAGGGAGAAGGAAATGGGGAAGCAGGGGAAAAATGAGGGAGGAGGTAACAAGTTGGGTAAGAAATGTACTCACTGCCTTACATATGAAACTGTAACCTCTCTGTAAATAACTTTAAAAATAAAGAAATAAAAAGAAAAGAAAAAAATAGGGCTGGTAAGGGTTAGCAATTTATAACAATGGAAGAACACTCATCTGAGAAGTATATGGCCCTGAGTTTAGTTTCAGCTCTTTAACAACAGTAACAACAGAAGGAATAATAATACCTTCATCACAGGAGTATTGTGAGGTTACACTGAGATTATACATACCAAGCATTTAACACAGTTTTACCCATGGTATGTTGGATACAGCGGCAGTTTCAGTTCCCTTCTCCTTCATATATGCACAACCCTTTTTTTTCCTGAACTGTTTCTTTCTTAAAAATCATCATACATCAGTGCTCAAGCTTACTGGCTTTAAAAACATGGCCAAGGCTAGGGGCTGGGGATATAGCCTAGCGGCAAGAGTGCCTGCCTCGGATACACGAGGCCCTAGGTTCGATTCCCCAGCACCACATATACAGAAAACGGCCAGAAGCGGCGCTGTGGCTCAAGTGGCAGAGTGCTAGCCTTGAGCAAAAAGGAAGCCAGGGACAGTGTTCAGGCCCTGAGTCCAAGGCCCAGGACTGGCAAAAAAAAAAAAAAAAAAAAAAAAAAAAAAAAAAAAACATGGCCAAGGCTAGGAATATGGACTAGTGGTAAAGTGCTCGTCTCGTATACATGAAGTCCTGGGTTCGATTCCTCAGCACCACATATATAGAAAAAGCCGGAAGTGGTGCCGCAGCTCAAGTGTTAGAGTGCTAGCCTTGAGCAAAAAGAAGCCAGGGACAGTGCTCAGGCCCCAAGTTTAAGCCCCAGGACTGGCAAACAACAACAACAACAAACCCCCAAAACAATGGCCAATTTTTAAAGGATATTATGGCTAACATCCCTAGACATAAAGAAAATGCCAATCAAAACTACACTTAAATTACATGTCACCTTACTTCAGAATGGCAATCATCAAGAAAACAAAGAACAACAAATGCTGGAGAGGATGTGGGAAAAATGAACTATTACACTCTGTTGATAGGAATGTAAATTAGTGCAGCCAATATGAAGATCCATATGGGGAATGGCTTAAAAACTAAAAACACAACTACCTTATAACTCTGTCGTGTCATGATTATGCATATATCACAAGGAATGTAAATCCACATATAAGAGAGATACTTGTATGCTCACGTTTATTGCAACTCTGTTTACAATAGTCACGCTGTGGACTGAGTCAAGGTGCCCCAATCACCAATGAAAAAGGACAGAGGAATGGAGAACTACTTAGCCAGAAAGGAAATTGAAGTGATGCCATTTTCATGAAAGTGGATGCAACTGGAGATCATTGTGTTGATTTAGATAAGTCAAGTTCAAAAAGCCAAGTATCACATGTTTTTTGCTCATTTGTAGAATCCAGATCTAAAACGATGATGATACTGCCATTAATAAGGGGTATAAATATAAAACAGAGACTTTTGGGGGGATTTGGGCGGGAGGGGAAAAGGAAAAGATAATATGTTATAGTATATATATATTCTATGACTCCTTATATCACATATATATATACATACATACATACATATGAAATCCACCAAATATTACTTGGAAAAGGGGGAGAAGATGAGCATAGAAATATAGTGCAGGAGTCAAGTTGCTCAGAGCACACTGTACATATCTATGGAATTATCACAATGTAATCTCTTTGTATTATTAATGTGTATAATTCAAAAATAAAATAAAAATAGACCCAAATCCTTGCAAGATACTATATATTTGCAGAGATTCTTCCAACCTACACTGCCCTGAGGTGAGATTCTACTCAAGTCTGGCTTTTCCTCACTGCTCACCTCAGTTTCCTGGAGATTCCCAGAAAGCTAACAAGGTTTGAGCAGAAGTAGAACATGTCCACTGTGTACTCACATCCGGGATCTCCTTGGCAACCATTAAGGTTTATTGATTCCATTTCTTAGAGGAGGAAACTGAGAACCAGAAACATTGGAAGTTCAGGCTACCTTCTGTTCTCTATCTTCTCCTGCTTCTGATGCCCCATAATAGGAGTTGGGGGACAGGACTGACTTCTTGGGTGGTACTCAGCTCCTTTCAGCATGTTTCCTGGGCACCCACGAGTGGTGGGCACATAGCCAGGCAGCCATTGGCAAGCCTACCCATTCTGGTGTCGACTCACGAGACTCACGCGGCTAGGAGGGGGCTGGCAACAGGAAGAAGATGGTGTGAGAAAAGAACATCTCATGCTCCCTCTGCCTACACATGAGCCGCTCCTGGAAAAATCAGATAGAGCTACTTTATTCTACTTTCTGGCTCTTAGTGCAATATCAGGCTGGTTCTAAATCAATCTTATTTCGCAGAAATTTATCAAGTATTCCCACGGATGGTCAGGTAGGGGCTGGCCTGAAGGAGTTCAGTCTGAGAAGGCAGGTATGGACCTGCAAAGATGACGCTGTTGGGTCAGCACCTTGTCAAGAAGGCACAGGAGTTGTAGGAACACAAGAAAGGAGCTCCTGATTCTGCCGGGGTATTGGGGAAAGTATCTCCAAAGAAGTAACTATGGAGCTATGACTCGAAGGAAGCAGAAGAGCTGGTTCGAGAAAGAAGCGGGCATGGTGATTCAGGAAGAGGGATCAGAATATACAAAAGCCATTTGGGGAACTAAGAAAAGCTCATGTAGCTGACACACAAGGGCAAAAGCAATGGTGACAAATGCTGAGACTGTGGTAGGTAAGAAAGGGCAGAATCACACAGGGTCTTGTGGATTATAGTCTATGAGTCTGGAGTGCATCCTGATGATAATAGAAAGCCCCTAAACTCTTCCCTTAAGCAGGGAAGTGACACTCCAGATCAATGGCTCAGGAAGAGCATTCTGAGAAGATCAAATAGAAGACAGGGAGGCCAGTATTCTGTTATGTCTGGGCAAATAAGTTAGTGTTCTGGACTGGGAAAGTGATATGAAGAATGGCAAAAGGAGCAGGTTCACTCACAAGATTCTTAGGAAGTAGAAGCAACCAATGCAGTAATAATAATTATACAGGCAATGAAAAGAACTCTTGCCATAGACCACATGTGCCTGGCGTAGAATTTATTTAGTTCTCACAACAACACTCTCTAGTTGTACTATTTCTGCTGTGGACTGGTAGAGTTTGCAGATCAGCCCCAGTTCACACACCGTCCTGTTAGGCACTGCTCCACTCTCTCTGCCCTCTAATTTCACTACTAGCAGTATCACTTGTCAAGATTTGTGTAGTAGTCTCCTAAATTGTTCTTGTTTATCCACGTGGTCCTCCCAATTCATGTTGGGCTAAAGGACCGAAGTTGCTTTAACTCATAAAGGGATTATTGCCTTCAGAATGGCTCCATTCTTGTTTATTACTATGTCAATCCCCAATTTTCTATGGTTTGGGTTGTTTTATCTTTTTTTGAGACAGGGCCTCAGTATGCTTTCAACTCTTGATCCTCTTGCTTTACCTTCTTATTGCTGGGATTATAGACCTGGACCACCATGCCCAGGCTGAATTTTCTTTTAAAACAATGAACATGGCTTTCTCATTCTCTCATGCTTCAGGCTTCTTACACAGGCTGTTCTTTCTACATGAAATGCTCCCCTGCCCCAAGTAATTAGTTCACACATTCATTTAACTTACTCTTAAACAATACCACTATAAGTGAAATTCCATGTTAAGCAGGAGATTGCCCAAGTAGAAAAGATCCAGCCACTTTCTCTTAGGGTGATATGATCTAACAGGGAAAGAGACTAAATAAACTGACAATGGCTACATAGTTGAGCAGGACAGTTACCAAAAAAATGTACCAAGGCAATGAAGGCTTAGGGAGAAGAAAGGCTGCTGGATAGGAGGCTGAGATACGAGGATCACATTTCGAAGCCAGTCCTGTATGAACATTGAAGTTTCAGAGAGAGTTCCTGCCCTGAGCTTCTCCTCTGAATAGAAACACACATATTTGAACCCATACAACACACATATATGCTTCAGGAAAATGTGGAGACACAGTCACTTATTTATTTAACACATATTTACTGATAGGCCAAATGTGGGAATGTGAGCAAATAAATGTAATTAGTGTTCTCATGGCTTGTGGACACACACAGTCATGTCCAGGTGCATACCCAGACTGAAGCACACAAACACACACATACAAAAACAAGGACATAGCCAAAGCCCACCTGTCAGATAGGTATTGGATGAAAGAAAGGAGCAATAACACACAAACAGGCCAGAATAGCCAACCCCTCACCTTCCCTCATGCAACCAATGAGTTCTATTAAAAGCCAGATTAAAACTGGCTTGAGAGTTCCAGTACCTTCTCAGGAGAGGGGAATAAACAGGCGTCAGTAGAAAGGCCTGGAGCCTCAAGAAAAAAAATCCTAGTCTCACTTAAGTGATTTTTGGCAGAAATCAAATTAACGGCGAGACTATGGACTGCTGACAAGGTACTCCATCATGTTCTGCTGCATGAATGTGTTTCTTCTACATGTTGTTTTCATTAGCACTTCATTTGATAATGATAAATGGCATTTTCATTTGAAAGGAAAATATTAAAAAGTTCTGATTTGCAAGAGCAAGTTAGAATAAATGATATTATTATGTCCTGTCACTTGTTCAGCTCAGAGAAAAATAATAATAATGATGACAAAAAAAAAAAAACCCACAACCCAGCAGCTTTCCCTATTGAAAAAACACAAGCATGTTATTTCTCCTGTGGGCCATTTTCTCACCATCAAATCTGTCCTTGACACAGAGACTGCTGAAAGGCAAAGGTTTTGGAGGTGGGGAGACGTTGTAGAGACATCAAAAGCTGTCAGGAGAGGGGAACCTTGGGTAATCTCAGTGCTCTTGTGGGCTGGCAGGGGGAGGTATCTGTCACTGGCCAAGACTCTGCCAGGGCCTGCAGTGTAATTTCTTGTTTGGGGATAGAATTTCAGAAGCATTCTCTACCAGTTTACAGAAGCCTGGTGTTTAGGAGCTTACTTTAAGGAATCTGGGATATCACCATGTTGGACCAAAAATGAAACCAGGAAAATAGAGGGGAAAGGGGTGAGGTTGGGAAAGATGGAGGGAGAATGATGAAAGGGGGTGACCTTGATCAAGATGCACTGCACTCATAAACTCAATATGTTGAATTTTAACCTTTTGTACAATTACTTAAGGACAAGACTATTACAAGACCTTAAAGAAAATCCATTGAAGTGATCTTTACCACCACTAAGATTAAGTCCTCACTTGTTCACCTGGCATTCAACACCTTGGATGACCATACCCTTGCCTCCTCTACCTTATGCTCCAGCTCTGGGCTTCATTGCATACATGTTCTCTTATTCCCAAATAGCGTGTGGTACTCCTCGATTGCTCCAAGGTCTGGCGCATACGCCTTTCTGTGGTGTCTTCTTTGAATGCTCCTCTGAAAGAGCTTTCTTCATTGGTTCCCAGGCCTTATTTTGTGTACTTATCATGGCTACGAATATGTGAAATAGCCACATGCAGACAAAAGCCTGTAAGTCTATGTATATTTGTATTATATAATGGCTATGAATGTATGAATATATATTTATATGTATTTGTATATATCATGAATGTATGAAATAGTCGGATGCAGGCAAAAGACTGTTAGTCATTGGCATGGCTGGTATAGATGGCATGAGCAGCTGCTGCAAATGGGAACATGAGAGCTATAGCTAGGACCAGAGGCCACCCTGTCCATGACCCATCAGGATTTAATGCTCACAATTATCTGGGTTCAAGTTCTGATCCCTTTTCCTCCCCTAGACTTTTGTCACACTAAGTCTGATCTGTGTTCTCTCAGTGCTCCCAGGCCTGCTCCTGGAGAGCATTGGGTGATGGCACAGTGGTCTTTCTGAGAAGAGTGATCATCTAAACTCATATAGAAGCGATGAAGGCTCAAGCTTGAAGAGTTGCTTGAAAAAATTTTAAACTATTTCTTTGTTGTTGTTTTTTTTCCCCCAAATTTTTATTATCAAACTGATGTACAGAGAGGTTACAGTTTCATACGTTAGGCACTGGATATTTCTTTGTATCAATAACATAACCTTTCTTTTCTCTAGAGGTGAATCAGAATCAGATAAGTTGGTTTGAAAGCTTAGCACATCCCAGCAAGGGTCGATGAAATTAGCATGCATTGGGAGATTTCCAATGTCTGGCCTCAGCCCAGGCAATTGATGAATCTCTCTCCTGTCTCCTTTGCTGCAGAGGGAGGGAGCATGGCGTGATCAGAAAAGGCTATGTGCTCCCTCTAGAAGGAGTGAGGGCTGTACAAGATCAGCAAGCATGGCAACAGCACAGGACTTTGAGGCTGTCCTTTCTTCCTAACCAATAGACAGTTTACCCACCTATTGCCTCATTTGGTGCTGCTCAAGAACATCACATAAAGGCAAATCAAGTCATATGAGATGAGCTCTCACGAAGTGCCAAACACCCTGTGGGGTGGAGAATGATGAGTTTTCCCATTTCACAGGTGAGGAGAGTAAGTTTCAGAGAGGGCATGAGACTTGCCTAAGGTCACACGGCTGGCTAGTCAATGAAGCCAGATCTGTCTTGCTTTGATCTGGGTGAATGGTTTCCCTCCTAGAAAGTAAGATGTCCTTGAACATCTTTGGGAGAGTTAGATCTGAATTACGTGCTGGGGGAGAAAAAGGGCCCAATGAATTACAAAAATTGAGATGGAGAGTAGAATGTGCCTCCCGACGCCGAAACCCGGTTATTCTGTCCTTGGCGTTCTTCTTGTTCAGTGCCTGTGTCAGCCTGTACTCCAGATATGTCACTCCCTACGTAGGCATGCTCTATACCTTTCCTCAGTATACCCCTCTTGCTTGGCAGGCAATCTGATCTTTCTGTGCCTGTCAAGATCTTCAGTAGCCTTTAGTATTTAGCTCATATTTCATCTCCTCCAAGAAAGCTGTCAGGGTTTGTTGTCCCCACAGCCTTATGAGCCCTTGGGGGAAATGGACTTCTCTAATCAATTCTACGATTATGCCCATCACATAATAGGTGCTGAGTAAATGTGTATATAATTATGATCATCATGAAATATCCATCATTATTAACAATGTAAAACTTACAATTTTGTTTCAAGTGATGTTTCCCTACTGACTCTGAATTGCAAGCTTCTTGGAGAATCCTGTTGCTGCAAGTCATGGACTCTCCTGCCACAAATACCAAGAGGAGTCACATGGAACACAGGAGTTGGGTTCTAAAGATAGTCTGTGAGACAAAAAATTACATGTAGTCAAAGTTACCCTCAAAAATCCTTGGGTACTCTCTAGGTACATAGTTCTGTATCTATACACATTAGGTGTTTCCCATTTGAGAGCCATGCTATATGAAAAACAAAAGCTTTTATTTTATTTTGGCCTGGACATTGTCCCTTCACTTTATCACTCAAGGCTGGTGCTCCATTATGTGAGCCACACTTCCACTTCCAGCTTTTTGCTAGTTAATTGGATATAAGTGTCTTGTGGACTTTGTTGCCCAGACCAATTTCAAATGGAGATTCTCAGATCTCAGCCTCCTAACAAGGATTACAACTGTGAGCCATCACTGGTGTCTGGCAAGGCTTTCTTTCTTAAAAAAATTTTTTTTTTGCCAGTCCTGGAGCTTGAACTCAGGACCTGAGCACTGTCTCTGGCTTCTTTTTGCTCAAGGCTAGCACTCTACCACTTGAGCCACAGCGCCACCTCTGGCTTTTTCTATATAAGTGATGCTGAGGAATTGAACCCAAGACTTCATGTATATGAGGCAAGCACTGTACCACTAGGCCATATTCCCAGCCCCAAGACTTTCTTTAACTTTTAGAAAATTTCACTACAGCATGAAGCTTAACTATAAGAGACCAGTACAACCCTCAATTGAAGGCCCCCATAGATCTATGCCTGCGTTTAGATTTTGGATCATCTTCAGGAGCTTCATGACCCTCAAAGCTCAGGCACAGGCATTGTCTTTAGTATCGTGTTTTAATATTTGAAAACTCCTTACCCCATTTACTACTCATTTAAAGTCTCAAAAGCATTCTCAGAAATGAACTGTGACTGATGTTATTCCCACTTTACAGAGGAGTAAATTGAGACTCAAGGTCAAGTAAGTTTTAGTCCAAAGACCTGGCATTCCTAATCCCATGATTTAGTCTAAAGTCTCCCTTGCTTTCCCATGAAATGGGAACCATGAAGGGGCTGGACTGACCTTTGCTGTACTTGTTTATAGAGAAAGAGACCATTTGAGTTTAGACTAGTTACCTAACCTCTCTGAAATTCAGAAGGTCTTTTTAAAAATAAAGAAAATAATATCTAGCTGGCAGTGCCCTTGAAGGATTAAATGAGCCATTATATGTGAAAATGCCTGGCAGGATGCCTGGGGTGTTGCAGGGGTTCCTCAGGGTTAGATGCTCTTCCCCTTCTCTGCTGACATTGGCACTCTCCCAGGAAATGAAACCAAGAAAAGCCTTCCTTTGCATTATTGCTGAGTCCTCTCAATGACAACTGGGCCTGCTCTGTGTCATCTCTGACCTCTGAAGGGCTTCATGCTGGAGTCTTAGGCAAAACTGCTTAAGAATATGCAAACTCCTTTCCTTGTCTTCTAAATTCTTGAGGTCCTCAATGCTATTTTTTCAAAGGGAGTGGAGAAGAGAGGAATAGGCACCAGAGGATCTGTCCCATCACAGATTCTATGTGACCATTGGCAGGTGTCTTTAATTCAAGAAATGTTTATGGACACACATGTGTTTCATTCCATTCATTCAATCTCTCAAGCAAGTTCCTAAGTTGCTGCTCAAAATTACTGCTAGGTAATTACCATAAGTGAGTTCATTCAAGGTCATTGAATCCAGGGGACTAGACATAAAGTGGCTAGATGAACTAGAAGAGCAACCAAGGGAAGTTGAGGGAACCCTGGGGTTGGAAAATTCAAGGGTCACTATTTCCCCTAGGGATGTAGGAATCAAGGGAGGAGGCTAGCACTCAAGTGGGACCTGTTCCTCTAGAGCTGGAGCTGGGGACCTCTTGTGAGAGACACAACTGAAAATCAGAAGAGTAGAAGATATATCTGGTTTTCTACCCTCCCACTGTCTAATCTCCTGTGCATAACTCCCACTGAGCAAATCTAGTGTAAAGTCAGAGGGCAAGAGAACAGTACTGAGAAAGACAGGATGCACAGAAGAGAGAACTAGCCATGGTGGCACTAGGGCTTTCAGGACATGAGGCCACCAGCTCTAGCTCCCCTATGATCTCTTTAAACTCTTGTCTAATATCTCCTAACATCTCATTCGGCCCCAGCCATCCTGGACTTTTCAGTGTTCTTTCATCCCTGCAGGCACTTATACTTGCTATTTCTTCTGCAATTCATCCTCTACATAGCCACATAGTTCCTTTCCAGTCCTAAGTGAGGTCTTTTCTGATCACCCCACTCAAAGTTGTCCCCCCTTCTTGCTATATGATTTATATTTTTTCTAGCTCGATGACTATCCAATTGCCTATTTAGTTTACTTCCTCTTTCTAGAATGCCAGCTCCAAAAGGACCGAGATTTCTGTCTACTTTGTATACTGTTGTATCTCCAGTGGACAAACTGGCAGATAGAGGACACTTGATAAATGTTCATTGACTAAATACATGGCTAAATTAGGGCCCAAATACCCCTTTCAGTTTTGCTCATTTGTTCATTCAACAACTAATGTCAAATGTGAGGAATGGGTTGGAGGGTGCCATGCAAGGAGCCAGGCTGAACAATTAGAATGCCCATCTCACCTCTGGGCCTCCATTTCCCATCTATATGGCCACGTGGCTGAACAGAGATCTGCAGGGACCCTTCCAGTACCACCTTCTAATGGATCTAGAGATTTTCCTGGCAGAAGTACATAGGGGATAAAATTAATCTTTTTCTTAATCAGTGATTCCTAGTTCTGCATGTGACTTGTCAGGGGAACTTTTCTCTGATGCTCACACGACGTGGGAACTTGTCACATCTTCTATCTCTGGGAACATCCTCACCTGAAATTGAAAGGTAAATATTTCAGTTGTGAGTCTCTCTGTCATGACTCAAATAATTTTAAAATTGCTTAGATGTCTTTGCCTAACAATGTTCAGATTGTTCTAATGCAGGGGAAAACGGTAGTTTTAGACACAGTAATATTGATAGCAGCTAGTAATTTCCATGTACTTTACACAGTTATAAAGCTGCATGAGGATTATCAGGGAGAACATTTCACTGTCTGCAAAGCCAGTGTATAGTCTACATCAAGGGGCTAGCATGGTGCTTGACAGTTGAAAGATCTCACTGGGTGATGATTTTGCTATAATTATTGCCATGGAGTTGGCTTGAAGAATAGCCACACCTCTCTCCAGGTTGCTTTAATGACATTAGGGATTTCAAATCAAAGTGATTGTCTCCTTGGTAGCCCGTTTTGGACACGAGCACAGATCTACTGCAGTGTATTAGAAGCTTTGCAAGGCAGAAAACAGTAGAAGGGTTGAAATTGTCAGGAAGGGTTTACAGCGAGGTAACAGTCAACCCAGAGTTGGTATAGCCCTCCCCCCCCCCCTTCCCCCAGATCATCTCAGTGTCCTCGTGAGAATCCAACTCCATCTCTGTCCTCAAGTAACTCCCTAAGGACTTGGAGGGACAAAAGTATGTAAGTATCAGCTAAGGAAGGCTCATTGTGATGGTAAGGGAAGATACTGGCTGTTTCACTGAGTCTTTAGAAGGCCAAAGAAGATTTTTAAAGAAAAATTATACATTGGCCAGGAGCAGTGGCTCATACTGGCAACCCCACCTATTTATGAGGAAGAAATCAGAAGGATCATGGTCCAAAGCAAGCTGAAGCAAAAAGTTAGTGAGACCCCAGTCCAACCAATAAGCTGAGCATGATGGTATGTGTCTATATTCCAGCTACATGAGTGGCCCTAGGTAAAGGACCATGATCTGCAGCCCTGGGAAAAAGTGAGACCCTATCTGAAAAATAACTAGAGCAAAAGTGGGCTGGGGGCATGGCTGAAGTGGTAGAGTGCCTGCCTAGTAAGCACAAAGTCCCAAGTTCAGGTTCAGTACCACAGGTAAAACAAAAAGCATAACAAAAACCTATATATTGAATCAAGCACATATTTTGTTTTGCCAGCTCTGCTCATCTGTCCTAAGTATAAAAGAATACATACCATAAGCAATTACCGTCATCTAAAAGACCCCATAGTTTGCCACGCTCTGGTTGCCTGTAATCTTAGCTACTCAGGAAGCTGAGATCTGAGGATTGGAGTTCAAAGCCAGCCCAGGCAGGAAAATCTGTGAGATTCTCATCTCTAATTAACCACTGAACTGGAAGTGTAGCTGTGGCTCAAAGTGGTAGAGCACTAGCTGTGAGCAAAAACGGGCTCAGGGACAGAGCCCAGGCCCTGAGTTTAAGTTCCACAACAGCAGTAGTAGCAGCGGCAGCAGCAGCAGCAGCAGCAACAAATGATGCTGTAGTTTATATAGTTATAGGAAAGGCAGTCATATGAAAGCCTGTGCTGAGCTCCCAGGCCCGTTCTCTTGACCAAGTCACACTAGCATGTGGAAGTCTGTTCTTTTTCCCTCAGTGGCTCCAACATCCTTTGAGCAGCCCAGGGCAACTGTGTGAAAATGAGGGATTGTACAGCTACTGGCCGGTGGTGGCCTGGAATTCCAGCCTATTTTTCCCAGATTGCTCAGGTACATGGGCTGGATGGCCTGACTTAGACTGACTTCTTTTATAACTTTCTGAGAGTGGTCTGACTGCAGCGCGCCAGGGGCAGTAATTTCACTAAGGTTTATACTGAATGTTCCTAAGCATCTGACATGAGGCCCAGCAATAGAACAGATAGGGTGAGAGGTCATGGAGGAGGCAGGGGTTGAAGAAGGGAGAAGTCTTTGAGGTCTTAGCAGAGCTCTGAGCTCCAAGTTCTCTCCTGTCACAGGTCACTCAAGCTGCCTTCTCAAACACCAAGAACAGAGCTGAAATCGTAGCTGGAGACCCCCAGGCATCACCAGGAGGTCTTAACTTTGCAACATTGCAAGCTACTTCTCGCTAACCTTTTCAGCATCTTTTCATAGAAATGGTGTCAGGCTTTTCCCTTTGCTCGGTTCTTGTCTTTAAGAACCTGAAACTAACTTCAAACTTTGTCAACGACACACCTGAATGTTTCTGACTAAGCTCACTTAAACATCAAAACAGTATCATTGAGTTGCAGGCAAGAACAAAAGGGCTATTCTTTGATAGTAGATGCAGAGGTCAGAGAGGGAAAGAAACTTGCTAAAGGCCACATAGCTTAAAGCTGGCAGAAGAGGGATTTGTACACTCAGCTTTTAGTACTACTCCAATTTCTTTATTTGGAAAGCTAACATGACTGCCAGATGTGGGTGGCTCAGGCTCATAACCTCAACTACTCAGGAGGCTGAGATCACAGTTTGAAGCCAGCCTGGGCAGAAAAGTTGATAAGATTCTTATCTACAACTAAGCAGATTTTTTTAAAAAAGAAAGAACCAGAAGTGGAAGTATGATTCAAATGGTAGAGCACTAGCCTTGAGTTTTTTACTCTGCAAGAGCAGAAGGCCTTGAGGTCAAACCCCAGTACCAGCACAAACAAGACAGAAAAAAAAGAAGGAAAGATAGAAAAAAAATGTTGACATAACAAATGAAGCCAATGATCTTAGAATAATATATACATTCCCCATTAGAGTCACAGTAAGCCTGCATGGCTCAGCAGCTGCCCTACTCTAGTATCTGTTACTTCTCTCATTCTTCTTTTGGCCCTCTGGCCTTTTTTTGGTTGTTCTTAGCTACCCCTTGCCTTTGCATCCACATTCCTTTTTCTGGTATGTTTTTAATGCTGGATTGTTCTGAACCTTCAATCGGATCTCGAAGTTATTTTCTCAGGAAAAGACCTTCACCCTGTCTAAATTGAACCTCTCTGTTATTTTCTTCACTAGCACCTGCCTTCTGAGCCTTTCTCACAGTTTGTAATTATTTTCCTTCTAGAATGAATAGGTGATGAGTGACTTTATACTCAAGTTATTCAATTAATTTAACTGTTCCTTCATTTACCAATTATTTATTGAATACATCTTTAAATTGAGGCACTCCTTTAGGAGATGTTCAGTTATGATAGTGAGTAGAACAGTTTCAAATCTCTCCACAATGGGGAACCTTTCATCTTTATAGGGGATAGAGGAAGGATGCTGCTGCTTTTTGATGACATGGGGAGATGGGGAAGCCAGAAAGGCTATTTTTTTGTTGTTGCAAGTTGAGTGAGATGCCCTTTAGATTGTCAGGTGAAGATGTCAACTAAGCAATAGAATATATTTCTCTAGAGTTCAGGAGAGAGGTCTGGGTTAGAATATATATTTGGGAGACATCTAAACATTAATTATACTAAAAGTCATATGACATTAGATAAATGACCCTGGAGAGAGATGTAGTTAGAGAAGAAGTCCAAGAACTCAGCCCCTAACATTTAGACAGGAATATTGAGAGAGGAAGAGAGAAAGAGAGAAGTAGAAAGAGGAAGAAACTGAGGTAGGAAGGATATAAGGCAAGTCAGGAGACCTGGAAAGCAAGAAGAAGAAAGCCACTGGCTGATTCAAACACTGCTGTAAGAGAGGATAGAATGAGGAGGACTGAATCTTGGATTTAGTAGGGGAGATCCTTGGTACCCTTGACAAGAGCAGTGTGGGATCAGTAGTGGGATGGTAAATCACATCAGAGAGTTCAAAGGAGAATGAGGAGAAACTGGAGAGTGAGCATCACTACTTCTAAGCTATTTTCTTGTTGAGGGAGGTGAGAAGGGATAGTAATAGGGATTAGGATACAAGGAGACTTGTTTTCTTAAAGGAGAATGTTTCTATACTGAGGAGAATGGCCCATAGGCAGGGAAAAATCTGATGATACTGAACAAAATCTGCATGGTTTTGGGCTTGTGAGTAGGATGGATGAATTGGCAGTGAACAGCTTTCCATAGTAAAAGGAGGGAAGGTCAAAGTGAGAGCTGGTCAGAGTCCCCCACTGACTGTTTTGATTTTCTCAGTGAAGGAAGTAGGTCTCCATCTGAGAATGACTTAAGAAAGGAAGTGTAAGACATTTTAAGAAAGTGGGAAATCAAGCCAAGCACCGGTGGCTCATGCCACCTAATTCCTTAGGAGGCTGAGACCTGAGAATCTTGGTTTGAAGCCAGCCTGGGCAGACAAATCTGAGAGACGCTTATCTCCAACCAAGCAACAAAAAGCTGGAAGTGGAGGTGTGGTTTAATTGGTAATTGCCAGCCTTGAGTGGAAAAAGCCAAGCAAGACAGCAGGGTCTGGAGTTCAAGCCACAGTATGAACACACACATACAGAAGGAAGAAGAAAGAAGAAAAAGAAGGAGGGAAAGGAAAAGGAGAGGATGGAAAAGGAGAAAGAGGAAATGGAGGAGGAGGAGGAGGAGGGAAGGAGGAGGAAGAAGAAGAGGAGGAAGAAGAAGAAAGAAGGAAAACATCTAGAAGAGAGGGCAAGTGAATTAACTAGAGAAATATAGCATGATATTTAGGCTGTTTTTAAAGGTGGTATAAGGCTGTTCACAGTGGCTCCTACCTATAAGTCCAGTTACTTAGAAGACAGTGATTGGGAATGCAGGTGCAAGAGAAGATGAAACTTTTGTTAAAATGAGGAAGGGACCAAGGAAATGAGAATACAGGCAAGGAAAGGATTCTGTATATGTTTATAGGGAATGTTAACTGGGTGGGAAGGGAAGTGAGGACGTAGTACAGGAAAGAGAAAATAAATGAGTCGAAGATCCCAGGGTCATCAAAGGGTTATTTTGAGGCGAGTTTTACTTTTCTTTTTCCTTCAAATTTTTATTATCAAACTGATGTACAGAGAGGTTACAGTTTCATACGTTAGGCATTGGATATATTTCTTGTACTGTTTGTTACCTTGTCCCTCATACCCCCCTCCCTCTTCCCCCTTTCCCTTCCCACCCCCCCCCCCCCGGAGGTGTTCAGTTCACTTATACCAAACAGTTTTGCAAGTATTGCTTTTGTAGTTGTTTGTCTTTTTTTTACCCGGTGTCTGTCAAATTTGGTATTCCCTTTCAATTTCCTACTTCCAATACCAGTATACACGGTTTCCAATATACTCAGATAAGATTTACAGAGATAGTGTAGGTACAACCACAGGAAGGTGATACAAGAACATCATCAATAGTAGAAGCTACAGATACACATGGACGTTGAAAGTAGTTACAACTGTGATATAACAATTGTTTCCATAACATGGAGTTCATTTCACTTAGCATCATCTTATGTGTTCATAAGGGTATAGCTATTGGGCCTTGTGATGCTCTGCTATGACTTACCTAAACCTGTGCTAATTATTCCCAATAAGGGAGACCATAGAGTCCATGTTTCTTTGGGTCTGGCTCACTTCACTTAGTATAATTTTTTCCAAGTCCTTCTATTTCCTTACAAATGGGACAATGTCATTCTTTCTGATAGAGGCATAAAATTCCATTGTGTATATGTACCACATTTTCCTGATCCATTCGTCTACTGAGGGGCATCTGGGTTGGTTCCAGATTCTAGCTATGACCAATTGTGCTGCAATGAACATTGTTGTGCTGGTGGTATTACTGTGATTTTGTTTGTGGTCTTTTGGATAGATACCCAAAAGTGGGGCTGCTGGGTCATAGGGGAGTTCTATATTTAGCCTTCTGAGGAATCTCCATACTGCTTTCTAGAGTGGCTGAACCAGTTTACATTCCCACCAACAATGAAGTAGGGTTCCCTTTTGGCCACATCCCCTCCAACAATTGTTATTGTTAGTTTTCTTGATATATGACATTCTTACTGGGGTGAGATGGAATCTCAATGTTGTTTTGATTTGCATTTCTTTTATGGCCAGTGATGTAGAGCATTTTTTCATATGTCTCCTGGCCATTCTTATTAAAGGGAGTGTAACAGGAAGTCAGTACTGACAAGGGGATGCTTAAGCCGGAAGCAAAGCGATAAAGAGTAAGTGAGGTGGAAGGAGGAGTGGAGGTGGGGAACCAGTACTTTGGAAGGAGCATCTATGTACATACTGAAACCATCAAGAATTAGGACAGACAAGTAGCCTTGGTGAGAATCTTAGTGTGAGGAAGATTTATGGGAAATAAGCTATGTGTCTGGTACACAGTGGCTTCTCAGTCAGTACTGTTACAGTGTCACATTTGCCCAGAGCTCTTGAGACTTCTGTCTTGGTTGCTTCCTAAGCAGAGCTTCTTGGAGTGCTATGGGGTTGTGTTCTGAGTGGGGATAGGAGACACTACTGGGCCCTGAGCCAAGCCCCAAGGGCATCCATGGTCCCTGTTGCTGCAGCTGCCCTATAGCTTAGGGAAGGCTCTTCTTTAGATTGCTGGCTGGGCTCCTGCCAGAGCCACATGCCTTTAGCTCAGTAGTGGTAGCAGCAGATGGCAAAAGGTGGGTGGCTGGGGGTATCTGTGAATGATCCCACAGCTGCCAGATTAATGAGGCCTTGTGTCTGCCTTCTTTTCTAGGGTATGTCAGCCAATAACAGCTCCCTTTGCTGGAGTAGATTAGTTTCTAGGCATTGTCTTTTCTTTTCTTTTTTGACAGTGAAAGCTCAGCACCTGATGGAAAACTTCCTGTGCCCCCCAGTCCTCCTTGGCTCCTGGACCAGTTCTGATGCACGCCAGGGCACCGAGCTGTCACTATGCTTCCTCAGGGTCATGCTGATGAAGCAGAGTTGATGTCGTCCAGCTCTCGCATTCAAGGATGGAGAAATGGGTTTCTAGAGAGTCTCACCATTCATTTTGTGGCTCAGGGTTCTATACAGGACTCCTGCCTTTATGGGTTGGTGTGGGTTGTTTATCTCTGAGGTTCAGACATGCATACAAGTATCTTATAGGCATTGAGGTCATGGGAGAGGGGATGGTGGAAGCCAGGTTGCTGAGGACAAAAGGACACATGAGAGAGAACAGCACCATAAGAAAAGGGTGAGAGGACCAGAATCCTCAAGGGGCTCGAAGTTAAAGAACACTAGATGTGCAACAACAAAACAACTTAAAAAACCACCAGCCATAGGCACAGTGTAAAGCTCTTTTGAGTTAGCTTTGCCTGGTCCTGCTGGGAAATGTAAAAAGCACTCCTTCCCCATTGAAGTTGGGTAAAAGGAAGGGAAGTCATATCCTTCGTGATCAAGAGTGAGGAAGCAAGCCAGAGAGTGAACCAGAGGCGCACCCACACTCTAGCCCCACAGACATGGAGGTGAACAATGTGCTGAGATCATCTAGCAGTGTAATGGCAGGAACGGAGGCACCAAGGAACTGGGCCAGGAGTGGGAGCCACTGGATTGAGAGCCCATGAGGAATCTTATATGTATGGCAGATGGCGGATGCAGGTGGTAGTAAGGCAATGGCAGTTTGGAGGCAGGTGACAATGAACCCCTAGCAGTTAGGGACTCGTGTAGAGACAACTGAGGGCACTGGCAAAGGCCAAGCAGGATAGGGCAATAATCAGACTTGAACCAGAGGTGCAAAACTGTGCAACCTCTTTTGTACAGCAGCACACATATGAAAACCTCCCGAGGGCCCAGCAAGGTCAAGGGACTGTTTGGTAGAGGCAATCTTTGGGGCCAGAGATAGCTTGGGAGCTCTTATAAGCCTTGGGCCCCATCTGACTGCTTAGAGGCTTAAAGAAATAAAGTGAGCATATCAATAAAAATGTGTTCATTGGCTGGAAAGCTCTGCAGTAATGAGCGCATTTTTCTCATGTAATAAAAAAGACCAAAGAGACAATCCAGGAATGCTATAGTAGCTCAGACATGCCACCGAGGATATCAGCTTCTCCTCTTTTTCACCATCCACCTTTTGGATTATTCTTTTCATAGTTGTAACCAGGTCCCTGCAGCTCTCCATGTCACATCAACGTTTCAGAAGGGAGAGGAGGGTGGAGGACAATGGCAAATGGAAAACAGTGTCCCGGCCACATTTAATCCCGTTTAAAGGAGCTTTTCTGGATGAGTCATCAGAGACCTCTTCTATTTCAGTGGCCAGAATTGTGTAATACGGCCATCACTAGGAAAACCAGAGGGCCTTTTCTAGCTTGGTTTTTTTTCTTTTGCCAGTCCTAGAGCTTGAACTCAAGGCCTGAGCACTGTCTCTGGCTTCTTTTTGCTCAAGCCTAGTACTCTGCCACTTGAGCCATAGTGCCACTTCTGGCCTTTTTTATATATGTGGTGCTGAGGAATTGAACCCAGGGCTTCATGTATGCAAGGCAAGCACTCTTGCCACTAGGCCATATTCCCAGCCCCCTCTAGCTAGATTTTAAGGAGGTGGAGTGTGTGTGTGTGTGTGTGTGTGTGTGTGTGTGTGTGTGTGTGTATGTGTAATATTGATTTGAGAAATGTTCAGCAGGTAAACTGGAATGCTTGGTAGTTGATTGGCTAGTTGGTTGAGGGAAGAATAAAGGCAGACTAGGAAGAGTTTTGGGTTTTCCACTGTCCATTGTGGTAAAGAACAGAAAAAATGAGCAGAAATGAAGCGTTTGTTTATGCCACATAGGAACTTGGTGGGATTTGAACCCAGGAACTGGGAACATAAAGCTCTTCTGGGTGACTGTTGTTTCATTACCCTGTTTATACACTTCAACCTCATTCCTTTGGAGCCTAGAATGAGAAGCTCCTGATATCTTTGGACCCACTGAGTTTTCTCTCTTTCTTTCCTCTACTTTCTCTAGGAAAATGCTAATATGGTGGTAGTATTTTGCTTCTGGAGGTCCTTGTGTGATCAGGGTGTGTAAGATCATAGAGTAGGGGCCACCATCAATGCTGCCTCTGTTTTCTCAGATACCAAGTGTTCAGGGAGGACCTAGATAAACCATTGGCGACTCCCCACAACCATTGTTTCTATAAAACCCTGATTTTATGTTGGTGCATTTGTTTCCTTTGCTGCTGTAACAAATCACCACTAATTTAGTGGCCTAAAAGAAGACAACTTTATTCTTCATAGTTCTAGAAGAAGTCTAGAATTAATGTGTTAGCAGAGCTGAGTTCCTTTTGAAGTTTTCAGGGGAACCTGTATTTCCTTGCCTTTTTCAATTCTAAAGGCTGCCCGCATTTCTTGGCTTGTGGACCCTTTATCATTATCCTTCCAACATTTTGCTTTCATTATATCTACTGCTGATTCGGACCCTCCACCCTCCCTCTTCTAAGGATCCCTGTGATTACATTGATCCACCTGAGTAATCCAGGATAATGTCTCCATCTCAGAATCCTTAACTGAATCACATTTGCAAAGTTCCTTTAACCATTTAGGATAGCAGCATGGTCTGAATGACAGCATTCACCTCAAATTCATAAACTCAACTGAATTCCTATGAGGTGGAATTTAGGGAGATGATTATATCATAAAAAACCCCTCAGGAGTGGGGTTAGTGCCCTGTTAAAAGACCCAAGAGAACTTGTACACCTTTTCTCTATGTCAGGATGCAGAAGGAGGTACCACCTAAAAGGCAGGGAGACCCTCACTAGACAATCTATTGGCATTTTGACCTTGGGCATTCTAGTCTCTAGAAGGGTGAGCAATATATTTTTTGTTGTTATAAATTCCCCAATGTAAGACATTTTGTTACAGTAGCCCCAAAGTAATAAGACAAGATGACATTTTCACAAGTCCAGGGACTAGGATGTGAGAATCTTGGCAGAGGACATTGTCCAGTCTACCGTAACTAAGTAACTTCATTGAAATGCTTTTATGTGTCCAGCCCTCTGCTGAAGAATAGGGCCCAGTCTCTGCTTTTGGTTAGCTAATAGTTTAGGAAAGGAAGCATGGAAAAGAATAGCAAATTATTCAGTTGGGTGAGAAAAGACTTCGGAACTCCAGGGGTGTGGTGTGTGTGTGTGTGTGTGTGTGTGTGTGTGTGTGTGTGTGTGTGTGTGAGAGAGAGAGAGAGAGAGAGAGACAGACGGACAGACAGACAGACAGAGAGACACAGAGAGAGAAAAAACAGAGAGAAGAAAGGAAGAAGAAGCAACAGTAGCAGGAGGAGAAGGAGGAGGAGGAGGAGGAGGAGGAGGAGGAGAAGGAGGAGGAGGAGGAGGATGGGGATTTAAAGGAGGGGGAAGGAGGAGAGAGTAGGGGAGGGGAGGCAGCTGGCTGACCAGCCTGAGCTGTTTCTGTATGATCTGGGCCTGCTGACTAGTGTGACAATGACCTAAAAAGCATTGCAGCCCTTCTACCTTCACCACTCCTGGTCTTTTAGCAAGATGATGCTGAAGTTTTCCAGCTATGATCTCTTCCCTTATTATTTCCAGAGCCTCTTTAAGGGGGAACTGCAACCAGCTCAACTGTCCCAGCTGGAGACAGCCTCGGTGACTCAGACGAACAAGTGTGATGTGCTGCAGAGCCTGAGCAAGGCCCCAGACTTCCACGAATGCCTGCTTAATGACTTGGACCAGCTTCTTTGCCAGCATTCCTATAGAGCTGACCCCCACCCAGTTGCTGTTTCTTGAGATAGTCTTCAGTCTGTGGATGAGTGTGTGTGTGTGTGTGTGTGTGTGTTTGTGTGTGAACAGCCATACATCTACTTCACCACACCTCTGTACAAGGAGCCAATGTTGGGTCCTCAGGGACCTGAGGAACACCATATGCATGGGCAGCAACAGAAACTTTAGTGTCTCTTTGGGTATGTCTTGTGATTTACCTTTCCATCTATAGGTCTGAGTGGAAGACCAGAGAGTAGTAGTTGTGGGTGTGAGGCTGTGATCCATTTACTGACTATACTCCAAGGACAGCTTCCTGTCACATGAGCCATTATAATCCACCTCTAAAATGTACTTCAGATATGCCAATTCATCACACTCCTAGTCCAGAGTTTGGCCTACGGCGGGTCTTCAGAGTAAGGGTTCTCGATAGACATACCTCACTTATAGGTGGCTGCCAACAAATGATGGTATCACAGTGAAAGTCATCAATGTGGTTCAATGAAAAGATGTTGGATTGAAACTATATTTCCTGGAGCCTGTTTCTGTCAGCTATAAAATGAGGGTTATGCTCCATGCTATCCTAGGATTGTTTTGAGAATTTAGAAATAGTGAAAGGATTGCTTATCAAGGCACTACTGGTTCACACGATGCCTTCATCTCTTGGGGAGACCCAAGAAGCTAGCTCCAAGAACAGCTAGGCTGGCTTAACAATTTTACTTCCCTGTCTTGTCCTCAGATACTTTCCAACTTCATGACTTGAAGACCTGTTGGCAATCTAATTTTACTTTTAAACACTTTTGAAGAAACAGTGCTTTAAACCCATCACTGTAAAAGAAAAAGCACACAAAACAAACCTATCACTGTTAGGTTTTCTTTGCTGATGTGTTTGCAAAACAATGTTATTGGGTCTATTTTTCCATTGAAGATTTGGGGAAGAGGTCAGCCCCAGGCACAGGGCATTAATGTGATTTCCTTCTTTCCTTACAAAACAGAACTCATCTCCAACTTTAATTGAGGTAAGGACCATTTGGTAATTATTTTGGCTCTACTTTGAAAGGATTGGCCCAGAGCCTCACTAAGATGAAGCACATGTATATCGATCAGCACAGAAAAGACTTTCATACACTAGAACTGTCCCTAGAAACAATTTCTTATCTTTCAAAGACTTTGCTGGAAATTGTTGGAAATAATTACATGGCATACTGGTATGTCATCCAAGTCCACTTTGCATTTGAACCACTAGTAGACTAAGCTGAACTTGCATAGGAAAGCCTTCTAGTAATTAACCTGGGGTTGGGTGTTTTTAAGCCAGATTCAATTCTGTCTCAGAAACAAAAATGATGAGATTGGAGCAATGCTATTCCTTTAATTGAAGAAACACTTTTATGTTCTCAGGTCTATTTTAATCTTAAGTGCCGATTATGCATCATTCTCTCCTGTTAACAGACACTTCTGTAAGTGATCTGCATGGAGAGAAATAGGATTCTTACATAAATACTATACCTTGAGAAATTATCCTATTACCTAATATGCCAATAAAAAAGCTAATAAGATAAAGAAATGGTACCAGTCATTTTTGGACAATATTAAAACTTGATTTTAGCTCATGGAAATAAAATGTAATTTCCTTCTATTATTCTCTTCAGGTAGAACAAAGGCAGTGAAGGGGGTAGGGATGTTATTTAGCTGTCTTCTGTGAGCTCTTGTAAAGCCCATTCAAAGGACCCAGACAGGATGACCTCCAATTAAGGGGTGACATTGATCAAGGTGCGTTGTATTCCTAAACTGCTTTGTTGAATGGCAACTCCCTTGTACAACCACTTAAAGATAATAACAATATTAACAGAAAGAATCTAATGTCTTCCATCTAGAAAAGACACTGTTGCTTTTACTGTTCTTGTCAGGTACAGTTTTTGAATGCGCCTGTCGGAAGTAAAAGAAGTTTCTAGCTCAATTGTACACATATTTGCCTCTGTTGTTGGTATATGTATGTCTACTCAGGAACAAATTTATACATAGCACCTCTAGGAAACAAATATAAAACAACCTAAAGGACTGAACGTTTCCTGAATTAACTATTGCAAATGGTGATTACATGCCAAATCTGGATAGGATTAAGGTACTCACCACGTGTTATAAGACACAGTGAATTTCAAATGTACTTTTGGGTATTGTTTGTGGGGGGTTAAATGTTTCGTTTCCACCTAGGCGCTGGTAGCTCATGTGCAATTATAACTACTCAGAAGACTGAGAGCTGAGGATCTTGGTTTGAAACCAAGCTGAGTAGAAAAGTTCATGAGACTCATTTCCAATAGGCCAGGAAAAAGCTGAAAGCAGAAGTGTGGCTCAAGTGGTAAAGTGCTAGCTATAATAAAAAAAAAGCCAAGCAAGAGTGCGAGGCCCTGAGGTTCAAGCCCCCGTACTGGCACAAAAATGGAACTTGAAGAAATTGAAACAGGACTCAGGCTGATAAAAACTTCAAGCTGTAATCATTAATTAGCCAGTGTTAGATCTTTGGGAATAGAGGTAAGTAAAGTTTTGATTCTGGTAGTGATGAAGTAAGATGGTTATTGTAGTTATTGACATAAGCATGTATATATTTTACACTCTATTCCCCTATCATTTTTACAGAAATAACACTGAGTAAAAGCTATCAGCCTTCTATGACATGCAGTTTTTCATCCAAGCAAACTATAATGTTTTTAAAACCTCAAAGAAATTTAATAATCTCTGCATTCTTGTGATTTGCTAGACCTTTACAACAAATACCTACAGAAACTATGTTTGCCTGGAGATTAAAGGTAACAGGCTTATGTTTGCAACAAGATGGATTTTTGTTTTTATTGTTAGGCAGACACATTTGGACTGATGTTGAGAACTGTTGCTAAGACTGTGTATATGTAGATCTTTTTATGGATATTTTTAAAAGACCTTTGCAAAGACCTACATCTATTTGTGAAACTTTTAGGATAGCTTTGTTGAGGGATGGGGAATGAACAATAGGAACTGGAAAGATTCCAATCACTTCCAATGTTCCAACATAATGTATCTAATCCACTGAAAAGTGTATTAAGGTATCCCCTTTCAGGAGCAGATGTGGTAAGGAGTGAGAGCTATCACAAGTTTTGGCAGCAATGGGTTTTAGTTCCTACATTCATACGTGCTTGTGAAGCAGAGTTGTCCCAGAGGCAACTGGTTGTTTGAATGTTCTTTTTTTTTTCTTTAGAAAAGAAACAGAGTGGCTTGTCTTTAAGATAAAACCCAAAGAATAATCTTTGAATTCACCTACGTGAAGTTCAGGCTTAAAGGTTTAAGACTTAGCTTGGTTAATTAAATCCCATTCTATGCCCTGATTTTAATTATCCCAACCAATGTGGTAATTTAATATAATAATAAAAAAGGGGGTTAATGGGAAATGGAAGAGAATCTGACTATTCATTCATCTGGATCAGTGGGGACATTTCTTCTTGAAGTGTCAGTTTATAGATGGTGATGTTTTATAGGGTATTATGAATGTTCAATTAGTGAGAAAATGAAAATGAGAGGCAGACAGTAGATCATCAATGAGCAATCATATTAGGGAATCACTAAAAAGCTCATTCTGTAAAGTTCAGAGCATATTTTAATGTGGTTCCATGACAAGGTAGGCAGTTTTCTCTTTCCTAGTCTGAGAAAAGAAATGATGCTGTAGCTACACTGTGTGAATAAATCCTCATTTAGGTTTTCTACTCAAATGTAAGAAAGTCAAACAGTTGCTACTTCACATCTATTTGTGAGTGTCACAATAAAAAAAAGAACATTCTCCCCCCCCTTGCCTGTCACTTTTCTGTACAAAGGCTCTAGTTCCTTAATACTGCACATATATGTTCTCCAGTCCATGTGGAGATTGCATAGTAGAATCAGACTTAGAATCAAGCCCAGCTGGAAACTTCTTGGTGGTTTCTAGCTACTTCATCTCACTAAGCCTTGGGTCAGGTCATCTATGAAATAAGGACAATCCTATCTGCTCTTCTCAGAGTACTGAGAGGATAACATGAGATAAAGTGGGGGACCATGACATAGCCTGCCTGATAGATGATAAATGCTCTGCAAATGGTGGCTCCTTGTGGTCAGCACAAGTCACAAGCATGCTTACAAATGAGAGACACACACTAAGATGTCATAATATCACCCAGAATGCCAAGTATTCTGGCTTAGCCACTAGTGCAGTGCTCTTCAAACTTAAAAGCACTAGTATTTCACCTAGGAAATCTGGTACAATATACATTGTATTCAGCCTGAGATTCAGCATTTCCAACCTATTACCAGATGATGCTGATACAGCTGATGGAGGACCATGCTTTTAGTAAGATGGAACTAGGACAATGATTTCTGAATACTGAGTTGACATTGAGAGACTTGGCTAAGTTGCAAAACTGCTTTTTTTTTCTTTCTGGTTTAATGATAAAAATATCAGGAAAATCTGCAGATGCTATAGAAAAAAAGCTGGAAGGAACACATTTAAAAATTGGGGAAGCTCAAATTCATTCTACACACTTTCATTTATTGTCTGGACAGATAAAGTACAAATAATTCAAACACAACAAGATTTTGAAAAAAAAAACATTTACAATACTTTCCCTCAGAAATCACCTACACTAGCAAGATTAACATGAAGTCATTCATTTATAACTAAAGTATACAACTGCCTGGTTCTAAGATTTTTTTCCTCCCCTCCCCCCACCAGATTGAACACATTATAGAGATTTTTGGCATGCCTTTCCCATTAATGTCTAGCAAACGCATCAGAACTTTGCCAGCAAGTTGCGTTCATTCATAACAGGTGACGTGAAAAGGTTTCCCTGAATGTTGAACAAGTGTTCTCAGAACTGAAATCTGGTGTTGTTTCCAAAACCGAAAAGAGGAGAAAAAAAAAGCAGGAAAAATAAATCCAAGGAGTTCTCTATGATGCAGCCTTAGTTTCCGTTACCTGTCTACCACAATAACATTGACTACTACAAAGTTTGCCTCTTCGGTGTGAAAACAATGGTCCTGTCTACATGCACTGAGTGGGTTCAGCATGGGAAAAAACGCACAAAGTAAGCACAAGTTATAAATAACCATAACGTTTTATTACCATTAAGACTAAACTTGTATTGAAAAGATTTTATATAACAAGACAAGAAAAGCAATAGCAAATTTAACTATCAACTAGATTATGCATAGCGAGTAACTGTTTCTATTACCCAGGGAAGAGCATGAACTCTTGTATTTTTTCTTTTGTTTGTTTTTTTTTGTGTTTTTTGTGTTTTTTTTTGTTTTAAATATATAACCATACAAAGCACAAACATAGTAAAAGGATCAGTGCACTAGAGCTGGAGAGTGCTCCCGCAATCATTTTGTTCCCTTAGCTCAGTTTTGTTTTCCTCAATCTGAATTACATTAAATTAAAGACCCAGTTTTTTTTATTTTTTCTACTGTGCAGTAAGAAAAAAATATTCACAACAAACATGACAATATATCAAACGATAGTTCTACACAAGTTACCTTGATACCTCTTTAACTGTCACTTAAATATCAGAAGAAAACATTTTAAGACATACACAAACAAAACTAGCCAAGTGTTACAACTCAGAATAAATTAACCCAAAGAAAAAATAACTTTATATATATATATTTATATTATATATACACATACACACACAACAGAATGACACAATAATATGCTTCTTCCCATAGTTTACGTAAACAAATAAGTAGTCTAGCCAATCTAGCTATATTTGATCTCGGCCACGGCCATAGGCAACATCACATTGGCGATTAAATAAATAAGTGTTTCAAGCAACATAAACAGTGTTTCAAATGTACCAACACAGCCCAATTCTATCAGCATGGGCTACAAAGTGAATTTGAAAATCGCTTAATGAATTTAAAGCAAATGCATCGGTTTTCCTTTCCTAACCACATTACATTTAACTATGATACTAAGATATGTAAATAATTTTTGTAGCACCTACTGCTCAAACTAAGGAAGTTTTAGATCAAAAGGAAAATTAAATCTTTTAAAGTTTTGTTCTGCTGACATCCCATACTGATGACTTAAAGAAAAACTGTCTTTCAACTCATCTCCTTGCTTTTGGGTTTTGACGGTGGGGAACTGTGGTACCCTGGGTAGAACGAACATTCCTTTCCCCTAGTAATTAATAATTTTTTTATTATTATTACATGCTATGAAAAGATATGAAGATCATCTGTTTATAGCCCATCCTTCAAAAAACAGTCTACGAATCCAGTTTAAAACACACATCTTGATCTCTAAAAAGTTACCAGTGCAGTATGAACGCGACAAAGTTGTCAATTTCCCCTAAATTAGCCAGTCAAAATATTTTTTTCTCAAATCCAGATTCTCTTGTAAAAATTCTTTATATTTTATAAAAATAGATTTTTCTTGAAACCCATTTTCAGCAAAGAGACCACCTCTTTGGCAACAATGTTAATGTTATTAAATTGTTAATGTCATCAGGTTACCCCCCTTTTCCCCATCCCCTAACAGAAGACTGTTTTAGTTCACATGATATAAAAGAAAAAAGGAAAATAAAAAAATTTGCAAATTTTTTTTGTCATTTTTGCAATTTTTATTTTTCCTCTTTAATTTGTGTGGGTTTTTTTTTTAAACCAATCTGATTGGATCATGTTTTGACCAAAAAGAAAAAAGCTTTTATTTTTCTTTCTTTGAATCCCATTACTTTGTAAAAATTGTTTTTATTATTATTTTTTTGTTGTTTTTTTATTTTTCTTCTTCAAATGAATGAATGGTCATCTTAAAAAGACCCACCTTCAAGGAAGGTAGTAAAGTTAGCTGGCCGGGTAAAAATCCCTGCACGTCGCTATCTATGTATAGTATATTCAACAACGACAGCTATGAAAGAACATTCAATGCATCAAAGGTATTTTTTTGTGAGTTTTTTCTTTTTTTCTAAGCATTATAAAATCCTTTCCTGGTACACCTCAGGATAATCCAATGTTTTAATACTTAGGCAACACTGGCTTATGAAGTCCATAGTTGAATATAAGCCTTGAAAAGTTTGTTTCTCTCTCTTTTGTGTATGTGTGTGCACGCATGTGTTTTGTTCGTATATATTTATATATATATTTTAATAAGTAAGGATGGGAAATTCAGGACTTGTGGGCTTTGTTGGTTTTAAAGGAAACTTGCAACACTCTGTCTCCCAGGCGATACCCATTGAGGCTGGCGATGGCCATGGCTGCCTCGTCGTAGTTGGTCATGGTGACAAAGCCGAATCCTTTACACTTATTGGTGTTGAAGTCACGAATGACCTTGACGTTGTTCACTGCTCCAAAGGGGCCAAAAAGCTGCCAGAGGACGCTCTCGTCGGAATCAGGGGACAGGTTGTAGACAAAGATGCACCACCCTGTTCCTGTGTGACCAGGGATGTTCATTCCCACAAGGCTTGTCATCCCGTCAATGGTGATTGGGGAGAACCTGGGGGGACAAGCAGAAGGGGGGACTGGTCCAGACATCAGTCTGACCACGGATGACACACAGATGCACAGACACAGACACGGGGCAAAGGGCTGAGTGAGTGTTTGCAGGAGAGTTTTCAGATGCAAAAGTTAACATCTGTGGCATTTCTTCTGATGATAATGGCTAGATGGCTAAGACATGTGCACACCAAGAGAAAGGCTAGGTCAATTCCTAAAACCCATGGAGACTCTAGGAATCCCAGAGCAAGGCTCTATGATGGTGCTATCACAGTTAAGGTACATCCATTGTCCAACCCTGACCCTACCCCACATCCCAATAAACAATAGACAGGGTAGCTTTGGGGCTAAGGGGCTCTATTGGCTCATTTTATTGTTCTGCTTTTTCACTTAGTGGAGCACCTATGGGAAGACTTGTGACATTCAATACCTATTGATCTACTAGATTAATAAACTGGTTGATGTCAATGCCTGGAAATTTTTCTTTTCTTTTCTTTTTTTAAAAAAACATCAAGGGGTGGCTCTAGAATTTCTCAAGTGTACCATCTTTGCAATCACATGACTTAAAGCTGTCAAAAATCTCTTGCTGAGGATGGAGACACAGGAGAATGAATAGACATCTTGTTATTAATCAGATGAGTGGCTCATGTTTCATTGAATATTGTCTTCAAAAGGGTTCTTCCACAAAACCTGGTTAATAATAATCGAGATGTACTGTTCGTTTATGCTATATTTTCTGAGATTCATTTCTAAGCATTACTGGAACAAGATTTCAAGTGTTTTATTTTGAAGAGCATATTTATATGTCATGAACTGCTGTACACTGGAAAAGCAGTGAAATGCTATTGGCCCTGTTACAACAACCTTTGTACTAGCCTTAGAAATCTGAGTTTTTGGTTTAGTCTCAAGAGGAAAACAAAGTGACTGATAAATCCAGGTGCCATTTGTGAAGGTTGCATCAGAAGAATCAGACTATTACTGCTTAGAGCAGAACATTGTTAACATTTTGTTTCAGACAATTTGACTCCAGCTACAAAGGAGTACCTTGATTTTCATTTGGTTAATTTTGGAAGAGGACGGAAACATGGAAGTGGAAATGAGGGAAGAATATGAGGTAAGGTATAAACTAGGTCTCTTTCTAAAAATAAGCAAATTTTCTTGGAGATTTGGAAGTTCTAGTAAAGAATAGTTTTGTATCTAACTAGAATTCAGATAATCACCTACTAAAGGTAGGCTAAATGTAATGACAGCTCAATGCACAATTTTTTTTGCTACTTTGTACTAATTCAATCTTCACTTTTGTGTAAAAACAAATAGTAAGACAAAACAAAAACAATAAGGTATTGATTCTGAGGACAAATGCAAGTTTAATTGTTTATTTGCATTATTGCCGAAGACTGTCTTCTCAACTGTTTCTCCTCAGAATGAATTGATCCCTTTCAGTCTTTACACAGAGAACTGCTAAGTTCTAAAGCCAATGACAGAGACAACAAAGGGATTTTTTTTTTTCTGGGGGAGGGTGCGACTTGAACTCAGTCTTTTCACTCATAACTGGCACTCTACCACTTAAACCATGACTCCAGTTTAGTATTTTGCTGATTAATTTGCAATGGTGTCTCATAGACTTTTCTGCCTAGGCTGGGTTTGAATGAGGAGCCTCAGATTTTAGCCTCCTGAACAGCTAGGATTACAGGTATGAGCCACAAGTGCTTAGCAACGAACAGGTTGTGGATGGCTAGCCAGAGTACTTAGGTAGAAGGATTCCAGACACAAATCTGGGCTCCATTAGAGAAAAGAATACCATTTAACAACTAGTGCTGTCTACTCTGGGTCAAGCACTGGTGGCAACATACAGGCCACAGCTATGTCTCCCCTGGCCTCACCTGTGTGATAGCACTATTCTTTCCATGATACATGGTGCTTCCTCACTAAAGTCAGAGAACAGTAAAGGGATGGGACAGAGCTAGGAAAGATGTGAAATGCCTGGAAACAGGCAAGCAGTGCATTAGCCATACGGAGACAATTCAGTTATCCTCACTGGTGCTGGGATGGAGATTTGAGAGGCTGTCTCTCTTGCTAAAGAAGTCTGCAGTCAAGTTTCTTCCTTCCCTGGGTACTAGTTTCCAGAGTTGGGGTACTTACCATGTATGGCCAAATGATGAAAAAACTGTGTATACTGGGGAGTGTGATGTGGGCTCTTAAAGACCACATCTCCTCCTCCCTTTCCCTTGGAAGAAGGGGAATTATAGTGTGCAGCGCTACTGAGAAACATGATGAAGATGCTATGTCCCTAGCAGTGCAGGGAGTTTATCCAAGGCACATATGGATTCGTATGGATACAGTGACATAAATTGAAATTGAGATTTCAGACCGGGTCTGGAACACCCTTGTAATGGCATTCAGAGAGTCCCCAAAGCCTGTCTCTGTTTGAGCCCTCAGCCCCATGAAAAGGCTTTAAAGAAACCACAAAGTTTAAAAAAACCACATACATTATAGAACCGAGGGCAGATTTATAATAACTGTTAAAACCTGTAACAAAAGAAACCCTTGGTTGAGGTGCGCACAGATACACTTCTTTCTCAGGATGTGCTCTGAAATAATACACCCTGAGGTGGTTGCCAGAGTCAGAAAAATCATCCGTGCATTAATTTATGCTTTGGCCAGAGCTGGTAGTCCAAAATCTATTTTTTTTCCTACTGAAAAAAAAAATCAAAAGCTTATCAGCTATGATTAGTAGTTCTAATTTTGATTTGCTGGAATCTGCCCTCTTATCTGAAGCTTGGCATTACTAATGTAAAACAGTTGCTCTTGCAAGTTTGCAAAACCAGCCAGCAACGAGTCAGAGCTTTTTCCCTCAGGGAAGCTATTCAGAGGACCAGATTACCAAGGGCTTGGTAGCTGTGGCACCTGAACCATAGGAGAAGCCCACCTGCAAATAAAAGAAAAAAGTGAAACACACAAATAACATTTTGTGTGCCCTAAAAGAAACAAAATCAACTGAGGTCTGAAATTAAAATTAAGGATTTGACATGCTGGTGGAAGAAAAAGGAAGAATTAAAAAAAAAGTAAAGTTAGTGAATTAAAAAAAAATTCTAGCCCCAGTCTGTGCCAACATGGACATCTGGCAATCTGTGGAGTTTTAATTACCTCTTTACGCCATAGGCCATATTAAGCAAATTGTCCAGCCTGCAAAGAGAAGGAGGGTCTCTGAGTTAATGCCTCACAGATGGCAAGATCACTCAATGGAACTATTAATAAGAATGCTCCATTTTTAAAGAAGAAAAGCTCAACAACTTTCCCCATTGCTTAGGAGTCTATCCACCGATACATCCCCCTTTCCTGCCTTCCAAACTGTAAGTAATTCATGTTCAGGTCAATGCTAGAGTTTAAAGCAAGTGTCTAATGAATCCTCTTTTCTTTCAAGATCTGAATTAATTCCATTCCCCCCACCTCTCAGAACATTTGTGTGCATTTAATTTTGCATTGTACGTGAAATCGTTAAGAGGAGGGTTGTCTTAAATTGTTCACCTTTTACTATAATTAAAACTTGTGAATAAAGGTCTCTATTCTAGATGAGTACAATATGCACCAGAATGGATTTTTTTCTGTTAGCCTAGTTACATTAACTAAATCTTACTACATACAATTTTTTTTTTCATTCTGGAGGAGCAAAGAGTATCTGTGGGTTAAGATAAGAAACAAAACAAAACAAAAACCTGTAGTACTTCCAGCCCTAAAGCACTTTCCCAGAAAACCGTCATTTTGTTATAATCTTCCTCACTCTTTCCACCTTGCTTGGGGACAAGCTATTCACAACATGAGGCAGTAGTAACCATAGTTTCCACCATCAGAAGCCTGCTAGAGAGGCTTTTTACATAAATACTGCATGTGCGTTCACACAAAATAAAGATTAGATGATTTGGACTCCTCACAAAATCATTAACCATTTCAATCGCAGGGCATGGGAGGACAAATGAGGAAGAGGCTGATTTTTTTTTCCCCTCACTGTGGCCAGATGGACCGTTACTATTCTAGATAGAAGGATCTACTATTCCTCCATGTGAAGTCTGACAAGGAGAAAAACCCTTTCATTAAGGGGAAGTTGGGACGTGGGTGGAATGAAATAATTGTTTATGAGTTGCTCTGAGTAGGTCAAGACTGGGCTTATTTCTTGCACAATAGAGGCCAGTTAAGGTTGTATTGCTTTCCTGTGAGAAACCTGCCTCTCAGAAATGTACCAGAGTACAAAGAGTTCAGGTTGGGTACCCAAAGATAACACTGATGTGGCTTTGATGGGACCTTCCTCCTTGTCTTCCCAGAATGTGCTAACTTAAGAAAGTACAGATAACATTAGAAAGAGGCTCCCCTTCGCCCTGGAGTCTAAAATAATGACCTGGAAAAAAGAGGCCAGGACAAATCACTTCCTCTGATAAGGTTCTGCGTCTTGGTCTACTCTGTATTAGGAGCTACTGTCCAGTCTTAAGTCTAAGCTGTGAATGGGGTCAAGTATCTGGAATTCACTTGTTGAAAGAGAACCTTCATGTCTGGTTAAGCTCAGAAATTTTGTTTTGAACATAAGAATCACAAGTTTAACTAGTCATAGTGATGGTCTCATTTTAAGGCAGTGGAAGCTGAGGCTGCCGGGAAGTTTCACACAGAGATGCGTGGGGGTGGGGGTGGGCAGAGAGCCTGACTCCATCCTTAAGAGCCATGGCTTTCTTGCCCCACTCTGTACCCATGTACCAGACTCCATCCTCTATGGGCATGCTTACCTGAACCTCTGAGCCTGGTGGTGGAGTGGGCCAGGGTAGCGCCGGTTGGGGGACTGGTACAGTTGAGAGAGCAGGGCCTGGCTGGACTTCTGGCTGGGGTTGTTGGCAAACTTCACAGTAATCGGTTCTGTAGCACCGCTGGGCTTCTGGCCATTCAGCCCTTTGATGGCTTCTTCTGCCTCGATCCTCTTATCAAAGCGGATGAATCCCACCCCTCTAGACACTCCTGGGGAAAGACACAGAGTCTTTGTAAAAAGTGAACACACCAAATGGGTAGCTATCTCTGGAAAGAGATGAGTGGGTCCTTTGGTCATTTTGTGGGGACTCAGGCCCCTTCTGGAAGGTGGGTTCCCTAAATCTCTTTCATCCCCCAAAATACATCTGCTGGCATTTTTGCCAGTATGGCCCTAGACAGGTGCTCTCTACCCCAGAACACAGGGATATTGTAAACTTTCCTATCTGGTGTTCTACCATGGCCCTGCTCACCCCTCATCTCCCTCAGTTACTGTAACTGATCACCCACCACCAATATTCTAATTCTCTTGTGCATCCACACTTACCAATTAAGTCATCTACTTGAAAAGCAACCTTTGACTACATTGCACTCCTTGAAAACATCTTTTATACCTCTTTCGTGTCTTTTGAAGCTCATAACTTTTTGCCTGTCTCAAACAGAATAAGAAATAAAACCAAGCCTATGAAATACCTTTCTCTAGCTCTTTGCTCCATACTGATAAAGTCCAGACTTCTTGGTACAGCATTCAATATTCTTGGCAATGTAGCCATAGCTCTCCTAGTGGGCATCATATCAGCCACCCTAATATGCCTGACATTTCCTGAACAGCTTGTGTTTTCCCTCAGTTCTATGCCTGGGGGTATACTGTCTTTTCTACCTAGAATGTTCTATCTCTTCTTTTTTTCTGGTAAATTTGAGTCATCTTCCAAACCCTTGTTCAAACATTGCTGAGGCAATGGAGCCTTCCAAACAATTATTACCAGGCATGTGATGCCTTTCTGTCCTTTCCCAGGGCACTAGACAGTCTATAGTAAGGATCTCCTGTTAGAGTCCTCTAACAGCCAGCTTCAGTGAGAGCTGGCCAAATGAATCAAATAATAAATGTGTACACAATAAACTCCTCCCAGGCAGTGAGTTCTACAATGGAATCAAATTATGGGTAGGCAAAAACATATTGTCATAAAAAATGCAATCCAAGGAGCCTTATGTTTCTGCCTGAGAGGTGGTGATTATCTTTCTTTATTCCAGACAAAGAATCCTGGTACCAACACCCAAGTCCACATCCCTGCTCTGCTATGAGCTAGCTGATGGAAAGTCAGGCCTCTTACTTTAGATCTGTTTTCTGATGTTGGAATTTGAACTTCCTTCTTACTCTTCAATGTGAACTAGAGCTAGAGATATACAGGTTTTTCACATATAAAATAATGTTTTTGATTGGGGGATGAAAGAGAATTTGAAGGTCATACAGGTTCACTCTCAGGTTGGTATCCAAATGTTTTTTTTTCCACCCCCAGCCCCCAACCCTGACAAGTAGTTTAGCTGTTGTTGGAGCAATTCCATGTTGAGAACTCTGAATTTTCAAGGTGGCCCAATTTAAATTGGTGCAGTTGACTGGTAAGAAGTCTTTCTCCCAAGTTCTGACTTTTCCTGCCTATTATCTGCCCATATCTTCTACCTTCAGCAACCATTAGCCTGTTCCTGTGGTACACAGGGAACACAATTACAAAGAAACATTTAACCTGTGACTTGATCAACCAGGATTCGAGAGGTGATGATACGGCCATATTGCGAGAAAAGCTGCTCCAGCTCCTTCTGGGTCATGGTTTTGGGAAGGCCGCTAACATAGAGGTTAGCATCTCTTATTGAGGCTGAGCTTGGACGAGCATATGAGACCTAGGAGAAGGGAAGAGGAGCTAAATGCATTACAGGCACTCAAGCACAGAGTAGAGACTGAGGTACCAACCAAGGTGACAGGCCCTTGGTCTGTCATTAAAACTTATGGTGTCAATTTAAATCACTCAGCAGTTAAGACTGTGAGCTACACTTATGATAGTATAAGAACCAGGAGAATAGCAATAGAGGAACAAAAGGAGAGTTGACGATAACAAAACAAGCGCAAAGATAAAGGGTCTCTAAGTGCAGAACAAAATAGCTATTGCACGGCAGCTGTTAAAGGCAGAACTACCCACGCACGAAGTTCTGAAGATTTACCTCCTGGATGTGGGTGTATAGATGATTTACTGTATCCAACACATAATAATCTCTGAATAAACCAAAAAGAAAATCCGTGAAATTGTGCTCTGCACATTTCTCTCCTTGTCACCCTTCTGACTCCCATTCCTTTCTTAAAAACATAAAAGTGGTCAGATTCTTTGTGTGATTTTTTTTTAATGTCCTATCCTTTGTGTTGCTCCAATCTGTTCTCATAAGGTCTGCTCTCACTAAATGACAAAGTGCTGGCGATGTGGGTTGGGATGAACATCTGCCCGTGAAACTGGATATCTGACCTTGTTGTTACATTTGCAAGGACCAGTTGCCTCTAACTTTGAGGTGGGGTGGATGAAACAACCACAAACAAAATGGCAGCATGGTGGAGCAGGAGGGAGGGGAAGGGCAGTGAGAGAGAGAAAAGAGAGCCTCACCGGTGGCTATAATAAGTTCGACTTTGCAAATTTGTCCTCTCAGATCTCTCAACTGCTTTTTTTTCCTCCCCCAAAAGCTAACACAGAAGTGTAAACAGATCTGAAATCCATCTGCAAGAAGCCAAATCTTTAGCAGTACACATAAGCAAAGCAAACCCCAGCAGTCATTAATTTTAGACTTTCATTTACTTATTTATTTATTTTTTTTTAAAGAAAACAACATCAGACATTTGAAATATAATTTACAGCTAGTCTAACAAAAGCCCTTTCTTGCTAAAGCTATTTCTGGGGCGGTTATGGCTCAGAATAGATGATGAAAACAGTCATTTCAGAGCGCATCTGACAATGTTGGACAGGAAGGGACCTATATGCCTTCCCATTTGCAGTAGTGAGTTTTATTTAATCTATACAACTTTTACAAGACCTGGTAAGACATGAGAGGAGGAAGGGAGAGGGTAAGAGGGAAAGAGGCAGCAAGGAGGTGAGAAGGGAAGGAGGTAGAGAAGGAAGGATGGGGGAGAAAGAGAGACAGAGAAAAACACAGAGAGAGACAGAAAGAGAGAGTGAGAATGCATGCACAAAAGCATGTGCCGGTGAAATTGCTTGTGAAATGGGATCTTTGGTGTTAAGAATGAAGCCTTCAGTAGCAACATGGATTTTGCATCTGCGACCTTCACAGAGAGAAAGAGAGAAAAAGAGCAAAAAGGATGAAGGATGAGCAGGCTCCTCACTCATGGCACATTCTTCCTTTCTGTAACAGAACGCCAGGTCCCTTTATGAGTTCCACACCTAAAAATAGATGTTGACTCAACAGAAAATGATGTGAATGACTAATCTGCCTCCCTGGCCTCCTCCTGCTGATGGATCAAGGCAGCTGCCTACAGTGTCTACATCTTCTAGAAACCCATGGGCAGTCTGGGAGTTCTCTTTAGGTTCCTCTTCTCCCTAACACATAGTACAGAAGCAGAGGAGCCTTTACATAGAATGTCTGTGTGTGTGCATTTGGGGCCAGATACCTGAAGGATCAAGAACCCCATGTAACTGTCTGGGAAGGGCTTTACTGCACAGAAGATTCTTCTAGCCAGGTTCTCTGAAGGACAAAGCCTTTCAGGTTATATCCTAGCAGTATTTTGTCAGGCTGGAGGAAAGAGTGGTTGTGAGAAGGAAATACAGTGACAGAGCCACAGTAACAAGGATCATTTATCTGTATGCTGCCAATTACTGACAAACTATCTGAATGACATTTTTTTCTCCTTCCATGAATTGTGACCTGCTTGTCTTTGAGTATTATATTTCCCCCCCATCCATTTTTCAGATCCAAATCTTACTCCTATAAGGTCTTAGCTCATACGTCACCCTCTCTTGACAGAATTCTCTTGTTGAATTTCCTTCTCCTAAATATCTCCCTAGCAATAATAAGCTCAATGAACCATGGTGCTTGACCCATTCTGACCTCAACTTGCCACCTCTCTAACGAGTTTGATGACCTTCTTGAGGTTGGGGTTGTGTGGATGTGTATTATTTATCTTTGTAATTCTAACTCCCAGCACAAAGCCTGAGACCTGCTGCGTGTTCAACGCCTACTGAGAAAAGTGAACACTCAGCTCCTGATGAATGATGCTGACATTAATGACTCTTTAGAGTTAATTATGGGAGAGGCAAGCACCTAGAATCATAGCTGTGTCTCCCCACTAAGCTAAGAGATAAGAAAAAGGTTTCATACTCTCCAGTGTGTCTGGGGTTACAAGGACTGAAAAATATATTGTTCTAGGATTAGACATCACCTTTCTCAGCAGATATTAATTGAGGATCTACTATGAATCAGCCACAATATTGTGTTCTGGGGATACAACAGGATCTATGTTTTTTTTTTCTTTTAAAAGACTTCTAAAGTCCAAGGGATTCAACAGAGAGGTCACAGGAGGTACTCAACAAATATAGGTTGTGTGGAAGAATGGATGGATAAGAATACATATCACAAAGTCCCATGATGTGTGCAGTACCAGGGTTATGATGAACAAGGCTCAAATATAGAGGGTGGATAAAGGAGAAGGTAAAAGAGCTAGGAAGGTGGGGCAGCAGGTGGCAATGGCACTCAGGAACAGTGGCCTGGTAGTAGTTTTTCTATGCTGTGAAGACAAATGAAGTGACAGAGGTCAAGGGCTTACGAAAACACTGGGAACTGGCATTTATGACTACCCAATAAATGTACCATACATAATAATGACCCCAATTCTTGTGACTTCTGGGAAGCTAGATCCTCTCTATACCCCAGCTGTCAGACAGTGCTGGATAGAGAAAAGGAGCTGGTCTTGGAAAGTCAATGACAAAACCCAATCATTTCCCCAAATGATTCTGACAGAGGCAGAAAATCAGCCAGAAGAAATGCAGAAGATTCTGAGCTAGAGACCCTCAGCACAGGGAAGCAACAAATCCCTAAGATAAACAGCACCTTCATCATTTTATCTCAAGCCTAAGTCCTGCTTAGTTTTTCTTTTCTATTTGGAGCCTAAAGTCTGTCTTCTTTTAGTCCCCATTGTATAAGAAACATATAAGGGTAGGAAAAGGCAAAATATGATAGGGAAAGGATTATTTCACACTTAATATCCAAGTGCTCATTGCACGCTTTCAAGTTCTTGCATCCATTATTAAATTTCAAGGGAAGGACACTATCAGGCCTTTTGGTAGATGGAACCTTTTCTCTTTTGCAAAAATATTGCTGAGTTTCATCCTCTGCAGAGGGGCTAGCATTGCTGGCATGTTAACTCTCCTGAGCCAGTGGCCTAGACCCTAAGGCTAACTCTATACCCAGTGCCTTGGAGAATTTCCCTGGCCTTGGACCATCAGGATCCTGCTTGATTCATTCACCTACAATCTCTGATGACAAGATTGGCATTTTTAGGCCAGTACCAATCTTTCTCTGGAGCTCAGAAAGAGCTGGAAGTGAAGAAACCATCCCTGTCTGGGTAAAGGTTGTCCAAAGGCAGGGGACAGTGCATGTTTTATGGATGATTTGGAAAGATTTCTAACTCTTCCAAGCTTTCCAACTCTCCTTATCTGTCACCTTCCAGTCCCTCTCATGCTTTACACTATAGCCTCAAAGTGTGAGTGCGATCCAGTACTCAATAGCTATGTGACCTTGAGTAACGAAATTGATCTTGACCAAGTCTTATTGTCCTTACTGATAAGCGGAAGAGCAATTCTCCATTGATGATTTGCTAGAGACAAAGAATTGAGAAAATATGCTTGATGTGTGTTGTGCATATCTATAACCTCATAAACTCTTTAGTAAATATTATTATATGGTGATTCATACAGGCTTTTGGGGGCCAACCCAAGAATCAAGACCTCGATGAGACATACCCTCCTATTTTATCCAACAAGCAAATATCTGAAATGCTACCAGTGAATGTCTGTAGTCCTTTGACAGTCTGGTGAGATCTGGGCCATTTTATTTTTTAGCACTTTATGATGTAAATCTCCTTTATCTCCAATTAACTAGAAAAGGCCAGAAGTGAAGTAGAAGTACAGCTCACATGGTAACTACTAGCCTTGAGTGAAAAAGCCAAGTCGAAGTGCAAAGCCCTGAGTTGAAGTCCCAGTACTGACATAAAAACCAAACCAAACCAAATAAAGTGACTTCTAAGCCCTGCTCTCAGCAATTCTGCTAAGGTGGTGTTAGTATCCATCACAGGTGAGAGAGAAGGAGCTATGCTGGGTTCAGTCTCTTCCCACACAGCATAGGTTCCTTTACCCATTCACAGCCAAGGCTTGGTCTAGACATGGTGGCTAGGAACAGCACAGTTGGAGAAAGATGTTTCCAGAATTATTCAGCGATACATCTCATCTAGTGTCAGATGACCATAAGGAGAAGCAGGAGAGGGAATGGAAAACATGATAAAGACAGGATCTTGGGGCTATGAGGATGATACATTGAGAAGAAAAAGCCTGCTTTTCAGTCCTGGAAGCCACTGGCATTAGATGAGAATTCAGGTATCGGAAGTGTCTCTGCCTCAAGGACCCCACGGTCTCTGGAGGTAAGTAAGAAAACAAAAGAGAAGTGCGATACAGAAGGTTGTTGACAAGGGTGGGGTGGAGGGGCGAAAGGGTGGAGGAGTGAAAGAATAGAGAACTCATTCCCATGTGGAGCGAGTTCCTAGAGTAACAACCAAGAGGTAGGTATTTTTCCCCTTGTTCTTTACCCACTCTTCTCTGGGAGAGATGGAGTGACCAATCTGAAAATCTCAATAAGGGAAATGGACAGGTGAGGTTCAAATACTGTCTGCTCCTGTCTTCTGGGGGCCATATGCCAGCCAGAAGCACACACACTCAGGCTCTAAGCTCTATGAGGGCAGGCTCCACTCTCATTAGGTATCGGGAGCACCTGTCATAGGCTGTGTCAGTCAAGGTGTAAAGTTCAGTGTTAGGAGACCCCTTGAGTCCATACAATTCATCTAAAGCATTATATAATTAATAAAGATAAATATATAACATCACACTCTTTTTTTGTCTTACTTCTTGATTGGTTTAGAACTTGGATGTGGAAAAGCAGTGATGTAGTTTGTTAAACCCCTTTGGGTTACAATAATAGCATGACCTCTTCAGTGATGTAAGTACTACATTCATGAAGCTGCCAATGGCTACCACCACTGTTCACTGTTCACTGTTGCTAAAGGCAACAGATACAGGTGATTCCAGCAGTACTGGTGCTGGAAGTGGCCTCCAAAATTCAGAGTAGCATCCAAGCCTGCTGGCCTGTCTACTTTACAGGGACAGGAACCTTACTACCACGTGAGGCATCCGACACCATTACTGGCTGTCAGAGTGTTGGCAAGCTCTTCCTTTTATATGTCAGGAGCATCTGTCCTCATCACCCTTTATCTTGTGGATCTCCTTGACAGGTGCTAGTTAGAGTATCAGGTAACTAGAATTTGAAACAGGCCACTTCAAAGCAGTACCTGTTAGTGCTGTTTTAAGTGAAATTGAGATCGTGTTCTAGACTAGGAACGGATATAGAGGTAAAAGCAAGATTTGGAGGCTTGGCAAGATGGGGATATCAATATTGACTACTTTCTAGGCATGTGACCTTCGCTAAGGTCAGTTACCTTTTCAGAGTGGTGTCGTTTGAATAACATGGTTTAGTAGCTCTCTAAAAGGGCTGCTTACATGTACAATTCCCAAGCACAATTTCTGGCACAAGGTAAGTGCTCAAGAAACAGTGGCTTTGACATGGCTCCTGTGTAATCAAGCAGTGGGAGATGAATACAGAGATGAATCCAACAATCCTGACTCGTAGCACTCTTCATCTAGCAGAGGACACACACACATACACACACACACACACACACACACACACACACACACACACACACACACACACACACACCAATTCCAAAGCTCGGGCTGCAGAATTCCCCAGTCTGTTCTAACACCCTATTCTCTGAGTGAATGAATACAAACTCCCCAGAGCAGGCAGTTCCCCAAGGACCAGTCATTCTAAAGAGACTAGGAGAGTGGCAGCCACAGAAATCAGACCCTGGTGCTGCCAGGGTTTCTAAGAGCAAGCCCTCCCAGGGACCTGCAATCCCACCTCTGGGAACTGAGGGAGCAGAAAGAAGCCAGCTGGTTCCTGGAAATAACAGCTTTGATGTGAGGATTGGTTTTCCTCTGTGCCTGCGGCTGCAGCCCTACCCATAGGCAGGACAGGTGTCTGCTTTTGTAGCCCTCCTCTTTATCCACCTCCCCACCTGCTGCCTGATACCTGTGATGCTAAAGGAATATCAGGGGAAAAACCTGAGGGTAATTTTTTCAATTGTGCCACAATTTTCCTGCTTGGAATTCTCCAACTGTTCTTCAACATCTTGACATGGAAAGTCAACCCCCTTACCCGAGCATTCAAAGCCCTCTGGTACCTGGGTCAGCCTCTCAGATCTTGCTAACCCCACATGTCCCTATACTTCAGTCTCATTTTGCTTAACATGCACTCAAATTTTCTGCTTCCAGGCCTCTGAGTGAGCTCTTTGTTTATCATTATGACAAAATGACCCCTGCCAATCTTTCTAGGACCAGTCACCTCCTCCATGAGTCCCAGGCATAAGTGACTTCTCTTTCTCCCTGGGCTCTACAGAAGATACATGTCATAATGGAAGCAGTTCTCACACCCTGTCTCCTCATCACAGCCATCTGCCCTAATACCTCCTCTGCTCTTTTAGGCTGTATACCCTGGTGGTTTCTGCACACCCACTCTGACATCTAGTTTCAAAGCCTTACTAGGCCAGGAGCTTTGAAATGCTCTCTGAATTAAAATGAAATATGCATTTATGCAGTGGATCTTAGGTTTCCTTCCTAAGAGCTCACTCTGATGTGAAGAAGGAGTGAGAAAGAACCATGGAGTTAGAGAATATCTGAGTATCATAGGAATAGCAAACACATGGTAAGCCTGGCAGGAACTTTTTTTTCCTCTTTCCATGTCTCCCTATTCAAAGTATACACCGGGCCTGTGCTGAGGTGTGTATGGGGTAGGTTTATTCTGCCTCCATTTTCGATGCAGCAGTGTAAGAACACAGTCTGTGATAAGCACCAGGAGGTCAGGTACTATTTTTTTAAAGAAGAAAAAAGTGTTTGTTTTTTTTTTAAAGTAAATTATCTTGTTTTTCTTTTGGGTTTTCTTTCTTTTAGGGAGGGCAGTGGGACACTGAAAGGGAAGGAGGCAAGGTGAACAAATGCAATCATTCTATTCAGTATATACTATGTGGACAACAATCTATGTAACTTGTAGGCAGGGATAGCAGGGGGAAAACGAGAAAAACAAAGGAAAGGAGTGACATTGCAAAAAAAAAGAGAGAAATGGACTCAATATTTGACTTATGAAGTGATAACCTCTCTTAATAATAATGATAAATAATGATAATAATAATGATAACGTTATATTGAAGAACAAATTAGCAAAAGATAATGAGGTTTTCATTATCTGATTAATGAACCCCACATGAAAAGGTAGGTTGAAGGTTTCATGTTCAGGTTAGGGGAAGCACTGGTCTTAGACATAGATCCCTAGACTCAGTCTTGTAAACTCAATTTCTCTGTCAAAGGCTTGTAAGAGTACTCTGGCTACCTGCAATCTCCATAGTATGTCACAGCATGGAGAGTTCTTTATACATGTTTCTGGGTCTTAGGAAGATCCAGTTCATTGTTTACTCTTGTATGCATGACTCTGAAACATGAGGATGGAGCCTTCTCTCTTCACGTAATTTTCACTTGAAGGGTATCCTTATTCATGCCCATCTGTGGTAGTACTTCTTGAATACCCCCAACAAACCATGATTGCCTACCTAGGAGAAAGTTTTCATTCCATTTTTCTAGAGGACAGATTCAAGCTCCTTGAGATCAATTACATATCCCAAGGTCACACGATGGAACTAAGAGTTCATCCTGGATCTGCCTCAATGCTGGGGGCTCTTCCCACTATGCCACAGTAACATGGACAGGGAAATAAAAGCCATGTTCTAGGCACAAACTGTTCCCTTTCCTGGAAAGGTACCCAGTTGGAATGATCATGCCGTAATGTTTTAGGAAACTGTGAGGGCTGGAAAGAAGCGTTCTACGGTCGAGGAACTATATCCAGAGAGGTGAAATTTTCCAAGTTAATAGTAGTTTTTGACAGAGCTGGGACTTGGATCTCCATCTTAACTTGGGGCTCCTATGAATGGACTAACAGGGAGAAGGAAAGGGAAGAGAAGTGTAAGTGCTCGCTGGTTGTAGCTGGTGTTTTATGGACCCTGAGACTACCTGAATCACCACAGAGAATAAATTCCTTAATCCTTAGGACCATGGATATCCTAGGCTGGCAGTCTGTGCTATTTAAATATGATATTCTCTAGCTACATGTGGCTACTGACTACTCAAAATATGTGAGCAAGGAACTAAACTTTTATCTAATGTTAAGTAATTTAAATTTGGACACAAATAACCACATGGGTTTCATGTCTACTACAAGGAAGTTAACAGCTCCAGACTTAAAAAGACCACAGTCCTTTCCTCTTAGAACTAGAAAATACACTTAGTATCATTTAGTCAGAAATCATTCTGAGATAGGCATTCTTATCTACATCATTCTCTTTTGAATGGCTCTGATGATGGGACTCATTGCCATTCAAGGCTAGTATTCTACTCTGGCCACCATATAGGTTTTCCTTTTAGATTCTTGAAATACAGGACCAAGTTAATGCTTGAGGATTTTTGCAGAATTTTCCTTCCAAGAGAACAGAAAAGCAACCATCGGTGGAGTGGCTATGTTGATGCGGATCTTGACTGGCCATCATTTTGCTTCAACTAGGTCTTCTGAACACACAAAAGCTAAGAGATGGAACACAAGATACCAGGCTGACCACAGTGGGCAAGGTAGGATTACTACTGCCTATGATCAGGAGTTGTAACCCCCATGTAACTAAGGGGGTGCTGATTGTTTGAGGTGCCCACACAACACTGTTGGTCCTTTATGCTTGTAGATAACTAAGTGCCCTGGACCCCATTCCATGTACTTCCCCAAATCCTTTGACCTCTTAACCTATACCTGTCCAGATTTTTTTTTTTGGTAATCCAGAACCCAGAACACTGAGAATGACCTTTCAGGGACTGGAGTCATATCAATTTCACTGGGGAGCTGCATGTCTACCTCTCCAAGGTCTATCCCTGGACATATGTAAAAGGAAGTTAACAGGACACCAAGAAACACAGTGTGTCACAGATAGAGGGCAGCTGGTAGGTATATCAGGGGTGAACATGTATTGAGTTTCTGAGGGCCCTGTCAATGTCCTCCTCCTTGGGGATTCAGTGGCTCCAGCTGCCCCTGCCCACTGTGGCAGGGAAAGGCTCCTGGACTAGTTTCTGACTATAGCTAAAATGGAGATGGGGTGGGGAGAAAAGACCTTTTTTATTATTAATGAGACTGAGGGAGGCAGGCCATTATTTCTGGGTGGGGTGATATCTGTCAGCAAAAAGTGATCTGCTAACTCTTCTGGAAGCATTAAGAGCTGTGATAGGAGAAATATAATTGCTTATGCCAAGTGAAGAGAAAAGATGCCTCAGCGGAATGGGGGCCTTTAGTCAAGGCAGGTGGATGGTGGGGAGAAGCAGGGGAGGGAGGAGGCTGGGCCCATGACCCCCTGGCAAGAGAAAGAAACAGGAGGGGCAAGTTGGAACCTGCGAAGCTCAAGTGTGGAGCAATTCCCCTGAGGGAGACGCCATTAGTGCTATTAGAAGAAGAAAAAGTGAAAATGGAGAAATGGTTAAGCAGCAGCATCACAGGGAATGCTCAGCTGTTTCCTTTCCCGAGAAGGGAAGACAGTTTACCTTCTGAAAGGGCTTAGTGCAGTCACCTTCCCCTTCGCTAGTCCTGTTTGCTGGAGATCTGGGCTATTGCCTCACTATAAGGCATCTTTCTCACTCTGAGTGCTAACTCTTGGGGCTTACTCAGTGGCAGCCTCCTTTCCCCCTTTTATCTAAGCCATAGTCCTGAAATCAGTCACATCCCAGTTTGCACAAAAGCTGTTTTATATCACCACATTCTTATCATTTGAGTAACATGTTCATACAATTATTAGAGAAAAAAATAAAGCCACAAAATTATTTGTAAACATGCGAGGCAACGAGAAAAGGAGAGAAAACATGGCTCACAAATAGATACATGCTCACACTGTTAGGCTGGGAATTGCTGGCATGTCTTTATGATATGACTTTATATATTCCCAATAATAAATAAGTATGCAGTGCTTTTAAAAATGAATGGAAAAGATCTTACTAGAGTTGATGAAAACAAGTATCTGAGGCTGACAAAACTGGCCACAGCAGCCTGCAATCTGCCATTCTCATTGCCAAACACCCCACATGGCATGTCACAGCCAGATGAACCCTCCTGGAACTTCACCCTGACCAGCTCTCTCTCCCACTCTTCACACAGCTCCCTCTCTCCCATCCAGAGGGAACCACAGCAGCCCCATATGCTCCTCCCCCAATCATACTGCATCACTTGTTCCTTTACAAGTGTGTGTTCCCTTCCACCTTCCCAAGGAGAGGGCTGCCAAAGACAGAGCAAGCTGGGAACACTTCCTCAGGCCTGCTCCTCCTCATACCTAGGCTGAAACCCAAGCAATGTCTGTCCATCACTCAGAAAGACTTAACCAAATCCTCACATTCCGTTTGGACCTTTTTCATAGAAGATTCTCAGGGTAACTTGACCATCAATTCAGCCAAGGCTTTGGTGAGACTATTTCTTTTTTGAAAGTACTCTAAGATCCCATTGGATTTACTTTTTCTTTTCTTTAGTTCTCTTCACTGTAGGGTTCTACTACATAGCCCAGCCTGACCTCAGCCTTCACGTGCTAGAGTTACAGATTTGTCACCAAGCCCAGCCCTAGGTGTTTTTTTCCCCTTTCTCTTAACCAACATGCCAAAGAATGAAACCAAAGGTAACTGGATTCAGCCGAGTGCATCTAAGCAAGAGGGTAATGACACTGTAAACTTTGAAATTGCTCTTTTAGAGCCTAGAAGAGGGTCAGTACTGGGGAGTCAAGGAACTCCAGAGGACCATTTTCCAGAACCATAGCCTTTTTCCTCAGTGCAGCCCCAAATCTAAAGTGAACCTTGTCAGATACAACTGGAGAAAAGTAGGAGTGACCAAACAGCTCTCTAAAGTCCTTAATGGGGCAAATCATGTTCACTGTGGCTTAGGGTTCATGCATTGAGAAATGACGTTGTTTCCCAAATTGGACTCCAGTCTGCTCCAGACGTGTGATCTATAATCTATGGCACTCTCACACACATGGACAGGAGAGTTTCCAGAGTACTACCTTCTGTGGTTTACCTAAATCCCAGGATTTAGCACAGGGACTGGAAAGCAAGAGCTGAAGAACAAATTATTTAGCTAGGTGCCAGTGACTTACTCCTGTAATCCTAGCTATTCAGGAGGTTGACATCTGAGGGTCACAGTTCAAAACCAGCCTGAGCAGGAAAGTCCATGAGACTCTTTTCAAGTAGCCACCAAAAATCCAGAAGTAATAGAGTTGTGGCTCAAGTGGTAGAGCAAAAAAGCTCAGGGATAGCACCCAGATCTGGAGTTCAAGCCCCAGAATTGCCACAAAGGAGGAGGAGGGGGGGAGGCAGGAGGAGGAGGAGGAGGAGGAGGAGGAGGAGGAGGAGGAGGAGGAGGAGGAGGAGGAGGAGGAGGAGGAGGAGGACGAGGACGAGGAGGAGGAGGACGAGGAGGAGGAACCATTTGAAGTCAGATGTGTCTCCACATTAATAGCAGAAACTTTGAGCAATATGTCTGTTTACTAAAGAACATAGAGGGACCTTGGAATTAATTTGTTTGCTTTTTAATATAGCCTTCTCATACCAGGGCATATAATCCTTGTGTGTGCAGAGTTCCCTCCTTCCGCCTACCTGCCTGGCCCCCACCCTGACCAGTCCTCAGAATGCATATGCTGTGGAGCAAACTGGCAGGGTGACCTCCTAACTCTTAAAGCTAAGGACAGAGAGTTATTATTATTATTATTATTATTTTACCAGTTATGTGATCCTGGGTATACGTCCTTTTTAACTACTTTGGGACTTAGTTTCCTCATTAGCATAAGGGAACTAAGAACACCTTCTTACAAGTCTCCTTTAAGAAACAGAGCTGACAGTTTTCTGACAGTGTTAAGTGTGGTTGAGGGGCTGCATGTCTTTATGCAGGAGTCCACCTGCCGTCACCAGCTTTTCAATAAAGACTTCTGATTCGACCTCTCAACACACACACACACACACACACACACACACACACACACACACACAGCGCTGGAAAAAGGATGGTCACTCTTTCTGATGGAGGCATAGAATTCTGTTGTGTATATATACCCCCATTTGTAAGGAAATGAAGAAACTTGGAAAAAAATAATATTACATGAAGTAAGCCAGACCCAAAGAAACATAGGCTCCATGATTTCTCTCATTGGTAATAATTAGTGTATGTCTAGGATAGTCCTAGCAGAGAATCACAATAGCTCAATAGTTATATACATATGACCATAAAAAATGATGCTAACAATATATTGGAAATGAACTTTATAACTTGGGAGGATTATGGAGGAAGAAAGTGGGAGAAAAATGAGGGAAGAGTAACAATGTTTGATAAGAAATGTACTCACTATCTGTACATCACTTGGATAATAAAATTAAATTAAAAATATAATGATGCTAATTGAAATGAACTCCACCATATGGAAACAAGAGGTTCTTTGGTTTTAATGTACTATGGAAAGTTATTTCTTTTTCATTTCTTTTTTTTTTGTCCCCTTTGGTTTATTCCCTGCTGTCACTGTTTTTGATTTTGGTACCCTGTGTTTTGTATATATGTTTATCTGATATGGGGAAGGGAAGGGGAATAACAAGATGGTGAGACAAAGGATAAAGAGTGCACCAATGCAACAGCGATACTTGATACTCACAAGACATGATGTTGGAAATGAACTTTACAACTTGGGGGAAGGGGAGTGGGGGGAGGGGACATGGGAGAAAATGAGGGAAGGGTAACAATGTTCTACAAGAAATGTATTCATTACCTTAGTTATGTAACTGTAACCCTTCTATCACCTTTACAATAAAATAAAATTAAATAAAAAAGATGATGGATGCTGAAAAAAATGAGGGAATAGAGCTGGTATGTATAAAGCACTTAGCTCCAGGGATAGTTCAAAGATTGAATAAAAACAATAAGCATGTAGAAGGATTAGGATAGTATTGGACATAGTGCAAATAGTCAATGTAAGACAGCATTGCTATTATAATTACTGTGGCTATTATTAATTTCCTTTCCAGCTTATGCTTTCACATTAAGTAGCACCTCTTCTGGTAGAATCCTTCACTGGATCTTTGGGTTCTCATTCCACCTCAACTGTTGGCCAGTCTTTTTCTTCTTTAAGCCTGATATCTAGGAACAGGGATAGGAATCTTTTTCTATTGAAGAAGTTACAATGCAAAAAACTATTCCTTTGGAGTGATGAGTCACAAGTCCTCCTTGGGGTGTAAATATGCACAATGCCCTATCTCAGCTTTCTTTGCCCTTTTCGTGCCCTCAGTATTCACACACAGTCACTTTACATCCTCCCTAATCAAGAGAAAATGGATTTTTTTTGACAAGAAGGCATCTTTTGTGGACACCTTCTACTAGTGGTTGGGTAATAAGCCACTCACTAATTGGCAAAACAATGTTTACATATTTAAATTTGAGTTCAGAGGTTGCAAGTGGCTACTCAGAGCTCAACTGATTAAGTTCTGTTTGGTTTTCTTACATAATGCTTAAATTTTTGGGAGTTAGCTTTTAGCCTTTAGGAATTGGGAGATTTGACATAAAAAAAATTCTGGACATTTTCACATATTATTTCACATCTATAATCCCAGCTACTTATTATGTTGATATCTGAGAATAGGCAGCTAGGGCAGACAAATCCTTGAAACTTACATAAACTGCAAACATCCAGATGTGGAGGAGTGGATCAAGGATAGAATGCCAGCCCTGAGTGAGAAAGCCTGTCAAGAATATGAAGCCTTGAGTTCAAGCCCCAGTACACACACACACACACACACACACACACACACACCCCAAAGGGGGAAACTTAAAAAAATTTCAGTTAGTATCTCTCTCTCTTTTCAGAATTAAGGTTTGAACTCAGGGCTTCATACTTGTTAGGCAGATACTCTGCCACTTGAGTCTTGCCTCTAGCTCTCTTTGCTTTTATTTATTTATTTTTTTGGCCAGTCCTGGGCTTGAACTCAGGGCCTGAGCACTGTCTCTGGCTTCTGCCACTTGAGCCACAGCGCCACTTCTGGCAGTTTTCTATATATGTGGTGCTGAGGAATCGAACCCAGGGCTTCATGTGTACGAGGCAAGCATTCTTGCCACTAGGCCATATTCCCAACCCCTGCTTTGATTATTTTTAAGATAAAGTCATGAGTTTTGTCTAGCTGACCTAGATCACAGTCCCTCCTGAATATTTGGGATGACAGGTATGCACCTCCAAGGTCAGCTTTTTCTGTTGAGATGATTTTCAGATTTTTTTTTTTTTTTGGCCTGGACTACACTAGAAATGGCCATCCTCTAAATTTCAGCCTCTTTGGTAGCTGGATTACAGGCATAAGCCATTGGAACTTGGCATCGCTGTTTCTAATAAACAACTATCTTCCCCCATCAACAGTAGCTAAGGTAAAGAAGTTGCCATCTTTCCCCACTACTCACTCTAGTTACTACCTTATCCCTAGGACTTTCCAGAGCTTTCCCTTAGCTGGCTGTTCATCATCACCCTCCACAGTTTAAGCAGCCATTCTTGTTTTCCCTGTATTTATTGTGCATTTCATACATTTTTTTTTTAGTTTTTTTTTTTTGTGTGTGCTGGTCCTAGGACTTGAACTCAGGGCCTGGGCACTGTGCCTGGTTTCCTTTGCTCAAGGCTAGCGCTCTACCACTTGAGCCAACATGCCACTTCTGGCTTTTTCTGTGTATGTGTACTGAGGAATCAAACCTGGGGGTTCATGCATGCGAGACAAGCACTCTTACCACTAAGCCACCTTCCCAGCCCACATGGTGTGTTTTATAGGTTGCATTGCAGAAATGCCACAGAAATATGAAGAGAAGGGTCAAACTGACCAATGTCTGCAAATATATACTAGAAAGTTCCAAGGAAATATGTGTAATGGCATGCGTTCAAAGAAGATTTTTTTTTTCCCCCAGATTGGCAAGTTAGCTATTCCTCCATAGGAGTCAGAGCAAAGAGATAAATCTCATGTCACCTATCAAAGCAAACGGAAGCAGAAGTAAACAGTGGCCTGAAAGGCAAAAAAGCAATTTTAAGAAATTAATAAATGATGAGACTATTAACAGCACAAGAAAGAGTTTTGCTTCTCCCCACCCTCTTCTTTTTAATATGATTTTTTTAACCTTAAACACTGTGTCCCTTTAGGAAAAGGGAAGAAAAGTTAATAAAGGAACCTATCACTCAAACTTAATTTTTAGTATGGCAAATAAACTGCTTTAATGAAAGGGCTGAAATCCCCAGGTTTGCACATTAAATTTTCATTCGTAGTAGAGAATGGAAATTATTGATTCAGCCATGGCATCATGCATTTTGAATATACTACAGCCGTTTCTGCTGGGTGCGAATGTGTTGGCAGCATCTCAAGTTGGGGGCGGGCAAGGTGGGTGGGAGAGTAGAGAAAGGGATACAGATAAGAGAAGGAGGCAGACTGGCCTCTTTAGAGGATGAAAATAATCAATGCTTCTGTCTCTAAGATCCACTTAGATGAAGCATCTGACAGTATGATGGGCAAAGGGGGAACATTTTGAGACCAGGAAAAATCAGGTCCAGTCAGTCTTCAAGGAAACCCTTGGGGAGGGGGGCTTAGGGAATATTAAAAAAAAAAGTAGGCAGAATTGATAGCTGATTTATCTCAAGCCCTTGAAGAAGAGTTTAGGTTTCAAGAACACTATAGTAGAAGAAAAGTACCTTTCTTAGTTCAAGGTTAGAGTGTCCATCAAGGGAAGAATAAACATCTGACATTCTAATGCTGAACTGGCTCACACAGGAAATCAATCAAATCCACAACTGCAGCTCTCAACCTGGAGTGGCCTCATCAAGGAGTCAGCTGACCCAAACGTCCTTCTTTACTTAAAGCATGAAAATAGGTACGTTTGTCCTTTGAAAGAAATTAATCTTCCTGCCTCTCAGAGGACTACCCCATAATTAAACAGCTCTTGATTATTTCCCCCTTAGAGAATTCACAGGAGCTGATTTGCAGCTTAGACTGAGGCAGCCTGAATCAGCCCATTTTTGGGGTCTTTGTATATCACCGACTGTAGAAGCTCAGGGAAGGCAATCATCTTTCGAAATAAGCTAAACTCAACTGAAAAGTAAAGCTGCTTTAAAAAAAGAAAGGAAGATAATCATAGCATATATTAAAAAACCCCGAAAGGTTTTGTTTTTGTTTTTGTTTTCATTACCTTCCAGCTAAGATTATCTTATGCCAGGCAGTCCTTTCTGTCAGCCTGGATGTTGGAAAAAGTAGCTTTGTTAGACTAAAAAGTTCTGGTTTTTGTATTCTCAGATGCTGAGCGTTGGTGCCATCTATAGATTTCCATTCTGGGAGAGGTTTCTCTTTTGTCCTACTTTGCGTCAGACCTGCTGTCGTGAGGATAAGAGCGCCCAGGAGACACTTCCCTGTGGTTTAATAGGCTATGAAGGATGGGACTCATTAATCTGCTGGCAGCTGCCCCTAAACAGGATTCTGCCTGGAGGTGGGGGAAGAAAAGAAAGGGAGGCCAGGGTATGGGCAGTTCCATCCAAGAGACCACCGCATTTGCCCAAGGGGGCCTGAAGTTAGCGATACCTTCTCCTGAAGGAGCCCACCCATGTGGTCTGAACAGAGGGTGACAATCCAGCCACAGAAACTACAGCTCCTGGGTGAGCAGACTGGGGGTCGCTGCCTTTGACTTTCAATGATTATTCCTGAGATATCTGCCTGCCTGGCTATTTTTCAAATTGTTGGAATATTTTTATTTCTCTTCCTTCACTGTGCTCTTATTAATTTTATTGTCCCTATCCACATTACATTAGTGTGTTTATTTATAATTGATTTTCTCTTTCCAGTTCTCTTCTAGGAAGCTCCTAACTACCATTTGGAAAAGCCAAAGCTGCTCAGCCTGGTACTACTTCAGGTCTCTTCATCTCACTGTCTCATCACCAGTCATCCAAACTTAGGTCTTACTATTTGCACATGGAATCACTGTCCTTTTCCCTTGCCTTATTTCTGGCCACCTTTGCAGAATCAGGATGATAGGCCCTCTTGGTAGGGACTCAATTCTCAGATCTTATGTCTGCCTTCTATGGTGGCTTCTAGTCCCTTCCCTCTAGTCTTTCTCATTTTGCTTTTCCATGATAGTCCATGCCTCCTACATATAGAATAAACAGCAAATGTCCTTAATAAACAAAGAACCCCACCTTCAGGCTCCCATATAGCCTCCTTTCATTAGATCCATGGAATGAAACTTAACCAGGGCCTCCTGAATCAGAAGTTAGCATATCGCCTCTTACCTTTATGGTTTTGGTCTGGAGTCTGAGTCCATTTAAAGTGTTGATGGCTTTCTCTGCATCCTTTGGATCAATATAGTTAACAAATCCATACCCTAAACTCTGTCCTGTGGAAACATGAAAAAAAGAGAGACAGAGGAGAGGAAGGGAGAGAAAGAGAGAGAGAGAGAGAAAGTGCTCAGTATCTTTATAGAGGCAACATTTCCCATAGTAGCTGGTTGAATCCTTCCTTTACAGCACAGTTTACCCGCAGGTTGAGAGGTTAAAAAATTTCTCCATCTCTCACTGGATGGCATTTAAGTCACAAGAGCTGCCCAAGCTTAAGCTAAGTAGACATCCTTGTGCACCCTCTCTCGATATATAAAAGGGTCAATAAAATCAGGAAAAGGCAGGATAGGGTAGTGGAAAGCGACCAAGTGGAATTTGCTAGAAGAGATTTGAACTGGCATCATGAGGCTTTCCCTATCATTGTGACTTTGGAATGAAGTCATTTATTGCTGCTTTGCAGTAGTTGGACTCAAACCGTGGTCCTTGCACATGCCAGGACATGCTAGGTGAATGTATCAACACTCAGTTACATTACCCAGTCTTTAATTTCCTTCCCCCCGCCCCAAACCTCTTCTCTGGAGTTAACAGCACTTACCTCAGATAGGTTTGAGAGTTAGTGAGAAATTGCAAATAAAATGGCTATATTAAGTACATTGCCAAGAACACAGTAGGGACTCGGCTAAAGGCACTGCCACTCAGCTCAGTCCTATAAAACTGGGGCAAGCCCTGGATGCAGTAGCTGTGTCACTTGCCTTTGCCATGCTAGCCACACCCATACTCAGAGGGATGTAGCAAGACCTGAGCAGCAAAAATCCAAGACATTTACAGTGAAGGATGGTAAGCATGGCCTGAATTTAAATCAGTTGCTACAAATTGCTCTTTGCCCTTATCATTCATTGGAGCTAAAGAACAATTCTTTAAAAAAAAATTTTAAAAAAAGAAAAGAAAAAGGAGGGCAAAGGTTTCTATTGGAAAGAACCAGGATGCTCCTAACACAAAGGAGAGAGAGAGCAAACACATTGTGCAAAGAGGATTTAGCTACTTTAGGTGGAGATGGCATCAACTTGTCTGTGAAGAGAGGTAGCAAGTGACAGGGCTCCCCCCTAAGTGAAATAAAAATAATGTGCTTGCGATTGTGCCACTGATTATAAATAGTCCATCAGCTCTGCCATGTGTCATCAGCCAGAAATATCATTAGGAAACTTTACATTTTCTGACATACCCTTTAAGAATCACAGAGCTTGTGGTGGCTGCAAAGCCAGCTTGAACTTCCCAGGCAATGATATTGATTTGTGGGCGGCAGTAGAGCCAACGAGGAAGAAAATGACAGGACTTCACATGTCAGGAAAGACAGATTACATAAAGCTCTCTTTGGAGTATTGGGGCAGGTTTGGGAGACAATACAGCAAAAAGCCTGCCATGTCCTGGTGACAGGAGCCTATTTCAGCAGCCAAAAAATCTTTCCAACAGCTTCTGTTTTGCTGGTAAATGTCTGTGTTTGTGTTGGTTGTAGGAGGGAACCTGGGAAAACAAGTTGGGTTCTGGATCAGAAAATGGGTGACTCTGCTATCCTTTACAGGATGGAAGCAAAGAGAATCCAGAGGAAACTCAACAGCATTTGTCCCCTCAAATGTAAAACTCCACATGACAACACTTTCCATTAGGATATTCCTTTGTGTTTTGGAAGAGCAGGGTTAAAATAGGAAAGACAGGGGCAAACTTTGCCAGGCAGGTACCTTCACTAGTCAGAATTAGAAACTGAAGAGAGAGGAGGAGAGTGTGTTGGGCACACTCCAACTGCTGGGACCTTCTCTTTTCATTGTACAGTCTGTCTGTGTGTGTGTGTGTGTGTGTGTGTGTGTGTGTGTGTGTGTGTGACAGAGACAGAGATGTGTGTTATTACAAAACCCCACTACATGTTCCAAGAAAGTTCATTTTGCAAATATGAAAATATGAGAGACCAATTCCATTGGTTTAAAAATATAATTTATCCTAAATTTGGCTCCACCTCATCAAGCCTAACTAAATTCACCTAATTAAATCCATTTTCATCATGCAAATTTCTCAGTCATATTTACCTTGCATATATGAGAAGCCTTAAAACTTTGCTGTACTAAAATATTTTCATAATCAGCTTTTAAGAACAGTCATGCACCAAGCTGAGCTGCTTCTAAAGGGCATTTTAAAATAATTATGTCAATGAGCAGCCTTACATATGAATTCTAGGAAACTGGTCAGATGGTCCATTTTTCTAGCCCAATTTAATTTGTCTGAAATTAAAATAGAATACAAAAATATAAACAAAACACTCACTCCTTAACCACAAACATTAGAGCTCACTCACACAGAAAAAGTTTCCCATTCATCATGGTGATGGAGCTATGTGAAGGCATTTAACACGCAGGGGTGCATGTTCCCAATACAGTCACCTCTAGAAAATCGTTCATATATTGCAGAAATCTAAAATGAACATAGTGGGTATGGTTTTTGCCTTCTCAGTTTTGTCTGTTTTAGATTTTGCTTCTGGAGGAAGGAAAACATACTCCAGCTCAGGAGCTAGGAAGGTTCTGAAGGTCAAGTGAGGGAAAGGACTCCTGGCTCAGTTTAGATGTTTCCTATCAACCCACCTGCCTGTATCAACTCCAAACCCACCATCACCTCAACTCCCGACTATTGTTAGCACTCCTGTGTTATCATCACCTGTCCCAGGTTTAGAAATGCCTTTAGCATCAAGAATGAAGGTGCTTTTGGAAACATAGAAAGCTAGACAAATGTCATTTCAGAAAGGAAGGAAGAAAATGGAGGCTCTCCTTGAGTTAAAATTATGAACTGCAAACTCTAAAACAGAATGCTGCACTCAACAAGGGAGCAGCGATGGGAACACTTGCCTGTGAATCAGAAGATATGAGATAGACTGACAGCACAATGGAACTACCTGTGGTTAGCCTCGTTCATGGGCAGGCTTTCTTCACAGGCTCTCACCATTACAGGGATGAGTCCAGCTATGCTGAATAAAAAAATGCTCTATGGATCGAAGTATTTTCTTTTAAAATGCCCTAGAGAAGATTAAGTCCCTATGTACAAACCCAAGCTTCATTTCTTTTAGGAACTGTTTCAGTAGTAGGGGAGAGTAAAATGAGGGAGAATTTTAAGTTTTAATTTTGGTAGCCATATATTTGGTGTTGGATTTTGAATCAGCAGTTTTATATTTAAATGTGCATGGAAAAATGTAGATGAAACACATTCACAAAAGAATACTGACACTTTTTCCATGGGGACCAAGAAAGTCACCATACTGAGTAGTCCCAGGGGGGCCCAGACTAGGGCTGAGGACCAAGTTTCTATGTATCTACAATCCAGAAATATATAATAGTCTCTTTTCCTTTTTTTTTTTTTAAAGTAGTCCCATCTTTTCTCTTTATCAGCAGGAACATGTACATATATATAGATAAAGCAACCAAGTTCTATGAACAAAAAATGAAAACAAACTATTTTTGTTCTCATTTTGTAAGTTTATTTCTGATGACAAGTTGAACATATAAAAATGAAGTAATCAGAATGGTGCTTACTGACTTGCCCCTCTTGAAGAAATACAGCATTATGAAATGAAGACTATTTCCTTAATTTTAAGCTGTAGTGACTATCTGGCTTCTTGGTTCCCATATGTGTTACAATTTTTCCAGCTGATTAGTAGCTAGCAATTTTGTCTAGCTGGTTGGGCTAGGGGTCCTCACATACCAGGTGCCATAGGAAATATATTCTTGGCAGTTTAGGACAGAAACTTACAACTCAGAATGAGGTTTCCAAGAGAAAACTGTTATACATAATGGTTACATTTTAAAGCATTTCAGTCTGTTTTTGGATTAAATAGGTTCTTATTTTAAAAAAAGCTGTTCTTAAGCCTGAACCTGAATATTTCTGTGTATATAAAGTGCAGGCATGTGCATGCACACACAAACGCACGATATGTCTTCCTACTATGATATGGTAATATCTCTCTTTTATTATATCTGGGCTTGGTGAGTCCTACATGACAATAGTGCCATTGTGCATCAGCCAGAGACAATTTGTAAACTGAGTGGTTGTGGTTCAATAAAAGTTTATCTAGCAAAACAGGTACTAGGACCAGCTTGGTCAATGGGTTATCTTTTGCTGATGACCTGGTCTGAATTTTATTTTGGCTTCAATCTCATACTGTTGGCTATAATCATTGTCACTCACTTAAAAAAGGTATTTTAAATACCTTGGGAGCTTTTTTGAATCACTTAAGAAAAGGTAAATTATCTTGGGTAGTTGCTTTCTACATTTCGGCAATCAGTCCCTAGAAAGTATGCAGATCTTATCTGATCATCTCTCTGCATTTTCTTGGATTCTGGATAGCAGTAGTTTGTTTTGTCTTTAGGATACTGGGTATTATTCTGGCCGTGGCATCCTTGTGGCCATCCACAGAAGCAGAGAAGCTAAGCTGGTTGGAAGGAACCTCAGCATTTCAACACTATCAACCTGCTCACTGTGCTCTTTCTTGCTTAAAACAACAACAACAACAAAAACCCCTATTTGTCCAGAAACCAGTTATTTCTCTCTTCTGTAAAGCCCCTGTGGGGGCAGACAGATGGGTTAGTTGCTGCTGCTGAAAACTTCTGAGTTGAGTATTTTATTTTTATTTTTTGCGGATGTTAGAACCCTAGCTCAGGCTGAATTCCTGTTCTCAAAGCACATGATGCAAGTTCCCAGCCACCTCAAGATCACTTGTGTGGCGATAATTCACATCCTAGGTTAACTACTGCCAACTCCGAATCCCAGATCCTCCTTTCTGCCAATCTTGAGATGCCTTTCCCTGCTCTCAGCTGCTTCAAATCTATCTGCACACATCCCAAAGCAGCCAGAGAGGTCCATGGCTGTTACTGCACATATACATGTGCATGGGGCTCAAAAACCATACTGGCTGTATAACCTTGGTTAAGTCATTTAAGCTTCATCAGCCTGTTCCCTTATCTGGAAAACAGACATAATCCCTTAATCCTCACAATCAAAGGATCACTGTGAGGATTATAGTAATGTGGGAGCTAATAGAAGCTCTAATTTATTCTGTGTCACTTTGTGCCAGGCACTGTGCTAAGTGGCTTAGTCGTGTCACCTCATTTAATCCTGTCTGAACTGGGTGTCCACTGTGCAGAAATGGAAAGTGAGGTTTAAGCAATGGTCAAATAACCTGTCCACAGCCAACTAGCAAGTTGGAGCGAGGGCCAGGAGTTGAATGACACCAGATCTGAGTGTCATCCAAGTTTATGCTCTTTCCTAACAGGGGTGGCATCTGAGTGCAAATGCTTAGAAGTGTTTGGCACTCATCCTCTAATGGGAATGCTAAGACTAGGGGGTCTTTGGGTTCTGGAACCCTTATGGTTGTGGAGCCACTTCCCACTCTCCTGTGGAGTGGAGGGTGGGTAACAGGGTTGATCAACTGGAGTTGTAATTTTTTTCTTGAAAATACAGTGTCAGAAAATTAGTTTTCTTTCAATAGTTTGCAGAATTGTCTCAGACTGAATGTAGATGAAAGTTAGTTCCTCTACCAGCCTCAAGGACATCGCCTAGGGATGTGTGGGGAATTCATAGCCTCAGGTGCCATCTCAGACCTGCTGAAGCTTTCCAATAAGATCCCCAGGTGAGCCACCTGCACATTAAAGACTGGGATGCTCTGGTGACTTAAAGTGGGTCACATGTGGGTATGAGCCTCAGTTCTTCTGCTTATTGCTACGTGACCATTGCTAATTTAAATTAACCTCCTTGTGCCTTGGCTTTGGGGAAAAGTACACACTCAGTGCATAATAACAGGGAAGGGAGGTTCTTAATATATGCAATTGTTTTTGTCCAACGTTTTGCATTCTTACTTTGTCTCTTTCTGCTTTGGTAGTCTTATCTATAAAATGGAGGCTATTGGGCACTGCTGGTTCACACCTATAAACCTAGCTACTCAAGGAGGCTGAGATCTGAGGACCATGGTTTGATGCCAGCCTGGGCAGGAAAGTCCGTGAGACTCTTACCTCCGATAAAGTACCAAAAAAGGTAGACATGGAGGGGTGGCCCAACTGGTTGAGTTCTACCCTTGAGCAAAAGAAGCTCAGGGACAGTGCCCAGGCCCTGAATTAAAGCTTAAAGACCAGCACACACACACACACACACACACACACACACACACACACACACACACACATGCGCGCGCGCGAGTGCATGCATGCACTACTTCAAGAGGTTATTAGGAACTTTAAATATGATAACATAGAAAGCATCTGGCATATAATGGATATTCAAGTGGGGTTGGTTTCTTTTCCTTTGTCTCTTATACCACATTAGATATTGCTTTCACTGTTGTTTGGGTAGTATGCTATCTCCCACAAAGCCTCTATGTCCTTGAAAGTAGAGAAAGATGCTGAGCCTCTTCTTTTACCTGGCAATACACACAGACATTATGGACAGACCCCAAAATATTCCTGACTTCAGGAGGCTGTGTTAAAAGATAGGCCTAGAAGCTTACTATAAACCAGAAAAAAACAGATGTATATCAGAGATTTTTCTTTCAAAGCTCTCTATAAGGACAGAGAGGTGGTAGAGACTGATTCTGAGAAGCAGTGTAGGAAAAACTTCCAGGAGGGGGCAATTGAATTGGGCTTTTAAGAAGGCTCATGCCTGTAATCTCAGTTACTCCAGAGGCTGAAATCTGAGGATCTTGGTTTGAAGCCAGCCCAGGTGGTAAAGGCCATGAGACTTATATGTGCAATTAACCACAAAAACACAACAAAAACCTAGAAATAGAATTGTGGCTCAAGTGGTAGAGCACTAGCCTTGAGCATAAAAAGCTCAGGGATAGCACCCAAGCCAAGTTTAAGCCACAGCACTGGCACACAAAAAGAGAAGGGAGTTTTTTTTTAAGTTAGAGTTCTTATATCAAAGTAATGATATTTTAACTTGAGGGCTGAATCTAAGTGCTACATGTGTGCCACTTATTTTTTTTTGAGAGGGCTTTTATTATGTGCCAGTCCTGTAAATAAAGAAGAGACCATACACAGTTGGCTCTGTCATCATGAGTATGCATTCTGATTGAGCAAGACACACGTAAATAAAAGTAACTTTGTCAGATAATGGCAAGTTCTATGGGGAAAATAAGACTGAGTTGGGGGAGCAACTTGAGAGCAAGATGGTGCCCCATTCAACTCTGTACCCCAGGATTCCAAAGACTCCTGACATGACTGGATATAGGTAAGTGTTCCTGAGTGAATAAATGACTTATTATTTATTTCCATGTGCATATTCCCAGGTATGCCACTCTCGATCATCCCTATACCAAATAGAAAGGGAGAGCCTGGGAAGAATAGCATTACAAAAAAAGATGAAAGTGATTAGAGATGTGGAATCAGATCCCACAAGATACATTCAAAAGATATGTCACCATTTAGTTCAAAAAGAAAAACCCCTAGAGGTATTCAAAGCTCATTCTAATATTTGAAAAAAAAACCCAAAACGTCATGGGCACGCATGGTCCACTTGTTTTGTGGCATTCCAAGGGAGAAAATAGGCATCAGACTGAAGAAGGAAGTTAGGGGGCAAAGTTTTACCTTACTAAAAATGAAGAACTTTTTAATAACATATTTGTAATGGGAGGGAGATGCCTTGTGAGGTGCTAAGGGCTCGGTGACTAGAAATGTGTAAAAAGAAACCAGTCTTAAACATTGTCAAGAGATGCTAGAGCACTCAGCCAGAATGTCTCACAAGATCCCTTGTAATATGAGGATTAAATGATATTAAGTTGCATTTATTTTAGACTTAATGCTTCTGGGTAGTTTGCATTCATTTGATTAAGAAAACAACATTTGAATACATATCCCAAGTAACCCCTTCCCATCAAGCTCCACATGATGCATTCTAGATGCCAGTGTTGGGGAAGACTTTAGTGCCAATCATCTTCAAATCCTCTCTGTGGAACTGAGGGCCAAGGAAGAAACAAGGAAGCCATGGTCTACCACAAAATGTCAGACCTACAAATTAACAACAATAGTAGGGTATGGTTTTTGTTATAGGGAATGAGAAGGAGAGAGGACCTTTTTGGAAGATGTGATACTTAGTTAAGAGGCAGCCAGGCAGTGGGCAGACAAGTGTAACAGGCAAAGAAGGACACTTCAGAAGGAAGGGACAGCATGAGCACCTATCACTTAAGTTTACAGCCATCACTTCCATAGGGAATAGATTACTGATACCTATCTGAGCCTCTCTTCAGATGTATATAGATCTTCCTAGACCTCTGGCAGAGTCAAGAATGATTGAAGAATCTGAAATTGTAAGTGTATCTGATAACAGCAGCACTATTGGGGAAAAAAAAGCAGACTTAGCCTTTTTTACTCTGAATCCCCAATGTATGTGAAAGTATCCTGAGCCAGGCTTTGGTTATATCCAGAGGCGACATTCTGGCTTCCTAAGTGGATGCCATTTTTATCTACCCTGTGGCATCAAGACAGAAACAAGCAACGTGCTAGTCTCACAGCATGACATTCAAAACCAGTTTGATGAACTGATGATCTTTCTCAATGGACTGGAAAGTTCTTTAAGGGTAGGAGCCTTACTGATCTGAGTATGCTCAATATCTGACACAGAGTAGACTGTGGATACATGAGTGAATTTGATAAGTAAATAAATAGTAAGAAATAATACTTTTTTGAGTGCCAGTTACCCTACCAAGGGCCTCCATTCTATCATCTCATTGACTCCCTAAAACAATTTTACAAGGCAGGTGTTCTCCTTGCCATTTAAAATCCAGGAGACTGATGCCTAGAGCAGTAAGATCTCCAAACAAATCTATTTAACCTCAAAGCACACATAAACTTTTAATGGAGGTTTGAATGCAGAGAAAATATCAACTAGAAACTCACATAGACACAGATGATATACTACCTTCACTTCTACAGTAAAACACAAAGAAATTCAGAGGACACATACACTCATTTTCCACAGTCCCTGGACAGAAAGTTACATAATGCAATAAGACAAGCCAACCAACTGATTCTCAAAAGAGATCTTTCTTTCTTTCTTTTTACTCCTTTTAGGGTGTCCTATAAAATGAGTTGCTTCAAATGACAGGTCTTCAAATATAAATTTCAATAACAAACCTCCACAAATGAAAAACAGAACTACTCCGAGACCTAGTTTTCTTCTGTTGTACAAGAGAGAATGAAAATTCATAAGATTAAAAAGCCAGTATCAAGTATATTTGGTTAAAAAAAAAGAAGATTGAAAGGGCAAAGTATTGTAGGTAATGTGCTGGAGATAATGGAGCCCTGGAGATGAGGATCTCACCTTCTGCATTCATCCCACAAAAAGAAAAGAGAAATGACCCTGGGGCAATGAAAGATTCTTAATAGAAGCAATATTAAATTAAATTATGTTCAGAATAGTCTTACAAGACAGGAAAGAATAGTCACACATTTAAAAATATTTTTTAATGAGGGTTGAAACAAAAAGAGGAGGGTTTTGGCACACTCTCAGATAGTCATAAAAATGTACCAGAATTCTTAATTCTTGGCTGGCTTATTCTCACTTGAAGCAAAGGTCTGGGAGTCAGACAGGCAAGACTTTCTACCCAGAATGGCTGCCAACCGCCAGGTGATTCAGGAAATGCTGCTGATGTTAAAGACCAGGGTTTAGCAACAAAGGAAGAAGAGGTAGGAAAAAAATACCTCTCAGGTTAATACTAATTGCATGCACTGTAATTAGCCTTTGGGCAACATGAGACTTTCTGTGGGTGAATTGTGTGTGGGTAAAAAGATCTGTACTTAATACTAAAATAATGACTTCTAAAACTCCCACCAGACAATGTCCTTCCAAGGGACATGTGGAGGCTCCAGCTATCACGTTGGGATTTAAATTCAGTGGGACAAGTTATGTGAGAGGACTTGGCACAAAAGCAGTGCTTCAGAAACATTAGCTGAATATAAAATCTATTCAAACTGCTTTTAAGCCAGGTGCCTACTGGTGACTCAAACCTATAATCCCAACCTGCTCAGGAGGCTGAGATCTGAGGATTACTGTTCAAAGCCAGTTCAGGCTGGAAAATCCATGAGACTGTTATCTACAATTAACCACCAAAAAGCCAGAAGTAGAGATGTGGCTCAAGTGATACAGTACTGCCTTGAGTTAAAAAAAAAAAAGCTCAGGGACAGTGCCCAAGCTCTGAATTCAAGCCCCAGGAACTGCACCAAAGGCAAACAAAACAAAACAATAACAAACCAACACAACAACAGCAACAACAAAACCCTGCCTTTGCTGAAGTAAATGAAATCTCATGGCTCTTGCTGAAGGAGATATGGTAAGTAACTTGTCTGTGCACAGATGAATCAGGATGTCAAATGTTAGCTGGAAGGGACCTTGAAAATTCCTGTGGGTGTGTCCTCTCTGAAGTAAGGGCTTGGGGTTCTCTAGCTTTGGACCTACCATGAGCAGGTGCGCGAATGTGGAGCCCATCTTGTCCTTCTCATCAAGGACTTCATTGACACTAAGGCACTGCACGTGAGGCTCAGCAGCCATGATCTGACAGCTTAGTTTAGTTCCAACAAAAATTTAAAAAGCAATTCCTTACACTCATGTAAAAGAAAAAAAAACCCAAAGTATACTTGTTTTTAAAATCCCCATTTAGCTTGCAGGTAGAAAGAGAAGTAAAAGGAATAAAAACCCAGGAACAGAAGTGTGTTCACAAGAAACAGTTCCAAAAGGTAGGAACTGAGGAGAAAAGAAACACTGAGGAGAAAAGAAACTGAGGAATTGTAGAGGAATGCCAGGGAAGGGTTTATACCATGCAGGTATGAACAGCCTCATTCCATGGAGTCAGAAACCTGGTAAACATGCAAGGGAAGGAGGGCCCAGGAATCACAACCAGCGAATACCTTCTTATGGCTCAGCACTTCTAGGGAATGGGAAATGAAATGTCATCCCTACCATCCAGACACCTAATGGCCCATAGGTTGAGTCATCCCCAGAATGGGCTCAGTAACTTTCCAAACAATTCCTAGTTTGCAAAGGGACTGTGCTAAGTACTGAAGAGAAAGATCCATGAGTCTTCATTTTCTGTTCCTCCTGGGAGTTGGTGAGACTTTTCCAGCACACCAAGGCCTCCATTTGCCCATTCATGAGCAGTAGAGCACCTTACTTAATTCTTCATAATAGAAAGGAGAGTCAGGTAGGAGTTCTCCTGTACCTTCTCTTCCACTCCCAAACATTTCCCTCATGAAAGTCTATTCATCTTTCCTGCCTTGGAAAACACATTCTGCCATTCATTTTCATTGTTGTCCTTTGAGAAACTCCCAGTTTCTTTTGGTGTTGGTTATTTTCCAGGTAGGGTAGGGCTCTACATATAGGTTGGCCTGGAATGAACGTCTCCTACCTGTGCTTGGCTTTGTCCCTGGGATGGCAGGTATATACCCAAGGTATGTACCCAAGAATTGATTGAGATGGAGTCTTGCAAGTTTTTGTATCTAGATAGGCCTCTAACCATGATCCCTCAATATCCTTTGCCTATCAAGCAGCTAGGATGATATGTTTGAGCCACCATGCTTTGCCCTGCCATTCTGTTTAAGTTTCATAATGTGTCAAAGCATAGACTTAGAGAAATAGTGATAAAAGAAGCCTCTTCTGAATATTTCATTTCTGTTTCCCAGACTCATTTTGTTATAGAATCCTTTTAAAAAAAACATATATCAGATTAAACATTTTTGTGGAGGACTTTTTGATGGGCTTCCCAAACAAACACTATCCCTTGAAACAGGACTGGATACTGTCTCACAAGGCTAATTACAGTAACGTCAGGGAATGCCTGGTTCCCAGAGCTGCACCACAGTTCCTGAGATGACACAGGAACCAGTAGAAAATGAGACCAACTAAGAAATACTTCAGTCTTTTTTGCTGTAACAATCTGTGTGTCTTCTTAGAAGATACCCAACAGTCCTGATTCTGAAATAATGGAGACATAGGAGATAGGACAGAGACCCTCGGCAGGGATGGGAATCAGACATCTGAAGGCAGGTTTCCATGCTTGCACAAGTTTACTAGTTCACTAAAATGCCAATAGTAGGCAAGCATGTGTACATGAAATTTTGCCAGAGGAACCAAAGACCCAAGCAAAAAAGCCAAAACATCATTAAGAGTGGCCATATATACTATAGGAACACATTTGTGTAGTTGCATATATAGATACTAACATACAACCATAGGAGGTGGTTAGTAGAGTAGAGAAGACAAAGTTAAAGCTTTGGAGTCAACAAGCATGGCTTTAATTTTGCTGTACTACCCAGAAGTGGTGTGATCTTTAACAAGTTAATATACAAATATTCATATTGGTAAAATAGGGCTAATAATAGTTATATCTCACAAAATTGCTATAAGAATTATATTACTGCTAGGCACCAGTGGCTCACACCTATAATCCTAGCTACTGAGGAAGCTGAGATATGAGGATTATGGCTGGAAGCCAACCCAAATAGGAAAGTCTATGAGACTTATTTCCAATTATGCAGCAAAAAGCGGGAGTGGAGCTGTGGCTCAAGTGGTAGAGCACTAGCTATGAGCAAAAAAGCTCAGGAACAGCGTCCACACCCTGAGTTCAAGCCCCAGGACTAGCACAAAAAATGATAAAGAAAAAGGAATTATGTCACTATATGCCTGGTGACTTTCTGTGTACCTTACATATATTAATACTCACAACAATCCTACCCAGAGTCCCATTTATGAGAGGAAACTGAGGCACAGAGAGTGAGAATTTACCTGTTAAACAGTAAACAGTAAGGCAGGGTATAGATGTAGTCAGGCTAGCTCTTAATCACTAGGGTATCCTGTCTAGCACAGTGCTAGATTCAATAAGGCCATGATATTTCTCTAGAAGACATGCATACACACATATACACATGCACAGACACCCCACACCCCCTCTTCCTCTTGGGCTTCAGAATCTGCTGTTTTTGTTATTAGTTTATTACATGGTGCAGTTCAAGTGGGCAGCACACGGAAATCAGCTTCACAAACACATGGATCTGATGTGGCTGCTCAAGGAACAGAAGAACAAATCCAACCCTGAGAAATGCTCTGAACGATGACTCACAACTGCTATTTTCACAAACAGCCGGCTAATTAAACTTTCTTATGAACTCTGCTAACCAATTTTTCCAATGCATGGAGGAAAAATTATTCATTATAGACCGGAATCCAAAATCTAATATTAACAGCACAAGTAGGATCTGTGGCATTGTAATTTGATCAGTTGGAGCATTCATAACAGTTAGACATTGATGTCTGAGAGAGTTAATCAGCTTTTGCTGAGATGTACGCAGATAACTGAACAAAACATCTGGAAGGAAGACTAGAAAGCAAAGCCAGCTTATCTTAGAGAGTTGACTATCAGCCTTTCCCTCAAAAATCCCCTGCTTACAATGTCCTGTCTTCTGAGTGACTATAGTAATGTCCTGAATTGGCATGTCACTTTAACAAGTCGCCAACACATTAGCTCCTCTGATGTCACAACATTCAGGAAGCAGGGAAGACCCAATAGTACTGCTGCCATTAGATGGACAACAGTTTGAGGCTCAGAACTGTTAGATCTGCTGCCAAGTCTGGCAGCCAGAGCATGAATAAGAATCTGTTCGATCCTTCCAGTTTTTCCCTGTGTTATCTATCATAAAAGTAGCCCAATTCTTTTAAAACAATGTTGGAAATTATCCTGATATTTTCTTTTTTTGGTCAGTCCTGGGCCTTGAACTCAGGGCCTGAGCACTGTCCCTGGCTTCTTCCCACTCAAGGCTAGCACTCTGCCACTTGAGCCACAGCGCCGCTTCTGGTCGTTTTCTGTATATGTGGTGCTGGGGAATCGAACCTAGGGCCTCGTGTATCCGAGGCAGGCACTCTTGCCACTAGGCTATATCCCCAGCCCCTATCCTGATATTTTCAAATATCGAATCAAAGGCTTTCACTTACAATCTTCCAGAAACACCAAAACTGGATGCCTTCACTTGTGTCATCAAGATTGGACTTAAAACGACCATCCAAAATTGTAAAGGAAAATTAAAGAAATGGATTCATGGGAATAAAGACTTATGGATGACTTACTGAAATGTTAGTCTTCTGTTAAGTGGGGTAGGGGACAGGACTTCCATTGAAGTAGATCTTATCTCTGGTTACATCAATGCACTATGTTTGGTATATCTGACCAGAACGTATTTGGGGTATGAGCATGTCTGGGGAGTGTGGGCACTTGGGGGAGTACTTTCTCTCTCTGTGGTAAAGGAGTAGTATAGCTCATTGGGAAGGCTCTTCTTCCTGGCCAGGAGCACTGGGAATTACAAAAATGGCTGAGTGTTAGTTCTAGTTTCCACGGTCAGAACCAGGAAACAAGAGGGACATCTGAGGTTCCCATTTGTTGCCCAGTTCAGGGCTTTGGGCCAGAATTCACTGTAGGAACCATCACTAGAAAGATGGGAGCTGATGACTGAAGTTCCTGTGTGCCCTACCTTAGGGTCTAAAGAAGGAGGGCAGAACTGAGGAGATGCATGCCAGTAAGTCTTCAGTTCAGAGTAGCAGGCAAGGAGTGTCTGCTTTGGAATTCTTCTTCTGGCACATTGTGTCTTAGGCTGATGAAAACAGAGGCTCCCCTCAGGTAGCTTCTCTGTGTGTTACTGTCTGCTCTGGCCATAAAAACCAATGCAAGCAACACAGAACAGTTCCAGGTAAGAAAGTGGAGGAAATTTTCCCTGTATCTAGAGAAACAGCTCAGATGAGGATGAGCTGAGCTTCTGGTTTCCACTTGAGAAAGGGATGAAGGTGTCCCTGTTAGTTTTTCCTTCATGTAAAGAAAACTCAGGCTAGCTGGTCTATTACTTCTCAGATTGGTCACATTTAATTTGCCATCTAGTGGGTCTCCTTTTACCATTCTACATCCATTTCCCTCCCCTCATTATATATATTTTAAAATTCTATGAGCTATTTAAAATTTAGCTCTTTTCCATATTACTTTATAAGCCAATTCAAATCACTTGTGGATCAAAGTAACATATAAGTAAATAAGAAAGTGAAAAAAAGAGGAAATAAAAACAAGGAAAATAAGGAAAATGAAAAGTTGTTCTTGACTCATGTCTTCTCTGGGCTGCTCAGGCCTCACTTGTAAAGTGAGTACAGCTCTTACCTGTATTGGGGACATTAGGCTTAAAGGGAGTACTGAATAGAAAGGCCTCGAAAGAAAAATACTAAGGGAAAATATCTGGTATTGCTAAGTGTATATTTCATGCTTGTCCCAGCAATAGGATGATTTAATCTGATTCAAGATGTCTATGATGAACAATTTCATTAGCAGCAAAACTGTTCCCAAGGTATTAGGGCCTTCCATCTCACCAGCTACTCAACTATAAAGCAGAAAGTCAAACTTACAAATCAGCAAGAAATTGAAGGACATGAAAAAAGAAAAAAAAAAAAGGAACCACTGAGCAAACACAGGTGTGATCTCAGTGAGATAGTGATGCTCAGAGGTCATGGGAAGGTTGTCTGTGCTGCATAGTTATTTATTAGACACATAGAAAGAATGCATGCTTTAGTATCTCACAAAGTTGGGCTCAAACAGCTCCAGTATTTATTAACTGTGATTTGGATAAATAATTTCCCTCTCTGAGTTACAATTCATCAACACAAAGAAGTTATGAATACCTACTCCATATAATACCACTGACTGTTCTATTCACTATTCCTTGATGAAGTCTGGATTAATTAGCTTGTGCTGCCCATAACAAAATACCCTGGGCTGGACAGCTAAAAAAGTAGTTTATTTTCTCATAGCTATAGAGACTACAAATCCAAGACTATGGTGCCAGCATGGCTGGGTTCTGGTAATGTCTCTCTTAATGGTTTATAGATGTCTATCTTCTTGTTCAATGTGTACATGGATGGCATACCACTCTTCTTATAAGGACATGAATTTTATTAGATTCCATTCTTATGATCTCATTTAATCTTAATTACCTTTGTAACTCAAACATTTACTTTGGGGGATTTAAACTCCAACATATGGAATTTGGGGGATGGCATAAATATTTATCCCTTAATAAACCTTTAATTGGCTTCTCACCTACACAGCAGTCTCCTATAATCTAATTTTTGCCAAGTTCAAGGCTCATTCTTCTTTTACACTTGCACTGAGTCCCCATCCATTATCCATCTTTTTCTCCTTTGGGCACTCCTAAGTGATGTCTTCACTTTTCTTTAGCAGAGGCAGAGTGGAAAGGTAACAGAGGTTACAAACTTTGCAACTAGACAGGTCTACTCCCTCTCATCAGCCCACTAATTCTAGGCTCTGGTTCCTTAGTTGAAAAAATGGGGGTAATAACCCCTGATCACCCCAAATTTGAAGTTTCAACGAGTTCTTCATAATATCTCAAGCACCATGACTTCATGCAATACTAATTCCATCAAATCTCCCATATCCCTGTACTGTATGGCTCCTTCTTTTCAATAACATTGAGAGCCAGGGTCATGGCTGGGATTTGTGGGTTGTGCATATAATTCTAGCATTCAAGGAGGATGAGGCAAGAGGATTATGACTATCGAGGACAGTCTGGGCTACATAGTGAGTTCAAAGCCAACCTGAGCTACATAGTAGGACCCTGTCTCAAAAATAACCAGAAACAAAAATAGCCAGAGTCAGCTAGAATAAGTTTGAGTCTTGGTGAAAAGCCAAGAAAACCAAACAGCCAAGAAAACCAAACAGGGCTGGGGATATAGCCTAGTGGCAAGAGTGCCTGCCTCGAATACACGAGGCCCTAGGTTCGATTCCCCAGCACCGCATATACAGAAAACGGCCAGAAGCGGCGCTGTGGCTCAAGTGGCAGAGTGCTAGCCTTGAGCAGGAAGAAGCCAGGGACAGTGCTCAGGCCCTGAGTCCAAGGCCCAGGACTGGCCAAAAAAAAAAAAAAAAAAAAAAAAAAGAAAACCAAACAGCCAAGATGGATGTGTAGTAATATGCACCATGATCAGACTACTTGTCTATTCCAGAAGAAGGCTCTAAAATTTGATCTGTCTTTCCTCTCTCATTGTCCCTGTAGTTAGATGTGACCACAAACAGTGTCTCATTCATTTTGGCTTCTCTGAAGACTGACAAAGAGTTTAGGAGAGAACAGGAAGGAAATAACATTTATTTGGTCTGAGAGAGTAGACACCAATAAATACCGTTGGTCGATTGAGAATGTTTCACAAATATAAAACCCTTATACAAATATATGGTTTCTATCTGAATTTTATCCTTTCTCCAAACTACAAATATCTTTTCCCATCAAAGCTCAATTTTGGCACTGTAGAGAAAACGAAAAGGCAACTTAAATAGGAGGAATAAAGACAGATATGGATTTCATAGCTATAAGGGAGAGGCAGAAAGGGGGAGGGAGAGGGCAGATTGAAAACAGAAATCACCACTACCACACCTCTCAGAAGACAAGAAGAAGATGAATTTCCCATTAACACATTTCAGAAAGCACTTTCCTCCTACCCTGAAGCTGATGAATTACATTTTTAGATAATGTGTGGAAGTTTCAGTTTGACATTACCTTTCTGTTAGCTCCTAGTCTCAATCAACTAGGCCACTCTACAGAGAAGGGGGAGTGTGTGTGTGTGTGTGTGTGTGTGTGTGTGTGTGTGTGTGTGTGTGCTAGGGAAAGGAGAGGAGGCTGAGTGAGCAGGGAATTGGTCTTATGAACCAGCCAGCTAAGGCACAGAAATAGAAAGTCCTTAAAATATCCAAGGCCGATTCACATTCTAGGTAAAAAGCCTTTTGAGACATCTCTCCTGGGATGTGAGAATACTTTCCTATGGTTCTCCAAGTTGGAAGTGGGTCAGAACTGACAGCTTTGGAAGGGAAGATGAAGAGGAGATAGCTAGGAGGCTAAGTGAGACCATACGTGGTCTGTATTCCCGACTATTGCCATCCTGGGAAACAAAACAAAACAAAACAAAATGATGTGGAAAGCTGCATAACGTACCTGCACAAACGCTAAATCCCCCAGCACCATTCAACTGCCAACTCCTAATTAGAACGGATGGGAGGTCTCTGATTGCCCTTGATGGGTATGTAAAAGGGACAATGATTACATGCTTTACTGTCTGCACCTAATGTTCTGAGACTCTTCAAGTGAAGATGTAAGCTGGTACACCCTTAATAAGGCACACCCCTATTGTACTATTTTATAACCCTGCCAATTTTTTTCCACACCTAAAAATTTTCCATTGACTGCAACAATTCCAACTCCCTTCCCAAGTCAACAAATCAGAATTCTTTTATTTTTTCTTTATGGGATATGTATAAGACACCCGCAGGAAGGTGATAAAAATGACAGACGCAAATCTGTCTGAGTTTCCTCTGAATTCAGGAGACACATCACATTGTAGCACATTTTCCAAATCTGAGCAAAATCTGCTGATAAATGCTATTATTTCCTCTACTCTTCCTGTCACTAACAAATGCCCCTCTGATGTGATGGAAGAAAAAGTTTATTGGACTAGTCAATATCTTGGGTTTTTTCTTGGATATGTCTAACTCAGGTTGGGTTTAAACTATGTTTAGACCCAACATAGCTTCAATGTAGCGCTTGTAAAACAAAGTAAAGGTGAACACAGTGAAGGGTATTTCAAGAAGGGAGAAAATTTAGAAGTGAAAAATCACTCCAAATCTAATCTTTCTTGTTAAGTAAGTAGTAATCTGTTTAATTAAAATTTTTTGTTTTGAGCTCAGAGTGTTCTATTTTCCCAAACAAAAGATTCTGAGTTCTAATGATGTTTTCCCTTGTACTGCATGTTTTCATTCCCTAGGAATAGAATTGGTTTGTAAATGGGAGAAGTCAGCTTACTATTTTAAAAGAAACTGCCAGATTAAAGTACACAACGGGAAACTTTCAAATTAGTAAGACACTGCTAGGTTCAAGTCCTGGCTCTGATATCCAGAAGCTATATCACCTTGTCAAAGTTAATTACTATATTCAAATTTCTTTTGATTTCAGCAAAATTCTTAGCTTATCATATTGCTCATTAACACTGACTATTCTTATGCTTCTATAATAAATCTCTATTTACTATTTAAATTATGTATTATCCTTAAAGCATGTTATACAGTACCTAGAATACACATCAAGGTACACAAAACATATAAAAGCTCCTACTATTATTCTGATTTGTCTCTGCTTGGTGTTACACAAAATGATACTTGTAAACTCATGACTGAAGTCACAATTCGAGAATGAATTAAAAACATTTTTTTAATTGTAGGATTTATTGTGTGTGTGTGTGCACGCACACGCGCTGGCACTAGGGCTTGAATTTAGGGCCTTGTGTTCTTTTTTTTTTTTGGCCAGTCCTGGGGCTTGGACTCAGGGCCTGAGCACTGTCCCTGGCTTCTTCCCGCTCAAGGCTAGCACTCTGCCACTTGAGCCACAGCGCCGCTTCTGGCCGTTTTCTGTATATGCGGTGCTGGGGAATCGAACCTAGGGCCTCGTGTATCCGAGGCAGGCACTCTTGCCACTAGGCTATATCCCCAGCCCTGGCCTTGTGTTCTTGTTTAGCTTTTTTTCTCCCCTCAAGGCTGGTACTCTTGCCACTTGAGCCACAGTGGGTACCTCTTTATGGGTTAATTGCAGATAAGAGTCTCTTAGATTTATCTGTGTGTTCTGGCTTCAAACTGGGATCCTCAGATCTCAGCCTCCTGAATAGCTAGGATTCCAGGTGTGAGCCACCCTCTCCCTTCTATATTAGAATTTTTCATGGTTATTTATTGTTAGCCCAGAAACACAACTAAATTCTCACTGTGTTCCTATAAATGCAGTTTCCTGAAAGCATGGGAGGTAAATAAAACCACCATGATTCTCACATTCCTCTCCTTCTCCCTCCCAGCACTCTGTACTCTCTCCACAGGCCTCCTGGCCTGGAAGCTGTTACAGACACCCCCTCCAGTGCCCTTGCCACATCCCACATCTCACCTACTAAGAGAGGTTTGGGATGATTAGCACGTTGACAAACCTGAGAAAGAACAGAAGTTACCTCATGTTACCACATCAAAACGGAGCTGGTTTCTTTTTTAATTAGAGAGGTACCTTCAGATATAAAGGTGGTGACAAAGTATTCACCCTGATGCTTAGAATAGTTAAGAGGGTATTTTTACTCTGTCTCTCTCTCTCTCTCTCTGTCTCTCTCTTTCTTTCTCTCTCTGTCTGTGTGCATTTCTTCTCCTTGTTCTGCTTTTTCCACTGAAAGATGATATCAATTAAGCTGAAAATGTGTTGTAAAAGGAAAAAGAAATGGAGAGATGGATTAGAGATGGTGCTTAGACAATGTCTTTTCCACTGGGTTGTAACTCCAACCAACATTATTTTTTGGTATACTTAATTCATCTGCCAAGGTTGCTTCTAACGAGGCAAATTCTAGACCCGATTCCTTTGTCCAAAGCAGTGACGAACAAAAACTGCTCTGGTTCTTAAGCTGGAATTTTAACTCCTTTGCCTTTCTTTCCCCTACCAAAATCCTAACTCCATCTTTCCAGTCTTTTTTAGTAGCTCCCAGCTATGGCAGGTCCTTTCCTTCCCCCTGGCACTCGTGCTCTATGTGTATACCACTCTCTTGATAACTACAGTTTTGTAATTGATACTGTTCAGTTTGGACTGCTCTGTCCTCAAATCTCACTTCGATTTCTTACTTGCCCAAAATGGACAAAGAGAAAATCATTCTTAAAAATGACCCTGCATGGACACATGGAGAATAGCAACAAGTAAAAATGGAGTTGTGTTTTTTTTTTTTTAAATCACTGTGATGCCAGTGATCACATGGTATAAAGAGGTAGATCAAAACTATTTATTGCCACATACTGAGTTCATCCTTTCTAGGGGTTTTTCTTTGCTGTGTCTGGTATTTCTTCATTCCTTTTGGGAGTGGGGTGGCCACAAATAGACATTTATAAAAATGCAATATAGCCAGGTGTTGCTGGCTCACATCTATAATCCTAACTACTCAGGAGGGTGACATCTGAGGATTACGGTCCAAAGCCAGTCCAGCAAAAGACTCATCTTCAATTGACCAAAGCTGGAAGCAGTGATTTGGCTTAAGTGGTAGAACACCAGCCTTGAGCACAAGAAATCAGGGACAGCACACAGGTCCTTAATTCAAACTCCAGAACCTGCACATGTGTACACACATGCACACTCACATATATACACATACACACACATGCACAAATGCAATGTAGCACTCCAGTTCAGCTGACTTCAATACCACCAGAACTAACTCTGTTCTGCCCTAGCCATGTTTCTTTCTCTTAAAACTCCATTGACAAGAAATGTACCCAAGGTCTAACGTATGAAACTGTAACCTCTCTGTACATTACTTTGACAATAAATAAGAAACAAACAAAACTCCAATGAAACAGAAATTTGAATTCCATGGGCAATCTAAATGCTTACAAAGCAAAAGTAAAAAGACATTGAAACAAACAAGATAGAAACCAAAATCAATTCTCTAAAGTCTATGGGGAAAACCTATCATTTCTACCCAGGGTGTGGTGTTCCTTGCCTGAGTTTTAAGTGGCATGAATCCTGTGAGCAACATACCACTTTTCTTCCTCTCTAGTTCGCAGAGGCTACAAGAGAAAAACCAAAGGACCTGGCTTGCAATGCCATCACCTTCCCACAGTGAGACAAACACACACACACACACACACACACACACACACACGTACGTGTGCGCGCATGCGTGTGTGAACGCGGCAACTGAAGATGTGTGTGTGCTTTCTCTCCTGGGTACTCAGATTATCCTGATAAGTATCCTTTCCCAACTGAAAAATGAAAACCGAATATCTCTGCAAAGACATTATTTAATAAGTAGCAGAGGTGTCCAAAAGCATTGTATGGGAATCTTAAGCCTGACATTTTCAGTAAATTTGTCTCTACCTTGAAGGAGGATGCAGGTTATGTCCCAGTGGATGACAAATATTGTTAGCTTTGCTTCCTTTTATACACAGGAGTCTTGTTTAAAACTATGTGCATTCTGTAGACTCTGGGAGGGCGGCCAGCAACCTCTACTCAGAGGAACATACTTCTACTTTGGGTTATGGGGACCGGTTTGAGCAGCGGTTTTCACTTTGTACATGCTTCTGAATAAAATCATGCTCTTGGAAACTAGGGTGACTCGCTAAGCTCCACCACCTACTAATGATAGTCCTGCCTGGGGAAGTTGTCTAGCCTTATTTAGCTTCAGTTTCTTCATCTAAGAAAATGGAGGCTGGTCTCCATGGTGAATGGAATAAGGTGTGTCTAGTGCTTACAGAACAAATACTTGCCAAATAGTGGCAATTATGTCTCAGTACTATATCACTTAAGTTTATGTCCAAATTTCTTTTTTTTGTGTTCTCATTGGCAACCCACAGCCAGGGGTGAGTCCAGCCTGCTGATAATGCAATCAACATAGTGTTTTCCTCTCAAGGGATCGGAACTTTATAGAAGCCAGGCCTTTTAAAGGAACCTGTTATAGTCTCTTGGGGAGTGGCTTGGGGTTGGCAAATCTTAATCTTGCATTCTTATCTCTTTATCACTCTCCCTACCCCCAATCCTCCCACTGGATATTTAGAACTCCTTGTAAACTTCACAGGATCGAGATGCATTGAGATCTGTAGGAGGTGTTGGAGGAAAAGGGGGGAATGGGATGTTAAAAATCAGGGCAACAAAAATACCTATGATGTCATTTACCCTGACTTCTGAACCACCAGCTAACTGCAGCCTTTCCACATGTCTGGTGTGATCCTTCACCTCTCCCAGCCTGTGTTATAACTTAACATCCAAAGCAGGCCTCAGAGGGTCTCCTGTGAGTGCTATCTCCCCTCCTTTCCTTTCCCCACAGCACCATCTCTCCCTCCTCTGACTTTTAGCATAGCCAATTAAACCTGAACAACTGGTGGATGGAGAAAATATGCTGCATCTATGGAATGGTACAGCAGGGACCAGTTTCACTGTTAATTTAAAATGCAAGAATTAATTAGGTAGTGTAAATGAAGAATTTAATAAGCACTCTTTACAGCCACAAGTTCTACTTTTATTAAGCACTGCTACCAAATGAGGACGAATATCTCTGGTCTCTATATTTTCCTGGCTCATTCGCATACGTTCTCTACAAATAAAAAAATTTTGTCTGAATTTTAAAAATTGCGTAATTATAAATTTATTCCTGAATTGTATTTCTGCTTTCAACTTATAACTTCTTCTTTAAGCTCAGATGCTACTGTATTATCTCTGCTTGTGCTGGAGAGGGTGCTAAACAAACCAAAGTCGACAATTTTGGTTTTTGTATACCAAATTAAAGGCTGTCTTCGAAGCTGTCACTCCTATTCAAATCTACTCGGTGAACTACCAAATTAGCATTCTTTCAGTAAAGGAATCTGCTTGTTTAAGCATGTGTCTTTAGAAAACAAGGAACAACACCATGAATCAGTATTTCTCAAAAACCTCACTACCATTCTCAAGGAGCCTTTCTGAAAAGGTGATTATTAATATCCACTAATATAGCTGGCAGAATACCTGCTTAGAAGGTAAAACTAAACCAAAAATACATTTTTATATAGGAGTGGGAGGGAGAATCATATGGTTAACTTGCCTTAATTTGGTTTGAATGATCATTCCATTACATAAAGATTATTCAGGAATCAAAATGTCAGCTTTCTTCAAGTATAGGCAATTCTGTTAAAGGATAGATGACTCAGTGGTCTGGGATGAAATCATTAAAGCCTGACCTCTACTTGGAGACTTTGATATAATTGTTCTGTCCTACTTGTTCTCCTGGAAGCATACTAGCTGTGTCTATGAAAACAACATCTTGCACTTACTGAAAAACTGCTATTGGGCTAGGTGCTATAAATGTAGCCTCTCATTTCATTCTGACAGCACACCCTTTGAGATGAGTAATATTTCCCAATGTTACAAATGAGGAAACTGTGTTTGGAGAGTTACGTGACTTACATTGTAGGGAGTAGTGCTGGATTTCAGTTTTGTGGTTTTATAAGGTACTTAACTTATAAGGAGTACACATTTACAGAATTACGAGAGTTGGAGAACATATATACGTTCACACATGCACTGTAGTCTCTGATTTAAAAATCAAGACGATGTATCTTATTTTAATCAAAGAATGTCCCTCTTTACTTCTAGAGGCAAATGTCTCATCAATCAAACAGTCCAGGAGAAACAAAAGCAAAGTTACCATTCACAACTGACAGAAATTCAAAGTTGATGCGAGTGAGTGATTCCAGGAGTGGAGTATCAGAAAGTACCAGCGCCACCATTCTCATTAGGTAGCCCAATATCTTCCTGAAAACATTCTCACTGCCAAAAAGATAGATCACAGGGAGATTTCTCCCTGAAGAATTATATTATCACTGTCTGGCAAACGTTAGGTCTTCAATGAACAGTTGTCAACAGGAAAAAACATCAGAACATGAACATCTTGAATATACTTTCAAGTAAAAAGTCCTTGAATTTTTAGCATGTCTTCAAAACAAATGAAGTATTTCCCTTGTATTGGAGAGTAGCTGTATTCTAGAATTATCTGCTCACTTGAGGGCCTGGGTCTCTCTAGGGATAATGAGCAAGTGTGTTACCATTCTACAAGTTCCTTGGGCTCCCTTTAAAACATATTGTATGGTAGAACACTGGACACACATAGGCCAAATATTTGAGAGGAGGATAAATGAATAAAACTAGTATGTATTGTAGAGAAAGAAGCTAAGGGCAGAGCTGAGAACTCAAGAGCAAGGAGTAAGGTGTCTAATTCAAAATGAGTGAGGGTAGAAACCAAGGATGACTGCCAGTGAATGTGAAAGAACTCCAAATGCTTCACAAACTTCCTAGTCCTTCTTCCCAATCTGTAATGGCTTCATGTGGTGTATGCATGTGCATGTGTCTCTGTGTTTTCATGTTTGTGTGTATCCATGCCCTCCATGCATGCAGAGTACATGATACAGATATTCAGGCATGCCACCCCACACAGGCATTTCACAACCAATGTCACACATCCGATGGAACAACGTGATCTGTGAATTTCCCAGCTTGGTATACTGAAGAAGAGCATACCTGTAATTTTGTCTCTCACAAGCTTGCAAGATTCGATTTCACCAATGCTCCCAAAGAGACTCCTGAATTCCTCTTGGGTCATATTCTGGGGTAAATAGTTGACAATGAGGTTGGTTTTGCTGTCATCTGTAGCTGCCCCGGTCTGCATGGGAGAAGGACAGTTTCTGTTGTTGTTAGAGGGTCCATTGCTTGTATTGGATGTCGGGCCATTTGACACCTGAGGCTCCATGGTGCTAATTATCTAAATAAAAATAATAATAAAAAAGAAGCAATTTTGAAATCCCAAAGAAACCACCACAATCTCTTTAAGAATTTTATTTTATTGTTTTGAAGAGAAAGAGAGCGAGATGAAGCAAAAGAGATTGGATTGTGAACACAGCCAATTTAGAAGCCTGTTTTAACCAAAATGTTAAACTCCTCTTGCTATTTTTAGGCCAGCCTGTAGATTTTGAACACAGACTAGAATGCAGTGGGAACTCTCCCATTATTTTGTTAATGAAAAGCTAATTCCTGTTTTCATTACACAATCACTCTCAGAAATGTATACTTAAGCCACACCAAATTATAATTAAAATGTAAAGTAATAATCATGATTAAAATTAGAGTTCCATTAAAGCTGAAATAAAGCTAACTATGGAGAGCTACACATTCACCAGATCAAATACAGTACCTGTGTATTAACTATCTTATAAAGTAAAATGACATTAAATTAAGTGGGGCTGCTCCATATGAGAAGTATTTAGATTTTACTTCCAAAATAAATTCATAAATACATGTGGGAGAGCTACAAAAAGCCATCGACTGCTTTTTTTTTGGTCTAGCCACGCTGTTACTATGTCTCCCAGACTTTTAATAAAACAAATAAGCAAACAAAAAGCATGAAGATAGAGGGTTTTAGGTCTCCACTTTAGATTCAGTGTACCCAGAATCTGTCATCTTGAATATTACTCTAAAAGGCTTTTCTCTGGATTTAAATATTTAATTAAGGTTTTCTTCAGATATATGAACTGTCCCAGGCAATATGCAAGGTAGTTCCAAAAATACAAAATAAAAACAGAATTTGGATCCTTGAGAACTTATAGGCTAAAGAGGGCATGAGCAGGTGGAAGGCTGGCAGCAGGACTGCAGGTATGTAGCACGGGAGCAGTTCCTCCTGCTGACAGCTTAGGGCATTCAGAGTAAGTACTTCAAAGATAGTGCTACAGTAAGATTTTACATGGAAAACGGGCTAAAACTCATGAAGGTAGATCATGATGATTCCCTAGAAGGGCTGAAAAAAAATCCTAGAAAATCCTAAAATCAGAGAGCCAGTTAATATTCTGATAGTTGAGATGAAGACCAAACTAGTCATGTCTAATGACTTTATCATTGCAGGAAAGTAGGACAGAGTCTGGACCTGCACCCAGGTTTCCTGCCTCGATGCAGCCCTTCAGTCTCAGCTTTTCATTGTATCTCATTATAATCCCCTAGTCATCTGTCGTGATACAGTTTCCATCTCCACTGGAATTATCAACTCCTTGGAAGAGAATGATGCTCTGCCACTCACTATTGGTGTGATGTCTGGCAAAGGATTTAACTCTAGGAGCCTCAATTTCCCTCACTAGAAAAATGAGAACAATGCCATTTGCTTAGTGAAATTGTGAAAAGGATATAGTGACACAACCATAGGCATAGTGGCTGAACAGTGGTGAAAACAACCACACTCATTGATAGTTCTTAGAGTCACACTGCCAATCACTTTTCTTACTTACTCTCAGCAAGAAGTCAATCAGGACTTTTAGACCAGGAAAACCAAGGCACAGAAGGTTATCTGATAATTAGTAGCTTCCATATTATTACTATTTGGCTGCTCAGAAAACTTCTGTGATAAAAGCATTTTCACTGAATATAATATGTATGCAGTAAAGTATACAAGTCTTAAGTCTCCAGTCCAAAAGAATGCTTACAAAGTGAACACATGCAGGTAACTATCTTTCATATGATGGCATACAACATGATTAGCCCCACAGAAATCTTCCTCTTCTTTTTTTTTTGCCAGTCCTGGGGCTTGAACTCAGGGCCTAAGCACTGTCCCTGGCTTCTTTTGCTCAAGGCTAGCACTCTGCCACTTGAACCACAGTGCCACTTCTGGCCTTTTCTATATATGTGGTGCTGAGGAATTGAACCCAGGGCTTCATGTATATGAGGCAAGCACTCTTGCCACTAGACCATATTTCTGGCCCAGAAATCTTCCTCATATGCTTTCCTCTAGCATTTAAATCACCTCTCACCAATGGAACATGATATTGACTTTTAACACATAGACTTGCTTGGAATCATACTATAGGTATGCTTTTGGTGCCCTTTCACATTATCTGAAGTATCATCTATGTTGTTACACGTACAATGGGTTCTTACAGTGGGTTATTATTGTCCATTGCCTCAGAGAATTCCATGGTGTGTAAACATAGCCATGTTTTCCACTTTGAATCATTGCCTAGGTTTTTTTTTTTTTTTTTTTTTTTTTTTTTTTTTTGCCAGTCCTGGGGTTTGAACTCAGATGCTGAGCACTGACCCTGGATTCTTTTGCTCAAGGCTAGCACTCTACCACTTGAGCCATAGTGCTACTTTTGGCTTTTTCTGTATATGTGGTACTGAGGATCGAACCCAGGGCTTCATCTAAGCTAGGCAAGCACTCTGCCACTAGGTTACCCTATGCCACTAGGCCATATTCCCAGCCCCTACTTTGAATCATTGTAGATAGATATTGCTTTTATAACCACTATGCATATGTCTTTTGGTGCCCATACATTTCTGTTCAGTATATTGCTAAAATACCAATTTTTAGGTCATATATACATATATATATATAGAGAGAGAGAGATGTTCAACTTTAGTCGATAATGTGAACACGTTTTTCAAAGTGGTTGTATCAATTTACACTCCTACCAGTAGAGAATGCAAGTTCCAGTTGCTCCATCTATATTTGGAGATTGGTTTTCAGCTTTGTTTGTACTTACATTTTTATTTGAGGTAGAGTGGCATGGTTTAAAAAAATGAAAAATTTTTCTTTGGTCAAAACAATAGTAGCCTTAAGATTCTAGTACTTTTGTCATGTGACCTCATATATAGTATTTCAATACTCTGAGTTTCCCTTCCTATTCTTCAAAACTTCATAGAATAAAACCTGACACACAATGTCATTTTTTAGGGTGAGAGTTGATGTATAAGAAGTGTCTAGAACACAAACTTTCTAGAGGCAGCATAGCTATTCTTTCTCATCATTCTCCACACAGGTAGTATCACTGTTTCATCTTTTGATGGTTACACATGGGAAATGAAACCAAAACAAAGACATGAAGTCTTGAGAAGAGCCAGGGAAATGCTGTAAAGCAAATTGAGAAGATGGTGAGCATCTAAGGTTCTTTACCATCATGTAAGCAACTTAAGTGGCTCCACTTCTCACATCACCAGAACTTTCTTCTTGGCTTCAGGTCAACTGTAGGATTCCAGATGGCTGGTCCAGACAGCAAGGAGAGAGCAAAAAGCTTCTGAGAAGAATCCTACTTCAAGCTCTCCTCAGAATTGATAGAAATGAAACCCAGAAACCTTATTCAGCTACTCTGCACTACAGATAAGAGTCAAGGAAAAAAAAATCAGGAGGGAAGGGAGCTGGGCCTCCAGAGTTTGGGCAGAGCCTCTGTTTGCTGTCCTCTTATTGCTTCTACAAACCAGCTGTGCAGTCAACAAACACAGAAAGTATGACCAACTCAGTAAGAAACCTGAAAATCAGAATGTGTGCTTTCTGGAGGCCTGGCTGGCAGAACCATCCACTGCACTTTGATTTACTGTCACTCTTACCCTCTATCCAATTCCCCCACCAAACCTACCATCTATAGAGCTTCAGTTTTGCTTATCACCTTTCTCAGGTTACCATTCTTCAGTGGCCTCCCACAGATAGCTAAAAAAAAAATCCTGTGCTAGAAAGCTGTTTTGGTTCAAATGATGGAGTATGTAGAAGAAAGAATATCACACTTAGGCATGGTGAGATTGGCTGGGACAGAAACTGTTGGAAGTTTTCTGAATGCTCATGTTACAGACAATGTGGCAAAAGCCAGCACTTGTCCATGTGAACATCTTCCAGGTTTACCTGTTCCTGGAAGGCTCTGGAAGTACGGAGGCTTACAACAAAGCACAATCTATTTCTCAATCGGCTTCTGAATCTCCTTACATCCTATGTGGGCATCTTAACTTATGTGAACTACCAGAGTTGAGAGCTAGCTCAAGATGAGACAACACTTTCTTTCAAGAGACATGAGATGTAGTGTTCACCACCCAGGTCTACTTCAACAAGCTGTAGCTACCAACAGCTCATGTTCTTGTGTGGTGAGATGGAGCCCTCTTGTCTCTACACATATACACTATACAGTTGGTTATCCTTCATGTATTAGAAAGAACTGATAAACACAGACATCATGCATACATCCAGTTTTCTCAAAATGTATAGTTTGAAAGCTGAGAAACACTTGCAAACATGTCCATATACATCCTATAATAAGTCCCCTCACTGGTCTGATGGATGCCTTCCACAATGCCACACAGGCTTGGGAAAAACACAAGTCAGAAATTCAAAACATCAGCATCAAATATGCCATGAAAATATAACCAAGGAGATTTTAGAACATTGTCTAGAAGATGAAAGAAGCTGCTAATAGATGAAGATATTGGATGCATAAGGATCCAATACAGAGGATACCTGTATTGTCTATTTGGGGAACAAAGCAGTTGTAGGAAGCCCTTTCTCCAATAAGCTCAGAGACTGGCTGGACAAAAGCAGAACACTTACTTCCTCAGGCTAATGCCTTTGATATTCTAACCACCTAATCTTCATTGTAAATAAATATGTCAGTGCCTCAAGTGTGCATATGTACATTAATGAAACATTCTGTGTGGGACTCACAGCCAACTTTGCAGCTGACCAGATTCCAAACCCCTCCCTTGCCCTCTCCTTCTCTCTTCTGAACGACAAGAAAGAAAATTGCAGTCAGCAACTAGGATGGAGCATTGAGGTGGTTCAGTTGACTTCAAAGCCTAATGGTTGTACAAAGCACTACATTAAATCTTTTATGTTCTCCTGATATATTTTAAGAAACATTATACAGGCAGAAAATTTCAGGGATAAACTATTAGAGCAGTGCACAATAACGGAGGCACTCAAATCCTGTCATTGTAAATGTCGATGGTTTGAATGACTAATTACTCACACTCAACACATTAACCTCACCCCTCCCACCACTCTTTTCTGCAAAACATATAACAAAAGCAAGAGGGAGGGCCTCAGACATGCAGCTGCCAGATCATCACCGGGGTTGTTACTGTTTATTTCTGCAGAAGGGAGGTAAGGAGAGCAGAGGCTGCACCAGCCCTTTTCTCACGGTACTTCTGAGGGGTGTGTGTGTGTGTGTGTGCGTGCGTCGCACGCGCATGTGTGTGTGTGTGTGTGGTGTGTTGGGGGGTACGCTAACTTTCTCTGCCATTCACGGCACCTCAGTTGCCACAATCCAGGGTTTTTATATCAGCTCATGGTACTGTTAACTCTATTTCTTAAACGTGCCAAGTTGTATGCATAGTTGTTATTTTAAAAGGGCTTATTTCTGCACTGGCTAGATCTGGGTATATGAGATAAATAGAGATGGAGGCTAGGTATGCCGGGCACTGTGTTAGGCCCTGGGAAAAGAGAGATAAAGAAAGAAATAAGCTGACCATGAGTCCACAGTATGGTACACAACAGATATCAGAGCACAGTAGGGAATCAGAGCCAACTCCATAGTTTTAATATGAGGAAGAGGAAGCCCAGAAGACAGCAACGATTTGCCCATGGTCACATCCTGACTTAGAGGTTGAGATTGGCTGCAGCCCAGGTCCACAGGTATTTCGCTTGTGTCCTCCAGTGACAGCATATCCAAATGGCCATTTGGATAAACATTTGCTTTTGAGGTTCTTGGGCTATGGAGCGAGGGCCATGGCATACACTGGATAGAGGCGGGGAAGACACCTGTACCCTCAGATAATCCTATGTGCACCGTTTCACAGTTCATAGAGAGCAGAGGCCTGAGCTGTGAGGCCCACAGCAAGAGATCACACTTTTTATAACGATGGTATCCATCAACGATATACACTAAGGCCTGACCAACCACCTGTAGGTTCTGGATACCAGACTGATGAATGAATGGAAGTCCACATAAGTCCAATAGCTCACTGGGCTTCCTGAACTACCCTGTGAAATATAAGCCTACAAAATAGTGTCATTCCCATTTTTTGGAAATACTGGGTTTGAATTCAGAGTCTCAAGGTTTGCAAGGCAGGCACTCTACCACTTAAGTTACTCTTAACCCATTTTTGCTTTTGTTGTTCTTAATTGCCCCCCCCCCGCCTCCCCCCTGCCTCCCCAGGCTAGCCTTAGTCCATGATCCTCCTACCTATGCCACCAGAGAAACTGGGATTACAGTTGTCAATCATCATACTCGACTTCCTTGTTGAGATGGAGTCTTGCTAACTTTTTGTCTGGGCTAGCCTGGAGACCTAGGAACTGTGGTTCTCCTGATCTCTGTCTCCTGAGTAGCTAGGATTATAAGTATGAGCCACAGTGCCCAGCCAGCCTCGATTTTCTATATAATAAAAGAGGCTAGAACAGGCAAGTTACCAGTTACTTACTGAGTAGCTGTTTATGCCAAGTATACATTTAGATATTATTTCAAAAGCAGACTTTAATTTCTTCTGTTGTGGTAGAAAACATAAAATCAGTTATCTTAGCTATTTTAAGCATGCAATTTAGTGGAGATATATATATATATATATATATATGTATGTTGGTATATAATACCTATCAACATCTATCTCTGGCATTCTTTTCATGTTGCACATCTGAAACTATATCCCTCATACAACAATTGCCCATTTCCCTCAAACCCTAGCCCCTGGCGTCAATCAATCTACATTTTGTCTCTTATTTCAAGCTGGAGGGTTGAACCTTCCTCTGGCATGGGGCCCAGTAAAAAGTCTGTTGAATGCCTTGGCCCTTTCTGCCCCCAGAAAAGCCAATCTTTTGTTTCCATATCAAAAGCCCTCAAATAGACCCTTCCCATTTAAGGCTGTGACCCTTTTGGAGCACTTTCATGTAGATTCACAGCCTTTTAATGTTTTTGCTAGGGACATTTAGAACCCTGTTTCAGCCTATCTCCTCCACCTACCTCCCATTACCCTACTCGCCACGCTAGGATGGTGAGAACGATTAAGCAGACTGACATTGCATAGTGTCCATTGCCTGCACTGGGCCCCTCCACTCTCTCACCTCACCTTCACTGAAGGAATCACCAGCAAGATGGAAGAATCTAATAGTTTGGGGGCAGCCTTTGGTCCTACTGGCATTCCCACGGTACCTGCCTTCACAGACCTGTCATGAAGGCTGAGAGAGACTATGAAAAGGGGACCCTCAGCACTTTGCTGGCATGGTAATCTCTCCACAGATGTTAGGGATGAATGATACTATAAGAGAACTGGAAAAAGGTAAAAGTGAATACATACCACACTAGGTTGGGAGTTAGATGAGAAAAGCTAGGAGTAGCAAATTAATCAAAGGGCAAAAATCTTTCTTTCCATCCCAAATCATTCTTTTCACATAACGTTTTGCTCTTAGAATGTATTCATCTGTTAATAAACCACATAGTGCCAAAAGTTCTACATATCAGAGGGGGGCAATGAAAATGCAACAGTGGCCAGGAAAGTCCTTGCAGTATAATAAGCAAGATTATTCTAAAAACCTAAAAGTATACTTAGAGAGTAAAGTATTAAAATGTATATATAGCCTCTTTAATATTTCTTCCAACAACTCATGCATTCTTTAAACCTTTCTCCATCCTCCACTCATCATTGGCTTTGATTTGCTCACTTTGTGGGGCTGGGGTTCCAGGACTGCTAAGGTCAGTCATTGTCTTAGGGCCCCCATGTGCCACATCCAAGGTGATGCTCCAGTTAACTCATCAATCTTGCCAGTCGTACCCTAGGGTGCCCTTGCTCTAGTATTGTCCATAAAAATGGCAGCCTGACAATAAGTTTATTGTTTGGCATTTCTGTTATCTTAACCTACTTTACACTTTGGGGATTTAGTTCATGAGACAAATAAAAGGTTCGAATGTTAGGTAGAACTCACTCCTGTCATTCAGGCCTTGGGAGTCCAGTGCAGGGGCCCTGCGCACCCACCACCTTGCTCTCAGCAGTCCTCAGCCTCTGCTTGTCTGGTGCAGGTGTGGTCTCCCTGGCTCCACTTATGCCAAAACATCAAGATGAAAGAATCACAGAAGGTCACAAGAATATAAGGTTTCTTTTTCAAATACTCCCTGCTTGGACTTTCAAACCTCCTTAAATGTCAACAGTCCAAGAAACTAGAAAGACGCACAGGCATTATACTGAGAGGAGACACATCTCGGGTATGTCCCTCGAACACACACACACACACACACACACACACACACACACACACACACACACCCCTTATTAAATATTTTAATGAGTATTTCTAAGATTCAGAGGGCTTTTGAAAATTTATATATAAAGGCTAACCCTTATGTAACAGAGCAAGCACTCCCAAGAGCATGAGGAATAATGTTTACTGAGGGCAGTCACTGAATCAAACCATTAAAGAAATAGATTTAAATTATTCATGAGAACAAAAATAAAAGTCCTAATTCTCTTTGTAGGCATTTCCCACTTAACCCTTATAAAATTCTGACATGCAGTATGTTACACTCTGGCGGAACAGCCCAGACTCCTGCATCTCACCCGCCTTTTAAAAAGCCTGAAAAACAAATCCCCAAAGTTAGAAAATTACACAGCAGGCTTTGTGTTCCTGAAGATAGACCTTATTTTTAGGAATAATTCCTCACTCTTTTTTTTCTTGCTCCTTAAAAGATACCAAGAAAAGGGCTGTTCAGCTTCCCAATTTCTTTAAAGTTTCTTCCACCAGTTCATAAAATATCCACTCTCTTCTCCTTTCTTTCTTTCCCCCCACCCCCCAAGAGGCTTAAATTTGCTCCAGTCCCTTGAGGTTAATTTTTTTTTCTAAGTGCAACACATTCCCACTTGTGACTCAACTGTGGTAGAGTCACATGTTATTAATGGGGCTCAAGAGGAAGGGCTGAGATGGATGATTGGATCACTCCAGGAAAAGGAGGTTTGGCAACACCCATCTCCCATCAAGTTTCACATCATGACTCACAAAGACCCCCGGAATAGGGGATCCTTGCTGGAGAGGCCAATCCAGGTCCCCTAAGCCATTCAGGTTATTCTGGTAGCTAGAACACTCTAGAAAAAACATTAATTACAACAGGGGGAAAACTTTGACAGTTTAATAATACCTTTGGGCAGACGCACAAATAAGCTGAAAGACCTATTTACTCTAGGAAGTTAGGTGGTAATAAATTCTCAGCATATCCTTAAGACAAGTGTATTTGATTCAACACAAGTTTATTGAATGTGATTAGAGGCCAAGGCATTGTTGTCGGAATTGGGGAAACAAAAGCAATCTGGTCCCTGCTTTAATCTTGGGTTCAAGCTGAGAGGATGGCACAGAAGGGCAGGTAAACAAATAATTAATCACAACCAATTGTACACACTCCTTTTAAAAAAAGTAATTCATCTGCATTTTTCCTAATGATTTCCTCTTCTCATCCAAAGCACATAAACTGAATACATCCAGAGTCACCCTATGCCATTCTGAGCTGGCAGTCTCATAAATGCCTCTGTCCTAAACAAACGCTGTCTGTATGGGGGAGGGAAGCTCAAGAAGCCCCTCCTATGAGATACCATCTTCACTGGAGATGAGCACCAGGCATAGCAAAAAGTATTCTCAGTGGAGATCGTCAATGCTTTTAGAATACCGGGAGCCACTAGAGAGAACAAGAGGCATCAATACTTTTAAAAAGCAAGGCCAGCATAGATATGAAAAGCATAATCAAAATTTAATTTCTCTTAGGCATAATTCACAAATTCACCAAAATCCAAGTTTTTAATTATTTTCCCTGGATAGGCCATGCACATTTCTTCTCTTAAATAAAATACTAGCCTCCTTTACGTGTCATAGCACTGCTTTGCAGTCTCACTTTGAGTCTGAAAGGATTTCCTAGTGTGTCCATTCTGGCACAATGCTGATAAAAAATCTTGGGTATCTGATTTTTCTCAGACTTAAAATTTTTTTTTATTTATTGTCAAGGTGATGTACAGAGGGGTTACAGTTTTATATGTAAGGCAGTGAGTATATCAGACCTTTTTTATTTTGGCAAACTCTTTAGAAGGGAGGGACAGCTTGATCACCTGGCTCATTATACAAATGAGGTTTCCATTTCCTCCAATTTAGCTCTCTTCTCCAAAATGATCAATAAAACAAGATAACCTCAAAGTTCCAACAAGATTTCTTTGTTAAAGTTGTTATTTTTAAAATGACAAATATTTAAATATACATACAATTATTTTTTGTGAACAAGCTCCAGTTTCCTGCAAAGATATTAGCACAATAAAAATAAATAAACTGGAAAGCAATTTCTTTCATCATCCTACCCACTAAGCCCTTCTGAACTCTGAATGTTTAATGTAGATAAAATAACCTAAGTACCTAATGATAAGCTACAGTACCTGTTGGGTGGGAACCGGTTGTGAAAGTAAATATGTTATCATCATCTTCCACACAAAGAGCAGTTAATGAATCACTGGAAAAACTGAACACAGACTGATTAAGTCGGATTTATCTTCTGAATAAATGCATAAGCAATAGCCAATGGCACAATCCATGTAAACATAAGTATCATATATTTACACAATGCCTTGGCTAGTAGCTCAGACAGTGAGTAAATGCATAGAAATTTAGCTGTAAAAAAGAAAACAAATCTCTACCTTTGGTATGCACCTATATTAAGTTTCTCTAATCTATGTATATATATATATATAAAATCAATATTTGTTTTCCTAGAGGATGAGGAGATGAGCAACAATGGAGTAGAGGGAGGCCCTAGAAAAATCTGTGCTGAGAACCTCCTTTTTCAAGAGGAATTGTAAAATGCCAATGGCTCTTCCAATTGTACAATTCAAAAGAGAGGTTATTTAGGGCATTCGGAAGGTAAACATACTGAATGAAATACAACAATTCTCATCATCTCAATGTATGTATAAGTAGTCATGGTAAATGATACTATGGACAAGTCACACAGCCTCTTTGCCTGTGTTCATGTCTATTAGTAAAAAGGAAAACTTCAGTGTCAGGTTCCCTTCCTTCCTTCCTTCCTTCCTTCCTTCCTTCCTTCCTTCCTTCCTTCCTTCCTTCCTTCCTTCCTTCCTTCCTTCTTTCCTTCCTCCCTCCCTTCCTTCCTCCCTCCCTCTCTCTCTTCCTTCTTCCCTTCCTTCATTATTTCCTTCCTTCTTGCTTCATTTTCTTTTTCCTTTCTTTCCTTCTTTATCTTCTTCCCCTCTCTTTTTCACACACACACACACACACACACACACACACACACACACACACACACACCTCAGCACTACAAAGAAGGGCTTTTTGATGCTAAGAGAATTTCATCTATTATACTGCCTCTTAGAGTGGGTTAGGCACTCCTCCTTTTTTCTGGGACTTTTCTGGAAAGGTAGAATAGGCAAGTAAAAGTAGACTCCATTAAATTTCATGTTGGTGAGCACTTGGATCTGAGAGATGTGTATCTTTTTTTTTTTTTTTTTTTTTTTTTTGACAGGCTAGCCAGAAACTTGCTGGGCAGGCCAAAGCTGGCCTCAGACTCATAATCTTCCTCCCTCAGCCTCCCAAGTGTTGAGACTACAGTGTGTACGATCATGCATGGCTGAGAATCATCTCTGATGGGTGACATGCTTACACAGAAAAGAGAAATTCAAGAGTTGTAACTGCCAACAAAGTGGTCTTTCTTACCATTATGGGTAGAAAGAAACTGGCACAGGCTTTCTGTATTCTATCTTCCTATTCCTGAACCCAATAGTCTATTCTGAAACTCAGAAGAGACTCCAAAATAATGAGTTATACGATGGTTGAAGAACTTACAATACAGTTTTTTTTCTTTTCTTTTTTTTGGCCGGTCCTGGGCCTTGGACTCAGGGCCTGAGCACTGTCCCGGCTTCTTTTTGCTCAAGGCTAGCACTCTGCCACTTGAGCCACAGCGCCACTTCTGGCCATTTTCTGTGTATGTGGTGCTGGGGAATTGAACCCAGGACCTCATGTATACAAGGCGAGCACTCTTGCCACTAGGCCATATCCCCAGCCCCTACAATACAGTTTTAGATATGGTATTTTGCAATTGCTAAAATCATGTATAGATGTGTATTGCACTTATCCTGGGGCTTGAACTCAGGGCCTAGGCACTGAGCTTTTTTGCTCAAAGCTAACATTCAACTACTTTAGTCACAGATCCATTCTGGCTTTTTTTGGTGGTTATTTAGAGATTAGAGTCTCATGGCCTTTCCTGCCTGGGGTGGCTTTGAATGACATTCCTCAGATCTCAGCCTCCTAAGGAGCTAGGATTACAGGCATGAGCCACCAGTGTCTGGCTATGTTGTACTTTTATAACAGAAGAAAATCTGTGTGATCAATGTAGAAAAAGAAGGGACAGAGGGGCTGGGGATATGGCCTAGTGGCAAGAGTGCCTGCCTCGGATACACGAGGCCCTAGGTTCGATTCCCCAGCACCACATATACAGAAAACGGCCAGAAGTGGCGCTGTGGCTCAAGTGGCAGAGTGCTAGCCTTGAGCGGGAAGAAGCCAGGGACAGTGCTCAGGCCCTGAGTCCAAGCCCAGGACTGGCCAAAAAAAAAAAAAAAAAAAAAAAAAAAAAAAAGAAAAAGAAGGGACAGAAATTGATTATCTCAATTATAGAAACATACATATAGTAGGAAGGAAAAATTAAAAAAAATGCTAGCCACAAATGGTAGGATGATAGTTGATTAGTATACTTTACTCCATCTTTATTTTACCATTTTTTGGTCTTGTTTTTAAAGTGAGAATATAGCACTTTTGTAATCTGAAAGGAAGTTATTTTTTAAAAGCATAAAGACAGTGTCAAGTCCTTCAAGCCAGTTTGGAGCTACAGTATTAAAAAATGATTCTCTCTCCTCCCCAGAGTCATCCTGCAGAATGTCTTCTTGGCCACACTCTGTTTGTTCCTATGCTAGAGGACATATGGGAGCCCAAATGAATAAAAATTGTATTTCTTGAAACAGTCTCTGGTTCCATCTCCCCGTCACCTAAATCACTGTGAATTAGCAAGGTTACAGTACCAAGTCTGCCGGTCCCCTGGAAGCAACCTTCATGAAGACAGCAGGAGAGAAGATGATTTATAAGAAAAATCAGGAAGTGGAAAGTACTGATCTGTTCTAAAAGCTCCTGCTGACAAATTCTGATATTATGAACATTCTGCACTTGGACAAAAGCTCCCACTTTTCTTAATTACATGGTTTGAGCAGGAGCCTGCTTTCTGGATCTGCCCAATCACACAACCAACAGCCATTTATTTTCCCAACTGCAGCTGCCAAAATTCCCCCGATCTCTGTTCTGTGCTCCATCTTCAAGGACGCCGTGTGTGTATGGCGTTATCAAGCGGCATTCCACAGTATGCCCCACCCCCCCTCTCATGGAGATTCTTCTAATGCATTATTTATCAAAATTTCATGAACAAAAAGCGAAGTAGGGAGGGAAGGAAGTTACAAGTATAAGGATATTTGTCTGCTTTGAAGCAAATTCTTTGTTGTGACAATATCACATTATAGTCCCTGTTCTGTGTGTGAAGGTTTGTTCTTGTTTTATGGACACAGAATCTAGAAATTCCTAGCATCTCTCGTTTGAATACTGGTAGGAAAAAGGATGCCAAATCCATGGCCCCACATGTAAAGAACATTAGGACACCAGGGCATTTTTTTGTGTGGTAAATACCAACCTTACTTCTAAATGTAGCTTATGTATTTTTTATACTCTCAATCTCTTCATTGTTCTATTTTTTTTAAAAAAAACCTTTCTACCATATGTTTAATGATTTGCTTTATAAAAATAAAACTTTAATTATAACAGCGACTAAATAATATTTTTGTCCTCACAAACAAGCTTTTGTTCTTTTCAAAATATGCGTTGGAAGCCCCACTAATTGGGCAAGAGTCACACTGACTTTTAAAATTCACAAATAATGAGACTTTTATACACATACGTAAAGTTTCCAAAATATTACCTTTGTATTATAATTCAAACTGTGTCATAAGTAATCCTCAGATCAGACTCTTTCAAGGCTGGTTTACTATGTCCCTGACAATACTTTGGGCATGTGTATGGAGCTAAGGCTTCATATACTTCTTACTCTTCTCTGAAGAGTTTACTTCTTTGAGAGGGATCCTAGTCCTTTGAAATTATAGCTGCCAAGAAGTTGGCTTGATAAACTCTTCCAGTTCTAGGTATATTCTTTTTATTCCAGAAAGGCCCATATATATTTTAAAAAGCTAACAAGCATTAATGGTACTATGTTGCTTCATTTGAACAGCCCCTCCTCACAACAGAAATTCTTAAATGAAAACCAAATCTCTTCCAAGAAGAAAAGCAATACAAAGAAACAAAAGGCAAGCTAAGTTCTATGACAGGAATCCATTTCTTCAATAGGCTAGAAAGCCATTATGTTAAGTGCCTGGAATATGAAGGAAGAGGAAAAGAGTTCCCTTTTGCAAGGAAGTAAATAAATAAGTAAATGAGTAATTAATACATAATGTCATAGATGAAGGAATGGAAAACTGTGTACTAAGTGCTTTGCAAAGGCCCTGCCAGAAAAGGCAAATGCTTGATATATGGATATTCTGTTGTAATGCTGATTAAACTGTACTTTTGGGTTATCTAGGAGAATGTTTAGTCAAACAATTACCATTAGTTCCTCTCAAGACTGCCATAACTAGTTCATCTATAGGGTGAAAGATGTCTGCTGCATTACTTCACTGCAACCTCAGACAACTTGGCTAAGTAGCTATCGTTATTTCTTCTATTCACAGAAATAAAAAGTATGGTCACTCTACATGATGGAAGTAGGTATCCAGCCATTCAGCTAAAACTTCAATATGAACACAAATCTAAAATAAAAAATCCTGTGCCCTTTCTTAAATTAAGTCAGAAAACTCTTCCTAGAAGCACAAAATAGAACTTGGTAGTCCTAGAAAAAAAAATGATCTGACCTGATTAAAACAATCTAGCCAATGTATCTACTCTCTACTAGTTGGAAAATACTGCCAAATAAATAGATGTTACAGGAGGGATATTACTTCAAAACTACTTGGTGAAATGGGAAGAACACAAGGTTTGAAATTTATCCAACCTGGGTTTGTAAGCCAGCTCCAACCTTGACCTTTATTTAGTCATTTAAGACTCTGTGAAAGATCTGAGCCATTCTATCTTCATTGTGAGGATTGAAAATAACAAACTGAAGGCATCTGGTCCATAACTTGGCACACAGCATAAAATACATTCAATACACATTCATTTCCTATGCCCAAATCCTCATGTTCTGCAAGTACATGCCCAGTACAATGTGCTGCAGGTGGCAAAGTTGACTGACCTTAGGGATCGTAATATTTATCCCTGAAAGTTAGTTTCTAAAATATAAAAGAGACACTTAAGCTAGAAATTTGTGGCTCATGCCTTTAATTCTAGCTATATGGGAGACCGAGACCTGGAGAGTCAAAGCCAGCCCATGGAGGAACGTTGATTGCCAGTTCCAGCAAAAAACCAGGCCCAAATGGTGACCAAGGAAGCTGAGTGCAAGGCCATGAGTTTCAGTCCAGTACAGGAACATATACAAAAATAGTCCTACTCTCATCTAGGCCAGAAGTTACTACCTCCATCTTCACAATGCTTCATAAACGTTCACCAAGAACTTGTCATAATAACAGCAAATAGGAAGACAAAGGAGTAAAGGGAGAAGATCTGATTGAACTCGAAAAAGTAAATAATGAAAGTACTGTTTTCTTTATGTTCACAATCACAATTTCTGGTATTCTTTGCTCTTTCAAGAAAATCCCTCCACACTGAAATGGCTAGATATTTCAAATGTAAATAAGTACAGTGGTTATATTTTTTTTGGTGTTTTTTTTTTTTTAATTTTCCACAAGGAGAAGCCTCATGTTTTCAGGGGAAATTTCAGAGCACTACAGCTCTGAATGCTGATAGCAGAGGGCACTTCTGGCCTTCTTTGAGGACCTGCTCAGTGAGGAAGAGCAAGTGTCATTCTCATTCTAAGACTCTACCTGGACTGCTTTTTTCTCCCTGTAGATCCTGAGTAGTAGCTACATGGCAGAGTGCATGGCAAGAAGTGACTAAGGCTTGGTAGGACAGAAATAACAGAGAAAATGCTATTCCTGTGAAAGAAAAGCAGCAGCAGCCCTTACAAAGCCATTATAAAGCCTCTGCTTACAAAATAAATACTCATTAAATCACAAGCTGGATTCAGGGGATTTTGCAGGTATAGTCACACTCATCACCCTGTTTACTATTCACAAACACACCAAGAGAGCTGGCTGGGGTCTTCCCTTGCTAGCACTTGCACTTTACAGGCAAGTGAACTGAACATTAAAAAGCAAACAAAAGGTACAGCTCCATCCCCTGTTCACTGGGTGCAGCGCTAGGTTCTGAACGGAGGTCTTCCCTCACAGACACTATCTTTCTTCTTCTCATCACCAGTTCTATAAACCCTGAAAAGCACATTCCAGGTCATGTCCTTCCACAGCTGGCAATGACAAACCACAGCACACTGTTTGCAACCTTGCTACTCTGCACAAGTACTTTCTTAGGCCTGGAAAGCCCCTTCTCTCTGCCATCAAGCTGGAGGATCGTTCCCCCCCACCCCCACCCCCACCGTCTCCTTTGTCCCCAGTACATATTCCCATTAAGAGCATTTACCATACTGCATGGAAATTCTACAGCTTCCTGTCTTCCTGAGGTCCTTAAGGGCAAGGGGCTGTATTTGATTCATTTGCAATCCCAGGGAGCAGTGCAGAACCAGTGCAGAGGTATGAGTTTTATTAGTAGCAGGAATGAGTATCTAAAAAGAACTTAGAAACTGCTTTGGCAGCGCTGACTCCTCACTTAGGCCCACAGCTTCATTGAAAACCACATAAAATCTTGGCATCTTTACCTCCATTTTGTATCTGCCTTTGCTGTGAGCTGTTCTTTCTGCAATCACCTTGCCGCCATCTTGGGATCCAGTCAGGACAGGACTGATGGATGGACATGTATCCTGTGCCAGGACATGAAGTTACCTGCTGCCAGGCAACGATGACTTTTTATTTTTTTATTTTTTATTTTTTAACGATGACTTTTTAAAGTCATATAAAGGTCCAGCCTGGCCAATCTTGACCACCTCTGACTACCAGATCACATCTATGACAAGGACTGCTTAATAAATATGCAAATGTCTTACCCTCTACCCTGGCTCCTCCTCTATTTAAGCCTAAAGGCCCTCAGTTTCCTGTCTTTCTTCATAATCGAACTGTGAGTTCCACAGCTGACTCCTTCCTGTCCTCGCCACTCTCCTCTCACCAGAAGCCTCTCTTCTGGTTCCTCTTCAGAATCAATTTAAAAATAGGAGGACTTCATCCTTTTAAAGTTATATTGCTCTTACCGTTATTGTCTTCCTGGACAGCTCTGTCCTCAAAGAGTACATTTGTCAGGCCACTTTTCCAGCTCTGTTTCTTTATTTTCTCATTCTTTCCATCTGTTTTCTCCCTGTTTCAGGCTAAACTCACAGCTCATTTTCACTTTGGTTCTGAATCTGGCTTAGGTCTCTAGTACCATTTTGAGGTTAAGAGTCCCACGAAACGTTTCCACTAATGAGAATTTTCCTTCCTTCCTTCCTTCCTTCCTTCCTTCCTTCCTTCCTTCCTTCCTTCCTTCCTTCCTTCCTCCTTCCCTCCATTCCCTCCTTCCTTCCTCCCCTCCCCTTCTCCTCCCCCTTCCCCCTTTCCTTCCCCTCCCTGCCCCATCCCCTTTTATGCTTCTTTTCTTTTATGTCTGGCTTGGAGCCTAGGCTGGTCTGGAACTTGCTGTGTAATCTAAGCTGATCCCAAACTTATCTGCTAGCCTGGGTCTCCTGATGTTGGTATCACAGGTGTGTGCCACCATACTGGGCTCTGAGCCTTTCTATATGTCACACAAACCAAAGTCATTGTAAGTTCTTAGCAATTTGCTGCAACAATTATTAGACCTAGTTGTGCCTGAACATTAGTTCTTTAAAAATAAATTACAAATATGAACCAGCAAATCATTGTATAATTATTCTACATTAATTCAGTTAAAATGCACTTAAATATGCATTCATATAGATATTAGATAGATAGATAGATTGCATAGCCTAGTAGTTAAGAATATACTCACTAGAATCTGACTGGGCTCACATTCCTGTTCAGCTATGTAGACTTTGAAAAAGTTACTGAACTACTCTGTCTGTTTTTTCAAGTGCAACCACAGGGAATGTCAATAGGGTAATGTTGCCCATAAGAGTGTGGCAAAGATCAAATGTATAATTATGGTTAAATAACTGAGTTCCATGGCTCTCAATCCCTGCCTGCCCTCTAGGAATTCACCTTGGGAGTTTAGCAGACAGGCTTGTAAATAGACAAAGTTTCAAAATGCCACAAGGCAAGTCCATAAGCGGAATGCCTTCTGCAGTATGTCCCTTCCATCTCTGCATAGAGTCCAGGGAAATGCTCCTGTTACTACCATCTAATGAACCCTGCCATTTTGCAAAACTCTCTGGAACCTGATTCACTGACCCACACAGCCTCAGATGCCTCCTCCGACTCCCCCATTCTGGTCTTCACCCTTCCACTTTGAGTCTCCTTTTACCTGATCCGTCTCCCCATTGACTGGGAGGGAGGAAGCTCCTTAAGGTCTGAATTTTGGCTGATTTCTTCTTCTCATCATGAAACACACAGAAAGCATCAACCAACCCTCACTGAAAGGCTAAGTAATACGAGGCAGGCACAGAATTCTCAGAGAGTTTACTGGAGACAGCACAGTGACAGCGTATACTTCCTTATTTTATTTTTTTCTCCTCCAACCTCCCAGGCTTCTGGGCATGCTGAGAAGCAAGTAGTTCTAAAATGTAAAGTTCTTTTTTCTAAGCCTTTTCTGTACTCTTCCTGCTCTGTGTATTTTAGATCAACACAGGCATCAAGACCAAAATAAATGTGAACTGGTGGCGAACAAGGTCAGATAATTCTGAGAGAATCACAGTACTAACATGCCACTAGCCACAAAAGGGAAAGGAAATATTTAGGGCTTCCTCTAGGGCCTTGCACATACACACACACACACACATACACACACACACACGTACTGCCAAATGCTAGGAAAATTATTCCTAGGTGTGTCTGTTGGCGAGTTTTGTTTTTAAAACAAATTTAAATCTACACATTGCTAATGAAAAAAAAGGAGCTTTGGGGGTGAGAACAAATTGTTATTTCTCAATAATTGAATCTGGTTTTATAGAATACTATTCACAGTGGTAAGAGGAGATAAAAATCACAGAAAGGCTTCTGTCTCTGTTCTAAAACAAATTTTCCCAGTTGCTCACACTGGAGCATCTAGAAGGTTGATTTACAATTCTAGTAAATAAGGAGTCCTTCCCTGAATATTTCTGAGCTATGAAAATCAAATTGTCCCTTCCCTCTACCCCTCCCCCCACTTCAAAGCAAATACTTCAATTTATTACAAGAAAGAACTGAACTCCAAGCCCTTACAAGATTTCAGACTCCAAAGCCCTTTTATCATGTGCTTTTTCTTCACAGAGCCTTGGGCCTCGAAGGGCCTGTGACCCCAGGATGGCGAGACAACACAGCTTTGTAATAGGGACTGTCAGTTTCAGTCTCTATCACACTGGCTTGGGGAAAATCCAATCTTATTTTCCTTTGGCATCCACAATCCTTTCTGAGATGATATATCCTCCGTTTTGAGATTATCTGCTTTCCTTTTTGAAAGCTATGGAATAGGAATTAGCTTTCATATTTCACTCTAAATCTTCTCTCCTTGTGAGTCCTGAAAGAAATGACCAGCACCTAAAATGTACTCTGTAAGTAGACTCAGCTAGTTTTTTAAACCCTCCCTCTTTATTAATTGCCTACTTTATATCAGAATCAGAAATAGGCTCTTTAACATAGTAATTCAATTCATTATCTAAAGAAACCTCAAGAAAGGTATTAGTAAATTCCATTTAACAGATGAAGAAATTGAGGTCTTTGCCAAGACCAAACCACAATAAGTAGAAGGAAAAAAACAATAAAAGCCTTATTTCTCAGGCTTCAAAGTGGGTGAACTCTTCACCAGTAGAATTGTCTTACAAAAAGGAGTCCTAGGTTCAGGCTCCTATATAAGGCCATAGGGAGAGCTTACAGACTTCCATGACAAGATGTCCTGGCTGATCCTGTCCTTAGCTGAATGATTGGCTAAATCCCCAGTGACCTTCTTGGGTTATTTATTCCATTTCACAGCCTAACACAGAGAAATAGGAAAGAGCCTCTCCCTCAGAGGCTGAGCACCATGGGGCCCAGCTATACCAACCCAGTTATTCAATTTCCTGCTACATTCTAGGGTTGACTATTTAATAGTATAGGTTCTCCATATTCCACGTTCCTGCTCCCAAAGTCAGCAGTTGGTCATTTTCTGATTTTCAGAAGTAGGCCCTGACTGCTCCAGATCATCAGGTAGAAGCAAGATACTGGCTGAAGTATTGTGGCCTTACTGTGTGTCTTCAATGAGTGTCTATCAACGTCATTCTGTAAGCATTATCTACTCTTAAAAGAGCATTTCATTGTGTGGAACTAAGAAAATATCACATATGATATCAACTAATGTCTACTTATTTACTTATTTTGCATTTGTCTTTCTGACAAGGGCAGGGACTTGTCTTAGTCACTGCTGGTGTCTCTAGGACTGAGAACGGTGTTTGACACACATAGCAGGCACTCGGCAAGTACGTGAAGATTGGGGGCACAAGTTTAATATTGTATGATAGTAAGGACAATGAGCACAATCAGTTTGTATGCCCAGGCACTGATTTTAGTCTTTAACAGACATTGATTCACCAAATCCTCACAATGACTCTCATTTATTGATAAAGAAATTGAATCATGGCTGAGGAAATGACTTTTTTCTCACAAGGCCCCAAAGCCAGAATTTTAACTCAGACAACCCAGATCCAAACTCCCTACTAGTAACTACTGGGCTAGGTACCTTTCATTAGTCTCTCACTTTTAAGGGGTGAATAATATAAAATAAGAGATAGGACATAGCTTTTGAAGTGAAACAAACTAGGTTTTGAATTCCAAGTCTGGTATTTCTGAGCCACATGACCTTATACAACTAAAACTGCATGGTATTCTTTCTTCAAAATGGAAATAAAAATACCTGCTTCCCAGTATTGTGATATTTAATGAGCTAACCTAAGTCAAGTTCGTTTTGTACAGCTTGCCACATATACTATAAAGGGTTGTTATTACTGTGCTGTATCACTATTAACTGCGTGGAAGAGAACATAAGTGACAGAAAAGAATCTAGAAAAAAGAAGAACTACTGAGGAATTACAGGTGAGTCATGGTGATCAGGAAAAGTTTTATGTAAATAGATGTTCTCTCGATTGTAAGCTCAAAGTTATAGAGCTGTGGCTGATGAGCCATAGGAGTGTTAAAACTACTCTTCATAGCAGTGGGAGCTTTCTATTGAATTCCCAACTCATAGGCTAGAGGGTATTTGATAGAAATGCAGATGCCAACTTAACTGCCATCCCTCTACATCAGTCAGTTAACAGCTGATTCCTGAGCACCAACTAAGTAACCAGGCACAGAGATAAACCCAGTTGTGACTGCTGAGGCAGTAGTGAAACCAAGATAAACCGAGGATTGATTACACAGTGTTGAAAACCAATAATGGAAGGACATTGGCAGCACTGGCAGAGGAAGCTATGACTCCGGAGTGAATTCAGGAAGCCTTACTGAATGAGATAGAAATTCTTTTCTCTTATAAAACCAGATGAGGAGAACAGAAAGATCCTGGAGACCATGAGACCTATCTGGGCATAAGTAGGGAATAGCATGGTGTTATTCCACAGTGAAGCATGGATAGAGGGCTGAGAGATGGAGAATTGGAGGCTGGAAAAGAAGAGGGCAGGTGCCAGGCCACAATGGATCTCCTGGGTCTTGTGAAGGAAGCTAAACTTGGTTCTGCGCCATAAATCCATCAACGAGCCATCCCAGAGACCTGATTTCCACTGTGTGCCTGGAGCAAATACACTGTTTCCTTATGATATACAAGCAAAACAGTGTAGAGTGAGAAAAGAATGCAATACTATTTTTTCAGGCTTACTGCTGAATTTTCTTTAGGACCTTATTTTCATCCTGAATAGATACCAGGCATTTCTAGCACTTACTATAGTATAGCACTACCTCAAGATACTGTTCCCCTTTGGTATTCTCAAGTCATTTTAAATTCAACCCTGTTGAGCAAATGTTACTTTCCCTTTTCCAGCACAGTACCCTGAACAGCTTGGTAAATATTTGCTCAATTGGGCTAGATTCATCCAGTAACTATGGTGTAAGGTAGCAGTGTGCCAACAGACTGGGGCTGGGACTCTGAGGTGGGGGTGGAGGATAAGAAGATGCATGTCACAGCACCTTTGCTTCACTAAACTTGACACTTCAGTGATGCAAATGAGATGCAAAAGAGTACAGGACAACAGTATACATACCAAAAGGAAGACTGTAGGGTGCTCCTTTTTCTCACCAGTGGCCTTGACAGGTGGCATGAGTCTGAACCTCACTTCTCACAGCACTTTCACCAGACATAGAACAACTTGATGGTGGAGGATGCTATGTGTCATTTACTACCCAGTTCTCAGGGACCACCAAATAGTAAGCCCTAGCAAATACTTATCAAATGGATCCACTTAATCCTCACACTCCTGAGAAGCATAAATCAATTTGCAAATTGTAAAGGAAGGTGAATGTGACTTATCTAAAGGTTTATCAAGCAGTGAGCCAGCACTGTAAACGGTAGCAAGAGCAGCAACAATTATGATTATCATATACTTTAGGAAGGCCCATCTCCATTTAGTGATCTGTAAATGTGTCTGCCATAGGATGAATGGAGCTTGAAATATATACTTTTACACTTTCGTGAGTTCTTATTGACTTTCTTTACTACCAGTCTTAGGCACTCCAAAAGCACTAAATAGTTTTGGACAGATAGATGTGCCCACGTTGCAGGTAAGAACATCTATGCAGCTAGGCTTAATTTAAAAATATATATAAGTGATTCTCTATCACAGAGATACTACATATCCTAGCTGAGAATTAATCTTACTTGTCTTTATTGAATACCTACTATGTGCCAAGGACTTTTCCTAGTACTTCCAGAGTAAAACATGCTGTAAAGCACTCTGTATGTATTCCATTTCCAGTTGTGGTTAAATAATAGTAGAAACCCAAGGATAGCTGGGAAAGCTCGTGAGCAGACACTAACTGAACCAATTATCTAGTGGACAGTGCTAACACAGGGATGCATTTAACATTTCCATGGAATTGCATACATTTTAAATTTTGCTCTGCAATCATATAGACCTGGGTTCAAATCAAATCTTGGCCCCACCAATTACTGGCCATGTAACTTTAATTTACCTCTCAAAATTTTAGTTAGCTTGGAAAAAAAATTAGCTCATCTGAAGATTAATGAAACTGACATTTACCTTTCAAGCTTATGGTAAGGATCAAAAAAGGTGGTGTTTGTAGGGCACAGTGCCAGATTCCTAGTAAGATCTCAAAAAATTAACACCAGTCACTTCTACTACTTACTATTGTGACTTTGCAGGTTCAACTAGACTGCCAACTAATGAGATTTGCTATAAAACCTCTGTGCTTATTGTATAGCTACAACAATCGTATCATGCAAATAGCATTTTGTTTTTAAAGATTTAAGACACAAAGCTTCAGATTAGAACAGACAGAATTTACTGTTTCTTTAATAATCTGGAAGATAATAGAGATTTATACTGTGTAGCTTGGTAAATAAAGTTAGTTGCAATTTTTCTTTTGTGTAATACAGAGTTTATTCATCTAGAATAGCATTTCTCAAATTTTTTCAATCATGACCCAATGAAGTGCAAAAAAGTAAAGAACATATTGAACATAGTAACTTCACATCCTGACTCAGAACATTGGTAACTTACACAAAAATTTCAAAAATAGCACTTATCCTCAGAATATACCATTCAGTGATGCTCTCTTTTATATTTCATTCTGTCACATAATCCTATCCAGTTTGTTTTTTAAAGTATTTAAAGTATTTTTTAAAGTACTATTCAAGTAACTATAGGCAAATATAACTACCATAAAATAATAAACCTGATAACTATAGCTTTGGTAAAATAACTTTTGGCAAAATGAGAAACTTCACTTACTAATGTTGCTTCCTTCTTTGAGAGTGTATGGAGGATATAATTGGTCATCTAATTAAGCCATGAAGTTGTATTAATCCTATTTTATATATTAAGAAACTGAAACTCAGAACAGATAGATGACATGGACTAACAGTTGATGACATATTTAAAATATACCAGCCTTCCAATTGTAGTTCAGGCTCTTTAAAAACAAGCAACTCAGTACTTATATCTACTGCATAGTGGACATTGAAATATGAGAGCACTTAGCATGATCTCTCCCCCCCCCACCCCTGCTGCAAACAGACTTCACTCAGAAGAGTGAGGTGACTTGGTAAGTCTAACGTGAGTATTTTTTTATGTTGGAGTAAATAAGCTTATTCATCACTCACCATCATCCTCTCTCTGGCCACACATTATCCTGAAAAGTGAACACTGGGTACTTGCTGCTGAGAAAAGGCAATGTACTCTCATCTATTAGCACATTTCTTTACAATCCGAAGTAAAGCTGATATTGTTCCTCCTACTGCTTTCTGGCACTGTAGTCCCTGTAGTAGTTCTCAATGTGACTTCACCTCTGAGCATCAGTGTCTTATACATCACCTGATGGCCAGAAGGTTATTCTTATGCCAATTCCCTATGAAGAACTAATCCTCACTTATAAGCATCTTTCAAGCAAGTTAACTTTCTGAGATGTCATGACTTAACAAAGACAGGACTTAGCATAGAAAACAATCAGGATAAAACAAGACCTTTTATCTAAGCTATGAATTCACAGTTGCACTCATACCTTCCTAATGGTAGCTTTTATCTCTCTGTACCATAAACACAATAAAATACTTATGACTTCTTAAGCAAGTCCTGAAAGGTCTGGCTTCCAGTCTTTTCCATGAATTATTTCTTTCATGTAGATTTCCTCTTTCTTCCAGTTTTTCTGTTTCCAAGAAGCCAGTGCTCTACCACTTGAACCATGCCACCAGCCCTTGTGCTTTTAGTTTGTTTTTCAGATAAAGTCTCACACTTTTTGTCTGGGCAAGCCTCCAACTACGAGCTTCCTTCTTCTCCCTCCCAAGTAGCTGGGATTATAAGGCAGTGTTACCACATCCCACACCTCACAATTAAAATTCTGATCTGGAAAAGGCATTACCTTTCTTTGTGACTCCCAAGATAGGTAAGTTTTGGTCAAGTTGGACATGTTTCCAAACACTCTAGAGGGATGACGTCTGATGCTGCTGAATTTGTAACTTTAGCTACAAATAGAAAATAGAGCTCTGCTCTATTAAAAAAAAGAGCTAACAGTATCTGTCTTAATTGCATTAAAGAGATCAAACAGACACCTTTGGGCAAAAATAATATAATGCCAAGTGAATATGAGAGGTGATCTCCGTGGTCACAGACTTGTACTAACAGAAACTGTAGCAGGAAACAGGTGAAGTTCTAGAATGTAAGCTTCCTCCTCTGTTCTTAGAACACTGGTGAAGCCTGCTAGTCTATTAACAGTACTATTGAGTTTATACCAACTGAAAAAGGCCACATCTTCAGAATTCACCAAATGGTGACTTAGGAGATTTTACTATCTTGAATGGTGGTACACAACTGAAATCACAGAATTTTCTGGGCTAAGACAGGAGGATTGAGTTTGAGGCCAGTCTGGGCTATAACATGAAACTCTGTCTGAAAAAACAAACAAACAAAAAAAACAAGAAAGCAGTTTTACTATTGCTCTTATAAGCTCATTTTTTCTTCTTTGGGAAAGCCATAAACCAGAAGGGGATTGATGTTCAAATATTAACCTTAATGTATGGACTGAATTTCTAAATAATATAAATACTTGGCGAGGACCTGTATAGTCCCCTACACAGGCCAATCACCTTCTTAAATCAGTAATCCAATAGTCTCTGCTTAGTCCTTCACTAATAGATGTGATATTTTTCTAGGTTAGAATATAGAAAAATGTTTTTTATTTCATCCTTTCTATCATATCAAGCTCTTCCTCCTTTTTTGGGTGCTGGAGATTGAACTCAGGATCTCACAAGTGCCAGGCAAGCACTGAATAACTCCTACCACAAACCCTCCATTTACAGCTGTATGTCTTCTCATATAAGAACATTCTAAAAATAAGCTGAACTCATCCAGAGTGCTTGAACAACACATACAAGACACATTCACATGCACTTGCTAAATGCTTAGATTATAAGTCTTAAAAGTTATTCACATAGAAAAAGTTCTATGGTTTGTTTCATGGTAAATAGTCTTTTTTGTTGTTGTTGTTTTAGAAAAGCACCAGGCCTGCAAAATGGTATGTGGGGGTTGGGAATCAGATCAACTTATAATGTCACCCTTGCCTTATTTCTAAAGATTAAACAAAATAAATAATTTCATTCATGTACTGTCTAAAAACAAGTGAAGTAGAATTCAAAAACCTATGGCCTTAAAACATTTTTTTTTGCCAGTTCTGGGGCTTGGACTCAGGGCCTGGGCACTGTCCCTCGCTTCTTTTTGCTCAAGACTAGAACTCTACTTCTTTAGCAACAGCACCATTTCTGGATTTTTCTGTTTATGTGGTGCTGAGGAATCGAACCCAGGACTTCTGCATGCTAGGCAAGCACTCTACTACTAAGCCACATTCCCAGCTCCAAACAATGTTTTAAACACTGTATTTTCAGGTGAAGTCTTAACCCCTTTAGGAGTTACTCATATTATTTTTTCATCTTCACTTGTAAAATCAACAGGTCCCTATGTAGGGGAATTTGTGAATTTATTTATTGTGCTTACTTGTTTACCTTTCAGAGCCTTGAGGAAAAGGTACAAAATCAAGTTTGGCTTAGTACCTGTCCTGATACTGTCACCCCCTTCTCAAGTATGTATATCAAAACCTTTCTGTCTCTTTTTCTTCAAATGAGAGAGTAATAAATAGCAGGCCAGCATTCTGCTCACATCTCGTACACCTCTTCAGTCAATCAGGTCGCTTCTAGAGCTGTTTGCACCGCCAAAGCCATCCATCATCCTGCCTTACCAGGCAGAAGCAGGGAAACTGATGGTAAGTTAAGAAAAATCTCATTAAGCCACTTTTGCCTCAACCTCTTCACCAACTCTTGAGAAATAGAATTTCAAAATTCAAGCCCATTAGGAAAACCAGCGGGATAAGAAGGAAAAAAAAAGGCTGACATAGTAAAGGGGAAAATAGCTCTAAATTGTGTTGGTTTCTAGGCAAAAGTACACACACACACACACACACACACACATTCACCAAAGACTAAGTCATATTGTTTATGCTCAACCAATTTGTATTTTCTTTCTAGTCAACTTCTAAAGTTGCTAACAGGCTCTTTCATGAAACTGAAGAAGAAAATACAGTGCTGCTTAAAATTAACTTCATCTTTACCTTTTTTTCTCTTCTGCTGACTAAATCCTAAGCTAATTATAATTACAAAAGAGATCATAGATGGATCCAGTAAAACTGTGGGAGGATTTCAGGAAATTTAGCAAAGTCACACAATTCCAAGGGGAACTGAGAGCTTGTCTATGTTAAAACAACAAGAACACAACATTGTGTGTTAATTCCCATGAACACTAGTGTCTATAGGGTGGCACACAATGTCACTTCCCAGGACATGTGGCATAGGCAGATGGACCTACTTTTCTGGGAGAGGGCCTCTGCCAAGAGTCAGGAAGAATGACAGAGTGAAAGAGACTTGGTTTTTGACGCACCTTCCATGAGTCCAGTTCCTGCATATGACAGGTGCCTCAAATACTGTTGCTCATCAGGTCATCTCACAAGCCTGGTGAATCAAGCATTCCTTTTCCATTTTAAAGACGGGGATACAGAAACTCAGTAAGTTGAAATAGGTCATTCAAGGTCAACCAGTGAGCAATGGAAAAAGTCAGGAATCTAGCTCATATCTGCTCTGAAGTCCGGTATACTTTTTGGTTTGTAATATAAAGAACAATGTTTCAAAAACTTGTCAGTACAGGCATGCCATAAATGTCCTCTAAGGTGTGAGCCACCACGGAGGCTGGGTAGCCTTGGCGTGGCCAATAAAAGCACAGTAATAGTGGTATCTTAGGGAACTAAAGCTGATTTTCCTACATGTGGACAAATCAAGTAGGATATGTTTTTCATCTGCACACTGTATCTCTGGGTCCTAATTACAATAACCAGGTTGGTTTCAAAATTGAATCTCTTCCATTATAGAGAAGATTAAAATATAATCAAGCTAGAAAGTTATCCTCCCCCAAAGCCACCTAAAACAGCAACTCCAAAATAAAACCAATTTACATATTTTAGTCCAAATTAAAAAGCAAAAGCTAAGGATTCCCTTTTAATATCCTGAATAATAAATGCACATTTATGTAAAGCTTCCTTTGGGAAATGGTTACTATGAGGATAACTTTCCCAATATTATTCATAAATATCACTTTTGTTTTGGTGTTACAGTAAGAATCTGGACTTGTGGGAATTATACTGTCTGTACCCAGCACATCAACAGAGATAATTAATGTTGAAGATACATATAATATCCAATTTTTTAGATGTGTGGCTGGCTGTATTACAAAAAACAACATAAGAAAGGATGAGTCAAATCTGGTTGAAATCACACATTTCAGGGACCTAGTCAGTCACTCCATTTTAAGGGAGTACTTTCCTAATGAACCTTTCATTAGCAAAGATTGCAAATTCTCAGTCTTTCCACTATAGACTTTCAAACAGTACTTAGAGCTAAAGTTTATCATTAGAATGGTATTTACTACTGCTGCATCTTCAAAGGAGGCAGTAAAAAAAAAGGGGAGTTTAACTTAGCCTGTTATTTTTCATGTTATTTTTCAAATTAGAAAGCAAAGCTTTAAGGGGTTTAGATTCCCAGCTTAGCAAAACACAGACTAATTGAGAAGCCATTATTGACACATGACACAGCACACTAGGGTCATCTCTCTCTCTCTCTCTCTCTCTCTCTCTCTCTCTTCCTCTCTCTCTTCCTCTCTCTCTCTCTCTCACACACACACACACCTGCTATCTAGATATAGATTATAAAGTAACTCTGTACTTTCTATCCAAGTGAATTTCCTGTTTGCACACAAGTATACCTAGAGGATCTCTGTGTTCTCACATGCTTCTGAGCATAGCAGAGGAAAAGGTATTCATTCAGAGGCATTTCTGCTAGGGGCTGTGGCAGTGCCATGCCCTGTAGTTCCAACTAATAACAGAGATTGAGATAGGAAAGTCATTAGAGTGAAGGAATTGTTTTCGAAACCAGCCTAGGTTCATGTATAATGAGACCCCATCTCAAAAAAACCGAACCAAAACAACAACAACAAAAAGCATTTCTGCCAGAAGCAAGGCATTCAGATTTACAAAATATGAACAGATTCCAATCAAGTTTCATGGGTAGCTTGGTGAAAGACAAGTTCAGCTCAGTAGGTAAACAGCTGGATATCGAGCACCATACAGACAAAAAGGACCAGGAGACCTATAATTTCTTCCTTTTGGAGTCACTCTGAAAACTTACAAATATAACAGGACAAACACTCACGATACTTGGATGTTCTGATGGACCTTTGCTCATAATTTGACACAAACCTCATTACGGAATGTGAAACCTTAAAAGCTCTCACCTCAACTTTATTCCTGGTCACAGGTACTTATCTTCTATTAAAAAAATCAGTATAGGAAGAAAAATAATGGTTAACTTGAATTCTATGCACATAGCAAGTCTTCAACAAGCACATCTTAGACCAAGGAATGATGATCAGGCTCCACTATTAACATTGCTGCAAAGCAACTTCATGGGCTAGTTGTTACAAGAGAGTAGACTGCAGCGGAGGATAACGGATTCACAGAGGCAGGAGAGGATTCCATGCTAGGAAGTGCAGACAGAGGGAACCTTGGTGATGTGGTGTGTTTTTAAGAATCTGCCATCTTGGCAGCAACTGTTTCTCTACGCTCACATAGAAGAACTAAATTTCCTATTGGGGAAAATTGTTAATCACAATTTATAGTTTGAAATGAATCATGAAAAATTTAAATTCAAGATTAAATGTTATTGTTCAAAGAAGAGTCTGAAGCACATTATTTTTAGGAGAGACCTATGCCGTATTTTCCCCACTTAAAAAAATCCATATGTGAGTTTTGTATTTTACTTTTGTGGTTAAAAAAATAAAAACAACAAAAACAACAAAAGTAAAAAAATGCAAGCGGAACAATTACACTACTTTTGTTTCTTCAGCATTTTTTACTGTCTTCTTAATTAAGATCTATTTAAGCATTCTTTTATGCCTTTTAACATTTCTTGATACTTGTAGACAGGGACCCTATGGGGTTGTTAAGTATATTAGCTAGAATCTCACTAAAAATAATCTCAGTAAGCCTCCTAAAGCAAAGCGGTAAGTGGTCAGTCTAGGTGAAGACAGAATCTTAGAGTTGAGGTGGGAAGGATGAAGAAAGGAAAAGGAGAGAAAAGAGCAGAGAAAGGAGGGGGGGGGTGAAAGAGAGAAAGAGAAAGGGAGAGAGAGGGCCACCATTAGCCTATTAGGGGCACTGACATTGCATGTGTTACTTCTTAATGAATGTACAAGAAATAGCACAAATATTGCTAGTAAGCAGAGAGGATGTGAACATATAAATCAAACTAGCTGGCTGATTGCTTTCTTATTTTTGTCCTTTCCAGAGAGCTTGATTCCTAACACTGATGGTCCTCAGCTATTGTGAGCACACTGCTTGAATACTTAATGAAGTAAACAACAAACAAAATGGCTCATCTTTGTGCCCCCAGCTAACATTCCAAACTGGATGTAATTAAAGGTGTGAACAAGCAAGCCAGGAAGTAATGAACCTGCAAAGTCAAGGTTCTGAGAAATTATAGGGCATCCCGCACTGCGCCAGTTCAAATTCATCGTTCATTATCTTCTTGTACCAGAAAGGAGTAGATTCACACGTTGGAACCCCTTACACTCTTTGCCTCTGGCCTTTTCCCCTCTCATTGCTAGATAGCTAATTTAAAACAATCACTACTAGTGCCAACTCCCACCACCTATTCACTCATCAATCCACAGGTCACTTTTAAATTTTAACCCTTAGAAAGCCACCGACCTGTAAAACAACCTTAAAATATGCTGAAGTCTCAAAAATCTAAAGACGATTCTAACACACACACACACACACACACATGCACACACACACACAATCTTTGAAAACATCACAAGATGCAAGCACAACCACTTAACCATATTTGTTTCACCAGTGATATGATTATGTTTTAAATCTTTCCAAAGAACAACATCCACATACATATACACACATTTTATTTTGAACTCAACCTCTTGATCAAAAGGGCAGGTTTTAAAAGCTTAGAATCCGTACATTTGCAGGTCCTCAAGAGGCTGGTCATATATGCATCTGGTTACTAATGCAAAGACTGCAGGGTGTAGCTATGTTTTTCAACAAATATTTGAAAGTTCATATTTTTTTTCTAGTAAGATAACTCTTGGAATTCACAAAGAAAGTAAGCTACTTCTTAGGGGAAGCAGCCCATGTTGGTTTTCTTTCCATTTATAGCTGCACATATACTTACAAGTAAGTGCTTACAATATTTGGTAACAACAAATAAGGAAAGTCTAAGATGGGCAGGAATTCAGCAATGCACACTTATTCTGACACACACACCTACATAGTCTCTCTCCCTCTCCTTCTCCCACACATATACTTCCTACATATCTATCAAATGGATAGAAGGCAATAAAAGGTTGACTTCACTTTCAAAAGGGGAATTGGGAATTGACCCATTCTCTACAACATGGCTGGTTGACTGGGAGATAGTAAGATGAAAGCTTGAAGATGTTCATGTCCCTTCTTACCCCTCAAACTCCCAATGACATTGGGAAAAAAAATACTGCATTGCAGCATTTGCCAGCGCATACTTGTATGTCTAGCATCCGCTGGCCATCTCACCAAAAATGTACATATTAAATGTTCAGGCATATAAATTAAGTGCCTGGTAGCTACAGATCACTGGAACTGATAAAGAAATTTGCGAAGGCCAAAGTATTCCTGTCCCTATATAATGACCTCTATCAAAACCGCCATTCTTTACGTGCAGTACACATAATTTGTTTCATTTAAAAAAATTAAAATAAGGCATTAAGATAGCCAGGGCTAAATGAAGCAGCATATACTTTCATTGAAGTATGAAATATTTTGTCTACATGGAGGAAGAGAATCCACCCACAAAAGGGAGATAAGTGCAAAGGGAAGAAATCAAACCAAAGAAAAGGACTTGCCCTGAGGAAACCCTTTCATTGTTCATAGTAACTCTAACTTGAGAAAAACACCTCAATTCATCTATAGAGCCATTTAGAAATACTGAACACACACATACACACACACACACAGCACCATTCATACAATGCTTTACACATTTGACCTTTCAAATAGATTATATTTAATACAAATTCTAAATTCAAGAGCTATGAAGTCTAACATGTCTCTAGCCCTCTTTGCAAGACAGAGTTTAGAACGAAAATGCATACACATAGTTCATTTTCTTCTTTCTTACAAAAGAATCTATTACTGCCTCATAAAAGTATTGCCTTCCTTTCACAACCAAACCCTCATATTAAAAGAAAGAAGCAAAGACTATAGGAAGAGAAAAAGTTTTAAAGCTTTGCACAAGCTATGAAAGAGAAGCAAGCCCATCTCTCCTTGGGCCAGGAAGATGACTGGAATGAATGAATGAATGCGACTAAGATCTAAATGAATGGCTGTTCATTAGTTCTCTTAAAAAAGGAAACATTAAATTTGTCTTGTAAATCAGTGATCCTCAAAAGCAATTTTCAGCTATTTCCCCATCTATTTGACTCTTAAAAATTGAAATTTTTATTTTATTAACTGTGAGATGTATAGACAATCTGATCACTCAAATTGCAATGTACCCAAGTGGTGGTTTTTATTGCTAGAAATGTTACCAATTAGATATTCATTTCTTAACAAATTCACAATCAGCCTTATGCTTCCCAAAAGGCACGCCTCTACATACAGGTAGCGGGCATTAATATTTTTTAAGACAAAGAAGTGAGAAAGGTCAGTAGCAGAACCACGTGTTTGTTTTATATCCTGAGCCAAGGTAACAGTTCTCATGGAAATTTATTTTCCCCTGACTAAAAACCATCAGAAAAATTTCAGAAAATAGTATAGGAAACTATACCAGAGACACTAATAATAACAAAACTTTTATTTTTAAAGGTGACATATGTTTTTTATAATTAAGATATGTGAGTACTGTTCAAGTACAGGACTATATATAGATATTTGTTTTCACCTTGAGACAAAACAAGATATTACAATGTCCCAATAAGAAGATAAAACAAAAAGAAGCATCTGTGAGGGAGGAAAGAATGATGCTGTGGGTTAGTTTGGAGATTTGCAAAGGGGAGAGAAAATTTTAAGAGAACTTCTAATAAGGACAATTATATTTTTAAACTTATGGTGCATTTCATTATTTTTTCATTTCTTAAAATTAACCACTGATTATGTATATACTTTGTTTGGGGGGAGGGGGAGCCCTCTAACTAATCACCATTTCAGTTGTTTTTATGCTACCTCCTATTCACCCAACCACTGTATATTTCAATCGTTCTGGTACCCACCATCACTGGGAAAAAGACACTACTAGTAAAAGCACAGTTTGAGAGAGAAAAAGAGAAAGATGCCCATCACCCAGTGAATACACATACAACACACACACACACACACACACACACACACACACACACACACACACAGCTTTTCACTCAGTTTATGCCAATGCCAAGATCAGACTCAGGACCAAATGCCAAATGAAAAGCAGAGGTTGAGACGTTGATGGAGCCTGTGGCTGGAGGCATAGGAATGGAAGGGAAGCAAAAGTATATGTATTTATGTATATATATATATATAGAGAGAGAGAGAGAGAGAGAGAGACAGAGACGGAGACAGAGAGAGACAGAGAGAGACAGAGAGAGACAGACAGAGAGCACCTTTCGCTTATTATGTTTTAGAGTAATTTCTACTTGGAATATAAAATGAGAGATACAATGAACTCAGAACCGTACTATCAACATCCGACTTAGTAAAAATATCAGTATCACCTAACACAAAATCATTGCTTAGGGTAAATCTATTCTAATTATATTTTTACGGTGAATATTTGCTGGAAATTTCTAAGAAATCATTTTGCAAAACCCACCAGCTGTGGGAGTTCACTATTATGCTTCCCGTCAACTTCATTCAATATAATTTACATGTTTTTTTCAAATGGCCTCAGTGGATTCTTTGCGATTTTTCGCACGTAAAATTTCACAGCAGGGAAAAGAGAGGGAGAGACACAGAGAGAGACAGCGAGTGAGCGAGTGAGCGAACAAGAGAGAGAGAGAGAGAAAGGGAAAGGAGAGATTGAGAGACTCCCCTTCCCCCTCTCCTCTCTTTCTCTGCTTTTTAAACAAACAAACAAAAAGAAAACCAGGGGAGACAGAACAGATGCTTAAAAATAGATTTCCCCGAATCACTGTAAACCAGAGTTAGAAATGTAATTAACACCTATTTATAAAGAATAATTAAAGTTGGGCCGGCCACAAAGAACAGCAAAGATAATCGAGGTCCCGGCCCCCCTCCCCCCCTTTTTTTACACTGTTTGCAGTGTGCTCTCATGATAGCCACCTGCTCCCTACTCGGCTTCTCCTCTGTTCGTTTCCCCGGCAACCTTTCATTGGGTTTTCCTCCCAGCTATCGCTTTCAGTTGGGCTGCTCGGTCTAATCTTATTTGTTTTACACCCATCAAAACAAGCAGCCAGACAAAGGCAATCCTCTAAGAATGGGAAAAAGACCACAGCTTTGTTATAACATCTATGCAGAGCGGAAAGTCCTTCCCTGGCTTCTCTAGTAAAAAAATAAGTGAGATGGATATGAATTTACAACCCCCATTCAGCTCTGAACTGGCCCCCCCCAAAGCTATTGCTGGTGAAAATTTAAAGTCAAAGTGGGCACTCGTGGTGGCATCAGATCATGCCATTTTGTGCCATATCTTCAGGGTCAACATCGGGCAACAGGGGTGCCATTCAAGGAGTTTCCCTGCTTCTTCTTCTTTTTTGTTCCTTCAGAAAAAGATGATGCTAAAAATAGATTTACTACTTCGGCAGAAAGGTTTTCCACTTCCCAGCTCCATCCAAAAAGTCCTGCTTCACAATTGCATCTCCTGGTTCTGAGTCTCACCTCCTCCACCCCTCACTCCCCACTTTCCCCATCACACCTAGCATGAGACTGAAAAAAGAAATGTGCCTTTAACTTTAACAGTCGTGTAATTTGGTGGAAGGCTCACAGAGGCGGTGGACACGCCAGCCAACAGTGACGGTGACATTGTGATTGTCAAAAAAGACACCAAGCTTGCTTGGCTATGTGTGCTCGATGTCAGAGGCAATGTGTGCGCCTTGTGTGCATGCAGTGCCATTATCCTTGGAGGTGGATGCTGGTTTTCAGAAAAAGAAATACTCTTAAACCTACACGTACACACAAACAATCAGAGCAATGATTTACAATGCACAGTTCACCATCCTTCTACATGCACACCACACACACGAGGCTAGAACCTCCAAGCTGCCTTCCTCTTTGCACTTACCATCTTCAAGCCATTCCACTCCATCTGTGATCAGAAGAAGATGGACCCTCACTCACACAGTGTGTCAAAAGCAGAAAGGAGCGTTATGTAAAAGCTGACATTCCTTCTATTCCTTCTTACAGAGCTGCTGCCCAGAAAAGGAAGCAACAACTCAACACGCCAGGCACCGCTACACATACAAGCCGCCTCCTCTTTTTATGAGGTCATGACAGGAAACTCTTTGAAATACAAGATGCAGCATTTACTGAAGCCCAAATAAATCACTCTCTTTTGCCGTTTTGACTGCGCAGTCCACCGAAACACAACTGCCCATCTCAACGTTCAGCATCCAGGAGCTGCATCTCGAGGTTTAAATCTCTAGCATAGAAATGGAGAGAGACTCCTAACCCTGCTGCATCCACCCTCAGCCTCACAAAACCCAGGCATGTAGACAAACCTCTTCTCCCTTACAAAAAGAAAACCTTTCTTTTGCCGCGATGGTCTCAAGTACTAGAACCTCTTTCAACAAACCAGCAATTATTCCAGCCCACCCCCACCCTCTGCCTTTATGTTGAAGGGAAAACTGACAATGAGACCTGTTAAAAATGACAAGCTCTCTTCCCCACTGCTTTTCAATAAAAGGACCTACCCGGTACTCTACACAAAAGATATAGTAAATGTAGGAACCATACCACATCAGAGAACTAAACTCTTGTGCAAAGCACAAGACTGGTCAAGGTGTAAGATGCTGTCCTCCCTCCAACAACACAAAATAACAGATTAGAAATCTAGTCATACCTACCATAACCATTCTTATTGGCAAATATTGGGTCTCGCAGAGCTTCGACTCTTCTCTTAATATTTGCAAAGGTTTCAGGATATATCTTTGAAATGACTACTATTGTTATATATATTTAAAGATCCACGCAACGGTGCGGATGATTATAAAGTAAATCAATTAGTGGGGGTGGGGGTGGGAGAGAAAGGGGGAAAAAAAGAAAGAAAGAAAAGGAGCAGTGAGCTGAAACCCCCGATTCTAGGATGTAGATAAGAACAACTGATCAGAGCCTTGCTGAAATTGGCTCGAAGCTTCCCCTTTTTACATCCATTTATGGGACCATCTGTCAGCTGAAGCCAGCATCTGATTGGCTGGGGAAACGAAGGGAGGCGTTGCAACATCAGGTGCTATTTAAATTAGCTACTGCCAGATTGACGATGTTAATGATTTGGTGACCTCTACAACAACAGAGACCAGATTTCTGAACTGCTTCTTGTGTCTGGTAATTAAGGCCTGGCTGAAGCAACAACAGCCATACTTGTATTTTTACCTTTTCCCTCCCCTCCACCCCCCAGCTAAAAAGTACTGTAACAACTGCAGGTCACTGGAGGATTGCAAACCTGGAACAGTGGCAGTGGGAGTGTCCTTCCTTTCCTCTATCCTAAGGGATGCAGGACCTGATTCCACTGCTCTGACAGGGGCTTTTCCAGTGGAGCATATTTTCAGCCACCTTATCTTTCTCGACAGTTGCTTTCTAGCGAAATGCATATTTAATGATCTGCCTCTAGGCTTAAAGATACAACAAAAGCACTTTAATGTGCTAATACTTTTACATTTTAACTTTGTTATTTCTGAAGATTGCTTTTTTTTTTCTTTAAATATTTTTATTAGGTCCTGCTCCTTCTATAGCCAACATGGTTAACCTTTCGAAAGCATACATGTGTGGGCTTAAGCTTGCCCCATGAACTAGGTTCACACAAGTTTGCCTCAGAAAAACTATTTCCCAGTAAACAAAAACAAATCTTAAAAATCCGGAGGGGGGTGGTAGCTGTCAGCCTCTACCTTTCTGCCTTCTGTCTGAGCCTTTCAAAACAGAGACTGATGAATGATTTATTTAAATGAATTTTATTTCTCAACTTGGATAGGGGGCATGATCTGAATTTAAAAAAAATTAAAAATCAACTAAATCATATTCTCCTTTTACATTTCCTACTGCTATGAGAACATAAAACATGCTTCTGAAACTAAACAGCCTTGTTTCATTACTTGTGCAGACCATTCATCTTTCTTAACTGAATGAGGTATTTTGCTTTTTTCCTTTAAAGGGTATCTACCCTATTCCCCGCCCCCCTCTGCCCCCCCCCCCCCCCCGCCTGCCCATCTTTTGGTCTTTTAAAAGATTTACAAAGAGACATTTAGCAAGTGAGTGGTGCTGTGCATAGTTTGTCTGACTATATCATACATTTCATAACCTCTCTACCACCATACTTGCAGTAGTATGTCTTTGTTGTTGTTCTGGTTTGAGTTTTTTAAGTGGTACCTGAGAAGTTTATGCCTCGCGCCTATGAAAAAGGTAAGGCTTATTGTTTGTTTAATTAAGAACTGGATTGTTTGCTGCTCAATAAATATACAGAGGTAATGAATACTCCCAAAGACAAAATTCAAAATTATTTTTAATCTTTGGTTGGAGTTGACAACAAGATGGGACTAGAGAAGCATAAAAAAGACAGGTCAAAGAACATACTATATTTCTGGACTTCAAAGTTCAAAAACCAATGGGCTTGTAGACAATTATTAGAAAAGAAACCTTTACATCTTTCAGGATACAAACCTGTTCTCTCATGAATACACATGTAAGCACCAAACACACACACACACATACACACACTTGAAAACTACAAATACACCATAAAAAGTGTGTTGAGTACACTGTGAGAACTATTAGACTTGAATATAAATAAGTTCACCTACCAGAAGTGAAAATGCATGAAATAGGAAAGTACAAATGTTAAACTATAATGTCTTTAAATGAATGAAACAGCAATGAACTAAGTATATGTTAAAATAATTAATTTAGCAAAAGTCTGATGAGGTCTGTAAGTCACACTGGTATAGTATCTGCTGAACTGTGTACTAAGGATGGATACTAAATGGCTCCAAGTAAGGTAATAAGAATAGATGCCCCAAATCAATGACAGAAACTCTTGAACATGACCTTAATGATATCAAACTATTATGAGAAGTAAATATCAACATAATGCTGAAAAGCACACAAATAAAAACAGATCAGATAGAATTAAATATTTGCTTGATATTTCTCTGTAGTTTATAATAGATTTTTTTAACAAAACCCTTTTTGTCCCCTTCACACTAACCTCAGCACACTTTACTGAGCCATAAATTCGCATCAGCTATGTCAGAAGATATTCTGGCCACTTTTCTGAAATAGTAACTATATTACAGTATAAATAATTAGCTGGTTTTGTTAGGCTCAAAAAAAAAATCCATGCACTTTGTATATTGATCACTTCTCCAAAAACCTCCACTCTAAAGACTTTCAATGGAATCCTCAAACAAATGCACAAATGTCCTCAGAGGCCTTTTCTCTAAAGACAAAGGCAGAATCCTATTGTTCGGATTATCGCATTTCCAATAGTACCATTCATCTTTCAGAGTGAGGGGCTGACCGCTACATCAGTGGTGTGACATTTGTAAAGCAACAGATTCTCAATATATTATCTCAAGAATCAGGCAGAAGAGTCTCTCAGGCATGCATGATCTTTTTTTTTTTTTTTTTTTTCCACCACAAGCCTCCACCAACACAGAAAGAAACTTGTCTCACTCAAGCAGCTAAGGCAACGTCAAAATGATATCCCAGAGCTGTGGGGCTGCCAGCACCGCTGTATCCTTCTTACCATAAATGAGCAGTTTCTTGACTCATTAATAACAATTTCCCTTAAAAGAAGTAATCTCATATCAGTCAGCCTCTCGCCACCATGCACACATCCCAAAGGTTGCAGATATCTCAGCATCAGTCGCCAGCAGCCAGCTTTCCCATACAGAGTCCAGATGGACTGTACCAGAAGCCAATTCAGCGTTAATAACTACCTACTCCGCGCAGTGGAGAAGCCTTACGTGGCACAATGGGCTAGGAAACAGCAGCCGGCTGAAACTGCAAAAAGAAAAAAAAAAAAAAAAGACAACCAAATTCTCCAAGAGCACCCAGAGCAAAGACTAGAGATGGAAGCATGAATTGTATTTCCTTGACTTCCATGAGGGAGGGGGAAAAAAAGAGAAAGAATCTTTCATAAACATGGGGGGGGGAGAAGAAGAAGGGAGGGGGGTGGGAACCAGATGCTGCCCAGAAAAAAAGTGACAAAATATTACCTCATTATTTAACAAAGCAGCATTAAGCGTCCTGCTGATTTCAAACATCTTGCCACAGATTTTGTTTTAAGAGAAACAGATAGAATCCTTTGCAAAGCACTCCGTCTGCAAAGGGTTCTTCAATTTTCTTGTGTGCCACGGAACAGTCAATATATTATTTCCCTAGAGTTCGCACATTAAAACCTCTAGTCAGTGAGCTGAATTTCCCCCCTATCTCACACACAGAACACTCCTGTTTTATGTACTTCTCCCTTTGCAAGAGCAGCCTGCCCCAAACATGGCTGGTGTTTAAACTACTCTTTAAAGTAACAGTTCACTATATAACCACCAGGTGAGTAGAGTGCACAGATTCAAATAAAGCATCTTAAAAGATCGTGTGTGTGTGTGTGTGTGTGTGTGTGTGTGTGAATGTGTTTCCCCCTCTCAGAACAGCTTTTGAGCATAGGATGTGACAGGAGAGACACCAGCATCCTAAGAGGCAAGACAGTGCCTTGTAATATTGGGATAGTGTCTTGCTGGATCTTGTCTAAATAAATGATAAAAAATTTTCCTCCTGACTTAGCGCAAGGAAACAAAACAAAACACCAACCAATTCTAACAGGAACTGTGGAGACTGAAACAAAAACGAGCTTCCTTTCATTCAGCAAAGCACGGACAAGGAGAATACAATTAACACAGAGTAAGGGAAAAAAACAAAAATTTTATGAAAATATTTTCCTTTAGCCAAATGAGAAAAAGAAATCTTCATACATATGAGGAAAACAGGACTCAAAACAGTTGCATGTGCATATGAGATAGAGACAGGAGTTTAAAGATGGAACTTTTCTTCGGAGAGGAAAAATTATTTGCAGGGTGTGTGTGTTTCTATTGATAGGAAAGAACTTAAATCTTAAAAGTAATGACACTGAAGAAAGAAATAAAAAAAAAAACCAAAATTGTAAGCATCTCTTCACAAACACAATTACAAGCAAATCATAAGAGCAAACCAACCACATATATTTGTGAACTATTCTTTTCCCTTAAGGACTGCTTTGAAATGGGTCATTTCTGTTGTACACTATTTTAGATATATAGTTAACTTGGTGTTTCTTTTGACTGATTCTATTCCAATTAACTGTTCCTCTGCTAGAAAGAAAGAGAACATCCCAAGTAGAACCCTCTAAGAAATTGTGGAGGGGGAAGGTGTTAACAGAATATAGAAAAATAGATTACATCATGTATATTGCTAAATGACTTGATTTTAATGAGAATCTTATTACTTACAAAGAATGTGTGCACTGGTCTATGTTCCACATGTCTTAAAGAGAAATCAGTACCTGGAATTTTGTTTTCCTGGCTGGACAAAATTAAAGAACTGAACTTCCACATCCTCTGGCAAATACAGATGTCGATGCTAGTATTTTTCCAGTCCATCTAGGCATCATATAGCTACACAAGACTGACTATCTCCTTCATCTTGAAGTCAAGTCTGCATCACTTACTACCATTTAACCTCGTTGCATATCTTAAGTTTCAAGTGACAATTTTTAGCTGGGGAGTGAGAAGGAGGAGTTGCTCTCATCAAATTCTGGTTGTATGAAATAAGCTAATTTGTACACTCACCATATGTCTTAAACACTAATTAAAAAATGTCACTTTTTCTTCAAACATTAAAATGTAATCAGCCTAGTAAATAAAATATTCTCGCATTTTCTTGCCTTGGTGATAATTTAAAGAGTGTTTATCTCAAGGTAACCTCTCTATCTTGATTACCAAGGAAGATTTTTGATTTGAGAAGGGAAAAGGAAATTCTAGGGACTTGGTGGAATGAAAACAGAAAAACACCACTGTAACATAGCTGCACAAAGGAAAATAAGATGAAGCCGGTGTTTTAAGGACCTATAGTCTTGTTACCCTAAAGCAAATCCAGCCAATCAATACCACCCATTGACGGTCTACCATCTGCCATGCTACCCAGCGACGTGGCTAAACAGACCTGTTCCATATGACTGTAGCCGGCTCATTTTCAGTCGATTAGGGCAGTTCCAAAGCATTCACGTGCAACAGCACAAAACTCCAAGTCACACTGAGCCCTTTTCTCTTCACACCAGTCCCTGGGAGCACAGCTGCAGACCTTTCCTTCCTGTTCCGTTGTTTGGATTACCTCTTCTTGGCCCTCAATTGAATTAACAAAATGGGATGGGAAGGTAGAGGGAACGGGCACAGATGTACACACACACACACACACACACACACACACACACACACACACACAGAGAGAGAGAGAAAGAGAGAGAGAGGAGGAGAGAGAGAGAGAGAGAGAGAGAGAGAGAGAGAGAGAGAGAGAGAGAGAGAGAGAGAGATAATTGCTGGTTCTTCTTCACTGTCATGCAGAAACCGGAATTCCATGCGCTGTGCCCTAATATGATTATGGTACACCATTAAAATAGCGTCCTTAGTGACAGTGACCTGATATTTTCCCATGGTTCTGTGTCGTTTTTTCCTTTCTCTTAAAAAAAAAAAAAAAAAAGAATCTAAACTGTTAGTGTCTTTCTTTAGGGAAAATAGAATCAGTCTGCCCAGACAATAGTAGACTATACCTAAAGGCTTTGATAAAATGTAAAGCTTAAATTTTCCCTTGTTGAATTGTGGAGTGTTTTTTTATTTTGTCTTTTCTTGTAGTCTTATCAGTGTTATAGGAAAATGTTCACATAGAACAGAGGTAAGAAGGATGTACCAGAATGACATGAAGGAGTCTACCGAAAGATTCAGAAATTTACTATCAAATGGTCTCTCAGTGACAGATGACCTGAATGTGAGCTGCCTTTCTTCTTCCTAAGTAGTGTGCTGACTACAGATTGTTGAAAAGAGCTAGAAGAATTCTACCATGTGAGGAGATGTAATAAAAATGGATATCTAATCTCCTTGGATCACGGAGAGTTCATCTGTTCAGGTAAATTGACCTAACAGTAAATTCACACTTGATCTTTGCATTTTCTTCCCATATGACTAAGCCTTATGATGCTACAGCAACAACTGAAAGTGGAATCAATGTATGTTTTCTTTTTCAAATGTGCCTTTGTGTACCAGGATGTCTTTTGGGGAAAGAAAATTTGAAGAACGGACAATGGGGCTTATTTATGAAGTTCTGAAAAGGTCTATACACATTTATCCAATCAACCTAATCTAGGTGGAGTAATGTATGGACTTTACTGATGTGTCCCTTATCATGCTTTATGTAAATTCTGTGAGGTTAACATGAACATACAGATAGATTTCTGAAGATTCTTGTATTAATAAAGAAATTAATAATTTGAGGCCTTTAAATATTATTAGTTCAAGAAAGCCTGACAAAAATAAAAACAAAGAACAAAACTCCTAGATGAATAAATTAAAAAAATCTAACTACATTGATCAGATGAAATATAGAGTAGCTGTTCACACTTTTAAAGGCTATAATGTGAAATCAGTTTAATACAGTTTTAACAATTCAGTATGGGTTATGTAAAATTTTGGAATAATTTATAATTCTGTAACTACTAGTACAAGAATGTATGTACTGTAAAAGTTGAGGAAAGTCTGTCTGTAGAAAAAGGAGCAGGGAGGAAGGGGAGAAAAAGGTGAGGAGAATGAGTGGAGAAAGGGAGAGGAAGAGAAAGAAGAAATAAAGATATAATAAGATTTAAGAAATGTGAATGAATATGCTATCTTTTACCAGGAGCCTCCTGTATATCACACACTGCACTGGACTCCCGACAAGCCCAGTGCCACTCAACACCACAGTAGTCACAATTATTATATCCAAACATGCTTCTAGGAAGGTTGCTGTTTAAAAAGCTTTCTATTTTATCTGAGTTAAAGTTTCTCTTCCATTACTTACACTTAGTAAAATACTTGTTCAAGAAATAAGTGGATTTTTTTTTTTTTTGCCAGTCTTGGGGCTTGAACTCAAGGCCTGAGCACTAGTCCCTGGCTTCTTTTTTCTCAAGGCTAGCACTCTGTCACTTGAGCCACAGCACTACTTCGACTTTTTCTATATATGTGGTGCTGAGGAATCGAACCCAGGGCTTCATGTATACGAGGCGAGCACTCTACCACTAGGCCACAGTCCCAGCCCCTTGTTCAAGAAATAAGAAAGATAACACTGACTAGAAGAGAAAGGAAAGGGATGGGGGAAGATATAGCTCAATTTTTCACAACTGGCAAGACCAAGAGATTTCTTTGCAATGCACTTTTAGCTAGGTAGGTCCTCTATTGACTATATGATTATGAGAAGGCTGTAAATTTGGAGTGTAGGAGATACAAAGAATTAAAGCTGGAGAGCAAAAACTCCTAAAACATAAAATGAGTAACTGAGTATCTTTATTTCTTCTTTCTCTTAGAAATCTCATAAAATCTTATATAGAAGAGCTTTTCAGAATTAAGTCTATGCTCTCATTTCAATACTCAATTATGGAGAATGAGTGAAGATCAATAGTCTCGCTCATTGTCATCTCAAACACTATTTCAAGGCCAGTTTCATTCGATTCATCAAGGGCTTACTAAAGAACTCCTATGGGAAAGTGATATATTAGACTCCATTAGTTTTAGTTTCTACATCTATAAAATGTGCACAATATTTCTTGCAATCTGGCACCAGTGGCTCATGCTTGTAATCCTAACTACTCAGGAGGCTGACATAAGAGGATCATGGGTTCAAAGCCAGCCCAAGCAGGAAAATCCTTGAGACTGTCTATAATAAATTACCAAGAAAGCCAGAAGTGAAGCTGTAGCTCTGGTGGTAGAGAACTAGCCTTGAATAAAAGAAGTTCAAGGACAGTGCCCAGGTCCTGAGTTCAAGCCCCAGGACCAGGAAAAAAGACACATTCATTGCAAAATTAAAACAAATACAGGTTTAGTGGAGACAGTGTTCTACATGGTAGCTATTACTATGAATACAGAAAATGGAGGGCTCATATAAATTACTAATCGCTCCAATGTAATTCAGATTTATTGAGAAGATATGATTTTTCAAAACAATTATAAAATAAGATGACAATAATAACTAACAATAGCTGAGTGGCTGGTTCTGAAATGTAATATGGACAAAGTTCAGCGCTAAATTCTTGATAAGAAAAACAAAAAAGAAATAGAGGTCCTAGTCCCTACTCTCAAGGAACTTAAAATCTGGTTGGGAAGTTTTCCTTTCTATGAGCGTGTCCTAATAGCAAAGGAATAATGTGAACGTATAGTATCAAATTGTGTATTGTAGATGATGGTGAGACTGCCAACTGGGTAATGGGGGAAGGCATTGTGGAAGGACCTGCATTTGAATCTAGCTTTCATGAATGACAGAATTTGGTCAAGAAATTTAGGGTAGTTGATATAAGAACAAAGATAAGGGAGAAGGACTGGAAAAAGGTATTAACAGCCAGCTACTAAAATCTCCTCCAATGATTTCTCCTCCTCTACTTAAATCTCCTCCAATGATTTCTCGGAATCTATTCTAACCTCTTCTGTGTTTTTAGTTATGAATAGAGAAATGTTATGATGACTGTGAGGGTATACCTTTATTTACTTGGTACTATTTAAAAGGAGCAAGAATTAGTATTGACGGAGCCAGAATTAGTATTGACTGAGCATCTACTGTTTGTCAAACATTACATAAAATACACTGCCTGTAAGTCACACATAATCTCACAATTCTGAGGTTCCCAATAAGGAAACTGAAGATAGAAGATTTAAGTGGTTTGCTTTAGATCACATAGGCAGTAAGAAGCATTTAGTTATTATCCTTAGGCATGCCCAGCTTCAGGCCACACACTTTTATTATAGTATACTACCTTATAAAAGAATGCAAATCTAAGTAAGTTCTTCTTACTCTCTATATTATTTTGCACTTGAAAATTAGTATTTAAAGTAATGTCTTTGGCATCTATTGAAATTTAAGACAACAAGGACAATAATTATAACCCTCTAATCTTGGCATGCAATTTCAGTGTTTTGCCACCAGGTGATGATAGGACTCTGGTCCAATGAAAATGACAAGGATCACACTTGTATTTTATAGACCTCACTATCATTTTGTGTGTATACTGTTTTTTTCTCAATCACTGGAAGAAGATCCCAAAGTGCCTGCTCTTTACATGGCATTGTCATCTAATACTCTGAGACATTAATCTTTTCTAAACTTTATTTATAACATTCCAACTGTGAGCAGAATTCTAAACTTTGATAATCTTCAAATAATTCCACTACATATTGCATTTAATGAATTATATAGTCCATTGTTCCTTTCACATTGTATTATGAGTATGCATGGTTAGAGATTGTTTGTTATTTTCCCATAACCCCAGCACACAAAAAATCAGTACTTGAAATATAGTGGGCACTGGATAAAAGAACACAAATTACTGATTCCAAATATTTTAGATAAACTTTTGAACTAAATGCTCATGGCACAATTATTTGGTATTTTATTCACTAATATATAGCTCTCTTTACTGAGTCACACTTAATGATGGGTTATTATCAAAACTTTTTCTGACATTGGTCACCAGCAAAATCATCAATCAGATCAGCATTCCACTCGATTGTCTCTCAGTGGTTAGGCGCTTCCCTTGTGCTTTAGCCCTGTTCTGCTCAGCAGTCTCATTTTACCTTTCCAATTTCTTAGACCCAAAATGTTGCTTCTTTTCTCTATGAGAAGCAATCATGAGAAATAAGAGGAGTGTCCTTGGTAGCTGTCAGAGTAGCAACTGTCCACTTGACCCTTTCTAGTTTTTCCCTTCTTAGACTCTGAATCTAGGGTAATAATTCAACTATTTTTAAGCAGAAGAGTAAAGTTACATATTAGTGCTGAGTAGCTCATTTGCCTTAGCAACCCCCTAGCAACAGCAGCTTCAAGTTCAAAATACCTCCTGGAAAAAGATCATCTCTTTAATGAAGATAAGTATTTTTTAATGTAAGATTTTTGAACAGAAGTTTAACATTATAACCCCCATAGGCTGGTGTGCTACAAATGCCAACTCTATGTTAACCTTCTTTTACCATACCATATGGTAACCAAAATGATACTGGCCTCCTACACAATTTCAGTCCCTGGAAAAGCTCGGGTTCTAGGTTGCAGTTATTAACAAACATGTGAATTTTTAGAGTCAAGTCAGCATTAATCCTGGGTGACTATACTAATTGTGCAGAAGTATAATTCTTTAAAAAATGTTATTGATATCGACATCACTTTCAACCCAATTATTCACTATCAGTCCCTTATTGAGGGGAATTAATAGCTAAAAATTTTAGTGTTTAAAAGGTATACAGGATTTTGTAAAACATGTTCTATGTGACTTAAAGCTATGTAGACATTTTTAAATAAAGTCATAAAAAAGAATTTCAACTTTATCTCCCAAAGAGTACTTAATATTACCCCCCACCCTCTACCACTCTCTCTAGTTGTCAGTAACAGGGCTTGATCTCAGGGCCTAATGCTCTTGTTTAGCTTTCTTACTCAAGGCTCATGCTCTAGTTCTAGATTTTTCCTGGTTAATTGGACATAGACATCTTGAGGATTTGCCTGTCTGGGCTAACTCCAGTTTGCATCAGTCCTCAGATCTTAGGCTCCTGAGTAGCTGGGATTATAGGTGTGAGACACTGGTGTCTGATGTACTGATTTTATTATTTGATATCTACCTTGCTTACTTATAAGATGGTTTATAGAATAATCACAGAGCCATCACACTCTGATGGTCTATACCTTGTCAGTGGAATGTTAATGCTTAGAAAATGTATTTCTATTATCCAGGAACACCACAAAACCTACATCTGGCAATTTTAAGGTCTGGGTAGCCAAAAGTAGATTTTTTTCCCCCTTCCGTTTAAAGATGTAGCATGTGTAGACAGCCAAAGGGAGCTATATTCTTAACAATTTTTTTAAAGAAATGTATTCTTTACTTTTTTTTATATTTATAGAATTTTTTTTCCAGAGCTGAGGACCGAACTTGGGGCCTTGTGCTCGCCAGGCAGGCACTCTTCCACTGAGCTAAATCCCCAGCTCTTAAAAAATTTTTACACATTTCCAAGTATAAGAGAACATACCTAGAACAGTGGCCTTTATATACATGAAGAACTCCCTGAAAATAAAATCCATTTTAATTCACTGGGGGACACACAAGGAGACCCCAACAATACTGTTGCAGGTAAATCATTTCTTTTTGGATAAGAAATCACCCCTTTCATCATTCTAAGATTTTTACTTCCTATATAAATTTATTTATTCAGTATGACATTCAAGGCTCTCCACAATCTAATCTCATTTATGTTACCTGAATGTTCTGGGACATTCTTTTCCATATATACAGTTCTTGACATGGCAATCTATTCCTCTATAACATTTGGCCCATCTACCCCATGCCTTTATTCCTTCTGATTCGCCCATCTGGAATAACTTCTCTTGCTAGAAAATCATATTCAAGGCTTCAACCTCACTAAGCACAATTAGCTTCTTCAAGCATGTGTAGCAGCTTGTTCATGCCAGCATATTCCACAGTTGTTTACAGGTCCCCACCTGTCTTCAAGGTACTTGAGGACAAGGATTATTCTTATTTGTCATTGTTTCTCTTTAGCTGAGCACAGTGGCTGCCATAGTTGGTGCTTGGTAAATATTTGTTAAAAGTAAGATGAATATATTCACACAGCAGGCTAAGATGAGGGCTCTCTTACAAATCTATGAAAAATAGATGAATCCAATCATGACTCAAAAAATTAACTTTGGAAGCCATCTTTCTACAAAATCACTTTTCTCAGAAAATTCAACCAAAGAATGATTCCCCTCCCCCAAAAAAAACCTTCAAGTGGCTAAAACAAGAAAGTAAAGTTTCTAGCTGTACTTCAAGAGAACTCTCATTGAGCTCAAGGCATGGGTTTTCAACCGGAAGATAATTTTATTGATAGAGATTGGAATGCTCTGCTTGCAACCTTATTTAGTGAAGACAACATAGAAGATTTACACATGAAATTTGTGATTCCATCTGGAGAGATCTTTAATCAGAGAACTCTAATACACCTGAATAGTGTGAAAGGTATAGTAAAGCAGGATACAGGGAAGGGGGAAGGAAGGAGAGGGAAAAATAGAGCGAGACAGAGAAAAAGGAAGAAGAAAGAAAGGACAGAAGAAAAGAAGGAAGGAAGGAAGATAAAGGGAAAAAGATAAATAAAACAGTGTTACTCTCCTGGTTGGAAGGAACATGGGCCTCCCTAAACATCTACCCAATATCCACTTAGTTCCTGGGGTACCTGGAATAACCTAACAGCTGATAAAGAAACCAATCTGGTCTAGTCCCAGTGAATTGGGAATCAGAAGGTTTGGTTCTAGTACTATCACAACTACAAACTGTGTGGCTGTGAGCAAGTCCTAGGTACTATCAATGAACCCAAGCCTCGATGTCCATTGCTTTCAATTCAAATCACCTTTTAATTGCTATCCAAAACCCCAAATAGAAAGCCTCAGCTTTTGAGACTTGCCTAACATACAGGGTTACATACAGTGCTTGCCCCTCTCATATATGTGTCACACACACACACACACACACCACACTTTAGAGTGTCACAGTTAATCTATTACCCACTTTTTACTTACAGAGACAGAGAATATAATTAACAGTGGAGACACTCCAGGGTGATAATATAGGTTTCATGAGTACCCACAGAGGGTTTGGAAAATAAGCCTGGCAGCTTGATCTTGTCCCGAATTATTATCATTAGCATATCCTCACCTCTAGTTTTGATGAACCCCATGCACCAGCCACAGTGATGTTTCTAAAATTCCAGTCTTGCCACATTGCTTCCTTGATTAACACTAATCAACACACACCCGTCTTGGTCTGACATTTTCAATGCATGGCCCGTAAAAGGATAATCAGCAGACCTATAACCAATCACACAAATTTACAAGTCATTGTTTCTTGACAGAATTGAGACTATGTTCACAATCTTCCTTTGTGTCTCTGTCTCTCTTAGAAAGCTTGAGCTGTTTGAGGATAGCACTCATATGTAATTCACCATAAACGCTGATTGAATAAATTAAAAAACTCAACCTTTTCTATACAAAGGTTCCAAACAGTGGTTTTTCTATAGGCAATTCTGTCTTGCAAGTATTATGCTTTCACACAATACTGTTATCTATTGAGCACTTGCTGTACTACTCTTAGGATTTTATATTCATTGATTCACACAATACCAAAGAATCCTGTAAGGTAAATACTAATATTGCTATTGATGCATTGACAAAGAAAAACAGAGGAGGATTGAAGATAAGAAAATTATTACATGACTCATTATAATAATTTTACATTTAGTATTTACATGCGGTTCCTACAACCAATTGTGAGAAAGATAAAATATTCGTGATCATCACTTTGAGATAAAGTCCAAGAGCAGGAAGATTTCAAGATCAGGGCTAGCCTAGGCTATATTAAAAAGCTCTAGACTAGCCTGGGCTATAGAATAAGGCTCTGTCTCAAAAAACACATTAAACAAAAACTAAAGAAAGAAGGAAAGAAAGAAAAGAAAAAGAAGAGAAACAAGAGGGAGAGAAGGAGGAAGAGAGGAAGGAAGAAAGAAGGAAGGAAGGGAGGAAAGAAAGAAAGAAAGAAAGAAAGAAAGAAAGAAGGAAAAAAGGAACAATCACATTAAATAAATACCTTCTGATGAAGTGTTGAATTAGTGCTCCTAATATCTAGGGGAAATACGTTTTCTTAGTCTAGCCCAGGAACCTTGTTAATTGCAAGGAGAGAACAAGCATGAAACAGAACTGTCTAAAGCAAATCAAGTTACATGGTTGCATTACCTCTGACCAAATTAATCTGATAACCACTTCTAAGTTTCAACAGAAAGATGAAGGTAGAGGAGGCAAGTGCAAAGGGCCACCCCACTGAGATGGTTCAAAAGCAAGTCACTGAAAGTCCTTGTTGAAAATGTGCTGGTGTGGTGATTAACCTTGCCAAGAAACTCAGCAGAGTAATATGTGGGCAGAATTTAGGTTTCTAAAAATAAAACAAAAAGCATTGTCCAGAAATCCTATTGATATCCATACTTTACAAGAATACCCTCTGGAATTACATTTACGGAAACAACATTTAGGCAAGTAAAAATGTACACCTCTATTTGTGTCTTTTCATGAGCAATTCTCTCACCTGGCATACAAAGGCCTCTGTTTTGGGTGAATATTCATGCTTCATAGTCAATTTCTGTATGAGCAACTAATCTGTACCAGAAACTGGGGATTCCAAAGTAAAACAAGGTATAGAGAATCTTTTGGTCTGGGTGTTTAGATTGGAGTGGGAAGAGACAAATAAAACCTCTCATATTTTCCCCAAACAATGGATTCTACTTGAGCTCTCATAGACCTTGTTTCTTAGATTACAACTTTCTCACAGAATTTTCACTTAAGACTGTAAGCTCTTTGAGGCCAACATAGTTTTGTCCTCCCTGCCTGACATGGTGCTGGTTGGCTTAATTAAACAGAAGTCCACTTTCATTCCCTTTTAGGAAGTCACTCCCTCTTAACATGCCCTCAAGTTCATACTTTAATTTATATGGAATTGCCAAGCTCTCCACTGGCATTCACAACATCCTGTCCTCAGCCTAGGAGTGGAGAATGCAACAAGGATATCACATGTGTCAGGCTAATTGCACATTTACAATCAGACTAGGCTTACTGGTCAATACAGGCTTATTGATGAGACCCAAGACAGAAGATGAGGACACATAACCAAAGGCTAGATGGTGTTGAGTCAAACCCAAGCAGCTCCTTACGTTCAGAGAACTGAGGTACCACTGTTGGCCCGGGAGAAAAGGTACACACAATAGCTGCAGAAAATTCTCCTTCATTTTTAACTCAATGGTGCTTCCAAAATGCCCTGTGAACTATTTTGCAAACCTTTACGCCAACAAATTCGAGAACTTGGAAGAAATGGCTGATTTCCTAGAAAAAATTCCCAAACTCAACCATGAAGATTTAAACCTTCTAAACAGACCCATATCCAGTATTGAAATAGAAACGGCAATAAATGATCTCCCATCTAAGAAAATCCCAGGTCCAGACGGATTCACTGCAGAATTCTACAAGGTCTTCAAAACAGAACTCACACCAATATTTCTCAAACTCTTCAATGAAATTGAAAGAGAACGTTCGCTACCAGACACATTCTATGAAGCCAGCATAACCCTCATCCCAAAACCAGGCAGGGACTCATCACAGAAAGAAGATTATAGACCAATTTCCCTGATGAACATAGACGCAAAAATTCTCAACAAAATTCTGGCCAATCGACTTCAACAGGTCATCAAAAAAATCATATACCACGATCAAACTGGATTCATCCCAGGGATGCAAAGTTGGTTTAATATACACAAGTCAATTAATGTAATCCACCACATCAACTGGAGCAAGGTAAAGAAACACATGGTTTTATCTCTGGATGTGGAAAAAGCATTTGACAAAATCCAGCACCCATTTATGCTAAAAGCCTTGGAAAAACTGGGATTCCAGGGAACATTCCTGAATACAATCAAGGCAGTTTATGACAAACCAACAGCAAATATAACTCTAAATGGTGAAAAATTAAAGCCATTCCCTTTAAAATCAGGAACAAGGCAGGGATGTCCACTCTGTCCCCTGCTCTTCAACATAGTACTAGAATTCCTAGCCAGAACAATTAGGCAAGAAGAAAATATAAAGGGGATCCAAATAGGAAAAGATGAAGTTAAACGTTCTTTCTTCGCAGATGACATGATCCTATACCTAAAGAACCCCATAGACTCTACCCCCAAGCTACTAGAGCTGATCCAAAACTTTGGCAAAGTTGCAGGATATAAAATAAACCCTCAAAAATCAATGGCCTTTCTCTATGCTAACAACCCGAAGACCGAGGCTAAAATCAGGAAAGCAACTCCTTTTCCAATAGCCCCCCAAAACATAAAATACCTAGGAATAACCTTAACCAAAGAAGTGAAAGACCTCTTTGAGGAGAACTTTAAAAGCTTGAAAAACGAAATTAAGTCAGAACTAAGGAAATGGAAAAACCTCCCATGCTCCTGGATTGGGAGGATTAATATAATCATAATGGCAATATTGCCAAAGGCTATCTACAAATTCAATGCAATACCCATTAATATCCCAACACCATTTTTAAGGAAATAGAGGAAGCAATCTAGAAATCCATATGGAACAATAAAAGACCTAGAATAGCAAAAACAATCCTAAGCAGAAAGATCAGTGCTGGAGGAATCACAATACCCAACTTCAAGCTGTATTATAAAGCTATAGTAATAAAAACAGCTTGGTATTGGCACCGGAACAGACCTGAAGACCAATGGAACAGAATTGAAGACCCAGAAATGAACCCACAGAACTACGCCTACTTAATCTTTGATAAAGGGGCTAAAACAATAGTTTGGAAGAAAGATAGCCTCTTTAATAAATGGTGCTGGCAAAGCTGGTTCAACACATGCAACAAACTAAAACTAGATCCTTATATATTACCCTGCACCAAAATCAATTCCAAATGGATTAAAGACCTTGAAATCAAAACAGACACCCTGAAAACACTAAAGGAAGAAGTAGGAGAAACACTTGGGCTCCTTGGCACAGGACGGAACTTCCTTAACAAAGACCCAGAAAGGCTACAAATCAAAGAAAGGTTGGACAAATGGGACTGCATCAAACTGCAGAGTTTCTGCACAGCAAAGTACATAGCTCGCAAGATAAACAGAAAGCACACAGACTGGGAGAAGATCTTTACCGGCCATTCAACGGACAAAGGCCTCATATCTAAAATATATGCAGAACTAAAAAAATTACCTTCCTCCAAAACAAAACCGCAAAGAACCAATAGCCCCCTTATCAAGTGGGCTAAAGACTTACAAAGAGACATCTCTGATGAGGAAATGAGAATGGCCAAGAGACATATGAAAAAGTGCTTTACATCATTGGCCATAAAAGAAATGCAAATCAAAACAACATTGAGATTTCATCTCACCCCATTAAGAATGTCCTATATCAAGAAAACTAACAATAACAACTGTTGGAGGGGATGTGGCCAAAAGGGAACCCTTCTTCTTTGTTGGTGGGAATGTAAACTGGTTCAACCACTCTGGCAAGCAGTATGGAGATTCCTCAGAAGGTTAAATATAGAACTCCCCTATGACCCAGCAGCCCCACTTTTGGGTATCTATCCAAAAGAACACAAACAAAATCACAGTAAAGCTACTAGCACAACTATGTTAATCGCAGCACAATTTGTCATAGCTAGAATCTGGAACCAACCCAGATGCCCCTAAGTAGACGAATGGATCAGGAAAATGTGGTACATATACACAATGGAATTTTATGCCTCTATCAGAAAGAATGACATTGCCCCATTTGTAAGGAAATGGAAAGACTTGGAAAAAAATTATACTAAGTGAAGTGAGCCAGACCCAAAGAAACATGGACTCTATGGTTTCCCTTATTGGGTATAATTAGTACAGGTATAGGCAAGTCACAGCAGAGGATCACAAGAGCCCAATAGCTATACCCTTATGATCACATAAGATGATGCTAAGTGAAATGAACTCTATGTTATGGAAATGATTGTTATATCACAGTTGTAACTACTTTCAACGTCCCATGTGTATCTGTAGCTACTATTATTGACGATGTTCTTGTATCACCTTCCCGTGGTTGTACCTACACTATCTCTGTAATCTTATCTGAGTATATTGGAAACCATGTATACTGGTATTAGAACTAGGAAATTGAAAGGAAATACCAAAATTGAGAGACACGGGGTAAAAAAAGAAAAACAACTACAAAAGCAATACTTGCAAAACTGTTTGGTCTAAGTGAACTGAACACCTCATGGGGGGAAAGGGAAAGGGGGAGGAGGGTGGGGGGGTACGAGGGATGAGGTAACAAACAGTACAAGTAATGTATCCAATGCCTAATGTATGAAACTGTAACCTCTCTGTATATCAGTTTGATAATAAAAATTTGAAAAAAAAATGCCCTCTGATGATCACTGGTTTCTAAAACTGTGTTGGAATATCCTTCCATAGGCCAGGCAGGTTTGCTTAAGCTGGTACCTTGGCTGAGAAACCTCTGTATCCTTTTGTGTCTGTTGTCCACATGTCCATAAGAGTCAGAATAAATATCATCTTTGTAACACCATTCCTGACCTTTTAAGGAAGAAATGACTGTCCATACATCTGGCCCCAATCTTGCCCTCCCCATTGTACCTTGTCTATATCCATTGTTTATTTATTTCTATTTCCCTTACTAAGACTGTATTCTTGCTAATAGTAAAGGCTTTGACTCTCTCTTCTATGTAGCACAATTCATGGTGCAGAGTTTGTGGATGGATATACACATCAATGGAGTCAGTTACTGTGTTTGAAATGGCCCCCCCAAACTATTGCCTGATATAATCTTGTGTAGTTTTGCATAGTATAGTGAAGGTATAGGGGGTTGGGTACTAATTTTGTGCTTATACCTCACTGACCTTAAAACAAGTGAGTTAATTTCTCTGAACCTCTAGTAGTCTTATCTATTAAATGGGGATAAGCTTAAAATCCCTACTTTAACCAACAATGGCTGGGACTTTAAAATGAGTTGGTAGAAGTGAAAGTACTTAGAATAATGTTGCTTCGACGTAAGATAATTTCAAGGAGAAAGCATCCAACACTGTAATGCTCCCTGGAGATATTTTTAATGGAGGCCAGTGCTTTTTATTTCTTTTCTTCCAAATTGGTACAGGGCTGTGCCTTTTCTAGGTCTGTTACAGAACAATAGGTGATGTACTACTGTGTTGGGAGTTTCTGGGATAAGTTCCTTTTTCATTAGTAGATAGGAGAAAGCAAGAGAATTTGCCCCCTCTCTGGGTCTGGGGTTTCAACTCTAAGGCCTAAACATTTTTTGATGGCCTTGAACTAATTTCGGCCACTATCAACAGTATGGGAGTGGAAAAATCCCCACCACATCTGCCTTGTCAGGGGATAGAAGAGAGAACTTTCTAAATAGCCTCATTATTGGTCCCAGCTGAATTCTGCTCCTGTTCCATGATGCCAGCAAAAGCATTTTAGTAAGATGCTGCCAGCATCAAAAGCAGATCCACTTATGGTTTCCTGTAAGCGTATCTGCAATGGCAGAAGGTGGCGGGCAGCCAGGTGTGAGTGTGCGTGCTAAAACTCTCCAATACGTCAAGCTGGAGGAACAATTTATAAAATGAAATTCAACATTCTATTTTGACTCCAAGAACTCAGTTTAAGGAACCGGAAATTCAGCTGGGTAATTCGGCTCCATTTCTCTGTTGCTTTATTGAATCACTGAATCTCAGCAGCAGAGAGGGTCATTACATTCTTCTAGCTTGAATTTCTGCAGTCTGCCCCAGTAGCACTTTCAAAAACCAAGGGGTTACTGGACTCTGTTAACATACCTTCAGTGACAGGGAACTTACTCACTATCTTTCCAATAATGTTTCTAATTTGGGGTTAGCTCTGACCATGGGGTAAATAGGTATTGCCAAAGCACCAGAAGCTTCTTTTTCTCATAGCTATGGTAAAGTAGGGCTGAGTGACTGAGTTCTCACCAGTGCAATGCACATCCTCTCCCAACCTGGATCCTGAACAACTTCTGTAGGATGCTCCACTTTTTCTCTTTCCTTTGCTAACTGAGTAGATGAAAATGTAAAGGGAGAATTCCAAGGTCTTAAATGAGAACAGAGAAAGGTTGGACTCCAGAATGACTGTGTGGAGCAGAGCTGCCTGTGGACTGATATCCAACTGGGATGTGAACAAGAGCCATGTTAAACCATTGTGGGTTGCAAGAGTCATCTGTCCATTCTGATTAATATAAACTATCTATTTTTTCCAATAGCGAGTGATACTAGACTAAGTGCCTTAGAAATTACCACCATAGCACTATCTCCCTTAGAAACACACATTTGTCTGGAACACTTCAGAATTGCTCTCTTTATGTACCACTGGTTCATGAAAAGTAAAACGTAACGTGGAAGCCAGATGCTGATGACTTAATGCTTATTATCCTAGCTACTCAGGAGGCTGAGATCTGAAGATCGCAGTTCAAAGCAAGTTCAAAGCAAGAAAGTCCATCAAACTCTTATTTCCAATTAATCACTAGAAATCCAGAAGTGGAGTTATGACTGAAAGTGTTAGAGTACTAGCCTGAACAAATAAAACTCAGGGACAGTGCCTGAGTTCCGACAGACCCTGAGTTTAAGAGAAGAAGCTAGGGGTATGAGAAGAGGTGGTAAGGTCACAGGTTTTGCAAGAATTAGTCTTCTTACATGAGAGAAATTTAAAATTTCCATGTGACATCCCAATCAGATAGAATCACCAGCATTATAAACAGGAGGAAACAGGATGCTCAGGGTGATGTACATAAACTCCAAGCCTGTTTACCCTCTGCCATTCCTCAGTAATTACCAGAATGCTTTCTTTCCTTCTTTTTTTTCTTTCCTTCTTTCTTTCTCTCTCTACTTTTTCTTTCTTTCTTCCTTCTTTCCTTCCTTTATTTTTTCTCCCTTCTTCCTTTTTCTTTCTCTCTCCCTTCCTTTCTTTTTGTTTCTGTCTCCCTCCTTTCCTTCCTCCCTCCCTCTCTTTCTTTTTCCTTCTTCTTTCTTTCTTTTTTTTTTTTTGCTTTCATTTGGCCATTTTTTTATTTTTTCAAATTTTTATTATCAAACTGATGTACAGAGGTTACAGTTTCTCTTTCTTTCTTTCTTCCTCCCTCTCTCCCCTCCCTCCCTCCCTCCCTCCCTCCCTCCCTCCCTCCCTCCCTCCCTCCCTCCCTCCCTCCCTCCCTCCCTCCTTTCCTTCCTGTGCTGTTCTTGTGACTTAAATTCAGGACCCTGAGCTTTTGTGCTCAAGGTCCATGCCTACCACTGGAGCCACTGCTCCACTCTGGCTTTGTTTTTTCCATTGGAGATAAGTCTCATGGACTTTCTTATTAGGACTGGCTTCAAACTGCAATCTTTGGATCTCAGCCTCCTGAATCACTAGGATTACAGGTGTGAACCACCAGTGCCCTACTCAGCAGAACCTTCTAATTGCCTCCTGTGGACAGATCTCATGACCTCCACCTGCCTCTCTTGATGCCCAAATGCCATCTTAACAATGTCTGTGCTTTACATGCTAGTGTGCCAAACACCAGGCTTTTATAGGACTCTTAAAACAAATATTTAGTACCCTTGGACACTGGAATTCTCTGTTTAGCTGCTATGAAGGTGGCCTTAGCAAACAGCTGTGTTCTTTTTGTAGCTGACCTTATCCTTCCCACCCCTGATGCTGTAAACTGAGAGAATGCACCTAACTCTAGCTCATTATAGCAACAGAATGGATGAAAAAGTAGCTTTTTTTTTCTTTATTGTCAAAGTGTGATACAGAGGGGTTACAGATTCATATGAAAGGCAGTGAGTACATTTCTCATTCTACTTGTTACCTCCTCCTCCCTCATTTCCCCCCTCCCCATCCCCCTTCTCCTCTCCCCCCAAGAGAGAAAGTAGCTTTAAAAAAGCCAACCCTTGAAGCTGGGTGCTGGTGGCTAATGCTTATAATCCTAACTACTTAGGAGGCTGATATCTGAGGATTGTAGTTAGAAGCCATCTTGGCAGGAGAGTCTTTATACTCTTATCTCTAATTATACTCCAAAAAAAGCCCAAAATGAATCTTTGGCTCAATTGGTAGAACACCATCTTTGAGCACAAATGTTCAGAGACAGAACTCAGGCTCGGAGTTCAAGCCTCAGGAATGGCACCACAGAAGTCAACACTTGAGAGAATGCTGAAATTAAACCAAAATTTAAAATACACAATAAAATTTATTTCTTAAAAAAATCATATTAGAAGCTATGAAGATCATCTTGAAATCTGTCTCATCAATTTGATTTACTTGTTTGTTTATGTTTAAGAATCTGTGTTAGGGGGCTGGGGATATGGCCTAGTGGCAAGAGAGCTTGCCTCGATTACATGAGGCCCTGGGTTTGATTCCCCAGCACCACATATACAGAAAACGGCCAGAAGTGGAGCTGTGGCTCAAGTGGCAGAGTGCTAGCCTTGAGCAAAAGGAAGCGAGGGACAGAGCTCAGGCCCTGAGTCCAAGGCCCAAGACTGGCCAAAAAAAAAAAAAAGAATCTGTGTTAGATGCCCTCTTCTATATTTCCATAGCTTCCTCATCTTCCTACCCAAATAGCACTTTTCACATGGTCATGAATTGTTAATGGAGCTTTTCTCTTCTGCTACACTGAGGATTCTGCAAGACCAGGGACTATGTCTATCTCTTTGTTAACATCCATGTTCAGATAATATTTGAGGAGCTCATTCATTTTTCAGGTGGTTCACAGACACAGTGTTATTCAATTCCTTTGCTCTAGAGACCTCAAGACTTGCTTTGAGTCAGCATTATCAGCTGTGAAATGGGGCTATGGCTGCACTTAGCCTACTTAGTAGGATGACTGCCATCTCTGAGTAGAACTAACACAGTCATTTTGAATGGATTGGAAACAACACTTGCCAAAGTTTAATGGATTGTACTGTTGCTTACCATTTGGAGAGCAGGGTCTGTGGGAGGATGTGAGAGGTGCTGGCTAGCTACATTAGTAGCTGCCCTTTCTTATTTCCTGGCTCCTAGTGCTCTGATTGCTTGAAGGAGTTTGTCCTTGGAGGTGGAGGGCATTTGATGGTTAATGTTCTGTTCTAGTAAAGTGTTACCACTTTACTAAGACTCACAGGCTGGTGGCTGGAAATTTTAATTAATTAATTTATTTTTACTTCATGAACTTTCTGAGGTTTGAAGCTGCACCTTTTCAGTTCTCTTACTTGGTTCTTGGTTCAAGGTTACATTGCCACATGTTTGTTTTCAATTTTGACATTAGTACAAGGGCCCCAATTCTGCAGTAAAGAGAATGAAATGTGCAGAGTTTGTTTGAGATGCTTGGGGAAGAGTTGGTCTACAGACAGAGGCATGGGCTGGAGGACCTCCTAAAATGAGCCTATGATTCAGTTGTTTTACAAAAATATTAACGGATATAATTCAGCATGTCAAGGAAGACAGAACTGATGCATTGGTGATCTTCAGGTATTATGTAAATATGTGTATAATTACTTCCAGAGCATAATAAAGAAGTCCTGAGTCTAGTGAAGCTCTGGCCAGTGACATCATAGTACCCACACATCCTTAACTCCTGATTCAGTATAGGAAAGGCCAGGTTTCATCCACCAGCTCCATTTGTGAGTCAGGATGTTTCTAGTCAACAATAAGCTATTCTTAGAAACAAAGTGAGTGCTCTGAAGCACTCAAAACCCAAATGTATAAAAAGTACACAGAGCATCAAAGGTACCACAGAATGATTTTTCTAGAACATAGATCTTGCAATTTGCTTGTCTACTGAATCTAGGAAACATTTTTTTTAAATGGTGCTGGTACTGGGGAGTGGACTTAGGATCTTGTATTCGGCATTTTCTGCTCAAGCCTGGTATTTTATCATTCCTCTAGTTTTGGTTTTTTGCTGGTTAATTGGTGGTAAGTGTCTTAGATTTGTCTCCCAGGACTGGCTCCAAACAGTGATCCTCAGATCTCAGCTTTCTGAGTAATAGGATTATAAGTATGAGCCACCAGCACTCAGCTTTTTCCTTTTTTCCTCCAGGGTCTTTCTCACAGTCCAGGTTGGTTTAAAACTTTCAGTCCTCCTTCCTCTACCTCCCAAGTGCCAAGATTACAGGACCCCACATCAGGCTAGAAAACAAGGTTTAATAAGACAGCAAGACTTTTATCTTAGTTGACAGAAATGTGTTTTCTTATAGTTGTGGAAGCTGGAAATGTGTGCCAGCATGGTTGGATTGTTGTGAGGTTTCTGTTCCTGGCTTGCAGATGGTTGTCGTTTTGCTGTGTTCATTATTATTATTATTATTATTAGTAGTAGTAGTAGTAGTAGTAGTAGTAGTAGTAGTATTCAGCCACAAATTCTATTAAATTAGGGTCCCACTTTTGTAACCTTGTTTACCCTTAACTATTCTATCTTCCCATGTGGTTGTATCAAAAGTTAGAACTTCAACATGTGAGTTTTGAGCTCACAATTCTCTCCGCATCAATTTCTAATGTAGATAGTACAGTTCTGCTTCAGAAGGGTACATTTTAATTTTTATGGCCAAGATACTATCATTTAAAAATAAAAAAGTGGGAGTGGCACTGTGGCTCAAGTGGTAGAGTGCTAGCATTGAGCTGAAGAGCTCAGGGACAATGTCTAGGCCCAGAGTTCAAGCCCTATGACTGAAAAACAGATAACAAAAAATAAGTAAAAAATGTATTTACCCTCAATAGGTTACTTTAGCCAATATTTAAAAAATACAATCTAGAAGATGTAGTCTATTGTTTATAGCTGAAATTATAAAAATATTTCTGTGGAAATTATGAGAAAGGAGATAATGCAAAGTCTTGGAGTGGAAGGTCTAAATAGCAACCGTGTTTACTCTATCACTAACCGGCTGTGCTGCCTTGGCTAAGACTCTAAACCTCTCTGTATGCTCATTATGCCAAGCTGGCTCTAATGAGTAAACAAACTGATCTCAAGTAAACCATGTTTCAGAATTCCATTTCTGGTTGTCAGCTTTGGGGATCCAAAACAGTCCAGTGGTTTAGAAAAAAATCATCTGCTCCAAAGGGATCTTCATAAGGATGCAATAAAATCTAAATCTTTAAACTGTGGGCTTTCTTTCATTTTAAGGTCAGAGGATAACTGATTTACCCTTCAAGACTATCCTCTTTCTTTGTGCTAGATTTTCTCTTTGGAAAAATCAAGGGGGAATAATGGGTATCTCTCCCTTTAACTGAAAAACAGTAGAGGTCAAGGAATGGCTTGAGAGACAAGAATGAAAACTGGCCTTGGATCTGCAGAATCTCTGAGACAATGAACTCACACTTCTGCAGCCCTCATCTCTTCCAGAATATAATACACGACATTTCTTCTTCAAAAAGAAAACAACAAAGGAATATGGCCACAATTCAATTATCTGGGGGTACAGCAATTCCAGGATGGCAGGAGGCAGAGTTTGGAGAGCTCATAGCAAGGAGAGCTCTGAAAATATGTCTCTTATATAGGATGTGTGTTTCTGGCTTTAAAACATTAATTCCATTGCAGAGTCACTGAACAATTTCCCAAGGATTCCCAAGATCTCTTAAGCCATTAAAAAGCATCCTTATTATATTAGTATGCTAAAGGGTTCCTCTGTTTGCCATTCTAGGAGAGTGCAGAGAAAATGTGGGAGGAAAAAAAGAAAGCTGAATTATTCCAAGGAACTAAACAAAGAAATACCTTTAAAATGTATCAAGTTATATCTCATTTTGAAATCTAATTTTTAAGACCAAGAATGGAAAATATGCATATCAATTTTGGAGAAGATGCTACATAAGCAGGTATTGACAACTCAAAAAACATTTTCAATGTTCATTTTATACAATTAGAAAGCACCTTCTAAACAAGCCATGCTTATCAAACCATAAATAACTAGGATGAATATAAATAACTATTTTTTCAATCATGTTCTTTTCAGCTTAAATTGAAAAAAAAATTGGTAGAATGCACTATCAGTAAATCCAAAACTTCATGAGGTCTAGGAAGTAAAATTACAAGGAAAACTAGCTGAAAAAACACTTATCAACTATGTAAAAAGAGATTAGTACTCAGAGATGCAAACAAAGCACACAAACAGCTACCCAGAGACTGACAGTGGGTTAACAAACACGTGTAAACAGCTACTCTCACAAACTAGTTTTAAAATGTCTATATTAAAATAATGTTGGTAAGGGGAGATCTCATATCCTTTTTTTTCCACTCTGAAAGAGGCTTGCTACTATAAATACGATCATATTCAAGAGCTTTTTATTGAGTTATAGTCTCAGAAGGCAAAGGCTTTTTTTTTAAACTATGCTATGCAGAGTTACATATTATCCACCTTTGAGGTATTTTTCAGTTTGGTATGTGCATTAAAATGGTACTTCACCTGTCAAGGAAATGATACTGAAATGTCATGTGGACAGGTCTGTAATAATTATGATATTCTCATTTTGCTCTCCATGGGTCTTGTTTCACCTTTTGCTATAGATATGGGGAGAAAGGGCAGAGGCCAATCCCACTTTTAGGTTTTGGATTCTAGGTCCAGCAAAAGGAATTCTTTGTAAGGTCCAACTGAGATTACACGGGCTGAGATAGAGTCAATCTGTATGTCTCTGTTTGCCAGTGTTTTCTGTACATGTGTGATCTCCCAGGAATGAAAGGTCTAGAAAAGGATTCAGTTATTCTTTGAACTCTGGCTGAATGTCAACTTTATATTATCATTCCCTTGTCAAATGAAATCTCTATAGAACCTTCAATGTACAAACATCATTTGAGTCACTTATCAAAATAGTTGAGACTTTAGAAATAGACCATACTAGCATCCTTACACTATGTTAAAAGTTGTATACACTTTTGAAAGTTGGGAAGATTTTTTTTTCAGTAATAACAAGAGCCTTAAAAATGTTCCTATGCTTTGACCCACTTTGAACTTCTTTGAAACTATTATAATGATAGAGAGCTTTTTCTGTATAAAAATGTTCAGTGCAGTATCACATTATTAGCTTATGATAGGCTAACACCTACAAAGATGAAGGGGACACGTACATGACACAATAAAAATGTAAATAAAATAATGTTAACTTGTAACAAGTGTAATGCAGGAAACCCATATGGTGCTAAGAAAAAGAATAGAACCTTCCTGAGATACAGCGTGCAGGACAAGCCTGTACAATGAAGATGGAACTCAAATGATGAGGAAAAAAAAAAAAGAAGAAGAGATCTGAGGTGAGGAAGAGTGGTTTCGGTGGAAGAAGCAGCCTGTGCAAAGGTCCCAAGGCAAGAATGTTTGTGGCTTGTTCCAGGATCAGACAGAAGGCCAAGTGTGGCTGAAGAATGATACCCAAAGCAGAAGGAGGTATGAGATAAAGGCAGAGAGGGAGGCAGAGCCAGATCATAGGAGGAAAATGCTTATGCCATTATGCTCAGTGAAAATGAGAGGGTTGAAAATTGTATTCACAGTAAGATCTCAGCCATGAAAAAAATGCCCTCAAAAAGACTTGGAAGAAACATACTAGAATGTTAACAGTGGTTATGTAGAAGAGTCCAACAGGCTTTGGAAGTGGGAAAAAGCAGAATGCTATTTCCAGGTTTCCCCACCTACCTCTTATTTAACCTTTGTAAGCCTGACTCATAAAAACCTACAAAATTAGATTCATGTCACTTACCTGACAATAGTGTGGGCACACAGGAAACAAATCAGATTTAAAGAGTTCTTTTTATTATTGTGACCATTACTTTTGGATAAAAGGATTGTGAATGGTTTGTCTTTACACTATTTTTTGTTTTCCTAATTTTTAATACTGACCACATATTTCATAATCAGAAAGCCACAGACTTTATTTTTTAAAAAAAATCTGGCGGCTAAAGGAAAATGAATTATACAGTGTTAAATCAAATGCCTTTCTGTTGTAACAAATACATTTGTGTTTGTGGACAATGTGTTGAAAGTATTCAATGTATTCAAGCCTCAAATATTGGGGGAAAACAACATTTTATAAACAATATAGGTGCTACAACATTTTATAACAATAAAGGTTCAAGTATACAGACACAGAAACCTTCAACGACCTTGCAATATCAAATAGGTTGTTAGTGACCCTTAAAGAGTGCCCCAAACACCACAGGTTCTTTACAAAATATAAAATTAAGATACATGGATGGCCAATTTAGTCCTAAAACAACAATCAGAAACCTCTTCTTCTTCTTCTCTGTACTTTGAATACATCTTATTTTCAGATTTCCCAGATATTAGGGAAGTATTAGTGGTAATGTCCTGGAGAAATTTTTAATTTGCTAACTTCTTTCCTGAAATATTGGGGTTTTCTTTTCCTCCCCAAATTTTGTTGACGAACAACAAAACTAGCTTTCCTAGAGAGAATAACCTAGCTTGGTATTTACCTTCAGACAGTTCATTCAGTGAGAAGGAGCCAGAGATTCTTGGGTTGAGATTTGGCCACTCTGGGTGAATAAACAGGTAAATATTACCTGAGGCTTCCATTTCTTTTTCCCTCACCTGTGAACTGTAGTGTTCGAACTAGCTAGAAGATATGTACCCAAAAAGTCTGTAGAGTACCTGGCACATGGTACTCAAGAATGGTCAGCTGGCACTAAACCTGGGAGAGGTTATTTCTTATCCAATGTCTTTCCTCTTCTCAAAAAGGCCAAAATTCCAGGGCTGGTTGAATTATAGAAGCCCTGCCTAGCAATGGCAAGGTTCAAACTCCAGTACCACAACTAATTAAAACAAACAAACAAACAAACAAACAAAGAGGCCAGAGTAACCCTATTTTGAAAGCTAGCGCTTCTCTATAATTTAATGGGCATAAGACATGGCAGATAGATGGTTAACACCTAAGTACAGATGGGTGGGCCCTCGGGCTACAGTCAGGCAGACAGACAGGTAGACATGAAGAAAGGAAAGTCAGTTCCATCATAATGTTTAAAGGCTCAATTCAAACAAGCAATCCCAGAGAAGACAATACATGAGGTAAAAAACAATAATGCTTTCACAGAGCTGATGGATTGGAATTCCTGAAATTATGACTTCTATATAAAGTTGTCTTAGTTGTGGAAAAGTGTTGTAAGCAGCTCTATAAAACCCATCTTCAGTACGCAATATGTGAGAATCACACAACAGCACCAGCCTGGGGTGCTTTCTAAAATCCAGACTCATGGGCTCCAGCCCACATCCATTGAATCATAATCTGGAAAGGAGGCTCAGATATCCGTATTTCCACTTTGCTCAGCAGGTGATTTGGGGGCATTGCAAGAGTCCAAGTCTATGTACTCATTACCTGACATGTAACTGTAATCCCTCTGTACATCACCTTTACAATAAAAAATAAGGTAAAAACTAGAATGCTCAGTGCTCTTTCTTGAGACTACTCTTCAGATGGTGAAAATGTTAGTGAGAGCTGGTGTGCAGGTGACACTTCATCCATTGAGACCGCCCTCTTAATCACACATAGCCTTTCTAATTATGCTGTTCCTAACCTTCTTGAAGCACCACAGACATAAGCTGAATTTCATTTGGGAGATGTCTTAACAGACTCAAATTCTTAGAAAAATCTATAGTTTTCTACATATGGCAGCTTGATGCAACAGACCATTCTGACAGTGCTCTCTCAAGCTGAGGACAAGGTTTAGGAAGCTTTCATACATTTGTCATCTTTGGGCTCTTTTAGCACTTCCACAAGAGGGCAGTCAGGGGAAAGTTTTCCTTCTATGAGAAAACTCACCCTTAGGAACTTTTCTAATCCTAGAACCAAAAAGGATGGTTCTTGGTTCTTGGTAAAACCAAGACCACAACACAAATACCAGATAAATTAAACCACCCTTTTAAATACATATAACCAAGGGTTGATTATTCTAAGTACAAAGACTTTGCATGCAAATTTCTCCACATTGACTCACTCTGACAGGTCCGCACATTAATTTCCTCCCATTCTGTGGCACAGAGAGCTAAATGTTAGTGCAGGGAAGTCAGAGAGGTCTTCCTGGTAGAGGTGACATTGGAACTGAGATCAGGAGAATGCACTCCGGGGAAAAGAAAAGAAAACTTAGGCATGTTTCATAAAGTGTAAGGGCTTTGCTAAGACTTTTGGTTTTATGATGTAGATGTTAGGGAACTGCAGATAATATTTATGTAAGAAGTAGCACAATAAAATATATGAGTTAAAAAGTAAAATAAAATATATGATTTAGAAATATGTACACAGGCATGCATATTTGAGAGTAATCGTTTGATGATGGAATTCATAGAAAAGTAACTTGATTACCTCATCTCTGTGTGTGTGTGTGTGTGTGTGTGTGTGTGTGTGTGTACAATCAACAACATATTGCACCTTGAACTCCCAGACACAGTCCTTTTTCTATAAGAAGCTGGTTTCTAGAATTGATTCTGAGCTGCTCGATATTCTTTTTTTTTTTTTTTTTTTTTTTTTTTTTTTTTTTTTTGGCCAGTCCTAGGCCACGCGTGAACTCAGGGCCTGAGCACTGTCCCTGGCTTCTTTTTTGCTCAAGGCTAGCACTCTACCACTTGAGCCACAGCGCCCCTTCTGGCCATTTTCTGTATATGTGGTGCTGAGGAATCGAACCCAGGGCCTCATGTATACGAGACAAGCACTCTTGCCACTAGGCCATATCCCCAGCCCCATCGATATTCTTGATCTTTAGAGCATTCATCTTTTACATCAACGACTTTTAACAGTATTGTGGTGTCTGTGCCCTACAAGCCTACAAAACTGACTCCAGGGTCAGTACAAAGTTGGGAATACTGGGGCCAGAACTCATTTACATTTAATTAACCCCATAGATGAGAAATGTTAATGTTAGCAATGCTTAAAAACTGCACTTAGACTTAGCATTTCTGTAAGCCTATATGGAATATAAAGTGTGAAGATAGATAGTCAAGAAAGTGCTTCCAGCTGCTCTAACCATCCTGGATTAAGGTCAGAGTTCAGAATAGTCATTTCAGTGGAAAGGAAATCAAATCAAACCAACCCTAGAGGTTTTAAAATAGGATGGCATAAGCACTTTTAAGATGAGATTAATAACAAAAGAGTGCAAGGAAAGGGTGTCTTTGGGGAAGTGAGAGGAATGAAAACAAGAGCATGTACTGACTTTGTGATGCTCACTGCAAATGGCTCTAAGAAAATGATTCAGCTCAGCCAAAGAAGTGTTTACTGGGCCCCAATTGTATTACTATTACTAGTAATGAAAATGAAAATGAACTCTTATTTAGCACATTTCAGTATGTTTTCAAGGGTATCGCTTTCAATAACCTTGTGAAGTCATTTTTCTAGGGGAGGCTCTGATGGACATTAGATCTTTCTTCAGAATGGAAGGGATAAGTCTCCAGATAGACATCCACTGCCACCCCTCTCAGAGTTGCCTTGACTGAGAGTTGTCTCTCCCAAGATTATATCCTCTTCTCGAGATACCCATATCTAGTAGCTGACAGACACAGGGAAGGAAGCTCTGGAACCCGCACCTTGACTCCAGATCATTTTGTAGATTTATCTGAGCTTGAAAAACTCTTTATATGGTATCCTGAGGCCTTCACTGTGGGAAATCTGAAGCCCCACTCTGCCTCTGCCTTGCCTCACCTCCTTCCCTTTCTTCCCTTTTCTTACCTCCATGATCCAAAGAAAACTTACAGCTTCCCAGAGTACATTATCTGATGTGAGATGGACAATAACTAGAGTTTACACCTGGCAGATTTTACTCAATGGATACCAGTAAGCTAGGGTAGCAGGAAATGAAAAGATGAATAAAGCCTTGACCCATCTGAGCTCACAATGGAGTGAGCTGAAACACAGACATGATCTGCCTAGCCATAGTCAGAGAGTGGCACAGGTGGTAGGGAGGAGAAGGACTAGGGAGAGTGATATCAGCAGGAGGTGGAATTTGTCCAGGAAAGGGTCTGAAGATATTCTTGGAGACTGAAATTCCCATTTTACTATGCCTCACCTCTCCAGCAGATCAGTGAGCCACCACATCCAGGAGACGTCAGTGCTGACAGTGCCTATAGACTCCAGGATGGACTGACCAGGCCTCTTGCTGCCTTTATTCAGCCTCGAGTCCCCCTGTATTGACTATGGTAAGTGGATTGTGATTCTGACATCTGTAAAATAGAACACTTGTCTAGCACAAAACTTGAGGGAACTACCTGTAAAACACCCATTACACAGCTTGCTATATGGCAAGCCAGGAGTCAAAAAATAAAAATAAAGTATGTGGCCCAAGCAGGGCCTTTAAATTGCTTAATTTATGTATCAACATGACTGAGCCTCAGAGTGCCCAAATATATGGTCAAACTGGATTGGCCTAGGGAGGTGTTGTAGATAAGAATAATAACATAAGAATCACAGTAATTCCCCAAATTTGAGTGGGGCTCATCCAGTCACCCAATGGTTGAAGGCCCAAGTAGAAAAGAAAGGCTGATCATTCTGTAAAGGATCTTATTTACTGGGGAGATCTGGGCATTTGTCAGCCTTTGTAATTTTGTGGTCCAATTCTTTATACTAAATCCTAGTCTCTCTCTCTCTCTCTCTCTCTCTCTCTCTCTCTCTCTCTCTCTCTCTCTCTCTCTCTCTCCCCTCACACACTCACAGATACACTATTGATCCTGTTTCTCAGGAGAACCTTAATTCACAAGTCATGTTCTCACCTTCCTTTTCTCACAGATGAGGAGCTGAGGTTCAGAGAAGCGATGGCAAGTACAGATTACAACTCATCTCCTCATCTTTCATCATCATCAGGACTCTCATGAGTCTTGTAGATTGTATTTTCCTTTACTCAATAATATTACCGAGCAATTAGGCTGGATCAGGTATGGAACCCCTAAGTAATATTCAAGACTACCCCTCTTCTTTCTATCTCCCTCTCCTGGCCCTGTGCTACATAGTTTATTCTCTCTCCTACAGAGGACTAAAGGCTTCACTCACCTCTCATCACTTGCCAGCTCTGTTCATACCAGATGTTTCCCCATATACTTTAACCATTGCATGTTTCAGGGCTATTGTCACATGCTAAATCTACTCACACTATTCTCACCTCAAATCCTTCACTCGCTTTTCATGGCCTACATGTATTCAGGTATGATAAATGAAAGTCAGTTCTGGTCTGGCCTTTGTCATACCCACAAAGTCTTCTAGGCTTCTATACCTGTGCTTTCCTTTGGAACTAAATGATAAAACCATGGCTAGAGCTACCACTTCTTCATCTTTAAGATCCTTCCACAAAGAGGCACAAACATTTAAAAATGAATGAAATCTTTGAATCCAAACAGAATGGTTACTCCATTTAGGTCTCTGCTTAACTATTCCTTGCTCACACAAATTCAAATTGTGTTCTGTTCCCTTAGCATCTTATTATTTTCTTTCACAACACAATATAATCTGTAGATAGATGTTTGTTCTTTTAAGATGTATGCTGTCTGATACATTAGATTATAAGCTCCATGAGGGTTTGCCTATAAGTGTATCCCCAGTGCCTCCCACATCGCAGGTCCTCAGTCTATTTGCTTAATTAATGTGCTGTAAATCCATCACCCAGCCCCAATGAGCATCTTCCCATCTTGGCTTTCAACATCTCTTCTACCTATAGTGACCTGTGTGTCTCCCATCCCATTGTTTTCACCTGGAATACTCCCATTTCACCTTTAAAATTTAGCCCTGTCATGTCCCTCTTTTCTCAAGGTGCAGTCATGGCCCCAGGATCCTTGGTCTTGAATTTTACCAGTTAAAACCTCTCTTAGTGTGTTATGGAATGCTGGCCATTAAACTAACTCACCTCTCAACCATGCCTAGCCCAAATACCAGCTCAAAAGCTTGTTGACATATTCTACTAAAGATGTCCAGTAGACTACTGGAAGCACAGGACTCTTTCCTGGAAGCCCAAGGTTGACAGAATTTCCAGGGTCCCAGGATAGACTTCTACTTTTCTAAGTCATTAGGGTCTTTGGTACCCTCTGTCTGTCTAGTTTATTTCTGGCTACATTTGTCTTTACACAAAGCACTTGGTATTTTTCTCATCTATAAAGTCATTATATCTTAAATTCCAATAGGTGACCACAAGTTAACATTTCATGTCAGTGTGTGTGCCTGTATATGTGTATTTACTAAGAGGTAAGGACTTTTTTGTCCTTAATTTACTTTTCATTAATTTTTAATATATTATTGATTTGATACTGGAATTGTTTTGCAAAGCATTTTAGCTAGAATCCTTATTTAGCATCTCACAGACCACAATATCCAGTGATAATGATTTTTCACAAAAAGAGGGACATCATTTTTGTTACTCTGCTTTAAAAAAAATCAAGAAAGCATTTGTGCTTGTATTAGTGATTAAAATAGTTCTTGCCTCACAAGTAAGGTGAACTTTTTTTTAGTAATCAAGGAGAATTTGGCAAAAACCTTTGACCCTTCTACAAAAGTTTCCAATTTCTTAAAAGTTTAAACATACAGAGGAGGGGAAATACCAAATATGAAGTAAAAGATCTCAAATTTATATCTCAATTCTACTATCTCATGTAAGAAGCTGGCTGACCATTCCTTTCTCCACTGAGGGGTAGTACTGTTCTCTCCAGATATGGTGAGGTGCTAAAAGGCTGAAAGACAGCACAGGGTAAGGTGTGTTCTACTTTGCAACCCAAGGTACAGTTTAGCGCATCATCCATATAGAGAGGATTGCAAATTTCACCCTAATTTCCACCAACTGAACTGGTGCTGGGAATGGATGAGGCCTACCAGTGAATGAGCACTGTCTCTTTTCCTGAAGAGTTCACAGTCTTACAGACAGACAACAGGCATCTAGCATGGGTTCTGGAATCAGAGGACGGCAGCTGATACCCCAGTCCCTCAATTTTCTAGATGAAGTACCTTGAGAATTATTATTTGTTTTTCAATCTCTTAAAACTTCAGTCTCTTCATGTCTAAATGGAGGACAATAAGTAATACCTATACTTCCTAGAATTGGAAGGATTCAGATAGAAGATTAAGCACAATTTCTTGCATTCAGCAAAAAATAATCAACCATTATATCAATGTTATTATGTCATTGTCAGCAGTTGCAAAGGTCACAAGCATGAGAGACTTTGAAACACTAAGATGGGAGTGAAGAGAGGGATGTCCTGTGTTCCCCTTGATGAACTAGGTGTGAGTGATTTATCTAGAACTTGCTTTTTTTCTAGGTGTCTCACCTTTCATTCATGGTGATGGTGTTGAAGAGCTGTCAGAATCATGAGTACTGGCACCTGTCTCATAAAACAGAGAGCAAGTCCAATGAGGTTGTGTGGCCAGATGTGCCCAGGCCTCGGCTGGGGACTCAGCATAGGGATGCTGGCATCCCTAAAAACGTATACAAGGTATTTGTGAATCACCCAGGCCACTGTTTCTTTTTCTCACTGCTAGGATTTTTTTTTTTTTTTTTTTTTTTGGCCAGTCCTGGGGCTTGGACTCAGGGTCTGAGCACTGTCCCTGGGCTTCTTTTTGCTCGAGGCTAGCACTCTGCCGCTTGAGCCACAGTGCCACTTCTGGCCATTTTCTGTATATGTGGTGCTGGGGAATTGAACCCAGGGCCTCATGTATACAAGGCAAGTGCTCTTGCCACTAGGCCATATCCCTAGCCCTGTCTGCTAGGATTTTTGTCACATTACTTCCTTTAGAGGATGGATAAGACTTGGATAGAGAAAAGAAATTGAAACTTTCATGGACTAAGAATAGTTTGGGGACTTAGGCCATTTATTTATTTATTTATTCATTCACTAAGGACTTCAATTCATTTCTAGAACCTAGATTCTTTTATTTTTTTAAGTTTTTATTATAAATCTGATGTACAGAGAGGTTACAGTTTCATACGTTAGGCATTGGATACATTTCTTGTACTGTTTGTTACCTTGTCCCTCATACCCCCCTTCCCCCTCCCCCCTTCCCCCCCCCCCCCAGGTAGAACCTAGATTCTTAATCACTAACTCAAGGACTTTCCCACGCTTACAGATGCAAAAAGGGAGCCAAAGAAGACTATCCAAAAAATGGGTTTAAATTTAAGGACAATCGCATTATTAACACTAGTAAGACATCCAAATCTTTACAAGTGTTTCAAATCATTTCCAAGTGACTTAATAATGTTAATATAAATAGTAATAGGTGCCATTTGTTGACTACTTACGGGATGCCAAACTCTTTAAACATGCATTTATGATAATTTATGTGAATTCCACTTGATATAAACTGTTTTCACATATAATTTCTCAATAGTTTTACAACTTGTATGTGGGAAGCAATCCCCCAGCCCATTCCTAAGTTTTATTTATGGGCCTCATTTTTCAGACAAGGAAATTGAGGTGCAGAAGAAGTCAAAGGACTTGATTAGAGTCATGTTAACAGTAAGTTGAAGGCATTTTTGTGCTTAGTTTGGTTTATAGTCCCTATACATTCAGCCAAAGCTCCTCATCTTCATCTATTCTAATTCAGTTCTTGTTATTCTGTCTTAGCTGTCTCTCTAAGATACTCTGACAGAGATAAGCTCAAACTGAACAACTCCTCACCAAAGGCAGCCAAATGGTCTAGTAGGAACTTGTATTCATGGTGGACCTCAATTTGACTCTGTATTTCTGTAATCAAATTGTCTAATACATTTTAATTGGATAAACTAGCAAAAAAAAAAAAAGATGTATACCCCAGTGGTGGTAGTAGTGTAAGGTTGTTGGAAAGCTCATATTAAGAATTCTACCCAATGGGCTGGGAGTGTGGCTTAGTGGTAGAATGCTTGCCTAGCATAGCAAGCATGAAGCCCTGGGTTCAATTCCTCAGTTCCACATAAACAGAAAAGGCCAGAAGTGGCACTGTGGCTCAAGAATGCTAGCAAAAAGCAGTTCAGGGTCAGTACCCAGGCCCTGAGTTCAAGCCCCAGGACTGGCAAACCAAAAAATAAAAAAGAAGGCTACCCAAGGTTGGGTGCAGTTATTTATGAGTATAATCCCAGCTACTTGGGAAGCATATGTTGCCTGGCCAAGAATGGTCGTTGGTGTCTGTACTCTATCAGGATAGGCATTGGTGAAAGGATTGTGGTCTAAGACTGGCCCAGTGCAGAAAGCACAAGACCTTATTTCCCCCCCATCCCCCCCCCAAAAAAAGCTTGAGTGGTGGAGTACTTGCCTAACAAGCACAAGGCCCTGAGTTCAAACCCCAGTATCTCTGAAGAAAAATCTGTCCATTCTTTGTGGAATGTACAGCATATACAGTTTGAACACTCATGGTGTTCCAGGTTGAAAAACAAAGAACAAAAACAAAGAACTAGGTAGACCAAGCCTCTGCCATCATAGACTTTACAAACAAGCAAGTACTAAACAATAAAACAGTTTTAGATAGTAGTCAGTAGCAGAAGGTAGATAGAGCAGGATGTAGGGATAGACAGGATAAAAGGGGGACAGGACACCTTTCCTGGACTAGGTGGGAGAAGAGGCTGACAGTGGGAGTCGTCTGAGCAAATGTCTGAGGAAGGAAACTTTATGAGGGTATGGAGATGCAGGTATAGCAGGATGGTGCCCAGAGCCAGTGGGGCAGCTCAGAACAAGAGCACGAGGGCCAGTGAGGCTGGAGGGATGAGCAAGGGCCAACAGTGAAGGCAGATTAGGTCTAAGTGGCCAGCTGAGATCAGATTATGCGGGCCACGGTTAGGAATTTGGGTCTCATTTGTTCTAACAGTCCTATGGGGAATGTGGAGAATTGAGGCCCAAGAAGGTTACATAACTTTCTCTGCCCTTCTGAAACCTTTCCACTTAGCACTGGAGTTCTCAGGCTCTATAATACATTATCAAATGAAAGCACAAGCTAATTAAGAGGAAAATGGAAATGATAGGGAAGGGAGTCTCATAGACCAACCTATGTACCATTCTAAGTATCCCAGACACGACTACAAGAGAGGATTCAGTCTTCAGACTCCTCTGACCACTGAAATTATATTGCATCTCCTACAAACCAGAAACACTGCTTAAGAACTGTTATTCCTTCCATTGAAGTAGCCATGACTTACATTGTATAGCCTATGTTCAACACCATTGGCTGTCAAGAAAGTACAGGAAAATAATCCTATTGCCTGGCAAATATAGAAATGGGAACTGCATCAGTTCCAGCCTATTCTAGATATTCCCTACAATAGCTCTGCACTTAGTAAATTTGCCTAAGAAGGAAAAAAAAACCTACAGAATTTCATAAAGGATATGAAAGACTGAATCCTAAACTGATAGGAAAAACTAAAAAAAAAAAATCAAGGACTCAGGCAATACCTTCAACTATCCTTCACCAAACTAAGTCAAATAGTGGACGAAACACTAGTGAAGGTCAACATTTTTTTTATGCTATGGTTTGTTGATTTATTACTTACATGCCTTACTGAAATGAAGGCTGTGACCCCATGACCCATCACAGTACATGGCACAGTAGATACTCAATCAGTTTTTGCCGAATACATTATAAAACATAGATGCCTTGTGTCAGTTTATGCCTTTACTGATGTCCTTCTGGCCATGCTTGTTCTTTTCTACACGGTAGTACTTATATGGCTATGTTTTCTCTACATTGTTGGAAAGTCATTGAGGATTCCCGCCTATTTTATCCTCTGGACATATAAGATAGAATTATTTCTTAGTCAATGTCTATTGAATGAATTAATGATGTGGTCCTTTCGTTAAAGCCTGCTAAAGGAATAAGTAATATAGTCCTCTTTCTTGTTCCTCTTTAGGCTTCTTAACCTTAGCTTTATTAAAACCCTGGCTCAGTCCTCAAAAATGTGAGTGTATTTGACATGGATAAGTAAAGTGCCATTTTAACCACATTTCTGTTGTTTCTTTTAAGAATTAATTACTTGGTTACCAAGCTAAAAAGGTTCTTTTCCCCCCATCTACCAGTCTCTTTCTTGGAAGAGTTTTTGCATGGGAAGTGAACCTACCTTACAAACCACACACATTCACTCTGTCAGGGTGCACCAATCTCTGCTCGCTGTGGATACAAGCTATTTTTATCAGGTGATACTGTGATATTCCTTTCAACACATGATATTCACTCTTTCAAGCTGTTCAGCACTGTTCTATTTGGTTTCATGTTACATCAATGAGACAGTTTGAGGGGAAAGGAAAAATGGGACATGCTATATTTAGTAGCACCACTAAAACCCTAAATAAAAACGGAAATCTTCTAAGCTCCTTGGCTACTCAATTTACATTCAGGACTCTACTTGTCAACTCAAGATTAAGGCAAATAAGAAATGCCTTATTCAAGAGAGTCTTTTTCCTGAGCTCTTAATTATAGAAAGACACTCTCAGTGTCTCTAAAACTTGGTGTTAAAGTTCATACCTAAAGGTCATAGAATTGTCAGACAATTATTCCACATACTTTATATTTTCATACTATTTTTATTCTGCTAATTATCATTCTAATAATATTTTAAAATAATAATGCATCTGGCTATACATCTGGATATGCCAAGTTCAAGGAAGGTGACTGATAACTACAAGGAGTTGCCCAACAAGCTGTTAGATATGAAAGTGTAAAGCTTCAAAGGCTTAGATTGCAGTATCAATGTCCCAACATATTGGTAGAACGTGAAACCATAAAAGTAAATATCATGAAGAGTCAGGAGAGTAGTAGGTTTACAAGGAAACTTGCCAACAAAATATTAGCAATCAAATTGTTTCGGAAGATGTGCCTAAGCTGGTATCTATCATATCGTAAAGGCCTCAAAATAGCAAAAAAAAAAAAATACTTAGTTCACAATCTCCTTGTAAGACTCAGTGGCTACAAGCAAAAGGTCACTGTAATCTGTAAACCATGATACAAACATTTTATTTTATCTAGAAGAAATATAAGCGTATATAGTGGATCACCTGCCAAACTGGCCATGTGCTTCACCTTTCATTGTATCCATGCCTTCTGTAATGTAACTTTACACATTTTCCTATCAAGAGACTTCCCCATTCCTGCTTCTGGGCTAACTTTTGTGGTCTGCTTTGATCAATAAGAAGAAAGAGAAATCCCATTGCTTGCATGCTTAGCTTCATTCTTTCTTAGAAATCTAATCAGCCATCAGGTAAACAGCCTTGGAAGGAAAGAAAGAAGAAAGGAAGAAGGAAGGAAGGTAGGCAGGCAGGCAGGAAGGAAGGAAGGAAGGAAGAAAGGAAGGAAGGAAGGAAGGAAAGAAGGAAGGAAGGAAGGAAGGATGGAAGGAAGAAAGGAAGGAAGGAAAAGAGTTATGGAGGAAGGGAGGAAGGAAGCCAAGACCATCCTAAAATAACCTATAGCCTAGTAATAACAACACATGTGATAGGGCCTAGCCAAGATCTGCAACTGTCTACCTGTTCCAGAGCTGAGTGTATGAATGAATCTACTTGAGATCAAGAGAACAGCCCAGCTGACTTGAAGACTTATGAGCAATAAAAACACTCCTGTGTTAAATACCACATTTTAGCATGATCAATCATGCAGCACCCAGCCTACCTTAATCCTGACTATGTGTCTGTCACTGCTAATAAGCACTTTATAGGAATTATTTTATTTACTTCTCACAATAAATTTATTACTCCATATGTTATACAATTGAGGAGCACAGAGGTTATATTATCTTGCCTCTATGTGCACCGGTAGGAAACAATGAGGCCAAAATTGAAATCAGGCAGCCTAACTCCAGAGTAGTGCTTAGTCTAAGACACAGGATATTTTCCTTAATCTAACAAATAAAGAACTCTTTCCACTCTTCTCTATTATATATAGCCTTTCCATATATTTCCGACTGTTCCAACTCAAAGCACCATTTCTACAAATGATAATACTAACAAATGTGACTTTGTTGTTACATTATCTCATTGGATACTTATAATGTAACTTTGGGGTTTTCACTATCATGTATGTCTTACAAAGGAAACCTTTGTAAAGTGCAGGAGTAAAGTGCAGGAGATTAAGTCACCTCCCCAAATTACCCAGTTTATGAGCAGACTAGCTGTGCTGTAACTTCTGATAGTCCAGAGCCTAAAGGCAAGCTTTCTGGTTGGTCTGAACCACCTTCAAGTGTTTGATGCCTTCTTGCCGCATAATTGCCAGCTACCAGTTTTGCTTTATAAACATAACAGATATCCCCTTTGTCTGTAGGCTCATAAAAGAAGACTTGAGGGAGCTTCAATGTAGTTAAATCTACCTTGTCTGTCCTCAGTGATTCAAAGAAGTTGGAAATATAAGCTGTTGTTTTAGGCATAATGCCCCCAAATGATGAACCACATATATGTTGGTGACCCTGTAAGATTATAGTAAAGCTGGTACATTTCTATTTTCTAGTGACATTGTAGTCACAGTGATATACATTACTCACATGTTTGTGGTGATGCTCCTGTACACAAACCCGTTTTGCTGCCAATCTTTAAAAAGCATAATAATATGTACACAGTATCACTGACATAATACTTGATCATGTTAATAAGTGACTATTTTACTACTGTATTTGCCATACTATCTGTTTTATCATTAATTGAGAGGTATTCCTACCTATACAAAATACAGCATAACAATTTGGTATGCTATACTAGCAGCAGCCTCATACATCATGCTTTTGCTGTCTTTCTTAAATGTATCTAAAAGCCACATTGATTGATTGACATATACCAACAAGGTTTGTGTAAGCACACTCAGTGATATTCATACAATAATGAACCCACCAAACAATACATTCCTCAAAACATACACCCCTCATTAAGCAATGTATAACTGAAATAAGAAATGAAATGTAAGAGAGTATTACTAGTGGTCCAATTTGGTTGTAATCAATATTCATTTCCAGAATTCCAAAGACTGGTAGAAATAGAGACTTGAAAGTCAAAAAAGGTTTAACATGGGAGGGAATGTGAAGGATAAACAGGATGGGAAATTCCTTGCAGGAACACAGGCATTCGTTGCCATAGGTGTATGATTTCTGTTGTAGGGTTGTCATGGTGATTGCATTTGCAAGACATCCATGTGAGTATTTAAATCTGGTGGGCTTGGACAAGGAGCAGTATGTAGCAAAAAAAAGGATTCATCTGAGAATCTCAACACATTCAAAGTTGACAGAACTGAAAACTGGACCCCAGATTCTTGAGGTAATCATGTCAATCTGTAGATCTAGAAAATGAATAAGTCTAGACTAGTCCCATGAGATAGGAAAAAGGATGTACAAAAAGAACTAAGAAGAAATGTAAGCTATGCATAATGCATAAAAATGTCAGCAAGTGGTCCTCTAGCCCTGGGAGGCCAGGGAAAAATTAGCACGAATGTACTTGGGAAAATTATACCAGTTTTATTTTTAGTTTACTTTCTTTCAGCTTCTTAATATTTGGAAGAATTCTCCTTGATCTGATGCAATCTAACTTTCCAGGGTTACCTGTTGCCACCCAAGTGCTTGTGCCCTACCATGGACCAACACATTGTGATGCCTGCAATTTCTCAGCACGCCTTTCTCTTCACAAACCCCACTCTCCTAGCCTCTAAGACTTTGCATAGGCTACTTCTTCTACTGGATCTTGCTTCTTTTCCATGTACTCTACATAACCAGCTTCTCCATTTTCATTAGCAATTTCCTTCTTTTTCTTCATCCTTTAGTTTAAAATTCACTTCCAGTTTAAAAGAGGGAAACCAGGAAATCTGGAGAAGGAAAAAACTACAGTAACTGAGGAAAGAGGCCTGTATAGGAGGCTTAAGGTTGGACAGGATCACTGGTTCCAGATACAATGCAAAGCCACATTTAATAGTCTAGGGAGAAGAAAGATTGTGTGTCAGAGAATACAACAACTGACTCATTAAAACATCAAGTCAGAGTGTCAGGGTATTTTCATGAAAACAAGTTCATTGGAAGAAAATACCTCATTATGGCTGTAAAGAAGATAGCATGTAAGATATGGAGGAAGGAAAAATGGCAACAAAATCCAAGAGGCAAGGAAATAGAGTAGACGCTTTAAAATGTACAAAAGGAAATGTATTTATTACCTGACTCATGCAATTGTAATCCCTCTGTATGTCGCCTCTATAATAACAATAAAGTAATTACCTCTGCCTGCAAAAAAGGAAGTCTTGACATATGAGAATGGTTAGATAGTGAGATAAACATAGAAAAACAGATCAGCACAAATATTGATATCAGGAATTTGGAGACAATGGCCAGATGAAGCTGATAAATTAGTAGATTACAGCATGCAGGAGTTCCCAACATTAGCAGTAGTATAATAGGAAGGTATAGGCAGATTTAAAGCAGTAAGTAGAGCAACAAGCAGTTGTCAGAAAATATAGTAAGAGGAGGAGAAGAAAAACAAAATAAAGAGAGAGGAGGAGGAGGAGGAGGAGGAGGAGGAGGAGGAGGAGGAGGAGGAGGAGGAGGAGGAGGAGCTACAAATGGTTTGCTGAAGTACCAAGCATAGGTTAATAATATGCATTATTTCACAGGAAAAAGGTAGCCTTTGAGGATGCTCAGAGAAGCCTGACAAAGGAGCAGGGCTGTCAGCCTGCCATTTTACAAGTAAGAAAATATGGATCCGTAGATCCACTGGACTAAATGACAAACATTTAAAGGGACTTGACCTAGAATCCATGTATAGTTAAAAGGACATTCAGGCTGTATTTGCTTAAAAGCCATTTTCCCTGTCAGAATACTCTAATGCAAATCAAAGTGTTGACCAATCCAGTGGGAATCTCTAGATCTAAGGTTTCCCATCAGAGTAGAAATAGTCAGGGCCTAGTACCTCTCATACTCAGTCATTGGCTGGGATTGCCTATGGAAAGTATGACCTAAAGGTTCTGCAACCAGAGGACCATCCAAGTGCATACCCACAAACAAATGAGTTCTCTTTTGGAGACCTGAACGATGTACTTCTATGGGGTGGGGTGGCATGCTAATTAATAGGGTTGTGAGACTCCCATTAGCTAATAAACCTGGGACATTTGAAAAAGTGCCCATACTGTGGCATGTATTATCAAAGTACTTGGTACAACTGCGGATTATCTATATAATTATCTATAACTTCAAAACTTGAGTTGATGCTGAGAATTGCAAAAATTAAATGACGATGGGGGCCAGGCAGGGAATTAAGTGTATAAACGGACTCAAGAAAGATAAAAAGAGTAAGGTTGCCTATGGTCTCTGTAGCCTGCCTACAAAGTATAGCACACTCCCTGCCTAAAGGTCTTCAGGTTAAAAACAATACCAAAGTAAAGAGTCATTATTCAAGCCTAAGATTCAAACTTTGAAAAATAAAAATTTTATACTGTTGTATAAAAAAGCTCTTTTACACTTACCTTGTCCATCACCTTTAGCCATTCACAATCAAGCAGACTATTCCACGGATTTTGTTTTTCACAATTCGTACTTGTAAAGGTGGCTTTTCTATTTATTATAATCTCAAGAGCTAACAAGGAATATTGAAGTTTCTTCTGTGTTTGTTTACTCAAAGTTTTAGGTTTTTTTTTTTTACAGTAATAGAGATATCCTCCACTGGGTATTAAATATGTGTTTATCATTTTCTTTTTCAATAAGAGAAAGAGGAGACAAATTATTTCAAATGAGGAGAGAAAATCCTTTGTCTTAAAGAGCAACAAAGCACATATTGCCTCTGCCCATAGGAAATAAGCAGACAGCTTTATCCAGCCATACTCTAAGAAGAGATGGAGCCATACTTTAAGAAGGGTACAGATATGAGTTCAGTGTGCTACTGAATTTGGAGACCAGTTTGAGAATTGGCAGATAACAATGGGAGAATATTCTGACTAATGAAATTGAATTGTAGAAGGCTGTCATTAGAAGAGAAGACTGCATCTTGCATTCTTTAGCTATAGCCTTCCTAGGTTCTCCTCTGTTTGGTAACAGCAAAGGCCTTGAGTCACTGAGGAAGAGTCACTCTTCTAGGTACAGATCTGCAGACCAAACCCTAAGACCCCATGGAATACAGTGATAAATAAAGCATCGTTTCTATCCTCAAGGAGTTGGACTTCTTTTTCCAGCTCTTTCAGCTCTACTTGAGAGGTTTCCCAGGCCTCATGTGACATTTTTCAACAGAACCATGGGTGTTAAGTGGTCCTCTTAACAGACAATGGGGGTCAGGAGCAAGGATGGTGATACTAGCAGAAAGAACAGTAAAGGCTTCATGTGGGTGTCTAAAAATGGGATGGTGAAGCTTGTGGAGAGGTAGGGAAGCTTATTGAAGCAGGTGAGGAGTGACAAGAAGGGGTGAGTCTGATCAAGGCATATTGTATGCATATACGGCATGTCAAAATGAGCCCCTTAGTACAACTAATTGATGCAAACAAAAAGTGTGAATAGAAAAAGAAAAGCAAATGGAAAAAAAAGAAAAAGCATAATCTGTCAGCTGCAAATAATTTAACATTAGAGTAAGTGGTGTATTTCACTGGAAGAAAATGGAAGGCAGTAAGATTAGATACAAGGGTGAAGAGAGATGGAGAATGGCAAACTAACAGCCTCGAGCTTCATCCTGTGGATAATTTGGGGTGGATAGGGAAATTCCAGGGTCAATCTATATTTCAGAGACAAGTGGTGACCAACGGGAGAAGAGAATTCAAAGTGGGATAAACAGTACAAAAAAAGGAGGGGTGCTCCAGTGGCGCAATCGGTTAGCACGCGGTACTTATATAACAAAAAAAGGACTTTGTATTAGACCAGCACAGACATATATGAGGGAAATTATAGATGATTGCTATTCACACTGTGCCTACTGTTTATCATCATAAATAACAAAACGCTAATAGTTAAAAAATCCCTGATTTTGCTTTAATAGTTTTCATACATGAAGATGTAACATGTTTAGGAAGTTTGAAGGAACCATTAGCTCTTTTTATAAAAATCCTGATTAATTCATCAAAAAAACTTCTACTCTTTACTCTTTTACTCTTTACTTCTACTCTTTCCATATTTGTAGAGATACCGAAGAATAACATTCCATATTCACATCTACTTTTATGTCAGATATAAAGCAACTTACTTCGAGACTAAAGCAGGAAAAGGTTTCAGTAACATCTACAAGTTAGGATGTGTTCCTGTGTTGAATATTCAAAATTGGTTATTCCTTTAAATCACAAAACTAGAATTCAAATCTTCAACTCAGCCACTTACCAAATATCTATTAGGAAAATCACTCAGCTTATGTAGGATATACTTTTAAAAGAAACTATGTCTCAGTTATGGTCTTAACATGAAACAGAAGGCATACTTGGGAAAGAACAAGAACAAGAACAAGAAATGGTGGAGAAAAAATATTAAGGTATTGTGAAGAACCCCGGAGCTAGCAATGGTGGAGACTTGTTGACAGTCTTAGCTCCTGGAAGAACCCAAAGAGAAAAGGTGGCAGTGATAAGTTGGATAGAAGTTGAAACTTCCATGCAGCTATTGCTACCCACTATTCCCACTGGGAGGGAGTTCTTTCCAATTCATTTTCCCCAAACTTTTTCTTTATGCATTGTGCCTTACCATTGTCTCTTTCTATAAATAGGTGATCAAGGAGATCATTAATGGAGTCTATGAAGTCTAGCCCCAAGGACACAGAAAGAATAAGAAAAAGAGTTCAGAGGAGACCTTGTAGAAAAGTGGAAGATATCTCTCTCCAAGCTTATTGACTGTCCACATCACACATAAATTTGCTATGAAGGTCAAAGAAATAGTATTTGTGAAAATACTCTGTAAACAGTAAAATAAAATATATCAATTATAAGACATAAACTACAAGAAGCAAACAAAGAATAATACAGGTCTGTGGTATAAGTCTCTTACAGCTGGTATATCTCGCTCAACCTATCTCTTCTTGTTCACCTGTGAATAGGGATATTTGAGGTTTGCTAACTGACATATCTCAACTACCTACAGCTGGGGCTGGAATACTCAGTAAATACTCACTAAATTACCCAGTCAGCCAGTCAGATCCACCCATCCATCCATCCATCAATCAGTGTTTTCAGGAGGCTCAGTGATATCCACAATCTTTATTTCTTTCTCTCTTTGTGCTGCAACTGGGGCTTTAATTCCAGGCCTCAATTCAAGGCTGGTGCTTTATGACTTGAACCACACCTCCACTTCCAAATTGTTCTCAATAAAATTTTAAGCACCACCCCCCCCCAAAATAAAAGAGAAAAGCTACTTTTGGTGTTATAGTTTAAATCAAATGGCCTCATCTCAACTATAATTTGTTCCAGATTTTTTCCTAGAAGTGAAATTCATATAAATGATGATTAATCCCCATTATAATTAAATGTTAAAGCTGCAGCATTTTATTAAGGGAAACATGAGCTGGTGCTATAGATAATAAGTGTTTACAATTAATGTACTGTGGATAATGTTAAACTCTATCATTATACTAATAATATGTAAAAATTCTTAAAGCAACTGGGAACTCATGGCACCTGTGATGTCAACACCAGCTTTTTGCAGGTTGTTCAGAGGCTGCAAAAAATGTGCATAAGCTAGTAAGATGAAAGGGCTTTTTTGAAAGTTTTTTCAAAATATAATAATCCTGGATTGTGAATATATAAAATAGGGGTGAATTTGAACCTACTAAGGAGAATAAATAAAAAAGTAGGCAGGTTAGGTCCCCTTAGGAAACGATTGCCAGGCTCTGATTTTAGTGATCAAAAAGTTGCTTGTGTACCAAATTTGGTTCCATAAATTCATGGATGAATTACATAAAAAATACATATGAAGGGATTAGAATAATTATTTTACTGCAGAGATACATACAAGGTAAAAGAAAGGCCAAGAAAGAACAAGTAGATATGAAAGTATGAAAGGATAAATTGTTTCTTTCCAAAAGGTTAAAACTTTCACCCCAGCACTATGGAGTCACAAGGATTATGAGGCTATTGCATGGCCATATCTCACCACCAATCTAATGAAGGATATGGTTGTTAGAGGGCCTTGTCACAGGTTAAACCTTGCTTGGACATATGTTCTTGTGTGTGTGTGTGTGTGTGTGTGTGTGTGTTTTGGGATGTGATTGTTTTATATTTCTCACTGCAGCAGTAAACTGCATTTAAATCCAAATTGAACTGTTTCAAGAGTTAAGATATGGCCTATTTCATTTACCACATGCTGAACTAGTTCGAAAGAACCAGTTTCATCTTTTAATAAATACCTGTATTACATGTTATGGGCTAAATTTTGTCTCTCTCAAATTCATTTGTTAAAGTCCTAACCTCCAGTATCTCAAAACGTGATTGTTTTTGAGAAACAACCTTTTAAGAGGTAATCAGATAAAATGAGGTTAAATGAGTGGGCCCTCATACAATAGGACTGGTCTCCTTGAAGAGGAGAAAAGGAGACAGAAGAAAGATAATGTGACAAAACAAAGAAAACATGGTAATCTGTAAACCAAGGAAAGAAGTTGTAGAAAAGCTGTGCCAGCACCTTGAGCTTGAACTTCTAGCCTCTAGAGCTGTGAGGAGAAAGCTGTGAAGGGATGCATTTCTGTTGTTTAAGCCACCACTATATAGTAATTGTTTTGACAGCCTTACTCTACTTGGCTCATTTGTTTGTGTGTGCTGGTCCTGGGACTTGAACTCCATCTAGGTGAGGTCCTTTGTGCTGAAAGCTAGCACTCTACACTTGAGGTACAGTAGCAGCACTTCTGTTTTTTGGATGGTTACTTGGAGATAAGAATCTCAGTTACTCTCTTGCACAGGCTAGCTTTGAACTGTGATCCTCAGATCTTAGCCTCTTGAGTAGCTAAGATTATAGTCATGAGCAATAGGTGCTCACTCAGCTCATTTTGATTTCACATTAAAAAGATGAATGCAATTAAAAAAATCCAGTTCCTAATAAAAAAATCACAACTACCAGTATCCATGACTACCCCATTTAGATAATACTATGAGTGGATGTATATTTTTTGGAAGTATTAGGGTTAGAACTCAGGGTCTTAGTGTTGTTAAGCAAATGGACTACAAAATAGGGTTTTACTTTTGGGCCTGGGCCAGTTCATGATCCTTCTATCTTTGTGGGCTGAGTAGCTAGGATTACAGAAAAGTACCACCATACTCAGCCTTAACTCAATCTACAACAAGTAAAATTTCCAGACAACTGAAGCTTGCCTCTTAACAAACCAAAGCTTATACTCTAATCACATCATGTGGATTTTTTGTTGTTTTGGTTTGAACTCTGGGCCTGGGCACTGTTCCTGGGCAATTTTGCTCAAGGCTGGTGCTCTACAACTTTCAGCCACAGGGCCACTTTCAGTTTGTCTGGTGATTAATTGGAGATAATAGTCTTATGAGGACTTTCCTGCCCAGGCTGGCTTTGAACTGCTATCCTCAGTTCTAAGCCTCCTGAGTAGCTAGGATTATTGGCATGAGTTACCAGCATCCAGCTTCAATGGAATTGTTAAAATACATCATTATTCATTATCCCCTACTTAAGTAACATTTATTATAACTTCATCCTTTTAAAGAATGAAATAGAAATTTCCAATAAAATCAACATTAATTCTTCAGTATTTATTGTTTTTATTTAAAATTCTCATGTCTTCTCTTTATAATTTGTTCACATCTCATTTCAAGCTAGTATTATTTGATTTTCACATGTCTCTGTCTTGCAGGGCTTCTAATCAGATATAATTTGAGAAAGTAGGGAACTAAGCATGTTAGTAGCATGTCTGTAATAACAACCCAAAGGTTGAGGCTGGGCATGGTGGCTTATGCATATAATCTTAGCTACTTGGGAGGCTATTAGAAGGATTGCAATTCAAGGTCAGCCAGGGAAAAGAGTTCCTGAGACTCAATCTCAGCCAATAAATAGCTGAATGTGGGGGCACATGTTTGTCATCACAGGTATCTGGGAGGTACAAACAGGAGGATTGCAGTCCAGGCTGGCCTGGGCAAAAGTAAGACCCAATACAAACATTAACAATAAAAATATCAGCGACAATAATTTAAAAAGCAGGGTCTGTGGCTTAAGTGGTAGACTACCTGCTTTATAAGTAAAAAGTCCTGGGTTCAAATCCTAGTACTATCCTTAAAAAAGAATCAAAGTTTGGAGGGAGGGTGAAGGAGCTTGATTGTGAGTAAACAAGTTAATATATATAATATATGTAATATATTATTTCATATATTACATACTATATATAAATATACACATGAACAGGTTAATATATATGTGTGTGTATATATGCACATATATATGATATCCCTTTGCTACTCAGAAATGCTTTTACTTCTATTGTAATTTTTACCTGTTTTCCCAGAGGTTAAAGATGAAAAAGTTTATGATCATTATGATTGCATAAATGAGATAATACTTTTAAATATTTTATTAATAATTATTGGCTTGTCACTACTTCAAAAGATTTTCACATCTTTATGGTGAATTGATATTAAAATTCATATAGTGTTGATTTCTGACCTTCACAAGCCGGATGAATAAGAATATATCAATTTAATAACAAAAACTAGCATGCATCAGCATTTATCATGTTCTATGCTTGAATCACTTTACATATCTCATGTAAGTGCAAATAATGAAACATTTACTGAAATTAAGGAAAGGGATGCAGAAATTGCTAAAATTTTTCAGGAAATGTCTTTACTGGATAGACATATTATGCACATCTAGATCAAACAAAATATTTTAATATGCTACTATGTTGGGTGATAGTGTCTCATGCCTATAATCCTAGCTACTTAGCAGGATGAGATCTGAGGATTGTGGTTTGAAGCCAGCCTAGGGAGAAAAAATCCAGTAAGTGAAACTCTTATCTCCAATGAATTACTGAAAAGGCCAGAAGTGGAGCTTTGGCTCAAGTGTTAGAGCACTGCCCTTGAGCTAAAGAAGCTCAGGGACAGCACCCAGGCCCTGAATTCAAGCCCCAGGACCAGCACACACATGCAAATAAAGCTCCTAATAAAAACTAGTACTATGTAAGTTCCAAATTAAATATAATTTTGGCATAAGTAAAGTGATCATTGCTCTCTAAGGACTGTGACTGCTGTTATCAATATGAAAAATGAAAGAACCTCCTTTGTAAGTTTTCTATGACTACATGTAAACTTGTGAAGAAGATATTTTATGCAGAAGGACCTCTGAAAATAAATCACTGCATCATCCAGAATTATGTATTTCAAAGGCATGAACCTAATACATCTGGAGTTTTTTGTTGTTTTGTGTTTTGTGCATATGTGGGTGCAGGTAGTAGGGCTTGAACTCAGAGCTTCAAGCTCACTCCTTTTTATTCATTCACAGTGCTTTACTACTTGAGCCATACCTCCAGTCTATTAATTTTTTTCTGGTTAACTGAAGGTAAGAGTCTCCCCAGATTTATCTGTTCCAGTTGGCTCCAAACCATGATTCTCAGATCTTATCATCTTCCTGAGTAGCTATGATTATAGGCATGAGGCACTGGCATCAGGCTAATTAATTGCTTTCAATTACGTTTTTTTAAACATATAATGTACATGCAATCAAATGCACAGATTTTAATACCACAGTTTTCATGGGGTTTGACAAATGGATACTCTCCAACCAAGATACAGCATATTTTGATCATTTCAGGGAGTTCCTTTGTTCCTCTTTTCAGTCAATGCCCTACCTGAACTATGGGTAGCTATTTTCAAAGATGTAGCAACAGTGATGGCAATAGTGATTTTGTTTAAGTAACAATAGGCTTATTTACTTGCTCACAGGGCAAGTATACCCCTATCTATCTATGGGGGAAACAAAAAGACACCCCCTCAACTCCTTCTTCCCCACAAAGATCAAGAAATTAATTATGCTAAGTCACAGAACTTCTGAGCAGTAGGGGCAGACAGGAACTAAGCATATATGAATCAGAATCCCTCATATAAACTATATTCCCTCTACAAAAATGCTAAGGATGCTAGACTTCGATGGTTCCTAGATACTCAGGAGGCTGAGATCTGAGGATTGCAGTTCAAAGCCAGCCTGGGCAGGAAAGTCTGGGAGACTCTTATCTCCAATTAACCACCAGAAAACCGAAAGTGGCACTGTGGCTCAAGTGGTAGAGCACTAGCCTTGAGCTGAAGAGCTCAGGGACAGCGTCCAGGCCCATAGTTCAAGCCCCACGACCAACAAAAAAACACACACAAACAAACATATATATATAAATATAAAAATATAAATATATAGAAATTATATATATATAAATTTTAAAAATGCTAAGGCGCTTTCGGCTAACCTCAAACACACTCTAAGTAAAGCTGTTAGTGGGGCCACCCAATGTAACTCACCACTCTACCTGTCCAAGAATTCACCACTCTACCTCTCCAAGAATCCATACCCAAGTACCTTGTCTTAAGTAAGCAAACTTTTCTAGGCGAATACTAATAATAACTAAGGAGGATTACTTGTAAGTTCAAACAAAGATTTACTTGTAATTCCTCAATCTATTTCTACAGTAGTTAGGAAAGGGGGAAAGAATCCTGTATAGGAGCAGGTGGGTCATCAGCTCCAAGGATTTTGTTAATGCCCTAGAAAAGGAGTAGGGAATTCAGCCATGGTGGTTAATCACCCTGTCCCAGTTCACCTTAACCAAAGAACGCAAACAGAAAAGACTCAAAGCAGGCAGCACTGTACCATCACTCAGTCAAGGAAGCATCACAGAGGCACACATCTGGATTGAACCTTTTGATTCCTCCATCTATTAATGTTATTCAGTATTTAAAATTCAACCCACTCACATTTACAAAACACTTCACACAGTCTATTTCCCTCAAGAATGAAGCTCCATTCACGTCTCACTTAAAACATCAAACTTGGGAAATGACTGAGGTTAAAGCTTATTCAGTGTCAATTTGCAAGTATTATAAAATATGGGGGGAAAAGAAAACCCGAGGCACACAAAAGGAGGAGGGTAATTTAAGACAGCTTCCTCAGCTCTATTAAAAATAAGACAGCTAGGTAAATGACATGGAGAGACTTTTGGGAACCCACACCACAGAACTCATGCCAAGCCCTGGTGTGGAGGTAGGTACTTCCTCTCTTGGAGGGAAGGTTTTAATTTATTTGTTTATTTATTTATTTTTGAGAATGATCATCCTTGAGTAGTATTAACAGCTTGGGAATCAACAGTACTCCTTTCCCTCCAAACGAGAGCTGTTCTCTAGAACCCTCCCCCCAACGCCCCCCCCCCCCTTCATTTCTCTGGATTTTCACCAAGTCCCTTAACATCATAGACTGGGGCGAGAGGGGGTGGGGGTAGAACTCTGTCTCTTTGCAAAAGAATTCAGCCCTGGCAAGTTCAAGACTTCAGAAAGCGCGTGTTTACTAAATCCTAAGTGTGTGACAACCCCCAACGCAAAGAAGGACAACAATTACACGACACAAATACACCCTACCACACACCCGAGCCTCCTGTTTTCCTCAGCTAAACAAGAGCATTGCTCAAGGCAGCCCAAGCGCCCTTCTCAACCACCTCTGGAAAATGTCCCAGAGTCACCAGCCTACAGCGGGTGGCAGTGGGGGTGCTGTCCTTCCCATGTGACAATTAGCGAGCGTCACACAGACGGAGGACACTCCTGGGACTCCGTGCCCGCGCGCCCAGCACCCAGGAGGGTCTGCTTTCCCCAAAGCCGCCTGGACATTTTGGCGCCATCAGTTGGCTCAGCCAGGCTGAAGCACAAGAAAGGCTCGGCGAGGTGCTGAGGGGAGTGGCGCCGGGGACTGAGGGGACACGCCCGGCGCCGTCAAGTTTCTGGGGGTCGCCCAGGGAGCCCAGCGGGGCGTGTCCAGGAGCCCCGTCCTCTCCTAGGGCATGGCCTCCACAAGGCCATGCGAAGGTGGGGGTGGGGAGCTCCAGGAACCCGGGGTCGGGGGAGGTGGGAAACGAGGTCGTCCTGCAAGCATCCCGACCCGGCTCCCAGAGTGGGGATGTCCCGATCAGTTGCCGCCACGTGGAGGGCGGTGGCAGGGCCGGGTGACAGTGGGTGGGCGGGGCGTCGGGGATCGGGGTGACCGGGCGCGCTTAGGGCACGCTGCGGAGCTGCTACCTGGGTCTGCAGACGCATCTTCCCCGCGGCGGGTCGGGTGCAGGCCGGGCGGGACGAGAGGACGTCTGCGGACCCGCACCTGCTGGTTCTCGATCCGTCTTCTCCGCCACCCTCGCCGCCTCCTCCAGGGGGCGCCGTGGGCGGAGACCCAGGACCGACCTCCGCGAATCAGGCTCGGGTCCGGCCCTCGGAGCCTGGCCCTGGGCTTGGCACCAAGTGCATGCTTGAAAAACTAGAAAGAGCCAGGCCCAGGTGGCTCACGCCTGTGATCTTAGCTACTCAGGAGGCTGAGATCTGAGAGAATAGAGGTTCCAAGCCAGTCCAGAGAGATAAATCGGAGAGACTCTCATCTCCAATTAACCGCCAAAAAGCTGGAAGTGGAGCTGTGGCTCGAATGGTAGTGTCATTCTTGAGAGAATAAAGGTAAGAGATAGCACCTAGGCCCTGAGTTCAAGCCCCAGCATCGGGAAAACCAACCAACCAAACAACCAAACAAAAACCTAAATGAATGAGTCTTTCTTGCCTCCAATTGCTGTTTGAATTTTGAGTTAACTTCGTAGTTGAACTATATACCGCCACCATGTAGACCAATGTTGTTGGCAAAACACTAAGGTAGGACCATTATGTAACCAAATTGGGATCCTCAGAAGAAAAACCTTACCCTTCGCTGAAGGGACACTTGGGAAATTACCTTTCTTTGTCAGGGAATCACATAGACTGGTTAAGTGCATTTTTCAAGCTATGTCTGGCTGTCTAGCTCATGTCTGTCCATAGAAAAGTGAGAAGTAAAGACAGTGGTTGATAACAGGGAGCCCCAAAAAGAATGACCACTGCTTTTGTGCACTGTGATTCAGGTAAACATGTTTGTTGGCCTGGGAGAACCTGTCAGTTACTCCATGGCCTAAACCATACCCGATGTAGAATAACACAGTATTAGTCCTGTACTCTAGATAATGGGCTAATCATTAGACTGGGAAAAGTGGCTTCCATGATACTCCCTGGTTGTTTTAAAACATTTACTCCCAGAGTTATCAAAAATGAAACCAAACCTCACAGTTGTGTTATTGAGAATGCATGTTTCTGCCTAAAGTAATTCTACCTTGATTCAAAGTATATGAAATGCCAGGATGAGTAGGAATTGCTGGTTAGGGTAAGCTTAATATCAAGAGTTAGCATAAAACATGTTATCCTCTTATCCAATGAGATCCAGAGAAGGCTTGCCCTGTATCACAAAAGGATTCTGGAGGAAACATTATGAAAGTTCTCCTGGTTTCTAATTAGTGACTTGACTTTATGTTGTCAGTATTCTCAAGTTTTCCTTGTATGGGGTATTGAACAAAATCTAGAACTTCAAAGAGACCCAAGTACTCTAAAAAGGGGGTTTTGATAGTAAAAGCACTTGAGAAAACAAATTAAACAAATTTGAAGTTGGTTTCATCATAATGACTTATTGATTATTGGCACTATATGACAAGCACTATGCACTTCCATCCTCTATCATTCAGTCTGGCTGTGAGATGTTTTCATTCTTAGTGCAGCTTTTATGAACCACTACTGACAGCTATAAATACTGTTTTCCTACAATCTCATTTGGTATATAATACAAAGGACTTTGTTCCTGAGCAGATGGGGCTATACCAACTCAAAATTCTGCTAGCTTATATTATTTGATTCATAAGCTTCACTTTCATACATTTACCTTAAGAAGATAATCAGTAATGTGTTTAAAATTTGGCTCTATGATGATTTACTGTAACAGGTAAGGTGAAATAAGGGGAAAAGTATTTAATGGTCAGCAAAGAGGACTGATCATCATATAATGGAATATTCTAGAGACATTAAGAATGATAGTTAATGAATATTTATTAGCATGGAAATATATTCATAATATATTTCAAATTAAGCAAAGCAGGTCACAAAATTGTATGCTCAGAATGATTTTGTTTTTGGAACGGTAACTGGTTATTTTGAAAGATGGGATTATGAGTGATTTATATTTTTCCCTCTTTTACTTATCTGTATTTAATAAAAATAAAGTGTTGATTATTTTAGAATTAAAACAAATTCATTTTAATGTATCTCTTTCTCACTCTGAGTATCATAAAAATGTCCATAATGAGCAAAGCACTGTGGCAAAGGCCAGCAGGTAAAATTCAGTGTAGGTTAGTAACAAGAATAGTCTTAATGACAGCATTTAGGGGTATTAATCAGATATAGATATCTCAGCTTGAACAAGTTACTTGATCTTTTTAAAGCCTAAAAACAGTCTTGGTACTAACAGCTAATATTCATTAGGAATTTACTTTGTGTTAGTCATAGTGCCAAGCACACCATCTTATTCCCACATCCGCTGATAGGGAAATTGAGGCTTAATCATGCTGAATCACATGCTTAAGTTTACACAGCTAAGTGCATCTGAGTTTGATGTAAGGGTTAAATACTGGGGAACATTTAATGCACTCAGCCAGCACACCATCAGATGAACCTGATACTTGTTGTTTTGAATGATGTAGTAAGTTCTGCTCTTGAAAATCATTTCTACTTCTCAAATCACCTCTTACAGGAATCTAATGTGGCTATTTAATGTGGGAGAGCCTGGTCTTTAAAGTTTGTTTTTATTTGAATTCCAACTCTACCATGAATACGTCTGTGGTTTGGGATAAGATACTTAACTTATTTACGCCTCAGTTTTCTCATTTATAAAGTGAGATTAATATTATATTAGTATTAATATTATAACTGACTTTATGGAAGTTCCTCTGAGAACTTAATGAGTTAACACACAGTAAAACATATGAACAGTTTCTGGTATAGTTGCACTTTTAAAAGTGATTACGTATTTTACAAATTTTAAGTTCTTCTGTCATACTCTAAGATTTTAGTTCACATTCTTTGTAAATATAATGTAACAAAAGCCCCCAAGTTATATAAGGTGTCACAATTACAAACTGTTCCTATTTGAAAGAAACCTGTGTAGCATGTATCTGTGCTCACATAAGTAAACCAGGAGTCAAATCCACACACAGAATATGCAAGGATTACCAATCTTCCTATCATAACTTTTCCAAAGTCATCTGTGAATTCTACAAAATAAAAAATTTGACACATATAAGACCTTTACCGTATATTTCATATAATAAATTCAATGATTCAATCTATTTTCTGGAGTTATTAGCTTTTTCAAAAACTGTTAAAAAGTTCATGCAGAGAACAAAAAATACACCTCCAATTTTATAATTCCTATTTATACTGTCACTTCAGAAGTAATCTAAGAAAGGCCTAAGGACAGAATATATTAAGGCAATAATATTACTTATGAAAAAGTTTATCAAAAAGAGCAAATCTCCACAGGATTAAAAACTATCCAGTAGGAAAAAAAATCATACTATCAACTGAAAATATCTGTTCAACTAAAGCATATATACATAACTGTATACATATGTGCATAATTAAAATATTTTTACCACCATATTATCTAGCCCAATAGAAGCCATAAATAGAAGATCTGGTAATTTTACAATATGAGTCCTAAGTGTTTCTAGAATACCCAACTACATACAACAAAGCAATTAGTAAGAACATGGAAACTTACTTTGAAAGGCAATTCCTGTATTGAAGACAATGCTACTTTTTTTCTATGAAAATCCAGAATCTTTACACAAAGACATTGGAAACTCACCTTAATTATAAGGGCACCTGTGTTGCTTTGTTTATCTGGTTGGTTAGATCTGAGGATTTGATTTGTCACACTCCTCCCTTGTCCCGCCCCATTTCTCTCGTAATGAGAACAACTTAACAATAACATCCATATGATCTCCCCAGCTCAAATAATGAATAGTGAGGAACAGAGATATTAGGTGTCATGGGTGGGATACTTGTTGCTGAACCTTTATGTAAATGAGGAAAATTTGGGCTTAGGAAGCATGGACTTGGGGAAATAGATCAATTTTAAAACGAGAGAGATTTTGGAGCATGCAAACCCCCATACTGTACACTGCCCTGCTCCTCCCTGGGGAGGAAGAACAGTATTAGATGGAGTCAGATGAATCCCACCTGTATTACTTAGGAGTGGTGTAATTTTTGGCAAGCTCCTTTATCTCTATGAGTCTCATTTTCTGTAACATAGAGATGATAGCACTCATTTCATAGATTTTTCCAAAGATGGTGATTTTTTACATTAGTGGGAAAAGTATGTAAGGAGAATACTTAGTGTAAATTGCTTCTCTTTCCTCTTTCACTTCTTCTTCCTTAGAGACATTCAAAATAGGTCTAATTTTGCATACTCATAGAACAATGGTCATCATGCAGTTATAGGTATTTGGGGAATTTAGGAATTTGATGTAAAATACAATATGTTTCTCTTGTTTTCATTATCAACATCTGGAAAAGAATGAAAGGAGCTTCATTCATTCAGCAAGAGTTCATGGAACACCCATTCAGTCTAGGTCTCAGCTATCCACTGACTGTAGAGTCGTCTGTTGTTAAGATCTCAGCCTAAGGGGCCAGTAGGCAAACATGACAATGACAGTACTTTACAATAAGTACTAAGGAAGAACAGAACATAGAGGATTTGTAGAGCTCAGAGCAGGGGTATCTAATCTACCAGGAAAGGCTGAGGGAAGGGAGTAGAAAGGGGTCAGAGGAGAGTCTGGGGGTGAGGATAATTCCAGAACTGAGTTTTGAAGAAGCAGGAATTAGAAAGACAACTTCAAAGCTTGATAAAAAGGCACCTGTTTTAAAAAAGACCTACCGACTCAACCCATCTGTAAATTGAATGGCGTTATTCCACTGTCAGAATGAGGCTGTACTGTAATTTTGTTGAGTATCATGGATATAAAAGAGTTTGTGCATTCCCCAATGTTTCATCACATGAGATCTTAGTGGGAACAATGAATAAGTTCTGTTTTCAAGTAAGCCTGTTAGCATACATTCTGAAACATTTGATTAGTGCCTTTGCTCTAACAGTTTTAACTATTCTCAGTTGCTCCGTTAACAGTTGGTTTACACTTAATAGATTAGATAATTAATTGCTTGGTAGTAGAAAATATTGTGGCCAATCATGATACTCAGGAATGATAAGAAAAAGAACACTCAGTTTCCCGGTTGTTTTAGTGCTGCAGAGGCCTGTAGAGATCATTGATACCATTCTCATTTTACTGATGTGACAAGTCAAGGAAACTTTCCAAGTTCACATAGCTTATAGTCCAGGAATGGTTCAAGAATTAACCCAGTTGAGAATGTCTATCATCTACTAGCCATTTCCAGCTTACTTATAGAATAATAAAAAAATCTCTGAATATTATTCCAATTTACTGGTATTTTCAATCTAATACTTGTCCCTGGGATCTTTTTAGAATAGAGCAGAGATTAAATACTTAACAAGGGGCTGGGGATATGGCCTAGTGGCAAGAGTGAAGCCAGGGACAGTGCTCAGGCCCTGAGTCCAAGCCCCAGGACTGGCCAAAAAAAAAAAAAAAAAAAAAAACTTAACAAAACTTTGTTGTGGAGTTAACAATGAATGAAGACATGATATCCACTGAGAATTGTATTCATTAGATGGTTAATGTGTTAGTTTCAAAGCAAACTTTATATATCTTTAAGATTTTGTTCTTAAGATTCTCCTCTGGGGTTTGATTTAATTTAGTTTGGTTTGATGAATGTGTATTGCGTTCTTGTGATAGGCAAGGTAGGTCTCTCTTTTCTGTTTCATTCTGAAAGTCAGGCTCCATGGAAAAGTCCCTGTCTTGCAAGAAAAGAGCACAAGCTTGAGAGTCCAAGAGAAACAGGTTCAACTGCCAACTCCACAATGAACTGTGTCAGGGATATAGAAAAAAATTCTCTACCTCCCTTCTCTAGAAAATGTGTGTGTGGGTTTTTGTGTGTGAACTTAACCTACCTTCTAGAGTTGTTCTGTGACTTTAATGAAGTAAAATAAGTAAATAGAATTCATTTCTTTCATGGGCATTAGATCTGCAGATTACTCCTACTCATTAGGCTGAACAGCTTTGTGTTAAAGGTTATTTATTATTATGTGTAGCAGATTATATTTTAAAATATGTTTTTAAATTTTTGATGTAAAATAGAACATGCATGTACTGTTTTCAGTATCAGCATCTGGAAAAGAATGAAAGGAGCTCCACAATATTTCCCAATCAATCTGCTTTTCTGCAGTGTTGCCTCGCTACTCATCAAGCAGAGAATCTAATTTCCCTTCCCTTTTATCTTGGTCACTTTTAGTGACTCTGGGTCAGGCCATCCACTGCCCCTTCTAGCTGCCAGGTTTGTAGATGTCATGGTGAGAGATGTATAGTGCCAGCTGAGATAGAAGTGGGCAGGATAACAAAGCAGAACCACACCGAAAGCTTGATGATTGTGTGTGTTATCCTAACCATCATGGAGATTTTTACATGACAGGAGAAAAGACTTCTATTTTCTTTGGGCTACAGTTATTTTATATTTTCTGTCACAGTAACCCAGCTAATATCACAGCCAATAGAATTATAGATGCTATCCTGAATCTAATGTGCCTAGCACAATACAGTACTTCCCAATAGTAAGTAGCAAATGCATTTCAAATACCAAAGCTATTTGCTTCCCTTCAGGAAGCACTCCTAAGTTTCTGTATGATATTTATACCTAACTCACACAGCCTTTCCTCTATCTCTGCCCTCTGAAACACCAACAGACAACAGTAATCTTTTAATTGTGTGATCCCACTGATCCTTGAATGCCTCATTTTCAATGATTTTCCTTCCTTCCATTTCAGCTCCATAATCTATCCTATCATTTATCACAGTCCTTAATGATACCTGTAAATTCTATATTCCTGCTAGTTTTCTTTCTGATTCCTGTTCACTCTCCTTCCTCTTTCACTTCTACAAACCCAGTTTTTAATTCATTCTCATGTTTGCCACTCTTTTCAAGTCCTATCCTTTTTGCCTACCACGGTGTTACCACAGAGCCTAGGTCATCTGATCAGCATTTCTCACCCTTGAGATCTCATCCAACTCTCTTTCTATGCTGTCATTCTACCTCGTCATCCTTGTTCTTGGTGCTATGTGGGGCCTGATTCCCTAAGCCGCTGTGCAATCCTCTACCACAACTATGTCATGCTGCTTCGTGAATTTCAATTGTGTGTCTGTCTAGAATATGAGCGTTTTGTGGTTGAGATTGATCTATTCATCCACAGCGACTCTCAGAAAAAAACAAAACACATCTGCTACTTGGATTATCCAAGTTTCCCTACCCTTTGCTCTGTTCTTTTACTGTCTCTCACAATAAATTTTTCCCCTGCTGTACTGTGTCCTTATAAAAATCAGGCAAATCTTGTAAGTTTCATCTCAGATACCACTTCAGAAGTCTTTCATGATATGACATTGTTCTCCTTCTAAGCTCCAAAATATTTCATTGCTATTCCTTTGCAGCAATGTAATTATTGAGCACCACAGATTGAAACAGCAATATACTGCCCACTTCATGGCTGGCTGTCATTGACCTCTCAAACATACCTAATAATCCTGATTTTGCAGATAGGTAAAGGTTCTGAAAGATTAGGTGACTTGGCCCCAAATCACACAGCTAGAAAAATAGCAGGAGGAGTAGCGCATGGTGGCATCCATCTGTAATCCTAGTACTTGTGAAGCTCAAGTAGGAAGATCATGACTTTGTGGCCTGCCTGGGCTATAAAGCAAAACCCTGTCTTGAGTAAATAGATGAATTCAAATGCACATAAATAATTGTTTTGACTTTTGTTCTTTGTGTAGAATGTTTTGTTTGTCTTTGTAAGTTTTTGATGGACAGGACTATTTCTCTATTTCTCCTCTGACATCTAGCCCATCCTCTTGCACATAGTGCAAACAACGAAATAAATAGAAAATGGAACACTGATTTACAGACTGCCAAGAAAACACCTACAAAGGTGTTACTTTTTCCCTTCTCCCATTTTTCTGTCACTGACTCAAGGGACCTGGCTGCCAAGGGGCTTACCACCGACCCTTGCAGGAGCAGGTGCTAATTCAAAGGGCCTCATTAGCAATCTGTGGGGCTCCTGCACTAATTACAGTGGAGTTTTAACTATATCCAGTTCCACAATTCAACAGCTTCTATTTTTAACCCATAATGGTGGGATCTAGGATGAGAAGCAGACAGGAATCTAGTGTTGTCCCATTCTACCTGTGACCCTTCCAGTGTTCTCAAAGAAAAGCAATGTCAGAAAGCAAGAAAACATATAGTTAGTAAAAATTGGCGTGTCTGTCCCATTGTTTATCTGACCATCAGCTTTGTAAACATCATTTCTTAAATCAAGGTAAATCAAAAAACCAAGTGACAAACTGTGGCAGCTGTAGTTTCCACATCACATGCTAAAACATTTCTTCCTTCTAAAATGCCTCTCATCTCCCAGGAAAGGAGATAGAGGTCTCATGAAGTTCAGTTTCTTTTGTCTTTCTTTCTTGTGATATTATCAATTTCAATATTATCAATTTCCTACTGGCTAGGCAGATACTCTATCACTTGACTCACCCTTCAGCCCATTTTGCTGTGGTTACTATTGTGATATGATCTTGATTTTTGTCTAGATTACAATCTCCATATTTGTCCTTTCCCCCAGTAGCTGATATGACAGGGGCAAACCACCATGTCCAATTTTTTCTGTTAAGATGGGGTCTCAGGAACTGTTTGATGGAGGCTGGTTTTGAACTGCGAGTCTCCAAATCTCCATCTCTCAAATAGCTGAGATTCCAGCTATGAGCCATGAGCACCCAGTTCAGTTGGAACTTTTCAAAGCTGGAATGCTTTCTATTTCTTGTAAACCTCACTCAGAAGCATGTTTAACACATATGAGATATAGTGAATGTTTACTGAGTTAATAAACAATCTTGTTCAGGGTTATCATCATTATTATTGTTGCAGAATGTACAGTAATTTTTTTATGCAAACTCACATCATCCTATTATTTTGATTGTGATCTAATAAAATGATTCACGAAAACACTAAGTTCCAAATCCACTTTGAATCCAATCCATTTTGGCTATGTAAGAACTACACTTTGCATATTTATTAATATATTCACCACTATCACATTTTTCTCTCTTTTCATGTGTTAGGTGAGAGAATAAATGAAAAATAAATACATTGGTATACATTATTTTCAGAGAACAGGTAATATCTTCTAAAAGGTTTCAGAATATTTAAAATTTGTTTCCACTTTGAAAGCTTGGAGTTGTAATGACCTGTTCCTGTCAATGAGTTTTGGTTTCTCCCAAACAAAAACTCATTTTGGTACCCAAAATGTAGGTGTGCATTCTTCCCTAAGCCACTAAGAAAGAATAGCAACCAACATTTGCTATTACGTAACTAATATCAACTAACATTTACCACATTCTAGCTATTTTTCTTGTATGCACATTTTATATGCATATTTCCCGAAAGGTACCACTTTTAGGTAAGAACTGTTATAATTCCACATTAAAAGTAAGAAATAGAAGCACAAAGAAACTATGACTGGAAACCAACAGTACAGATATTTTAATTAGCCCTCCCTCCCTCCTTCCCTCCCTTCCTTCCTTCCTGCCCTTCCTTCCTTCCTTCCTTCTTTCCTTCCTTCCCTCCTTCCTTTCTTCCTCCCTTCCTTTCCCCCTCCCTTCCCTCCTTCCTTCTTTCCTCCCTTCCTTTCCTCCTTTCTTTCTTCCTCCCTTTCTTCCCCCCTTCCTTTCCCCCATCCTTTCTTTCTTCTTTGTTGGTTCTGGGGCTTTTGAATTCAGGGCCTAGGCATTGTCCCTGAGCTTCTTTGCTCAAAACTCAGCACTCTGCCACTTGAGTCACAGCTCCATTTCTGGCTTTTTGGTGGTTAATTGGAGGTAAGAGTCTTAATGACTTTTCTGCCCAGGCTGGCTTGGAACTGTGATCCTCAGATCTCAGCCTTCTTAGTAGCTAGGATTATAGGCATGAGCCACTGGTGCCTGACTTGAGCAAGTTTCTTAATATCTCTATTTAGTTTTCTGAAGTATAAAATGAAGCTTTGTTCTTAAGCCAGTCCTGTGCTTTGAACTCAAGGTCTGGACACTGTGGCTCAAGTGGTAACTTGAGCTACAGCTCCACTTCCTGCTTTTTGGTAGTTAATTGGTGATAAGAGTCTCACTGAACTTTCTTGCCTTTGAATTGTGATTCTGAATTCTCAGCCTCCTGAGTAGTGAAGATTATAGGTGTGAGCCACCATTACCCAGCTAGAATTTTTTGTTTTAAATTTAGGGCTGTGAACTTGCTAAGCAGATACTATATTACTTGAGCTGTGTGGCTAGCCTTTTGCTATGTATAATTTTATCATAGGGTCATGCTTTTTTCCCAGGGTAGCCTGGGCCTGTGATGCTCTTATTTATGCTTCTCCTATAGCTGGGACGACAGGTGCATGCCACCATACTGAACCTTTGAAATAGAGTATCATGAATTTTTTTTTTTGTCCTGGAACCTGCTGATCTCAGCCTTCTGCATAGCTAGGATTACAAGGGCAAATAACTGGTGCCTAGCTATCACCATAAGATAAAAATTTGAGCTTCAAGGGATTCTAGAGATCAGCCAGCTCCACTTAGTACTTTATGGATGAAGATGGTCTGGAGAGGTGAAGGAACCTGTCTAAAGGCAGAGACAAGTAGAACTTGGGCACTCCATTTTTAAAATCAAGATACCTTTCCTTCACTCTGCTTTTCCCTTCCACTTGTATTTAGTCTTTCAGTGTCTTTCGAATGCTGCCATCTTGTGCACTTATGTTCTCAATTGCACTTGTCTTTTCAATTGTAGGTTGGTTGATAGAAATAAACCCAAATATTGGATGCTGAAGGAATTCTCCCATTCAACAGGATAATACCACAAGCACCTGCCCTTTCTATTTGTACTTGTAAGCCAAGTAGTCATTATTTTATTATAGCATATGAAGGCTAGAAAACACAAAATTTGGAAGGAAGAAATGTATTAATTCAAGCCTGATTTGTAATCTCTTTGTCCCTGCAGTTACTCTTCCATTACCTCCCTCACCCCTGCTTTGTGTGCTGCCCTTGCCACATCTTCTGCTCTACTCATAGCAGCCTGAGTGAGGTGTTTTGCTTTCTCTCATTCTTTTTTGGTAGACTGTGTTTTAAATTCATGGCCTCTTGATGTCTAGACAGGCCACTAGAGGCAGGCCACAATTTGACTGTTGTCAATAGTGCAGCAATGAACATGTATGTGTAAGTGTTTTTATGGTAACCTGGCTTAAGATGTTCTGGGTAGATGCCCAGGAGTGGTATGGCTGGGTTGTAGGGAAGATCTATGTTTAATTTTCTGAGGACCCTCCATACTGCTGTCCAGAGTGGTGTACTGGTTTACGTTCCCGCCAGCAGTGCAATAGGGTTCCTTTTTCCCCACATCTCCACCGAAGATTGTTGTTGTTCAAATTCACAATGTTGACCAGTGTAACTGGGGTGAGATAGAATTTTAGAGTTGTTTGGATTTGCATTTCCTTTATGGCTAGGGACGATGAGCATTTTCTCATGTGTTTCTTTTTCCATTCTTACTGGGTGAATGTTTGAAAAAAATTAACCTATTTTACTGCTCAAAATCTTCCAGTGTTTTATTTTGTTGTTGCTGGCATCATTTTTTAGTATTCTTATGCTAATCACCAAAATCCTTATGATCTGCATGTCCTAGCCTCTTGCCCCTACTCCCATCTCAGTGTCCCTCCTGGTCTGCACTTTTCTTCTGCTTCTTGAGAGCATCGTCTCTTCCATCTAGGATTTTTTTTTCATATTCTACCTCCTTTACCATAAATTATTTTACTCAGGATTGTGTCTAGTTAATGTCTACCTATTTTTTTCACCTTAATCATCAGTTATCACTTTCTCTGGGAACTCTATCCTTTGTTTAAGTAACTTGTAGAATTTAGTATTTTGATAATTGTATCTTGCTTTCATCATTCCTTAGTGAATTTCTATTTCTTCCATTAGATTATAAATTCTGTGAGGACAGAAATCTCCCTCTCCTTTCCCAGCTGGTTCCATCTGTCTTGGTCATATCTTGCTATGTTTAATTAAGCTCTTTTCTAGCTATCTAACTACTTTATGTCCATTTATCACAAGGAAATACATGGTGTGCACTAGTGAGTCTATTTTACAGATAAGGAAACTGATATTTGGGCCAGATAGCTAGTAGGTAGTAAGCTTATAAATTGAATACAAGCCTTCCTAGTTTCAAAAGTATTATTCTGTTCTTTACATGTATTGCCTGTAACTAAGAAAGCATTTAATCTTTATTTTTTTGTTATTGAAAATGAAATAATATTAATAGTTTTTTTAACCAATCATTAAATTTTTCTTTTGGAAACAGGAAATTTGGGGGGGGGGGTGAGTACAGGAATGTGTCACTGTATTTGGCTCTGGATTTGTAATTTTTTCACTTTATTTATTTTCTTGTCTTTCTTTTGTGAAATGTCTTGGTCAAACTCAAGGCATTTGGATACTATATAAGCACTGTTCCACTGAGTTATATCCTCAATCTATATGTGATTTTTTTTCATAGAGCAAACTATGTATTCACAAGACTATCAAGTGTCAATTCTATGCAGATTTCTTTGAAAATAAGATATTAATGTCATAGTTATTGCATTTATTGAATATGTTAGATTATACTGTGTGTATTTATGTGGTTAGTGGGTTTTTATTTTGCCTCTGAGACTAGAAGTTTTTTTGTTTTTTTTTGGCCAGTCCTGGGCCTTGGACTCAGGGCCTGAGCACTGTCCCTGGCTTCTTCCCGCTCAAGGCTAGCACTCTGCCACTTGAGCCACAGCGCCGCTTCTGGCCGTTTTCTGTATATGTGGTGCTGGGGAATCGAACCTAGGGCCTCGTGTATCCGAGGCAGGCACTCTTGCCACTAGGCTATATCCCCAGCCCGAGACTAGAAGTTTTGAGTGGAAGTTTGTTTAGGAATGTCTGAAGAAGAAATTTGAAATACAAAGATTTAGATAACTTGACTATACTCATATTACTAAGGATTAGGGAAATGCATTTGCAAACAAAGACTTTTTTCCCATAATTTCTTCATCTTTCTTTTTTCTACTCATTACTGCATCTTTATTATCAGTTTGAATTAGATTTTTCCTTTTGTATTTTGTTAGTTGTATCTTCCCAGAATTTGTTGTAAGGAACTAAATTGTAGATTTTACTTTGATTCTGATGTCGCCCTGAACTTCAAAGGTAATATTCATTCCCTCAGAGAGACGCTTTAGATTCTATTTTTTTTAATCTCAGAAAATTATACAAGAACATATTTGAAAATGTGGTGGAAAGTTCTAAAAGAAGAAATGAATGTATGAGCTTGCTTTTTTAAGAGGTGCTGATAAGAAAGTCAAAGGAAGGCAAAAGCAGGACTGTATAAAAACAGGCCCTCCAAAGCAATCAAGAATAAACTGAACAAAGTAAACATTTTTTTCTTTAACCTAAAAATTATCTTGAAGGGAAAAATCAGAGTTTCATATGACTTTCAAGTCAAGGAATAGAAAATTACTCAAAACCAAACCAAAACAAAACAAAAAACGAGTAAGCATATACTATTAGAAGTATCTTTTAGCCAAAACATTTTCTCTCAAGTAACTATGTTCTATCCCATGGAAGTGCTGTTTTTATTTAGTTTAAACCAAACCAAAGTGTAGAAATTTAACTTTCTACTCATTAAATGTGAGCTGTCCATAAGGACTTCTCCCCACAGAATATATTAAGGAAAGTGGGGAAGTGGGGCAGATTAACATTACAGTGGAGATAGTTGACAGTATTACTTTAGCCAGGTGAATAAGGTCATACCAAACTACATATGACATCAACAATATGAGCCCTTGATACAATGTGATGTAAATGACATTTTACCTTGGTGACATCCCTCTCCCAAACCCATAGATGATACTAATCATGTAAAAAACATCAGATAGAGTCTAACAGAAGGATGCACAACCAAACACTTGAGAAGTTCTCTTCAAATCTGTCAATATTGTAAAAAACAAAACAAAACACAAAAACTATAGTCAGAGAAATATGTTACAGCCAATAGTAACCTAGGAAGATATGTCAGCTAAATGTAGTGGAATGCCTTACATTGGCTCTAGGAAAAGAAAATGGACAGTAGTAAAACCAAGGATATTTGAATAAACACTAGTTAACAACAATCCACCCATATTGATTTCATTAATGGTAATTAATGTAACAATCTAATATCAGATGCCAATGATAGGGAAACTGAATGGAAAGTAAATGGGGATTCTATACGACCTTCTCAATTTTTATAATTAATATAAAACTGCTGTAAAATGAAAATTTATTTTAAGAAACACCCTAACAGACAAAATTATTATGAGGGCATCTGAAGAACTTCCACAAGAATTTGGGAGAAGACCCTTATAGGGAATAATTAGCACAGGTTTAGGCAAGTCACAGCAGAGGATCACAAGAGCCCAATAGTTATACCCTTATGAACATATAAGATGATGCTAGAAATGAACTCCATGTTATGGAAATGATTGTTATATCACTGTTGTAACTACTTTCAACTTGCTATGTGTAACTGTAGCTTCTATTATTGATGATCTTCTTGTATCCGCTTTCTGTGGTTGTACTTAAACTATCTCTGTATCTTATCTGAGTATATTTGAAATCGTGTATACTGGTATTAGAACTAGGAAATTGAAAGGGAATACCAAAATCGAGAGACACAGGGTAAAAAAAAGACAAACAACTACAAAAGCAATACTTGCAAAACTGTTTGGTGTAAATTAACTGAACAATTCATGGGGGGAAAAGGGAAAGGGGGAGGGGAGAGGGTGGAATGAGGGATGAGGTAACAAACAGTACAAGAAATGTACCCAATGCCTAATGTATGAAACTGTAACCTCTCTGTACATCTGTTTGATAATAAAAATTTGAAAAAAAAAGAAATGTATCCAATGCCTAACATATGAAACTGTAACCTCTCTGTACATCAGTTTGATAATAAAAATTAAAAAAAAAGAATTTGGGAGAAGATAGAAAAAAATGACCATTATATCATATGCTCTAAAATTTATGGTGTGCTTTCTGGGTTAGGACATACCTTCATATATATTTTATGTATTTTATATATTTTAAAGCCCTTGAGTGGTATAGATAGGTATATACTCCTACTTTTCTGGTTAGGAAAAGTTGAGCTTGGAAAATGGAATGACTTGCTAGGAAACTGTGCATAGTAGTAATGATCTTCTACCATCTAATTTCCTTCTATTTCCTTCCTACAAAGTAGACAATGACATGACCAGAACACCAACCAACTAATAATCTCTAAATTTTTTCCCACCATTAACACCCCCCCTACAGAAGATGTTATATAAGCACTGGTTAGGGGAATCTTATCAGGAAAACAGTGAGCTGTGTTTGCCTCTGACAAGGATACAGAGTATGCTATTATTGAGGGTTTGTGGTGATGTGTATGAGCAAAACTTGACTTCTCCTTAGAAAGCTTTATTTTGTTTTGGGGTCTGAACACTAAGTACATGACCTTTATTCAAGAACCATAAACATCTCATTTGACTTTTAAGAGTTTGCTGATAATAGATGGTGCTCTATGTTTTGAGCTGGGGAAATGTTCAAAGACCAGTGATGGTTTGGGGATCATATCCAAAGCGTTCCAGCTGTGGTGGCCATATGTCACTCCATCTGTATGCATTGTGTGGATATTGTTCTGCTATGTTCTGAAGCATGTCCATTCTTGCTTTTGGATTACAGACTTCTCATAGCATGTATGTAGATTTTTGTTTTTGATGTTGCTATTTAGTCTATTTTACCTACTGTTAAGTAACATATACTGTTTGCTCATCCAAATGTACAGGATTTTAACTGGAAAATGTAGCAGCATTAAAAGAATATATATGAGACATTGAATTTTTTGGCAATCAGTTTACTGAGAGTTTTTGAAGTAGGGACTAGTATTTAAAATATCTGCCATGATACAGGTAGCACCAACAGGCATAATTAGATATTATTAAATACAGTCCATGTGAGATGAACTAATTGTGTAGAATCTCATTTCCTCAGAAAAGCTGGCTTGTAATTGCTGATATTGTTGGATGAGTTAGAAGGTAGTGGTTATGAATCTCTTCTAGGTCTTAGTTGCAGAGTAGGTGATGTGGGAAGATGGTAGACAGAGCACGCACAGAAACATTTGAAGATGAGGGCTCTTTCATGAAATGTTTATAATTGTCTATTGCTATGAACTCTAGTGAAGGGAAAATCCAGAGGATTTTGATCATTTTGGGGGTACTAAGTAAGAGAATATTTTAACATCTTTGGGACTCAACTATATTTTATGGTGTCCAAAATTGTATTCAAGTTCTCAACTCACCCAGAGCCATTTCCCTTGTTCATATTATTGTTGTAATTCCAAATCACCCACAGTTTCCTGAAAAATTAAGCTGTGTTTTCTCTTACACTATGCTCCTCATACCTCTTATTGCTTTCTTGAACTAGTAACCTTCTATATATATATATATATATATATATATATATTATCAAACTGAATTACAGAGAGGTTACAGTTTCATACATTAGGCATTGGATACATTTCTTGTACTGTTTGTTACCTTGTCCCTCATTCCCCCCTCCCCCCTCCTCCTTGCCCTTCCCCCCCATGCGTTGTTCAGTTCATTTATACCAAACAGTTTTGCAAGTATTGCTTTTGTAGTTGTTTGTCTTTTTTTACCCTGTGTCTCTTGATTTTGGTATTCGCTTACAATTTCCTAGTTCTAATACCAGTATACCTGGCTTCCAATATACTCAGATAAGATACAGAGAAAGTGTAGGTACAATCACAGGAAGGTGATACAAGAAGATCATCAATAATAGAGGCTACAGTTACATATGGAAAGTTGAAAGTAGCTACAACTGTGATATAACAATCGTTTCCATAACATGTAGTTCATTTCACTTAGCATTATCTTATGTGTTCATAAGGGTTTAGCTATTGGGCTCCTGTGATCCTCTGCTGTGACTTGCCTAAACCTGTGCTAATTATTCCCTATAAGGGACCATAGAGTCCATGTTTCTTTGGGTCTGGCTCACTTCACTTAGTATAATTTTTCCAAGTCCTTCCATTTCCTTACAAATGGGGCAATGTTATTCTTTGTGATAGAGGCATAAAATTCCATTGTGTATATGTACCACATTTTCCTGATCCATTCTTCTACTGAGGGGCATCTGGGTTGGTTCCAGATTCTAGCTATGACAAATTGTGCTGCAATGAACATTGTTGTGCTGGTGGCTTCAGTGTGATTATGTTTGTGGTCTTTTGGATAAATACCCAAAAGTGGGGCTGCTGGGTCATAGGGGAGTTCTATGTTTAGCCTTCTGAGGAATCTCCATACTGCTTGCCAGAGTGGCTGACCCAGTTTACATTCCCACCAACAATGAAGTACTAGATACCTTCTTTTCATCCTTACTTGGCCCTTTAAAACTTAGCTCTTGTTTTACTTTTCTCTGGGAAATCTCCTTTGATCACACGCTGTTTCAATATCATGTTTATATTAGGTGCTCCTTCTTTGTATTTCCTAAATAAATGCTAATAGAGCTATCACATCATTTATTTGATCATTCAATTATTCACCTAGTAATTAAAAAATATTTATGAAGTACTACTATGTGCCAGAACTTTTTCTAACAATTGGAGATACAGCAGAGCAGAAATAGGTAAAGTTACTGTTCTCAATGAACTTGTAATTGAGAAGATAGCCAATAAATACTTATACAAATAACCTTATAAACTATTCTGGAAATATAGGTTCATTGGCATAATATATGGAGAATCTCTTCTGAAACCATTATCATGCAGCTCTAAGGTTTTCTATTGCTTCAACCACTAAAATGAGGTTCTATGGGCTCTGTTTAAATGTCTTCACTTTTACTTGCTAGGATTTCATGCTCATTATGTTTAGCTATTTTGTCATGTAAGAATGTCAAATCTTAATGACAACTGAGGATATAACAAAATGGTTGTCTTAGAGCCCTTTGCTCTCAGATTCCTATTTTACTAATTCAGTAAGTTTAAACAATGAAAAATCTGAGATCTTTAAAATAAATTAGGTTTCCATTTACTACTTAGTCTTTTATGAAGTTGTAGTTAAAGGTAAGAGCATTGAGGAAGAAAACTGGAGATTTTGATTTGTTCCTTCATGAGGGTACAGGAAGTACAGCATACTTATTTCATATCACAATGTCTTTCTGAAAGACATGAAGCCTGCAGTCCACACCCTTCTCTTTTGATGGCAATAGTGTTGAAAACAAGAACCCTCTCTCTTTTTTTTTCTACAGGTGCCCCATCTGTGATAAATACAATTGGTTGTTTTATGTTCAAATCAAAGTTCTCAAATTTCTTCTCGGCAGATGGTTAAGGTCTATCAGTTCGTATGACCTGGTTAATTGGGTAAGACATTTTTTTTCTCTGTAAATATCACAGCCAGAATGTTGTCAGGATATCATGTAACAGGTACTTGCGCTGTACCAGTGGGATCAAAAAGGGATAAAGCCTATCAGAAATAAGAAATTGCCATTACATTTTGAACATGTATAGTTCAGTGGCCTCACATATAGCACTCCAAACCAAGAAAGTGATCAGAAATGATGATGAAATGCATATGTATAAGGATGTCAATGGCAGCATTGTTTACAGCAGAAAAAAGGTAGCATTCAACCTGAATACCTAAAAAAGGAATTGTTTAATTAGTTATGATACATCCTTAAGATCTATAAATTACAGCAACAGGAATGCAATTTTCAAAGAATATTTTATGACCAGAAAATTCTCATAAATTAATATTCAGTGATGATACTAAGGCATAAATAGTACATAATATAATATATCATTTTTAAGTGAAATTTATACATTAATATCATGGTGTGTGTGTGTGTGTGTGTGTGTGTGTGTGTGTGTGTGCCAGTCCTGAGGCTTGAACTCAGGACATGGAATTGTCCCTGAGTTTTTTGTTCAAGGCTAGTGCTCTACTACTTGAACCACAGGTCTAATTTCAGCTTTTTTGATGTTTGATTGGAGATAAGAGTCTTCATCCTTCATCTTTTGTTCTCAGCTCCTTCAGAAAGGAAGAAAGAAAGATTATTCCTTTTTTGTGTGCTTCACTTTTCTGAGCATACTGTTCCATTGTTCTTACTACACTGTTTGGAAATGCTATGTTGTTTCTGAGTATATTAATCTTGTTCTTTCCAAGTAATTTATAAACTGTAAAGACATAATATTTTTATGTGATGTCTACATGATTTAACATAGGTGAATATTGTTGCACCATTCTCATCTTCCCTGTGTCTGCTATTTTCTGGCTGTGACTGTGTAAGTCACTCAACTGTTTGAGCCTCATTTTTATCTTATAGACAAGATGGCATTAATATCAATTTTGTAATATTGTTTTGAGGATAAAGTGTTTGTGCATGTGAAAATGTGATTACATCTTGGATATTTCTGTCATCCCATGCTGCATGTAACTCAATGGCTAGATACATGGCAGGTGTCATTTTAATCAATGTTTACAGAAAGAGTAGGTGAATCCCACATGGATTGTTTGAAACATGGTATTCTGACTCTGTAGTGGGTGGGTGCTATGTGTGGATACAGAGACCATGGGACATCCCCAGGGAAAGAGGACCTCCCAGAGACACTTTGAATGGTTCTCATGGGAAAACTAATTCCTGAGAGCCCATGTACAGGGTATTTCTAACCTTCTCTCCAAGCTGTGTTCTTTCACACAACAAAATGGAAGTCTCTGAGGATTCCAGCAAGAATGAAGGAGTCTATACTCCCTCTGTATTGCTTCTACAGGAAGCAGTCACCCAGTAGTAGCTGTCACCCAGGAGAACTGAATATGATCCTGTCAGCCATCTAATTTTTCAGGTATTTCATCTACCAGTTGCAGGTGTCATTTGTCTATCATCCCTAACAGAATTTGTTTTCAATGGTTGATACAGTCTATACATATGCTGTCTAATATGGCAACCACTAGCTACATGTGACTATGAGCACTCAAAATGTGACTAGTGTGGCAAAGTAACTATATTGTATATTTCTTGTAAAATTAAAATTAAATAGTGTAGCTTTATAGTGAGTCAAATTTAACTTCTATTTCCTCAACAGAACATCTGTATAGAATCTGGATCAGTAGCAGCATGAGATGTTTAGGTGATTATTCTAATCATATATATTTTTTTCTTTGTAAACAATTTACTAGGTTTTATACTTGTCAAATTCCCTATTTTCCTTAGAGCAATGCTTTGTGGTAGTCTGCAGAGCCTTTGTCTCAGGTCTTTTGTGGAAAAGAAAACTCAGACTCAATAGTTTTAAATAATTTGCCCAAGATTATAAAACTATAATAAGGCCAGCATCTTAGTGGAACTCAGACCTTTTTTCATTTAATTTTTCTACCTCCATATACATAACAAAGTTCCTTTGTTGTTTTCAGTCCTCCGTGACTCTTCCTATACTGAAATTCCCACAACTCTTAGAACTTCTGCCTGTGAAAGATGACATGTTCATTTTGTTTGTTTTGTTTTTTTTTGCCAGTCCTGGGGCTTGAACTCAGGGCCTGAGCACTGTCCCTGGCTTCTTTTAGCTCAAGGCTAACAGTCTACCACTTGAGCCACAGTGCCATTTCTGGCCTTTTGTATATATGTGTTGCTGAGGAATCAAACCCAGGGCTTCATGTGTATGAGGCAAGCACTTTACCACCAGGCCATATTCCCAGCCCTGACATGTTCATTTTGATGATTGTATGGACATAATGTGAATTTTAAGCTACTCAATGTGAAAGACAGTTTTGATGGTTATTTCTCATCACAATCCAGGTACATATTTTATGTATGCATGTATTTATTTATTCATGGTGACAATCCTGGGCTTGAACTCAGGGCCTGGGAGCTGTCTCAGAGCTTCTTTTGCTCAAGGCTAGTGCTCTCCCACTTGAGCCACAGCTCTATTTCTGGCCTTTCAAAAATATTTTTGGAGTTTATTGGATTTAAGAGTCTCCTCATGGGCTGGGGATATAGCCTAGTGGCAAGAGTGCCTGCCTCGGATACACGAGGCCCTAGGTTCGATTCCCCAGCACCACATATACAGAAAACGGCCAGAAGCGGCGCTGTGGCTCAGGTGGCAGAGTGCTAGCCTTGAGCGGGAAGAAGCCAGGGACAGTGCTCAGGCCCTGAGTCCAAGGCCCAGGACTGGCAAAAAAAAAAAAAAAAAAAAAAAAAAAGAGTCTCCTCATATACTTTCCTGCCATGCTGGCTTGCAATATCAGTCCTCAGATCTCAGCCTCCTGAGAGGCTAGCCTTCTAGGCCTGAATCGCTGGTGCTTGGACATTTTTTAAAAGCAATCAATCCTGATGACAACTTTCTGTAGAAGATTTTTATGGTGCTCACATCTTATCCCTGATTTCAGTGCAAGTGAGAGGGCAGTTTCACGCATTTTGCCAATAGTTATACGAAAAGTTTTCTGATTTCTCTGCTTTTTCTCAAACTTTGTAACCCTATCCCGGGTAAGATAACCAGAAAACATGAGAGAGTTCAAGGTTGGAGATATAGAGAGTAACTTTCAACCAGTGGGGATGAAAATGAGGACATAAACACTCCATGTTTCTTTTTCCTCAGTGGGACAATGACTGAGGCATAGTTGACACAGTCAAACATGAGATTACAGCTGTCTACTAAAGCAATTACTTCAACAACGCTTTTTCTGGGCTTTGCTCCCTTCTGATCTTTCTCTGCCTCCACTGGCTTCCTCTCAGATTTTCAAATTCTTGCCTCAGGCTTTGCTTTTGGAAAACCCAAATAGACTACCGTAATCCCACTCAGACCACTATAGAGGCAACAGTTTTCTCTGTGTAACTGTGCTCAGCTATGCTTTGACTCCTTGCCGTTTCCTGAAGATAACTCACAAATTTGTACTTGACTCAAGAGATGTCTCTGTCCAGCACATTCTTCTCTTCGCCTCGCTGACACATAGTCATTCTTCAAGATTCAGCTACCCTATTCACTTCCCTTGGAATCTTCGTTCCCAATTCCCGGAGTTCAGCACCAACCACAGAAATGCAGCCCAGCCAGGCTGCCAGGTCAGCTCCTGGGCTACACCTTTGCTCAGTGTCAGCTGAGCATGCTCAGTTGCTATAACTAGAGTATTGGTTGAGAGGGAGCTGGAAGCTTGGCCCTGCCCCCGGGAACTAGGCTCGTCAGGGAGTTGGCACCGTGTGGGCGGGGCTTAGGAGATACGCTCCCTCTGACCCCGCCCCTTCAGCCTCCCCCCCCCCTCCCGCCACGCGCTGGCCCGCTGAGCGCCTGCGGCGCGTTGCCTTGGCAACCACAGCGCAGCGTCTTCCGGAGGGAGCTCCTGTCAGCCGGCAGATTCCCACCACTCCGCTCGCTCCCCACTGCCCCGCAGCTTTTACGTGGGCTCCGAGTCTGAGGGACAACAAAAATGGCGGAGCGGAGCCAGACGACGCCTGAGGCAGGTCTGTGGGGGCGGTCGGTGAAGAAAAAGCTGAGGTTGCCTGGCTGTCCTGGGCCTGCCAAGGACAAGGGACTAGACATGGCTCTTACTCCTGAGGAGACTCTCCTGTGTGTTTGCTTGGTGGAGCTGTGACCTCGGGGTCAGGGGTCAAGGGTGGTGTGTACCCCTCTGAGTGACCTCCAAGTTCTGCTGGTGAAGGGGTGTGTGTGTGGGGGGGGTGCGTGCACACATTCGAGTGAGCATGGGCCCAGAAAGAGTGTGACACGAGGGCAGACTTAGGTCCCAATGTTGAGGGGCACCTGTGTGGTACCTCGGGATAGGCTGCGTCATGGAGAGGGTGTTCTCCACACTGTGGGAAGATGGGCGGGATCCCTTCTGAGCATGATTTGCAGTGAGGGGATGCCCTGATCCCAAGGAGGCAGGTGTATATATGGAAGGTGTATGACCTCACTATCTGACAATGCCATGGAAAGGGGTTTACTCCGAGTATTTGTGTTTTAAGGGCGTGTAGTGCTCAGAGTCACTTCTGCTCACAGAGAAACTGTATAGATCTTTATATGAGTCCTTAGGAAGACAAGAGGCTTGAGAGGACACCCAGAGTCCCAGTCCCTTAGAAGCCTACCAAAGGAAGCTGAAGCCTGTGCAGTAGTGTATTTGGAATCATAAAGGTCATTCAGAATCACAAAAGGGTGCATCTCTACATCTTTTTGAATGGAAGATAGCCTTTAAGGAAAGGGAGACCTAGAGTCTTTTTCCTTAAGAGACTCTGGTGGGGTTTGGCTGGGCTTAGAGAGTTAGTGACCAAAGTGCCTTAAAGGATCATGGAAGACAGCTGCTGAGGGAATTTGTTCATAAGAGAGGCTGGGGGACTAAAGAACTGAAACTTTAATGCAAGGGATAACATCAGTATGTGTATAGGAAACCAGTGGGTTAGGGATATGTATGGTGATGGATGATGAAAGTGATATCCATACTATATACATGTCCTAGTGAAGTATTTAGGTGTTATAAGAATGACCCACTTGAATTGTTATAGCATTGGTGTGTGTGTGTGTGTGTGTGAGAGAGAGAGAGAGATTGATTTAGGGATGGAACTGTAAACTATATGAAATAATCAGGAATGGTTCAAGCGACCATTATCTATCAAGGTCCCCTTTATTTATTTATTTTGATTTTTTTCAGTAACATCCCTGTTTTTTCCAGTCATTTTCAAGTTTAGCTTTATCATAATTGAACATACTACTATTTTATTCATCTAGTCAATATATTTATTAAATACTGGTTGTATACTGCATATCAAATTAGGCAATGGAAACTCTCTGCTCCTAATTTTCTTACCTCAGGCGTTTCTTTTTGCCTAATAACATTTATTGGGGGTTAAGTCTGCTAGTTTCTTTAATTACTAATTGTTTTCTTAAAATACAAATGTAAATTCCAAGGGGCTCTATTTGTTGATTTGTCCCATATGTCTAGAAATGAATGTAGTATATAGTATATGTTAATAAGTAAATGAATATCTAAATGACTTGTTGTCCTGGGTGATATTTTGGTTTGAATATAATAGAAATTAAAAACAAATGAAGACAACAGCAAAGAGTGACATAGGCAGAGGGAAACTTAAGTGAACAAACTTCAAAACTGGTGGAAATATGATTTTGCTGTGTAAGGAGGTAGGAGACAAGTGTGGATACACATAGAATCTTAGGGAGGAGGAAGTAAGTAAACTGAAGACAGATCTTATGGATATAGGGACACATGTTAGAAGTAACAGTGTAGATGAAGTAAGGATATATGAGATGTATCTACAAGATAAATTAATAGGAGATAGGGAAGTGGGAGGGAAGGTGGGTAGGATGCATCGAAGACCACTTCTCATTTTCTATTTGGGCAAATGGATAGATAGAGTCAAGAGAGGTTTTGACTAGGTTGGAGAGGGAATATCATGAATCTGGTTTGGGGCATAAAAAAGTTTGGGGTATATTTAAGATAGACAAATAGATGATGACATTGATAAAACAGTTGGTAAGGAAAGTCTGAACTGGCATGGAAAGACTTACTTGGAGTGGAGATAATTACTGATGACATAGATGTGGATGAAATTGCCTTGAGGGAAAAGAGGCCTAAGATGAATTGAGTGTCTGCATTATTTCTGTGTGGTCTAGGGAGATTTAGAAGTACAACCAGAGATATTAGAGTGTAATCAAGAGTATTTCAATGAACATAGTTATACTGGTAGCCTTAGTGTGGCATTGTTTGTGTTCTACTGGATAAATGCCCAGGAGTGGAGTTGCTGGATCATAGGGAAGCTCTACATTTAGTCTTTTGAGGAACCTCATTCTGCTTTCCAATGTGGCTGAACAAGTTTACATTTCCACCAGCAGTGTAGTAGAATTCCTTTTTGGCACATCCCTACCACTATCTGTTATTGTTAGTTTTCTTTATAATGGTCACTCTAACTGGGATGAGGTAGAATCTCAATGTTGTTTTGATTTGTATTTCTTTTATGGCCAAAGATGTTGAAAATCATCTCAAGTGTCTATTGGCCAGTCTTATGTCTTCTTTGGAGAAGTGTCTCTTTACGACTTAGGTTGTTGTTTCTTTGAGGATTTGTTTTTAGGAGGTTTAATTTTTTGAGCTCTAAGTGTATTTTAGATATGAGTCCATTGTCTGATGTATAGCTGGTAAAAAAAAATCTTCTATTCTACGGGCTTTCTCTTTATCTTGTTAGCTATCTTTTGGCATGTAGAAACTCTTCAGTTTGGTGTGACCTTATTTATCCAGTCTTTGATTTGTTGTGATTTTTAGATCTTTACTTAGGAAAATTTGACCAGTGCCTTGGAGCCCTAGTGTTTCCCCTACCACTTCCTATAATATTTTCATGATATTTGGCCTTACATTGAGGTTTTTGATCCATTTGGAATAGATTCTGGTACAGGTTCTAGCTTCAGGTTTCTGCAGTTTGACAGTTTTTCCAGCACCATTTGTTGAAGAGGCTGTTTTTCTTCTCTCCTGTGTTTTGGCTCCCTTATTCAATAGTAGGTGGCTATAGGTCTGTGAGTTCATTTCTGGTCTTCTATTCTGTTCCATTGTTCCTCAGACTTATTTTTGAGCCAGCATTGTTTACTATAGCCAAGATATGGAATCAACCTAGATGCCCCTCTGGTTGAGTAGATCACGAAAATATGGTACACAATATACACAAGGGAATTCTACTCACCAATCAGAAAGAATGATACTATTTATAAAGAAAGTAAAGACTTGGAAAAAATCATATTAAGCAAAGTGCAACAGACCCAGAGAAACATAGGTTGCATCCTTTCCATCATTTGTGGTAACTAGAACATGCCAATAAATCCACAAGTAAACACTTTGGATGGTAAAAGAAAGAAATACACTGGGACACGATAAATCATACAAGTGAGATCAAAGGAGGATTTTAGGAGAGGATCACATAGGTGCAATCGTTATGTGCATCTGACCATATAAAATAATATTTATTGAAATGAACTCCAGGAAATGGAAACAAGAATTTTTTCTTCTTTATTGCTGTTTTTGTTTTCATTTCCTCTTGTCTTGTTTGTTTGTCTTAGGGAGGGCAAATAGTTTGAGGGGCAAAGGGTGAAGAAATGCAGTTGTGTCAACTAGACACTGTTTTGAAAAGGAACTATACATCTCATGGGTGGGGACAGGAGGGAAAAACTGTGAGAGAGGAAAGGAAGGGGTGACATTGTTAAAAAGTGTACTCTTTATCTGACTTATGGAATTGTAACCCCTCTGTTCATCACATTTACAATAACAGTAAATACATTTTTTAAAAAGAAAGAAATTGACGGTTTTAACCTTAGATATTAGTAAGAATATAATCCCAATATGGGAAGTGTTAAGTGGCTAAAGACTAATCACCTAGTCTTAGAAATAAAGAGAGCCTACCTAACAAATAAAAAAAAGAGTATCTCAGTATAAATGGAATACTCAGTAGCCTGAATACTGTCAAATGATGTAAAACAGACAAAAAATGAAAAACTACACTTGGATATTATTGGTAAATTTTGACGAGAGAGGAATTGATGAGGGCAAGCAGCCATCTAGCTTCTAAATCATTACTCTCTCAAAGTTTGTTTCTTTCTTGATTGAGATTTCCAAGAGAGCTAAGGATGTGGCTCAAATGATAGAGTGCCTGCCTTGCAAATCCTAGGTCCTGAGTTCAACCTTCAGTAACACTTCCTTCCGCTTCCAAGAATACACTTCACGATAGAGAATTCTACTGACACTCATTATCACTTAGCAATAGAGCACAGTCCAATGTTAGAGTTGATTTTATATCAGGTGTCTAGATATTGGTAGACAAAATGGGACAAAACACAGCCCTGTGATGATTTCTCATCACAATAGGTAACATTTATGGAGTGTTTGTCTTGTGCCAGGCAATGTACTAAGTGCTTTAATGTTTTATTACTTTACTTTCAGAGCATTTCTCAAAAATACATGTTTTGTATGTAGAGAAGTTTTGTTATAGAGAACTTGAGTAAAGTTCTAAGCCTCTGCAATGATTTTTGTCTAAAATTATGTTTTTCAGATTATTTTAATATTATGCAGATTCATTATTTGGCCGTTTATGTTTCAATGTTTTACATACAAAAATCATAACTCTAATGAGAAATTTTGCCCTACATGAAATAGTTTAAGCTTAAGTATATTCTAGTAAGGTGAAGAGGAAAGAAGTAGGGCTCAAATCTTTGTATAAACACTATTTCTGATTCTTATGAGGAATGGACGTTGGGTTCAACTTTTCTGATTTTCAATTTCCTAATATGTGAAATGTAGGATGGTTGCATATATTAGAGATACTATGCTTGAAGAAGTCAATAAATGTTATTTTCTATAAGAAACTCAATAAGTATTATTTTCTAAGTTAGAGACTTACTATAAAAGATCTCAAATATATTGAGTATAAAAGCGAATTTATACATTGAGTGTTCAATATAAGATTTTTATCCTTTATTGGTATAATTGCTTTGCTATCATAAGAAAAGCAGACACCAAGTTTTGAAGAGTGTAAAATTGTTAACCTGTGTCATGTAACTGTCATTATGTGTGGTGGATTTTAAATAATTGTTTTTGAGAAGTGAAGGCACTCTTAAAATACATTTTTTTCAAGCACTCAGTTAACTCTGTAAGAAGGTCAGGGTTGCAAAAGAAAATTTCTTCAATCAAATCTTGTCATTTTAAATGGCCACATGGTTGTCAGGAGTTTTCTTTTTTCAGCAATTTAATAATAAAGTATAAGAAAAAGAAAATCATATGGTTATCTAAATGTAGATTGCACCTGCATCAATTTTTTTAGCTCCTTCTGTTTCTCTTCTTTCCAACTATCATTCAAACTTTTGTTTGAATTATCTAAGAAAATAACTTGTTTTCCTATATTTCCAAGTTTAATGCTTTTGTGTCTTCCTGTTTAGGCTGGATGTATGTGTGTGTATGTGTGCACACACATGCAAGGCCAGTCCTGGGGTTTGAAATCAGAGCCTGGGCACCATCCCTGAGCTTTTATGCTTAAGGCATGGTACTCTCCCACAGAAATGAGCCATCGCTTCACTTCTGGCTTTTTGCTGATTGACTAGAGATAAAAATTTCACATACTTGCTTGCCCCAGTGGGCTTCAAACTATGGTCCTCATATCTCAGCCTGCTGAGTAGCTAGGATGTGAGCTACTAGTGCCCAGCTAGGCTGGATGTTATAACCTATTAAAATTACCATACTGATTGCTTACATCAGTGGGAGTCAGATTTTGATACCAAATTATGTTTGGTCTCAAAGTTAGAAAGTTGAGGATTTTAGAATTGTGAAAATATGTGCTTATTTAATTTAGTCCATTTAAAAATGTTTGTGGAAGTTCAAATTAGTTTTTGTCAACTTAGCATCTTCTATAATGTGAGTGAATATAATTTTATTAAATATTCCAAAAGAATTGTCAGGAAGCTTATGTAATTATTACTTCTAAGTCTGTCTCATGCTGTCTATATTAATGAAATCGGTGGATACATTTGGCTTCAGTTTCAATGTCACTTAATTTAGCTTTCAGTGAGAGACACAAGAGAATTATATATATGTACAATTTCAAAGATCAGGAGACATTTTGAGTCACTTAAGAACAGCACAGTCTTATATGAATTTCAAAGAAGTTTTATTAATTGTAAAATTTCAGTAATGGAATTGGTTTTAAACTCAATATTGATGTAAGGAAAATTTTTATTCTTAAATGAATTTGATGTTACTAATTATAAAAAAATATTTCAAGTGTGAAGTTCATCATATGGGAATATGGTAATTTTTGCTTTTTACATTTCACATTTATTTAATGGAATCCAAAAAGAAACCTATCTCCTTTCCAACTGAAAAGAAGATATTTTATTTGTCACATATATTTAAGAACTATTGACTTTTAAAGTAATGTACTTACAAAGGAAAAATGAAACAAAGAAATATAAATGGACTCCTAAAATTTTACATAAAATTAAAAACCTTTTCATGAGATTGAATATTCCTAAATATTTTCAATAGTTACAAAGAAAGAGAATAATTAAATTCACTTGCCTTAATTTCAGAAGTAACATATGTATTTCTTTCTTTTTTTTTTCTGCCAGTCCTGGGGCTTGGGATACAGGGCTTGAGCACTGTCTGTGAGCCTCTTTTTTTTTTTTTTCTCAAGGCTACTACTTGAGCCACAGCACCATTTCTGGCTTTTTCTGTGTATGTGGTACTGAGCAATCGAACCCAGGTCTTCGTGCATGCTAGGCAAGCAGTCTACCTCTAAGCCACATTCCTAGCCCTGACATATATATTTCTGTGTCATGTTTCTGTGGAATAAAGCACTATATACTATATTATAGACTAAGTTATCAATCTTTGAAATTGTCTTTTCAAAACTATACTGAGCTGGATATAATCCTTGCTATTCAGGTGGCTGAGCTCTGAGGATGGAGGTTCAAAGTCATCCTAGAAAGGAAACTCCATGAAAATTTTGTCTTCAATTAGCCACCAAAAAGCCAGAAGTGGAGCTGTAGCTCAAGTGGTAGAGCATCAATCTTGAGCTGAAAAAGCTCAGAGACAGGTCCTAGGCCCTGAGTTCAAGCCCCCGTATGGTCACATAAAACAACATTAATACTCTATATTTTTTGAATGTGCTAAACTATGCAATACAATAGATAAGATAACTGCCTTCAAGGAATTCTCATTGTAATGGAGGAGGCATATTTAGAAAAGGTATTTTCTCCAGTAGAGCTGTATGCAGAATTCTTTTTAATTGAATTTATTTTTAAAATTTTATTGCAAAAGTGATGTATACAGGGGATACAGTTACACAAGTCAGGTAATGAGTACATTTCCTTTTGAATACTCCCTTATTCTCTCCTAGATTTTTCCTCCCAAGTTCTCTTCCCCTCAAGTTTTATATTTCTTTTCCCCATAGTGTCTAGCGGGCTTCACTGCTGAATTGGTTCACCCTTTGTCCCACCATTTCTATGCTTCCCCTTCCCCTCTCCAAATCAGATAAACTTATATACAAGACAAAAAGCATAAAAATTTAAAAAACTGTGACAGAAGCAAGAAGCCAAAGGAAAAAGAAAAGAAGAAAAAAGAACTGAAAACAATGCAATGAAAAACCTCTTGCTTCCATTTCTTGGAGTTCATTTTGGTAAGCATCATTTTATATGATCATATGCATATAGTTATTGAGCCCTTGTCCCCAAGTCATCAAAGACAGAACTATATACCCATCCCTCTGATGAACATTGGTGCAAAACTTCTCAACAAAATTCTGCACAACCAAATTCAATAACTTACAAAAAAAATCATATACTAGGATCAAATGAGATTCATTCCAGGGATGTAAAGTTGATTCAATATAGGCAAGACAATTAATGTACTTCAACACATCAACAGGAGCAAGGACAAGAACTACATGATCATCTCCAAAGATGCAGAAAAAGCATTTAAATAGATCCAACACCAGGCTGGGAATATAGCCTAGAGTGCTTGCCTCATATACATGAAGCCCTGGGTTCAATTCCTCAGGACACATATATAGAAAAGGACAGAAGTGGCGCTGTGGCTCAAGTGGCAGAGTGCTAGCCTTGAGCGGGAAGAAGCCAGGGACAGTGCTCAGGCCCTGAGTCCAAGGCCCAGGACTGGCAAAAAAAAAAAAAAAAATCCAATACCCCTTTCTCTGGAGAAGCTAGGGATCCATGGAACATTCCTCAATATAATGAAGACTGCATATACCAAACCCACACTTAATGGTGAAAAGTGAAAGCAATTCCTCTAAAATCAGGAAGGAGACAAGGATGTCTGCTCTCTCCATTCCTCTTCAATATAGTATTGGGCTTTCTACTTAGAGCAATAAGGCAATAGACAAACATAAAGGGGATCCAAATAGGGAAAGAAGAAGCAAAACTCTCCTTCTTTGCAGATGGCATTGTTCCATATTTAAAGAGCACCATAGATTTCCTCTCCCAAGTTACTGATCCAAAACTTTGGCAAAGTAGCAGGGTATAAAATTAAACTACAAGAACCAGTGGCTTTTCTATGCCAACAATGAGAAGAGCAAGACTGAAATCAGAAAAGCAACTTGTAATAGCCACAAAAATAAAATAAAATACTTAGGAGTTAACTTAACCAAAGATGTGAAGGACATCTATGATGCAAACATTAAAAACTTGAAAAAGGAAATTAAAGCAGATTTAAGAAAGTGGAAAAATTCTCCCCTGCTCCTGGATTGGACAGATTGATATTGTGAAAATGATAATGCTGCCCAAAGCTATTCAGTGCAATACCCATCAAAATCCCAACAGCATTCTTCAATGATACAGATGAAACAATCCAAAAATTCACATGGACTAGTATAAGACCCTAAATATCAAAAATAATTTTTAGCAGGAAGAATAGTGCCAGAGGAATATCAGTTCCAAGCTTCAAACTCTTACAAAGCCATATAGCCACCTAGTATTTGATAAGGTAGCCACAAATACAGGATGGAAGACAATCTTTTCAACAAATCGTGCTGGCAGAACTGGGTAAACGCATGCAGAAAACTGAAATTAACTCCTTATATATCACCCTGTATACACAGTTTTGAGGCCATAGAATGATTCCTGGACATCCTGGATCTAGTGATAGTGGTCTCAATGATGAGTGATAAGGAGTGAATGATAAGGAGTTAGCATAATGAAGATAGAAAGCTGAAGGTTTAAGATGGAGACATGAAGGGCAGAGAAAGCAATGCATGATTAATTTGTGAAGTGAGAAAGTAAAGCTCATTCAGAATATTGCTAAAATTACTCAGCTATTTATAGAGCTAAAGCCCTGTCTGATTCTAATTATTGGTTTCTTTGGCTGATGAAAGACGAATTCTCCCCCATGAAAATACTTACACTATACAAACATATATCGTTTAGTTGTGTAAAGGGTAGGTTTATTTTAGGTACTTTTAATTTCAGGCAATAATGGGATTGTTATGTGGATATGATGAGGGTACAGTTAGAAATCTGACTCTGGGACAGAGCCAGGAGAGGATATAGAACTGATGAAAGTGTGTGTTTGAGTATGTAAATATACACATATATTATGTAAATATTAAGTTGAATGTAAAACCACATCATTTATCTGAAGATTTTGGAAACTTGGGTACATGAACTTCTTGGTAATATGCATTTTGAAGCAATCTTCAATCTTATATTCATTTTTGTGACTAATTTTGTGTCATGTAAGTATACAATAAACTATATGTATGTCAAAACTTATATATGTATATAATTACATGTATATATGTATGTAGTGTATACTGAAACTAGTGTCTTAAAGGGGAATTCACATTATATTAGCTCTAATAACATTTCATGGGTGTCTTTGGGCTCAAAACATGAATAATTAATGTCTGTAATATACAACTTAATATTCTGTCTTATAAATACAAGGGTATTATATATAAATATTGTAATCATATAGTAGTCTGTACAAGATAGTATGCTAAATCCTCCAGGCTTCAGTTTGAATTTCAGTTGTAGAGCCTACTTTTTAAAAACATTGTTCATATATACTATGCCATTTAGATTGTTCATGATCCTATTAGGTTTAAAGTTTTTTTTTCAAATAATGAGGATTTTTTTCCTGCAATCTTTAATATGACATGTTGCTAATACTACTCTTTTTTTTTTTTTTGCCAGACCTGGGCCTTGGACTCAGGGCCTGAGCACTGTCCCTGGCTTCTTCCCGCTCAAGGCTAGCACTCTGCCGCTTGAGCCACAGCGCCGCTTCTGGCCGTTTTCTGTATATGTGGTGCTGGGGAATCGAACCTAGGGCCTCGTGTATCCGAGGCAGGCACTCTTGCCACTAGGCCATATCCCCAGCCCTAATACTACTCTTTTCATAATATTTTTAGAACATTTACAGAAATTTCATATATATAATTCATATTAGTGCAGGAGTAACTCTGCTAAACATTCGCTATATAATACAGAATTTTGAAACTTATTCAGTTTTCATGGGTCTCTTGTGAGGAAGGTATTTTTATTATGCTTTTTGCAAAAAGGAATGTAAATTTCATGTAGTTAAACAGCTTTTCCAGGGTTACATGATTAATAAATTGACAGATCACAGATGGCTTAAAGATGCTGTTACAATTAATGCCACCATTAGCTTAGGCCTTTGCAAAAATTGGAGTTTCTAAAATAATATGTGAAAAACAAATGCTATTTTCACATCAGCATCTCATTTCACATGAGTACTTAGTATTATTAAATACAACTTAATCATTAGACAATATATACATATATGATATATAAATATATATTTTGCTCTTTGTTTTAAATCCTTTTGATATATAGTTATCCCTAGAGGTATATGATTTCTAGCTGCCTGCTATACTTTATTCCCTAAATACTTTGCATGTTACCTACTTTGGAAAGAAAGAAATGAGAATATATGTACTTGAAGGCATACCCAGCTAGGATATAATTAACAAGTACTCTCCTGTTTTTGTGTTATACCTGTATTTACAAGACCGTATTTATAGTGTTGCTGGGTGTCGGTGGTTCCTTCCTGTAATCCTATGTATCAGAAGCTTGAAATCTGAAGATTGAGGTTTCAGGACAGTCCAGGCAGGAAAGTCCACATGACTCTTATCTCCAATTAACCATGAAAACAGTGTCCAGACCTTGAGTTCAAGAGTTCAGATTCTAGTATTGTCACAGGAGAGGGCTCTCTCTCTCTCTCTCTCTCTTTCTTTCTTTCCTTCTCTCTCTCCCTCCCTCTCTCTCTCTCTCTCTCTCACACACACACACACAAGTCTGTGGTGTCTATGAGGAAATAATATTGTGAAGAGATAAATTTTTGGAAATTTCTATAGCATTTTAGCATTAGAATTACATTTTATCTTTAAATTTATTATTTTTGAAGTGCAAAGATATAGATAATGTTTCAACATTTCTTGTTTTCAAACAAAGATTTTCTGATATTCCTTTAAATGATATCAGTAGAGACAGTTACTGCACTGATAATCACTTTTGGATGTGTTTGAGCAAGTTCTAAACTTGTGTGGAGTTATTTGTTCTTTTTGTATGTTGTGAGGAAAAGATATAACCTTGTCAACTGGAAGACAACAAAGTAGTAACAACCCATGCTGCCGAAGATGTAAGTACTACAACAAGCCAAGGATAAACTGTGAAAGCTATTTATATAACACATCCCTCCTAGGCTTGTTCCTCTTTATTCCTGACTACCTAGACCCTACCTCATTAGTCGTACAAGGGAGGCTTTTCTCCCTGGGAATACTTCAAGATACAAATCATCTTATTTGCTATTTCAAATGCACATTCCTTGTTTTCTTTTCTCTCTAAATTTGATTATGTGTCGTTTCTATGAAATCAATCAATTATTTTATGTTTAGGTGTATTGATTGATCAGTTATTCTTTTTGGCATATATGGGAACTGAGGTGGCTGCAGTGTAAAGACACTAGAATTGGTTAAGAATTTGAATGGTGATTAATCAAGTTGTGTAGAATGCCTGGTAACCTTTCTGAGTAATTTTTATCTTCCAGTAAATAGCACAGAACAGGTTTATTTCTAGGGATGGTTGCGAAATGCTATCCACACATAAGGTATTACCACTAAGGCATGTTTAGTACTAAAAATAAGCATACCATTATCAGTTGAAGAAATTCTAATGTTGAACAAAGTTCAGCATCCTTAGCCATAAAGGAAATGCAATTCAAAACTACACTAAGAGTCTATTTTACCCTAGTCTTAAGGGAAATCATCAAGAAGATAAACAACAAATGTTTGTAAAAATGTAGAGAAAAATAAACCCTCCTATGCTATTAATGGGAATACAAACTTGTGCAACCACAATGGAAATCAATATAGAGGTTCATCAACGAACTAAAACTAGATATACCTTATAACTGCACTCTAAAACTCTTGGGCATATATGTGCAAGAGTGTAAAGCAGTCTATTAGAGAGATGGCTGCATGCTTACATTAATTAACTGCACCTCTCTTCATAGTCCCCAACTGTGGGATCCGTTGACTTACCCATCAGCCCCAATTAACATGTGCACACATACACAATGAAATTTTACTTAGTCATAAAGAAAAATGAAATTCTGTCATTTGCAGGAAAATGGATGGAACTGGAGATCATCACATTTGAGTGAGATAAGTCATGCTCAAGACACAAGCACACACACACACAGAGGCACATCCACATACATCCACATCCACACACACACACATCAATGATTGTGACTATAGGGCTATTTACAGGATGAGGTGGAGAGGGAGATGGAAAGAGAATGATAGAGGACAAATAACATTGATATTATATCATGTGTATGTATGAAAATGGCACAAGGAAACTTATGAGAGCTGTGGAACAATAAGGAGTTAGGAAGGATGGAGGTGAGAACAATAGAAAGTGCTAATCAGATTAAATATAATATGTGTATGTGTGATATAACATGATGAGATCCTTTTGTACAATGAATATGCACACAAAAATGAAAAAAAGAATGATGGGAAAAATCAGATTCTCTTAGGGAGTGAATATCAGCAGAAGTGGAGGACTAACAGAGATGGTAAACAAGGGGCAATATGGTCTCCATAATATATGTATATGTATATACATGTATGAAAATAAAACAAGCCTGTTGAAATTGCTTTATGAAAGAAGAGGAGGAGGAGTGAGAGTAATGGAGGGGACAAGTTTAATCAGGGTTCATTGTATGGGTATGAAGATGTCCCAATAAATTTCCTTTGTGCAACAAATATATGATAATCAAAATGTTTTTAAAAAGAATTTACTCTAATGGAAATTCCTGATGATGTGCTTTGCTTTCAAAGAATTTGCATGTCAAAAAATACAGTCTGATAGTAATAAGAATTCTTTGGCAGTAACTATTCATATTTTAAGAAACTGTGATGGAATTAGAATTTATATTGAGATTGAAATGATTTAAAAAATAGTTGCAGAGGGGCTGGGAGTATGGCCTACTGGCAAAAGTGTTTGCCTTGTATACATGAAACCCTAGGTTCAATTTCTCAGCACCACATATATAGAAAATGGCCAGAAGTGGTGCTTTGCCTCAAGTGGCAGAGTGCGAGCCTTGAGCAAAAAGAAGCCAGGGACATTGCTCAGGCCCTGAGTCCAAGCCCCAGGACTGGCAAAAAAAAAAAAAAAGGTTACAGAATCATAGTTTTTTTTTTCCCCTGGATATTGTTTGTACTGTTGTAGGAAATTTGAAATTTGTGATAATCCTAGAAGTATTTTACTTATAGGCACTTAATTTTAACATTGGAACCAGTCTGAGGAAGCAGAGCCATCATCATTGAAAATCTAAATCCAGGAAAACAAATAATTGGATATTTCTTACTTCATGAAGGCAAAGAAAAAGCCTTTCCTTAAAAAAGGGCTTCAAAATGCTTTCAATTTGCTGGAAACATTCTGTATCATTGATGGAAAAAGGTATACTTTAGTGAAAACCTCTCTTTGCAAGCCTGGGAAATGTAGCGAAAATAAAATGCCCAACCATGTATTTGAGTAAATAACCTTAGAACTCTCATATATCCCTTTTTTTTTTCTTTCACTGAAGAATACAGTGAAACTTCCACTGGCATTATTAGGTGATTTGTTTAGCAAAGGCAGATAAATGGACATTTGAAAATTGATTTGAGTTACACCCTTTGTTAAAGAGAATTAGAGAAGTTCACACTTTTATTCTTTCTGGGTTTTGTAGTTACAAACTGCTAAAGAAGCTTTGTATTGTTTGAAGATAGATATATTTTTATGTTTTCTCTCAATATATTTGTAAAATTAATAATATGCCCTTTCAGAAACCTAAATATGCACATAACAAATGACTATATTTCTTGCCTTTGAATGTTTATAAACTTTTTCTCTTAAATTCTCTTGGCAGACCAACAGGCTAAGTACAGCTTAGATTTATTATAAAAAGGAACAAGGTATCTAAAAATCATATTCATACATGAATTTCTAGTAATTTGCATAAGTAGAGCATGAATAAACTATCTGGTTTTAAATTCTGTTTTTCCATTTACCCACAGTGATTTAAATAATTGTTTGAAATAATATTTGTAAAGCCCTTAGTACAGTGCAAAGCACTAAATACAATGTATATATATTTGTTAAATTTAAGAAGTTGAATTATGAGAAATTAAGTGACCGTCAAATTCTTTCAAAGTATTTCAATAAAGTATGAGCTCAGTGGTTATTTTTGATTTGTAATTGCCTTAAGCACGAAATGTGCTTACCAAGTTTTAGATGAGTGATGCCAAGCACTAAAGTACTCACCAATATTTTATTTTAGCAATTAAATTTATTAATTAAATTAAATTTATTTAATTTTAGCAATTAATTATAATTGCTAAAAATGACAGAATTGGTTTGCCTTTAGGAAGAACTATTTTAAACAGTTCAGCTCTTGTTAGTTACAGTGGTAATGTTGAACAAAGCTCTTTGACTAATTGACTTGTTTCTTAGAAAGTGGAGTAACTTTAATCTCTTGTGACTGAGACTTAAAAATGTTTCTTCTTGGCATTTGTGGATAAAACTGGAATTACTTTAATGATTAGACATGAAGTATAAACAAAGCAGTTCAAATCATTAGCTATAACCAGTAGTTATACTAGTATATTCTATTATTTTTCCTCCCAGTGGTTTTTCTATACATAAATGTTCTTCTTTATGTGCAGAGAAATTAGTTACATAAGTCCGGACATGAGTACGTTTCATTTTGAACAGTATCACCCACTCCCATGGTCTCTCCCAGGTTTTCCCTTCATGTCTTCCCTTCCCCCAGGTTGTACAGTTCATTTCCAATATTGTTTCTAGTGAGTATCACTGGTGAATTGGTTCCCTCCTTGTCCCACTGTTTCTGCGCTTCCCCTTCTCCTCCCTAAATCAGATAGACTTATATACAAGACAAAGGGCACAAATATCAGATATAATGACAAAAGGGAATAAATTAAAGAAAAAAGGAAAGAAAAAACAACAAATGAAAACAGCGCGCGCGCGCGCCCCCCCCCCCCCCCCCAGCCTCTTGTTTCCATATCTTGGAGTTCATTTCGATAAGTATCACTTTATATGGTCATATGCATATAATTATAGAGTCTTTGTGATCCTTTTCAAGGAATATCTTCTTTTGGTCTTATTGTGTGAATGTTTAGAGTGCTGTTTAAGTAACCATGTCTAATAGTAATTATTTGTCTTTTACTATCCATTGGGTTTAATCATAGATTTATAGGCACATTCTAATTATTACATTAAGAGAAACCATGCAGCGTATGTTTCCTTGGTTCTGGCTTACTTCGCTTAGTAAACGTTTTTTCCAAGTCTTTCCATTTCCTTATGAATGATACAGTGTCATTCTTTATGGTGGAACATAGAATTCCATTGTGTTATATAAAACATTTTCTTGGGGCTGGGGATATAGCCTAGTGGCAAGAGTGCCTGCCTCGGATACACGAGGCCCTAGGTTCGATTCCCCAGCACCACATATACAGAAAACGGCCAGAAGCGGCGCTGTGGCTCAAGTGGCAGAGTGCTAGCCTTGAGCGGGAAGAAGCCAGGGACAGTGCTCAGGCCCTGAGTCCAAGGCCCAGGACTGGCCCCCCAAAAAAAACAAAACAAAAAACATTTTCTTGATGCATTCATTTACAGAGAGGCATCTGGGTTCGTTCCATATCTCAGCTATGATCAACAATACTGTAATGAATATAATTGTGCTGGTGGCTTTAGTGTGGCCTTGTATGTGATCATTTAAGTAGATGCCCGGGTGTGGGATTGCTGGATCATAGGTAGTTTGAGGAACCTCCATGTTGCTTTCCAGAGTGGTTGAGCCACTCTGGAAACATTCCCACCAACAGTGTAGTAGCATTCCCTTTTGCCCACATCCCTGCCAGTATCTGTTACTGTTAGTTTTCATGATAATGGCCATTCTTACTGGGGTGAGGTGGAATCCCACTGTTGTTTTGATTTGCATTTTCATGGCCAGAGGTGTTGAAAATCATTTCAAGTGTCTATTGGCCATTATTATTTCTTCCTTGGAGAAATGTCTCTTTAAATCTTTAGTCCACTCAAAATTAGGTTGTTGTTTCTTTAAGGATTTGTTTTGGGGAGGTTTAATTTTTTGAGCACTAAGTATATTGTAGATATGAGGTCCTTGTTTGATGCATAGCTAGTAAAGATCTCCTTTCTTTCTGTGGACTTTCTGTTTATCTTGTTAGCTCTATTCTTTGCCATATAGAAACTATTGAGTTTGATGTGATTTTATTTATTCAGATTCTGGATCATTAGGAAGTTTTGATCTGTGCCAAGGAGCCCTAGTGTTTCCCTTAGTCTTCCTGTAATATTTTCATGATATCTGGCCTTACATTGAGGTCTTTGATCCACTTGGAATTGATTCTGGTGCAGAGTATAATAAGGTTCTAACTTCAGTTTTCTCCATGTGTATAGCCAGTTCTGCCAGCACCATTTGTTGAAGAGGCTGTTTTTCTTCCTGTTTTTCCATCCTGTGTTTTAGGCTCCCTTATCAAATATTACATGGCTTTAAGTCTTTGTGCTTATTTCTGGATCTTCAATTCTATTCCATTGGTCCTCAGGCCTGTTCTTGTGCCAGTATCAAGCTATTTTTTTAAAAAAATTATTACTACGGCTTGGTAAGAGAGTTTGAAGCTTGGAATTGATATTACTCTGGCATTGTTCTTCCTGCTAAGTATTGTTTTTTCTATTTAGGGTCTTATACTAGTCTCTATATCACTGAAGAATGTTGTTGGGATTTTGATGGGTATTGCATTGAATTTATAGATAGCTTTGGGCAGCATTACCATTTTCACAATATCAATCTGTCCAATCCAGGAGCAGGGGAGAATTTTTCCACTTTCTTAAATCTGCTTTAATTTCCTTTTTCAAGTTTTTAATGTTTGCATCATAGATGTCCTTCACATCTTTGGTTAAGTTAACTCCTAAGTATTTTATTTTATTTTTGTGGCTATTACAAGTGGAGTTGCTTTTCTGATTTCAGTCTTTCTCTTCTCATTGTTGGCATAGAAAAGCCACTGGTTCTTGTAGTTTAATTTTATACCCTGCTACTTTGCCAGAGTTTTGGATCAGTAACTTGGGAGAGGAAATCTATGGTGCTCTTTAAATATGGAACAATGCCATCTGCAAAGAAGGAGAGTTTTGCTTCTTCTTTCCCTATTTGGATCCCCTTTATGTTTGTCTGTTGCCTTATTGCTCTAAGTAGAAATCCCAATACTATATTGAAGAGGAATGGAGAGAGCAGACGTCCTTGTCTCCTTCCTGATTTTAGAGGAATGGCTTTCACTTTTCACCATTAAGTGTGGGTTTGGCATATACAGCCTTCATTATGTTGAGGAATGTTCCATGGATTCCTAGCTTCTCCAGAGGTATTATCAGAAAGGGGTGTTGGATCTTTTCAAATGCTTTTTCTGCATCTTTGGAGATGATCATGTAGTTCTTGTCCTTGTTTCTGTTGATGTGTTGAAGTACATTGTCTTGCCTACATTGAATCAACTTTACATCCCTGGAATGAATCCCATTTGATCATAGTGTATGATTTTTATCTTGTTGTTTTTAGTTGTTGAGTGCAGTTGGCCAGAATTTTTTCTTTTTTCTTTTTTTTTTTTTTTGCCAGTCCTGGGCCTTGGACTCAGTGCCTGAGCATTGTCCCTGGCTTCCTTTTTTTGCTCAAGGCTAGCACTCTGCCACTTGAGCTGCAGTGCCACTTCTGGCCGTTTTCTATATATTTGGTGCTGTGGAATCAAACCCAGGGCTTCGTGTATACGAGGCAAGCTCTCTTGCCATTAGGCCATATTCCCAGCCCCAACCAGAAATTTTTTGTCAGTCATTGGGCTTGAACTCTGGGCCTGGGTTCTGTCCCTGTGCTCTTCAGCTCAAAGCTAGTGCTCTACCAGTTGAGCCACAGTGCCACTTCTGGTTTTCTGAGTGGTTTATTGGAGATAAGTGTCTCACAGAGTTTTCTGCCTGGGCTGCCTTTGACTGTCGATTCTCAGCCTCCTGTGTACCTAGGATTATATGGGTGAGCCACCAGTACCTGGCTTGGTCAGAATTTTATAGAGAAGTTTTGCATTGATGTTCATCAAAAAGATGCATCTATGTTCTCTTTCTTTGATGAGTCCCTGTCTGGTTTTGGGATGAGGATTATGTTCACTTCATAGAATGAGTTTGGTAATGATCTTTCTCTTTCAATTTCATTGAAGAGTTTGAGAAGTGTTGGAGTGAGTTCTTCTTTGAAGGCCTTATAGAATTCAGCTGTGACCACATCTGGTCCTGGCCTTTGCTTGGATGGGAGGTGTTTTAATGCCATGTCAATTTCATTATTTGTTATGGGTCTATTTAGCTTGTTCAAATCTTTTGATTTCATTTTTTATTTCAATATTTGCTAGGAATTCTTCCATTTTCCTCAGATTCTCTAGTTTGTTATCATTCCCTTATATTGTATTTTCTGACAATGGTCTCATCCCACTTGTTTCTATTGTGATGTTCCTATTTTCATCTCTAACTTTATTTATTTGAGTGTGCTCTCTTCTTTTGTTGTCCAGATTTGCAAAGGGTCTATTTTATTAAATTATTTTTCCAAGAACCAACTCTTAGTTTCATTCTTTCTATTTTTTTCTTTTGGTCTTTAATATAGATGATTTTCTTTAGTGGTAAGAATGTGATTTATTAGAGGAATAAGTGAATAATATAATCTTATGGAGGTTTTAGGAGGTACATAATGTCAGATAGACACTTCAGGTGTTATAAACATGTGGCTTCTAAAGATGTGAGAAAAGAAAGATTATTATTTGGAATAAAAGATGCTTCATGGTACAAAATACATTTAAAGCACATAAATGAATATTAGTCTTATTTAGTTGTTTACTGTGTGCAATGATAGCTCAAAAGTACATAAGCTCACAAATTTAATAAAAAATAAATATGGGATGGGGATTTAATAAAGCAGCACCTTTGGCAAAATCTTCTTTTTAAAGATTGCATTAGTACTTCTTGGAATTCTTTGTTTTGGAAATTTATGAAAAGCATAATGTTATACATGACATTGTATTTGATTCTTTTAATTAGCTTAATATTTAATTTTAATATTTTTTGTTAGCTTATTCTCTTGGATGGAGTGAAGTAATTAGAGGAGTTTGTGCTATGATCAGCAAAATATTTATGGGCTACATGATGTAACTATCCAGGTATGAAGTGCTGATTACCTGGTAATACTAATACTAGAGATGAGTGTAGTAAATGTTAACACTCCCCACAAACGTATCTGTTACTAGCTTCTTTCTTGGAAGCTGAATGTATCACTGAGTCGAGTCGTATTTTGGCTTTTTCTTAAGCAACTTTAGACCACAATCTTCTTATTTACAATTCCTGCAAAGCTAGGATGACAGGTTCATGCCTCTATACCTGCCTTTTGTTGATAATAGATTTTGCGCATATTTTACCCATACTTCCCCTGAACTCTGATCCACTTGATCTCTACCTTTCCAGCATCTAGGATAAGCTTCAATGCCCAGATAGCAATGTTCTTATTTTTATTCTGTGATAGACTATAGATAATATAATAAAATCCCATCATTTCATATTTTGAATGCACAAAACCTTTTTAATCATCGTTGCAAGTAAATCTCTGTCATGAATGACAAATGCATGGATTGTTCATGTCAGCTTACAAATTTTTGAGAATACAAAATGAAAAATTTACGATTTTAATTTATTCAGTAATGTCCACTAGTATGCATCTTTTTATATTAAATAAATACTTAGTGTAATATTGTCTAATTTAAGAATTTTTCTCCCAGTTCTTATTATTTATGTATGATTTTCAAGTTTCAGTGGAATAACATATTGGAGTCTTGTCATTGACACGTTCCTAGTATGTTATTTGCAATGGGATTTACATTCTCATCAAGTCTTTTAAGAATGATTTTCTAAGAGTCATAGTATTGCTCATTCAAAATTTAGCTATGTAGTTACATATAGGTATAATAGCACTGTCAAAGAGTCTATTCAGAAGTATAATTTTTATGATTTCATAAGTATTTGAACTTCAGCTTCTGTTCATTTGCTTTAGAATAGCTCCTGTAATTCAAGGACTTGGGAGTCATGGTGAAGTGCATACTGCAAAAGCAGGTACACAGTGATCTATGGCGATACTTTAGTGTTTTAAAGTTTTTCTTTATACAATTCTCTATACAATCTGAAAATATAACATAAATGAGCAATTAGGTTTTCTATGGACTAATTATGATTTTTACTAAGTTTCTATAGCTACTAATTTTACTAAGTTTCCAAGCACCAGTTAGTTTTGAACACATCTTAATTATTATCACTCAACCATATTTACTAGTTTTTTTTTTAGAGAGAGATTTTTCTCTTAAGGATAATTGCAGTAAGAAGTTCCCAAAGTACACGCAGCATGATAGTTTCAATAGTAAAGTTGCTGGGCCCTGGAGCTTTGGTCAAATCCAGTGAGTTTCAGGTTGAAACAGTGTTGAACAAATGATTTTTAATTATAAAAATGGAAATTTTAGGAAGATAAAGGAATGAAATTCTCCTGATAAAATAAAAGTAGATAAAAAAGGCAAAGGATAGAATCCATTTCCTGATTTGTTTGTAATTATGACATTAAATTGTTTCTGATTAGCAGACTGGTCTAGTAGCTTATTTTATTATAATAGTATGTTGTTATTGTTTGTCTCACACAGCATCTCTGTCTTATCTGAAGCAATCTGAACTGATGTCTAGAAAAATCAATTAAAATAGCTAAGCATAGAAATAGTACTTATTCTCTAATCTTGGGATATGGGACTGTGGCTTTCATTTTGATATTGATCTTATGATTAGAATTCCATAGTTTAACATAAACTACAAACAGAAGGCATAGTATCCATTTTCCATGTTTTCTGTCTTCAAAAATGAACAACTAAAGACATTAAGCAAGTAGTATATAGAATTCTACTAGATTGTACAATACTCAGGTACTTTATAGTTTTCCATTCTGTACTTAATACAACAAATGTTTTTTTTGTTGTTACTTGCTTTCACTTTCTCAAAATTGTATGTGCACTTAACTTTATATATGCCCCTTTTCACATTTGTAATTCAATGTTTTATGTAATGTTTGATTAAGGTAATTACAATGAGAAGTGTAACTGATCTGATGTGACCTGCTATCAGAGGAAACAAATTGTTAGAAAGCCATACAACTTGACTACTATTAGTACAATCTGTACGTGAGAACAGTCTCTTTGTTTTGTAGTGCTCCATGGAATCAGCCAGGGTTTTACAGAGGGTATGAAGAATAGCAATTTATCTTGTACTTCTGTTAAAAGAAGAGTACTTTAAAAAAATGCTGCTATTTATATATCCAAAATAATTGAAAATAGTTTGTCAAAGAGGCATTTGTACACCCACATTAATTGAACCATTATTCACAATGGTTTGGATGTGGAAACAACCCATATGTCCATTAGCAGATGAATTGATAGCCAAAATATGTACTATGGAATGTTATTTAGTTTTTAAAAGGAAGCTTCAAGGGGAGCTGGGCTCAAGTACTTAAGCACTAGTCTTGAACAAAAATGTGCAGGGAAAGCACCTAGACCCTGAATTCAAGCCCCAGGATCAGCACACACACACATGCACACATGCACACACACACACTCACACACACACACACTCCTTTCCCCACAAATAGTGAAGAAGGTAAACTTTATTTTGTGTATTTTTAACTCAAAACAGTTAAGACTGTGTTATCTTCTTTATTTTAAAAGTTCTCCTGTGTTTTGTTAAAAATATAGCTAATAGGGCTGGAGACATAGCTCAAATGTTAGAGCACTTACTTAAGTAGAAGGCCCTGAGTTCAAATCCTTATACTGCTAAAAAATATAAATAATACAGAAAAGGTATGAATAAAAGGAAACTATCCACAAGTATGATTTTTCTAATATAGCCACTTTCAATATTTTTGAATACATATTTCTATTTATTCATAGATTGTATGTGTGTCATATATGTGTCTATATGAATATGCATAATATATGTATTTATATATTTAAAATATGATATGTGTGTTTTTATAGCTAGGTTTTAGAAAACACTTAGCTGTTATAGTGTGAATATATTTCCACAGTCTCGCTTTGTTATATGACTAAATGTTCTCTATAGTTTGGATCTACTGTAAGAACTATAGGTATTTAAATTTCCTCTGTTCATGAGCCTCTAGTCTTTCCCAATGTTATTTTCTGTAAACAGACCTGAAATATAATTCCATATATCCTTGTCCAGAAAGCAGTGGAATTAAATCTTCAGAGTTTGAAAAAAAAGTGAATTTGATCAAGGTATATTATATTCAAGTGTGGAAATATTGTAATGAAATTATGTTGTACAATTAATATATGCTAGTATAAAAAGAAAGATAAAATACATTCAAAAAGAAATTATTTCTAACCTGAAATTTTATATCCTGTCAAATTGTCAGTGAAATGTAAGTATGGAATAAAGTAATTTCAGACATATTGGAAATCATAATATATATCTCAGAAGTTTTCTATCTCAAAAAGTTGCTTAGAGATGAAAACCAGAAGACTGGGAATGTGCAGAAAGAGAAAAGTTTATCTAACATATGATGTAAGTAAAATAAATCCAGAAGATGACAGGTTAAGAAGTAAGTTCAGAGAACAACTACTTTAGATTGACCCTTGACAATAGAAGGTTCTTGCAAGAATATTTCTGTGGAAGAAAGAATATCTCAAACTATGTATGCGTGAATAGCAAGTCAGGTTGAAGGTGCATTGTTTATCAAGTAATAAATGTAAAGCCAACTAAAACAATAGGAAAAGGTGAAATGTAGCACAAATAATTTCTAAAAATGAATGGAAATGAAGTGTGATACAACTTTGAGAAACTGATAGTGAGAAGAAAAGCAGCACATTTTTATCTTGAAGCAGAGATTATTCTCTTTCAGATGGTCTATGGGTTGCAGCATTGGACTTGTAAAAAGGGAAATGCTATCCTAACACCATCTGGTCTTGTAGTGAACTGCCTTTCTGATTTAAGTGGTGTTAATTGATTTATAGTCAATGTTTAGACAGAGCATAGTAATCATAATTAGATATACAGAAAATTATTGAGAAGCAAATGAATGTAAAATTGACATTTGAAAGTAATAGATATGGCAATGTGAGGTGAAGCAGAGGAAAAGTGGAGAGATGAGTACAGCAGGTTCTTCAGACAATGAGGGAGTTGAAGAACAACTACTATTAAGTAGAAAAATGAGCTGTGATGCACATTTACACAAGTAAATAGTACATTATAAAAAGCATTGGCAGAGGGATGTGTGTGTCTGTATGTATATCAAATGAACTAAGACCTAAGACCTAATTTTATCTCCTAAATTGAGAAATTAAGACACACACACACACACACACACACACACACACACACACACACACGAAATTAGGAGACCATTGTAGGGGAAATCAAGAAGACAAATGATCGAAAGAGGACTAGGACCAGGGATGGTCCTAGATTAGGACCTCATAGACCTTCATAGCAATATTTTAAAAAAACTATCTATTTTGTTAATTAAAATAAAAAGTGTATAAGAATAGTGATTCATTTTGAGCATTTAAAACAGCTGAATTATTTGAGAAAGTGTTTCTGGACTTAATCAGAAAATGGCTTAATTTCAGAAGTTAAAGAGAGGTTTGTTTTGTTTTGTGTGGTTTCATGTGCTGGTCCTATGGTTGTTGCTTTGGTCCAGGGCCTGAGTGTTGTTCCTGGGTGCTGTTTTTTTGCTCAAGGCTAGTGCTCTACCATTTGAGCCCACAGCCTCATTTCTGGCTTTTTGGTGGTTAATTGAAGAGAAAAATCTCATTGACTTTCCTGGCCGAGCTGGCTTTGAACCACCATCCTCAGATCTTAGCCTCTTTAGAGGCCACGATTACAGGTGTGAGCTACTTATACCCAGCCTCTTCCTTTCCTTCCTTCCCTTCTTCCTTTCTTCATTCCTTTCCTCCTTCCTTCTTTCTTTCATTTCTCTCTCTTTCTTTCTTTGATGAAGGGCCTCTTTAGCCTGGCGTGGATGTGTATGTATGTGTGTGTGTGTGTATGTGTGTGTGTGTGTGTATGTGTATACACACACATATATTCTCAGCACTATGAAGATAGGCAGCTAGATGGTAAATTGAAGGCCAGTAAAGCCCTGTCTTGAAACAAACAAAACAAAACAAGGGCTGGTGTGTAGCTTATTGGAAGAATGCCTAACATGTTCAAGGCCCTGAAAAAAAATGGGAGAGTCTCCCAGTGACTTTACTAATTAGATACTTTGCTTATTAGAAGCTTCTCTCCTTTGAACTACTATGGAACCTTATACATTTTCCAGGATACTTGTCAGTACATATCAAGTATATTTATATAACTTCATATTTTAACTCTTGACTTATTTTTAGACTATACCTAATGGTATAGTCTAATGGTATATCTACTGGTATAGCTAAGGAGAAAAGAGCTTTTCATATTATATTTACATAGTATATCATCCTTACCTTAGGGTAACAGCAGAGGAACAAAAGAAATGAGAAATGCAGGTGTATTTTGTAAAGCTTCAGGCTTTAGGTCATATAGGACTTGAGCCCAAGGGCAAAAAGCATGGGGGAGGCCAAGGGAAGGGCAAGACCTCTATTCAGATAGAGAAAGGATGGTCAGGCAAAGCGTGTCTGAGTCAAGAATGAATACGTCACAGCAAAATGGTCCAACAGTTCAAATTAAGAAGACAATTAAAGAATGAGCCATTCTAATTGCTAGTTGGCTTCATTTTTGGAAGCTTTTCCAGAATTGAAGCCTGTTTTTCTCCTCTAATTCTTCAGAAGTAGCATTGTAGAAGAAAATAAGTAGAAGGCTGAGATGAGCCTGAGCAGAACTGCTACATTCCAGACAGTTCTATTAAGCAAAAGTGGACACTCTTACTCTGTATTTCAATGCACCCTTCACACATGTTTTCTTGAAAAGTAAAACAAAGCAACAACAACGAAACCCAAAAATTATCACAACTGCCTTTATTGTTGTTGTTGTTGTTGTTGTTATTGTACTTGTAGCAAGAGCAGCAATAACAAAAGTGGTTTTAGTAATAATAATAATAATAGAAATATAGGCAGCAAGCACCCAGTATGTATCAAAACCCTGTCTACACATCATACACAATCCTTCCATTGATCCTTAAAAGCAAGTATTATCTTTGTTTTGCAGGTCTAGAGAGGTGAAATATATTGCTTAAAACATTGTGGGTTGTAAATGTTAGAGCTAAGACTTGAAATTTAGTCTGACTGACTCCAAAGTCCATGATATTTTCAATATGGCAAGTAGTAAGATATGAGTGTGCAGTCCTTGAGAGTCTGAATCTTTGCTCTGCAGGCTAGGAGAAAGAGTTATAATTTTGGATAAGTAGAGTTTCTTGTCATTATGTCAAGTCACTTGTGGTTAATTTTGTACAGTGCTTGCTGCCCATTTTCTTAGTATTGATCTGATAGAGACAAGCCTTTAGCAAGTCTTTTATACTTGCTTTGAATTTGCACCATTTATGCAAAAAGGTAAGTATGTAGAAATGTTTTCACTGCATGCAAGTTAGGATTTTAAAAGTATCAGTAGAATAGTACCAAGCTTGTATAAGCTTTTATTTTAAGATAGAATTTGATTAAACCCAACAGCTTTGCATTAAAGGGCTAACTTTCAATTAAGTTTACAATTGTCACTGGTTTTACACATATAAAAGGTATTCCTAGTATTTTATCTTATTTTCTGTAACCATTATAAAATCAAATATGTAAATATTCTTTAGAATAGTAATTGAGTTTCACATTTGATTTTGTATTATGAGCTATAGAATAGTTTCTACAATAACTATAATATAATTTGATATTGGGGTTTTTGAAATATGGAATATTTTTATAAAAAATGTGCACAGTATACCATGTAGAATTCTATACAGATTTTTAAGTATTTACAAAAATATTTCTATTTTTTTTAGTTTTTGTGAATTTTTTATTCTTCTCCTATTCTGGTACTTTTTCCCTTTTAAAAATTTAAAGCATATGCATGTAAAAATAAAATGTCAAAAGAATTCAGTGAGGAGGTGGATATTGGAGAGGATAGTAGGAGTAAGTGTGAATTCTTTCTGAATGAACTCTATCAGCACACATGTTACTTCCTTCTAGGAGGAAACCTGTTAGTTTATCTTAGAGATATCTTATTAGGGTCATGAAAACCATTTTCAGAAAAAAGATGGTAATATATCAGTATCATGACAACCAAAGTTAAAAAAGAAATAGAATGCTACATCAGTACCAAATTCCTGTTTCAAGGGTCTATTAGCTCTTAGATACTTAAAAGCTGCAACACTAGGCAATGTTCACTGCCCTTGCCACTTATTCCCTGAAGAAAGGCTGTCTCCACAACTAAAAATAATACTGCTTTCTAAAACCTATCCTTAAAGTTCTTAGTGTAATTTATATGTTTGGAGCTAATTTATACTATCATATCATTGCAATAACTTTCCTTAAAGTTTATAGTCTTCATGTATTTGTATTTATTATGATATTTAAAAATTACTTGGTTTAACTATGCACATAGTATGTTTTCTCTGAATTCACCATCTTTTTTTGTTCACAATTCTGTTTCTCTTCATTTAGCCTCCTTTTACTTGCCTGTTTGTATTATTGTGAACATTAAATTGAAATGATTTTTTTTGCCACTTTGGGTGTGATTGGATGAGACATTTCCAATTTATTTGCTGCCTGTTAATAACTTTTTTTGGGGTGTGTGCCAGTCTTGGGGCTTGGACTCAGGGCCTGAGCACTGTCTGTGGCTTCTTTTTTGCTCAAGGCTAGCACTCTACTTGTTGAGCCACAGCACCACTTTCCGCTTTTTCTGTTTATGTGGTTCTGGGGAATCACATGGGCTTCATGCATGCTAGGCAGGCCCTCTACTACTAAGCCACATTCCCAGCCCCTGTTAATGATTTTTAACATGCCATAGTTCTCCTGTCTAGTACTTTTTTTTGATTCTCATGAAATGTTAAAAATGAATTTTAAAAGTACACTTAAGATGCATTCATTAAACATGTTGTTCCCTGCTGTCACTGTTTGTTTTTTATCTGTACCCTTTGTCTTGTATACAAAGGGATCTGATTTGGGGAAGGGAAGGAGAATCACAGAAATGGTGGAACAAAGGGTCAATCAATATAACAGTGATACTCACTAGACACTATGTTGGAAATTAACTTTACAATTGAGGGGGGAAGAGAAAAAGGAGGAAAGTGAGAAAAATGAAGGAGAGAGTAACACTGTTCAAAAAGAAATGTACTCATTACCTATGTAACTATAACCTCTCCCTATATCACCTTTACAATAAAATTTAAATTAAAATACTCATGAAAATATTATAAAGAACTTAAGAATCTTTGCTGCATAACAGTAAGATTTTTTGTCTATGAAGTAGTTTTGCTCCACTCATATTTCCTACAAAGAAATTTTTTTCTCCAATCTGAGTTTTTCTGAAATCTCTTGTTGCCTTCTTGCAGTCTGTTCAGACTCATAGTACATTGAAAATTCAGTAAACTCATGATAAAGTATCATTAAAAAAAAGAAAAATCTCATCTCTTCAGGTGCTTTTTATAATGCCCTTAGGAATGCAAGATGTAAATACAGATGATTGGAATATAGTGTTAGAATGTTTTAGTTTTTCATTTATTACTAGAATGTTGTAAAAACATGACTATGTATAATATAGGTATATTTTACATATAGTCTAATTCTCTTGTATAATCAAAATCACTTTTGTTCAAATAATTTTTTGTAATGATGGAAATGTTCTACTATATTTGTACTGATAAATATAGTAAGTGCTAGGCATGTGTAATTAGTGAACACTTGAAAGGTGACTAATAAGACTGAGAAACTGAATTTTATATTTAAATAACTATAGGAAGGGTCTAACTGTCACATCAGGAAGCTTACCTTGGATGTGATTGGATGAAACTTTGTCGGTATATTTTCTGGCCTGTTATACCATGGTTGCTACTTTGTAGTTATGCAACAAGTGGGTTTCTTCATGAATATTTGCAGGAAAGGGGTGAGTGGAGACTAAAATCTAGTGTATGTTTGGCTGGTAAGCTCTTTACCTTGGCAAAGAGCTGTACCTACCCAAAGGGTAATTCTATTCTCTAACAGGTTAGTGGCTGCCATAGACACTACCAGATTTTCTTTTATGCTTTAGAACTTGGTGACCTTAGGATAGTAACTTCCTTGGGTCTTTCTCCCATTCTTCTTTTAAATGGAGATACTGTTACTATCTTTATAGAGTTATAATAAAGATTAAGTGGTGAGATACATGTAAAGTATTTGGAACATATGTAAAGTGCCCAAAGATATTATCAGTTATTATTAAACAATACAGTATCTTAGTGAAGTAAATTTCCACAGCATTTTTACAGTCATTTAACCCTGTTTATTTTGTATCAGGCTAGTATATAAAAAGCAAACGACAGTTCCTGCCTTAAAGGGACTTACATTTGACTAGAGATGAATAGGTTCATGAAGTTATGTATTTAAAAAATTAGCTTACTGTCACATTAGAGCTTAGAAATTGATTGGAAGGGTTTATTTTAGTCAGTGATTATCACAGCTCTTAATTATATGTTTTACCCCTTCTGACTCTAAGCCATTCAAAACTTCTCAGCTATGAAGAGAACATGTGGTCCCAGTTTTGCACAACCATTTAGAGGAAATATTTTCTACTTAGTACTTACTAATGCTATTATGTGTATTTTCAAAACTTTAAATAATAATTAACAACCTTTATGGTTGTTATTGTCACCTCTGCTTTACAGATAATGTTCCTAAAGCTCAGAAGTTAAATAACTTCTCCATGGCTACTCAACTCAGTTTAAAATGTGTTGTCCTACCGTATTATTTTTACTCTAAATAATTTTTCTATTTTAATTTACTTCCAGAGAAACACATATAAGTTCTTAAGTGAAACAATATACCAATTTCTGTGGTCAGATTTGTTTTTTTATTTTTAAACTATAGGACTATTGAGATAGTCATGGAATAACTTTGTGTCCTATTTCCTTGCTATTCAATCCCATACTAAGCAAACTTAGACAAAAATAATATGTTACAAATATCACTTTTTTCTGAGGGTGGGGTGGTCTTGGGGCTTGAATTTAGGACTTGGGTGCTGACCCTGAGCTTTTATGCTCAAGGCTTGTGCTTTATTACTTGAGTCACAGCTCCACTTCTGTCTTTCTGGTCATTAATTGAAGATAAAAGTTTCACAGATTTTCCTGCCCAGGCTGGCTATGAACCACCATCTCCAGGTCTCAGTCTCCTGAATAGCATTTCAGACATGAGCCACCAGTGCTCAGGTCTATTATAACTGTTTATACCTACCAACAAGACACTAACTTCTATAAGTTTTTTGTTGTTTTTTTTTTTTTTTTGGCCAGTCCTGGGCCTTGAACTCAGGGCCTGAGCACTGTCCTTGGCTTCTTCCCGCTCAAGGCTAGCACTCTGCCACTTGAGCCACAGCGCCGCTTCTGGCCGTTTTCTGTATATGTGGTGCTGGGGAATCGAACCTAGGGCCTCGTGTATATGAGGCAGGCACTCTTGCCACTAGGCTATATCCCCAGCCCAACTTCTATAAGTTTTTATTCAGGCCATAACATGTCTTGCTGAGTGATGTAATCTATTTTTCATGATTTTTACAACATAACTGTCTGCAGCCCAAACTTTTCTCTTGAGTACCAGATACATATTTTTAACTTCCTAGATGATGTTTAGATGTATTTAGATACATCAAATTCAACATGTCAAAGTTAAACGTACAATTTTATTTCCATAAAGCTCTTCTCATATTTTTTTAAAGTTACACTCAGTCACTAAAATTGAAAACTTTGGATCCATCTTAGTCCTCTTCTTATCTCTTACTTTCTTCAGGTGATTGCATCTCAAATTTTACATCTTATTACTAAGTGTTTTTTAAATGATTGGTTTTTATTGTAGTTATTCATTTGGCAAATGATTATGGACAACCAACTTTATTAAAAAGACTAAGTGTCTTTTAAATTTAACTTACTTGCATTATTTTTTCTTGGATGATGACTCTGATTGCAGTATATTCAACAGTATCCTTTATACTACACCTAGAGAGTTCTTTCCAAAAGACATTGCATTTCATTACTTTTCTTCTTCATATGCTCTCGGTGGTTCCCTGTTGCTTTCAGGGTAAACATATTAGCATGTCATGGAAGGCATTTTCAGGATTTGGTTTCTTTTCCTCTACCTGTAAATCACAATTGTCTTACCACTCTCTCTCTCTCTCTCTCTCTCTCTCTCTCTCTCTCTCTCTCTCTCTCTCTCTCTTCCCAAACCGAACTGGGCTTTCTAATCCTCTCAATTATCAGGCTGTATTATATTTTTAAGCCTTTGAATTTATGGCTCCTTTTTCTGGGGACTGAAATCTCTGGTTCACTTATTCCTTGGAGCTCACCTTAAGTGATAAATTCTTTTTGAATTTTCCTTGCATTCCTAATACTCTCTTCTTCATTTTGTATTTATCTAAGTTGCAGCTCTCATTATACTGGACTATAGTTATCCATTGATTTCTATTTGTCATTGGATTGAGAGCTGCCTATTGAAGGCAGGAATTTTGAAAATTAATCTCTTTTTTTAAGATGAAATATGGAGCTAGAACATAGAGGTGTTTGACAAATGTTGGATTTATAAATTAATGGATACATATTCATCATTTATTTTAAGGTATAGTGTAAGATGTAATTCTACAGTTTTAAATTATGCAGTTGAAGTATGCTAAAACAATGAATAATAATAAATCAGAAAACCATATACCTGCTATCAGTATTTTAATGTGAATTTTTCCATATTTGTATGGCATAATATTTATCTCTGTAGAAAGCCTCTTCTAACTAGCTATATTTTACTTTTCTAACCAATATTTCTATTTTTTCTAGAAAAAAACTGTTAGTTTTAAGTGGAGATTTGCATTAAACACGTTCTCATTAATTATATGAATAATATGTGAATAATATATTTTGAATGAATTACTTCTGATTAGTCTCAATTTTGTCTTGTTTGTCAAATCGTTAGGTACTGTTCACCCAGATTTCAAACTCTGCTTTCAAAAGCATAATCTCAACTAGCCACAGACACAGAGATCTTAAAAGTGTCAATAAATTAAATAACCAGATGCTTTTTTGTGACAATTATTTTTGTCTTTACTGATGAAAATTTCATTTAAAAATAGAATTAATAGATCATAGCAGAATTCTGTTCTTAATTTCTGTTTTTCATAGTAGCACCACAGGTTTGATTGCTGTACTTTGAGTTATAATCTCAAAGACATATCTGCACTTCTCACAGCATTATTCACAATGATCAAGCAATGAAAGCATCTTAAATGTCCTGTGAGAGAGAAACAGAAAATATGGAATAAAGTATACAATGAAGTATTATTCAGTCTTATAAATGAAGGAAATCTGTCATTTGTGACAACATGGATGAACCTGGAGGACATTATGATATGTCAAATGGTCAGATACAGAACAAATATTATGTAATACTATTTATATGAGGAATCTAAAGCAGTCCGTTTTATTTGCTTTTCAAATTTTTATTGTAAAAATGATAAAGAGGGATTACTGTTACACAAGTCAGGTAGTGAGTACATTTCTTTTTGATGCAGAGTGTAGATCATGGTTATCAGATACTGGAGGACAGAAAGGAGTTAGAAATATAGTAGATGTTAGTTGTCAGGTGCTAGGGGAAGATAGAAATGGGGTGATACTAGTTAGATGGCACAAAATTTCAGTCTTAAAAGGTGAGAATAAGTCATAGAAATCTACTTTATAGCATTGTACTATTAGAAATACTTAAAGTTCACTAAGAGGATATTTTAAATGATTCTGTATCTGTTCTTCTGTGTGTCTGCCTCCTCTATCTCTGTATCTCTGTATCTGTCTCTCTCACACACATCTCTCTCTCTCTTTATCTCTCCCTCTCTCAGGCAGCTGAAAACTTTTGTGGGTAATGGGTATATTTTGTGATACTAAACATTTTTTCTCCATAGGTGATAAGCCGCACACAGTAACCATGTATAATGAATGTTTCATGTGTCAATCATACTTCAATAAAGTGGTTTAAAAGAATATAATTTTTATCTTAGCCAAGAGAATTCTTAGCCTCTTTCTTACTGACCATTGTAATATATGTTTTTCTTAGAGTTTTGGTTTTTTTTTTCCGCTACTACAGGGGCTTGAATTTAAGGCTTGGGCTCTCACTCAGCATTTTTACTCATCATAGTACATTATCATTTAAGCCATGCCTGTAGTTCCAGCTTTCTGTTGGTTAATTGGAGATGACTCTCTTGGATGTCTACCTGTGCTTCTTTTGAACCACAGTCCCCAGATCTCAACCTCTTGCATAGTTAAGATTAAAACTGAGCCACCAGTACCTGGCTCCTCATGGATTTAAATACTATTGCTAAGAGCATAAGTTTATGTTGGGGTTTTTAGCCTCCCATGCTCTCCTTTCCTGTGGGAGAGACGGGAAAACATGCCCTACCTGGACGAGCCAAGAAGAGGAAAAGAGGGCAGACAGACTGCCACCCCAGCCTCCTTTTCGATGGAGGACAAACAGACGGTCTGGGAGCCAATCAGTGCTAAGACTCATTTTAATGGTGAAAATGAGCTGCTCTTTAAATGGGTCGGAGGGCGGTGGAAGGGGAGAGGTAGAACCGCCTCTTAATGATACAAAGCACCTGGGGCGGGAGTGCCCCACATCTCCCCCTTTTGTTTTTTTATAACAGAGGAGGGGTACCAGGCTGGGAGTATGGGTGAAGGTTGTCTCTTCTGGAGCTACTTCCTGCTGAAAAGGGGTGAAGTAGTCAGGGGTCCCTGATTTGTCATTTGGCCTGGTACCGTCCAGTTTGGTTGGTAAAAGTCCTCATCATTTCCACAAGAATGGTTATCAGGGCCAATGGATGTCATGGTCTCCTCTGGCCACCTCCTGGAGCGTGGGCACATCAAGGAGTCCCTGGGACTGGGGCCTTCAGGGTCCAGATCTGTGCTGGGCACAGCAGTGTAGTAAGGGGATGGCCTAGAACTGCAAGTTCCCAGGTGGCGACCTCGGTGAGGGATGTTATCCTGTTAAAGGAGGGTCAGGCAAAAGGCTGACAAGTTCACAGGACCAGTTAACATGAACAACATGGGAGAACACACCCTTGGCATAAGCCAGAAAAGTTACATTTGGAACATAAACCCAATTGTGGCCCATTATAAGGAAGGAGGAATAACTGGACTGGGGGCAGGAAGGAAACGTTTAGGGATAGTGGCCTGGTTGGGAGTAACCAGTCAGAAGCGTGCACACACACACACACACACACACATATATACAAATAGCAAGTAACAAGGGCAAGAATGCAAGTTTCTGTCCAGATGGAAAATGGAGAGGTATGGACATTAGGTGGGTAAACAACTATTCCTCTTTATCTCCTGGCTCTGATTAATTTTGAAAGGGCAAGTTTAGATTGACCCCATTTAAGATGAGACTTCATCTCCTCTACTCCTCTCCATGGTTCCTTGTTGTCAGGATTGACCTCATCCTGAAGGTCTAGGTGCTCATTGCTTGATAGCTGGTCCCAGTTGGCATTCACGGTGTTTGAACTCAAGGCCTGGGCACTGTCCCTGAGCACTTCTGCATGAGGCTAGCGCTCTACCACTTGAGCCATGGTGCCAATTTCAGCATTTCACAGGTTCTCTTGAGTCAAGCTTCCAGTCTGGCTCTTTGCCGGTTAGTTGGGAGATGGAGTTTTAGAGGGAGTTTTTTTTTTTATTCTTTTTTAATTTTTTTTTTCTTCTGCCCGGGCTGGCTTCGAACTGCAATCCGAGGAGTTTTAGCCATAAAATCCCTTTTTATTTCCAATTAAAGCAACAAGGAGACCAAGGGGACTAGAGCTTACCTGTACCTTGTCAAGAATTGACCAAGAAGTACTTGCCAGAGCTCTGATGAAACACTTAGAGAGCAGCAGACTGAATGAGATCCATGTGCCATCAAATCAAATCATCATTTAACCTTACTGGCAGGTGGAAGAGAGCACAAATGAATTAACAATCAAGAGGGCAAAGGGTCAAGACAATGTAAAAGTCTCAGCTTCAGGAGTGGCTGTGTCTTCCATCCTGGATCAGAAGGCTTCATTAGTCATGTGTGATGGAGGCAGGCAGGAGAGATGGGTTGGATCTGGGCAAGGCTGTAGTGGCATCTCTCAGAATCCTCTGGATAGATTGTCACACCTCCTGCTGGGTTGTCTGCAAAATTCTATACAGACTGGTTAAAGACATTTGGAATCTCCCAGTATTCCCTGGTTGCTTACTCTGAGTACTCTGGCTTTTGTAGGCTGGTGCCCTACTGGTTTAAGCAGGATGACAACTTTAAACAGATTTTAGAAGGCTTGGGCCTTTAACCATCTTCCTAGTTACAAAATCCACACAGACCAAAGGCCAACCAAGTCTGCTCTCTGCAGTGGCCACCACAGTTTCTGAGACGTGGAGAGGGAAGACCAATACTACCCCAACGCAACCCTGTGGCCACCAATATGACTCGGATGTTTTAACCTTGGAGTAAGTCTCGGTTGCAACTGTCATGATAGGCCTGCTATAAGCCCAACTCTAATCTTGGGAGGGGATGGGGAAGAGCCAGGGCAGGAGCACTCTGGGCCTGTCAAAATCTTCACAGAACTCCTAGATTGCCTGAGCAGTTTTTCATGAAAGAGAGAGAGAATAAGGAATCAGTGAAACCAGGCAGTTTGGGAGCAGACTGTGGAGACAGCTTCATGAACCGCCATAGTCCACATAGCTAGCACACATGTTGACCTGTGTCCTATGAAGCAAAATATTAATCCTGGGTCAGGAAAATCAAGGTTAGCAGCCACATTTGTATAAAATGACTCTGGTCCTTTGATCTTAAAGAGTTTATGAGAGCACAGGAGAGAAAAATGGCAAAGCAAAATCTTAGTCTATACCAAAGAATTGTCAGGATCAGATGTACATTTGACTTTTAGCATAGATAGACATAAAAAAGAACACACTGATTTTACATCATTGTATACCACATGCTGCATATTTGAACCTTCTGGAGTTTTTGTTAGACACATTTGCTTGCACCCAAACATGATCAGTTTAGGTTTAAAACCTGGTTTTTGTTTGTTTGTTTGTTTATTTTTGTTTTTGGCTTGGAGTCTGGTGATCAGTCAGGATGCCTCCAGGCTGTTTACTGTGACTCCACCTACAGGCTGCAAGGATCCATTTAACATAAAACTTAAGCAAGTTAAAATAGTTAAAAAGGCAAGTGATTTTTAAACCGTGATGCTAGTTTTTACATGTTTTGCCCACAGACAGACAAACAGACAGACATACAGACAATTATGCACAAGCTTTGGGTGTGCTTAGAAAAAAATTTTCTTTTTCTGAATTGGCCATGTAAATCTCCTGGAATTCCAGTGGCAAAATGATATTATTTTGCCCATATTTTAGAACCACGTGGTCAGTTAGAAAACAAAAAAAAACTTTTGCTAGGAAACAAAAATTTTCACAGATTATCTGGCAAGGAAATGAAGAAGCCACATTTTGAAAAACTAGTTCAGCTCCAATGGGTTGCTGAAGTGGGATGCTATGAGCAGAGAAGGTCCAGGAGATGGGAGACAGGACATGAAGAGAACAGACACGTGGCACAGCTTAATGGCGGTGGAGCTGGTCAGAGCCTCAGCAGGCTTACAGCAAGACACCTTTATTGCAAGGCCACAGTTACAGAGTTCAAGGTGGGGGGGCAGGGTTATTGGGAGCCTCCAAGCCCCTGCCCAGCCTTGAGGAATTTGTCATACCCATCACCTGGGGGATGGGTGGGCTCCACCTCCAACCAATTCTATTGTCCACCATGTGCTCAATGCTAGAGAAAATTTAGAATTTAGCCAAACAAGCAGAATTTAACTGAATGTCCAACTTAGCAAACCTCAACAACAAGAACAGCCGATGTTAAGTAAATAAGCCCTTTTCCTCCTGGGCAGCCTGGGGGCTATCTTCCCTCCATCCAAGATATTTTTCAGCAAATGCTTCCCAGGCCTCAAAAGCGGGAGGAGTGAGAATAAAAGGGCCTTTACTGTCCCCAGGGCGGGTCCGCAAAAGATGGTGGCAAGCCTTTGGTGGAGGAGGGGTGAGGAGGTGGCGGAGGCTGCCACCGCCCCCCACCTTGCTCGTCTGCTGATTGTCCCAAGGCTGAGGTGCTTGGCCCGGGATCCGGGGAATCGGGCCAAGGCTCATCTAAGGGCCCATCAGAGTGAGGCTTTGAGCCGCTCTCCTCCTGGGCAGTGGGAAGGCTGCCCCCTCCCAAGCAGCCAGGCTGAAAAGGCTGGCAGCCACCAGCCAGTGTGCGGCGTGCTTCAATGCTTTCCAGACCCTCCTGGCCTGGGAGTCCGAGACCTCCAAACCTACGTTTTGGAGCATGAAGCTCAGCGCTTTGAGCGCTTGATCATCATGCTGAGTTTGAGCCTGCCCCATATTTTTGGGTGTACCCTCACCTTGGAATCCGATTGGCCTGGCCCGTCGACAGTTTCACCTCGTACCTCCTTCATACCCCACGTTGGGCACCAGAATGTTGGGGTTTTTAGCATCCCATGCTCTCCTGTCCTGCGGGAGAGACCGGAAAACATGCCCCACCCAGACGAGCCAAGAAGAGGAAAAGAGGGCAGACAGACTGCCATCCCAGCCCCCCTTTCGACGGAGGACAAACAGACAGTCTGGGAGCCAGTCAGTGCTAAGACTCGTTTTAATGGCGGAAATGAGCTTCTCTTTTGAAAGGGTCGGAGTGCGGTGGAAGGGGAGGGGTAGAACCACCTCTTAATGGAACAAAGCACCTGGGGCGGGAGTGCTCCACAAGTCTATAGTCAAATTCACATTCCTGAGTACTATTATGCTGCTGGAAAGGCATAGCATGCTGTCCAAAAGCAAATATAAATGAATTTTGGTCATAGGTATTAGTTTGGGTTACATATTTGCTGTTTATGAGAGAAACCCTTAAATAGTAATTAAACACCAAGTCTATTTCTCTCTCATGTTATAGAGAAGTCTAGTGTTATACATGTGACAGCTGGGAGACTTGAGCTTTGTGTTCCTTTCTTTGCCATGCTAATTCTATCATGCTGGCTATTGGAGTTCTGGTTTTCACTTTTACATTTCAAACTGGAAGCAAAAAGAGGTGAGGGAATGGACAATGGGAATCATTCCTTTTCCTCCTAGGATTCCTATAAAAGTATTCTCTAATTGACCTAAACTTAATTACCTGGGGAAGTAAATTGTAAATGAGACTGGGAAATATGGTCTTTATTTGGCATGTTATCGAGTATTCTGATATTATGAAATAAAGTAAAATGGATATTGAGAGGCAAATTTCATTTCTACAAAATATTGTTAGACTGTACAAGTGAGAGTTGATAGTTTTTGGAAAAATCACAAATGCACTGTGAGCAAAGTAGTATGGCTTTGAATTTTTATAGATAAATATTTGAAAACATGTCACTGGTCAAAGTCATTCTTCTCTCTGTGTGTGTATACATTGGACTACTACAATCTGGAGAGTCATGGTGTATGTGTATATCTGTGCATGCGCAAGCCTAAATTATTTTAAATTTTACATCTAGCACTCCAAAACCAGTCTTATTTTTGAGCCATAATAATGTTTGTTTAAAGGAATAGCTGGAAAAATTTAAAAGTTTATTGCTAGATAAAAGAATAAATGCAAATAGTCAGCAGTATGGTTAAAATTTCTGTCTTATTAGTCTCTTTCCTCTCAATTTGGGGTGAAGTAGGAGCTGTAACACATAATTTTCTTTATTGCTTTCTTGAATGTCTCATGCCAAAAATGGGTATTGTGATCTGTCATCTAGTTTCCTCATCTCTCAACGAAAGTAGTTTTATTCTTGAATAGTTGTTTAAATTGGTATTTCTATGAGATCACTAAAGTTTAAGGGGAAATAAAAAAGTTTCACCTAGTCCCACCTCCTAAACAAACTCAGAAGTAAATAATTCTCTTCATTTTAATTTCTGAGATACCTCAATACAGTTCTGATTTTAGATTTCTCGAGTTGTAATTTTTCCACCATCTATAATGAAAACAAGAAATTATAAAGGAAATACTCTAACTGTCAATCCATGCTAGGTACATAGTTAATCTTGGCAATATGATCACAAATCTCAGGAAGTGGCAAACAGTATAATATACTTTTTAGAGTCATTCAGGTAATAATTAGGAAGATTAAATAAATATAACCCATCCCTCAATATTCAGTGCAATGGAGAGGAGTGCCATGGAATAATTGAAAGTGGAAAGATGAACAAGAAAAAACAACTCACCTATTGTCAATATAACCTTTTGTTTCTCATTCAAGACGTAAACTACAAAAGACATTTTGAATTATAGAAGATTGACTTCAAAGCTGAATATCATTTATATTGTTTTGTACATTAAAATGTAATTTCTAACTTCTTGGTTCAACTGGCCCCTGCCAGGATTCAGATGATTACAATAGCTCAATAAGTATGTACATATGATCACATAAGATGATGCTAAGTGAAATGAACACCAAGATATGGAAACAAGTGGTTTATCATTGTTATTATTTTTAACATACTATGTGAAATTCTTTTTCCCCCCCTTTTGTTTATCTTCCCTATCGTTTAGCCCCTGTTGTCACTGTATTTGGTTTTGGTGCTTTGGGTATTGTATATATGTTTGTCTGAATTAGGGAAGGGAAGGGGAACAGCAAAATGGTGAGACAAAGGGTAAATGGCAAACCAATGCAACAGCAATACTCACAAGACAATATGTTGTAAATTAACTGTACAATTCAGTAGGGGGGGCTGGGAGGAGGGAGGGTGGGAGAAAAATGAGGGAAGAGGTAACAAATTAGACAAGAAATGTACTCACTACCTTATATATGTAACTGTAACCCTTCTGTACATCACCTTGAAAAAAAAAGATTCAGGATTCAGAAAAGAGTCAAGATTCTTTCTAGCCTGTTATCCTATGATCTTATCCTCTATGTAAGATATAATCTACACATGATATAACGGTTAAGAGTAGAAACATAGGCTTTGAATGAAGACAAAGATTTAAATCCTTCAATCTAGGCATTGTGCTAGTTTGCATTTTCAATTTCTTGGCTCCTTCTGTGACCTTTCTCCTCATACTTTTCATTTCTGATGTCTTGAATTGTTCCCTGACTTAGTCTTTCTGTTTCTATGAATGCTAATATTTTCATATTATCCAGATATAGTGAGCTATGAAAGATCTTTCATGTCTCCTTTCCCTTTCTATTTTTTATTGCCTACTAAGTCCTTGTCAGGTGGTGATCCAAACCTTTTAAGAAGGCTCACTGCTAAGCCGGTCATTTAAAAAAGAAATTAGATGTCATCCCCTAGAATTAAATTAGATCATATTGAAACTTCTTAAGTTTCTACAAATACAATATTATTTGTAACTGTGGTTACTGACCTTGGTTTACATTCATAGCTGCTATTTTATTCACTTTTAGTAACTCTCCTGATAGCTAGCAACTAGTTAGGCCTTATTTTGATTCTGCCTGTTTATCAGGGAGTATTTTTGATGTTTGGCTATTAGAATCTGTTAAGTGTCTTTTGTCTTTGCTCCTTATCACCTCCTCTTCCCTGGGATGAGATTTTTTTTTTCTGTTACCTTTGTTTTGAGAACGTGACCCTGCTTCAGTTTTCTATAACATATTCTTTTTCTATGTATTTCCTCTGTATCCATCGTAGATGAAACTTTTTAAACTACATTTGGCTCATCATAACAATGGTCCACTGGGTTTCTTACTTTTACCTGCTATCTTTAGTTTATCTTGTTCATAAATGACACATTAAATTTGCTAAATTGGTTACTTTGATCAATTAATGCTCCTGCTCCTTATAAACTCTTTTCCAGATATCCAAACTTCTCCACAGTCTAGATTAATCTACTCTTTCTTCTATAAGAAGAATCTTTTGCATATGTGAAGCTTATTAGCTCTCCCAAAGATATTTGTGGTTTTTAAATGTTTTATTATTTTTCAAAAGTAGAAAGCCCTTAATTAAAAATTATTCTTCTCTTGAATTCCTGTAGTATCTCATGGTTTTATAAAATTTTAAGGTTCTTTTAAATATAATTTGAAGACTATTGGTGCTAGTTATACACCAGACAATGGCCTAATATCCAGAATATACAATGGATTCATGAAACTAAGCCCTCAAAGAATCAACATCCTAATTGATAAATAGATAAATGATCTAAATAGAGACTTATTAGAAGAAGTAAAGATATCCAGTAAATATGTGAAGAAATGCTCATCATCTTCCTTACAGAAAATGAAAGTCAGTATAATGCATCATGACCAATGTCACCCTTTCCTTGTCTTCATCCATTTCTACCAATTCTTTCCAGAGGTGCTAGCTCTGACATCTTATTTTAACTTTACCAACTCATGTATTGCTATTTTCATTTTCTAAATGAATATCAAGACCAGTAAAGATTATTTTATCAGTATGGTATAATTTGCAATATATTGTTTTTTTGATATCAGTGTTTGCTTCATACTGCTAGGTAGGAATTCTACTATGTTTAAAATTTCATTTTATTGCATTGTAAAAGTGATGTATAGAGGAGTTACAGTTACATAAGTAAGGTAAATGAGTACATTTCTTGTCAAACATTGTTATCCCCCTAGTTTTCTCCCAATTTCCCTTTCCTCTGACTCTCTCAGCCCTCCACAAGTTGTAAATTCATTTCCAACTTAGTGTCTTGTGAGTATCATTGCTGCATGGTTCACCTTTTGTCCATTTTGTTATTCCCCTTCTCTTCTCCAAATCAGACAAATGTGTATATATAAGCCACAGGGTGCCCAAATAAAAAACAGTGACAACAGGATAAATCAAAGGAAAGGAAAATGAAAGACAAAAGAAATAACTTCAAACAGTACATTAAAACAAAACAAAAACACAAACAAATAAACCCTCTTGTTTCCATATCATAGAGTTCATTTTGACCCAGAAACACAACAAATCAAAGAAAGGCTGGATAAATGGGATTGCATTAAACTGCAGAACTTTTGCATGGCAAAGGACATAGCTCGCCAGATAAATAGAAAGCCCACAGATTGGGTCAAGCTCTGTTATCAAAATTACACCTAGAGCTCTAAAAATTAAACCCCCAGTAACAAATTTTCAAAGAAATAACCACCCAGTAGTAAGTGGGCTAGAGAATTAAAAAGACACTTCTCTGGAGAAGGAGTAAGAATAGCCAATAGACACATGAAGAAATGTTCAATATCTTTGACCATAAAAGAAATGCAAATTAAAGCAACCTTGAGATTCCACCTCACTCCAGTTAGAATGGCCATCATCAACGAAACAAATAATAACAGATGCTGGCCAGGGGGGATGTTGCCAAAAGGGAGTGGTACTACACTGTTGGTGGGAATGTAAATTGTTTCAACCACTTCAGAAAGCAGTAAGGAGGTTCCCCAAAAGACTAAACATGGAGGGTGAGACAAAGGACAAAGTGTGAACCAATGCAACAGCAATACTCTCAAGACACTAGGTTGCAAATGAACTTTACAACTTGGGGGGGGGGAGGGATCCAAGGGGGAGGGAAAGTGGGAGAAAAGGAGAAAAGGGGTAACAATATTTGACAGGAAAGGTAACCATTACTTTACTTATGTAACTATAACCCCACTGTACATCACCCTTAAAATAATAATTAAAAAAGACTAAACATAGAACTCCCCTATGATCCAGCAATCCCACTCCTGGGCATTTACCCAAATGACCACAAACAAGGCCACACTAAAGCTGCCAGGACAACTATGTTAATTGCAGCATTATTTACCATAACTAAGATACGGAACCAGTCCAGATGCCTCTCAATAGATGAATGGATCATGAAGATGTGGTACATATACACACTGGAGTTCTATGCCTCCATCAGAAAGAATGACATCACACCATTCATAAGGAAATGGAAAGACCTGGAAAAAAAATTAATATTAAGTGAAGTAAGGCAGACCCAAAGAAACATAGGGTCCATGGTCTCCTTCATTTGTAATAATTGGTATATGTCTAGGATAGTCCTAGCAGAGGATCACAGTAGCTCAATAGCTATGTTCATATGACCATATGAAATGATACTAATCGGAATTCTAGTTGGATCATATCCTCATCCCATTTGTGAGGAAGGATCTCTCAGTTTTGACTGTGCCAGCTGCTTCTGACCATCCTCCTTCAACCTGTAGCCTTCAACATACCTGGCTTGTTGGTTGAAATGCAGTCACACTAACTTTTTGTCAGGACTGTCCTGTAGTCCTACTGTTCTTGATCTCGGCCTCTCTAGTAGAATGGATTATAGTGTAAGCCACAGCATGTGGCCCTTGAGATAAACTTTTATTTATCTCCAGTTCACTACTTAGTAGTTAAATGACTTTTGAAAAGTAACTTAATTTCTTTAATCCTTGGTATTAGTTTTTTAAAATTATGACTTTTTTTCAAGAGCAGTTTTAGGTTCAAAGCAAAATTAAGAGTGGAAGAGATATTTTTCCGTATATTCCCTGTACCCATATATGCAAGACCTTTATTATCAACATTCCCCCAACCAGACTGACTCATGTGTAGCATTTGATAAACTTGTTTGATACATTACTGTCATCTGGAGTCCATAGTTTGCCTTAGAATTCACACATAGTTTTGTGTATTCTATACAATTCTAAAGTTGAGCAAATTTATAATGCCATGTACATATAATCTCTAAAAGTCTTCTGTATTCCTCTTATCCATTTCTCCTCTCAGCCTCATAAATACTGAAATCAACTGATATTTTTTTATCTCCAAATTTTTTCCTTTCAAGAATATCACATACGTGAATCACAAATGTATACATCCTTTCCAGATTGGTTACTATCACTCAGTAAATATAATGTCAGTTTCCTAAAGATAAGGCTATATTATTTTGGAATAAAAGTTGATAAAATTAATTTTGCTTTTGGATTCTTAAGAATTCTTTGATAGAAAGAATTCATAAAAACAAATGTAGGAAGAACCTGAGAACTAAACCTGTTGCTTCTGTTCTTTATAGCATCTATTACAGTGTCTTAATGTAAGCAAACAAGCACTCAAGTGAATCCGCTTTCTGTGTGATCAATTGCTAGCTTAGTATTCAACTTAGAACTTTTGCTTTATCTTTAGTGATAGTTTTGCTATAGCTCAAAGGTTCAGCATGGGTAGCACAGGCAGAAAGGCTGTTGCTCAAATAATCCTTAGAATTGTTTACATAAAAGGGGAGTAAAAAATTTATAGCATTGACTTAGGTAGAAAAAAGTATAATATCCCAGTAGTTATATTTAAAGATGACCTTGTGAAAAAATAAAGAAGTTCTAAGATAGAATTTCCTACACATTGAAATAGTTGTCGAAGACAACAATGTACCATGGGGGGAAATGAAAAGGTAGTCTTCGCTAGTTTGACAGGCAGAAAGCAGAAGTATATTTCTTTAAACCTATCTGTAAGCATAAGTAGCACATATACATCTTGTTGGAAATGAGTTAGCATTTTTTAATGTGAATTGTTACAGTATTTTGACAAAAAATGTTTAGCATTTGAGTTGTGCTTTATTTAATAAATGGAGTTAACATGAACATTGGCATGGATTATTAGGAAAGGGAATTGGATTGAGTGACTTGGGGTTAAAGTAATAATTCTGACATTGAATATTATATAATTGTAAAACTTATAGCCATAATAATTCAATTATTTTGATCAGGGGACTCTAGTTTTTATGTAAGTTTAAAATGGATGACAGGAAGAAGCCAGATCTTCTCTGAAAGATCTTGTAGTGACTAGTTATGGTTATTTCTTTTTGTTACTCTCAAAATCGAATTCTCCAAAGACCAACCCCCTAGTTTCCCATTTCATTATCTCTTTGGTGATTGTATGGCTGAATTGGGATATTGCAGCGATGCTTGTCTTTGGCCTAATGTGGCACAAGTGTAGCCTCTGGCAGCTCACATAACAGAACTCAAGTATTTTTCACAGCTGAAAGTATACGGTTTAGTTTCTATGCAAAGAAAGCGCTGTCTGTAAAACTGCAACTTCCTTGAGGATCTCTGCAGCTTCAAAAATATGATTTTTAATATGCTCACATGAAAGTGGAAATCTACTTTGACAAGTGCTGCAATTGTCTTTCATGGCAGCCTATATTGGAGACAAATGATATTAGAAGTTTCTAACTAGTCCTTTCACGAAGAACTAATTTCTCAGTAGGCTCAGTAGGCTGAAATCAGAAGACCAGGGTTTGAAGCCAGCCCTGGCAGAAAAGACTTCATATTTGAGACAGTATAGACTTCACCTCCAGTTAACTAGTCAAATGGTGGACTGGAGTTGTGACTCAAATGGTAAAGCATGCATTCAAGCCATAGTAAGGCAAGAGCTCATGTATTTATAAGAAGTTCTGTCATTGGCCTTTACTTTTATCAATAAAAATTCCAGCTGGAGAATCTCTACAGATAAAATGTTTCTCAGTTTATATAGGTATTATTTTTTACTTTTTTCAGTACTGAGGATGTCAAAGATTTATGAGCTATCACTATCAAATGTCTTTATCTATCATTCTGCACTGCTAGTAAAAATTCAAATATACAAGGATAAAACTAAGGTATATTTTGAGTTTAGATATGTCCCTTAATTTCTCTTGGACAGGTCTTAGTTTCATCACCTAAGGCACTGCGCTAAATGTTGGGTGGCTAAATGAACTCAAAGCCCATTCTAACTCTAAAGTTCTGTAGTTATGTTTTAAGGAACAAGTTTATACAATATTAATTTATGCTAATAAAATGTAAAGGTATTATTATATGAATGGATTTTTTTCTTGAACACAAAATTTGGACAATTTATTTGCCAGTATCTATATTATGCACTTTTAGCTATTACTTATTTCTTTTTTTTTATTGTCAAACTGATATACAGAGCAGTTACAGTTTCATACTTTAGGCATTGGATACATTACTTTTTTTTTCTTCAAATTTTTATTATCAAACTGATGTACAGAGAGGTTACAGTTTCATACGTTAGGCATTGGATACATTTCTTGTACTGTTTGTTACCTCCTCCCTCATTCCTCCCTGCCCTCTCCCTCTTTCCCTTTTCCCCCCATGAGTTGTTCAGTAGATTTACACTAAACAATTTTGCAAGTAGTGCTTTTGTAATCGTTTGTCTTTTTTTACCCTGTGTCTCTCGATTTTGGTATTCCCTTACAGTTTCCTAGTTCTAATACCTGTATACACGGTTTCCATTGTTGTTCTCTTTCGAGGAGATTAAGGTGCTTCCTTAAGTTGTTGAGTTGCTGTTTCTCTAGTTTGTTGATGTAAACACTCAGAGATATAAATTTCCCTCTGAGTACTGCCTTTGCTGTGTCCCAAAGGAGCTGGTACTTTGTGTACTCATCTTGGCTGAATTCCATAAACATTTGAATTTCTGTTCTAATTTCTTCAATAACCCATTGATGGTTCAGAAGTGTGTTGTTTAGTCTCCATGTATTGTAGGATTTTCTGCGGTGGCTGTTTGAGTTGAGCTCTAATTTTATTCCATTGTGGTCTGAGAGAATGCAGGGAATGGTTTTGATACTTCTGAATTTGTACAGATTTCCTTTGTGCCCTACGATATGATCTATTTTGGAGAATGTTCCATGTGCTGCCAAAAAGAATGTGTATTCAGTTGTTGCTGGATGGAATATTCTGTAGATGTTGATTAAGTCTAGTTGGTCTATGCAGTTGTTTACTTCTGTGGTTTCTTTATTCAGTTTTTAGCATGTTGATCTGTCCAGAGGTGATAGTGGAGTGTTAAAGTCCCCAACTATCAATGTGTTTGGGTCTATTAGTGTTTATAGAGTCAGTAGTGTTTGTTTGATGAAGTTGGGTGCTCCTGCATTTGGTGTGTAGATATTTAGGATGGTTATATTCTCCTGAAGGAGAGATCCCTTTCTCAGAATGTAGTAACCTTCTTTGTCTCTTCTTAACATTTTTAATTTGAAGTCAATTTTATCTGATACTAGGATTGCAACGCCAGCCTGCTTATGGGGGCCATTTGCTTGATAGATTTTATTCCAGCCTTTCACTTTTAGAAAATGTTTACTTTTGCTGGATAGATGTGTCTCTGGGAGGCACCAGAAAGATGGATCTTGATTTTTGATCCAACTTATGAGCCTATGTCGTTTGATAGGAGAATTAAGTCCATTAATGTTGAGAGTTAGGATTGAGAGGTGATTGTTCCTTTCATTATATCTATCTTGTTAAAAGCTGTGTCTTCCCATTTCTTGATCTAATATTCTGGTTTTCTATTTAGGGTTCATTTCTCTGTCTCTATTGGGATCTTGATTATTTTCCCTGTATAGTACATCTTTGAGGGTTTTTTGTAAAGCTGGTTTGGTGGAGATATATTGATTCAGTTTTTCCTTACTGTGGAAGTCTTTTATTTGACCTTCGGCTATGAATGAGAGTTTAGCTGGGTACAGTATTCTTGGGTGCTAGTTATTTTTATTTAGGGTTTGGTATACATCATTCCATGCTCTCCTTGCTTTCATGGTCTCTGCTGAGAAGTCCAGGGTAATTCTGATTGCTTTTCCTGTATATGTGATTGTTTTATTCTCCCTAACAGCTTTAAGGATTCTTTCCTTGGACTCTATTGATCCTGTTTTGATCACAATGTGTCGTGGGATGTCCTATTCTGGTCTGGTCGGTTTGGGGTTCTAAATGCTTCTTGTATCTGTGTAGGCCTATCCGTCTGGATATTTGGTAAGTTCTCGGCTACTATTCTGTTAAATAGGTTGCCTATTCCATTAACTCCTTTCTCCAAGTTTTCCTCAATACCTATTATCCTTAAATTAGGCTTCCTGATTGTGTCTTGAAGCTCCTGGAGTGATCTGTTTTGTCGATTGGATTGGTTTTGTATTGATTTTCAATCTTTCTCCATAGATTCTAGGGAATCTTCAGCTCCTGAGATTCGATCCTCTGCTTCAGTTAGTCAGGACTGTAGGCTAGCTACTTGATTTCGAATCTCTTTTCCTTCAACTTCATTAATTTGGTTTTGAGTACTGTCTCTCAAATCTTTTATCTGGGTAACTATCTTTTCATTTGACTCTTGAAGTTCAATTATCGTTCTATTTGTGGAGGCCATGAAATTCTCCATTAATTTTTGCTTTGCCTCCTCATGCTCTAGAATAGGTGACTGAAGAGGTTCAAACTTTTCATTTATCATTTTTATCAGTAGACTTTGTAGAGCATTTTGAGGGTTCTCTTCTATGTCTTTGATTGACTGTTCTGCTTCCTGCTTCTTTTGAGAGGGAGATGAGACTCCATTGTTTGCCATCTTTCTTGTGTTTCTTCTACCCATTTGGATTGGAAATGCCATTCTACAAGCACTTGTGAGCACTGATTATGACCCAAAGCAGACCTTACCAAGCACTGTTGTGTAAATCTTAGAAGTTCACAATTATATACAGATACCTTGTGTACCTGTGTATAAAATTAGAATTGGCTTTCCTAAGGAATCCAATTTTGATATAACAACCAATCCTGAACCCTGTTACTTATTTACTGTTACAACCCTATGAGCAATTTTTGTTCTTATATTAATTTCTTTTTGGACCGGCTGGCTTTGTCTTTGAACCCATTTGATTCACTCTGATTGAGCAGGGATACCCTATATCCAATAAACAGGGGTCAATGGAATCTGGAGGTCCTGGAAGTAAGTCAGGAGGGTAAGTTAGAGGTAGTAAGGAGAATAGTGTAAAATGTATTGGGGTTGGGGGAATGTGTGATGATTTGGTTTAGTTTCAGTGATGTGGAAATGTGGAGAAGAATAGAATCAGTAGAAAGAACAAGGTTAAAATGATAGACAATGGAGAGTTAGTAGAAAAGAGTGGAGGTGTTATTCATGTTATTCATAGGAAAGTAATTTTTAAAGAAAGAGAATGCAGATTTCAACAGGTCATCAAAAAAATCATACACCACGATCAAACTGGTTTCATCCCAGGGATGAAAAGTTGGTTCAATATATACAAGTCAATTAATGTAATCCACCACATCAACCTGAGCAAGGTAAAGAACCACATGGCTATATCACTGGATGTGAAAAAAGCATTCGATAAAATCCAGCACCCATTTATGCTAAAAGCCCTGGAAAAACTGGGATTCCAGGGAACATTCCTGAATATAATCAAAGCAGTTTATGACAAACCAACAGCCAACATAACTCTAAATGGTGAAAAACTAAAGCCATTCCCTTTAAAATCAGGAGCAAGACACGGATGTCCACTCTGTCCCCTTCTCTTCAACATAGTACTAGAATTCCTAGCCAGAGCAATTAGGGAAGAAGAAAATATAAAGGGGATCCAAATAGGAAAAGATGAAGTTAAACGTTCTCTCTTCACAGATGACATGATCCTATACCTAAAGAACCCCACAGACTCTACCCTCAAGCTACTAGAACTGATCCAAAACTTTGGCAAAGTTGCAGGATATAAAATAAACCCTCGAAAATCAACAGCCTTTCTCTATGCTAATGACCTGAAGACCGAGGCTGAAATCAGGAAAGCAACTCCTTTTGAAATAACCTCAAAAAACATAAAATACCTAGGAATAACCTTAACCAAAGAAGTGAAAGACCTCTATGATGAGAACTTTAAAAACATGAAAAATGAAATTAAGTCAGAACTATGGAAATGGAGAAACCTCCCATGCTCCTGGATTGGGAGGATTAATATAATCAAAATGGCAATATTGCCAAAGGCTATCTACAAATTCAATGCAATACCCATTAATATCCCAACACCATTTTTTAATGAAATAGAGGAAGCAATCCAGAAATTCATATGTGTAAGGAATGGCTATACCTTTAAGACCTGGGACTGCTGGCTGCTAGCTACTCCCACCTCCTTCCGGGTCCGAAACCGGAAGAGACAGCCAAACCAGCCCCATGTCTTCTCTGCTTGTAATGGCACGTTCGGGCACCCAGAAGGCGCTTCTGTGGGAAATGACGGCTGCTCTTGGATGGAGATGCTCAGCAGCCTGTCGCTAGCTCCTGGTCAGTCCCTCCCCTTCCCTCGTCATTACTGCTATAAGTCTGATTGCCCCTACCTTGAATAAACAGAAAGTCTTTGAAGCTTACTCCAAGGTGTCCATGCGTGCCTTGCTTCCTTGGTGAGTATAGGGAGGGGGAGGGCATTCTCACAGCCATGTGTAACCGAGGCTACCCGTGTCTTCCATTCCACCTTGGCCTGCTGCAGGTCAGGCGGCCAAGGAAGAGAGTGGAAAGGGAACACATAAAAGAGAATAGAAAGCTTGGTGTCTCCACATAAGGGGAGGTATAAATTTAGCCCGGCACATATGGAACAATAAAAGACCCAGAATAGCAAAAACAATCCTAAGCAGAAAGAACAGTGCTGGAGGAATTATAATACGCAACTTAAAGCTGTATTATAAAGCTACAGTAATAAAAACAGCTTGGTATTGGCACCGGAATAGGCCTGAAGACCAATGGAATGGAATTGAAGACCCAGAAATGAACCTACAGAAATACGCCTACTTAATCTTTGATAAAGGAGCTAAAACAATAGTCTGGAAGAAAGATAGCCTCTTTTAAAAAATGGTGCTGGCAAAACTAGTTCAACACATGCAACAAACTAAAACTATATCCTTATATATCACCCTTCACCAAAATCAATTCCAAATGGATCAAAGACCTCGACATCAAATCAGATACCCTGAAAACACTAAAGGATGGAGTAGGAGAAACACTTGGGCTCCTTGGCACAGGACAGAACTTCCTTAACAAAGACCCAGAAAGGCTACAAATCAAAGAAAGGTTGGACAAATGGGACTGCATCAAACTGCAGAGCTTCTGCAGGGCAAGGGACATAACTCCCAAGATAAACAGAAAGCCCACAGATTGGGAGAAGATCTTTACCGGTCATTCAGTGGACAAAGGCCTCATATCTAAAATATATGGAGAACGAAAAAAATTACATTCCTCCAAAACAAAACCACAAAGAACCAATAGTCCCCTCATCAAGTGTGCTAAAGATTTGAAAAGAGACTTCTTTGATGAGGAAACGAGAATGGTCAAGAGACATATGAAAAAGTGCTCTACATCACTGGCCATAAAAGAAATGCAAATCAAAACAACATTGAGATTCCATCTCACCCCATTAAGAATGTCCTATATCAAGAAAACTAACAATAACAACTGTTGGAGGGGATGTGGCCAAAAGGGAACCCTACTTCATTGTTGGTGGGAATGTAAACTGGTTCAGCCACTCTGGAAAGTGGTATGGAGATTCCTCAGAAGGCTAAACATAGAGCATCCCTATGACCCAGCAGCCCCACTTTGGGGTATCTGTCCAAAAACCACAAACAAAATCACACTAAAGCTACCAGCACAACAATGTTCATCGCAGCATAATTTGTCATAGTTAGAATCTGGAACCAACCCAGATGCCCCTCAGTAGACGAATGGATCAGGAAAATGTGGTACATATGTACAATGGAATTTTATGTCTCTATTAGAAAGAATGACATTGCCCCATTTGTAAGGAAATGGAAGGACTTGGAAAAAATTATACTAAGTGAATTGAGCCAGACCCAAAGAAACATGGACTCTATGGTCTCCCTTACAGGGAATAATTAGCACAGGTTTAGGCTAGTCACAGCAGAGGATCACAAGAGCCCAATAGCTATACCCTTATGAACACATAAGATGATGCTAAGTGAAACGAACTCCATGTTATGGAAACGATTGTTATATCCCAGTTGTAACTACTTTCAACGTGCCATGTGTAACTGTAGCTTCTCTTATTGATGATCTTCTTGTATCACCTTCCCGTGGTTGTACCTACACTATCTCTGTAATCTTATCTGAGTATATTTGAAACCATGTATACTGGTATTAGAACTAGTAAATTTAAAGGGAATACCAAAATTGAGAGACACAGGGTAAAAAAAGAAAACTACAAAAGCAATACTTGCAAAACTGTTTAGTGTAAATGAACTGAACAACTCATGGGGGGGGGAAGGAAAAGGGGGAGGAGGTAGGGGGAAATGAGGGATGAGATAACAAACAGTACAAGTAATGTATCCAATGCCTAATGTATGAAACTGTACCCTCTCTGTAATTCAGTTTGATAATAAAAACTTTAAAAAAAATGTTAAAAAAAAAAGCAAGAGAATGCAAAGAGAGAAATAAAGAAAAAACACTGGAAGACAGATGCATAAAACAGAAAAATTATTTAAAAAAATTTAAAATAATAAACAGAAAAACAAACAACCAAAAAAACAAAACGATAAAACAAACAGGTAAAAATGGAAAACAACAAAACCAACGATGTTTTAAAAGTGAAAAAAAAAAAGCTTAAAAAATGTTTGAGAGAAAAATGGAGTCTTCCTTGTTTGGTTGGGCTTTCTACAGTCTCTGGTTTCCTTGTGATGGTCTGCAGCCTCTTTTGCTGCATGGCTGGTTTGACTTGCTTTCAGTTCGCAGGGGGTGGATCTGCTCTGACCCTTCCTCCCTGTTAGTGAAATCTTGGGTCTCTGTGGTTTTCACAGCTTGCAGGTAACAATTGAGTGTCCTCAGTAGATAGGGGATGTGAACAGTCTTGGGATCCATGGCTCCTCACGTCTGCTCTGGGGCGGCTGCCTTTAATGCCTGGCTTTGAATAGGCTGTGGACTCAGCAGGGCGGGGCACCTCTGACCTGGTTGTTTGCCTGGAGGAGGTTCCTCCCTCCTGGGCGAGGCTGCCTCCTGGGCGGAGCTGGCTATGGAATTCAGCTCCATTTGGGGCTGGAAATTGGGCTTCCTCTGTGACAGGACCGTTTATCTGTCTTGGGAACTGTTTGTTCTCCCATCTGGTTGTTCCGTGCCGCTGGTACCTGCTTGCTGCTTTTGGTTTTAATTTAGAAATTCTGGTGGGCAGTGCGGGGCACCTCTGGCTGAGTTCACAAGAGTGTGTGAGCCGCAGCCCAGGATAAGCCTCCCGCCTTGGCAGGGGGTGTTCTCCTGGGCGGAGCTGGCTCTCACTGGTTGGTGTCTCTTGCCCTTTTCAAAGATGGCTCCTTTGCCCTCGCTTTCCCCAGTCCCGCTTTAGTTCCAATCTGGTCTGACCCTATGCCAGTGTCAATGATGGCACTTTGCTTTGGCGGTGGGGGAAGGGCTACCTTCTAGGAGATGCTCTGTGGGCGCAAGTGAGAATGTCTTTTGTGTCGTGCTCACGCTTTCTCTGTGATTTCCGCCTGTCCGTCAGCCTACCATCTGCGTGTGTCTGCCGCTGTCTGGAGGATTTCTCCCTGGTCGCCGCTGTATGCTTTAGGTGCTTGGAGTGTGGGGAACTGTGCCGGTGGTACTGGCGTGGCAGCAGGTCACCGCCCAGAGCTCAAATCTGTGTTTTCATGCCAGCAAAATTGATTTTTCCTTTCTGTCCAGAATCCCTGTACTGTTATAACTTACTTGGGCTGTCTTTCTAGGAGTAAACATTTCCTGGAGTGGGAAAACTGCGATGTCAGAGGGAGTTCAGCTAGGGCTCTGCTGCTCCTCTGCCATCTTCCTGAAAGTCCTCTATTACTTATTTCTTATAAAAAAATCTCTGTAGTAGAATATTTTTAAACATTTTCTGTTTAAAATAGTTACAAATGTTTTGTAAAATTTATTTTGCTTTTATTAGGTGATGCTTAGTATGAAGAACACATCTTATGATTCATTCCAAGTATAAAATAATATTATTCAATGGTCACAATCCATTTTTTTCTTCTTCCTTATTGTCAAAGTGAAGTACAGAGGGGTTACAGTTTCATATGTAAGGCAAGTACATTTCTTATCCAACTTGTTACCTCCTCCCTCATTTTTCCTCTGTCTTCCCCCTCCCGACTTCTCCCTCCCCATAAGTTGTACAGTTGTGTTATACCAATTGGTTTGTAAGTATCCCTATTGCAGTGGTTTGTCTTTTTATCCTTTGCCTCTTGATTTTGGTATTCCCTTTCCCTTCCCTACTTCCAATATAGGTATATGCAGTATCCGGTGTACTAAGATCAGTTATAGTAATAACAGGGGTAAAAACACAGGAAGGGAATACAAGAGAAACAAAAGGTAACAGTTTCACATGTTTTGTTAAAAATAACTACAACAATGATATACCACTTATTTCCACTTATTTCGCTTAGCCTCACCTTATGTGTTCATACAGGCATAGCTATTGAGCTATTGTGATCTTCTGCTATGACTATCCTAGAGATGTACTAATTATTCTCTATGAGGGAAACCACAGAGTCCATGTTTCTTTGGGTCTGGCTCACTTCATTTAGAATGATTTTTCCATGTCCTTCCATTTCCTTATGAATGGGGCAGTATCCTTCTTTCTGACAGAGGCATAGAATTCCATTTTGTATATATCCATAACATTTTCTTGATCTACTCATCTACTGAGGGGCATCTGGGTTGGTTCCATATTTTAGCTATGACAAATTGTGCTGTGATGGACATTCACAACTCATTTTTAAAAGCAAAAGTTAAATGCCACAACTTGTATTTAAACTGTAAAGATTGTGAAATAGTAATGATTGCTAGGATATCTAACACTTGTTAAATATTTTCCCCTGCACTAAATACATATTGCTTCTTCTAAAATTTTAAGCTTCATGTATAAGTTAACTTCCTTCTCAAGGCAGTCTTTTGTGATTAATCTACCAAATTTAGATAGTGCTTCTCATTTGTATTCACAAATGTTTCTCTGACAGCTTATTTCATAAATTATTATGAGGTATTAGTTTACTGGTATCACTCACTATTGTTATCCCCACTAGTCAGTCTCCTTCTTAAAGACAACTACCATAATATTCATGGCTAGGTACTCAATAAATAGCTGTTGAATTTCTTTTAAAAATTGGCAGAAACTGTGAATCTAAGGGCTTAGGTAATTTTTAAAGGTCTTTCTGAGACATTGATAAAAGTAGAAAATTCAAACATAGATGCTTTGATTCTAAAGCCATTTCTTTTTCAAGTATGTCACACTACTGCACATAAGTGGTAGCTATTAAACAATGGCAGCAGTGGCAGCAGTAACAAATGTCCATAATCCATATTTTCTTCAGTCCTGTAGAAGCTGAATATTCTGCAGAGATTCCCTACCATTTGCATGTGTGTTTAAAGAGCAGCTGTGAGTGTTTTATAGTGTCTGAGTAGAGTCTCTGGGAAGTAGAGCGATATTCTTAGCCTGTTGAATTGGAAGAGTTTCCCAGGAGACCACAAGCACACTTTGGTATGAGCTTTCAGGTCTCTTGTTTTATCTTCTAGATCTGTTCTGCTCTGTTCTTTGGGAATCAAAATGTGGTGTTAGGCATTAGTGTGATATTTGATTCACACCAGGTATAGAAACAATGTTCAGAATATGAAGAACTATACCATCTTATTCATTGGTTTTACAAAACTCTTGCCAGGCATTAGCCTTGACACTTTAAATCAGTATGTGAATGATTTACAAGATGATTACTTAATCTCAACCCATTTGATCTTCAGAGTTGTTATTTGTCTGACATAGTCCCTCTATTCAGTTTACTGAATGAATATATTACACACTTTCTATGCACTGTACCAATTAAATAAAAGCAGAAGCAATTGAGTTCCTTCTTCGTTTCTCTCTCTCTCTCTCATTCTCTCTCTCTCATTCTCTCTCTCTTCTCTGTGTTTGTGTGTGTGTGTGTGTGTGTGTGTGTGTGTGTGTGTGTGTGTGTGCTGGTACAAAGGCTTAAATTTGAATTTAGCGTCTCATGGCCTTATTCAGCTTTTTTGTTCATGGCTGGTACTCTACCACTTGAGCCACAACTCTAATCCAGAACTTTGCTGGTTGATTGGCAATCGAGTCTCATGGACTTTTCTGCCTGGGCTGGCTTCAAACATCAATTCTTTAGTTTTACTAAGTAACTAGGATTACAGATGTGAGCCACTGCTCAAATTCTCAAACATATGTACTTTTTTTAATTAGTTAGCTGTTATGATTTTTATTCAACAATTTTGTTTATTGGTCATGGGGCTCTATGTGTTCCACTCAAATGTTTATACCACTGACCTTTTAACACAATTATTCATATACTTTGTTTTTTGTTGATCCTATCTGTTCCTTTTAAATTTTTTAAAGAAATTCTTTTCCTTTTTTGGGGTATTTGGAGGTATTATTGCTTTTCTCCTCCTTCCTTCTGTCTCTTCCTTCTCCTCCCTCCTTTCTTTTCATTCTATTTTTTATCCTTTCTAATTTTGTTGTTGTTAGTGGTGGTGGTGAGGCTTGAAATCAGGGCCTGAGCACTCTCCCTGAGTTATTTTGCTCAAGGCTAGCACTCTACCACTTTGAGCCACAGTGCTACTTCAGGTCTTCTGGTGGTTAATTGGAGATAAGAGTCTCATGGGTTTTCTTGTCTGCATTAGCTTTGAACTGTAATCCTCAGATCTCAGCCTCCTGAGGCACAGATGCCCAACTAATGCAACAATTTTTAAGAAGTCATTTAATTAATATTCTTTATTTTACAGATAAAGTAACTTAAGCTAAGTGGAATGTGTTTCTTTAGGATCTCACAATAAGACACTTCATGATAGGGATGAAAACTTAACGTTCCTGCCCCTACCAGTGTACAGCCCTGTCTCTGAGCCCTGCTGAAATGTATAGCTGGTTATAGTAATGGAAAAAAGGCATAATGATTTTTATTGATTTTTGTACCTTTCCCTAATTTTAGATGGATAGTTAATGATATACTTTGACCTTTGAATAACCTCCTTTCCTTTCCTTTTTTCCCTCTTTCCTTCCTTCCTTCTTTCTTTCCTTTCCTTTCCTTTCTTTTCCTCATTCCTTCTTTCCTTCCTTCCTTCCTTCCTTCCTTCCTTCCTTCCTTCCTTCCTTCCTTCCTTCTTTCTTTCCTTTTCTTTCTTTTCCTCTTTCCTTCCTTCCTTCTTTCTTTCCTTTCTTCTTTCCATTCCTTTTTCCTTTCCTATCCTATCCTTTCCTTTCCCTTTTCCTTTCCTCTTCCCCCTTCCCCCCCTTTCCCCCATTTCTCCTCCTTTTCTTTTCTTTCCTTTCCTTTCCTTTCCTTTCCTTTCCTTTGCCGTCCCTTTCCCGTCCCTTTCCTTTCCCTTCCTTTTCCCTTCCCTTCCCTTGCCTTTCCCATTCCCTCCCCTTTCCTTCCCCGTTCCCTCCCCTTTTTTCCTTTCCCTTTCCCTTCCCTTTCCCTCCCCTTTGCCTTCCCTGTCCCTTCCCTTTCCCTCCCCTTTCCTTTCCTTTTCCCTCCCCTTTCCCTTCCCTTCCCTTTCTGTACTAAGTTTTGAACTCAGCGCATTGCTGGAGCTTTATTGCTGAGCCACACCTCTAACCCCGTTTTTCATGGGTTACGTTTAGGATAGGATTTTGCTTTCCATTCCTGTGTGCCACTTGCACTGCTGTGGTCCATCTACTTTTGATTTCTCATTGTTGCTGGGATTACAGTTTCCAGACTACATGCATGTCCATTACTGAACTTTTCTGCTTGGAATGGTCCGAAACTGGAATTCTCTGTCTCAGCCTTCCAAATATCTAGGATTAAAGGCAGAAACGAATGTAGCTGAGTTTAATGAATCTATTTCTTAGGGATGTTTTTGATGATCCTAAGATGTCTATAGTGTATTTCTTTGAGTATCTTTTAAGTAGATTCCTCTTCTAATATTTCTAAGACTATGAAGAATTAGATAAAACTATGAACTACTGGGAAAAGAGAAAGACATAGGGACTATATTAGGTCAGAGAGTAGTTAGTAGTGGTCTAGCATAAATAACGGAATAAACAGGATTTGCGATAGAGAAGGGAAATCATTACAGTTGAGAACTGAGGCAAATGTGAGGGCAAAAATTTAGATGTAGGTGACAGCTTAGCTATAAAATAGGGATGATAATAGTTATTCTACCATTCTTATAATTGTGTAAGGATCTCAGGAAGAAAAATTTCTTAAGATTCAGAAGCATAGTGTACTGTTAACAATGATATTTGATGAAAATGGTGATAGTTGTATGTGTTAGAAATAGCAAAGAAAATATAGAAAGTATAATGATCAATAAGCAAACTAATATAAAAGAAGTAAAATATCTATTAAAAGAAAAACATACACATTGAGTAAGAAACAAAAGGGGTTCAATAATTTGGATGTGCTCATTTATCACACTGAATAGGAAGAAGAAATAATTTAGAGATGCTAATTTAGCATACTACCCAGTAGTGAGAATGACTGGACTCAAATCATAAAGGCAGGCACGTTTATAGAGGATGTATACTGAAATATTGACATTGATTCTATAAATTAGTAATATTATAAGCAAAAAAGGCCAAAACATTAACTTGCCATTGTCAAACTCAAAACAGGTACTTAGGTTAGTGGGTTTAGAAGAGACTTAGGTTGTGCCTCTGGGTCAGTGTCACGAAAGGAGATTGTTTTGACGTTTGCTGCTGTTTTGTTAGTTGCTTTTAGTGCGTGTTTATGGAACCATCTCATTCAGCAAATTGAAATGTTTTGAAATGGATAATATAAGTCTTGCAGAAGGGGCTTGCAGTTAGGCTTGGTTTCTCAGTATCAATATAAAAAGGCTGTGATGAAAACCACATAAGCTGTGGCGTGGGAAGGAGTGAATGAGTGAAAAACCAGTATTACTAGAGAACAGTAGGGTATGTATTATTGATCTTGTTTATATTCTGTGCTGTAGCCTTTAACAATTCTTTTGTGGTCACTGTATGATCTGACATATCTTTTTACTGGCTTTGGGTTGGAAATATATTAGCCTGAGTTACCTTCCCTTCTTTATCAATTTTCTGACATTTCGGGGTTTATGCCAAGTTTTGTTTCCAGGCATTCATCCTTGATTTCTTAGGTTAGGTTACATCGCAATTTTGGTACTATTGACATTTTAGGCCCTATGATTTTTTTTTATGGAGTCATTCTTATGCATGAAAAGCTATTTATTCACATCTTTGGTTTCTAAATTCTAGAGACATGTAGTGCCTTCACTATGACAACCAAAAATGTCTCCAGACATTGCCATATATGTGGGGCAAAATTACTCAGAGCTTTCAACCACTAATGTAGGTAAAGAAACAAGAGTTTCCTTTACTTATCTTCATTTAATCTGCTTGATATTTTGGGAGGAGGGAAGTTAACTTCTTGTTCGTTTTTCCATTTTGTATCAGAAGTCTGCAATTGAACTCCCAATGGGACATTGCATTCTATTTCTATCAGTTCTTTCTGTATGTTGAGCATTGCAATTTTGCTGATGTTTCAGAATCTTTTTTTCTGGTTTTTTCCTGCCTGTGATTTTCTCTCACATCTTCACAGGAACCACTACTTCCTTTACACAGATGCAATGTCTTTAAGAAGTTCTTCCCAACCACCTTATCTAAGTTAGCATCTCTTCTTTCTTAGTTCTATTCCCTATGTTTTCTTCTTATATCACGGGTCATTACGTGTTATGCTATTGTACTCATAAGAGTAGGTTATTGTTATGGTATCTAACCACCAAACTTTATTGTCTTGGGCAAGAGAGTATATTCCTTATTCCTATCATAGTTTAGTATTGGTTGATATTGGCTATTTATTAATATTTAGTATTGGTTATTTATTATTCTGCCACTTGAATCACACCTATCCTTCTGGCTTTTTGCTGATTCATTGAAGATTAGAATCACAGAGATTTCATTCCAGGATGGCTTCGAACCATGATCCTGAGATCTCAGCCTCCCGAGTAGCTAGGATTATAGGCAGGAGCCACTAAGGCCCAGCTATAATATTACTTATTAACAGTTAAAACATAGGGCCTAGTGGCAAGAGTGCTTGCCTCCCATACATGAAGCCCTAGGTTCGATTCCCCAGCACCACGTATACAGAAAATGTCCAGAAGTGGCACTGTGGCTCAAGTGGCAGAGTGCTAGCCTTGAGCAAAAAGAAGCCAGGGACAGTGCTTAGGCCCTGAGTCCAAGGCCCAGGACCAGCCAAAAAAAAAAGAAAGAAAGAAAGAAACATTTAAAACATATTCACATCTCTTTTTGAGTGTCTCTCCAACTGGAATATAAATTCCATGGAGTCAGGATTTGATTATTTTGTTTCCCCTGGTATACTAAGTAGCAAGAATATTGCTCTGCATGTAACTGGTACTCAGTGATATTTGCTGTGTTGATCACTGAATAAATGTCACTTGTGTCATTTGCTACTGTAGTCACACCTGGTAGGCAATAGGCACTCATTTATTGAGTCACTAAGTAGTGGTTTTAAAATCAGAAAAATCTCTGGCTTTTCTATAAATTAGCTGTTGACATTGCAAAAGCTACTTAACCATTCTAAACCTCACTTTTCTCATCTGTAAAACGAAGGAACAAATAACTACTTTGTAAGATTATTGTTGTATAAAATTATATACAAATGTCATGTAACAAGGCATGCCTATAATTCCAGAATTTGAGAAGCTGAGCCAGGAGTATCACAACTTTGAAAACAGCTGCGTTACACAAAGTTTGAGTTCAACTTAGGCTGTATAATCAAATGGTTCCCGCCCACTCCAACTAAAACAAATGAATTTTCTCGGTCTTCAATAAAAGTTTTGAAGATGTTTGAGAATTTAACATGCTGTGTAGCAACTTAATATTGCCATGTTTAAAGTTTGCCATTTCTTGGTTTTTATATCTTTTATATTCACTTATAATCACAGATCCATTCATAAGATAAATATTCTGGAGGATAGGATATAAGAATTAAGAATATAACAGTATCTGATTTTCCAGTAAGCCTTACATATACCTTTTATTTCATCTCCACTACTTTAAGTTCAGACTCATCATCTATCATCTGGACCACTGACACAATGGTGCTTTCTGTATAGTGTCATCTTCTCTAATCAGTTATACAGCTTATTGCCTGAAGGTCTTTCTCTTATGCAAAGCAAATATTGTGATTTTACTTCTGAAAATCCATTCATAATTTCCATCATTTAGTGATAAAGTACATATTCTTTATTATAATAAGATAGTAATAAGATTCTATATAGCCTGATTTCTGTCTAGCTCTCTTGGATGTTTTCTTGCATTCTTATTTATCTCTGAATCCCCAGCACTTAGCATAGTGCCTAGGACAGAGTGAATACCCAGTGAGGGAGACTAAATGAGGCCCTCTACCAACCTTTGACAGTCCACAATTTGGATAACATGGCTGGAATTCTGAATATTAAATTTGGCAGAAATAGATTAGGAATACCAGCCAGATGTTGTTTTTAAGGGTTCTGTTTTTAGCATGTAAATTAAAATTTCATTTAGCAGCACAAGTCTAATTTGGGAAGCAGAATGCAGTTGTAGAGTTTGACAAGATTACATATGCAAATTCTCCAAAGGCTGATCCATCATCATGACTTCGTGAGACTTGAGCATAATCTGTGTGAAAGGAGAAGTTTCTAAGTCTGTATGACAGGGTGAACCATTCCAGATTCCTTGCTCTTCTAGCCCTCTTTTACCTCACCCTATTATTACCACTTACTTTCCTTTGCTCAAATAATGACTTATACAGGCAGCTTTCTTGGTTTCTCTTTGAGAGAGCACTCTGGGCTCTAAGCCTCAAAGGTAGATTGTATGACTGTCCTGCTTCAGATCATTCAGGAATAGGTTTTTAGCAATAGCATTACATGCCTTTGGCAGTCTAGTTTGACTCCCTTTCTAGAACCACACTTTTTTTTTTCTTTTAATCCATATATAGTCATCCTGTAAGTCTTTTATTTTTCACACTTCTTTACCTGGCTGATTTTAAAACATATTTTAAGGAAGTCTTCTGTGAGGGAGGTAATGATGCTAGTTTTCTGAGCTCTTGTGGAGTAACTTGAACATTATACTGAATGTAGTTTTTCACTTATTTGCCTTTTCCACTAATATCTTTGAGAAGTATTTTTTCTTACTTGTAATTGTATTAACAGAATTTGACATAGTGATTATATAGTCTTCACAAATAAATATTTCTAAGTGAATTAATAATTTCCATACCTATAACCCCTACCCTAGAAGAATGGATTTTTTTAAAAAAAAGAAATTCTGTTTAAATTTAGTATTTATAGAAATTGCTCTTTCTAGGTTTCCCTCCTCAGTTCTACCATGAATATAGGTGTCTCTATTAATACTAATCAAAGAATCTGTACTTTTTCCCCATTATGACTAGAAGATAAGTGGAAAATATTTAATTTACAGGTTGGAAAATGGGCATTTAGGAATTTGAAATAAATAGCAATGCATAGATAGAAAGGGAATAAGTAGCATCCTATTTAAGACCAAGTGAAGAGGATCATTTACTACAAAATTTTGGAAATTTGAATATAGGTAGTCTTTCAGGGAAAAAAATTGGCCACCAATTTCTTTTGAACAGTTATGGTATAAAGGTAGGGAAAACTAAGACTGTAGCTTTGCTGAATTTGGAGCCATCTGTAATCATACAACCCCAAAAAGTAGTCAAGCAAAAATTAAGCCTTAGGTTTATATTTCCTCAAATCCTATACATGAATTCATATTCTCTGTACTTGCAGAAATACGTTTTTGATTATATATTTTATTATTGTCATTATGATTATTCACTAGACCATCAGCTTTCTGAGAGTATTAACAAGTGAGGGGTTGGTTGTTTTTTTTTTTTGTACATTCCCATTGGCTTTGAGCACAAAATAGGATGAATACAAAAACAGACTTATTTGGCAGTTGAAGCATCTTTGATTGATTGTAGATTAACAAGCATAGATCTCTTGAACAATTGGTTAAAATGAACTAGAAGTGCTGGTGTATACTTGTAATATTAACATGTGGGAGGATGAGTCAGGAGGATTACGAATTTAAGGTTAGTTTGGGCTGGATATTGACACTGTCTCAACAACACCAAAGGGGACAAAAAGGAATTAGAGAAAAGAAATAGAGCCCACAAATGAATACTGAAATTCTCATTCCTTAAATATCCTCAAGCAGAAATTTTAGATTTATTTTCTTGGTTAAGAATTTATGAGTTGTATTATCTTTATTGTGATTTTTGCTCAAAATCATGAAGCCCTGGAAATACGACATTATAATGGAATTTTTGACAGACCCCTTTACCTGTATGCCACTTATACATAGTGGAAATTTGTTACCTCTTTGAAGGTGTTTAGTTTGTGAGATATAATACATTTTCTATATAAAGGTCAACCTTAATTAATAAGAGGTTTTCTTCATTTTCAACCACTATAAATTGCTCATAACTTTTGTGTGAAGTAGTTTTCAATATAAAAATAAAACAAATTGAGCTTTTGTCACATATGTCAGCAGGATAATCCATTAAGATGTCAAAAATTCTGTATCTCCCTAAAACCCATTTCTAGATGTCTTAGCAGGCCTATTTATCAGAGAGAAATAAGATATAATTATCATATTATTTTACCAGGTACATGCTTCATTTACAGATATACAACTTCATTTATCTTCTCGGCAAATAATTTTTGTTTTTAAGTATTTTTAACTTTCATTACTAAATATTTTTCCATGTGTCATTTTTCAAAATCTGTAGAGCTAGTATCAGCAAGGAATATAATATTATCAGGATTATATTTTTACTTCCTTAAAGATAAAATTTACTTGTTTTAGTCGTCTTTTGTTTCCAATTTTTTAAGTTGAAAAAAGTTTATTGTGTTTCCCTTTATATTTGGAGACAAATATTTTTAAAAATTTTTATTTTCAAACTGATGTACAGAGAGGATACATTTTCATACATTAGGCATTGGACACATTTATTGTACTGTTTGTTACCTCCTCCCTCATTTTCCCCTCCCTCTCCCCCTTTCCCTTTCCTCCCAGGAGTTGTTCAGTTGATTTACACCAAATAGTTTTGCAAGTATTGCTTTGTAGTCGTTTGTGTTTTTATCCTGTTTCTCTCGATTTTGGTATTCCCTTTCAGTTTCCTAGTTCTAATACCAGCATACACGGTTTCCAGTGTACTCAGATGAGATACAGAGATAGTGCAGGTACAATCACAGGAAGGGCATACAAGAGGATCATCAATAATAGAAGCTAAGGTTTGACATCGCATGTTGAAAGTAATTACAATAGTGATATAACAGTCGTTTCCATAACATGGAGTTCATTTCACTTCGCATCATCTTATGTGTTCATAAGGGTATAGCTATTGGGCTCTTGTGATCCTCTGCTGTGACTAGCCTAAACCTGTGCTTATTATTCCCTATGAGGGAGACCATAGAGTCCATGTTTCTTTGGGTCTGGCTCACTTCACTTAGAATAATTTTTTCCAAGTCCTTCCATTTCCTTACGAATGGGGCAATGCCATTCTTTCTGATAGAGGCATAAAATTCCATTGTGTATATGTACCACATTTTCCTGATCCATTCATCTACTGAGGGGCATCTGGGTTGGTTCCATATTCTAGCTATGACAAATTGTGCTGAGATGAACATTGTTGTGCTGGTGGCTTTAGTGTGTTCTTGTTTGTGGTCTTTGGGGTAGATGCCCAAAAGTGGGGCTGCTGGGCCATAGGGGAGCTCTATGTTTAGCCTTCTGAGGAATCTCCATACCACTTTCCAGAGTGGCTGAACCAGTTTACATTCCCACCAACAATGAAGTAGGGTTCCCTTTTGGCCACATCCCTTCCAACATTTGTTATTGTTAGTTTTCTTGATATAGGACATTCTTACTGGGGTGAGATGGAATCTCAATGTTGTTTTGATTTGCATTTCCTTTATGGCCAGTGATGTAGAGCACTTTTTCATATGGGAGACAAATATTTTGCATTTATTTTAGTGTATAATGTAAGTAGATTCTACAATATTCAGTGTTTACTTAAAGAAAGATTTTTATCATTATATTCTTCTTGGGTTTCAATTGAATTATTTCTTCCTGTTCTCAATCCTCTATATGATAAACAACTGAATATTTTAACCATTTTTGTTAAATATATTTATTTGAAAATATTAGTATCTTAATAATGATAAAATTCTGGTAGTAATAGTAACCAGTTAGTAAATACTATGACCTCATTTATTTTATATATATTTTCTGTAACCTTTAGAACAATACTGAGTTATGGAAATAGGCCCAGAGAGATCAAGTTACTTAACAAAGTTTATGCTATAGCACAAATATGACTTAATTGAATTGAATCTTTCAAATCTATGTCACTGTGAAATTCAAATTCATATTACTAACTCATATTTTCTTGGCTAAATGTGGGGCATCTATTAATCTGGATGAAACAGTTATGTTACTGAACATTAAAATGTAGAGAAGTCAAGAAATTAGCAATGATAACTCTTAACACCTTGGATTACTTTGTACTACCATGAATGCCACTATTTTTAGTAAATTTACATGTGTTTTATAATTTTATATGCATAATTAAGGTACAAGTTTTCTTAGAATAATAACTTTGCACTTCTTCCCATAATTATTTCTTGGATTTAAATGATCAACCATTATATAGAATCTGCATTGCAGATTATAGTGTTTTCCTTTCCCTTCATGTCTTCATGCAAATATATCGATGCTCTGTGGTGTCTTGTCTTTTTTTGAATATTTGTCTCATATCATAACTATTTGTCATAGCAAACAGAAATATAAAGTGCTGTTTGTTCTTTTATTGAATTTAGAATATAACACATATTTAGATAACACATGTTTCCTATGTTCACAACATATTAGGGGCAAAAGACATTTTGAAAAGTTATAATGTTACAATAAAGTTATAAACAATGTGCTATAAGATCTTGGAGAAGTAGTGATTATTTTTTCCTGTACATTTGCATCTAGTCACAAAGTGAGGTAAGACTTCCTAGAGGAGAAGGCATTTTATGTAGATCTACAAATTGAGTAGGGCTTCTCTACAAGAAAAATGGGGATATGCATATATATAGTCATATGGAAAAATAATGAAGCATTCTAATATTTTCATTTGTGTATGGATTCACTATGAACAAGGATGCAAAAAATGTTGACTGACAGTAGTGCTGCATTAATAAACCAAATAAGATGAGTGACAATGCTATCAGTGACATGATTTTTCTAAAATGGTAATACTTTCGGGTAAAATGTTAAACAAATAAAGTATAATCTTTTCTTGATTAGCATGTTGAATATGTTCTTGGAGAAAACATCAGTGTTTATTAAAGTTATGCAAAATAGTTTGAATTTATCTGTAAACATATAGTCAGCTGACATAATTATAAATGGAATTTACAATTTTTGAACAGTTTATAATTTACACTAACATCTGGTGAGATGTTTGGAAGTTGTACATGACTAAGCTTTTTAATACAAACAGTATCCACTGGACTCCTCATTCATGTTCTTACATCATTATTAAAGCAACAAAATTTGTCAACAGATTTCCAAAATACTCATTAGGGTTATTTATTCACATAGATAAACTCTTCAGTAAAACATAGGAATATTTTAGTGAAATTGTGGGTTCCATTCCAGTCCACCACAATAAATTGAATATCTCAAATAAAATGAGTCACATGAATTTTTTTGGTCTCCTAGTGCATATAAGAATTATTCTTATACTATTGTGGACCATTGGGTGTAAAATAGCATTACCTCTTAAGAGCAAATATAAATATCTTAATTAAAATACTTTATTGCTAAAAATACTAATAATTATATGAGACTTCAGTGAGTTGTAATCTTTTGATTGGTGGAGCATCTTACATCAACGTTGACAGAATAGTAGCTGCTAAAAGTTGAAGTGGCAGTGAAAGCTTATTAAAATAAGGCAGAAGTCAAGTTTTTCATATTGAAGGATTCTTCATTTCAGCAGAGATTTCTTTGTAATTTGCAATCTGTTTGAGAGTATTTTACCCGAAGTATATTTCCCAATGATGCTGCTTTAATGCCTGACTTTAAACAATATTTTAAATCCTTTGTTGTTACTCAACAGTGTTTGTAGCAACTTTACCACAAAGAGATTCTCTTTCAAGGAACCACATTTTTGCTGATCTCTAAGAAACAACTCCTCCTTTTATTGCGAGATTGTAGCAATTCAGTCACATATCCAAGTTCAGCTTGCAATTCTGGTTCTCTTGGTGTTTCCTCTGCATCTCCATTTGAACCCCTTAGTCATTGGTGAAGTTGGAGTAATAACTTCTGCTAAACTCTTGTTAAGTTGGTATTTTGAAGTACAGTAAAAAGAGGTATGTGAATATGTATAATTAAAATAATAGTAGAACAAAATGTAAAAGTTGGGGAGCTGGAAAATAATCTTTTTCTTAAGGAAGAGTTAGATTCCATTTGATATTGATAAATTAAGGGATTTCTGAAAGTATTTTGTGGAATAGTGTCTGAGAAACTTAAAACAAATGATTAGGAGAATTTGCATCTATGAAACAGGAACTGGGTTTTAAGGTGTATAAGTCATAAGCATTTTTACTGTTTGTTCAATATATATACATTTAATTTTCTTTTTGTATTCATTACAGTTAAATGAATTCTATGACATTAAAATAAGTTCTGGACACTTAAACTTTTAAACATTCAACAATAGTCTATTGAGTATAATTTATACATAATAAGATGTTTCCATTTTAAGCGTACAATCTAATGAGCTTTGGCAAACATACACACCCACATCGCTTCTATATCAAGCTATGTAACATTTTTATTATCCTATAAAGTCCTTGTCAGTGCTTCTCTTGTAAGAGACTGAGTTAGAAGTATTCTTAACATGCCTCCATGAGTGACAATAGTGAAAGAAATAAAGGAGATCCTATAGGGAAGAAATGGAAGGACTTGGAAAAAATCATACTAAGTGAAGTGAGCCAGACCCAAAGAAACATGGACTCTATGGTTTCCCTCATAGGGAATAATTAGTACATCTCTAGGATAGTCATAGCAGAAGATCACAATAGCTCAATAGCTATGCCTGTATGAACACATAAGGCGATGCTAAGCAAAATGAACTCCAAGTTATGGAAATACGTGGTATATCATTGTTGTAGTTATTTTCAACATGCTGTGTGAAACTGTACCTTTTTTTCCCCCCTCTTGTATTCCCTTCCTGTGTTTTTACCCCTGCTATTACTGTAACCGATCTTAGTACCCCGGATACTGCATATACCTGTATTGGAACTAGGGAAAGGAAAGGGAATACCAAAATCAAGAGGCAAAGGATAAAAAGACAAACCGTTGCAATAGGGATACTTACAAAACCAATTGGTGTAAAACAACTGTACAACTTATGGGGGGAGGAGGGGGCTGTCAGGGGAAAAATGAGGGAGGAGGTAACAAGTTGGATAAGAAATGTACTTGCGGGCTGGGGATATAGCCTAGTGGCAAGAGTGCCTGCCTCGGATACACGAGGCCCTAGGTTCGATTCCCCAGCACCACATATGCAGAAAACGGCCAGAAGCGGCGCTGTGGCTCACGTGGCAGAGTGCTAGCCTCGAGCGGGAAGAAGCCAGGGACAGTGCTCAGGCCCTGAGTCCAAGGCCCAGGACTGGCCGAAAAAAAAAAAAAAAAAAAAAAAAAAGAAATGTACTTGCCTTACATATGAAATTGTAACCCCTCTGTACTTCACTTTGACAATAAAGAAGAAGAAAAAGAAAATAAAGAGGAGAATAAAGAAAGAGGTGACAGGAAAGCTAAGAAGCATAATGAAACAGCAAGGCAACTGAGAGAAAAAATGTGAAGCAGTTTACAAACCCAGCCTTGGCTCCCCAAAAGGAGGAAAACTTAAGCACCATAAGCATAAGGTAAGCTCAGAGAGTACAGGCAGACTCAGGATGAAAAAACAAAGGCTGGCAGTTTTAGTCTCAGGAGAAAACCAGGATTATTACAAGCTTGAAATCTAGTACTAAGATTTGTTCTAAAACTGAATCCTTCTATATGACCCTTCTATATGACAGACAAGCTTTGAAGAGAAAAAAAGTCAATTGCATCGTTGAATGTGTCTTTTAGAGCTATACCCAGGAATCATATTAAGATATGGTGTATTGTTTGGGATTGAATTATTCTAAGTGTCAAAAAGTAAAGAACTTGAAGGTTCCTAGGGATACTTGCTTAAATGAGTGGGGGAAATGACCTTTAAACACAGTTGAGGGGAGGTAAGGGTCTGTCACACACCTACTGAGAGAGACTTTCGGCAGTGGGAAGTTCACAGTATAGAGGGCACAGTGGTTGGTGGCCCCAGGCTCTGTGGTTTGGGTCTGAGTGTGCTAAGACTGATGCTGGATGATTTCCTTCTTCCTGGGGCATGCTCTACAACATAGAACTGAGTGGTCTCTTTTCTTCCCTCAGCTTCCAGTGCATTTAGGAAAGTGACTGATCCTGGGTAGATGCCATAGTCCTAGATTTGTAGCCTGGGGATTATGAATTAGATGAGCACCTGCACAGCTCATATGTTACCAGAGCTCATCTGTGCCAGTAGTGCCTCCAGGCTCACATGTCAAGCGCGATTGCAGCCTTGCCAGGGACAAATACTTGACTTGTTTGATCTGTTGGGAAGTGTAAGGCAAAGCTTAGCCTACATACAGCACTAACTTATTTGGTAGAAGACAGGAATTACAAAGGATGTACCAGTAAGGACACACGAACTCTCCCTTCCTCCATGCATAATAAAAACCTTCTCCAATCTAGATTCCTAGGAAGAATCTTTTTACTCCTGTTTCTTTCGTTTTTGTGTCTTTTATCTGATTTTATTATTTTTACTCTTTAATTGGATTTTCTTCTTTTTTTTTCTCCAACTATTTTTTTTCTTTAAACGTTTCCCCCTCCCGCCCACTGTATTTGATTTTGGTACCCTTGGATTTTATATGTGTTTGTCTGAAGGGAAGGAGGACATCAAAATGGTGATGGAAAGTGTAAAAGGTGAACCAATGCAACAGCAATATTTACAAGACAATATGTAGTAAACCAACTGTACAACTCAGAGGGGAGGATTGGGGAGGAGGGAAAATGGGAGAAAAATGAGGGAGGAGGTAACAAGTTTGACAAGAAATGTACTTACTCACTGCCTACGTATGTAACTGTACATCACCTAGACAATAAATTTTTTTAAAAAATTTTAAGGTGCGTTAATAATGAGGTTTTAACTAAGAGCCTTCTGTTTACCTATCTAGTCTTGTTTGAGTCATGCTTCCAATTCTTTTTTGTTTTAAAAGTCTTTCTCTTATTCTGTCTTCTGCCATGTACTTTAAAATTATTTTTATTTTACTGTTATTTTATTTTTATTATTAACTATAAACTTTATTGTACATTATTTTCTGTTGCCATTTATGGTATAGTTATTGCTTCTACTTGACTTACACTTTTTCTACATAGTGTGTGTGTGTGTGTGTGTGTGTGTGTGTGTGTGTGTGTGTACTGGTCCTGGAGTTTGAATTCTAGGCCTGAACACTGTTCCTGAGCATTTGTGCTCAAGGTTAACAGTCTACCACTTGAGCCACAGTTCTAATTCTAGCTTTTTGGTGGTTAAGATTTAAGGAGATAAATGTCTTACAGAATTTCCTGCTTGGTTTCCAAGATCCTCAGATCTCAGCTCCTGAGTAGCTAGTATTACAGACGCTGAGCCCAGTGTCTGCTGCCCAGCATTTGTTCTCATGTTGGTGTTACTGTACTTCATTTTCTTTTTTCTGAGTAGCATTCAAAAAGTAAAAGCCTGATCCCTCAGAAGACCTTCACATTGGAAGGTAAAATAGTTATCCATCTAACAGATGTACAAATTGTAACATAGAAACATGAAGTATGAAAAAGAGAGCAATATGATTTCCTCGAAAATTTTGTAACTATTTAGCAACTGAGTCCAAGGATACTGAAGTAGATCAAATGCTGGACAAAGAATGTAAAATATTGATTTAAAACCTTTTCAATAACCTTAAACAGGATGGATACAAATAGTTGAATGAACAGAATTTTACTCACCCATCAGAAAGAATGATGTTATGTCACTTTCAGGGAATTGGATGAACCTGGAAAAATTATGTTAAGTAAGTCAAGTCATGCTCAGAGAGATAAAGGATGAATGTTTTCTTTCATTTGCCAAAGTTAGTTGTAAGTTATGAATATATATGTAATCATATATATATACATAAACATGTTAACTACAGTAGAGTATGTGCAAGGGAGGATTTCAATGGTATAACTCCTTTGCTAACTAATTTACATTTTAATAAAATGAATACCATGAAGCTGGAATACGTATTGCTGTGTAGCAGGATATAGTTGAGGTCAAGGGGAGAGAGGGGAGACTAATAGAGGAAAGTTGAATAAATGTAGTCATGACATTCAGTGTAGATATGTGAAAATGGAAGGTAAATTGAGGGGATGGGTTGGGCTGGGAAAGATGGAGGAAAAAGATTAAAGAGGTATTAAAATGCATTGTACTCAAAATCAACATATTGAATTAAAATTCTTTTATTCTTTTACTTAAAGATCATAAAAAGGAATTTGCATTTCTTTGGTGACTATACACATTGAGTATTTTTACACATTTACTGAAAATGTGCATTTGGATATAATTTTGTACTCTTCACCCTGATTCACTGTCTTGTATATCAGTTGTCTCTATTATACTTGTATTGATTGCTGGGAGCTTTAAAGTCAGTCTTTATATAATATAATTTGTTTTCCAAATGTTTCTTATTTTACATAATTGTTTGTATGTATATGTATATTGTGCCTGTCCTGGGGCTTGAACTCAGAGCCTGGGCACTGTTCCTCAGCTTTTGTGTTCAAGGCTAGTGCTGTACCATTTTGAGCCACAATGCCACTGCTGGCTTTATGGTAGTTAATTGGAGATAAAAGTCTCATGGATTTTTCTATCCAGGTTAGTTTTGAACCATGATCCTTAGATCTCAGCCTCCTGAGTAGTGTGATTATAGGCATGAGCCACCAGTGCCTGACTTTGTATAATGTAAGTCCCTAGATTTCCATATAAATTTTAGATTCAATTTGTTGCTTTCTTCCAAAGGCCTGTTAGAATTTTGATTGAGATTAGGCTTTTTCCCCGCTTAGATTAGTTTTTGGAAAAGTGTTAATTTTAACAGTAGTGAATTTTGCAATCTATGAACATGGTGTACTTTATTACTCCATTACTTTATTACTCCATTACTCCATCTTCATTAATGTCTATTATTGGTTTGCTTTTAGTTTTCTGTGTATGGGTCTTATATATACCTTGTTAAATAAGTGTTTATTGAATGTTTTTTGAGCCTAGTGTAAGTGGTACTCTGTTTTCAGATTTATAAGTGTCCATGGTTGCTACATATGTGGGTATTCTATTTAATGCTTTAGATTTGAAATATGGCTTTTCCACTTTGGATGGTTCAAATGTTTCTAGCACTGTTTCTATTTTAGAGATCATTTCCTGAAAATTTCAAGTCATTCTTGCTTAGCCTTACAAACTTCCATTCATATGGCTTACTTTTCAGTTAAAGACTCAAGCAGCTTCTTGGTGCTTTGGCTCATATAAGTTCCTTCTTCAGTGCTCTAACCATGAAATACAAGTTCTCAATTTCTTCAAATTTGTTTTTCTGTCTCCTGAAGTCAGGGAAACTACCATGTTCTCTTTTGCTACACCAGGTTCCAAAAATGTATCCGTTGAAAAGCTGGGGCTATTGTCAGCCTCACTTCACTTATTTACTTTTTCTTGGACATCATTACATGCCATTCAAATTGGAACGGGGCTGTTTCTTATATAATTTTCTGCTTCCTGATAGTTTCTGGAAGAAGCATGGATCAAGTCTTATTGGTTTTTTTCTTTTAGTTGAAGGGATCTTTGCAACTAACTGCCTCATCTTCTACTCTCTCTGTTTGGACCTTGATTATAGTATCAGAATAGCTTTCATATCATTGTTGTGCACAGCTACTCTTATACGCTTGCTTATGCATTCTGGGATGTGAAAGTTTGAAACTCCCTGCTGAAATAGTGAAGGGCTAAAAGTTTGGATGACATTTTAGTTAACACCCCTATACTAATTGAATCCTTAATTCGTATCTTAATTTAGTACTTTTCAAATTGTTTCTGGTAATGGAACATTTAAAAGTCTTAATACAATATATTGAACAATTGCTTTAACAAAAACAACTTAATATGTATTTGTAATAAATTAAATACATTATCAATTATTAATTTAATGAACACATTTTGGATTTCAATAATGAGAGTGGATACTTTAAAATCTAATTCTCATAATACAACTTCAGAAGATATGTTTTTTTCTTTAATGAAATAGAGGAACTGAAGTTTAAGGCTATTAAGTTGATTAATTTGGACCACAAACTCTTTAGTAGATAGTAGAAATGAGATCTTAGCCTATATCTTTCTTTTTTTTTTTTGGCCAGTCCTGGGCCTTGGACTCAGGGCCTGAGCACTGTCCCTGGCTTCTTCCCGCTCAAGGCTAGCACTCTGCCACTTGAGCCACAGCGCCGCTTCTGGCCGTTTTCTGTATATGTGGTGCTGGGGAATCAAACCTAGGGCCTCGTGTATCCGAGGCAGGCACTCTTGCCACTAGGCTATATCCCCAGCCCCAGCCTATATCTTTTTGAATTTCAAAATGTATTCTCTTTCTATTGTACTGAAATGTGTAATCAAATTTTTAATTTAATTTAATTGTCAAGGTGATGTACAGAGGGATAACAGTTACATATGCTAAGTAGTGAGTACATTTCTTGTCAAACTTGTTACCCCTCCCTCATTTTCCTCCCACCCCCCCACCCGAACCCCCCCACCATTACATTTAATTTCCAACATATAGTCTTGTGAGTATTGCTGTTGCATTGGTTCTCCCTTTATCCTTTGTCTCACCTTTTGTTTTTCTGCCACTACTGGGGCTTGAACTCAGGGCCTGAGCACTGTCCCTGGCTTCTTTTTGCTCAAGGCTAGCACTCTACTACTTAAGCCACAGCATCACTTCTGGCTTTTTCTATATATGTGGTACTGAGGAATCGAACCCAGGCCTTCATGTATGCGAGACAACTACTCTACCACTAGGCCATATTCTTAGCCTCTGTCTCACCATTTGATGTTCCCGTTCCCTTCTCTAATTCAGATAAACATATATACAATATCCAGAAAAATCAAATACAGTGACAAAAGGGGATAAACCATAGGAAAGAAAAATGAAAGAAAAAAGAAATATTTTCCCATAGTACATTGAAAATAACAACAATGAAAAATCTCTTGTTTCCACACCTTGAAGTTCATTTCACTTAGCATCATCTTATATGATCATATGTAATAGCTATCAAGCCACTGTAATCCTCTACTAGGACTACCCTAGACATATACTAATTACTACCAATGAGGTAATAACCATGGAATCTATGTTTCTTTGGGTCTGGCTCACTTCACTCTGGAAAGTAGTATGGAGGTTCCTCAAAAGATTAAACATAGAGCTCCCCTATGATGTGGCAGCCTATATCTAGGCATTTACCCAAAGGATCACAAACAAGGCCCTACTAAAGCTACAAGTATAACTGTGTTCACTGCAGCATTATTTACCATAGCTAAACTATTGAACCAACCCAGATACCCCTCAGTAGATGAATGGATCAAGAAAATGTGGTGTATATACACAATGGAATACTATGCTTCTATCACAAAGAATTACCCCATTTGTTTTTTTTCTTTTTGCCAGTCCTGGGCCTTGAACTCAGGCCCTGAGCACTGTCCCTGGCTTCTTTTTGCTCAAGGCTAGTACTCTGCCACTTGAGTCACAGCACCACTTCTGGCCATTTTCTATATATGTGGTGCTGGGGAATTGAACCCAGGGCTTCATGCATACAAGGCAAGCAGTCTTGCCACTAGGCCATATTCCCAGCCCACATTACCCCATTTGTAAGGAAATAGAAAGACTTAATTTTTATCTGGACATTTTTGCCTAGTCAATGAAGAGGAAGGAGATTAAACTCATGTTCAAAATCTTACTGGATTTCTATTGATAAATTCACTTAGATTTCTTTTTAATGTGAGTCTCTTTTTTTTAAATATAGGCAATGATATGGGAAATGATGATTCCATTGGAGGAAATGTAAACAAATATATGGTGTTTCCAAGTGGTTACTGTGGACAAGCTAAGAAAGGACATCTTATCTTTGATGCGTGCTTTGAAAGTGGTAAGTATGTTAAAAACCTTTAAGTTTGTCATGATCCTTCAATGTGATTCTTCTTACTTAATAATTCACCATAATGGAACAAATTATTAAGGAAAAGTAAATAATTAAGTTATTAACTTGGACTTACTGTAGTTTCATTTCTATTAATGTAATGGTATTTCTTTTAGAATAAACTTGGCACAAGTTGACTGTTATGATTATTTCATGATTTTCTCCTCTGTATCTAGATTTATATGACATGTTCATAGATATTTATTACAGAGATTTTCCTTTTTACAAGAGGTTACAGAACAGTTCAACAGAAACAAATCAAAAGTATAATGCTTCCTAACTGACAGTGAATATTCTGAAAGAGGCAATTGGGACTTGATTGGATATTCCCATCCAGTAGGGTTTGGCTATTGTTATGTCTTGTATGCTTGTTTTTTCTTGTATTCTGGATCACAAATGGTACATGTTTGCAATATGTTGAAAATAGTGATGAAATAGTAATGAGAAATGTATGCATAATCTTATTTTACAAATAATTGTTTATATTCTGTGGTTAAGAATACTGTGTGTGTTTGAGAGAGAGAGAGAGAAAGAGAGAGAGAGAGAGAGAGAGAATATCCCAGTGTCAGTTATAGAACTATTCTTTGAACTCTAAGAACATTGGTTCTACTAATCAATTGGAAATTTGGTATGTATATATGTGGGGGGTGGGGAGGAACTCAGAATACTGTTCCTTAGCTTTTTTATTTATAGTTTTTGTGTTGATATTGGGGCTTAAACTCAGGGTCTGAGCACTGTCCCTGAGCTTTTGTTGGCCTGAGGCTAGTATATTACCACTTGAGATACAGTTCCACTTTAGGCTTTTTGTTAGTTAATTGTAAATACGTCTCACTGGCTTTCCTGCCCTGCCTGGCTTCAAATAGAGATCTTCAGATCTTAACCTTCTGAGTAGCAGGATTGCCAATGTGAGCCACTCACTGGTACCAAGATCTGGTAATTTGTTTATATAGTATTTTCCTCTTTGCTTAGTCCACATTGTTTTAGTTTGATATGACCAACATAACAAGACTACAACAAACTGAGTTGATTAAACAATAGACATTCATTTTCTCACACTTCTGGAAGCCAAAAGTCTGATGTTAAGGTGCTGGCAAGGCTCAGTCCTTCTAAAGGTTATATGGAATAATCTTTTCAGTTTTTGTCCCCTAGCACCTGGTGATTTGTTAGTGGTCTTTGTTGATTCTTGTCTAGGAGAAGCCACTCTCTAATCTTTTATCTTCATACTCCTGTATTCCCTGTATTGGTGTCTGTCTCACCCTTCTTCATATAAGATGCTAGTTAAATTAGATTATGTTCTACTCTAATTAGCTCATTTTGAACTTGATTACATCTAGAATTATTCAAGACTTTAACTCCCAGTAATCTTCTAAAGGGGAGATAAAATTTCTGAACATAAATTTTGTGAGATCAGAATTTATCCCTTAACTCATTGTTATAGTGTTGTTTTTAAGTCTGATCTGAATAATGTCCACCCAGGAACAATACTTTCTCTCTATTTGAATCTTGTACTAGTTCCTTTTTGGGAATATACTTGCTGCTCAGAAGTGAAAACTAAGGTGAAAGAGAGAGTTTGGCTTGGTGATTTCTGCTATGCAGTTTCAGCCCTTCTAGTCTGTGCTTTACACAGGAAAATGTCTATTGTTTTGGTATTCATAAAAAAAGTATCACACTTGAAAGAGTATCTGGAGTATTTTAGTTAAGCAGTGTTCCCCACAGCTTTAAGAGTTAACTTGGAATGGTGGGAAGAGCATTGTGCAGAGTGAGATGATCTGGATTTGAGTTCTAGCCTGCTCTGATATTGGGAACTACTTTATGTCTTTGAACCATTCTCTATTCATTTATAAATGGAAAATTCTTCACAATGTTTTAAGAAAGTGATTAGTTGTACTTTTGATTTAAGAGATATGTCTCTTCCTGGCCAACCTTTCAGCCAGGAGCGTTACAAGTATCTTTTTTAATATTTTCCTTTTCATCATTCCCTAAACTATGTTGAGGTCCTGTTTACTCAGACCTGCAGCAGTCTACACTTCACTAGAAGAAATGCTCGAATGTTTAGCTTGTAACGTCTACTGGAACTCTTGTTTACTACCAGTTAGCAAATGCTTACTTAGTTCAGATCCTGGTCCTTATGAGTTGCTCAATACATGTATGTTAAATGAATATAATAAGTACCACAACAATTCTTTAAAGTATTACTAGTGCTACTTCACAAAAGAAAATGAAGCTTAGATATCTTAAGTTGTATCTATGTTACACAACTTCTAAAATCCTAAAATAGGATTGAAATTCTATTCAGGATTTGAATCTGGGTCTGCTGATTAATGACTAATAACTAATAGTTACAAACATTGTATAAATACACTACATAATTTTACATATGTTATCTTGTTGAATTCTCATTTCTTATGAAATGACATTCTGTTTTATAAATGAAAAAGTTGAGGCCACGAGTAGTTATTTTCCCATGGATAAACAGTTAAACACCAAGGTATCAGATTAGGTATTTGATTGGATATGATTTAAATAGTTTTACAGAATTCCAAGTTATACTTAGTTCTAAGTGCTTGATATGATTAATTATTGTAATTCTTATGTCAACTCTATGAAGTAGAATCTGTGATTATTATTATTAGCCAACAGATAAGGAAATACAGACAGAAGTGGCATAACTTTACCACTTACATTTCTAGTAGGTTGTAGAGTTTGGAACTCAAGTAGAACTCAGTCAATCTGACAAGGTTGCTTGTCCTTATAACCATTTTGCTACATGAGGGTTATAATAGCACTAATCTTGGTGGCATGCACTAAGCAATAGTTCCGTTGTTGTAACTTTTAGTTTAAAATGTTACACTCCATTCCATACGTTAGGCAGGAAATAAGTAATTATAGCTCAGTTCAGACCAAGAACACTATGAGCATTAACTTTTAAAGTTAGAAAAATTATTTCACAGAAAGTTAAATGTTGTTGATTGATACTGATAATGATTTGAAAATCACTGAGTCCATGATTACAATCTCTAAGGAACAACAAAACAATAAGAATTTTTTGCTGGAGCTTATCCCTCATTCTCACAGAAATGAGCTGAGTGTCCTATTTACAGAGGTTTTAGAGTTTTAAAGGCATACATAATTATTTGATTTGGATTATTTTAATGGATTAGATAGAATCAATTATTTTAATGGGTAAGATAGAATCTTGCTTGATTTTTACATCTCTATCAATCTACCAACCCAACTAGCAGCTTTGTCTTAGGTGTCTAACCTGTGGGAAGAATATAGTCTGTGGCTTAAAAACATTTAGTGGGAGAGCCTGATGAAGGCTGTGAGTAAATCAACCTCTAATTTACAACTTAAAGTATATATATATATGTATATATATATATATTTTTTTTTTCCCATAAGAAATACTAACCAGTAGGAGATGCTGGGACAACATGTTATGTTAGTTATGTCTAGGTTATATTGAACTAACCATAATGTATAGTTATACTAATTTTAATAGAGGCAAATATAGGGTGATAAAAATGATAGTAAAAGCATGTCTTATTTAGGAAGCTGAATGAAAATCACTTTTCATATAGACTCTTCTAGGGTACTAAACCATAAACCTTCTTCTGGGTAACTGAGATTTTAGGCATGTAATAAAACACTAAGTTTGTTGGTTTATATGGAATCTTGCAACTCCCCCTCCCCAGGGTTGGCTAAGTCTTGAAGGATTGATAAGAATTTTCCAGTTAGAACAGAACATGTCAGAATGACAATCCTGATTCTCCTGCTACTAATACAGGGCACAAATTCTGGAGACAAAGTGGTACTCTCAGGCAATGAAAAAGTTCAATTTGGTGTCAGAAATAGGGAGTATTCCCCTTTACTAAGAATCCACTAAAACTTCTGAGTAAATGAACTTTCTTTTCTTTATTTCAGAAATTATCATTACTAGCTGCAGTCATCTTTGTCCCTTTTCTCAAAGAATGAATGTATTTTACCCTTTTAATCAGTTATCATAGTCTTCAATTAATGTGTCTACATTTGGAACTTGTTTTTTATGTGTCTCTCTGCTAGTTGGTCTCCTCTTCTCCACATTACTGTATATCTTAGATTTTCTGTGGAGCTCCCTGATTCATATGCATCCTTGTACTATTTTGCTAATTTGGAGTATTTGTCCTCAGTCATGTAACTAACTTGTTCTTACTCACTTCCCCCAGGACAATAACAGGAGAAAATATTAGGCAATGTTTTTTTTTTCTATTTGTTAAATAGATGATTATAATATCTCATAACATTTTCTTTTTCTTTTTTTAACTGGTCCTGGGGCTTGAATTCTGGTCCTGGGCACTGTCCCTGAGATTCTTTTGCTCAGAATAAGCATTCTACCACTTGAGCCAAAGTACCACTTCTGGCTTTTTCTTTGATTAATTGGAGATGATACTCTCACAGACTTCACTGCTCCAGCTGGCTTTGAACCATGATCCTAACATCTCAGCCTCCTGAGTAGTTAGGACTACAGGTGTGAGCCACCAGCACCTGGCTAACATTTTCTATGACTTCTTTCTTATACAATGCCCTGCAAGTACATACTCTTGTGCAAGCAGCAGCTATCTAACTAGCCTCTCAGATTTGGCCCAACCTCTCTCTGTTCCATCCTCTACACTGCCAGTAAATACAAATCACCTGATTATGTTTATTTATTGCTTAAAATCTACCACATTTCCTAATTGTCCCTGGGATAAAATTCAGTGCTTTTATTTAATGACTTTTTTAACATAGATCAGATACAAGCTTCTTACTAGTTTGCCACTTCATATCAGGCCATGATACTTTATAAATAATTTTCTCTTTATAAGAAAAGTTAGCATATTTAGGATTTAGGAAAAATTATAACATGGTTATGATATATAGTGAACTATTTCACTTTATCTAGTTGTTCTATTTGAGAACTATTAGTCATTATGATACTGTAGTTTAATAACTTCTTTGCTTTTATCTGACTCATAATTGAACCAAAAATGAACTTATACAGTTGGAGTTTCATTTGTTTACTGGATTACTGACCTTTTTGAATTATATGGAGATATACATTATATGGCGATAAACATATCTATCTATTTATCTATCTATCTATCTATCTATCTATCTATCTGTTATTTGCTCTGTGGTTTCTTGGGGTTCTATAAATGGAGAGTCTAGATTTTCAACTCACTCACTGCCTTCTGCTTCTTGTCAGGATTGTAGTAGAAGTCATATTGCTGAACCCTGGAAGATTTTCTGTTTTAATAATTGTGGTTAAGGCTGGTGATTCAAAGTGTTTCCAATACTGTAATTTGCTGAGCAGGGTAATGCTTAATTATTTTGTGCCACCTTAGTAAGTGAGTTATATTCTTGACCAACCCTTACATTTAAAAATAGAGCTTATGTGTACAAACAGAATGGCTGCCCAGGATTTGTTTCCATAATTTTGTAAAATTAATTATGTAAAAATACTGTAATGTTTATGAGAGAATATTTTGGACCCCTTACTATGTTTATATTATATGGTTTGGCCTGAAGTCATTTATACATTGTTCAGTGTTGAAATGTACTTGTGCAATTTCACTTTATTCTTTGTGTTTAATGCTTTATTTTGGAAGATTACTATTTATTTTTAAAATCCTTTTGATTTTATTTTTTATTTTTAAAATTTTTATTGTCAAACTGATGTATAGAGAGGTTACAGTTTCATATGTTAGGCATTGGATACATTTCTTGTACTGTTTGTTACCTCCTCCCTCATTCCCCCTTCCCATCTCCCTCCTTTTGATTTTAGAGAAGGCTAAGACAGACATCTCCCCCTTCCTGTCTTTCTATCTACTATGGAAAGTCAGACTGTAAGCAGTGTAGTCAAAGAGAATGTAGTATTTTGGGACACCACCCTGTGGTTGGATTTAAGTATGTATGGAATGTTATGATGGGCTGTAATAGAAGTGATGGTCAGATGTGGAAATCGTGGGGGTACAAAATATACATGTGAAATAAACTCAGTGTTTTTTTAAAAGCATTAAAGCTTAATTCTACCACTTACTAGTGCTGTACCTTGAACTGATCATTTAAAACTAGAGCTTCAACAGGTTTTTAAAATGGATATTAAAACATCAGCCTTTCATGGTTGTTATGTATTAGAATTACTTTAAGGGCTAGCAGGGAGCCAGTGGTCAGTACTGAAATATGAAAGAAACCTAGAAATAATTTTGTGTGTATAAGTATAGGAATAGGCTAGGGCTGAAGACATGAAAAAGATACAATAAAAGAGATAATCTTGTAGCTGAACTTAAAGATATTCTTTCTGAAATGTTCTCCTAGGAAATACAGTTTTCTCCTCTTTAGGTTTTTACTCAAATGTCATCTCAGAGAGAGGCTGGTCTTAATTTCTCTCGATAAAATTTGGAATCTTCTTCACTAACATTTTGTAATTCCTTGTCTGCTCTGTTTTTTCATTCCTTATGTTACCACTGATATCATATATATTTTACCTACTCATTTACATTTTTGTTTATCTCAAGTGGAGTATAAACTCAATGAGGGTAGAAATTTTCTCTCATAGGAGTAGCTGACACTTGGTAAGTGCTCAATAAACATTTGTTAAAGGAATTTATATGGGATCAGTAGAATTTAGGTGGAATTAGTTATAAATATATGAATTATATTGTTTTTACTGTTGACCTCAATTATAGGCATTTATCATTTCTATGTTGTTTGACTTGTTGAAAACAATGCAGCAAAATTGCAAGGGACATAGTCATGTAATTTAGTCATCTAGTCTTAGCTCTAGATTCCTTTGAAGCATGTAGGATTTCTAATGACCATCCTTTCTACTTGACACTCTCTTCCCTTGGTGTTTCTGTTAGGATGAAACTAATGTTTAAATCAGTAGTCTCTAAAACAGATTGCTCTCCTTCATATGAGTGTTGCTCATTCAACCAGTTGAGGGCCTGAATATTAGAACTACACTGTAGGATTCCTCTGTTCATCAACTGCAGATCTGGAGATGTGTTAGCATTCATACTTGAACAAACCAATTTCTTATAATAAATCTTGAGATATACCCTTTCTCATACAGCCTACGTTTTATTGGTTCTGTTTCTTTCCTGAGCTTTGACTAATACTGGCACACACAACTGATTATAGGACAATGGAATTCAATTAAAAAAACTATTTAAAAGAGGCCCAGACACAGTTCTTTAAGGCTTTTGTTTTATGGAGGATTATTAATGGAGTCCTTTTACATTGACATTTACTCTTGTCTTATCATGTGTATATTAAGTAGGTGTTACCACTAGGAAGCTAATTGACCAAATGTTTAAATGTTTTTGCCTAAAAATACTGGTTGTTTGTGTTGATTCATTTCTGGCAACACTTGGCTTACCTTATCCTAAAACAAGTCACAAAAATTAACAGAAAGATGGATTCTTTTCCAAATTTTATATTTTCTACTGACAACTCTTCTGAAGCTTCAGGCATAGATTAATGAATGGAGTATGCATAAAGTGATATCAGCTCACATATATGACATTACTCAGATGTCTCAAACTCCGGAAAAAGCATGTGAATGATTTATGGAATTGATATTAATCTCTTTCCAGTAAATGCATTACTTCAGTTCCATGGGAAATTGATGTTACTACTCTAATGCCAAATTAATTTCTTTCTTGCTGGATCAGCATTGTAAATGGAATTAGATGTTAACCTTTCATACATCTAAACAGGCTAAAAGATGGGAAGCAATTTTGTAAGTAATATTTGGATGCCTATTTTATTTCTTATGGAAGGGGTATATATTTTTTCTTTGTGTATTTTCTTCTTTTGGGAATTTGTAGATCTAATAATATCAGATCATATTTAAAGTACAGCTTAATATCATCTAAGAATAGAATAATTATAATTGAATCTGAATATTTAACACAGGACTATAACAGTATTGCAAATGAGAATTACATCCTATTAAGGACCTTCAAAAATCTACAGAATAAAACTATATTTCAAGAAATATTTTATACAAGAATTCTGTTTTTACTAAACAAATTATATTTTAACCCATGTATAATGAATAAAAGTAATAGGAAATTTATCAGAAAGCGTCTTCTATTTATTCTTGTGCTTGAATGATCTAGAATCTATTTCTCCCTAAGCCGTAATTCTCCATTCTTTGCCTTCTGACTATCTTTCTCAGGCTCTTAATTTTTTTTTTCAAACTTGCTGTGACATTCAGTTACGATAGGATTTAGTTTGAACTAACTGTGCCATGTAATTTAACAAACTCAGTTTTATATTTCATTTTCAAATTAGCAAAAGGAAAAGATGATTGGTTTGGCTTGGAATCCTGTTTACTGTGGTCAAGGAGAGTTGTCATAAGTATTAGAGCTGCCTTTCTAGGGATGTAGGTAAAACATGTTCTCTATGAAGAGGTTGTGAGTGTGGAAAGGTGATGGATAGGTATAATACACTTGTTGGAATTGCAGGTCTGCAATGTGTCTTCTAGCCTACAGATCTCTAATTTTGTAGAACAGCTCTCACCTCAAACAGTTCTCTTTTTTAGATTCTAGCAGTTATACTGTCAATAGGCTGTGGCTTTTATCCCAGTCTGCCTTATCCCTAAGCTATTCTTGACCAAGGAATACTAACTGTGATCTGTAGCAGAGCTGGTGCCAACCAATTTGTCATTTATGTGTGAGAAATCTTTCTGGATCATTAGTCTAGTATTTCCTGCATTATTTCTCTTAGTAGAGATTGCATACCTTGTTTTTCCTGTTACCTTATTTTCTGAGCCAACGTCTTACTAGTCATTCAGTTTGCCATATGGCCTAGTGGTAGAGTGCTTGCCTTGCATACATGAAGCCCTGGGTTCGATTCCTCAGCACCACATATACAGAAAAAGCCAGAAGTGGTGCTGTGGCTCAACTGGTAGAGTGCTAGCCTTGAGCAAAAGAAGCCAGGGACCGCGGTGCTCAGTGAGTCCAAGCCCCAGGACTGGCCAAAAAAAACAAAAGAAGAAAAGAAAAGAAAGGAGAGAAAGAAGGAAAGAAAGGAAGGAAGGAAGGAAGGAAGGAAGGAAGGAAGGAAGGAAGGAAGGAAGGAAGGAAGGAAGGAAGGAAGATAGTTTTCAATCTTTCCTAGAAAACTCTGATGTCCTGGGATTTCAGGCATTTATTCCTTATTTCAGGTGCCTTAATAGCATTGTACCCAGTGATTCCTTCAATATTTCTGCTTCTTTTGTGCTTGAATTTGTACAATACTCTGCTGGAATGAAAAGAAGAGGAAAAGGTAAATTTGAAAACAGTCTTTGGCTTCAGATAAGGAAAGAGAATAGCCAGGATTCAACATTTATCCATCAATAATGAAAGAGACTATGTTATGCAAGGGAAAGATGAAGGGTAAGGTTCTTATTACTCTGGGAACATATATTGACAGTTTATGGTGTCAGGTTATATGCTAGGCAATGGAAATTCAGAAGTGACAAAGATAGAAGCCTTGTTCACTAGGAGCTCACACTCTGATGGTATACTAAAGAGCTATAGGGCTGATGATGTTCAAGTTTCTGCCATCTCTCATTTAAATACACTCTGTGCTATGTATGTTAATTACCTCAGGGCTTCTTTGGAAAACAGCTCATTTCATTCAGGTCTCTGTCTGAATGTCATTTTATTAGAGAGGTGTTTTCCTGGCTTTAAAACAAGTATATTACACTCCTTTTCTATTCCCCTATCCTTACTCAATTTATTTTTGTCTTAGCACTTAACACTAGATTTTCTGTTTTATTTATTTATTTACATATTTAAACCCTGTAACATATGATACCATGAGAACAGTATTGTCTCTTTTGTACCAAGCATTTTATGTTTCTAGCATTTAGTACATTATTTGATATCTAATGGGAGATCAAAAGTACTTACTGATTAAACATAAATAACAAATGAGTCAAATCTGTATAGGGTATCATAGTCACCAAAGGGGAAGAGGCCAGTTTTACCTGAGGACAAGGAGCAGTGCTAGGAGATGTTGACAGAATAAAGGGGTTTGAGATAGACTGTTTTGTCATATACTTCTTACACATGCCTAGGTACAGGTTGAAGACAATATTTCAATTTATAGTAAGAGTGTGTGTCTTAATGGTATAGTATTCCATAGTAGTAAAAAAAATCCAATTTATTTTTCTGTATCTTCATACTCGTTATAATGCCTTTGCTTACTTTTGGAGAGTCATGAGATTTTCACTAGGTGAGGACCAGAATTTGTTTGGGTTCCTCAGAACTTGGTACATTGGTTAGTAATTATTTTGTCAATAGTTGAATTTTTAGAAATACAAGTTAATTTGAGTTACCTTGGAACTAAAGCATTCTAGAATGATGTTCCTCTCTAAGATGGGCATTTCTACAGCTCCTGTTTAAGTTTCTTTCAATTGATGTACTTTTCAGTGCATTAAATCTTATGGCTCTGGACTCTTTCCCAGATCGTTTATCTTGGACATTCACATATAATTTTCTCATAACACTGGAATGATTTATTTGCATCTAGATCATTTCCATAAGACTTTTCCTAAATGCTTTCCCCCATGAACCATAAGCCAAAATAAGTCTTTACACCATGAAGTTGTCTTCTCAGGTATTTTGTCACAAATTTCTTAGGCATTTTTGTGCCAGTAAGAGCTAACACAAACAATGTAAAATCTACATTAGGAAAATTTTCAGGTATATGATAAGTTCTTGTGAGTTATAGACAAAATGAATAGTACAATGTTATTTGTTTTGACCATTTGGTTAGAGCAGTGATGTGTTAAAGAATTTGTTGCAAAGTTCCCTTTTGAACTTTGGCTCACATATGTGTAAGTGCATAGTTCCGTTAATATTTCTGAGAAATTATTTTAGAAATGATACTTTCCATAGCACTTTGCCTGAAACATGATTTTTTGGTTTCCTAAAAGTTTCATTGGCTACTATTAGGAAAGCATTTTTAGTATGCTCTTTGGGAAATAGAGGTATTTTGATGTAATATTTATAGTATTTTTCCATTGATAGTACCTAACTTCCTGTTTGTGTGGATTGAGTTTTCTTAGTTGCCTGTGAACTAGGTTCACATTTTCTTTATTGATTTTGATTATTTTTATTTCTGAAAGCAAACAGAGAACAAACCATGTATTATCACTACATGTTTTTTTTTTCAGAAGCTAGTGAGAACTTCAGAATCTATAACAATGAAATAATGTGGAGGTAAATTACCATAATATACAAGTGGCTTTGTGTTCTAGAAATTGTCAGTTGACTGCTTACTTGAATCATACTCATGTGCAAATTATCTACATATATCAATTTATGTCAGAAACATAAATTAACTCTTATCATATTATGAACAGAGCATTTTTTTGTGATATACTCAACATGCTTTTTCCTAATATTTATTATAAAAAGAACTTAGAAATAGTAAGTTGGCTTTTACAAAGTGAGTGAATTCTTAGGCACATTTCATTGCTTATACTGAGACTCAGGGGAAAAATATATGCAAACAATGACACATACATATATGTTCAGTAGTTTATGTAATTTTAATGGCAATTTCAAAGAACTCAGAAGATGCAATGGAAATATATTTATTGGTTGATCTTATTTGATTTCATAAATTCAGCTGTGCAAGATAAGGAACTAGAGTGTTTGAGCAGCATTACATACTCATTGTTTTCCAAATGGTAATCTCCTTAACCTTGATCTTCCTCTTATCTTTGTTATTTGGCTGTATGGGTATACCCATCTATACTGTCATTCAAACAAGAAATCTTAATTATAATCTCTCTCAGGCTGGGATCATGCTTTTTAATCTTTACATTCCTATAGCTTAGCATAGTAGCTGATGGGAATACACAATCAGTAAATGGAGAAAGTAGAGGCAAAATTCCCAAAACTTCTTCTTTTTTTTTTAACTGTATTTTTTTTTTTGGGGGGGGGGTGTCTTTTCTTTTTTGGAACCTAGGGTGTTGCACATTCCCTCCTCACCAATCCCTCCTCCCCCAGTTGTACAGTTAGTTTACAATGTGTTGTCTTTTAAGTATTGCTGTTTCATTGGTTTGCCTTTTACCCTCTGTCTCACCATTTTAATGTTCCCCTTCCCTTTCCTAATTCAGACAGACATATATAAAATTGGATTTGTGCTCTACCACATATATGGAATTGCTTGGATCTGTGCTCTTCTTTATTTCATTCTTATATTGGAGGAACTATCTATATTTCTGTTCATGTTTGAGAGTAATCATTCCACTTACATATTATACTCAATATACCATATTTGAGTCTGTACCAAAACCCTTATTTTTATACAATGTTAATTTATTTGTCACATATCTGGAAGCTAGGAATTCCTAGATACTCGGAAGTTTATTATCTGATGAAATCTCTCTTTCTGGTTCATATGTGATGCCTTCTTAGTGTTCTCACATAATGTCACAGACCTCTCTGAGGTCTCTTATAATGGTACTTACCTCGTTCATGAGGACTCTGGCTTCCTACCAAAGTCTTCCCTTTGGCTTCCTACCAAAGTCTTCACCTTGTAAAAGCATTACTTTGGTAATTGTATATCAACATTTGAATTTTTGAGAAACACAGGTATGCACACATATCCTCCCTAAAGTTGATATATGTTGTACATGCAATATATGTTCATTCCATCCTAGTAGCCTCAAAAGGTTTTAACTAGTTATACCACCAACTTAAAATGTTAAAGGGCAGAGTGTCAACTAAATGGCATCTATTTCAGATATGTAGGATGATTTATACTGAAACAAATTAATACTTTCTAGCTGTGAACATGTAAAGTCAAATATGCCTCCAAAATATAATGGGGAGAAAGAGATAAGATAGGAGGAATGGCAGTCACTCCCTGTGGGACATGTAGGTATTTTGGAGCTTACTGTTAGGTAGTCGAGGAGTTTTGCTAGAATGCAAGGAACAGAACTTTGAGGTGATACTGGGCAGCCAGGGTCCTTTGGACCTCTACATATCAACCTTTGAAATTATTCTGACTCCCAGGACCTGGTTCACTGGTTTGTTATAGGGAGATAATGTATAATAATCTGGTCCTATAATGGAAGTCCTATGACATAATCTCAAAAATGCCTCTGATGTTGTACTTCCTTTGTCTTGATGAATAGCCCCCAGCTAACTCATGATTTCCTTATTAAATGTTCATTTGGTCACAAATGACCTCATATTATTCCATCTTCATTATTATTATTTTATCTATAATTTCAACTACAATGTAAGTATACTGTTACTTCTATCTTTAAACACCTTTCTCTTTGTCCTACAGTATTACTAGGTACTACTTTTACTGCTCCCTTTTACAGGAACAAGGAATCATTGAAATAATTTTCTGGCTGTAGTTCTTGGAACTAGTTTTCCCCTGGAATTAATTAATTATTAATTAAAATCACACTTTTAGAACCATACCCCTCTTCAAAAGTTTCTCTTCTCAAGAATATTAATGCCTTCTAATTTGCTAAATCAGGATTTTTGTAATATATTCTTATAGTAGAATTTCATTCACTTGGCCATTTCAATTCTGTTTTCTTCAATATACATCTTTACTTGTGTTACACACCCAACTCACTAATTTTTATTTTTCCTGAGTGGCCACTTCTTTATATCTAATTGGTTCTACTTCATTTCTTTATCTTCTTAAAATGAAATGGTTTACGATTCAGTTGTTGTACTTCTTCTGTTTTCTGTGTAGACTAATTCTCTTAGGCTGTATGAGTTTGAATATAATCTAAACTGATCTGTGGGTTAATATGTCCAGAATAAATATAATAATCAATTTAGAAAACACAGAGGAATAATAAACATTTAAATATTTCTTATAGTTTTGTTGTGGCTTACTATATATCTATAGATACACTAATATGAGATTTGATTTCATCTTGAAAACTGATTCAAGTATACGACAATACTGATTTTCAAATTATTTTCAGAGCCAGGTGCTGGTGGTGCCCACCTTTAATCCTAGCTGCTCGGGAGGCTGAGGTCTGAGGATTGCAGTTTGAAGCTAGCCCAGGCAAGAAAGTCCATGAAACTCTTTTCTCCAATAAATGACTCAGAAAAAGTGGGAAGTGGTCCTGTGACTCAAGTGAGCACAAAGAGGCTCAAGGACAGCACCCAGGCCCTAGGTTCAAGCCTCGGAACTGGCAAAAAATATTTTCAGATTGTACTGATAGCTTTCAATCCTACCAGCAATTGATTCAATCTTACCACAAAAATGTAAATTTCTTATCTTATCTTTTTCCAAGGGATTTATATTCCCTGATGAATACTATTAGGAAATCAAAATAATAGTTATGTTGTCTCCATATGGATAGACAAAAGTTATTCTAGTTAGTCCCACACTAGAATTCATGAATTTTCTTTATTATTTTCTTAAATAGTTGTACAAAAGAATTACCATTTAACAAGCAAGTTTATGAATACATTATATCTTGATCAATGTCACCCCTTTCAACATACTTACCCTTCCCTCTTGTACTTCTCTCATTCTTCTTAATTTTATTGTATATTCATTGGATTTTTGACTGCATGAAATGCAATTTTATGAATCATTCATTAAGCTTAGTTTTTGAAAGTAGACCTTCCAGTACTTCCAAAACTAGAAATTAATCTTTTCCTTTCATGAATCTTGGCTATTATGGTATGAATTACTTGTATATAGGTAAAATTATAATTTATAACAAACACTGAATGTACTTCAGTGTCTTCCCTTGTTAACCTCATACATTGTATGCAGTATTTAGAAAAAAGCTTATACTAACACAATGACAGATTTTAATGAAGGAACAAATTGCTTAAATATTATAATTTAACATAAAAGAATGTATCATTTAAGATTTGAAGAATTCTTTTATGAAAAGTTATAAGTAAAATGCCAAATTTTATGTTAATTTTAAAAAGAAAGACTAATACTTATTGATTCTATTTTTGAGATTAGCCGGACACTTAGTTGAAGAACTCTCAAAAGTGAGTTTTCTTTCTTTTTTATTGGTGGTATTGGAATCTATACTTGGGGCCTTGAGCTTGCTAAGGGGATGCTCCACCACTTGAGCCATGCCCACATCCCTTTAGTTGTTTTTGAGATAGTGTCATATGTTTTTTCCTACACTGGTCTGGACTATGATTCTCTTATTTAATTCTTCCTGCATACCTGGGATAATAAGCATATATCACCACATCTAACTCTTTTTATTGAGATGGAGTCTTGTTAATGTTTTGCTTGACCTGTCTTCAAACTGTGAACCTCCCAATCTTCATCTCCCATAGCTGGGACTACAATATGTTACATGGTGTGTGGCCATTAGCCTGATCCCTCCCTTCCTCCTTCTCTCTCTCCCTCCTTTTCTCTCTTCACTGCTTCATTTCCTGCAAACCTAATGACTCCACATATATAAAATATTTCTATGATAGTGATAAGAAGATATTATTTTATTTGTTTGTTGGTGTTCTTTAAAGTCACTGGCACCGTAACTATCAGTTGGGTATATATTGTTATATGTATTCTATAGTCGTAAATGAAGTTTAGAACAAGTAAGTAGTTCAAATCCTTTATAATGTCATGTAGTGTATAGCAATGAGTGTGACCTATTAATTAGTCTCTAGCATTAAACTTACTCAAATCCTTTTAACCTACTAACCAATTCTACTGCCAGGAAAACTCATCACACTTACTTAATGTTTACATCTTAACAGCAGGAGAAAACCAGCAGTTATGAGTTTATTCTGTATTCATTGTTCTACATAAATAATAGAACCTTCTTCAAGTTTTTTATTATTATTTCTCTTTTATGGATGGAGGCACTCATTCTTAAAGATGAAATATAACTTTCCTAATTTGATGTATGTTTTTTGTGGTGTGAAACAAGGATTAGAATTTATTAGATGTGCTTTTTGTATTATAAAAAGAAAGCCTGTCAACATTTTTCATCCTACCTTTTTTCTTGTTTATGTGTATATTTCCCTTATTAGATTAAAGATTCTTTAAAGATAGAAATTCTTTCCTCTTGTTATAACATCCTCTTCTCCTATGGTCTAGTGTCCAGTAGTGTCTTCTTGCATACAGTTGATCTTCAGTGCTTACAGAATGCATCAATGCTTACAGAATCTTCAATGCTTACAGAAACAATATAAATTGATTATGGCATTCTTTATGGAGACAAAAGCTTTATTTTTAGTATATATAGTCTATCTCAACACATTTATTTGAAAATACTGTGTAAGTATCTCAACCATTATCTTACTATATGTTTGTATCTAGAAGTAGTGTATCAGATGAACTTTGACTTAAATGGTACCCCGGAACTTGTTTGAACTTGGATATGTTTCTTACCTTCTCGGAGCTAACTTTTTTCCAAGCCTTATATAAGAGTTATTTAAACTATTCCTGTAGGGAATTAAGTTAGGTAATGTGTACAAACAGCTTTTCATACTGTTATCTGAGATATGTTTTTACTATCTATAAATTTCTTTTGATAATTTTCTTCTCACCCTCTTCCCTAGTTAAAATAAATGGGAAGATTCTTACATATGAATAATTCCATTTACTAATCTACTTAATATAGTGTTATTAGTATTTCCAGATATGATTTTCCAGAATCTAACATGTGAATATTAGGTGTTCAAGTTCTCAGAACAGATTTTTTTGGGATGGGTCCTGCCATGGTACTAAAATTGCTTATTTTTTCAAATAGGAATATTTATGGAACATGAGCTGTAGTGATAAATGAAGTATATTAATCAGATATTGTTGATTTCAAGTAGAGAAATTATTTTTCTGGCCTTGGGACTTGAACCTACTAGGCAAATGTACTACCATTTGTCCTACATCACTAAGCCTTGAGACTTGATCTCCTGTTACTTTAGCCCAAGTTGGCCTCTAACTAGTGATTGTCATGACTCTGCTTCCCATGAAGCTGGGATTACAGAGGTGTTTTACCATACTTAGCTTCAGATATAGTAATTCTTGGAGTCTCAAATGTTGTATTTCAATTCTTTAATTTATGTGTTTTGAAAAATCTCCTGAGGTTGGGTCTGTGGATTTTTGTATTTGATTTACAACTTGGCTTATATAGCTTCTGATCACATTTTATTTTCCCATAGTGAAAACAGGCTAATTATCAAAGTGAAAAAATGATGTCACATATTTTAAAACTCTCTTCATGGCTAAAGGGCGCTTCTAATGAAAATTAACATTAGTGAGACATTTTGAATGCACATGTTCACCATTAATACTAATTTTATACCCTTACTGAGAATTGTACCATTATTATTATTTTTTAATTTTACCTTAGCTTAATATAGAGTGAATCTTATATTAGGTAATTCTTTTATAAGTGTATTTTTTGGCATTCTTATTTCTGTAGCTATCAAAGGAAAGAAAAACAACTGTGAATTTGAAGGATTAATACAAATTATTTTATCTGCAACCAAACATTTAAATATCTTTTGACATTTTTGGTGGGAGATTAACATTTAATTATGAAAAAGATGGAAATCTTTGATATAAAATAAAATACTTCCTGAGTTTGTAAAATGAAATAACAAACATTTAGTGCAGAGACCTTTAATTATAATACTGCAATTGTCATATAAAGCATTCTTTAGTTGCATTCAAAATGTCAATATTGAATTATCATTCTCAACTGCATAAAAGAATTAATCAGAGCTAAAATAAGAAGAATTTAACTATTAGATATATAAGTCAGTAAAAGAATAGATGCTTCATAGAGAACCATTTGGAATGTAATTATATTTTCAGCAATGAATGAAATGATAAAACATGCATTTTATAGTTGATCTGTTAAAATAAAATCAGAAGCTGAAGATTTTAAATTGTATAACAGTCACGTACAATTAAAGGAATTTAAAAGCCTTCATTAGTAGAGTAATTAAATCTTTCAACATTTATAATTTTATAAATCACTATGATGATTAAGGTAGCTATTCTACTACTATCATTGTCTATATTTACTGAATACTGACATGCTTTAATATTTTTTTAAATGATTAATATTTTAAATTCAGCCTTCTGAGTCAGCCTTTGCTATTGCCATTTTTAAAGATAAAGAGTAAGGTAGCATTCTTATTTCAGAGCATATATTAAGTACAAATAGACTTTCATTGGCTATCACCTAGTTACTTAGTTTGGCTCTCCATCAGATTCTGTCTTTGTCTTTCTGGCCAGATGTGTTTTGGTATTTTGTTCATCAAAAATACCCCCCCAGCCCCCAAGTAGGGAGGAACATTTAAAGAACAATTAAATTTAGACTTTCCATTTTACCTTTTGATACTAGCTCATAAGCTATTGTAATTATTCAGTTACAATACAGTTACAATCTTGGTGTCTATAAACAATTTTTTTGACATTCAGAAACCTTAAGTGTTATCAGAAGAAGAGGACAAAATGAATGCTAAATTATTTTAACTCAACCATTGCTATGTGAAACTTCAATGGTAACCAAATTAGAAACTTTTTTTCCTAAGGCTCAGACTATTGAGTTACTTTGTTTTTAAACTGCTTTTGTGAGATTGGCAGAATTTATTAATATTGTTATTTCATGAATGAAGTTGATTAAACTATTTGCTACTTTATGTGGCACATATACAGTATACACTAAACTTTAATTTTAAAAAAAATGTCTCCCAATCTCTGAGAAGAGAGTGATCTTAAGGCCCAGTGAAATATTTTGACTTACAAAACTTAATAAAATTATTGTCATAAGAGCATATAAGATATATCCTTTTAACAAACATTTAAGTGAACAATGCAGCATTGTTTATTATAAGCATGATGTTTTATAGCAGATATCTAGGATTGATCATATTGTATAACTGAAACTTTAAGCCCTTAAGTGGCATAAAGTGAAGTGATTTTTCAATGCCACTTTAAAAAATAACACTAAAATATACTCTGTTATAAATGTGTAAAAGATTGAAAAGACAGAGTGAAGCAAATAAAAATAAGATTTTCAAAATCATAACTCTGTCACCTAGAAATAAATGCTAGTAACTTATGCATTGACTTTCATATTATAGAAAAACTCAGAAATGTGCATTTCTCAACCATAGTTGAGATTATTTATAAAGAGCAAAACCTTTTTGTGTTTTTCAGTTTCTATTGTACTCTTCAATGTTTTAAGAATACAATTTTAATACACTACATGACAGAATATTATTCAGTGATTAGAGTAAATGTTTCCTTACTGCTGAACATTTAGTAGCTTGGGTTCCTATTATGAGTAGTTCTGTTCTTATTACCTTTGGACATATTTTTGGATCCTCATTTCTCCTCATATCCTGAGGCTACTGTACTTAGACATGAAATGACAATTTCAAAGACTCATAATTCTTTTTGGAGCCTTTAAAGTCTGGTGATGATTACATTACAGGACAACTATGCCTATTTAAACGTATAAAATACAGTTGGTAATTAACTATATATTAACTTGGGTTGAGAATAGTCACTATCAGATTCTTTTCTTGATGTCAAAGATAAAAATAGCCTTGCGTTATTTTAACTTAGATTTCTTTGATAATTTATAAGGTTAATTTACCTTCATCTTGAGAAGCAACTTAAAAAAACCTGAATTATCTGTTTATTGCACATTTTCCTACTGGTGCTTTAGTGCTTTTCTAGTAGTATATTTGAGCTCTTTATGGTTTTTAATTTTAAACCTTAGTTATCTTTGTGGCAGTGTTTTTCTGAGACTAATGCTTTCAGAATTATGACCATAATTTTCATATAGCAGAATTTGCATAATTTTATATACTTAATCATATAGAATTCTATTTTATATTTTTCCAATTATTTTTATCTTTAGTCCCCCAAATTATTGAGTTTGATTTTTAGCTTTTTTATGGTTTTTATCCCATGTTTTCTTTAGTTCTTTTCAAAATTTTTAGTTTATATTATAATACAAAATTTTGTGAGTAGCCATTTTTATCAATTATTTATTGAATAACACACTTCTTTAGTACTGACTTATGATACTCTCTTAGTTGTACAAGGCATCCACATAAACTTTATTAAAAATTTCCATTAGATTTCCTAATCAATATAATCTTGGGTGTTTACTAATGTGCAAATTCCTAGTCTCCAAGAATGGAATACATAATTAGAAATTCCACATATGAATTTCAGTAATACAGAATACATCATCAATTGTGTCTAGAAATTTTGTTCCCACTTCACTATTTCTTATGCTTCTATATAAACATTTGAATCAATTTATTTTTTACAAAAACAGTTAAGAACTTTTACTCAGTTTCTAATCGAAATTACACCAAAGCATTCATTTATTTGTGAAGGAATGACACTGTTGTAATAGTATACTCATTTAGGTACATAAGATATCTGGCTATTTATTAGTGCCTTCCTATCTTTCAAATTATCTTAAAAGATTTAAATAAAATTTTTATGTACTTCAGGCTGGTATCTCTATTTTTAAGAATTTTAGTTCCATACTATGTTCAAATTATTTTGTATGACTATGCCCAGTATTTTTTAATTAAAGTTTTACTTTGATTGTTCTTTATTCCAGTGTTTTTCTTCTTAGCAATATGTTTGTCATATTTTCCTTATCTTTACATTTACATAGTATGAATACCTCAGTATTAGTGGGTTTGTCTTACTATTTTCTGACTGGAGTTCCTTTGCCATTCAATATCCAGAGCAATGTCTAATACAAAATAAGCGTCCAGCATATATTTGGTGAATTATATTGAATTCCAGCATTGACTTCTGGGTCACAAAGTGCAGTAACCAAAAAAAAAAATGCAATAACCATGAGTAAGTAAATATTTATGCTCCCAAGACAACAGAAAATATCCCGGATTGATATTTTTATCAATATTCTTTTGTTCAATATGAATTGTACCAAATATGTACTTAATTTCTATCTAAGTCATACATAGGCTACAAGCATAAAGGCATAAATGTGAATAATTTCTATCACAAAATTTTTAGTAGAAACTGGAGAAAAGTGAATCTATTAGTGAATAATTGAAACCCAAAGTATTAAAACATAGGTGGCAAGCCAGGCACTGGTGGTTCACATCTCTAGTCCTACCTACTCAGTAGATTAAGATCTGAGGATCGCATTGAAAGCCAGCCCAGACAGAAAATTGCCTGTGAGACTCTTATCTCCAATACTCAAAAACCAGAAGTGGTTCTGTGGCTCAAGTAGTAGAGCACTTGCCTTAAGCACAAAGAGCCTCAGGGACAGTGACAGCATCCAGGCCCTGAGTTCAAGCCCAACTACTGGCAAAACAAACAACAAAAAAAAAGTAAGTGGTTAAAATACAGAGAATAATTAACAATTTGGTTGTAGTTTATTTGTAGCATATTGTGTTGACGCTTTTTTGGTCAGGATTAGATTCTGAGCACTTTTAATCTGCTGTATACTTTGTGTAAGATATTGACTGTCTGAAAACCACTTTTCACCTAAAGTGGAGAAAATCATATTTACCTAAAAGATGTGTTGCGAATTTTAAATTATTTTTAAAATGTAGATTGAAGTTTCTTCTGCAATAGTGATTCTGTTCTTTCTCACTTTGTAGGAAGGCTGTGGGTAGCTCAATTTAACTCAGCTTCAATGTTTGTGTTATAGTGGGAGCTTATGAACTAGAATATTTTATACATTAAATAGTCTTATTTTCTATGAACTGGGAAAATATTGGTAATATTTTCAGTATTCAGTGTTCCTGTGTTCTAAGGGAAGCAATTTTTCAAACACTGCTACTTTGTTTATTTCCCATCTCCATGATGAGACTTAACAAGTTACACATTTTCTCAGAAGCATATATAGGAGACAATCAATCCTCCTTTTATTCACCAATGGTATCCACTGCATTTGTAGTATGCATTGATTTTTCCTCCAAAGTATCTCAGCAGTCTATATACTTTGTCTCTTTTTTTCTTATTAGTCTATTACTGTTTTTCCTATTCAGAAAGTAACATCTCTTTTGTACAGCTCCAGGAAGCAGTAAAAAGATGCCTAAGGATGAAAAGCATGTAGGACGTTAGTCATAAAGCCATGAAATGACAATGCCCTGTTTGTCATGTTAATCTATTTAGGTTTAATCTTTAACGAATGGAGATTCTCTTAGGGAAATTAAATACAGATATTTTAAGAACTGGGTATGTGTTAGTGTTCTAGGCCATTTGTAGTGCTCCATGACTATAATCTGGGCAATGCAATAAGTGAAGATAGGAGGTTGGCAATTCAATGTCTGCTTCAGGGACAAAAAAAGACAATTTCTGAAAACACAAATCCAAAAGATTTGGAAGCCCCACTCAAACAGTAGAAAAAGCCTGAGGCCTTTGAGTTCAAACCCCAGTACCATGAAAAACAATCAACCAACCAAACATAATGCTCTACAGTGTGAGGAGATAACCATCATCCAAACTGAAAATTTTCTTTTTCTCATAGAGTTGGCATTTTTTGTGGGAGAGCTAGGTAAATTTAAATTTCAGGTGATGCTGAGTACACTGAATAAAATTAAGAGGAAACAGAGTAATGGAGTTCCTTTGATTGGTTGCATGATGATCAGTCATGCAACAGAATAATTGAGTGTTCATCTTATTATAGGATTTTATTTATACACGAATAAACTTCTTTTTAGTATAATAATATGAAATGTGTATTTTCATTTTCTCTGAGAAAATGAAATGTAGGTTCAGACATTAGTTACTTGACTGTGTTTACTCATTTTTCTTAATTTTTTTCTTGTAAAGATGATGTACAGAGGGGTACAGTTATATAAATCAGGTAAGGAGTACATTTCTCTTTGAACAGTGTTACCTCTTCTCTCAATTTTCTCCCATTTTTCCCCTCCCTCCCCGTCCCCCACAAGTTGTGTAGTTTATTTTCAACATAGTATATAGTGAATATCACTGCTGCAGTTGTTCACCCTTTGTACTGCCATTTCTGTGCTCTTCCTTACCCTCCCCAATACAGATAATCTTACGACAAGACAGAAAGCACAGAAGTACAAAACAGTGACAAAGGGGAAAGAACACAAAAAGTGAAATAACAAAACACCTCTTGTTTCTATTTCTTGGAGTTCATTTCGATAAACATCATTCTATATGATCATATACACATATATGTGATCATTTCCTGAGAATATACTCCTTTGGTTTCACTGTGTGACTATTTAGTGTCCATTGGTCAGTAGACCTAGTCTTGTGCCAGTTCCAAGCTGTATGTTTTTTTGTTTGTTTGTTTGTTTTACCTATAGCTTTGTAATATAATTTGAAGTTTTGTATTGATATTACTCTGGCACGGTTCTTCCTGTTAAGTATTGTTTTTGCTATTCAGGGTCTTCCATTGTTCCATATGAATTTTTAGATTGCTTCCTCTGTATCACTGAAGAATGTGGTTGGGATTTTGATGGGTATAGCATTGAATTTGTAGGTAGCCTTGGGCTGCATTGCCATTTTCATGTCATTCCTTCCAATACAGGTGCATGGAAGTTTTTTCCATTTCCTTAAATCTGCTTTAATTTATTTTTTTACATTTTTAAAGTAATCATCATAGAGTTCCTTCACATTGGTTAAATTAATTCCTAGGTATCTTTATCTTCTTTTTTTGAGGCTATTACAAATGACATTGTTCAGTCTCTCTTTTTTCATTGTTGGCATACAGAAAAGCTATTGACTTTTTTATTTTTATTTTTATTTTTTTTCCAGTCCTGGGGCTTGGACTCAGGGCCTGAGCACTGTCCCTGGCTTCTCTCAAGGCTAGCACTCCACCTCTTGATCCACAGTGCCACTTCTGGCTTTTTCTGTTTATGTGATGCTGAGGAATTGAACACAGGGCTTCATGTACTCTGCTGCTAAGCAACATTCCCAGCCCCAGAAAAGCTACTGATTTTTGTGGGATACTTTTATACCCTGCTACTTTCCAAAGTTTTGGATCAGTTCAAGTAACTTAGGAGAGGATCTATAGGGTTCTTTAAATACAGGACCAGGCCGTCTTCAAAGAGAGAGAGTTTTACTTCATTTTTCCTATTTTAATCCCCTTTATGCTTGTCTCTTGCCTTGTTGCTCTAGCAGGAATTTCACTACTCTATTGAAGAGGAGTGGAGAAATGGACATCCATGTCTCACACTTGATTTTAGAGGAAATGGCTTCAACTTTTCTCCATTGAGTATAATGCTGGTTGTAGGTTTTTCATATATTGCCTTTATTATATTGTTCCATGGATTCCTAGCTTCCCCAGAGCTTTTATCCTAAAGGGGTGTTGGATCTTGTTAAATGCTTTTGCTTCATTTATTGAGATGATTATATTGTTTTGTCCTTGTTTCTGTTGATGTTTGGCTGTGTTTATGAGACAAAACAATATTTTACTTTTTACTATGCCTATTTTACACCTATATCTATTTGAATTTCTACCATATTATATACCTCCCCCCCTTTTAAACCAGGCAGATTGAGTTTGATTCAGTTTGGAATATATGATTGGAATGCAATGATGTAGATGAAATATGATATAGACTTCATATAAAAGAGGACACTTATATCCTACATGAATACAGAAAGGTCAAATTCATAAATTCACTATTTGTCATTGGACCTAATAAATCATCTGTTTTTGTTTTTTCACTGTTTTTCTATTCCTTTCAATAATCTCAAATAGATTTATAGTTTTTAGGAGCTCATAACTTTTGTTTCTTGTTTTTAATCACCTAAACTACCATTTGATTCCACTTTAAAATTTATGTTTTTTGCTTTTGTCCATTATCTATATGTTATTTATATCTTTCTTTAATTCTTCAAAATATTTTTCTATTGTTTTTTGAGCATGTTTTTATGTTCTTTGCTAGGGTAAAAATCTAGGGTGTCTCAGTGTTGCTCTATATCGACTAAACATTTTCTGTTTCATATATTTTCTTATGTATCTGATTTCAGATCAATGAGTCTCACAAAAGGCCACTTTACTCCAATTAAAGCAACAAGGTGGTCCACTCAGAAGTAGTATTTAAGCATGCTCTTGCCTGGAACTTATTAAGGGTCAAAGTTACATCTGACAAACTTGTAGGAATCATCTGTCCTTCTGTGTGGGCCTGTCTGTAATTTTTACAGAAAACCTGCAAGGCAAACTGGAGTAGCAATTCAACAATCATCTTGGTAGCCCTATTTTTTTTCCTTTATCCAATTTGAAACAAACATTTAGGACCATTTTATTTCCAAATTTTATATCTAGAAATGTATTCTTAATAATTTCTAAAGCCTTTTACTAACCTCTGCTTTACTTAACACACTTTGGCTTTCACCTACATTTGAAGATCTCTGAAGCCTAGAGGCACCACCCATTGCCTTGGGCTGCTTGCTTTAAAAGAGCCATTTTTTTCCTTCCGTTGGACTTACTGCCTCGAACATCTGAACTCAATTGAGGTTTTCCTTAACACAAGAAGTACAAATACCAGAATTATAAGCACAAGAATCCAGACTTAGCATCCTCACTTTTGCAGTACATCCAAATTGCAAATAGCACAGAAATCAAGCTACATCATACAAATAAACCTTTTTAACACTTCTTAAAGATTTTCCAATTTTAATCCATCCTAAGGGGCAGTTTTGTAAATACCAATCAAATCATTCATTTTTTACCATCAGGTTTCCAGTGTTCATCTGAAAACAAAAGAAACAGGACGAAGAAAGGCCTCCATTGGCCTGTCCTGTATGGGCATATATTCATCCCACTTCTTAGAGCTTGATGAACTGCCTTGTTGCCAGCTTACCCTCTTCCATCATGCATGAACTCCTGCCAGGGCCTGTCCTGCCATGCGTGGACTCCCCAGGAGGGCCTGTGCAACCATGCTCAGACTGGCCAAGCTGCACCTTTGCCAGATCACTCCTCACTCCTGATAGGCACACGGGCCTGCCCCAGGTTTTTCCTGTCCTTCCTTATTGACCTCTGATTGAGAAACCCAAACAGTTCTTTAACAGTGATAATCAAACATTAATATCCAAATTTCTGGCATTTAGTCCCAAACTTTTAACAGTGGAAATAAATTTCAAGTTCCCAATGCCTTTGCTAAACCAGATAGCTTGATGACAGTGCTAACAGCCTGGGCATTAAGATACCAGATTCACAAGTACCAGAATTAGAGAAATCTTTTAACTCTTGTTTCTCTGTAAAACAATGCAATAATCCTTTTAGATTTTTGGTCACGCCCAAACTTGATGACCTTTTGAGTTTAAACTCACCCATTTTTACATCATGCTGACAGTTTTTAATCTTGAACACGTTCACACACGTACACACATAAACACGCAAAAGATCTTAAAGCGCTCAAAATAAATATTGGCCATAAATTTTCCAGTGGCAAGAGATTTTTTGCCAATCCCACTCTTTCAGGTTTAAGATAAAGATTTTACATAAAGACCAAGATTTAAGATAAAGCTTTTTATCAAATAACTTTAGCATTCTCCATTTTCCAGGGCTTGCTAGTGTTAGCAAGGCATTTTAGCACAAATACTTTTCTTTTTTTTTAAAGTTTTTATTATAAAACTGATGTACATAGAGGTTACAGTTTCATACGTTAGGCATTGGATACATTTCTTGTACTGTTTGTTACCTTGTCCCTCATACCCCCCTCCCTCCCCCCCTTTCCCTTCCCCCCCCCAGGTGTTCAGTTCACTTACACCAGTTTTGCAAGTATTGCTTTTGTAGTTGTTTCTCTTATTTTACCCTGTGTCTCTCAAATTTGGTATTCCCTTTGAATTTCCTACTTCCAATACCCATAAACACTGTTTCCAATATACTCAGATAAGATTACAGCGATAGTGTAGGTACTTTTCTGCTGCAGAAAGCTGGATGGGGGTTCCCAGGAGTAAGACTCAGCCCACCCACAGTACTTGACTCTAGTCTTTAGCCCAATTTACTAGAGCATTTTACATATCAATTGACCCTTTAAGTACCTTCAGTTGGAAGAAAGGCGGTTACCTGAGGCTGATCTCTTAGCCTACAAATTTCAATTTGTTAACTTTAGCTAGTTGTTAGTAAATGTCCTCAGCTGCCTGCACACTCCTAACTGCCTCATTGCAGAAGGGGACACAGCACAAAGCAGGCTCTGATTTCCCCTGTATAGACACAAGACTGAACACAACAAGAGACTCAAGACTAAGGCAAGCACAGAGTTCAGAAAAACATATGACACACAACAGGACAGAGACACAGAAATCTTCCGGAAGATTTCTAAGTAACTCCAAAAAGATTGTTTATTTTCTTTTGGATAGCATGTCTGACATTGACAAACTGGCTGTCAGGGTGGTGGAAAGACCACAGGGCCCTGGAAATTCCCAGGGGGAGTGCTTTTTCCTACCCCAGCCTTTTTGTCCACGAACAGGTGAAAAGGCTTGTGGATATTCTCCCGGCACGTTGGTAACTTCCACATTCCTTTTCTGCTACTTCCCCTTTCCTTCTCTGGCCTCCTCTCCTGGGGCTAAACTCCTCTTCCTTCTCTATTCTTCTTAGACAAATAGTACCTGAGGTTTCTCAGAGAAGGTAGGATTCTGTTGTTAGCAAGCAAAAGCAGAATCCAGAACAGACACAGATAGACACGACCATACACAGAATGAGGAACAAGATCAACATAGATATCCTCCACTCTGAGGACCTTCATTCTGAAGGGGGTAAAGGCATCCCTTGACCACCCTGGCCTTAGAGAGCTCTGCTGCATCCAGTCCAGCTTCTCTGTCTCAGGCCTACAGACACAGTGCGCCTTCAGATTCAGACAGACCCACACAGATGGGCCCACAGACATACAGATTTGTCGACCAAGCTCAGACACACACACCTCTGGAGGTTTTTCTTCTTCACCAGGGTGTCTTCCCCCCAAAAAAAGAAGGTGGTTATGGACTCTTCTGGGCCCATGCAACAGAAATGTTACAGGATTTGAGGGAGGGGAATCTCTGTCCCTCCAAGAGTCCACTACTCAGAGACAGCCTCAAACAAAAAGATGGGTTTATTGGGGAAGCATAAAGTGGGCTGTCCAGCCAGGGACACACTGCAGACTCAGGAGCTGCCACCGTGACCCTGAGCAGTCCTCAAATTGGGGTTTATAGAGGTAAAATCATAGCCCAGATACAGGGGGTTGACGCAGGAGGTACAGCAAGCAACAAACAAGTTAAGCAAGTCATTTAAAGAAGCAGAATTTTGGGGTCAGGTTGACCTAATCTACTCCCCCCAACATTTCCTACTATGTTTTCCTAGTCAATATGGAGTCAGCTCTGCTCCCTACAACACTGGTACTTCGTGGATTTTCACTTATTGCCAGTGTCTCTGGAACTTAACTCCCACAGTAGGTGAAGGATCACTTGTACAGCACTTCTTATGTGTTATTATAGTCTATTACTGGAGGAATTAAATGTGTCCCATGACTTTGCTGGGATAATCTTCTTAAAAATTTGTATCTAGTTTCCTTAAGAGTCTACTCCATGTGCTTTCTTTTTAAATGGTTTTGTTTTATATCTTTTAACATAAGTTGTAGCTGTGTATATTCTGAGTCCTCTGAATCCTTTTATTACTCCTACAACATCTTGATAATTAGGCTAAATTTTCAAACTCTGTTTTGTCTTTTGTGTGTGCCTGTGTTTATGTGTGTGTGTGCACTAGGGATCAAACCTGTTAGGTAAGCACTGTACTACTTTAGTTCCAACATTTTTAGACTTTGGGAAGAAGGGCAAGGGTTAAAACCTTTATTAGGGTGAGTTGAAGCAAGGTTGTACTTCATTCTTTCAAAGCTTGTTTTCATAGATGTTAATGACCTGAAAAGGTCTCTATTGCAGGTTGTTTTGAATGTTTTCCAACTCTCTTTTGCTATCATAGGAAATACCTAAGAAAAATGTTAGTGGAGTCTTCTTGAACACTGAGAAAACTGTAGTGTTAAGACTACTTTTGAGGATGTATCAGGTGAAGGTTGTGAGTAAAAACTTTACTGGAAACTGAAAGGAGAATTCTTATTATATGGTGATGGAAAGTTTAGCAACACTCTGACTACTGTAGAATAGCAAGTAGACGGTGCATGGAGTGAAGTGAGTGATGTAGTTAAAGAAATTTCTCAGCAGAATATTGAAAGTGCTGCCAGTTTTTGTCTTGATGCTTATAGTAAAATGTGAGAAAAAGATATAGAAACTAATAGGACCTGAAAGATTCATAAATTGATAGTTTAAAAATCTCCAGCTTTTCTAGATGACCAATTATTGTAAAAGCTGTCATTTCATTTAAGAGTAACTTAAGGTGACTATCAGGAAAACCTGTTGTGCCAAGTTGCAAGACCACCCCCAAGAAGACCACCGAGATTCAGACACTCCGAAATGCAAAAGCAAGGCAAGGCTTTATTTAACGAGCTGCCAACTCGGGCCTCGTCCTACCCACCGACACAGCGGAGGTTAGGAGGAAGCCCCGAGCTGTGATTACACAGGGCTTATAAAGGCAAAGAACAAGGTTACAACAATCAGTTGTGCAAGCAAGATTAGAACACAGGTACAAATCTGATTGGCTCAGGGTTCCATTCTAAAATGGGGTTCACGTGGTGGGGCCTGACTTCAAAGTCTGGCACCTCATTTCCCCCTTTTTCTTTTTGGTACCTTGGGAGCCAATCATGGCTCCATTCTGTCCATTTCAATGGCTTGCATGTCTAGGGGATGATATAGAGGTAAGGCATGGGCCAGTAGGGCCCAATGTAGTAACCAAAGGGCCTGTCACCTGTCACCATTTCTTACAAGAATAGTCTCTGTACCTCTGTTTTGCATGCCTCTAGTTTATCCTGCCTCATCTTCACAAAAACAACTCTGGTCCCTTGATTTTAAAGGGGGGCTCATGGGTGAAGATCATCCATCTTCTGTAACTTCTTCAGGCTGACTCAGGGGCGTAGACCTTACCTAGCCAGGAACCTATAACCTTAGTCTCAGTCTAACTTTCTTTTCTTGAGGCAAAGGCAAAGCGGCTGAGTTGGGTGCTTGGAGACCTCCCATGTTCCATCACGGTAGTTGTCATCCAGGGCAAAGGGGTCAGCTGGCCTGGCGTGGAAGCAATGAACCCAAGTGGCGATGCCGTCTAGGGTCCCTTCCACCGTGGTTAATCTGTTGATTGAGGGCATTGGCAAGCTGACAGGCCTTTAACAGATCTCAATAAGGACACAACACAATCTCAGGTCTACAAGCTTTCTTTCCTAAACAGATGTATCAGCTTAAAATTCTTACTGCCAGTCAGGGCTTTGAGTAAATGTGGGGGGTAAGATTTTAATCTATCTCATTTGACAAACGTACCCTTACTAACCACTATCACAGATGACTGGCAAATTCCTGCCCAGTAGACAGACATGTGCATTGGAAAGGCATGCTTATGAACTATTCTTCTAGGACTTCCCGGCTTTGATTAACTTTTGAAAGGCCAAATAGGAGTGACTCTAGGATCTGACACCATCTCTGCCATCTAAGCAGTGGCTTACTGCCTCTGGATGCTCCATCACTTTTGTCCCAGGAGGAGTGACTTTCGACTTGGACTCAGGGCCTGAGTGCTGTCCCTCAGCTCTCCAGCTCAAGACTAGCACCTTACCACTTTTGAGCTCCACACCACTCCGTTCCCAGCACTCTGCTGGCTGATTACAGACAAGTCTCTCACAGGGACCTTTCTTTGCCCGGGCTGGCTTCGAACCGCAGATTCAGATCAATGAGTCTTATAAGGGGCCACTTTACTCCAATTATAAGCAACAAGGTGGTCCACACAGAAGTAGTTTTTAAGCATGCTCTTACCTGGAACTTATTAAGGGTCAGTATTAGATCTTGACAAACTTGTAGGAATCACCTGTGCTTCTCTGTGGGCCTGCTGGAAACTGTTACAAAAAAACCTACAAAGAAGCTGGAATGGCAATTAAACATTTTGGTAGCCATAATTCTCCTTTTCTCACTTTGCAATAATTATTTAGGACAATTTTACTTCCAAATTTCTTCCAAAAGGCTACAAAAACAAAACAATTAATACAAAAGGAGGAAAACACACAGGCCTAAGAAAAGTTACGAGTTGGAGATCTCCCAAGCTGGCCCACAACCTCCTACAAGGGTGCAGAAGGAATGGACCCGAGTTGGCCCACAACCTCCTGTAAGAAGGAGTGGACCCGAGTTGGCCCACAACCTCCTGCAAGGGTGCAGAAGGAGTGGACCCGAGTTACGAGTTGGAGATCTCCCAAGTTGGCCCACAACCTCCTGCCAGGGTACGGGAGGAGTGGACCCAAGTTGGCCCACAACCTCCTGCCAGATAAGCAGAAGGAGCAGACCCAAGTACAAGGTGGGCGGGTTGAGTCTCGTTTAGGAGGTCCTCCTGGTCAGTTCCGGCCAAAAACCAAACTGACTCGTGCCCTACAAGCAAAAGCAAAACAGACAAATTACAGGACAAGACAAATGAACAGTGCTGTTTTCTTACCTTCGGAGTCTGGGATCTCGGGGTCTCTGGGGCTATCCCGGACGAAACCCCAAATGTTGTGCCAAGTTGCAAGACCACCCCCAAGAAGACCACCGAGATTCAGACACTCCGAAATGCAAAAGCAAGGCAAGGCTTTATTTAACGAGCTGCCAACTCGGGCCTCGTCCTACCCACCGACACAGCGGAGGTTAGGAGGAAGCCCCGAGCTGTGATTACACAGGGCTTATAAAGGCAAAGAACAAGGTTACAACAATCAGTTGTGCAAGCAAGATTAGAACACAGGTACAAATCTGATTGGCTCAGGGTTCCATTCTAAAATGGGGTTCACGTGGTGGGGCCTGACTTCAAAGTCTGGCACCTCAAACCTAGTTCTAGATGTAATACAGAACTTCCTTGAGACCCTAGGAAGATCAAGGTGTTGTTTTAGAGTTTTAAGTTAAACTAAAAGCCTCTAAAGATTTTAAAGTTATGCTCCACCATACAATAGGAGCATGTAAAAGCACAGAGATAATGTCACTCCACAGAAACCCAAACTGAAAAAGGGATTATCTTAGAGACCTCCACAGAAAATATAAGGGAATACATATTTCCCATTTTAAACTGCTAAATTTTGAATTTCTTATGTAGCTATAGATAGCTAATACCCACACAACATTAATTGAAAAAGGCTATCATACTATATACAAACTTTGATCTCAGCCATGTAAAATATGAATATGGATTGAAAAGGCTCTAAGGAGAGTATCTCCAGATATTAAGAAAGACTGTCTCATGGAAGAATTTGGGATACTTATTCTTTAATATTCTCTATATATATGTATATATTTGTTGCTATACTTTTAGTCTGAATTGCTAATGTGACAAAATGTTTATTTAGCTTTATATTTGACAATGTCCCCTGATACTGAATAAAGAACTCTACATTATGAGAGAACAGTTCTTTCTTCCTAATATATTTTCTCATAATTTATGTGGGTCTCGCATTAGGAAATTTTTTTCTGGCATTTCTCTTGCATTCTTGGATTGTGTTTGTTGATTTTGAGTGAGTTTGAGAGGTATGACAACACTCATTTTTATGATACATTTTTCTAGTCTGGCTTGCAGTTTGGGCATTCTTCCTAATGGGAAGATACAGAGAAAGTTGAATTTTGAAATAAGATAGGATATAGATTTTTTAAAAATAATACTTGCAAATAGGTTTGTTCCTTCCCTTGCCTCCCTCCTTTCCTCTCCTCTCCTCCCTTCTCCTCCCCTCTCTTCTTCTCCCTCTCTCCCTCCCTTCCTTCTTCCTTTCTTCCTTCCTTCTTTCCTTCTTTCCTTTCTTCTCCTCCCCCCTTTTTTTTTGACCCAGAGCTTTTGTGCTCAAGGCTAGCACTCTACAACTTTTAGCCACAGCTCTACTTCCATTTTTTAGGTGAGTAATTGTAGATAAGATTCTCATGGACCTTCACATCTGGGCTAGCTTAGAACCACAATCCTCATAGCTCAGATTACTGAGTAGCTAGGATTAGAGGTGTGAACCACCAGTGCCCAGCACAAATAGTTTTCTCAAGTTACTAGATGAAATTCAACTTGAGCTGTAGAATTTTCAATAGGATCATAAATTCTGTTATACATATTTTCAGAACCCTATTGGTATCATTGCCATCCTGAAGTAGTATATTAATACCATATTTGTGCAATTGGTTGTGCTCAGAAAACACTTGAACATAATAACAATTATAAGTGCTTTTAAAATTAAAATTTTATTTTTTTGAAAATGATAACTTTATGTGTTTGTGAGATACAACGTGATGGTTTGATACTGATGAAATTAGAATAAGTAGCATTTCTATTTCATTAAATATTTATCATTTCTCTGTGTTGAGAACTTTTAAACTCCTTACTTCTAGTCCTTCATAAAATGTATAATAAATTGTTATAGCTTTGGTCACCCTACTATGTTCTAGAACAACATGATCACTTTTAAATCATATTGTGTCAACTAGTAATATTTATGATTATTCATTTATATGGTTTTTATGTCTTAAAGAAGGTGAGAAAAAAGTAAATGTATATTTATGATATTAAATCTTATAGTTTCTAGTTCTTTCAAGTTTTTCAAGTGGCTTTGAGATAAATGCAGGGGTTTTATCATGCTTAGCTGGTATTCTAACACTGGAGCCACTCCTTCATTCTTGATTTTTACTGGTTACTTTGAAGAAGTCCCACGGAGTTGTTTGTGTGTTTTTAGTTAGGCTGGCTTTGAACCACAATTGTCTGGATCACAGATAAGATTACAGACATAATCCAGTGTGCCTAGCATGGCTTTCGTTTTGATAGGTAGTGTTGTTTATTATAAGACCCTTTATAAAAAAAATTGTGCTTCTGGGAGTTAAACTCAGAGTGTTGCACTTGCTAGACAGTGTTCTACTACTTGAGACAAGTTTATACCCCTTTATTGACACTATTTTTGTCTGTACTTTGAATATGTTTTCATCTGGCTTCCATTGTTTCTCATGGGAAATCAACTATGAATACTGTTTTTTCTTGGGTTTAATGGATTGTATTTTGTTTACTACTTTACTATTTTCTCTTTTTCTTTCAACATTTTGGCTACCATGTGTCTAGGTTTTGCACCTATTTTAATTGTAGTTAAGCTTCTGTATTAAACTCTGTGAGCAGAGTTTAATCTAAGCCTAAATCTTAGGTGTAGACTTCCTACCCAACCATGCAAAGTTTTCTACCATCCAGGTGTCATGAGAAATCTACTTTCCTTCACATTGGAAGTGAGAAACAGCTAATGCATCATAGTTTTCTTTAGGTAGCTGGAGGGATTCAGATACCCTGGCCAACTTTGCTTATATGTGTATATGAACTCCTAGCTGAGGACTCTATTCTGAGGTTTCCTATATTGTGAGGCTCCAGTTGAGATACTATATCTCAGTCTTTTCTATTCCCAGTCACACTTCTTTTCCAGCCTCACTAACCTTTCAGAGACAGACAAGATTCTTATTAAGGGCTCCTTAGCAGTGAGATAAATCTCCCATATTATCATCATACCAGTGGTATTGGACAGTGGGGAAACACTAGAGAGCTGGTGCTGGCATATTTTTCTTTTGCCTCTTGCCTGCCATACTGCAGTAAAGGAATGAAGGTTTGTTACTTTCAGTTTGCTCATTGTTTTAACTAACCACTTTGACTTTTCAGATTTCATTTGAGAAGTATAGAGGTAACATTTCTTTGGATATTTTCTCATGTCTCATGTTCTTCTTTTATTGGTATCCCCATTGCATATATGTTGGTATACTTAATTGCAACCACATTTCTGTGACATTTCATTTTCCCTTATTCTTTATCCATCTCTTTAAATCCATCCACTATTTCTTCAGCAGCTCCAATGTACTATTGAGCTCCTACAATAATTATTTTTCCAGTTACTATTCTTTTCAACTTAACTTCTATTTGTTTTTTTCTTTTGGAATATATTCTAAGCACAACAATAATATTATACTATTGTTACTTTGTTTTTAAATCATTTTTTTTTTTTTTTGGCCAGTCGTGGGCCTTGGACTCAGGGCCTGAGCACTGTCCCTGGCTTCTTCCCGCTCAAGGCTAGCACTCCGCCACTTGAGCCACAGTGCCGCTTCTGGCCGTTTTTCTGTATATGTGGTGCTGGGGAATCGAACCTAGGGCCTCGTGTATCCGAGGCAGGCACTCTTGCCACTAGGCTATATCCCCAGCCCTGTTTTTAAATCATTTAAAAGAAAGAAACAATTGTTCTTTTTTTGATATTCTGTATTTGGTGCAATATTTGATATATGCCTTTTTAGTTCTTAATGTAGTATGCTTTAGTTCTTTGAAATGTATTAATATTATTTGTTTTAAAGTCTTTTAACAGAGAAGTTCAATATCAGGGCCTTCTTTTAAAGTGGTTTCTAATATTTGCTTTTCTTTCCTTGACTGTCGGTTATATTTTTCTTTTTTTACGTGTCTTATAAATTTTGACATTTGAAATAATATGTTGTAATATTTTTATTACTGAGTTTTGTTTGTTGTTTTGATGTTGTGTGATGTGGGACAACTAGATCTACAAATATTTTCTCAGTATAAGTCTCTGATGGCACTCGTCAAAGGGAGCAGGGTCTGGGAGTACATAGTCCTAGGGATAAAGGATCTCTGTGAGTTCTGCTGATTGTCCATTGTCCTGGTCTCTCCATTAGGTTTCTGGCTGATCTGACTCTACTGATATTACATTTATCTGTTAGCCAGCATTAATTGCTACCTAATTGCTGTGCTTCTGGCAGCACTCTGGGATATGACTTGTTTGTTCTAATAAAAGACCAATGCCTTTGCAGAGGCAAGGTATGTCTGTCTTTGAGATTCCATCTGATTAAAGAGAGATCATCTGTTTCATAGACTCACTAAGTTACAACTACTCTCTTGTTGTTAAGGAGAATTATATGCTATATGAGAAAAGTTGTGGATGGTAATGGTAGCTCCCAATCTTTTTTTTTTTTTTTTGTATTGTCACTCTTGGCATACAACTTCAATTCTATTGTATATCTGAATATGAACAATTCAGGCCTACTTGGCATTTTCTACATTAAATAGGAAGAGTAGGGAGGGTGGGAGGGGAAACCCAATTGTCCTAGATATTCTTACCTAAATTGAAGCTTCTTCACTATGAAATTATAGGGGAAATGAAAGTTTTTGGTATATGTATGCTAACCATAAACCTAGATAAGGGCCAAGGTTGGGAAGTGATGGAAGCAGAGTGTGGATTAATTATAGTCATTGTTTTTGAAGATGGGAATATGTTCTGAGAAATTCATATTTAGATGATTTTGCTATTATGTGAACACCTTAGATTCTAATTTACAAACTGGATGGTATAGGTTAATCACTGGACTTATGCTCTTAACACATTAAGAAACAAGATGCATAAGACTGTGAGAAAATTATTTATTTAGTAATTAGGAGGAATGTTTGTTGATCTTCTTGTTGTAACTTAGTACATTTTCTTGACTGAATTTTTCTGTATTTGCAGTATACCTTATGACAAATTCTAGCTACTTTGAATTATTATTTTTAAAAATATTTTCATCAGCTAAATTGTATCACTGAGGCACTTACTAATACTTTGGGAGTTTTACCTTTCACTTAGAAGGAAATTTTTTCAGAGTATTATAGAATAACTAAAGCAAGGAACTGCAAGTGACTCAATGGCCAGTACGAACCTATTGTCTGCTATTAAAAAATGGAACTGATTTATTGATATATTTAGTATTAGGCAAAGATTTGTATACAAATACCAGAAATATACACATAAATTATATATAAGAGGCCATAGAGCAACTGTGATTTCATGGTGGATGAGAAAATAATATTTTTATCTTTTGATTTTTTAAAATTTTTGATAAAGTAGAAGGAAAAACTGACCAGAAGTTTAGGCATAAATTAAATTATTGCTCTATAGATATTGTAATAATTTAATAGCTTAGTTCATCATCATTGATTTGAAATGTATTATTTAGAAATTTACATTTATCACCTTGAGGTGTGTGTGTGTTTGTGTGTGTGTCTTTACCTAGCTAATAAGAAAGAAAATATTTCAGGTCACCAAACATGAAGCTGCTGAGGAAAAATTGTAAATGTGCTTTTAAATTTTGTTTCGGTTGGCCTAATTACAAAAATTTTCAAAAGCGTAAACTTTAGACTACTAGTTTGGACTTCTCAGGTGCTTCTACTATAATTATGTTATTCTTCTCATTTAATCTTCATGTTTAAAAAACATGGATGATCTGGACTTGAGAAAAATAGTGCAATAAAAGTTCATTAAATTCTAAATATATTTAATAATTTCTATATTTTGATATGCAAAACTTAAATCATTCCTTAAATTACACATGATTGCAAAATAAATGAATCAATTTTGACTCTACCTGGGGTTAGGAAAAAGAATGCTACATTCATATAAAAATAGTTGTTTGTAAAGAATTGAGGCAGTCTTAAAAGGTAAATTCTAATGCTTTAAATAACTAACATATTATTTTTAAATCAGGACAATAGCATTAATTCAACAGCTTTTATGAAGTGATTGTTATGTGAATGACTTTGTAACATTGGGGGAAAGGAAAAAATCACATTTTAAGCCTCACATCTTAACATTTACCCTTGTCTCCAAGCTCTAGCATTTTTAACTTCATGCTATTTTCCAACACTTTTCATACTTCTGGCCTTTGTCTATTTAACAAATAATATGTTCAATAAATATTTGTTGAATACCTCTTTTGCAACAGGCACTGTTCCCTGTGCTAGAACACTATTCTCTATAGTTATTTATGCACTAAATATTTGTGAACACATGTCTGAGCCAGATATTATGTCATAAGTACTTTGAATACAGTGAGGACAAACATAGTGAGGAGCCTTCATAGGGTTTATGGCTTTGTTGAATATATAATGAATAAATAAGTACATGTATGGATGGTGATAAAATCATTATGTATGAAAAATATGATACAGAAGCAACATTAGCAGGAAAGATTAGGAAGGTGAGAGATGATAACTTAATCTGAGTCTTGAAATCTAAGTTGAAGTTAGTCATGTGAAGAATAGTGAGGAAGAGTAGTTCAAATGCAGGGAAAACGTTAGAAAGTCTTGAGATGAACCAGGTGCTGTTGGTTTACACCTGTAATCCTAGTTATCCAGGAGACAGATCTGAGGATGATAATTCAGAGGTAGACTTGGGAGGTCCATGAGACTCTTATCTTTAACTAAGCATCTAAAAAAAGTCAGAAGTGGAGCTGTGGCTCAAATGATACAGTACTATCCTTGAGGGGAAAAGAAAAAATCTCATGGACAGCATAGCATCCTTGTTGCTATTTCTTTTTTTTAAAAAAATATTTATTTATTTATTGTCAAAGTAATGTACAGAGGGCTTACAGTTTCCTATGTAAAGCAGTGAGTGTATTTCCTACCAAACTTATTTCCTCCTCCTTCGTTTTATCCCAACTTCCTCGCTCTCCACCCTCCCCTGAGTGGTGCAGTTGGTTAACAGCATATTGTCTTGAAAGTATTGCTATTGCATTGGTTTGCCTTTTACCCTTTGTTTCTCCATTCTGGTGCTCCCCTTCCCTAGTTCCAATAAACATACATATAATAATACCCAGTATACCAAAGTCAGTTACAGTAACATCAGAGGTAAAACCATGGGGAAGAAAGACAAAACAATATGGCATAATATTATATGGTACTTTGAAAATAACAAAGATAAAACATTTATTTCTAAATCTTGTAGTTCATTTTGCTTTGCATCATCTTATGTGATCATATGTACAGTGTTATTGATCTATTGTGATCCTTTGCTAGGACTATCCTAGACAAATACTAATTGTTTCCAATGAGGGAAACCATAGAGTTTATGTTTCTTTGGGTCTGGTTTGCTTCACTTCCTATAATTTTTTTCAAGTCTTTTCATTTCCTGTTGCTATTTCTTATCCCTTCCCTTTCCCTTTTTCCCCATTTTATTTTTTTTCCAGTATGGACATTTGAACTCAGGGCTTCAAACTTTGCTTGGCTGGTGCTATACCAGTTAAGTCATATTTCCAGTTCAGCTTTTTGCTGATTATTTTGGAGTCTCACTGACATTTTTCTGTGGATTGGCTTTGAACAGCAGTCCTTCACATCTGGGTGGCTAGGATTACAGGTATTAGCCACTAGTGCCTGGTGTACTTACTATTTTTAATGTCTATATTTTTTTACACAGTATATGCGACCCATAAATTATTTAACTTTTTCTGTTCAAGGACATTTAGTTTATTTTTAATTCACTACTATTACAAAAATATTATATTGATTGTTTTGACATTTACCTTTGTGTCCTTAGTGTATATTACTTGCAATTGGGTTGCTGAGTTAGAGTATGCATATTTTTATATTTTGTCACATGATTGTCTAAAAAGCAGTATCATCTTATGCTCTTACCACCAACAGTTCATGACTATTTCTGTTTCTTCACATCTTTCCACATATTGATTTTTGTGTTTTTTTTTTTTGCCAGTCCTGGGGATTGGATTCAGGGCCTGAGCACTGTCCTTAGCTTCTTTGTGCTCAAGCCTAGCACTCTACCACTTGAGCCACAGCACCACTTCCAGAATTTTTCTGTATATGTGGTGTGAAGGAATTGAAACCAGGATATCATGCATGCAAGGTGAGCACTCTACCACTAAACCATATTCCCAGACCCCACATATTGATTTTTGAACATAACCTGTCATTACCTGTAAGCAGATGAATGAGCAGCTTCTCTATGCTCTGACTTAGAATTTCCCCAGGCCTAGTGGAAAATTCAAGTCAAAGAGAAATAAAAAGAGTTAGAATCACAGAAATTTTAAATTGAGGTCATCTAGTTATCTATCCTAAAACTTTTAAAGATGGGGAAGAATTTTTTAGCCTAGAAGAATATATTGATGAAGGTAGATCATATGGTAAAGTATGTTTAGTTTTGTAAGAAATTTCCACACTGTCTTCCAATAGTGATTGTATTGTTTGCATTATACTTTGGATTACAATCTAATAATATTTTCTATTTTCTAGGCTCTCTCTTCATTAGGGTAATTGTTTACTTTGATTTTCCAAAGCTTTTTAATCTGATGCAATCTTATATTTCATTTCTTCCTCTTCTTTCCTGAGCTGTTGTAAGCCTGTTAAGAAAGTAACTCAGAAATCAGAAAGATAAGACTGTAAGTGAGCTTTAGATATTGTGTGTGGCCAGTTAAAAGAAGATTTATGTTTTTGACTCAATATATAGCATGTTTGTTGAGTATAAATAACCATGTCTTAAACCTCAATTATGTTACCTAGGACAAGTTTTAAAAATCCATTTCCTCCATCACTTTCTTCATTAGTAAAAAGGGTATAAAGATAGGACCAACATTATTTTGTCTGTGGTAAAGATTAACTGAAGAAGGATAGTAAGACAGTGGACTAATATTATTAGGTAAAGCCTATGAACCAATGTATGACATAAAGAAGCAGACCTAGAAATAGTGCTAGCTACAGTAGTGGAATCTTTAGTGGCAACCCATTTGTCAGCTTCCATGTGGTTTTGGAGGTAGAGAACTGATTCTTCCCATTCATAGGAAATAACAGTTCTGTTAGCTGTGAAGTCTTTGAACACAGAGATAGCACCTAAACCAAGTTATCTGTGATAGTTATAGAACCAGAAATAGATCTCATCAGGCTCAAATTTCTCTTTTTAATTTATTTATTGTCAAAGTAATGTACAGAGGGGTTACAGTTTCATACGTAAGGCAGTGAGTACATTTTTTATCAAACTTGTTACCTCCTTCCTCATTTTTCTCCCATCTTCTGCCACCCCCAGTTACCCCCTCCCCCTCCCCTGAATTGTACAGTTGGTTTATAGCATATTGTCTTGTAAGTATTGCTCAGGCTCAAATTTTTAATCATAACACTGTGCTACCTCCAGGTTATAGGCTGACCTGTGGAAGGAAATAGGATTGTTTCAAGAAAAGTTTCTTGTACATTTTGTGTTCATTAAACCTCTGGTTTAGAAGTTCTTAGAAAAGTGGGAGGAAGGAGGAAGGATTTTAATAGGCAAAGAGCAACAAAGAAATAAGAGTTGAGGAAAGGATAAAAATATCCTCCCTGTGTATGCCTTTGTGATGACCATTGTGGGGACAGGATTCCAGGAATCTGGATTTTATGCCTACAGGCTATGCTGATTCACAGGTTATAGCCACATTTCCTTAGAACTTATATTTGTTTTTCAACTAGCAAGCATGAATTTAGTCTAGTGTGCTTAAGTCTATCAGAAACTGTCTGAATATCCTGGATTTAAATAATAGTATTTTTCGAATGTGTGATTTATTTTGTCATTGGTATGTCACACAAATTTTATGATTTCATCCAATAGTAATTGGGTGCACTGTAAAACTCCTTTAAAATACATCAGTTCATCAGAATTGGCTTGATCTAGAATCAACTGTTTTTATGCCTAAAAGATCAGGTTAGAATTAGCTTTCCTTTGTACATAAGGTATGTATGGACAACATTAGTGATTGCTTTATCCAGATAGGTCACACTTCACTTTACTTTCAAAATATTCAAAGTTGATCTTAGCAAGCACCAAGTATTCCATGTCTCTAAGTTTTTCAGTGTCATGGTGCTGGCTAGAAGTTGGAATGAAATGAATACTAAATAAAAAATAAAACAAAAGTCATATTGAAAGCTGTGGTAAGGATACTCTTATGTTGTTCATATAAGCAAGTAAGTTTAATTTGTAATAGTTGATATTGATTAATCAGAACACATATCCAGAAAATTAGTGTGTCAGTAGATATGAATCATTCTTAAAGAGCATTTGATGGACTTGGAGATGTTGAGTTTGGAGAAGATAGAGCTTCATTTGCATATGGTGATTATCAGTAAATATTCAGAATTCCATCATGTAGAACTAGTAGTAAAATTTTTCTGCAGGATTTTAGAAAGCCTAATTCAAATCAATGGGTAGAGCCAAAGTTCATTTCAAAGCAATTAAATGACGTAAATAAAATTAATGAGCACAACTGTCTGGGAATGCGTACATCTAGAAATTTTATATGTTGATGGTATACAAGCAGAGGATACTAAAGGCACAGTTGCGAAAGTATTGCATGACTGATAAAATTAAATGAAAAAATCAAGACCTCTGTATGTTATGCAAAATGACAATGTTTAAGGTGCTATTGGAAGTATTACTGTACTGGTCAGGACAGTGGTGTACACAAAGACCAAGGCTCTTTCTGTAAATCTCTGTAATTCTGTCAAAGTCATTACTTATTTTTTTGTCTTACTCTATATGCTTTCTTTAGACTTGCATTGGTCTACAACATAGTCTATTTGTGCAGCTATAATAAAATACATGAGACTGAAAATTGATAAATAAGAGAAACTTATTCCCACAGTTCCAGGTTCAGGGACGTGCAATACAAGGCACCATAAGATTCAGAATCTGGTCAGTGTTGTTCATTCTCTGCTAAAAAGAGGTGTTTTCTATCGGTGTCCTTACATGGTGGAAGGGAGTACATAGGCTTTTTCAGGCTTCCTTTACAAAGGAATCAATCCCATTTATGAACGTTGAACTCTTATAATTAAATTACCTTCCCAAGGTCCCAATCTTAGTCTACCATATTGAAGATTAAAGTTCAACATGAGGTTTAGGGACACTAACTGTCACTCCATAGTAAGACTCAATTTTATTTACATCATTTAATTGCTTTGAAATGAACTTTGATTCTACCCACTGATTTGAATTAGGGTTTCTAAAATCCTACAGAAAATTTTTACTACTATTTCTATGTGATGGAACTCTGAATATTTACTGAAAATCATCATATTCAAATGAAACGCTATCTTCTCCAAACTCATTTTATCTTCTATCTCTTTTCTAGACATCCATAATCTATTATTTCTTTAAAATCACCTCATTCTCCCATCTTTCTGAAGCCAAATTTATTACCCTTTAATGATAATATGATACAATAAAAATTTCCTTTATAATTAAACAAATTGAGTTCAATTGTCAGTTTCATCTCATAAAAGTTGTATGGAAAGTTGTTTCATATTGTTTTTTTTTAAAGAATTTTTATTGTCAAGGTGATGTACAGAGGGGTTACAGTTACATATGTAAGGTAGTGAGTACATTTCTGGTCAAACTTGTTACCTAGATAATTCTTCTTTTTTCTTTTTTTAAAATTTCTTTTACAGTTTCATATGTTAGGTCATGGATACATTTCTTGTACTATTTGTCACCTCCTCCCTCATTTCCCCCTCCCCTTTCCCTTGCCCCCCATAAGTTGTCCAGTTGGTTTACACCTAATGGTTTTGCAAGTATTGCTTTTGTAGTTGTTTGTCTTTTTATCCTTTGTCTCTCGATTTTGATAGTCCCTTTCACTTCCCTAGTTCTAATACCAGTATATACAGTATCCAGGGTACTCAGATCTGATACAGTGATAGTGCGGGTACAACCACAGGAAGGAGATACAAGAGGATTATCAACAATAGAAACTACGGTTTTACATGGCATGTTGAAAGTAATTACAACAATGATATACCACTCGTTTCCATAACATGGAGTTCATTTCACTTAGAATCATCTTATGTATTCATAAGGGCATAGCTATACTGGGCTCTTGTGATCCTCTGCTGTGACTATCCTAAACCTGTGTTAATTATTCCCTATAAGGGAAACCATAGAGTCCATGTTTCTTTGGGTCTGGCTCACTTCACTTAGTATAATTTTTTCCAAATTCTTCCATTTCCTTATGAATGGGGCAATGTCATTCTTTCTGATAGAGGCATAAAATTCCATTGTGATATGTACCCACATTTTCCTGATCCATTCATCTGCTAAGGGGCATCTGGGTTGGTTCCATATTTTAGCTATGACAAATTGGGCTGTGATGAACATTGTTGTGCTGGTGGCTTTAGTGTATTCTTGTTTGTGGTCTTTTGGGTAGATGCCCAAAAGTGGGGCTGTTGGGTCATAGGGGAGCTCTATGTTTAGCCTTCTGAGGAATCTCCATACAGCTTTCCAGAGTGGCTGAACCAGTTTTTCATATTCTTTTGTTTCAGTTGTCTCTCTGAAAAAAAATCATGTATTTAGAAAATACTTGTTGAATCTATACTAGATACCACACAATATTCTAGCCTTTGGGAATATATTCAGGAGTGAAACAATGACCCTTAATTTCATAAAATATATATTCTGTACCAAAAAAAGCCAATTACAGGCTTGATAAAGATTATACTTTAGCAGTAGCTCAGTTTTAGAGAATTTCTAGCTTAACAAACCAACTTTTCTTAACCATGAACAGCCTATGAGAAGAGTTTTTCATTTACTCAGATCTCTTTTAATTTCAATGTGTTGTGTAGATTTTAGTATTCAGGTCTTGTGTTTCTTTTATTAAATTTATTCCTAAGCATTCTGTTCTTTTTGATACTATCTTAAATGAAATTGTTTTCTTAATTACATTTTTGGATTTTTCATTATGCATGGTTAGAAATATAGTGGATCTTTGTATTGATCTTGTATCCATTCAACATGTGAAGTAATTTATTATCATTAATAGGTTATGGATTCTGTACGATTTTGTATATTAAGATCATGCCATCTGAAAAAGAGATAGTTTTCTTCTTTCTTTGAATCTAAATTTATTTGTTTTCCTTACCTAATTTACTGGACTAGAATCTCCATTACAATGTTAAATATAAAGCTGATTTTTTTTTCTGATGCTAGGGAAGGCTGATATTTTCACCATAAAGTACAGTGTTAGCTGTGAGATAGTTCCTGTATGTTTAAAAATAAAACATTACTGTATTTTTATTAAATCCTTCCTTCATAACTAGTGAGTGAGGCAAATGTGGGCTTGTTGTCTTGTGATCATTTAGGGTGTGGCATTGAATGGATTTAATATGTTAAAGAAACCTCACATTCCTGACATAAACACAGTTGATCATGGTTTGTAATCTTTTTCAAATGTAGTTACATTCAGCTTGTTAATGGGTAATGTTTTAAGATTTTTGTGTTTATATAAATGAGAAGTATCAGTCAACACTTCTATATTTTTCTTATGTCATTTTCTAGTTTCACCAAACAAGGCATTAGTGGACGTGCCAATAGGAATTGGCAATGTATTTCCTTCTCTCTGTTCTGGGAAGATTTTGTGAATAATTGTAGCAATTCTTAAATGTTTGTTAGAATTCACCTTTGAAGCCATAATAAATTTGACTTTAGGCTTTTTTGGTGGAAGTTTAAGAACTATTAATCAATTGTACTTTATATGGGTATATTCTGTGTTTTATTTCTCCCTGAGTTATTTTTAGTTGTTTGTTTCTAAGTTATCATCAGTTAATTTGAGGCCTCCTTGTCTTGCATAGTGAAAATATGTCTTAAAAAAACGAGAACATAAATATATAGGAAAGAAAGAAATAACAAAAGAAAGACAAAGCTATGTCCATTATCAGGGAAACTAATAATAACAAATGTTGGATGGGATGTGATGAGGGATGGGAGCCCTACCACATTGTTGGTGGGAGTGTACACTTGTTCAACCACTATGGAAAGCAGTATGGAGGTTCCTTAGAAGGATAAACATAGAGCTCCCCTGTGACTCAGCAGCCCCACTTTTGGGCATCTACCCAAAAGACCACAAACACGAACACACTAAAGCACAACAATGTTCATCGCAGCCCAATTTGTCATTGCTAAAATATGGAACCCACCCAGATGCCCCTCAGCAGATGAGTGGATCAGGAAAATGTGGTACATATACACTGGAATTTTATGCCTCTATCAGAAAGAATGACATTGCCCCATTCATAAGGAAATGGAAGAATTTGGAAAAAATTATACTAAGTGAAGTGAGCCAGACCCAAATAAACATGGACTCTATGGTTTCCCTCATTGGGAATAATTAGTACACGTCTAGGACAGTCCTAGCAGAAGATCATAATAGCTTAAAAGCTATGCCCATATGAATACATAAGATGATGCTAAGTAAAATGAAGTTCAAGTTATGGAAACAAGTGGTATATCATTGTTGTTATTTTCAACATGCCATGTGAAACCGTGCCCCACCTTTTTCCCCCCTGTATTTCCTTCTTGTGGTTTTACCCCTGATATCACTGTAACTGATTTTAGTATCCTGGATATTGTATGGGAAGGGAAAGGGAAGACCAAAATTGAAAGACAAAGGATAAAAAGACCAACAAATGCAACAGCAATAGTTACAAAACTATATGGTATAAACCAACTGTACAACTCATGGAGGGGAGAGGAAAATGGGGAGAGGGGAAGCAGGGGAAAATGAGGGAGGAGGTAACAAGTTGGATAAGAAAAGTACTCACTGCCTTATGTATGAAACTGTAACTCCTCTGTATTTCACTTTGACAATAAAGAAAAAAAAAAAGAAAGAAAGACAAAGCTGGGTGCCATTGGCTATAACCTGTAATCCTAGCTACTCAGGAGGCTAAGGATTATAGTCCAAGACCAGTTGAGGTTGAAAAGTTTGCTATATTTCATCTCAAAATAACCAGCAAAAAGCAGGGCATGGAGGCATGGTTCAAGTGTTAGGGTAAGCCTAGCAATCTTGACTCTCTGAGTTCAAATCCCAGTACTATGAAAAGAAAAAAATGTGAACCAAATGAAATCATTTGATTCCTTAAAAGATGAGCAATTTTAGGTGTGTGACTCAGTGGTAAAATGCTTGTGTAGCATGTGTGAGGCCCTAGCTCAGTACTCATTACACACACACACACACACACACACACACACACACACACACACACACCAAGATGTACCTACAGATTAACAAACTATTGACTAGATCACAGATCAGTAAGTGGTTCACAAATTGGGCAACCACTGCCACTTCAATAAATAAAACATTTTAAAGTCCACATACACATTTATTTATATATAAAATACAGCTACTCTTATACTACTAAGGTAGAATTGAGAACTTATCAAAGAAACCACCTGGCTTACAAACCCAAAAAAGCCTTATAGAAGCTATGTTGACCTTTACAAGAGAAACTTTTGCTAACCCCTGAGCAAGAATAAGCAAGAACATCTGTCTATTTGTATTTGTTTTTTATATGGTTGGTATCTTTTCTGTGACCAAACCTTCCTTCACTTTCTTCTTTTGTATTAATTATGTTTATACTTGTAGTATTAAAATGTCTAATTTGCCTTTTTTCTATATATTTTTAGTTTTCTTTTTGTTTTTTTTTAGGTACTACAATATATATTTGAAAATATCATAATTGAGTCCATCTCAACTCTTATAAACTGTAATAGAAACTTTTCTCCAGTATTTGTCCATTCTCTTCTATCCTTTGTACCATAATTGTCATATATTTTGTGCTTATGTATGTTTCAGATCCAATGTTGGCATTTATCCAAATTCATATATTGAAGCTTAGTCTTCATTGAGTGGGTATTGTAGGTGGGACACTTGGGAGTTATTAGGATGCAAAGATGATGTCCTTGTGATGAAATTTAGTGAAACAGAGAGTGCAGGCATCTTTGATTCTCTGTTCTCTACTATACCAGATTACAGTAAGAAGACTGTCATCTGTGAACCACAAATCAGGCTTAGTCTGTTTTGTGTCTCTATAATCGAGTACCATAGACAAGGAAATTTAATTTTAAGAACTCAGAAATTTATTCTTTCACTGTTCTGGAGGCTAAGGAGTCCAAAATTGTAGTGCCAACTTTGGGATTTATTCCTACATTATACATAGTTCAAAGCAGAGCGACTGAATAAAGAAATATTTTGTATGTACTAAGCATAAGAACACGAGAGACTCTTGTGATCCTCTGCTATGACTAGCTTAAACCTGTGCTAATTATTCCCTATGAGGGAGACCATAGAGTCCATGTTTCTTTGGGTCTGTCTCACTTTACTTAGTATAATTTTTTCCAACTTCTTACATTTCCTTATGAATGGGGCAATGTCATTCTTTCAAATAGAGACATAAAATTCCATTGTGTATATGTACCACATTTTCCTGATCCATTCGTCTACTGAGGGGCATCTGGGTTGGTTCCATATTTTACTTATGACAAATTGTGCTGCAATGAACATTGTTGTGCCGGTGGCTTTAGTGTGTTCTTATGATTGCATAAGATAAGGCTAAGTGAAATGAACTCCATGTTATGGAAACGAGTGTTATATCACTGGTGTAATTACTTTCAACATGCCATGTGAAACCGTAGCTTCTATTGTTGATGATCGTCTTGTATCCCCTTCCTGTTGTTGTACCTGCACTATCACTGTATCTTATCTGAGTACATTGGAAACTATATACTGATATTAGAACTAGGAAAGTGAAAGTGAATACCAAAATCGAGAGACACAGGATAAAAAGACAAACAACTCCAAAAGCAATACTTGCAAAACTGTTTGGTGTAAACCAACTGAACAACTCATGAGGGGAGAGGGAAAGAGGGAGGGGGAGGGGGGAATGAGGGAGGAGGTAACAAACAATACAAGAAATGTATCCAATGCCTAATGTATGAAACTGTAACCTCTCTGTACATCACTTTGACAATAAATAAGGAAAAAATGATGATGCATTAGAACATGCTATCATAGACTATAACAACCATCTCAGTTACATGTGACTAAATACAAATGAGAATTCATAAAGTGTTGAGGTATATGAAATGCATAGACATTGATTTTAAAGGCAAATTTATATTATATTGTAAAACTATCTGAAGTATATTGAACAGTATATTAAAATACAATAAAAAAAAGAACATGAGAGAAAAATCATTCCTGTAGGCCCTTTTCATACGGCTGCATTCCTAAAGTCAGAGCTGGCCTGACCTAATCGCCTTCCGGGAAGCATCACTTCTCAGTACTATTGGATGGAAGAATAGGTTTCCAACATGTGCATTTTAGGGACAAATACAAACCATAGTATGGGACCTGCTTTTGTATTGGATTCTCTGACTACTTGATTTTGGATTTCTCAGCTACAGAACTGTGAGAAATAAATATTTATTTTCTTAAGTTTCCTAGTCTTTAATAATTCATTATAAACAGTAATGTCAGCAGATGGACACCCAACTATACAACATTAAAATAATTTTGGGATATCCTATACATTTTAGAGAAACATAGAAAATAACCTGTAGTGTCTACCAACATATTTTGGTGTTCTTCATTTCTTACTATAAATTAATCTTATACTTACAATGTTCTTTCAGCTTGAATAACTTCAGTAGTTTTTTTCCGGGTATGCCTACTAACAATAACTTTTCTATCTTTATCTGGTAAAGTCTTTTTTTCCCCTCTTTTTAGGTATGGAAGTGTGTGTGTGTGTGTGTGTGTATACACGTGCATGTGCCAGTTTAGGGCTTGATCTTAGTGCCTAGGCATTGTCTTTGAACATTATTTTTCTCAAGGCTGTCACTCTACCACTTGAGCCTCAACTCTACTTCCACCTTTTTTGTGATTAATTAGAGATGAGTCTCATGGACTTTCCTGCCAGGGATTGTTTCAAACTGCAATTCTCAGATCTCAGCCTCTTGAGTAGCTAGGATTACAGGTATGAACCACCAGTGCCTGGCAATATGGCATTTTTGTTGGCAGTTTTCCTTTCGGCATTCTGCATTTCTTCCTTGGAGACCTTCTGGCCTCTATTATCTCTAGAAAAGTAAATTGTTAATCTTATTAGGGTAAATTTGTATGATATACATCATTTTTGTCTTACTGCTTATGTGAATTCCTTTGTGTTTGAATTCTAGCAATTTGACTTATGATGATGTAACTGGATGTGTCTTTCTTTGTTTCACTCTACATAAAATTTAAGAATCTTTGATTTGTAGATTCAAGGCTTTTCCTAGATTTGGAAATTTTGAGACATAAAGGTTTTTTTCTCTTTATTATTCTGTCCCCTGTCTAAGAGAACTCTATTATATAAACATAGGTAAATTTGATTGAATACAGATTTCTGAGGCTCAATTCATTTTTCTTCATGGATTTCCTCCATTATTTAAATTGGAAAATTCTTTAAATTGGATATTTTCTGTTTTTCTAACTTTAAATGAACTAATTCTTTTTGTTCTTTTGCCATCTGTGTTCTAGTGCCTTTAATGACTGTTTACTGTGTTTACCAATGACTTCTTATTGTTATTACCAAACTCTTCCACATCAGGTTTTCCATTTGCAACTTTTATAATTTCTATACAATTGTTTATTTGTATAGCTTAGTTCTCTCTCTATATATAACACTAGCAGGTATATATATATATATGTGTGTGTGTGTGTGTGTGTGTGTGTGTGTGTATACATACATACATATCCCTAGCAACAAAACTATAGACCCTTAAAGACTACCCCAAATGACAGGCTCTTTAGTCTAAATATAACTGGGGAAGTCACAGGTGTAGCCTAGCCTGGAATGTCTTAGCTCCCTACTATTTTTACTGTTATTGAATCAATTTTAATGCTAAAACCCTTTTATTATTGTTGTATACTTCTTAAGTGCTTAAATTATTTTTCTGCATAATTTTAGGTTTATAATTGCTTTTCAAAACATGCTTTGTCTGGTTCATTACTTGTCCATAGCCAAAATTTCCAATCTCTCTCTCTCTTCTCCTCCCTCCCTCCTTCCCCTTAGTCCTGAAGCTTGAACTCAGGGCCTGAGCAATGTCCCTGACTTCCTTTTGCTCTAGGCTAGCACTCTACCACTAGAGCCACAGTGTCACTTCTGGCTTTTTCTGTTTATGTAGTGCTGAGGAATCGAACCCAGGGCTTCATGCATGCTAGGCAAGCACTATATTGCTAAGCCACATTCCCAGCACCTGCTTTCTCTTTTGTCTAGGTATTAGTTCTGGAGGTAATTACTTATTTTATTTCACCTTTATGAAAGGCTATTTGTACTTAAGAGTATTTCTTTGAATAATAGATATTTAAATAATTACCAAAGAGTGTCTAGTAATGATTTATTCTGTTGCTTCTTTTTGCTTTTAACCCCTTGATGTCTAATTGATGAGTTTATAACTATTTTCCTTGAGATATACATTATTCAACCATGAACTGGCCCCAAATCTTAATTGTATATGATTTATCCTTGTTTCAGAAGTATTTATGTTACCTCCTATGTGCTATGCATTTACATCATATTTTGTCCAACTAACAAAGTAGCTAAAGTATGATCATTTGTATAGTAGCTATGATCAACTCACTGTATTGATTAGAATCATTGTAAGAAACAAATGGCTTCCTTAAAATTGGTAATTTGGAATAAGTAATGAGGTAACTATATGCAAAGATATACAAAATGTGTGAGAATTTTTTAAATTTAATTTATTTATTAATTGAACACAAATTTTTTTGACAAGGTGTTGTGCAAAAAGGGTACAGTTGCATAGTAGGGCAGTGTGTACATTTCTTGTGATATCTTATGCCCTGTTTTTCTTTCCCTACTCTAGGTCAGGTAGACATATATACAATATACAATGAATCAAGAACATATATAGTAGCCACGTGGCCAGGCCCAAGAAAATTTGCCTACGTCTTTAAATGTAATGTTGATATTAGACAATATGTCGAAAGTATTCTTATATGAACGTACATACATAGCTTTTGAGCTATTGTATTCCACTGAGAGGTCAATTTTTGACCTTTATATGTTGAGTAGTTGTTTGGTTTTAGTTACATACTGTTGGGTTGCTCCCCCAATCCTGTGGGAAATACTATTTGACAAGCAGTTTTTGGTTTCACAGACCTGGTCTCTACTGTCTCTCCGTCTCCCTTTCTTAACAGTCATATATCAGGGAGATCATGCCCCTTTGTTTTCTGTGTTCTAGGCTTGTCTTGCTCAACATTATTTGTTCAAGTTCTGAGCATTTCCCTGCAAATGACAATATTTCACCATTCCTAATCGCTATGTAGTATTCCATTGTATATAGGTACCATATTTTTTGGATCCATTCATCTGTGGTGGGGCATCTGGGTTGTTTCCATATTTTGGCTGTTGTGAATTATGCCGCAATAAACATGGAAGTACAACTGTCTTTTTGATATCTTGGGACTTACTGTTTAGGATAGATGCCTAGGAGTGGTATGGCTGGGTCATAGGGTAGGTCTATATTGAGCTTTTTGAGAAACCACCATACAGTTCTCCAAAGTGGTTGTACTAATTTGCACTCCCACCAACAATGGAGAAGGGTTCCTCTTTCCCCGCACCCCCTCCAGCATTTGTTGTTGCCTGAGTTCAGAGTATAGGCCATTCTAACTGGGGTATCTCAGGGTTGTTTTTATTGGCATTTCCTTTACTACCAGGGATGTTGAACATTTCCTCATGTGTTTCTTTGCCATTTTTATTTCTTCTCTTGTGAAGTCTCTCTTTAGCTCCTTTGCCCATTTCCTAATTGGTTTACTGGGCTTGGAGGGGCTTAGTTTTTTGAGTTCTCTGTAGATGACAGATATTAGGCCTTTGTCTGTTGCTGTGCTGGTAAAGATCCTTTCCCATATGGTTGGCTGTCTTTCTGTTTTGGTGGCTATGTCCTTACCTGTGCAGAAACTTTTTAATTTGTAGTAGTCCCATTGTCGAGTCTCTCCCCTATTTGTTGAGTCTCTCCCCTATTTGTTGTGCCCCTGTGACTATATTTAGGAAGTTCCTTCCTGTGCCTATAAGGTCTAGCATGTTTCCTACTCTGTACTTCAGTAGTTTCAAGTATTCAGGTCTGATATTGAGGTCCTTGATCCATTTTGAGTTGATCTTGGTGCATGGTGATAGGCTTGGGACTACTTGGAGTTTTCTGCATATGGCTGCCCAGTTCTCCCAGCACCAGTAGTTGAAGAGGCTATGTTTATTCCATTATATGTCTTTAGCTCCTTTGTCGAATATCAGCTGACTGTAAGAGTGCGGTTTTATTTCTAGATCTTCAATTCTAATCCATTGGTCTTCCGATGTGTTTTTATACCAATACCAGGCTGTTTTTGTTATGATGGCCCTGTAGTAGAGCTTGAAGTCTGGTATTGTGATACCTCCTGCACTGCTTTTTTTTTTGCCTAGAATTGCTTTGGCTATTCTAGGTCTTTTGCTTTTCCATATGAATTTATGGATTGGTTTCTCTATTTCAGTGAAGAATGTAACTGGGATTTTGATAGGTATTGCATTGAATTTGTATAACAATTTGGGCAATATGGCCATTTTCACTATATTGATTCTGCCTACCCATGAGCATGGGAGGTCTTTCCATCTCCTTGTGTCTTCTTTGATTTCCCTTATTAGATTTTTATAGTTTTCATTAAACAGGTCTGTCACGTCCTTGGTTAAGTTGATCCCTAGGTACTTTATTCTTTTTTTGGCTACAGTAAATGGAATTGTTTCCATAATTTCCTTTTCTGCTTGTACATTGCTGGTGTACAGAAAAGCTGCTGACTTTTGTGGATTAATTTTGTATCCTGCTACTTTGCCCAATTGGTTTATTAGGTGTAGGAGTTGGGGGACTGAGTTTTTTGGGTCCTTCAGATATAAGATCATGTCATCTGCAAATAGGGATATCTTTATTTTTCCTTGCCGATGTGGATCCCTTTGATGTCCTCCTCTTGCCTTATTGCTATGGCTAGGGATTCCAGCACTGTGTTGAAAAGAAGTGGGGAGAGTGGGCATCCTTGTCTTGTTCCTGAGTTTAGGGGGAATGATTTTAGTTTCTCTCCATTTAATACTATGTTAGCAGTTGGTCTGTTGTATATGGCTTTTATTGTTTTGAGGAATGTTCCATCTATTCCTGTTCTCTCCAGAGGTAATTTTAATAAGTATGGGTGTTGTATTTTGTCAAAGGCTTTTTGGGCATCAACTGAGATAACCATGTGATTCTTGATTTTAGTTCTGTTTATGTGGTGAATTACATTGATTGATTTACGGATGTTGAACCATCCTTGTGACTGTGGGATGAAGCCTACTTGGTCATGATGTATGATTTTCTTGATCAGTTTCTGGATCCTGTTAGCTAATATTTTATTGAGGAGCTTTGCGTCTGTGTTCATTAGTGATATTGGTCTGTAGTTCTCTTTTTTTGTTGGGTCTTTGCCTGGTTTGGGAATGAGTATGATATTAGCTGCATAGAATGAGTTTGGGATTTCTCCCTCTGTTTCTATTTCGTGGAAGAGTTTGAGGAGTATTGGTATTAGCTCCTCACTAATGGTTTTATAGAATTTGTTGGTGAATCCATCTGGGCCTGGGCTTTTCTTTCTTGGGGGCTTCTTGATTACCCCCTGTATCTTGTTGTAAGTTATTGGTTTATTTAGTTGATTTATTTCTTCTTGGTTCAGTTTGGGAAGTTTATACTTCTCTAAGGATTGATCAATCTCTGTAAAATTATTGTTTTTTAGTGAGTAGAGGTTCTGGAAATAGTTCCTTATGATTGTTTGAATATCATGTGTACTTGTTGTAATTTTTCCGGTGGAGTCCCTGATTTTACTTATATGAGTCTCTTCTCTTCTTTTTTTTTGTAAGTCTTGCGAGGGGTCTGTCAATTTTATTTATTCTCTCAAAGAACCAGCTTTTAGTCTTATTTGTTTGTTGAATGGTCTTTCTATTTTCAATCAGATTTATCTCTTCTTTAATCTTTGTGATCTCTCTCCTCCTAGTCATTTTAGATTCGGTTATTTCTTGTTTCTCCAGTTGTTTTAGTTTTATCCTGAGGTTATTCACCTGCTCTGCTTCCATTCTTTTAATGTGAGTGCTGAGGGCAATGATCTTGCCCCTCAGTACTGCCTTAGCTGTGTCCCATAGGTTTCTTTGTGATGTATTTTCATTGTCATTGTGGCTTATGAATTCATTAATTTCATCTTTAATTTGGTCTGTGGCTCAAGTGTTGGATAACAGTGTGGGGTTTAGCCTCCAAGAATGTGTATAACCTCTGTGGTAACCGTTGTTATTGAGGGTTACCTTTAATCCACTGTGATCAGATATAATACATGATGTGACATCAATACTTTTGTATTTGCTGAGTTTCTTTGTGTGGGCTATGACATGGTCTATTTTGGAGTATGATCCATGGGCTGCTAGGAAGAAGGTGTATTGGGTCTCTGTAGGGTGGAAGATTCTGTGTAGATCTGTCAGATCTATTTGGGATATGGTGTTACTTAGGTCCTCAGCTCCCGTGCTGATCCTCTGGGTGTTGGATATGTCTCTTGGAGACAGTGGGGTATTAAAGTCACCCACTATGATTGTGTTTGGGTCTATCTTGTTCTGTAATTCTGTGAGAATTTGCTTGACATATATAGGGCCTCTTTTGTTCGGTGAGTATACATTTATCACTGTGATGTCTTGATTTTGGAATTTTCCTTGTATTAAATTGTAGTGTCCTTCTTTGTCTTTTTGAGTTGATTTTAATGAAAAGTCCAGCTTGTCTGAGATCAGGATGGCTACACCTGCCATTTTGGTAGGTGCATTTGCTTGGAAGATCTTGCTCCATCCTTTCATTAGGAGCCTGTTTTTGTCCCTTGCTGTAAGGTGGGTCTATTGTAGACAACAGATGGCAACTTTTGTTTTCAGATCCATTCTGCCAGTCTGCTCCTCTTTATTGGAGAGTTTATACCATTTATATTCAAAGAGAACAAGGATAAAAGTGTTTTTTCTCCTTCCATTTTCTTGTTGGGCTGTTTTTTCCTCTTTTTTTTTCTTGTCTTTAGTTAGCTGCTCTTTCTGTTGGGCTCTGGCTATTGTAGTTTCTATCTGTTTCTGTCTGTGTGTCTTGTACGATCTCTGTTTGGTGGGATTCCCCTCTTTGAATTCGCTGTAGGGCTGGTCTTTCTATTCACATACTCCTTTAGATCCTCTTTTCTATGGAAAGATCTGATTTTCTCTTTGAATGTGAACTCCAATTTCGCTGGACATTTAATCATGGGTTGCATATTGTTTTCCTGTAGTACTTGGATTGTGTTCTTCCACTGACTTCGTGCTTCGTAGGTTAGGGTGCTTCGTAGTTTTGCTTTGGTTGCATTTAGAATTTGCTCTTTATTCTTGAGATCTGAAGTCTTGAATATTATGTGCCTTGGGTGGCTTTTCTGGGGTCTGGGCTGCCAGGTGTCCTATAGGCTTCGGTTACCTGGATGGGGTCCCTTGTGTGATTGGGGAAGTTTTCTGCAATAACTTTATTGAAAATATGATGAAGCCCTCTGCTCTGGTATTCGCCTCCTTTTTCTATTCCAATTATGTGCAGGTTATATCTCTTGTCTTTGTCCATTAGTTCCTGGATTAGTCTGCCCTGAAGCTTCACCGTTTCTTGGAATGTGGTAATTTTCTGGTTGTTTTCGGCTGCTTCATCGTCCAAGCAAGAGATTATGGATTCCATGTGGTCAATTCTTTGTGCTGTGGATTCAATTGCGGAGTTTATGGACGACAGAGAGCTATTTATGGTTGTCAGATCAGCTCTGATTGTGGAAATTTCTTCGTTTAAAGAGTTGTATTTTAAATGTATTTTTTCATGCATTTCACTTCTCAGGATGTTAAGGTCTTCCTTAACGGAGGTTTGCATTGTATCCATTTTTGCTTCCATTTCTTTCTTAGCTTCCTGTATGTCCTTCAAGATTTCCACTCTAAACTCCTGGAATTGTTTTCTGATTTCGTTTCTGATGCTTTCCATCATTTCTGTTAACATGGCCTCATTTACTTTTTTATTCTCCATTTCCTCTTCAGTCGTGCTGCTTTTTGGAGCTGGCAAGTTGACTTGCCCTTTGATGAACTGTGTTATATTTCTTTGTGATTTTCACATCTGGAGATCTGTGGGTGGCTCCCCTGGTTTGGTTTTGTGCTGGTCCGTTAGTGGGAGCCTTGTGTCCTGGTGTCCTGGCTCTGGGTTTGGGTTTGGCTGTTGTACGTTGCTTCCCAATGGGTGAGCGGTTGTTGCTGAGGTGGTCCCTCTCCCTGCACTTGGGGGCTGGTAGGTTCTGTGTCTTTCTCTGCAGGACAGTGTCCTGCGCTGTGCTGTGCTGACCCTAGCGTGCCCCTGTTGGGGGTTTGCTGGTTGCTTATTCAGCGTGGCATGGAGGCTTATCTCTTCTTTGGTTCTTTTTTCCACTCTGTATCTTGGTCAGAGGAGCTCACCTCTCAGGCAGTTTGCCTTCCTCTGTGGACCGCTCCGGGGCCGGTGTTGTTGAGGGGCGGCCCACCCCTTGTGTGAAATGCACCAAACTGAGTGGGCACGGGCCGATGGAGAGCTCTGCCCTCCTGTGTAGGCGCGCCTACCAGAGCTGGTGCTGCTGCTGTGGCCCTGCCCACCTAAGCGGGGTACGCCTACCAGAGTGGGCGTTGTCGCCACGGGCCCTGCTCACCTGTGCGCTGTGTGCCCACTACAATGGGCGCTGCCGCTGTATCCCCGTCCACCTGAGCAGGGTACACCTACCAGCGCGAGCCCCGGGTTGTTGGGTTGTGCTTGCGCCCTCCCTCAAGTCCGCTGTGGGGGGCGGTATGTGTGGGGCCCAGTGGGATCAACTGTCCAGGCGCGGGTTAGCGCCCTCAGACTGCGCCTCCACTGCGAAGGGGGTGTGTGATCAGGCCCAGATGTCCCTGCTGTGCTGGTATTGCCCACCAGCGCCTGTGATTTTAGTTGTGAAAGTCCACAAGGTCCAGGTGCCTTGGGTGGGGCTTGCACTGCCAGCCGTCCCCGGCCCCTGTTGGGAAGTGGGCAGGGCTGATTCGGCCAGTTCAGACTCCTAGGCGGCCTTGGGGATGCTCCACCCTTTCCCTGCTAAACTCCTGTGACTTCCCAGCGCCTGATGGGAGCTTCCCGCCTGATTTGGGGGTTCTTTGTTTCCTCGGGGTGGGGAGGGGGAGGGAGGGAGATCTAGCTTCTTTGTAGGGTTTGGGCCTCTGATAGCTGGTCTTCCATTGGGGGAGGGGGTAATGGGGGACTCACTGGTCCTGGATTGTGTGTGTGTTACGCGCCTCCGTTGGTCCTTTGGGGGTGGAGTTCTGTGGTGTGGCGAAAGGTCATGGTGGTGTCCCCAGCTCTCCCTTTCTGCACCGCTGGGTTCCCCAGCCGCTTAAGTCTGTTCCTGGTGTGGACCCGAACTTCCTGTTGCCGCGGTGTGTCTTGGTCTGCACTCTTCCTAGTGTTTGTGGAGTCTCGCTGTCTGGACTCTGTGCTCCCGGCAGTCAGTCTGCCGATCGCCGGGTCCCCTTTCCCAGCCTGGCCCTATTCGGGCCAGGGTTGGCTGGTGAGGGGAGGGGTGCCCCGTAGATTCTCTGGCTCCGTGTAGGTTTTCGGCTCTTCTTTTTTGCTCCATTTTGTTTTCCTGCATTTCTCCACTGCTTCTGGCTGCTGGTTTTGCTGGGTTCTTGTGGGGTATTGGGTGCTGGAGTTCCCAGCTCGCTAGTCAGTTGGAGCGAGTCGGGGTGCCTCCCTACTGTGGCAGTGCCATCTTCCTCCTCCTCGTGTGAGGAAAATATAGGGAAATCAAATGAGATGTTTTAGAACTCTCTGCTGGCTAAACAAGGGAAGAGCTCTTCGTAGGCTTGTTGGGGCAATGAGAGGAAGTGATTAAAAAGCCATTGAGAAGACTCAATGTAGAGAGAAACAGTGGACAAGAGCCTTGGTCTTTAATAGAGAAGCCCATAACTATTCTCATCATTCTTGTCCTTCACGTTTGATAGCAGGGGAACCTGTAATGCAGACCATGGAGTTCAGGTTCTTAGAAAACAAAGCAGGGAGAAGATGGAGCAGAATGGCTATGTCAGGACAAATGGAAGATACTCAGCATACTCACTTTCACTCATTAATTCTGTATACAAAAACATCTATCATGTCTCCCCCTTCTCACACTACTGTTACATTACTTACTTATTCCACTTATAGCACTGTTAATGTCTTATCATCTTTTGATGATATGAAACGATCAATATTTCCTTTGAGATCTCTCTTAATTATATATAGCTGCTAGTTAAGCTAGAGTTTTAGACCTTGGTTTTCTGACATCAAATATTTCCTTATTCCTGGCATATTTTCCCGTTATCATACACTTTACTGGAATAGAAAAATTGAGGGTACTTCTATTAATCTCAGTTGTGAAGTTGGAAAAAATGCATTCTTTTATGCTCTTGAAATTTGTATGGCCCTTCATCTTCTCATTTGTAGTCTCACTTTTTATTTGAACATTTGTTAAAAAAATTTAGTGGAAGGGCTGGGGATATAGCCTAGTGGCAAGAGTGCCTGCCTCGGATACACGAGGCCCTAGGTTCGATTCCCCAGCACCACATATACAGAAAACGGCCAGAAACGGTGCTGTGGCTCAAGTGGCAGAGTGCTAGCCTTGAGCGGGAAGAAGCCAGGGACAGTGCTCAGGCCCTGAGTCCAAGGCCCAGGACTGGCCCCCCCCCCCCAAAAAAAGAGTCTTCTTCAATGACTTTGGGCTGGGGATATAGCCTAGTGGCAAGAGTGCCTGCCTCGGTATACCCGAGGCCCTAGGTTCGATTCCCCAGCACCACATATACAGAAAACGGCCAGAAGCGGCGCTGTGGCTCAAGTGGCAGAGTGCTAGCCTTGAGCGGGAAGAAGCCAGGGACAGTGCTTAGGCCCTGAGTCCAAGGCCCAGGACTGGCCAAAAAAAAAAAAAAAATTTAGTGGAAATATAAAAATTCCTTTTTAAACTATCTTGGACTTAGGGTCCAAATGGTGAAATAATTTTGCTAGGCTAGGCTGTTCCCTGGTTGTTTTGTTAAAAAAATTTGTATAGGTTGAAATGCAGCTGCAAGTGTATTAGTGAATTTTGTTGCTTCCTTGTCATGATTTTTATTGTTTGGGTGAAAAATAATATTTCAAAACCTGGCAGCATATTGACAAAAACAGAGCACTTTGTATAATTCTCTTTTTGAAAAACAGAAGACAATGATTGCTCTGCTACATCTGTTCACATGTATCTCCAACAATAGATTTATTGACAGCTCTAAGATAAGATAATTCTCTAACCTTCTCCCTTTCATCACCGTGCATGCTTTTCTGTGGGTGGAGAGGCAGATTAGAGTCCTATAAGTGACCTCCAAATATAGAAGCATTTTAGGTGGATAGAGAAAGCATTTGGCATTTTACTACTAGCTGTGGAGGTGCAGGACCTTTTCTTTCAGTCTTTTCTTGAATGGGCTAATTTGAGAGTGTAGGCTTGCTCTTTGAAACTAGCACTTGGTCCAGCTACTTGGGGGAAAGGCCCCTTGACTGAGGAATGGACAGCAGCTGAGTGGGAGTAATCCCCTGAGCCTTCCAAATTATGCTGCCAACTAAGTCATCCTTAATGCCCTTCTATTTGGCCACTAAAGAGCAGAACAGAAGATTGCTTGCTATGGATTAGTTTCCTTCCTTTTTCTGTTTTTTTCTTTTCTTTTTCTTTGTCCCTTCTTTTTGTCTCCCTTCAATCTCACATCCTTTTGTACATTGCCAAAAGAAAAACTCCTCTAAAGTTTTTGAGCTGGGAATGACACATTGTTACAAATTTGTTTCCTGCATCATTCCTGGCAAACTCATTACAAAGTAATTGAGGCCCAAACTCAAGTGCACTTCCTCTGGGACCAATAGCTGTAAATAAGGAGGTACTGCAAGCTGGCTGATAAGTTGTTGCTCTGAAGATAGCTGAGCTTTCTAGCAGAATGTTTGACCTTTTTTCATATTGCCTGAGGCCTGTCTAAGACCCTCAAGGTCTATTTCTCATCTTAAAAATCCTCTGTAGGAAAACACAATGTGTTGCCTAAGAACAACTTCAAATTGCTTGATGTCTGTTTTTTTTTCCCTGTGCCTTTAAAAAAAAGTGATAATTATAGTTATGCTGGTAATCTCCTTGTCATTTTGCAAAATGGATTTTTCCTTCTTCCAGTAAGTTATTTTTTTTATATATCGACATTTAGGAAGCAACATGTTGAATATTTTATGAGGACTAAATATAAAGGGCAGGAGAGGTACGTACTATCATATATATGGAGAGAAGGAACATCTTATGCTACTTGAAAATTACTTAGGGGCTGATAAAACATTTAAGCTCCATTATTTAGTCTTGCATCAAGGTAATTGTCAGCATTGATTTTTAATGTTTTGCCAAACTTTATTTTCTGTTGCTATAAATATCTACTTGAACCATGGAATGTGGAGTTTCAGAAAATAGCATTTTACCTCACAGATGACAAGTTATTGATACTAGGAAGGTAGAACTTAAAAGACTGCTCTGTTGAACTTCTGTCATGTTTAAAACTTGGGTTTTAAAATATGATACTTGACAATATTTTTCAGAACATTTGGACTTTTGGCTTCCAAGATAGATTCAAATTGTCTGTTAATCAGATGTGTTTTTTTTGTGTGTTTGTTTTGCTTCTCTGTCTTTATTGAAGACCTGCTAAATGTTTCCTAGGCAGTGGGATGCCACAAAGTTCAGCCACTTTTGAAAAATAGGTGATGACAACAATAAAACAGCAACAACAATAAAATCACAAGCTTAAGTTCCATGAGAAATAAAAGGGAGTAGGAAGTAAACAGGCAATAATATTTAAAGAAGTATTGATTTTTAAATTTCCCATAATTTATGAGAGACATATTTTCAGACCAAAGCACAGTTGGAGCCTGATCAGAATTAATAAAATTATGCCCATAATTAGATATATTGCAGCAGATATGAGGAACAGCAGGGATAAAGAGAAAATATCTGTAAAGATACCAAGTAGAAAACATAGATATAAAGAAACAATTAGAAAGAGAGCAGAATTTTCATTAACAAAGACTTCAAGAAGACAGTGTAACATATTCAAGCTAGCAATTTATGTGCATATATTCAAGAATGAGGCAAAAGAATACTCTGAGTAAGTAGAAAGCTTCACAGATTTATTAGCATTGGTGACAGGACATTACACCTTCTTGTGCTTGTGGATATATGTGGTATTACAGCTACCTAAATTGGGATGTTTTCTTCTTCAATAAAAATAATGCTACCTATATACATATTTCTGCCAAAAATATACTCAGAGATGATTACCTTCTAGTGGGGGAAGAGATAGTCCTGGATTCAGTGAATTAATGCTCTTATTTCACCATCTCTCTCTCCTCTCCTCTCCTCTCCTTTTCCTACTCCTTCTCTCCCCCTTCCCTTGTCCTCCTACTCACCACCTCTGTTCTTCCCTCTCTTTCTCTTCCTTTCTCCACCCTGGTTAATGGTCAATCATGGGGCTTGAACTCAGGACCTGGTCACTGTCCCTGAGCTTTTATGCTTAAGATTAGGTTTCTACTACTTGAGCCACAGTTCTACTTCCAGCCTTTTTGATGGTTAATTAGAGATAAAAGTCTCATGGACTCTCTAGCTGGGCTGGCTTCAAAAATAAGATCCTTAGTTCTTAGTCTCCTTAGTACCTAGAATTATAGACGTGTACTGGTACTCAGCCAAAAATGAAATATCTTGTCCTTATTTTCCTAAGTCATTAAGTACCATTAGTACAATTATGCCCTTTCCATTGTTTCACATTTTGTAACTTCTGTTTTAGAACTTTGATCTGAAAATGTATAATAGAAAATTCTTGAATTAAACAAGCCATAGATTTGACATTGTGAATACTCTGAATAAGCATGATGAAGTCTTGTCACATCTTACTCTGTCCTGCCTGGGATATGATATGAATCATTCATGTTTCAAGTGTATCTATGCAGTATAGGATATCTACCCATTAGTAGCTTTTTTGTTTGGCTGACTGTAAAGATATTGTAGGTTAAAGCAACCCTTCTTTTAGTTACCTGCCAAAAAGAGGACATAAAGGGCATCTAGAAAGTGAAAATGTGAAATATTTTCACTTGAGGATAAAAATATTTTTTGTTGAGGTTGCTAAGATTTCAGTAAGACTGAATCTTACATGAAATTGTTAAGAAGGAAAAGAAATCATGCTGTTTCTTAGGCTCCTTACTGAAAATACAAAAGTCCTAAGCAAAGAATCCAAATGGGAAACAGAACACTGCTTTATTTTGTTTCATAAAATTTTATTGTCAAGGTGATGGACAGAGGGGTTACAGTTACCTAAGTAAGGTAATGAGTACATTTCTTTCTTGTGATTTTTTTTCTTTATTGTCAAAGTGAAGTACAGAGGGGTTATAGTTTAGTATGTAAGGCAAGTACATTTCTTATCCAACTTGTTACCTCCCCCCTCATTTTTCCCCGACTCCCCCTTTTCCTTTCCCCCCACCATGAGTTGTACAGTTGTTTACACAAAGTGGTTCTGTAAGTATTGCTTTTGGAATGGTTTGCCTTTTTATCATTTGTCTCTTAATTTTGGTATTCCCTTTCCTTTCCCTAGTTCTAATACATGTATATACAGTATCCAGGGTACTAAGATCAGATGCAGTGATAGCAGGGGTAAAACCATGGGAAGGGAATATGAGAGAAAAAAAAGAAAGAAAAAAAAGAGTACTGTTTCACATGGCATGTTGAAAATAATTACAACAATGTTACACCACTTGTTTTCATAACGTAGAGTTCATTTTACTTGGCATCACCTTATGTGAGCCAGATCCAAAGAAACATGGATGCTATGGTTTCCCTCATAGGTAATAATTAGTACATGTTTAGGTTAGTCATAGCAGAAGATCACAATAGCTCAATAGCTATACCTGTATTTCTTGTCCTACATTGTTACCCCTTCCCTCGTTTTTTCTCCGCCACCCCAAACCCCTCTGCCAGTTGTAAAGTTAATTTCCAACATAGTGTCTTATGAGTATCATTGTTGCATTGGTTCACCCTTTGTCCTTTGTCTCACTATTTTGTTATTGCCCTTCCCTTCCCCAAATCAGATATACATATACACAAGCCACAGGGTACTAAAATAAAAAACAGTGACAACAAGGGATAAACCAAAGGAAAAAAATGAAAGAAAAAAAGAAATAACTTCATACGATACATTAAAAACAACAACAACAAAAAAACCACTTGTTTCCATATCTTGGAGTTCATTTTGATTAGCATCATTTCATATGATCATTATGTACATAGCTATTGATCTATATTGATACTCTGCTAGAACTATCCTAGACATATTAATTATTAAAATGAGAGAAACCATGGAATCTTTGTTTCTTTAGGTCTGGCTTACTTCACTTAATATGATTTTTCCCCAACTATTTCCATTTCATTACAAATGAGGTGATGTCATTCTTTATGGTGGATGCATAGAATTCTATTTTATTTATATAATAAAATCAAATTTCTAGACTCAAAAATCAAATGTCTAGACAGAATTGAGAGTGCAATGCTGGCCTCTCATACTGCTGTGTCCCTTCAAAAAGTACAAGGGGGTCTTGAACCCCCAAATGAGGGTCTGAAACTTCTTCCAGAACCCCTGGTTGATGGCCCACCTATGTGTTCACTTAGGCCAATGTCAACTCTTACAAATATTAATACCAAAATTACAAATTGAAAGTACAAATTGAGACAGACAAACATATATATCACTTTTTTTTTTTTGCCAGTCCTGGGGCTTGGGATTCAGGGCTTGAGCACTGTCCCTGGCTTCTTTTTGCTCAAGGCTAGCACTCTACCTCAAGCCACAGCGCCACTCTGGTCTTTTCTGTTTATGTGGTACTGAGAACTCAAACCCAGGTCTTCGTGCGTGCTAGGCTAGCACCTCTACCACTTAGCCACCTTGTCAGCCCCCTAGATCACATAGTTTGATCTATTCATCTACTGAAGGCTTAGCTGTGGTTAAATAATGCTGTAAATAACATATCTTAACATAACATGACTTTTGAGAAACCTCCATACTGCTTTCCAGAGTGGTTGAACCAGTACCTTCCCACCAACAGTATAGTAGCATTCCCTTTTGGCCACATCCTTGCCAGCATCTGCTATTATTTGTTTTCTTGATAATCGGCTTTTAAAAATTTTATTGTTAAGGTGATGTACAGAGGAGTTACAGTTACATATGTAAGGTAGTGAGTACATTTCTTGTCAAACTTGTTACCTCTTTCCTCATTTGTCTCCCACCTTCTCTTCTCCCCAAATCTCCCTGCCCCACCCAAGTTGTAAAGTTGGTTTACCACATATTGTCTTGTAAGTATTGCTGTTGCACTGGTATGTCTTTTACCCTTTGTTTCACCATTTTGATGTTCCCCTTCCCTTCCTGGATTGAGGAAAATATGTATATATATACAATACCAAGGGCACCAAAATGAAATGCAGTGACAACAGGAGCTAAACCGTAGGGAAGATAAACAAAAGGAAAAAGAAATAATTTCACATAATGTGTTAGAAATAATAGTGATAAACTGCTTGTTTCCATAACTTGGAGTTCATTTTGCTTAGCTTCATCTTATGTGATTATATGTACATGGCTATTGAGCTATTGTGATCATCTGCTAGGATTATCCTAGACATATACTAATTATTACCAATGAAGGAAACCATAGAGTCTATATTTCTTTGGGCCTGGCTCACTTCACTTAGTAAGGTTTTTTCCAAGTCTTTCCATTTCCTTAGGAATGGAGCAATGTCATTCTTTCTGATAGATGTATAGAATTCTATTGTGTATATATACCACCATTTCTTGATCCATTCATCTACTGAGGGGTATATGGGTTGTTCCATATTTTAGCAGTGACAACTTGTGTTGTAATGAACATAGTTGTGCTGGTGGCTTTAGTGTGGTCTTATTTGTGATCCATTGAGTAAATGCCTGAAAGTGGGGCTGCTGGATCATAGGGGAGCTCTATGTTTAGCCTTCTGAAGAACCTCCATACTGCTTTACATAGTGGTTGAACAAGTGAACGCTCCCACCAACAGTGTAGTAGTGTTCCCTTTTGGCCACGCCCCTACCAGCATCTGTTGTTATTAGTTTTCTTGATTATAGCCATTCTTACTTTTCTTTTATGGACAGGATGTTGAACATTTCTTCATGTGTCTATTGGCTATTCTTATTTCTTCTCCAGAGAAGTCTCTTCTTAATTCTTTAGCCTACTTATTAATGGAATGGTTGTTTCTTTGTGAATTTTTAATTGGAAGGTTTAATTTTTTATCTCTAGGTATACTTTTTTTTCCAAATTTTTATTATCAAACTGATGTACAGAGAGGTTACAGTTTCATACGTTAGGAATTGGATACATTTCTTGTACTGTTTGTTACCTTGTCCTCATACCCCTCTCCCTCCTCCCCTTTCCCTTCCCCCCCCAGAGGTGTTCAGTTCACTTAGACCAAACAGTTTTGCAAGTATTGCTTTTGTAGTTGTTTGTCTTTTTTTACCCTGTGTCTGTCAAAGTTAGTATTCCCTTTCAATTTCCTACTTCCAATACCAGTATAGATGGTTTCCAATATACTCAGATAAGATTACAGAGGTAGTGTAGGTACAACCACAGGAAGGAGATACAAGAACATCATCAATAATAGAAGCTACAGATACACATGGGACGTTGAAAGTAGTTACAATTGTGATATAACAATTGTTTCCATAACATGGAGTTCATTTCACTTAGCATCATCTTATGTGATCATAAGGGTATAGCTATTGGGCCTTGTGAGGCTCTGCTATGGATTGCCTAACCTGTACTAATTATTCCCAATAAGGGAGAGAGTCCATGTCTCTTTGGGTCTGGCTCACTTCCCTTAGTTTAATTTTTTCCAAGTCCTTCCATTTCCTTACAAATGGGGACAATGTCATTCTTTCTGATAGAGGCATAAAATTCCATTGTGTATATGTACCACATTTTCCTGATCCATTTGTCTACTGAGGGGCATCTGGGATGGTTCCAGATTCTCGCTATGACAAATTGAGCTGCGATGAACATTGTTGTGCTAGTGGCATTACTGTGATTTTGTTTGTGGTCTTTTGGATGGATACCCAAAAGTGGGGCTGCTGGGTCATAGGGGAGTTCTATATTTAGCCTTCTGAGGAATCTCCATACTGCTTGCCAGAGTGGCTGAACCAGTTTACATTCCCACCAACAATGAAGTAGGGTTCCCTTTTGGCCACATCCCCTCCAACAATTGTTATTGTTAGTTTTCTTGATATAGGACATTCTTACTGGGGTGAGATGGAATCTCAATGTTGTTTTGATTTGCATTTCTTCTATGGCCAGTGATGTAGAGCATTTTTTCATATGTCTCTTGGCCATTCTCATTTCCTCATCAGAGAAGTCTCTTTTTAATTCTTTAGCCCACTTGATGAGAGGGCTATTGGTTCTTTGCGGTTTTGTTTTGGAAGAAGGTAATTTTTTTAGTTCTGCATATATTTTAGATATGAGGCCTTTGTCTGTTGAATGTCCGGTAAAGATCTAATCCCAGTCTGTGGGCTTTCTGTTTATCTTGCGAGCTATGTCCTTTGCCGTGCAGAAGCTCTGCAGTTTGATGCAGTCCCATTTGTCCAACCTTTCTTTGATTTGTAGCCTTTCTGGGTCTTTGTTAAGGAAATTCCATCCTGCGCCAAGGAGCCCAAGTGTTTCTCCTACTCCTTCCTTTAGTGTTTTCAGGGTGTCTGTTTTGATTTTGAGGTCTTTAATCCATTTGGAATTGATTTTGGTGCAGGGAGATATATAAGGATCTAGTTTTAGTTTGTTGCATGTGTTGAGCCAGTTTTGCCAGCACCATTTGTTAAAGAGGCTATCTTTCTTCCATACTATTGTTTTAGCTCCTTTATCAAAGATTAAGTAGGCATAGTTCTGTGGGTTCATTTCTGGGTCTTCAATTCTGTTCCATTGGTCTTCAGGTCTGTTCCGGTGCCAATACCAAGCTGTTTTTATTACTATAGCTTTATAATACAGCTTGAAGTTGGGTATTGTAATTCCTCCAGCACTGGTCTTTCTGCTTAGGATTGTTTTTGCTATTCTAGGTCTTTTATTGTTCCATATGAATTTCTGGATTGCTTCCTCTATTTCATTAAAGAATGGTGTTGGGATATTGATGGGTATTGCATTGAATTTGTAGATAGCCTTTGGCAATATTGCCATTTTGATTATATTAATCCTCCCAATCCAGGAGCATGGGAGGGTTTTTCCATTTCCTTAGTTCTGACTTAATTTCATTTTGCAAGCTTTTAAAGTTCTCATCAAAGAGGTCTTTCACTTCTTTGGTTAAGGTTATTCCTAGGTATTTTATGTTATTGGGGGCTATTGCAAAAGGATTTGCTTTCCTGATTTCAGCCTCGGTCTTTGGGTCGTTAGCATAGAGAAAGGCCATTGATTTTTGAGGGTTTATTTTATATCCTGCAACTTTGCCAAAATTTTGGATCAGCTCTAGTAGCTTTGGGGTAGAGTCTATGGGATTCTTTAGGTATAGGATCATGTCATCTGCGAAGAGAGAATGTTTAACTTCATCTTTTCCTATTTGGATCCCCTTTATATTTTCTTCTTGCCTAATTGCTCTGGCTAGTAAGATGTTGAAGAGCAGGGGACAGAGTGGACATCCCTGCCTTGTTCCTGATTTTAAAGGGAATGGCTTTATTTTTTCACCATTTAGAGTTATGCTTGCTGTTGGTTTGTCATAAACTGCCTTGATTATATTCAGGAATGTTCCCTGGAATCCCAGTTTTTCCAGGGCTTTTAGCATAAATGGGTGCTGGATTTTATCGAAAGCTTTTTCCGCATCCAGAGATAAAACCATGTGGCTCTTTACCTTGCTCTGGTTGATGTGGTGGATTACATTAATTGACTTGCATATATTAAACCAACTTTGCATCCCTGGGATGAATCCAGTTTGATCGTGGTATATGATTTTTTTGATGACCTGTTGAAGTTGATTGGCCAGAATTTTGTTAAGAATTGCGTCTATATTCATCAGGGAAATCGGTCTGTAGTCCTCTTTCCGTGATGAGTCCCTGCCTGGTTTTGGGATGAGGGCTATACTGGCTTCATAGAATGAGTCTGGTAGTGAACGTTCTCTTTCAATTTCATTGAAGAGTTTGAGAAATATTGGTTTGAGTTCTGTTTTGAAGGCCTTGTAGAATTCTGTTGTGAATCTGTCTGGACCTGGGCTTTTCTTGGATGGGAGATCATTTATTGCGGTTTCTATTTCAATACTGGATATGGGTCTGTTTAGAAGGTTTAAATCTTCATGGTTGAGTTTGGGGATATGAACTTTTTCTAGGAAATCATCCATTTCTTCCAAGTTCTCGAATTTGTTGGCAAAAAGGTTTGCAAAATAGTCCCTTATTATTTTCTGAATTTTGGTTATTTCTGTGATGATGTTACCTGTTTCATCTCTTATCTTGTTTATTTGAGTGTGCTGCCTTCGTTTTTTGGTCAGGTTTGCCAGGGGTCTGTCTATCTTGTTGATTTTTTCAAAGAATCAACTCTTTGTTTTGTTGATTCTTTCGATGGTTTTTTTCATCTCTAATTGATTTAATTCTGATTTGATTTTAATTATTTGCTTCTGTCTATTGACTTGGGATTTGGCTTGCTGTTCTCTCTCAAGAAAATTAAGGTGCTTCCTTAAATTATTGAGTTGCTTAAGTATACTTTTGATATGAGACCCTTATCTGTTAGATAGCTAGAGAAGACCTTCTCCCAATCTATGGACTTTCTATTTGTCTAGCTAGCTATTTCCTTTGCCATGTGGAAGGTCTGGAGCTTAATGCAATTAGACTTTTTAGCCTTTCTTTGATTTCTTTTTATTTCTGGATGTTTATTTAGAAAGTTTTGACCTGTGCCAAGGAGCCTTAGTATATCTCCCATCCCTTCCTGTAATATTTTGAGGGTATCTACCCTTAACTCCAGGTCTATGATCCATTTGGAGTTGATTTTGGTGCAGGGTGATATATAAGGATTTAACTTCAATTTTCTATTATCTAATGAAATAGAAGATACAATAAAAAAATTATATGGAATAACAAAAGACCCCAAATAGAAAAAATAATTCTTAGTTGAAAAAACAGTGCTAAAGGAATATCAATACCAAATTTCAAGCTCTACTATAAAGCTGTAGATATATATATGATACATATGATACATATGATATATATGATACATATGATATATATGTATATGTATATACATATGTATACGTATATGTATGTATATACGTGTGTATATATGTGTATATATACGTATATACATACATATACGTATACATATATATGCATATATATATATTTATATATATATATACATACATATCACAGCTTGGGGGCTGGGAATGTGGTTTAGCAGTAGAGTGCTTGCCTAGCATGCATGAAGCCCTGGGGTCAATTTCTCAGCTCCACAAAAAGAGAAAAAGCCAGAAGTGGCACTGTGGCTCAAGTGGTAGAGTGCTGGCCTTGAGAAAAAAGAAGCTTGGGACAGTGCTCAGGCCCCGACTTCAAGCCTCAGGACTGGCAAAACAAAACAAAACAAATAAAAAACACAACAAAACAAAATCAGTTTGGTATTGGCATATGAACAAGCCAGAGGACCAATGGAATAGAATTGAAGTCCCAAACATGACCCCACAGACCTATGGCCACCTAATCTTTGATAAAGGTGCTTTGTTTTTGATTGGTCAAGGATATGATAAGCCCTTTATCACTATTCACTCCCACTCTACTCCCACTACATTTACTGACAAAAACTGGACTCATGGCTGTGTTCCATAACCACTGGATATATGATGGGAATTATAATTGAGGAATCATTGAGCAAGCAATAGAAGATAATGGGGAAAGGTAAATTCTGGAAGACATTGTGAATGAGGTGGTCTTCTGAAGACTTTTATGACTAGACATAGCTTAACTATGAGACAGCTCCAAACTATACAAATAACTTGAATAAATATGCTAGGATCATATATGTAAATTAAAATTGTGCAGAAAGTAGGAGACCTAAGTATAGATCATATTACAGATATATTTTATGGGCCAAAGTTTAAGGATTTTTGCTATGAAGCTAATTTTTTTATTTTGTTCTTTACTTGGTGGAAAAGGCAGCTCAGTGAAAATTGTGGGTTGGGGAGCTTGGCTGGGTTTAACTGAAAATCAGGAAGACTATTTAGGAGTTGGTTGCTACATACTGAATAAGAGAAGATTAATTGGGAAGACACAAAAGTTAGTAAGAAATAGAAATTTCAGAAATAGAATTGAACATTTTCTTATCATGGGTCCAAGGTCACAAAGGCAATCAATGATAGGTCTAGGTCCAGAGCGTTAGCCAGGTGTTCTGAATATCTCTCCAGTCAATATACTACACCCACTTAAAATATGTGCCAGTAACATTTTAATTTCTAAAGAATGACTTTGAAAATTTCACCCAGCCTTTGAAATTCTATTTTAGTCATCATTATATGAGCTCTAAAGCATCAATTATTCATCATGTATTCAATGTATAATTACTAATTATTAGCTCTCAATATATATTTCAAGGAAATCACATTGTTTGAAAGAACCAATTTCTATAGATGAAGATAAAAATACTGCAGGAGTCAGACTTAAGTGGTCTCCATTTATTAAAACCATAGAAGTCTTGGGCTGGATATAAGAACCATTTAGATTTTGTATGACCTGTAGTTTATATAATTTTATGAAATGTTGTATATACTTAGGAATATAGAGCATATTCAGAGTAAGAACAATTACAATTAGTTGCTATAATCTTGGAATTTTCTGTGGATATAGGCTTATTAAATAGAAATATTTCAAAAAAGTGAAGCATTACTTTCTAAACTTTCTACCCATAATTCTCTGGAACTCCAAGCTCTCCCATGTGAGTGCTGAAACTTTACTTGTTTTTCAGTAAATGCACACCTTTTTATGCAGTTCCAATCTGTTCAGGCATCTTGTACTCTTCAAGTTCTAAAAGGAAATTTCAGTAAGGCTACTTAAAAAAAAAAAGTGCAATTGGCTTACCCTGTCTTTCCCGTAAAAGTAAATCTAATATTTAAGTCAACCATTAAGTTGAAAAACGAGTTTTCCCTCAGCCAACACAGTAGATTTTAGCTTTTGTAATCTATTGCTTCTTCTCATTACATTATGGACGTCCTTATCAACTCTTTTTGAGTTATTGCATTACATTGCTATGCAGATTGCTACTTCTAACTCGAAGCCTCTCATTTATCATTATACTGCCACTATAGAAATCTTTTGAAATTGAAATGGTCACTCCTGTAATCCTTGCTACTCAGGAGGTTGAGATGTGAGGACTGAAGTTCAAAGCCAGCTCAGGCAGGGGACTCTGTGAGACTCTTATGTCCAATGAACCACCAAAAAGGCCAGAAATGGTGCTATGGTTCAAGTGGTAGAGCACTAACATTGGCCACTGAGCTCAGGGACAGTTAGTGCCCAGGCCTTGAGTTCATACCCTAGGACCAGAACAACAACAACAACAACAAAAAAAAAAAAAAAAAAAAAAAAGGAGAGAAAGAAACCTAGCCAATCAACCAAAAGTTTTTTTTTATTTGAAATGTTAGTCTTTTGATATAGTCTTTCAATGGATCCCTATTTCTTTATGTTGATCTTCCTTTATAGCCTCCTGTCCTGGCATTCCTTACATTATTGGACACTCTCCCTACTAGCAATTTCCTAACCTGGCCTATTATCTTATTTACAGTGGGTTATTTTGAAGGCTGATCTTTCTGCTTTCTCCCACTCAATATCTAGAAAACACCTGCTCATTCTTCAAGCATGACTTGCCATTTCTCTTGATCTTTAGCAAACTTCACAACCCTAACTAGTGTTAGGCTTTTCATTTCTATGTTTCTGAAATACATTTCTGTATCTTGTTTCAAATATATTTCTTCATGGCTATATTTGGAGATAGTTATTGCTGGGTCAGTATTCCTTTTTGTTTTATTCTTAGATGATATGCATATTTTGAGGAGATTCATGTCTATTTTGAAATGGTTTTTTCCCCTTGATTTTAATCTTTCTCTGGAGGAAGAACTAGTCACAGTTCTGCATAGCTGGTGATTATTTAAATATACAGATTGTTATACAATAGTGATAGAAGGTGACTAAACTGATATCTGTTCCCTTTGCCTGTCTAGTCTTTTGAACAAGCAAACACAGAAGTTTGAAAACTTTTTCCCTTAAAAAAATTAAATGGTGAGTCACTGTCACAAATCTATTCTCAAAAGGAAATAGATTTACCCACAAAAGGATAGACAGAGACAGTAACCTTCAGAAGTTTCCACTGTTTCCCAAAAGTGAATATTTCTTATATAGGTGAATATTCTTTTCTAAGAGTATCTTTTTTATCCAAAAAGTCCAGTGAATGTGGTTACTTTTATTTAGATGAGATTGTGGAAATAAATAATCTGGCTAGGAAGGGAAAGTCATATGACCTTTGCTAATTTTCTACCATGATGAGGTTTTAATTTTTCTTCTATATTTATAGAGGATCTTCATATTTTTATTTCACATTCTAATGATGCTTAATATGGGTTGTTTCCTTCTCTGAGAGGATCATACAACTGCAAAAGGCTACAGAAGGACAGTTAAAAGGACCATAGTTGCTATGGATATTTAATTAAATTATTAGTTACATTTGCTAGATGATTATAATGCTTTGTAGATTCAATATTTGAAGAAAAATAAACAAATTTCCTCACTGTGACAAAATATCTGACATAAATAAGAGAAGGGTTTATTTTTGTTGAAGGCTTTAGTTCATAGTCATTTGAATGAATTTTGGGCCCATGACAAGGAAGAATATCATGGTGGTAGGGAGTGTGGCAGAGGATGCTTACTTCATAGTATACATGAAGAGAAAGAGAGAAGGGAGAAGAAGAAAGGATAAGAAGGGAGAGGAGAAAGGGGAAGGACAAGGAGAGACCCTTAACCTTGAAGTTTCTACTCCCTCCCAAAATAACACCCCTTGGTGGGGACATAGTGTTGTTCAACATATGAATTCAAAGAAGGCATTTTATTTTCAGTCTGTAACATTAATAAAGAATAGTACTTTAGAAAGTAAAAAGAAATATATTTTATTTTGTGTGTATGCTGGTGTTAGGGCTTGAACTCAGGACCTAGGCACTGTCCCAGAGCTTTTTCATTCAAGACTGTCACTCTACCACTTGAATGATGGCTCTACTTCTGGCTTTTTGATTGTTAATTGGAAATAAGAGTCCCACGGACTTTCCTGCTCAGGCCAGTTTCAAACTGCAATCCTTCGATCTCAGCCTCTTGAGTAGCTAGGATTATAGATATGAGCCACCAGAGGCTGGCCCTGGAACTACATTGTTGTGTATACCTTTTCCTTTTTGAAATCACAAAGCTTATATATTACTTTGTAGAAATAAAATTTTTGTGGAATTCTTTTATTTTATTTTTTGTGTTTGTCTTGGGGCTGGAACTGAGGGCCTAGGCACTGCCTCTGACCTTTTTTTTTTTTTTTTTGCTCAAGGCTAGTGTTCTACCACTGAACCACAGCTCCACTTTTGACTCCTTTGGTAGTTTAGTGGAGATAAGAGGCTGACAGACTTTCCTGCCTGGGCTGGTTTCAAACTGTAGTCCTCAAATCTCAGCCTCATGAGTAGCTAGGATTATAGGCATAAGCCACCGGTGCCTGGAAATATGGAATGTCTTTGCTGGCAGTTTTTTTTTTTAATTTATATAATATGGTTCTGGGGCTTGAACTCAGTGCTTTGCACCCTCATTGGTCTTGCTTGCGCATATTCTACCCCTCGAGCCATGCCTCCATCCTGGCTTTCTGCTAGTTAATTGAAGATGAAGTCTTGTGGCCTTTTCTGCCTCTGGCTTCAAACCACAATTCTAAAGATCTGAGCCTCTTGAGTCATTAATATTATAGATGGGAGCCACGGCTGCCCAACTCTTTTATATATTTGAAGTTAGGAAGGGAAGATAGCTGTATGTCACCTGCTCCTCCCCCTCCCCCCAAAAAAAGTACTGGTGTTGGCAGTTTTTTTTTTTTCTTAAAGACTGCTTCGCTTTGCTCTTTTGAAACTTCCCTTAGGACTGATTAATTCTTTCTTAAAACCTATGTGTGCATGCATACTTGCACAAAGAAATTCAAGTAAATGAGAGAGACTGTAATGAAGAGTTAAGTGTAAAATGGAATCACATTTTTTTAACTCATGTACATTTTTCCAAGACTCAGTTTACTTCATTACAAAATAAGATTTATCATGCTGAATGTCTGTCTATTGGGAGATCAAGTATTATATATAGTATTATATGGTGGATAAAGATATTTGTTCAAATATGACCTAAAGTATGATAGATTTTTATAAAGAAAGAATACTTACCTACTTAAAAGAATACCATGTAAATTCCTATTGAGATATTTAATAAAAGAAATCATTATTTAAGGTGTTTTATGTTTTTCTTCCTCTTAAAATGTGAGCACAAGTAAAAGATTTTTATATTAATGTTTATATCATGAAGATATGTATTTTCACTGTTTATAAAAAAGAATAATACATTCTTTCATAACAATTGAGATAGGATAACAAAGGAATTAAAACAAAATTGTCAAAAGAACTTTCACCATATACCATTTATCTAAACTTATAGCGTACCAAAATAGGCCCAAATAATCATTTATACTATTTACCCTTCACAGAAAAAAATTGCAGAAGTAAAATGAAGGGTTACTCTGGCTTCTTTCAATGATGGAGATTGGTCAAACACTGGTATTTACTTTGACTCTTTTTTGGTGTTCCGATTTTCACTTACTATAGGTAACAAAAAGACGTGTTCCCGATTTTCACTTACTATAGGTAACAAAAAGACAACTTTGAAAACAGAAGTGGGAAGGACACAGCAAGATGCTTGGATCACAAACAAGTTTCTAGGCATATGGCATATTGAGCACGTATAATTATTTCAAAATCTAGAGGTTGATGTTTTGTGTGGTATACTTTAAACTATTCATGTTAGGCTAGCATTGTTTGTATCCTGATTGAAAGATTTCAACCCAGAGCAATCTTTGGACATGTGTACAATGGTATATTTACAATATTAATTTTCACATAGTACATACTTGGTAAAATTAAAATATCATTAGAGACATCAGTAAGAAATAAATGAATAGTATCACATTTATAAAAATAAATTGTGGAATTAAAATGAATGAACTGAATATCATATATGAAGTTACATATATCAGCAAGGATAATCAGGGCAAATAAAATAAGTTCCAGAAGAATTATTCTTTATAAATATTCACATCATTTCAAAGTATGCAACAATTACCTATTATTTGTGAATATATACATAGACTGTTACTAATAGTGTTATTGACTGTCTGGTGCCTGCAACACACATAGCTGTTTCCAGTCATAAACTGATCCTTACTTGAAATTTTCCATATAATATAATGGTATAATTTGGTATGTTCCAAGAGCAACACAGCGGAGTTAGAAGTTTTAATTTTTAGGTCTTTTTATGTTGCTTTCAAACATGGGCTTACACAAGTACTAACGTTTCTGTTTTTCAATGTACTCATCAATGGGTCATGGTAAAGATTTAACAACATAAATGGTCAAATTGTTTTGAAAGTACACATTCCAGGATGTGCATGGTATATTATTACTAGATGTGATATGAAGCTGAAATTTTAAGACACATTTATCAAAACTTATTTATATTATTACAGTATTGAGACAAAATAATTTGCTTTCTTTTGAATTTTAGAGTATACATAGGTATTTAATTTTCAGATTATAATCTTTTAGAGACAAAATAAATAGCTTTTCAGCCAAGCTGTATAGTTCAATAGTCAGAGTTGTTATTCTGATTAATTCAGAACCCAATGTAATGTCTCCTTCCTTATTGCTTTTTAAGAAAAGGGGTTTCATTTTAAATTGTACATATATATGTTTCCCTCTCCCTCGAATCCTTCCCAATTTATTGCCATCAAGTTTGCTTGTCCCATTTTCATTTGTCTACATGAATTATTTTGAGTACATTTGTTCTTCTTCACCCACTTCATTCATCTGTACCCCTTCTAATACTGCCTACAACCCCAGGAGACATTTTTGGTATGTTATTTTATTTACCTGTACCTTGATTTTCTTTTGTTAAAATAGATATAGTAGATAGCATTTACCAAATGGACTCGGTTATGAAGATTAAGTAGGTCAGTATATTTAGCATTTAGGACAGTATGTGACAAAGGAAAATACTCAGAACATGTTTTCTGTAAAATTAATGTTCTATTAACTGTGTTTACATTAAATTAATATTAATCTTATCTAATGCAAAACAAAAGTTCATCTTCCAATTAATATAATCTCTTTAATTATGAAAATAGAGGCTGGAAGAATTTAAGTGACTTTTCAAGGCCATCACTTGGTAACTGATAAATCTTAAGACTAACCTATATCTTATAACTTCATGTTTAGTGTCCCTGTGTAATAAATATACTGCCTTCTACAACAGATGGCCTAGTAAACATTTTTGAATAGTAGTTGAAAGAACCAACTTAATTGAGGAATCTCCTTAGGGATTCTGAATACAATTGAAAGTAGAAAAATGAAGATGAAAGTCTTTGGTCTTAATTAGTTCATGTTTGTTCTTACACATCAATGCAAAGTTTTTCAATATGTATATATTTAACTGGAGGTAACTGTTGTGGTTCTGGAAAGAGGAATAAATTTGGCCTTTCAGACCAAATGTTAATGAGAGCAGATGAAAGTGACTTAAGTTAATTGGTATGGCTTTGGAGGATTATCTTATTGTCTTGGATCACTGACTGATCAACCCTAGAATTAGACAGCCAAAGAAGGTTCCAGCTGAAAGAAACTTAGAGGTTCTTTCCATATTCTAATTTTCCAGATAAGACTCAAGAGGGGAAATAACTTATGACACACTGAGTCAGTTGAACTGAAATCCAGGATTCTGACTCCATGAATAGTTTTCTGTCTGTTACAGAACAATTGATGCTCAGAAAAAAAAAACAATTGACATACCAATCTATCTAGCAAAATAAATTATTTAAAATATCATTACATATAAGTTTGGAAGTTTAAGGCTCAGGCTTCTTTGGATGCAGGTATACTAGAGCTCATTTAAAAACTATATTGCTGTTCTTTTAAAACAATGTTTTTATTAACCTTAACTAGTTGAACAAATGTGTTGTCATTCAACAAAGCAGTTTATGAAAACAGTGGGTCTTGAGCAATGTCACCCCTTTCAAGATTCTCACCCATCCTTCCCAATGCACCCCTTTCCCTCACTTTCCTTAACTTTTAGATTATATATTGAAATTTGTGGCCATTTGACAAAGCAATTTATGTATACAATGCATCTTGATGCATGTCATCCCTTCAACATCTTTATCCCCCACTTCCCTTATTTTTTATCAAATCTGTGGTATATACAATGAATTCTTGCCTGCATGCTCCTCCCTTCCTCAATTCTTTCTTCTACTTTCCCTTGCTCCACCCTCTTCTCTTGCAGGAACCCATTTTCTGGTACTTATTTTGTTGGACTTTGACATAGTCTTTCTAAAGAATAATACTATTTGAGCTCTCCACTGGATATTCTATTGTACTTCAGTTAATTCATTTGTAACTACTTGTATACCACCTAGTGTGATTACTTATATATTTAGAGGCACATTCTAGTTCCCACTAATGAGGGAAACCAAGTAACCTGTGTTTCTATGAGTCTGGCTTACTCAATATAATTTTCCAAGTCTTTCAGTTTCCTTAGAAATGGTGCAAATATCATTCTTTCAGATGGATGAATAAAACTCCATTGTGTGTGTGTGTATGTGTGTGTGTGTGTGTGTGTGTGTGTATTCTTTATACATTTGTCCATTGAAGGACTTCTTGGCTGATTCCATATCTTGGCTATAGTAAATAACAGTGAACATGGTTGTACTGGTAGCTTTAGTATAGCCTTGTTTGTGCGCTATTGGATAAATGCCCAGCAGTGGAATTGCTGGATCATAGGGTAGTAGATTAGTTCTATGTTTAGATTTTTGAGGATACTCCATACTGCTTTCCAAAGTGGTTGCATTCTGAACACATATGTAATGAAGTTTAAATCACTTATTTTGCTGAATCTGTTGGCATGTTAAGTGTTTTTCTAAACATCAGTTGTTCTATAAGAGACAGAAAACTATTCATGGAATCAGAATCCTGGATTTCAGTTCAACCACTGTAATGTTTAACGTTACATTCCCATCAACAGTGTGATAGGGTTCCCTTTTGGACACATTCATACTAGTATTTGCTATTGTTAGTTTTCTTGGTATTGGCCATTCTAACTGGGGTGATGTGGAACCTCAGTGTTTTGATTTGCATTTCCTATATGGCTAGAGATGTTGAAAACTTCTTCATGTGTTTATTGGCCATTTTTACTTCTTCTGAAAAGTCAAGTCTTTATATTATTAGCACATTAAATAATTGGGTTTTTTATTTCTTTGATGGGTTATTTGTTGAGGGTTTAATTTTTTGAGCTTTAAGTATATTTCAGATAGTAGGCATTTGTTCGATGTATAGCTAGTAAAACAAAAAAAAAACAAAAAAACTTCTCCCATTCTGTGGCCTTTCTATTTAGCTTGTTAGCCATGCCTATCTTATTTATCAAGTCTTTCTTTTCTTTGATTTGTTGTGATTCCAGATCTTTACTTAGTTTCTACCTGTGCCTAGGAGCCTCCTAGTGTTTCTCCTACTCCTTCCTGTAATAGTTGGCTATGCTTTTTAGAAGCAATATACAACCAAATTTTCAATCTGTCTGTCATCATATTGACTCTTCTTTAGCTGTTAACTTGTTTGGTAATTTTGTTGATTCTCTGCATTAAAAAAAAATCCCATCATGTTCTTAACATTTTGAATAACTCACTGCTTGTTAAAGTATTAGAAAGGACAGAGAGAGGTGTCACTTATGTTTACACATTTAAAAAATCTTACTATTAGTTCTATTGGTAGAGAAAATAGTGATTAGTTGTAAATTTTGCATTTATATGTAGCTAATACTAATTTTGTTTAAAACATTTTCCTAAATATTGTTAAACATGTTCTAATACAAATTCGGAATAGAGTAAGCATGATATAAATAATATAGAACTTTTGTTAGGGTGCAACCAAGCTCAATATGTTGGGCATAATTTACATGATACAGCATAATATAAAATACATATGGTGTTATTATCTTCATTTTTTGAATTATTAAACTAAATTTGTAAATTTTTTCTTGTTTCTTGGGAGACTTATGACAGGCCTAATGTAGTATATCTGTCAAGGAGACTTGTCGTAACGTTTAGACTGAGGTAGACTAATTTAAAACCTTCTTTATTCTGGGTTACGTCCAGGGTTGTTGGCCCTTACAGACTGTGAATGTTGAGTATACTCAACATTGAATGAGGAAGAGTGCTACTATCAGAGCTGACAAGATTCAAATACATATACAACTGACCTGCATTAACTTCTATTGAAACATAGTTCTCTTAATTTTTGTCACCAGGTAACCTTGGTCGAGTGGACCAGGTCTCTGAATTTGAATATGATCTGTTCATTAGGCCTGATACCTGTAACCCACGGTTTCGAGTCTGGTTCAACTTCACTGTGGAAAATGTGAAAGAATCACAGGTAAGTGATATAGTGCGAGCCATCAATGTGGTTTTTTAAATTTTTTTTTTTTGGGCAGTCGTGGGCCTTGGACTCAGGGCCTGAGCACTGTCCCTGGCTTCTTTTTGCTCAAGGCTAGCACTCTGCCACTTGAGCCACAGTGCCACTTCTGGTTTTTTTCTATACGTGGTGCTGGGGAATTGAACCCAGGGCTTCATGTAAAGGAGGCAAGCACTCTTGCCACTAGGCCGTATTCCCAGCCCCTCAATGTGGTTTTTGGTAAGAAGAAAATGACTTTGTTTTCTTTTAGTAAAAGCCAAATAATGACTGTAGTAGAACATATTTATTTTATTCGTAGCAATGACAATTTTGTTTCATAAGATACCATAAAATGGGTAAGTTATGCTTATTTTTGCTATCTAATGGTTATTAAATAATACATACATTTCTATAACGTGTACTTTATTGAACAAACATCATGATATGCTAAGTTTCCTTGAGAGACACTATAAAGGAAACATTGGAAATGATTGCTCTGACTATTATATGGGTACTGTTCTCTATTATCTGTTCTTTATAAAGACCTGTGAGAGACATTGCTCACTTGCTGTAGTTTCAGAAAAAGTTTTTCCTCTCTGTGCAACAGGTTGTTTATATTTTAAAGACAATATGATCACTGTAGCTCATTGTGTTTATCCTTTACTTGGTCTTCTTGGAAAAATCAGAGGCTATTTTATAGCCCTCTCTAGTGAAATATGGTTTTTGTTACTGCCTTTATCTATTAACTTTCAATTTTTTAAATTATTATTAATCTGATGTTAACTTTGGTTTTTTAAGCTCCATTTTCTAATAGTGAGTGTTTTTTGTAATCACTTTCAAATTTTTGTTTTTCATAAGCATATACTAATGAAGATAGGGAGATAAAACATAAGATTTGAAAAACATTAACAAAGCCTATTTCTTTTTTTAAAATTTTTATTTTATTATCAAATTGATATATAGAGGAGTTACAGTGTCATACGTTAGACCTTGGGTACATTTCTTGTACTGGTTGTTATCTCCTCCCTCATTCCCCCTTCCCCCCTCCCCCTTTCCCTCTACCCTCATGAGTTGTTCAGTTGGTTTACACCAAACAGTTTTGCAAGTATTGCTTTTGGAGTCATTTGAAATGAACTCCATGTTATGGAAACGAGTGTTATATTACTATTGTAATTACTTTCAACACACCATGTGAAACCATAGCTTCTTTTGATGATTATCCTCTTGTATCCCTTCCTGTGGTTGTACTCACCCTATCACTGTATCTCATCTGAATACACTGACTACTGTATATACTGGTATTAGAACTAGGGAAGTGAAAGGGAATATCAAAATCGAGAGACAAAGGATAAAAAGACAAAGCCTATTTCTTTAAATTCTGAAATTATGTACCATTCTGTTACTTTTGAGGCAAGTGGTTAGGGAAGATTGCATAAACTTTGTTCACATCATGATGTTACAAATATTTTAAAGTTGATAAAAGCATAGCCCTTGTAACCCAACATCTACCTTCTTCGATTAAGTATATCATGTTTATATCAGTGTGCGGAATTTAGGGACTCTGAGTCTTCCTTGATACAGTTATTTATGTTCCTAGTATGCTACTTTCAGCAAAAGAGAAGTAGAACCACTTCACTTACTCCTAATTGTTTTAATTCTTGACACAGGATTGATGTATGTTATATTTATTGAAGTTTAGGGAATACCTGGAAGAAATAAAATGTAAGTGAGATCTTTGTATATTGCTAGAATTTTAAGGCAAAGGGAGAAACAAAAGAGCTAAACACCACACAGAAACACTCCTCATGGGGTAATTTTTGTTTCTAGCTTTGCTTCTTAGTTTCTTATTCTCTGATGACAAAGTTCCTTCATCTATTCTCCACAATAATAAAATATACTCCTTTTACTTTTTTGATCTTCCTTAGGAAAACCCACATTGTAGCAATTTATCTGTCCCCAGGATTATTGTTTTCTCCTACCAAAAGCACCAATAATCCTCTAAGTGTCTTTTTTGTGTTTATGTTACTGATCGTGGACTATAACTCACAGCAGAAGCCTTTAGCTTTAGCATTCCAAATCTGTTGCCGTCACAAGGTAAACACATACATACTCTCATTCTTTTGTTAGGGTCCCTGTGTAATGCTATCAATTTGTGGTTGTCACATACACATACCTTTGCAAAACAATGAGTTCTAAAGTATAGTCAATTCATATGAATGAAGAGAAACATTTTCTTAAAAAGTAGTACAATCTTACAGGATTTGTAAGTTTATAAAAAGGATTACTTTTTCATTTCTGCACACTATATGTATATTGCCTACTACTCCACACCCCCAACCCACTAACTCCTAGGAAACGAGGCTGATTACTTTTAACAATAGAATCTTCTATCTTCATGACAGTCTTTGCTACATAGAAACTTAGCAGACACTTTGAAATTAAACTATTTCTTAACTTTGGGTCAAATTAATTCCTGGCCTAGATTTTAAATCCCTTTAGACTCTCTAAGTGTTTTACTTATGAGGAGAGTAGGCAATGAAGTTAGAACATTGGGGAAAATGTGTCCCTCCAGTTGTGCTACCTGGGAGAGATTTTTGGACAAGTTCTTCACACATTCAAAATTCTCATTTGCTTTTTCTAGTTTGCTTACAGAGATATCCTTTCTATTTAAAATACCACAGGACAAATATTGGAACTTTACCATTATGTGTGAAAATTATAAAGTCTCTATGGCCATCTTATCTATCCATTGAGTAAACAAGCAATATGACTGTGCTGCAAGGTGTTATTCCAATAAGAAAATTGGGTATGTTTTATGAATGTTTATCTTAAAATTGTTGGAACTAATATTTTATCTGTCTCTGGGTGCTGTCTACATGGCTGGTACTATTCTACCTGTGTTACAATTAGAAATGTTTATCTGGTTTCCGGAGGCTGATGTTTTATCAGCTTCTTTCTGTAGGCCACTGCCTCATCAACTGTAATCATATTACATAGTTATGGAAATCTGTCTAAAGAAAGCATAAAGATCTACTGGAAAGATACAATATATATCCCTAGCTCACAGGATATTTGTTTTCATGGTTGTCTACATGAAAGGGAATGGTTTACTATTAAGTTTGACTTGTGAAGTCTGTTTTTATAATGTCTCATCCTATAATCTTTTCTATCTCTTTCCAATTTCCGCTAAAATGAGAGCTGCATGAATGCAATCTCGTCAAAATCCTTATTTATGTCTTAGTACTACCAGACAAAAATTATCACAGACTGACTACATCAAATCAATGTTAAAAATCAAAGTATCAGATTTGCTGTAAATACAGGTCTAGCTTTGAAGTTATTTTTCCTGATTTTTTTAAAGAAAGAGATAAAAGTTTGGAACATGGTTATACTGGGATTGATATATTAACCTCCCCAAAGTAGCTTCTAGACAGTACATTTGCTGGAGTTGGTGAAAACTAAATGTTCTAATACCTATATGAAAAAGTAATTTTCTCTCTGCAAAAACTGATATTAAATATTTTTATGTGAAAGTGTATTATTGATGCAGCAGAACACTTGTGTGATATGGAAGCAAATCTTTCTATTTAAATACTCGTGATAAAATTTTAACCAATAAGTGGAAATAAAAGAGTGTGCTTTGACTGTTTAAATTGTATACTTGTTCTGTTATATTTTGTTTTATCTCCTTGAATTTATATTTCCTTTTCCCAATTACAAAAGTAGTTAATACTTAATGTAGTAATTTTGAAAAATACACATAATTGTTAGAATTAGAGAAATATAACACACCCAACATATATCATCCTATTGGCTAGAAGCTGATGCCATTAATTTTTGGTATTTTATGGGCTTATTAATTTGAAGCATAATTAAAATATACATACTTGCTTCTATGAACATAAACATTATCACAGACAATTTTTTATATTATAAAATTGATAAACATGGTTCTCTAGTAGCTACTTATAATAAGATCATTCCCTTGCTCTGGGTATAAAGATTGTTTTTAGTTGTAGATGTTATAAGTAACACTGTAGTAAACATATTTATATAGAAAATGTTACTCTGATTTGATCTTGCCTTACTTGGAGAAATTCTAATGAGGGGGACTGTTGGGCAAAGTATATGTACATTTTAGAAAACTTTTAGGTATATTTCAAAATTATTGTGCAAGTATTTGCCATTTTTCTTTTGCTTGCTTTGAATTATTTTATGAACTCAGATGTTCACAAGTCTAGTCCAGAGTAATTTGTTTCTTTTTCCTCAGTTTGGAACTTTCTACAGATAAATGGGTTATGATGCAATGTCTCAGTTCTCTAGTCACAAAGAGATTAATTGCATTCTAGCAATAACAAGAGACACTAAAGAGACCCATTTATTATTTTTGACTTTTTTCTTCAATTCATCAATCTTGTTTTATATGGGCATGCCAAGAAATTGTCCTCTGAGTTATGAAAAGAAGAATAATGTTATTTCTTGTGCTAGACATGGTGGCATGAACCTGTAGTCTCAGTGACTTGGGAGGATGGGAGATTGGTTGAGTTTAGAAGTTATGTGCCAGCCTAGGCAACATAGCAAGACACTGTCTCTTAAAAAAATAGTATAGTTTTTTAATTTCTACAAGCATTGACGTAACTCAACCATATGTACACACACATACATACTTTACATGTGTTTAAATTTGACTTTATAACTGTAGCATTAAAACAAGTTATCTATTCCTATTTCTCCTGAACTTTCTTGCTTTCATCCTGCTTGTTATTTTGTTCCTCCTCCTCTTTTTTTTCAAAGTCTGCTATTGCTAATTATCATTATCATCAGCAAGCAAAATATAGTGGATTCTTTGCTAAATGAAACGATGTTCTAGGCCTAACTTTGGTACTTACAATATCTGTGGATTTAAGAAAGTTACTTACCTATTTATCTACTTACAGAATCAATTTCTATATATATTCCATCAGACTAATAGTAGTGATTAATAGAATTGATGTGAAAATGAATGTGACAATATACTTAAAATTCTAAATCAAATCCTTGGCACCTAAGAAATGTTCAATAAGTGTTAGATATTATTATTACTGTATTTATAATAGTAGTTTTATAAAATAAATGCAGGTTCTTATTTTCTCTGCCATTCAATTTACTATAGCAATATCAAACATTTACATATACTACTGATGTACTGTAGATAAGATTATATCCAGATAGTCCCTGTCAAAATTCTCACCAATGAAAAATTTGGAATATAGAGCAAGAAATAACAAGAATTCTCCAAACTGTAATCCTGCTACTTCAAGGCAATCACTATCAACCTTTTGACATCTGCTTCAAAGTTTATCTTTTTCTATTTGTTTATTGAAATATATTGTATTCAAGTTCTAAAGATTGTTCTCATAATCTCTGTTTGTGCTACTTCTCAAAATGTCATTCCAGTTGGAGCAAAAAAACACAACCCTAAATTTTATTGATCATCCAAACTAAAACCATAGCACTGGGATAAGCCTTAAAAAATCTAATAAGTATTCTCTACTAAGAATCAAGAACAAGCATTATACAGTGCTTGAATAATGGATGGTGAATCTTTGAAAGAATTTACTTTAAAATTAGAACAAATCAAGAATGACCATAGTAATATACTTTCCAGGTTTGTAGTTGAGAATAATGTAATATGACAAGAAGTATTTAATGACTAGAAAGAGGCATAATAGTTATTGTTTGCAGTTAAATGAATGTCTGAAAAAAATTCAGTACAGTCTATAGGCAGACTATCAGAACTAATACAGAACTGGGCAGTATTATAAGATAATAATCTCAACATATATTCAATAATTTAAGTGTTTGTTTCTGCTAAACTCATGTAGTAAAACTTCCAAAGTCATCACATTAGGAAGTGGGATCTTTGGATGTTTAGGTCATGCATGTGGATCCCTCTTAAATAATTATAAACTAGTGAATTATATGGGCCAATCTATCAGTGTAGAGCTCATTCTTGTGTATATGTACATGATTATGTGTATGTAATCTTGTTGTATAAATACTATGTGTATGAGTGTATGTATATATACATATATATATGTCAATATCTCTCTTTTGGACTAGATTCTCCATATATGATAAAGTAGGCTTTTTCCCTTTAAATTTGGCTTCTCTTAACATGATGATTTTGTTTAGGGACCCTGATTTTCTAATGTCTTTTATCCGATATCTGAAAAATGGTATCATATGTTTTATTTTAAATTATTGTATTTTTATTTGCTTTATTTTATTTTTGGTTAGTTTTTTTAGTAAGGTACACCTAGAAATAGATATATCATCATTCTTTTCACATTGGCATTTAAGTGTTGCTACAGTAGCCTGTACTTTATTATGGCTGTTATAATCATATTAGTAAAGTGTAAGCTCTCTGGAACCATCTGAAGTGTTTGCACTCTGCATTGTTTTTTTTTTTTTTTTAAAGAATTTGAACATCTCCAAGCTCTGTGTTGAATTGTGTGGATTCAAGTCTCAATTGCTTTCTAGTAATTGTTATCTGCCCATTATTATAGATTCTTATCTTATGTACATACAACTTTGGACTCAGCTAAAGGGTCTAATGGAATTCTATACAAATCTATGGAAATTTTTTGCTACATTTATTTCTTCCCAAATAGTCTGTCCTGTAATCCCTGCTATACCATTTTTACTTTCATTTCTTAGATTACAAGTTTTAAACTGAGCCTGACATCCGTATTTTGTAAAAATTTCATTTTATTTTTGCATCATGGCTTAAAAGATGACTCTAGATAAAATATCTTAGTGATATAGGGTTTTTTTGATTTGTCTCCCCCAGCATTAGTCATGAATTGTACTCTGTCTAGTCACTAATAAGAGCTATGTATTTTTATTTATTTTGTCTAATTGTTATTGCTGATTATGTTGATAAATTCACCACCAATCTATTGCAGTTAGAAGTAGACCATAGGGCTGGGGATATGGCCTAGTGGCAAGAGTGCCTGCCTCGGATACACGAGGCCCTAGGTTCGATTCCCCAGCACCACATATACAGAAAACGGCCAGAAGCGGCGCTGTGGCTCAAGTGGCAGAGTGCTAGCCTTGAGCAAAAAGAAGCCAGGGACAGTGCTCAGGCCCTGAGTCCAAGGCCCAGGACTGGCCAAAAAAAAAAAAAAGAAGTAGACCATAATTTTTTAAGCAACAAATATCACACAGTTAAAGAACAGTACATGCAAAATATGGGGAGAGGAGAGAGTACATAAGGGGGGTGAGAAATCGCGAAAGTGTGAAAGGTAATGGAAATATGAAAGATAAATATATTGAAGATAGAATGACTTTCATTGAAAGCTGGTGAGTTTTGAAAGATATGCTAATAATTATAATAGGCTACAGTCATATACTATAGCTTTTTGTTTGCAGTTTTGATAGAGGTTTGACATTCTGTCATAGGAGTGTTAAGAGTCAGCATATTATAATGAGTAAGTTGTAAGAAGGAGTGGTGAAGTGGTTAATGAAAACATTGAAAGGACAGTTATTAAAATTAAGTATCAAGCTGTAGAGTAGGAAAGGAATTAACAAAGTAAAACAGAGGATGTCATCACTGGAGAGGAAGAACCTAAAGAGGCCAGAATGTTGACAAACATTCTAAGTATTTTCTTGACAAGTGACAGTGAAGCTGAAGCAACAGTATAGAGAAATGTGAAGGACTATTAGAGGAGAAGTGACATCAGTAACAAGAATGGTGAGATGAAATGAGATTCAAAGCTGGATTCATGTAAGTAGACCTCAGTATTGTAAAATGTCAGATTGCAGAATCAACCTATAATTTTAATACAATTCCAATCAAAATTTCCCCCTCCAGAATTTTTTTTTTAAACAGCGCTTGATGAGTGAATGCAAAATATAGGAGTGCAAAAGGCCAAGAATAACAAAGATACCTTTGGAGTAAATCAATGTATTGAATTTTTACTTTTTTAAGAAAACTTGTATATCACCTAAAAGTTTTTTTTATAGCAACTATAATAAAATACTATGAGATAACACAAATACATAAGCAATCTAAATGAATAGAATGAGGTTCAGAGACATGGCTACTTATAGAAGGCAATTTAGTATGTGAAAGCAGTTACATTTTAAAATAGTAGAAATGGGATCTATGTGTAGGAAAACATCCTTATTACACTATTTAAAAATAATATTATTAGGAGGTTAAGAGGTGAAGATTACATTTTGAACCTGTTCTACACAGGAAAATCCATGATGCTCTTACCTTTAATTAACCACTGAAAAGCTGGAAATGGAGCTGTGGCTCAAGTAGTAGAGCATCAGCCTTGAGTAAAAAGAACTAGGAAAGAGTCTCCAGACTCTGTTGAGTTCAAGCCACAGTATTAGCAGATGCACACATACACATACACACACAAGTATATCAATCAATTAAAAAATCTAAATACAAAAGCAAATTAAAATTTTATACCATAAAGAATATGTAAAATAAACTATCAGTTGCCTTTGGAAGCATAATTAAACCTCATGCGCAAGACATAGAAAAAATCAAATGTAAATAAATGGATATTTTTATTCATATTTTATATATGCAACAAAAGATTTAAACTTGAAAGACAAGTATTATCCTAGGAAAATAAAATTTTATAATATGTTACAGATAAAGATTAATAGCCAAAATATACAAAGAACTCTCTTATAGTTTGGATCAGGGATATCCTCCACTCATGAGTTAAGGCTTTAGACATAATAAAAACTATATATGAGCTATCTACCTGTAGTTGGCTAGCTATAGATAGATAGATAGGATTGCATCAAACTTAAAAGTTTCTGCATGGCAAAGGACACAGCAAGCAAGATAAAAAGAAAGCCCAAAGAATGGGAGACTTTTACTAGGTATGTTACCAGACAAAGGCTTTGTATCTAAAATATCCTCAGAGCTCAATTAATCCCCTACCCCCAAACAAATCCTCAAAGAAACAACAACCCAATTCGTAAGTGAGCTAAAGACCTAAAATGAGACTTCTCAGAAGAAGAATGGACAAGAGACACACAAAGAAATGTTCAACATCTCTGTCCATAAAGGGAATGCAAGTCAAAATTACATTGAGATTTCAACTCATCCCAGTTAGAATGGCCATAACAAAAAAGCTAACAATAACAGATGCTGGAATGGATGTGGCCCAAAGGGTACACTACTATCGTGCTGATATGAATGTAAACTTGGTCAACCACTTTGGAGGTTCCTCAAAAGACTAAACGTTTCCCTACAAACCAACAATTCTATTCCTGGGCATTTGTCCAATAGACCACAAACAAGTCCATACTAATTCTAACAGTACAATCGTGTTCATAGCAGCATTGTTTACCATAGCCAAGATATGGAATAAACCCAGATTCCCCTTGGTGGATTAATGGATTAAGAAAATGTGGTATATCTACACAATAGAATTCTATGCTTCCATAAGAAAGAATGATACTGCCCCATTCATAAGGAAATGGAAAGACTTGGAAAAATGGTATTAAGTGAAGTAAGCCAGACCCAGAGAAATATAGAGTGCAAGGTTTCCCTTTGGTGTAGCTAGAATATGCCTATAAATATAGAAGTAAACAAACTGGATGGTAAAAGACAAAAAATTACACTTGGACATGATAAATTATATAGGACTCTGAACATTCACATAGTGATACTAAAGGTGGATATTCTTAGGAGAAGATCATAAAAGTTCCATAGCTATGTGCAAATGATCATATAAAATCATTTTTATTGAAATGAACTCAAAGAAATAGAAACGAGAGTTTTAAAAAAATTTTTGATTTTTGTTTGATTTTTTCTTTTGTGGCTGTTTTTTATTTCTTTCCCTTTTGTCCTGTATGAAAGTTTCCCTATTTTAGGGAAGTGAGGGTGAGCATAAAAATTGTGGGACAAAGAGTGAACAAATGCAGCAGTGATACTCACTAGATACTATTTTGGAAATGAACTATATAATTTGTGGGGAAGGAGGGTCTGGAGGAGAAAAATGGGAGGAAACAAAGGAGTAGGTAATTCTGTTAAAAAAAGAAATGTACCTGTGTTACCTAAATTATGTAACTGCACCCCTCTGTACACACCTTTACAACAATAAAAATACTTTTAAAATAGAGCTGTATATAATAAACTCATAGCCAACTTTGTTGTAAGGGGGAAAAGCTAAAACCATTTTTCCTAAAATCAAAAGCAAGACAGTAATGTCTAGTCTCCCCTCATATGCTGGCCTGTCTTTGTGATGAGTCTGAGTCCTAAATTCAAAGGGATGGACCTGTACTTAAGGTGTATCAGAATGGTTTTGGACCCTGGGTCTGCTGTGGCAGGTTTGAGTCTTGAAGTAGGCTTGGAGCCATGTTTCACAAAGTAGACTTATCATGTATTTGGACCAGCCTAGAAGCTGCATCTGTGGTGCTGGCTTGAGGACTAGTGCTTTGGGGCTGGCCCGGTGCTCAAACCTAGAGCTAGAGATGTTGGAACATAAGACTTGGAGATTGGGTTGTGGGACACTGTCTGGCTCTAGGGACATTTGGAAGCTTCGTCCAAAGGTACCATCCTGGAGTCTAGGTATGTGAGACCTGTCTGGCAATGAGTTTAACTGGTCAGGTCCAGGTCTGAGACAAAGTCTGTTGTTTGCTTCCTTCTTCCTTCCCCAATGGAAGACATGCTGTGCTCTTTGGGTTTAGGAGACATGTAACATGAGTAATGTAAATCTGCCCTTATTCTCGTCAATACATCTTTTCCTTATTTTGGTGCCAAAGTGAAATATTATAGTCTCTCACTTAATTTCCAGTTATGATAAACAACGGAAGCATTTCCATGTTTCTTTTGGGGAAGGAGTACTAGAATGTCTTTTGAGGTGTTGGTGACATCAATCTCCTCAAATATAAATCTGAATCCTACACATTTATTACAACTTAAAATTGTGTTTTGAGAGTAACATGATTTTCTTTTACTAAATTCTGATGTGGAATAAGAGACTTTACATTTATTCTCATCTACTTTATTTTGTCAGTAAACTAAATAATAATGAGGCTCAGTAGATATTTTTATTGTTAGGTAAGAAAAATGATATTGATATAAGCTAAGTCATTAGCTGGGAGCCAGGATAGTCACCTATGATAATATTCTTGTAGCATATTGTGTTCTTTTTGCCTTTTAGCTTATGTTCTTTTTTGTAGTGCTTTTGTACTTTTCATCTTGAAAATTTAGCATCTGTTCTTTTAGATGAAGTAATTCAGGTTCATAATGGTGAAATGATTCACTCAGGGTCATTCATGTAGTTCATGAAGAGCTGACCTGTAGCCCAGGCCTCTTGAAGTCTATGCTAGTTATTTGGGCCTTTCATTAAGTTAATCTTTTGCTTTTTTTTTTTTCTTTGCCAGTCCTGGGCCTTGAACTCAGGGCCTGAGCACTGTCCCTGGCTTCTTTTTGCTCAAGGCTAGCACTCTGCCACTTGAGCCACAGCGCCACTTCTGGCCGTTTTCAGTATATGTGGTGCTGGGGAATCGAACCCAGGGCTTCATGTATACGAGGCAAGCACTCTTGCCACTAGAAAATGTTTTGTTTTGTTTTTAATTTTTTGCCAGTCCTGGGGCTTGGACTCAAGGCCTGAGCACTGTCCCTGGCTTCTTTTTGCTCAAGGCTAGCACTCTACCACTTGAGCCTCAGCGCCACTTCTGGCTTTTTCTGCTATGTGGTGCTGAGGAATTGAACCCAGGGCTTCATGAATGCAAGGCAAGCACTCTGCCACTCTACCATATTCCCAGCCCCTGGGCCTTTCATTAAGATATACTCTGATTTTTGTTCTAAATATGGTTCTTTTCTTATTTTTTTTTTTTTTTTTGGCCGTCCTGGGCCTTGGACTCAGGGCCTGAGCACTGTCCCTGGCTTCTTCCCGCTCAAGGCTAGCACTCTGCCACTTGAGCCACAGCGCCACTTCTGGCCGTTTTCTGTATATGTGGTGCTGGGGAATCGAACCTAGGGCCTCGTGTATCCGAGGCAGGCACTCTTGCCACTAGGCTATATCCCCAGCCCTCTTTTCTTATTTTTGACACAAGTTGTACATCTTAGAGACCTTTCTAGTTCTGGTTTGGTAATGTTCTGCATGCAGTTTGTGACAAACAAATTTCACTTTTAAAAATTAATGAATCAGTTGCGTGCTGGTGCCTCATACCTGTAATCCTAGCTGCTCAGGATGTTGAGATCTGTGGATTGTGGTTCAAAGCCAGCCTGGACAGGAAAGGCTCTTAAGAATTTTTTGTTTTGTTTGCCTGGTCATGGGGCTTGGATTCAGGCCCTGGGAGCTGTCCCTGAGCCTCTTTTGTGTTTGAGGCTTGCACTGAACTGCTGGAGCCATAGTGCCACTTCCAGCTTTTTCAGAGTAGTTATTGGAGATGAGAGTCTTACAAACTTTGCTGCGCAAGCTGGCTTCAAACCACAATCCTCAGATTTCAGCCTCCTGAGTTGCTAGGATTACAGACATAAGCTACTGGTGACCAGCTGACTGTAAGACTTTTATCCCAAATAAATTACCAAAGAAGCTGAATGTGGAGTTGTGGCTCAAATGGTAAAGTACTAGCCTTGAGAGCAAAAGAAGGATAGCACCCAGGCTTTCAGTACAAGGCCAGAGCTAACAAAAAAAAAAAAAAAAAGTGAATCATATTTAATTCTGTAAGAAGATTGTTATTGTCTCATTAATTTTATTGTTCTAGTAAATTATAAGTACAGAATAATTATATTTTGTATTGATATAATAGATTTTTCTAAATTATTTTTAAGTTTATAATATCTAAAATAATTCAAGCATAAATCTAATGCAGGACTTTTACCTTTTAGTGTGTAGAATAAAGTATTTTTCTTGTTTCAGGAATTTTTTTTTAAATGTAGAAATATTGTATTATTGACTTTATGTCATTAAGTTAAAATGCACAGGATAAATAATAACCAACTGTAGAAACATTCTTGCTTCCTTTTTATTCTCTTTTCTTTGAAAAAGTAAAACATTTAATTTATAAAGCCTAGTATTTGATGATCCAACAATGTTTATTATGTCATGTTACAAAAGAATATTTAAAGAAATGATTTAGGTTTGCTTCAGGGCATTTAACTTACTCTTGAATGTGACTGATGTTAATTAATTTTGTTTAAATTTTTAACTAGTTAATTGAATATGCCTAATTACCTAATTCCAGTACAAAAAGATAGGAGAACAAAGAACCTAAGCTACCTTCTATCACTAAATTTATCTGAATACATGAGTACTTAATGCAGTGACAAGTAAAGGAGAGTAAAATCAAAAAGTCTAAGTTTAAATTAATGTATAGCTACTACCTAGTTGACTTAACTAGCTACTCACCCTCCCTCATCAGTCTGCATATGAAATAACATTACTGCAAATTGTTGTTTAAATTAAATGAGAAATTACCTTTATCAGCTAAGTTTGAATTTAAATAATGAGCATACAATTAAGTCTGCATATTGTTTACTTCTGTAAAATATTTGTTAAATTTATTCACAAGTTAGTTATTGAACACCTAATACATGTAAGACTATAATCCAAAAAAATTGCCCAAGTATGTCTGTATGCTTCATGATAGTTATTTTTCAGTGGGAAAAGAATGACAAGCAAATAAACATATAAAATAATGATTTGGTTTAGTGTCAAGTTATATGAGGAAAGTAAACCCTGTAACTAAACTGCATGAGTGTTTTTGATTCTAAGATAGTGACACTTTCTAAGTCTTACATGTACAGTTTCTTCAACTACTTTTCTATATTTTTTGTTTATATGTTTTATGAAACCTCAAGCCTCTCCCATGTTAGGCAAGTCCTCTACTTCAACCACATTGCCAGCTTTCAACTGTTTTTCTAACCACCAGAGAATGCTATTGCAAAATTGTTGTTAATAAATAAATATTGAATGTTGGTAAAAATGGATGTTGTTAGAGAGAATAGTTTTATTTATTCAGTAATTAATTTAGAGATTCACTGAGTCAAGATATAATATATGATGGATCCTTTTTTGAAGTCAAAAAGCATGCACTAGCATGAGTTTGAACAAGTACACAAATTATTTATAGACCAATGTGAAAAATAGTAAGTTTAATATTAGAAATACAACTAAATTATTAATGCTGAATACTTTTGGTTAGACTGAGTGCTAGGGTATAGATAATGGAAGGTTTCAGCTGGAACAAAGTAGTTGACTTGGACCTTAAAATGAGTCTTGTTACAGGAAAAATTCGTCTTATTCTAAGTAAGTACCTAAGTATTTAAAATAAATTGTACAAGAAATGTACCCACTGCCTTATTGGTGAAACTGTAACCCCTCAGTACATCACTTTGACAATAAATAAGTAATTATTCAGAAAAAACTGTTATAATAATCACAGGCTTCAATTCAATAGTACAATAAGTAGTAAATAAGTTACATAATGGTACCAATTTATGTAAAAAGAAATGTACTTTTGCATTAAGACTGTAAAGTTAGCTTCTGAGTGGACTGATCATATTTTACATTCATTGTTCTAACATCACCATTGAATCCTGTGATACGACATGGTTGTTGTTTATGAGGAAAACTAAGAAGAGTTTCACACTGAGGAAATCTATGCTGGATTAAAAAAAAAACTTTATGTGTATGTTTTTTAACTGCTGAACAATTAAAAAAGACCCAAATTTAGATTGGAAACTTATTGTGACACAAACTTATAAATATTGCTGTTGCAATATAAATAAAACACAGATGTATAAAGTGAAAAAGATCGTTATGCAAATGAAACTCTGGGTACTAGAAACAGAACATCTTAGGCTAGAGGAATCTTAAGCTATGGGCTTTTGGCTGATCTACTGCCAAAAGAATGAGAGATTGATATTTAAATTTTATGCAAAATTTCATGGGTAGTCTAAGCCTTGCTTTGGCAGAACAAAAGCAATAAAATCATGAGGAAAAGACTGCAACTTTTATAGGCTTTGATTTGCTGAATGCATAGGAAAAGCTATGGAGTCTAACCAGATGAACTGTCAGAGCCTTTTATTATCCTCCTTTAAGAATCTAAAATGAGCCAAACTACTTGGAGCATGTGTTCACCTTTGTATTTCAGCTTGCTTTCTTATAGCACTCTATGGAATGACAAACTAAATGCTGTTGACTCCTTACTTTTGAACTCTAGTTTAACCACAATTCATCTTTAAAACTGCCTAGCAGACACTTTTACATCAATATTGGCAGCAACTTTTTCTCATTTTGTTCGGTTTTACAGTCTTTAATATACCACTCACATCTACTTCATTACCCAAACTAGAAATTTTGAGATTTGTCTTTGATGATTTCTGTTTGGAAGCCCTTCTGTTTTTCTGTTCGCTTCAAAGAAATCTTGCAAGATTAGGAAAGTCTTTTTTTGTTTTAATTTCCAGACTGGGGCCTACAGCTCCCATTGCTGATACTGACAGTGTAGTTACCACATAATCTTGTAATTAATGGCTTGTATGTCACTCCCTATAAGCTTTATATTCTAGACTGAGGCTCGATGAAATTTTCAATTAAATTTCTATAAAATGAAGCTTGTGAGGATTGAAGAAGCTAGTACTAGAATAAAATATGTACCTATGACCATCAACTACAATTCTCTTATTATGATTATCATGATCATGGTTTTCTCAGTACTTAATATAATTACTTCTTTTAATATATATTAATAAGCTGGATGCAGGTGGTGCATGCCTATAATCCTAGCTACTCAGGAGTCTGAGCTCTGAGTGTCGTGGTTCATTGCTGGCCCAGGCAGAAAAGTCTGTGAGGCTCTTATCTCCAATTAACCACCAGAAAACTGGAAGAGGTGCTGTGGCTCAAAGTGGTAGAGTGCTATCCTTCAGCAAAAGAGCTCAGGACAGTGCCCAGGCCCCGAGTTCGAGACCCACAACTGACCAAACATGCATGTGTTGCATCGATAAAATGGATTTTGTTAGCCTATTATGTTTTCAGTGACATGTCCAAACTTATTTCTTTTTGAAATCAAGATCAAGCTTTTGGGGATCATAGGTTTTCTTCTCAAGCTGGTCATATTCTCTAGCCAGTGCCTTTTCTGTTTAAACCTAGATGAATGTGTTTGTATTGTTTTTTTCTTTGTTAAAATTCTTATTCTTCTTATTATTTTAGTAGCTCTGGTGTTTGGATGAAGGGACTTATGCTTGCTGGGAAAGTGCTTTACTACTTGAATCACATGCAAATTCTTTGTGCTTTAATTATTTTTAAGCAAAGTAAGCCAAATGCATTTGTGACAGCTAGAACGTGCCTATAAATCTACAAGTAAACACACTGGGTGGTAAGGAAGAGATTACAAATGAATTAACTGTAGTGTAATAAACTCTATAGAGAGCACAAATAGTGGAATTCTTAAAAAAAAAAACCAAAAAAATAAAAAAACAGAAAACCTAAGTCAATGCCCAACAAAATAAGTACCAGGAAATGGATACTTGAAAGAAGGTAGGATTGAGCCAATGGGAGAAAATAGCAGAATGAAGCGAAGAAGAGGGGAGAATACAGTCATTATATATACCACAGAATTGAAAAATATATGGTAAGATATGGGTGTGTGTGTGTGAAGATTTTGAAGTGATGACACAGATCAAGATGCTTTGTATACATAAACTGCTTTGTTAAAAGTCAAAAAATTAAATATATAACCTAAAAATTAAGATAAGTAGGGGAAATGAGGTTGGTTGGAAGCAGTGGGTGAGAATGTTGGAAAGGGTGACTAATTGTAGTTAGCCTGGGCTGAATTAAAATTTTAGCTTTATCACAATATCTATTATAATATGTAACTAATACCTATACATAGGATTTACATGAGGATGTCATAAATAAAATTATGTATATAAATATCTATTAGTATGTTTAACTTAGAGTATGTGTTTAATGCACAGTAGTTCTTAAATTGTTTTCATAATATTTATAGATTCCTTAGCCAGTCTAAGTAGTAATAAAAGCAAGGCAGCACTACAAAACATAACCTACAGGTATGTGTTCATTAGAAGGGATACAAGCAAACTATTGCAACATAAGTAGAGAAAGGTAAAGTACTTTTGATACTTTTAAGACCTGAGATTATTTTCAGCTATGAATAAACTGAAACCTTTAATTTATCTGTTCTAGGTTGAAGCCTTCCCAATGTCAGACTATGTTAGTTTAATATTTGACTTATATTTAGACAATATTGAAGATTAAATTGAAGGCCTAGACAGATTTCAGACTGTTTGTCTACATGAAGTTACTTTGTGCTGCAATTCCTGGATTGTCCTCTAGAATGACAAATGAAGATTGGGTCATAGAGTGAAACTCCTAGGTGTGATGTAAATGAAAAATCACCTTAAATTAAAAAAAAAGTATCTGGAGAAAAATACTGGATTCAGATGAATTAATAAAGCAATTTAGTAACAGTGGATTCAAAATCAAATGCAAACTCTCCATATGATCTTGGACTAATCATTTTTTTCCTTCTGGGTCTTTCTTATCCTTCATTAAAATAAGAATAACAATGTGTTAATCCAACAGGATTATTATGTACATTAAGTGAAGTGATGAACATAGAAATACCTTGTAAGCTAACCAAAGCTATAGTTACACTGAATTTATTTTTACTAGTAATACTTACACCTAACCTGCAATAAAGAAAACTGGGTCCTTAGCTATATATGTTTCAAATTTGTGGTAGGAATTTACACAATCTAGTTTCTTAATCTGTGACATTAAGACGTTCTAATTTAGTTATTCTCAACTTGAAAATGGATGCCCTCTGGAGGATGTTTTTCACATCTCATGGTCTTCCATCTCATGGAGAATGTGATATACTCTGTTCAGTAAGGTTTAGCTCAATGTTAAAAGAATCATTTTTTCTGGGTGCTGGTTGCTCATGCCTGTAACCCTAGCCACTCAGGAGGCTGAGATCTGAGAATCATGGTTTGAAGCCAGCCTGGGAAGGAAAATCTGTGAGACAAGACAATCTCCAACAGACTACTCAGAGAAAGCTGGAATTGGCATTGTGGCTCAAGTAGTAGAGCACTAGCCTTGAGCACAAAGGGTTTAGGGATCAGCACCCAGTCCCTGAGTTCAAGTCCCAGGAATGGCAAGAACAAAGCACACCCCCCTCCCCAAGAATCATTGTTATAGTAAACCTGCTGACAGGCCCATCCCTAAGGAAGCATTTCTGAAATTTCTAAACCTTTCTAAGGTGTAGACATACGGATTAGACTTAATGCTATTTTCTGAAATCATTAACATGTACAGGGGAGCTCATGAAAGAAGACAATAATGTAGGGTCTGTTCTGATTCAATTACCTTGACTTCGTTTGAGCCCATACTTTTCTAGGGATGAGCTATGTGAAATTGTCCTGTCTCTTGGGTGGAAAACAGAATGACAATCACTATATTAGATGATCCACAGAGATTTCCATCTTCTGCACCACAGGCCCTAAAATGTAAAAATCTCTGAGACATTTAAAAGCATTTTAGTTGCCAATAATTTATGATTCTAGTTTCAGCAGTGCCTATTGCATTATAAAAGCTAATACCCAGGTGTTCTAATTTCTTATCGTGATGTAGCTATCATTCAAATGTCAAAAACTCATTATAAATGTCATAAACAAAATCAGTATTGAGTGAGAAAGATCATGATATTAACTGCATGTGCAGTACTGTTTTGTGATATGACATTATATTTGGTTACTGCTTGACATATTTTCATTGTATCAAGTTGTGATTAATCAAACCTTGCAGTGACACTTCACTATCTCTCAAAGACTGTAATTGTACCATTTAATTGTGAAGTATTTCTTTTTTAAAAAAGCAGAAGTCTGCAGATGTAGGTAGATAGCTAGGCTGTTACTAGGTAAAGTCTCATCAACCTGAAAATTTCAAACTGAGGATGGCTAAAGTGTGTTTTCTGTATATTCTTTTCTGTGCCCAGTGTTTTGTAGATCAAACATGGCAAACGTGGGCTGGACAATGAGGAAAGTTGAACTGGAGATCTGAATTTTTATTTGATTCACTCTGTGAACAAGAGGTCTTAAAGAATTCATTCAGGGCCCCTTACATCAGAAGATTTTAAATATTGGCTATGATTAGTAAATGGAGTTGTAATTGAATGTCCCTAGTCTCTACAGTCTTGGTTTACCTTCTAAAGTTTAAAGAGTTGGATGTATCTCTGTAGCTTCTAGTGCTGGATTCATTAGAAGATTTCAAGAAGAGTTGTAAAAGGGAGAAAAACAAACCTTTCCATTTTATTGGACTTACTGGCCACTAGTGGGTTTGGTTTATATTCTGTAAACTTTTATGAATGTTGAATAGCAATAGTCTTTGGCTATACACACTCACAATTTTCTTTCTTTCTGCTTTCTTAAATTCTTTTCAGTCCTTTCCTTAACATTCAATCATCATTCAGGTGTTGACTTGTAATATTACCTTTGGTCTCTGATCAGTAAGAATTAAGGGAAGAATTAGGCACTTATTGTCTTTCCCCATAGTATTTTATGGATCTTAACACCCTAGATCATTATTATTTGCTACTACATGTATTTCAATCACTGAACTATGAGCTTTACTTTTAAGGTAGGGAGGCTAATTAACTCATAGTTTTCACATTATTCAACAGAATACCTAGATACTTTGGAAATATTTATTAAATAAAATTTGAAATGTATTGGTGTTTGGAAAAAATAATCATATGACTCCCATTAAATTTGACAGTGAATCCAGTGCCTGTGGTTATTGCCTATAATCCTTGCTACTCAGGAGGCTGAGGTCTGGAGGATTATAGTTTGAAGCCAGCTTGGGCAGAAAAGTCTCTGAGTCTTAATCTCCAATATAACCAGTAAAAGCATGATTGTAGTTATGCTCAAGTAGTAGATTAGCAGATGAGCAATCAATTTCGGAGTTTAAATCCTGGTACTACCAAAATAAAAATTGGAAATGTGATAGAAATTACAATTAGAGTAATGCTTAAGTCATGATTTACTGTAGCTCTTTTGCGTTTAGGAAATGATACCTCAGAGACTGAAAATACTATACATGTGAAACTAAGCACATAAATTGGATTGTATGTATATGGGGTATGATCTTTATTATATTTAAAAAATTATATAGGATCCTACCTATCATTAATAACATTGCTGATTTTAAACTGTATATGTTCCTCATTATTTGTTAATCTTATTAATAATTTATAGTTTTTCAATCTCTACAAAGGCCCCCAATTTTTGGACAGTATTAAAGTTTGAATGCAGGGCCTTGTACTTGCTAGGCAGGCACTTTACCATGTGAGCCATGCCCTAGCCCTTTGTCCTTTAGTTATTATTTTTATTACTTTTTTTTTGCCAGTCCTGGGGCTTGGACTCAGTGCTTGAGCACTGTCTCTGGCTTCTTTTTGCTCAAGGCTAGCATTCTGCCATTTGAGCTACAGCACCACTTCTGGCTTTATTCTATATGTGGTGCTGAGGAATTAAACCCAGGGCTTCGTGTATGTGAGGCAATCACTCTACCACTAGACCATATTCCTAGCCCTTGCTTTAGTTATTTTTTTTTTTAAAGTAGGGTCTTACTTACTTTCCCTTGCAGGCCTGGATCTTGAGCTTCCTATTTACATTTTTGCATCACTAGACATTACTCTGCCCAGTTTTTAGTGGTTGGGATGGAACCTGGTAAACATTATACCTGCACTGGCCTCAAACCTCTATCCTCATTATTTCCACATCTCCAGAAGCTTGGATTACAGGCATAAGCCACCAAACCTGGTGCCAAAATTCTGATTTTATTTCACCAATTGCTATTGTTTTTCTGTTTACCTTTTTTCCCCTCATTTCCACTATGGTTTCCTTTAGGCTATGACTCCAGTTCTGTTTTATGCTGGTTATTTTTGAAAAATGTCTTGCTTCCTGCATGGGAGTGCACCTGGGCATGACTGACCTATTTTAGGCTATCTGGCTTATGATGACAGGTGCATGCCACCGTGTACAGCTCTCCATTGAAAAGTTTCACAAGCTCTTCTGCCCAGGTTGTCCTTGAACCACAATCCTTTTGCTATATAGTCTTTATTATTTCCTGTATTCCAATCACGTGAAGTTTGATTTGTTATTATTTTCTGGCCTTTTGAACAAGAACCTTTGTTATCAATTTTATATTTATTTCTGTTAAAATTATGATTTGTGTTATCTGTATGTGTTTATTTTTATGCTTCAGTCTGACTTTCTATTAGTCACCTCTGTGTCTGTATTGTTTAGTGGTCGTTTGGTAATGTTTTTGTGGCACTTTTGCTTAAATGCCTCAAGGTTTGAGATTGACAGCACTCAGTATAGATCTTAAGAATATCTATGGATACACAGGCTACTTTTCTATCTTCAGCTTCTTATTTTCTACATACTTTGTTATTTCCACTTGTAAAATCCCAATAACTGTCCTCTATGATGTAATGAAATGAAACTCCACATATCTCAAAATTTAGTCATTTCCTCTCCAGTCATAAGTAGTTGAGATTTACTCTGCATTTTTATTTAAACCTAAGACCAGGAACTCAGGGTCATATACATGCCTTTCACTAAGTACTTGGTGCAGTACTTTAATTGGCAGCTCTATAAACTAGATGGTAAAAGAAAACATCAGATATACAGCTCCTTTGTATCTCAGTTTGTATATCTGTAAAGTTAATGCATCAAGACTTATCTCATTAGTATGATTAAGTAATAACATTAGAGTATATAGCACAGTATCTAGTAAATAACCTGTCATGGTTTTTTCTAGTCTTTTTTTAAAATTTAATTTTATTATCAAGGTGATGTATGTATAGAGGGGTTACAGTTACATATGTAAGGTGGTGAGTACATTTCTTGTCAAGCTTGTTACCTCCTCCCTCATTTTTCTCCCATCTTCCCTCCTCCCCAAACCACCCCCCAAGTTGTAGTTAGTTTACAACATATCGTCTTGTAAGTATTGCTGTTGTGTTGGCTCCCTTTTGTCCTTTGTCCCTCGGTGGATGAATGGATCTAGTTCTTCTTTTTCTACCAGTTAAACTTCCCCTTCCATCCTTTCCCCTTCCTTCCTTCCTTCCTTCCTTCCTTCCTTCCTTCCTTCCTTCCTTCCTTCCTTCCTCTCTCTCTCTCTCTCTCTCTCTCTCTCTTTCTCTCTCTTTCTACTTTTGGCAGTACTAGAAATTAATCTCAGGTTTTCAGGTTTATAAAATAGGTACTTGGGCAAAGCCTCTAGCCCTTTCATTGTCATTTCTAATTCTCAGAGATGTCAGTGAGATGCCACCAATAGTTCACAGAACTCCATCACTAGGAATTGTCAGATGGATTTTTAAAAGTCTAGTTTATTCCTTTTTAAAAAAATGTTTAGTTTATTCCTATGAGTAGTTATAAGAAATAGGCTTTGTGCTTTTTGGTTATGTGGAGTAGACCACACATTTGAAAATCTTTTTATTATGTGAGTCAACAGAGGTAAAAAAAAAAATTCTCAGTACAACATATTTGCTTACTTTCAGGTTCCTGATGAACTCATGGGGGTGAAATCCAAGCTTCTGGATTCTTCATAGTTGGGCATTTAAAAAATATGTACATACCCTCAATGCCTCTTCTCCCCCTAGATTTTAACTGTACTATAAGTCCTTTCTCTGTTGGACTGTTTCATTTGCTCACCATATTAGCTCATCAAAGTCACTTTGTTTATATCAAAGGATTCCATCCTCATCACTTCATCATTTCTTATTTTCCATCAGTATACCCATCTGGCAACATTATATTGTAAAGATCATTATATAACTGCTACTTAGGGACAGAAAGATTATCTTAAATTTAAGAGTTTGTGCCTCCATCCTTCATTGTAGGTTTTTAGCACAAGTGGGAACAAGCAGAGAACTGTTCTGATTAAAGAAAAAAAAATGAGATGGTTTAACATTTGCCCTGGAGTTTTGCAACAATATTTTCTTAAAGCCCAAATCCATTTCTCTTTTAGCTGAAGAAAAACTCAGCTGTGTTAAAAAAAAGTAAACAAAGAAACAAACACTCAAAGTGCCATTTTCTACTTCTTTTATTAGAGGAGTTAGGGAAATAATGTTGCCTTGGTTGCCAGCTTGGCAAGATTGAGGTTTACTCTTGGATTCCTGTGGCATGGAGACTAATAATTGTCCTTGTAGTAAAAATGGAATTGCAGGTGAGAGCATCTGATTTTCATAGCAGAGCCGGTTATGTATTCTGCTGCTTATTATGGTAAACTGTTGACAACTGCTGATGTTATTACAGACAGTAGCTTTCTATTTAAGGAAAACATTAGGCCGTTACTGGTAGATTTCTGACACACCATTACAAAAGGCTTCCTGTTAGCAGGTAGAGGACAGAGAAATGTATGTGAACTTATTAGTATCAGAATTACATGTCAAAAAGCTAGAGCAGAGTTCAATTTATTTCTGTAATAATAAGCAAACCATAGATTGACTTGACAATTATTTCTACTTCCACTGCTTGTGTTTTTCCTGAGATGAACATTCCAATATAAAATCAACTTGTTTGGACATCTTTTAGTAAATAACAGCCTGTGTGAATTAAAATTATCTTGTCGGAGATAAAATTCAACCATTTCTTAAGTGGGAATGAGTATTTTATAGTTTTCTCGGGTAAAGAATGAATGCATAGTAATAATATTTTGATGAAATAAAAATGTGGAATTTGCTAACAGCATGTAAATTCTACTTATTTTACTACTATATATTAAGTTATGACTACTTGGGGCTTCAGTTATTCAGCTGTATAAACTAATGTTGTTAACACTACCACCATTTATTGGATCCTTAAAATGGGTTTTGCTGTACAATGTGTATAATATAAATTGTGCTATTGTATTTTCACAGAAATTATTTACTAATATTTTTCCCATTTCAGTAAGGAAACTGATCTTCAGAAAAGTAAGTAATTTATGGTCATAGTCACAAGGAGAGTTAAAGACAAAGGAGGACAAATCCCCATATTTGTTGGTTGTCCATATTTCTGTTCTTTTCTACAATTTCCTCCTTTTTATTTAATTTCATGGATGTTAATACTCTGTCTTATGGAATTATAGTATTGGCAGTTATAGGTTTAAAGTAGTAAAGTAATGAGTTTGAAAACTTTTTCATGCCTACAAACTTAAGGCATAAATATTTTTACTTATAACTCAAGATGGCATCACAACATCGGCATAGGATTGTTTTCTATTAAAGACAGACTCAAACTTTTGAAGGCTTTTTATAAATATTTAGGTATGTAAATCTTCCCTGAATGGTACTAGTTTTCCAATTAGGCCAACAAAAGTCTATTATATACTGCTATTGACTTATAATATTGCACTGAACTTTTCCCTGCTTCTATTTTCAAATATTTTACCTATCTTAAGGAGAATAGAATTATCCCTTAACAATATCTGAATATATAGTTTGTAAAGCATTTTAACATGTTTTATATTGTTTTCCACAATTTTCTTCTTGTTTTGAAATAAGTATATTTATTCTTATCTCATAGAATAGGTATATAGAACTTAGAGAGGCATGACTCAGTTTATAAAAGCAATGCTTCAGGTCTTCATAATCCAAGTGTGGAGTGCATTCAATACCCAAAGTGAGTTTTGGCAGCAATTATTTATAGTATAGTTATGTGTTAGAGTTTCATCACTGTGACAAACACTTGAGAGAAACTGTTTAAAAGGAAGAAAGATTCACTTAAGCTCAGTTTCAAAGGTTTCAGTCCATGGTCACTTGGCTTGAAATGCTTCTCAATTGTGAGACAGAAAATCATAGCAGGGAGTATATGATGGCAGCCAGAAAGCAGAGAGAAAAAAGGGACCAGAGTCAATATATATTTCAAAGGTGTCTCCTGTCCCAGTGATCCACTTCCTCCCACTGTGCCCTATTTTCCACAGTTCCATCTCCTCCAATAGTCTATTAAAGTTTTGAATCCATCACTAGATCAAACGATTGATTAGGCCAGAGCCATCGTGATGTAATTATGTCTGAAATTACCCTCACGTACATATAGATGTACTCCTAGGTGTCCATCAATCCAATCAAGTTGACAGTCAAGATTAACCACCACAAGTGGTTACTCAGCAGGTTCTTGATTTAGACTCATTTAGTTTAAATTTTGGCGCCAGTTGTATGATCCTTAGGACAATTATTTAACCTCCTGATTATCCCAATACCTTATCTTTATAATAAAGAGAGTAGTAATATCTGTTTCATAGTTATTGTTACTGTTGAGTGAGATGGGTACCACAGTGATTACTCCATAGTAAATACTCATTAAATTATAGCTATCAACATTTTTGGCACATTGTTTAGTGTTATCTGTTCTAGTAAAATGAAGATAGACTTCATGAATGAAGCCATTTAAAGTAAATAAACGTTCAATTCATTAATTCAAGGAACCCTATATAATCCCTTACTATTAGCAAGATACTTGCTAGGCATAGGAATGAAAGAGTCTGCATTGAATAAGCTAATTGTTTTTAAGAAAAAAAAGACACTAATGGTAGGAAGATCAAATTTTTTTTTTTTTTTAAGCCAGTCCTGGGCCTTGGACGCAGGGCCTGAGCACTGTCCCTGGCTTCTTCTTGCTCAAGGCTAGCGCTCTGCCACTTGAGCCACAGCGCCACTTCTGGCCATTTTCTGTATATGTGGTGCTGGGGAATCGAACCCAGGGCCTCATGTATACGAGGCAAGCACTCTTGCCACTAGGCCATATCCCCAGCCCTTTATTTTTTATTTCTTGATTGAAAAGGTGTATTTACTTTTCTAGCAATTAAGGTTAATAATGGACAATAACAACTGACAACAAGTTTCTATTGTTAAAATTGTTTTACTTTAAAAATTATTGTGCATTTATGGAGCATTTCTTTTAGAAATAGAGATAATATGTATGGAGAAAAAATTTTATTGATATCACCTTTACAATAAAATACAAAGAAAAGAATTTGCTTATATCATTATAGAAAAATGTAGAAGAATCTTTGCAATTGTAATATTTATATTATTGATAATGATATCTGTGAAATTTTTAAGTACTTATTGTGTTCCACATGTAATACTAGCAACCTCATAGATTTATGTCTTAAGAAACTCTTAACTCATAACTCTATGTATTAAGTAGTTAAATAAAAATAGATTTCAATTTAATGAAATGTAGAAATTTAAGCTTATGGGTGAAATAATTTTCAAAGCATCATGCAATTTATAGAACTAGTTTCTAAGTATAGCACTATGTTTTCCAACCCATGTTGGAATTTTAAAAAAAATGAGCATTTTGTATCCCAACTTTAAGTTTGAGTTTTAGTTTATTATATTAAAATCTTTGTTAGAGTTGTAGGATACTATAGAGAGGAAGAATTACCATTGTGTTGGATTAGGCATATATGTGTTATTTCCAATAGAGAATTTTAAACAAGTCAACATGGCTGAAAATTTTCTGGCATTCTGTTTATAAACAGTCAAAATATTAAAATAGATTATATGATTTCTAAAATGATGTTGATGTTCATTGAAAGTAGTATCGTTTTATTAACATTCACAGTTTACTTTTCTTACCTTATACAAGTTTTATCAGTTCACTAACATATTGACATAAAGAACATGCTTCTAAATTAACATCTTCATCACGTTTATCATTTATTATTATCTATTGCTATAAATTTGTTTTTGATACTCCATCATTTCCCTAAATATTCCAACATGCTGAATGATATTTGATTTTCAATATATTGGTTTCAAATGTGTGGTGAAAACCTTATTAGTATGAATTCTAGGTAATATTATTAAGTAATATTGTTAACCAACTGTATTGTTTTTCTATAGAAAAATGTCAGAAGTGAAATCTGAGCCAAAGATATCAATCTCAAAGAAAAATTGTAAAGAAAAGTGTTGTACACTGCCAATTTTTGTCATTAACATACTTCTTTAAAACGATTTAAAAATGGAAGCATTAGCATCAGGCAATTTGCTAATGCTTCTTGTTAGTAGTAGTAGTTCAATTATATTACTGAAATATGCACTAGGTAAAGAAATATCTTGATATTCAAGTACTTCTGTAATTAGAAAAATTATTAACAAATAAAGAACTTTTTAAGAAAATAGATACCAACTTTGTAAGATTAAACTGAAAATGTTATGCATATGTTTTCTTTCAGAGGATGTACATCTATAGTATAATTATTATAGTTTAAAATAAATCAGTATGGTATAGAAAAGAAAATATGGCACATATTTCCTAATAATATTGATTCTTTCTTGCTGCATTGTTTTGTGACATTTCATCTTAAATAGGTATTTCTTTTTAGATAATTTTCTATATCTTTCTTCCTGGATATTTGTAGGGTTTTCCCTTTTCTTAGTGTCATTTACACATAAATTTCATTCTATTAATTCTGTAACAGATAATTAGCATAGCTAGAGATGTATCACATTGGTAGAACCTTTGCTTAGTTTGCATGAAGCCCTGAATTTGATCCTTAGTCCCACTATATCTATCTATCTACACACACATACATATATACTTACACATATACATACATACTTGCTTTTCTTTTGATATGTAGATTTTCTTCAGTTATATTCTTAGTATTACTTAATCTTTTAATGATTTTGATTATCTTTCTTGGAATGACCTCTAGTCCCTGTTTTGTTCTCTGCCCTCAGTATCATATTCTGTCAATTTTTTATTCTTCTCTCCTTTGTATTTATTAGGAAATCCCACTCTGAGTTTTCAACACCATTTTTTGACTATATTTAAGCAACATTTTCTCTCTTTTCATTTACCTGTTCTTCTCCCTCTCCTTCATCCTCTTCCTCTCTGGAGCTGAGGCAGGAGAATCACAACTTTGAGTCCAGTCTGGGCTAAATATTTGAGACTGTTCCAAAATAAGTAATAATCAATCAATAAATAAAATTGTACTTTGATAGTAGTACACCCACACTTGCCTTTTGGGTGTTAGAAAGATATATTTATTTTTGTCTGAATACTGTAATGGCACTATGTACTTAAAATAATGAAGATTTTAGTGGGAAGCATGTAAACTGAATGACTTTTAAATTTAGCTTGATGTTCTCTGCCTTTGGAGTATTTTAACATTTGTAGTCACTATTGATATACTTGAGTTAAAATTTGTATCTTATTAATTGCTTTAAATTATTTTCTTTTTCTTTATTCAGTGTTAAAATTTCTTGCTGCCTCTTCTCAAAAATATAAACATTTTTGATGATTGCATCTTTCTTTTCTGAGTTGTAACTATTTATTGTATTGTTTTAGCAATAATTTTATAATTTATAAAATACTTATTCAGTATTTCTCATTGTTTTCAAGTTATTTACCACTTCAAGTATCATAAAAATCTCACAGTTCATTTCATCCTTTGTGTTATTTGTCATTTTATTTCTATGTATTACCCTCTCTGCAATGTATTGCTGTGAATTTTGCTTCAAATATTATCTAAAGAAAGTAAGATTTTCTATTTATCTATATATTTTAGTGCTATTTATCCTTCTGTTTAGACTCAGTTCTATTTCATGGTTTTATTTCCTCCTGAAGAACTTCCTTTTGCATTTTTGTAGTTACAAACTATTTGTGTTGAATTATGCTGGTATGAATAGGCCTATTAAAGTCTTTTGGGACAGTATTTAGAAAAATACAATTGAAGATTATAGGATTACAGGTTGACTTTATTATTTCCTTTATTATAAAGATATACTCCATTTGCTTTTGACTTATATTGTTACAGAACCTCTTATGTCATTCTTATACTTGCTAAATAGGTAATACTTTTTTCTCCTTTAGTCAGTTTTAAAGTATTTTTATTTTATCATTTATGCAATTTTATTGTATTTTGGTAATTTTCATGTTCCTTACAGCTGAAATTTGGTGAGCTTTTTACATTTTTAGATGTATTGATTTTATACACTTTATATAATTTTCAACCATATTTATTTAAATATTTCTATTTCACTTCTATTTCCTTTGTGCACTTAATTTACCTATGTATTAGGCAACTTAACGTTAACCTATAGTTTACTGGTACTCTTTGCTTTTTATCTGACATTTTCTCTATTTTTCATTCAAACCATTTCATAATCCTTTAGTATTACTAATCTTTCCAACAGCAGTGTATAATTTGGTTGCATTGAGTATTTTTTCATGTCAGAATTGTCATTTTTATTTCTAACAATATGATTGAATTTGAATCTCCATGTAGCCTATTGTTAGCATTTTCCTTTAGCTTCCTGAACAAATGAGATGCAGTTAATGGTTTCAATATCTTTATTTACTAATTTGATTTCTAAGTCAATTTTGATCAATTGTTTTCTTCATTGTAGGTGATTTTTATGCTCATTTTTTGTGCCTGCTAACTTTTTTATTTGATTATGAACATTGTAAATTTCACTTTGGTATTTTTATATTTACATAATATTTTTGAGATTTGCTGGAGGATACACTTAAATTACTAAAAACAAACATGATCCTTTCAGGTTTTTCTTATAAATTTTGTTCAGTGTTGCCAATAGTGTTTGTTCTTTGCTTTCCTTCTTATCGAGGCCATAAATTAGGAAAGTTTTCTGTTTGGTTGAAAATAGAAATTATTTCTAGTCCAAGAATGGATTAAATTTTGTTCTTTCAAGTCCTTTTTCTTCCTTTTCCCATGTACACGTGTGAAAAGCATCCATTGACTTGTGTACCACTTTCCTGGCCATGCCAAACTGTAGCTAACTCAGCTCACTTGAGCTTTCAGTTTCTCCTTAACTAATGTAGACTGTAGCAATTGATCTAGGTTCTTCCTTCCTTGTTCTGTAGCCTGGTAACTTCAGACAATAAGGTGGTTCTACCTTAGGGTTCACTTCATTTGTTTCTTGTCTTTTAGAATCATTGGTCTTTGTAGTGTGACCTCCAAATGTCTTTAAAGCAGTGATTTCACAGATATTTTAATATTTCCTCCTATATAGAAAAATAAAATAAGGTTCCTGTTGTTTTATTCTTTACTAGAAAAGTGATTTCTTCACTCTTAAAATATAAACATTTCCCTAAGAAGTATTCATATGTTACCATGATCAGGGCTAATATTGCTGGGAAATATATTACAAGATGAGTCTTATTCCAATTGCTACTTTATACTTTTATATTTGAAATGCTTTAACAGTTTATCTGTAAGCATATAAATATAACATGTGATATTTAAAAAGCCTGAAATTTGGAAATTCAGAACCGTCGTTTCAACAATCCATCACAAAAGTTTTTGAAAAATCATCTAAAAACTGCAGTAATAACATTTATTGTTCAGGGTATCACTTAGTATTAAACGGTGATTATAAACAGACTGACACATAGCATGTAATCAGAAATAGTAATAACAGGTTTAGGGCAATAACATCACAAGCAACAACAATAGTTAATATTGGAAAGGTAAATGTTATGTATTTACTAAGTAGTAGCCAGATAAGGAGCAATAAATTATAAGATAGGAAATAAGAGGATGCTTTTTTAATGGTTTTTTTTCCAGAAAATGGAAAACAAAAATGCAATTTAACCACCACTCATCTGTAGTGATGGACATTCAGTTTCCAGCATAGTTGAGAACATTATGAGAAAAAAAAAGCTTTAGGCTCATGAGATAAAGATTTACTTTCTAATTTTGGCATCCTCACATCTACAGATAAGATTATACCATTTTGTGTTGATAAAGTTTGAGAATGTCCATATAAACCCTTGAATTATTTAGCAATTTGAATTCATGGGGATACAAGCTTGTTTTAATGGTTTGTACAAAATAACATTCTGAAAGTACAAAGTAGTATTCTAAAAGTGAAAATAATGAATTTTCACTAAAATTATCTTTACTATCTCACTTTTAGACCTATTCTGATTCTCCTTTACTCATCAGCAATCCTTGTTGTTTTCATTTATTGGCAATAAAAAGGAATTATTTGAATAAATACAGCAATATTAACAACCACAAAAATGAAATAAGTAAAATAAATACCACTATGAAACAATACTTCAAGGATCTTTCTAAGAGCTTTCTATATGATAGAATATAATTTCTTACACAGGCTTGTAAAATATTGTTTGCTAAACAAAGGAACAAATTCAGAAGGGTTGATAGAATCTGAACTAAAATAGGACTGGATTATATGATTTAAAATACTTTTCATTATTACACTATGGCTCAATAGTAAGCATAATTATTTTTATTAGTGGAATCCTGATGAAGTTATTATTTAATATAAACCTAAAACAAATAGTATGGTTTTCAGGTCATCGGCATGTGTGCTCTTTTCAATACATTGTGTATTGAAAGAGTAGATGGGAAAAGATCTGAATCTTATTAACCTACTATTATCATTATATCTCTTTGCTGGGAAAAAGTAATGTATTATTACATGACTTGGCCAAAGCCATATGGCAACAATATTATAAATAAAATCCAAGTGTTTCTTATTTGATTTTCCAAACATTGTATCACAGAAGACAGGTTATAGTTTAGTAAAGAAAATATTGAAGACTTTCAGTCTAGTATGTTCAAAGCTTGCCTCTGGCATGAAACTAAAATTGTGGCCCTGAGTAAACTAACCTTAGTTAGCCTCATTTTCATAATCTATAAAATAGTGGTTATAGAAAAATAGCAACAAAATTTTTATTAAATTTACATGGGACAAAGTGTGTTTAGGTTTGTTAAAGTTAAAAGTACAGTACAAATGCAAAACAGTACTCTTGTTATTGCACATTATATCACAGACTTCATTATGTGTAAAAGTTATATTCTGAGTCATATGTATTCCCTTCAAAATAGAAGAAAAATGACTATAGAAAATTCCCTAGTATGGATCAGGTGCATATGAAATTTTTCCTCTACTACATTAAAAAGAAAACAAAGCACAGTACTAAGCAGGACTGAAGGTACAGCCAGAAAAACTTGCATACTTACATTATATAGCCTGTGTTAGAGAGGGGTCTCTGGGAGATGGTACAAAACGAAATCACTTATTATTTCAAATAATGGATACCAGTACACAGTGGGTCCAATGGACCCTGGAATTATCCTGTATTACCAGCTGAAAGAGGAAGAAAGTGCCAAAGTTAGGCTATGGCTAAGTCAATTTAGGAGGTATCCAGAAGACAAAAATGTATAGGACTTGCATTATAGCCATATCTAGGATGATCATAAAAGCAAGGATAGTGAAATCATCCCAAATAGGTGAGGTTATATCAACAGAATACTTGAATGTCTACTTTGTGAGGAAGGAGACATATGAGGTAATAATATGTATTGATTTTAGGGTAGTAATCAATGTCTGATCAAATTCTCATGAGTCTCAAGGGAAAAAATGGAAATTTAGAAACAAAGAGGATTGGGATAGAGACATGTGATTGGACAAATTGGAGTAGGTGTACTCAGAATATCTTCTGTACTATACTGATGCATGCCTTTGTGAAGAAACCTTATCCTCCTGCACCCCCAATATCACCAGGCTTCAGGCATAGCTATGAGCAAAGTTATAAAATAACAGCTTCCCCCCCCCCACCCTTGTAACTACAACTTCATCATCTGCTAATTCCAGTACTGGAGATTTCTGATTTTTGTTCACATGCTAAGTTTGTTTTAGTAAATCCATTTTTTAATGAGAAAAGATTTTTGAATCTGTGGTAATGCCCTTTAGGAAAATTGACCATGGAAGAATCATTAAACCCAATAGACAAAAGAACTTGTTTCTTTAACATCCTCAGCCCTCATCATGAAGTACCATAGAACTATAATAATGGATATATTAATATAGTAGTCATAGGAAGCTATATGTTATTTCAACAGCATGGAATCCCAGGTATTATGACTAACATATCTATTATCCCCCACTGTCCAACCTGTGAGAACTAGAGAGCAATGTGAGTCTCTGTATGTACTATTCATAGAAGATATCAACTGGTGACTTAGGGATTAATCAACCACACTGGGTTCTTTCCATAAGTTCATCCTTTAGATGTCTAGTCTAGATGAGAATTTGTGTTTCTTGTATATAGTATCACTATGTAGAGTCTTATGAATCAAACATGTGAACTAAAACATGTAGCATTTGATGAGCTATGCTTTCCTATAGTATCTAGCAAAAGAGTTAGGAGAGTGGCCCATCATAGTCTTTTTGGATTATATCTTTTTTTTTTTTTTTTTTGGCCAGTCCTGGGCCTTGGACTCAGGGCCTGAGCACTGTCCCTGGCTTCTTCCCGCTCAAGGCTAGCACTCTGCCACTTGAGCCACAGCGCCGCTTCTGGCCATTTTCTGTATATGTGGTGCTGGGGAATCGAACCTAGGGCCTCGTGTATCCGAGGCAGGCACTCTTGCCACTAGGCTATATCCCCAGCCCATATATCTTATGATAGTTTTTTCAGGAGAGGCTGGCACTAGAAACATTGAACAACCTTCTGAAGACTCAGGTGAGACACAACTTGGAAACAGCACTCTAAAAAGATTGGGTGCCATGCTTCAAGATATAATGTACACATTAAATAGGAGATCTGTATAGTGCTGTGTTCCCAGTTAAAATATATGTATCTAGACATAAAACAGTAGAATTAGGAGTAGTGCTATGTATGTTTATCACCAGTGACCTACCAGGAACTTTGTACTTCTTTCTCTGCATCTCTTGAAATCTGCAAGTTTGAAATCCTAGTCCATAAGAGGACTAGAGAATATAATGCCTTATTGGACTATAGCTACTGTGAAGTACTTTGTGCTTCCTGTATTCTGGGATAAGCAGGATAGGGGGTATCTGACCATGATTAGCCAAATGAAGAGAGGGATAGGTTTTTCGCAATGAGACAGAAAAGAAAATGTGTAGAACCTACGTGATCATCTCTTAATAATACCTTGGATCATTATAACTATAAGTGGATATGTGTAGAAACCTTTTAAGAAAGGATATTTATTTTATTTAAGTAGTTGTACAAAGAGATTTCAATTCAACATGACAATGCATCTTGGTCATTGTCACTCCTTTCATAATTCTTCCCAGTCTGTCCCAAGGAAGAGGTTTAGATTAGAAAGGGCTCAAGCTCCTCAAGAATAAAGGTTTAGTCCATATACCACCAGGTAGGATCTCATTATCACCTGAAGTGAATGTTAATGAATTTAGAACCAGATGAATTTAGAATGACTACTGGAGAAGGGAAAAGGAAGATAGCAGTTAATGCCCTAAGACCCTCTGCAGTGATCAGAAATAAATGGAATTTGTTCCACTAACCTCTCTTTTCTGAGTTTATTCTCATAAAGTCCACAGAGGTCCAAAAGAATTTTTTCCTGAACCTGTAGAAAAATAAATCTATGAAGCTCAGTAGATGTACTCTGATAGCTATGGAGAAGTGCTGTTCCTATCTTCTACTATACAAATATAACTTTGATTGCCTCAACTTCTGCCCTCTTTATTCACTGGTTTGCCTCAGTTCTCACTTTCCTCATGCTGGTAGTGGAAACAGGAGGGTCGTGATGTAAGTTCTCAGTCCAAGGCTGAAGGCCTGAAATACACATGGACTCAGTGGTGAAAGTACCAGGGTACTAAGGTTCTAGAGCACTAAGGTTCTAGAGCCTTTCTGTTTTACTGTTTCTGTTGCTACATGGTAAGAAAGAAGGATTCTGTAATTCCGGGAAATTCACCCTTCCTCTGGCTTTTTTATTTTTTTTTTTATTTTTGGCCAGTCCTGGGGCTTCGACTCTGGGCCTGAGCACTGTCCCTGGCTTCTTTTTGCTCAAGGCTAGCACTCTGCCACTTGAGCCACAGCGCCACTTCTGGCCATTTTCTGTGTATGTGGTGCTGGTGAATCGAACCCAGGGCCTCATGTATATGAGGCAGGCACTCTTGCCACTAGGCCATATCCCCAGCCCCTGGCTTTTTTATTTTATCTGCTTACAAGGCAAATGGATAGTATCCATCAACACACAGGGAAAATTGTCCTACTCACTCGAGTCTACTTACTCGAAACCCTCAGGAAATACCCTTACAGAAACAATAATGTCTATCAGTCCTCTAGATATTCCTTAATTTAGTCAAGTAGTTACCTAGCCATCATACAATCTGTTCACTGAACACAGAAAGAGTTCTAGTCCTGGCTAATTTGTTACAATCATGGTACAGTCTGAGACTTTCTATCTGATCCTGTTCCTTTGCCCCTCCTTTCACACAATATGGTCTCTTCATACATATGCCTTATTCTTCCTCTTTATCCTTCACATTTCGCTCAAATTTCTTGCATATCTAATTCTGTCTCGTAGTTTGCTTCTCAGACTCAAGCTAAGCTAAAAGGATAGGTCCTCAATAAATTTTCGTGAATATGTGCGTACTGCTTTTTGCTATTTTGAGTCCCTGATAGAACTGCAAAGCCTTTAGAACGTTTTTAGGATTCCATGTTCATTTTTATTTAGTAATGTGATAGATTACATTCTGGCTGCCTTTTCCTCCTAATGTTTTTGTAAAGAACACAAAATTATGCAAAGATAGATGTGTTTGCAGTTACTCTAATATTTATTTTCGACAGTTTAATAATATGATGTGACCTAGAGCGTGACAGTCCATCTCTATTGGCTTCAGCTACAAAGTGCAAACCTTACTTATTTTATGGGTTTTCAGTGTGGACTAATGAAACAGACATGTTTCCTGAGATGTGTAAAATAGCAAATGTTTAGGAAATGTCAGTGCTATTTCCAGTAGTCCTATTTCCTATTTCACTATCATATGGTTTGGGTTTTCCAGTTTCTTCTGAATGAACACTTTGAGGAGTGGAGAATGTCTAACTTTGCAAGTTTCTCTCCTGACATTCTTTCCCTTGTTCTTCAATTGCTATGTTGTTTGCTATGAATACCTATATGGTGTTTACATCAAATCAAGGGACTTGTATGGTCCCTAGACTTGCTTACATTACCAAACCCAACAAGGCACTTCAAATAGTAGGATATTATGGAGCCATTTTCAGTAACTAACTCCTTCTAAGATTCTACCAGCCTTATGTGTTATCTAGCCATGGAAGGGAAGATATAGATTCTCTTTCTTCTGAAATCTCAGCTCTCCAGAGCCATGTTTGTAATGAACTATTAGCTTCCTAAATCTTTGGATAAGATGTGATTTATGCTCCTTTGGGTCCAATAATAGAAATCTAATGCCTGAACATGTTCAGAAACTTTCAGCAAGCTCCTATGGGAGCGTCACTAGGCCTCTTGCAGTGTGCTTCTTCAGTAAGCCCAACAAGGAGATGAACATCTGCTAACAATTGCTTTACTTTCAGAGCTTGCTAAAATAAGCAAGCTAAATAGTTGAAAAAAGTAGGACAGAGACATTACATTATCTTCCAAAGGATTCTTTTCTGAATTTCTGAGTTTAATAAGAAGGTAGGAGAGAAGGAATGATGGAGGAGTAGTGGAGTTAACAAATATTAGGTACCTATGTGAATCATTACATTAAATGTTCTATATGAATTGCATGTATAATACAATTTAACTTCCACATGTGTCTTCTTAGATGGCATTATTCTAGTTTACTGATAATAAACAGCAGTTATGAACCTAGTACATTCAGAGCCATGGTTAGTACCCAGATTGTTCTGACTTCTTGAGTCTAAGTAAGCTTATGCTAATACATAAGTTTAAACTGATATTCATATAAGAGAGAATGAGATATAAATAGAAACTATTTTAAGAATAAAACATTAAAACATGTAGCTAGGGCAAAGGCTGCAGTAGTTAGGGAAGGAAGATAACCAGTTGATGAACTGGAAGAGCCAGGATTTGGTGTCAGATATACTAATACTGGCCTTAATGAACTAAACCCTACAGAGAAAATTGTTGTCTCTAAGAAAACTCACCAGGATCTCATTTTTTCTAAGAATAGGAAACTAAGCAAAGGAGAATGGAAAGCAACACCAAGGTTACTGTAGAATTGCCTTCTGTGGGGTACAAATAGGGAAAAATACCTCAAGTCTGCTACCATAAGACTGAAGGTAAGCATGTTAGTTAAGGTTGAACTTGCCTACATGTAAAGAAAACCAAAACAATCCTTGCTCAAAAACTTAAAGATGTATTGTTTTTCTCTATATAAGAAATGTGCCATTGACATCTGCTCTGGTTACTTTATGAAGGAATTAGAGATCCTATTTTTCTGTTTTATCATGTATTGTTATTGGTAATTCTTCAAGGGTCATTTCATGATTTAAAAGGAGATATAGAAGATCAAGCCACTCTGTTCCAATTGCAGGCAAAACAAAATAGACAACAACTTTCAAATGAATCAACTGATATAAATAGACTTGATCTAGAAATGTTATCCAGTGACTTCTCTAGCATTTATTTGATTGACTACTGTTATTTCGTAAATTGAATTGTTTTATATTTTAACTGGGCATAATGTCATCCTCTACAAATTAGGTCTCTGTCATGAGGAAGAGAAAGAAGAGAATGAATAGGGAGCTAGTAGTCCCTATTTTAGCTTATCTCATTAGTTAGCTTCTTGAAAGTCTTATCACTGAATTCGCATTAAGGAATAATGTGAAGTTACACTTTCAAGCATTTATGTTGTGCCAGTCCCTGTGTTAAGTTCTATGAAGTTTCAGTTTTTTCACTAATCAGATAAAAGTATTACTTTCTTTTGCAGAAGGAATATTTAACATACATTTACTCCTTGTTAAGAACAATGATGATGATATTAATTAAATAATATTAATATAAAATAAACAATATATTATATTAATAATGTATAATGTTATAATATAAATTATAATAGTATAGATGATTATCATGATACATATTATGTGCTATATGTAATGTATATTATGTACAATAATAAAAATAATATTAAATGTAATATAAAGTAAAATTAATTAAAATAGGTCACACTTACTGAATATTTATGATGTTGCTAGTATACTAAGGGCTCTTATGTCCATGCACATACTGATGTCATCCCCCAAATATGCTAGTATTCCCAAAACATATAAAGTCATATTACATTATTTCCTTTTGCAGTGAATGAAACAAGCCTCAAACCATATAAGTAACTTTTCCCCAAGTCCACATCTAGTCTGTGGCAGAATTAAGACTATCATAAAGCCTTTCTGACGGCAAAGCTTTCTCCTTTTTTTGTAACCATTATACTATATGCTCACAAAAGCAACAGTGGTGGAAGTTAAAAGTGGAATTCCTCTGGTCCATGACCTTGAGGATCTCACAATCCAACCAACTGATATTTATATTATATAAATCATACTAATAATTGCACTGTCACTTCACAATGCTATTTTTTAGGTTTGTTGGGCTGTAATGTGAGTACTAAATTTAATGGGAGTATTCAAGGGAAATGGATTTATAGTATTCATCTTCCATCCAAACTTAATAGCAGAACCACTTGTGTAAAGCTGCCTTATGAATGTGAGGCATTAATGCTATAAACATTCCTAATTTTAACAACCTGCTACTCTTTATCAGTGAGTAAACAGATGAATTGGTAGTTCAAATAGAGAAATAAAATTCTGGGAAGACAGTTCTGAGACATTTGAGCTCATACAATTATGGAAGCCTTCTGAGCCTAGACTCCATTTTCTTTTTTTTTATTATTATTATCAAACTGAATTACAGAGAGGTTACAGTTTCATACATTAGGCATTGGATACATTTCTTGTACTGTTTGTTACCTCGTCCCTCATTCCCCTCTCCCTCCTCCCCCTTTCCCTTCCTCCTCCCCCCCATGAGTTGTTCAGTTGTTCAGTTCACTTTCACCAAACAGTTTGTAAGTATTGCTTTTGTAGTTGTTTGTCTTTTTTTACCCTGTGTCTCTCGATTTTGGTATTCCCTTCCAATTTCCTGGTTCTAATACCAGTATACCGTGGTTTCCAATATACTCAGATAAGATACAGAGATGGTGTACAACCACAGGAAGGTTATACAGGAATACCATCAATAATAGAGGCTACAGTTACATATGGCACATTAAAGTAGTTACAACTGTGATATAATAATCGTTTCCATAACATGGAGTTCATTTGACTTAGCATTATCTTATGTGTTCATAACGGTATAGCTATTGGGCTCCTGTGATCCTCTGCTGTGACTAGCCTAAACCTGTGCTAACTATTCCCTATAAGCGAGACCATATAGTCCATGTTTCTTTGGGTCTGGCTCACTTTACTTAGTATAATTTTTTCCAAGTCCTTCCATTTCCTACAAATGGGGCAATGTCATTCTTTCTGATAGAGGCATAAAATTCCATTGTGTATATGTACCACATTTTCCTGATCCACTCATCTACTGAGGGGTATCTGGGTTGGTTCCAGATTCTAGCTATGACAAATTGTGCTGTGATGAACATTGTTGTGCTGGTAGCTTTAGTGTGATTATGTTTGTGGTCTTTTGCTGGCAAAACTGTTTCAACACATGCAACAAACTAAAACTAGATCCTTATATATCACCCTGCACCAAAATCAATTCCAAATGGATCAAAGACCTCGAAATCAAAACAGACACTCTGAAAACACTAAAGGAAGGAGTAGGAGAAACACTTGGGCTTCTTGGCACAGGACGGAACTTCCTTAACAAAGACCCAGAAATGCTACAAATCAAAGAAAGGTTGGACAAATGGGACTACATCAAACTGCAGAGCTTCTTCAGGGCAAAGGACATAGCTCGCAAGATAAACAGAAAGCCCACAGATTGGGAGAAGATCTTTACCAGCCATTCAACAGACAAAGGCCTCATATCTAAAATATATGCAGAACTAAAAAAATTACCTTCCTCCAAAACAAAACCGCAAAGAACCAATAGCCCCCTCATCACGTGGGCTAAAGACTTACAAAGAGACTTCTCTGATGAGGAAATGAGAATGGCCAAGAGACATATGAAAAAATGCTCTACATCACTGGCCATAAAAGAAATGCAAATCAAAACAACATTGAGATTCCATCTCACCCCAGTAAGAATGTCCTATATCAAGAAAACTAACAATAACAACTGTTGGAGGGGATGTGGCCAAAAGGGAACCCTACTTCATTGTTGGTGGGAATGTAAACTGGTTCAGCCACTCTGGCAAGAGGTATGGAGGTATGGAGATTCCTCAGAAGGCTAAACATAGACTCCATTTTCTAAAGCTGAGTTTGGTTTTTAGAATCAAAGGACTTTGAAGTTTGCAGACGTTTCCTTGAAATGGAACTGGTTACATATATTTTTTCATGTGAATTCTTCTAAATTGTAATGCAATGATTATGAAAAAGTAAGAGACCCACAAGTTTGCAAGAATTTAGGTTATTTTCCATTTCTGGCAGGATTGAACCTTTGTGAAAGTATCACCGACAATGTGTGACACTGTAGGGAAACAGGAGGCCCCAAAATAGCTGAGAAATACATATTTCATTTTTTGTTCTTACTCTGTTTTCAAGAATTAAATCAACAGCTAAATATTAAATAAATAGACAAACAATCTGATTTTAGAAACACTGTGTGTTGTTCATTTTCTGTCAGTCTGTAACTAACTTGATATGCTGCAGAGGAATTATGTGAGGAGGAGGAGGAGGATTCTGAAAAACAATTCACAAATGAGATTGCACCTGAGCTGGATTGAACCATAAACAAAAATTCATTAGGTAGAGGTAGGGAGGACATTAAAAAATTGGAGGAAAGACTGTCAAAAACAAAAGAAACTAAAGGAGAACATATAAAATAACTTGGTATGATGATATATCCCACCTTTTGAACATTTTATCGTTGTATTACACTGTTGGTAGGTAATTTCCTTTGATTTTTCTTATTTTATCTTTACATTAACCTTGAAAGTTTGGTTTTATTACCCCCTTTTTTGAACTAGGAAATCTATACACAAATTAAATTGTTAAAATTTTCTAGCTAGTAACTTTACAAAGTCTTTTTTGACTCAAAAGCTTATAATCTTTTGGTTAGACATGCTTAAGTTTGGTTATACTGTAGGTTAAGAATATTTAAAAAACACTTTGTCATGAAAAAAGAGACAACTAAAATTACTGTATCATCTGTGGAAGTTAAATTTGGCATTGCCTCAGTATAAGTAAAATCAATCCTTCACATCCTGGTAGTTTGGTGGGCCTAGTGCACTTATTTTAGACATATTCATATTTCTTATTGCTATTTACCACTCAAGAAAATGTTTTTTATGAGAATATAAACAGATGGATAAAAAGAACAAGAGCAAGTGAATGGAACAGTAATGTGCCCTTTGTTAAGGCTTCCAAATCTTTGTCCTCTTGGCCATAAAGTAGTACTGGAGATGGAAGAAAGCAAAACCATACACAGATTGTCAATATCACACTTATGAGTGGGTAATGGTCAGCAACATGGTGGAATGATACATGTGCTAGCCCTAGACTAGAAGCTTATAAGGAGCTGTTTAGATACTGAAAGTTAAATTATTTTGTTACCTGGGGATGGGACTAGGAATCATTTATGTGGATATGTGACATAACATGTCATGTATATGGATATGTTACTTAAAAATGACATTGTCCAAAAATGACATTGTCCAAAGAAAATGTACTATTTACCTGACTTGTGTAACTGCAATCCTTCTGTTTTTAGTGTTTGCAAATAAAAGTAATAAATTTAAAGTCATTTAGGTTATACACACACTCTCTCACACACATACACACACAAACATTTTATTCTCCTTCCTCTAGAACAGTATCAAAGGCAAAGGCATAGAGTGTAAATGACAAGATAGGGCATAGGTTGTACTCTGTGCTCAAGTAAAATGAAGGCTTTTCTTTTATTGGCAAGGGAGATTCATTAGAGATTTGAGCTCAGTAAAGTGTGATAAAAGCTACTGTATCTTCCTTAGTGTTTTGCACATGTGCAGTACTGAAAAGAATATATTGATTTAAATGATGTGGGTCTAAATAATTTAAGTAATTTACAAATCCTGATTGTCCTAGAAACCAAATGATCTAAATGCCCTTTCCTTTTGAATTTGTGGTAATAGTATTCATTCTACCTCTTTTATCCATTTCTTTCTCAGCATATTTGCTGTGGTGCTTTATAAAATTCATCATAAATCTCTGTGTGAGAAAGTGATTTGACAGATTTCTCTAACATCAGGCCATAACTACAGACTGTCAGGGCATATCTGGCAGCTGTCTCATTTCTTCAAGTCTACATAATCCTTTAAAATCAGATACTGTACTATCCAATAATTCAGAAGATTTTATGTGTTTTATAAATTGAAACCATCTCTTCAACCTTTTGGAAAATTTGGATGTGTAAATTTAAGAGGTTTTTGCTCAGAGCACTTTTAAACCTAACTATTTAAAATAGAGATACTTTAGATAGACAAATGTGCAAGGATTCCTTGCACATTTGTCTATCTAAAGTATCTCTATTTTATCTGGGTTTTCTGTTTCAGCAAATAGACAAGTACCATGACCTTATCATCAGTCTGTCAGATTTATAATGAATTTTTTTCCTTCTCCTTTGGAGGAGAAAAATATTACAAAATTTATTTGAAGGCTTATCGTTGTAGTAAATATTTTCAAAGAAATGCTATAATGTAGTAAAAAGAATTTGTTGATTAGGAGGCAGGAGACCTATACTCTGGTTTCAGGTGTGCCACTGTGCTAGTGATGTGTCAGCTTCCACAAAGGTACTTAATTATCTTATGCTTACAGTTTCTTAAATAAAAACAAGAGAGTAAGAGTAAATATTTTAATTTACTAATTTATTTTACAAATATTCTTTATGAGCCTGTTTTTTTTGTGCCAAGTCCTAATATAGGAATGGTAATTTGAGTAAGATATACTTTATGCTATTAAGGGACTTAAACATGAGAGCTAGAGACAGAAAAGTAACACAATAAGTTATATGAAAGAAGTGTGTGGATTTTTTTAAAAAAAGAAATGTATAGAAATGAGAGTGTAGTGTCACAGTATATAATGAATTGAGGTAATCAGGAGACATTTTTGAGGAAATAATTTAGCTTAAACTGAATGTTTAAAAAGGGTTTAAAACTATGTTATATCCATTTTCCTGATGTATAAGATTATAATTTTTCTTTTATATCCTTTGTAATTTACTTCAGTTGCTATTCAAAAACAATGTTCTGCACTAGGATTTGTTACTGTTAGTGTTGGTGACAATGTGTACAACTACTTTTGGGAAAACACTATGAAAGTACAAATGGAGCAAGAGCACATATGGTTGTATATAATGTTAGTTTTTCAGTTCCAGAAATATACACATGTATTCTCCAAAAGACATCTAAAATATGCCTGTTGAACTATTTTTCATAGTCAAGCACAGGAAATTATTTACATGGTTGCAAGCTGTGGAGCTGATACATTGTTTTAAAGTCAGTTCATGAAATACCATACAGCATTCAGAATGAATGAACTTCAGTTACATGTAACAACATGGAAAGAATCTCATAAAAGTAATGTTGAGATAAAATGGATAGACACAGATCATTTCTGTGATTCCATTCATATAAAGTTAAAAGTGTACAAAACGAATCCATAACATGAAAAGTCAGGATAGAGATGATCCTTGGCAGATGGATGGTGCCTAGAAAGAGGCTTCAGTTGAGCTGATTATGCTGTTTATTGAGTATGAGGGCTACCAACAGGTGTGTTAGCTCCTAAAAACATAACTAAGATTGACTTTTTCAATTTTTTCTGCCTTCAGTGGGAATGGTACATTTGAACACAAACCTAACAAGAGTAAGAATTAATGAAGATCATAACAGAAATGTGCCCCATAGAACAAAAGAGCAAAGGGAACAAGCCTTAAAAATAGTACTGTTTTCTGTTCCTCACATACTGTGATTATAATAATGATTTTTTCATTTTTCATTCATATCTTATTAATAAATATTGAAGCCTACTATGTGACTTTCTTTAAGTAGCAAGTACAGTGTAAATAATACTAGAAATAAGCTTCAGAAGTAGGGTAGAGCAAGATGACTGCAAATCAGCTTCTTCCTCTGACTGCTCATCACAGATACACTAAACTGAACAGCTATTGTCACACCAGATGACCACCGGAAGAGCAAAGGAAATCAGAACTGTCAGCACAGTAGGTTTATTCACACCAGCATTGTCAGAAATGGGCACAGAACCAGCCTAGAGTCCAGAGAAGTGCTGATGCTCAGAGTAGCACAGCAAGAGCAGCAGGATTTCAGAACTAGCTCACTCTGACATTGTGACTTTCCAAACACATTCTGGATCATAGGAGTTATTTTGCAGAACATCCTGTGCTTTAAAAGATAGAAAGTGCTCTCACAACCCACACATCTCTGCTACTAGCCCCAAGTACCTTTCGGAAACCCCAGGAGGCACCTGAGCAATGTGATCTCAAGGAATGTAAACCCAGATATGGTACTGTGTCACTGATATGGGAACCCAGTGGTTCCAAGAACACCCTGGGAGTTGGATTGGCAGGGACCTGGGAGCTCTCTATAGGTCAAGTGGGGAGAGAAATCAGAGTGCAAGAGCCAGCTGGGAATTTGCAAATAGCATTTTAAGTCTACCTCCCCTGCTGAGACTCTGGCTTTAGAGTCTTACTGGAGCTGAATGAGTGCTCTTGGCACTGAGTTAAAATATTCAAACCTCTAGACTACCCCTACTGGCCTCACTGGTTCTGGCTGGGGAAGTATTTTCTCTAACAATGAGGATAATATTCACTATTTTTGTCTTCATCTTTTGAGTTTGTTTTGTTATATTTTGCTTTCTTTGTTGCTTTTATGTTTTTCCTTCCTTTTACTTTCTCTCAATTCTTTTCCTTCCTTCCTTCCTTCCTTCCTTCCTTCCTTCCTTCCTTCCTTCCTTCCTTCCTTCCTTCCTTCCTTCCTTCCTTCCTTCTTCCTTGCTTCCTTCTTTCCTTCCTCCTCCCTTCCCTCCCTCCCTTCCCTCCCTCCCTCCCTTCCCTCCCTCCCTCCCTCCCTTCCTCCCTCCCTCCCTCCCTCCCTCCCTCCCTCCCTCCCTCCTTTCCTCACTTCCTTCCAGACCACAATATACACCTGCTGGAAGTATGGTTGAACTCAGAGCCTCCAGCTCTTATTTACCTTTCTCTTCTACCACTTGAGCCATGCCTCTGGTTTGGCATTTTGCTGATTAATTAGAGGTAGAGCCTCATAGACTTCTTTATCAGGGGGCTGGCTTTGAAGTGAAATTCTCTAGGTCCCAGTCTCCTCTGTAGCTAGAATTATAGGCATGAGCCATCATGACTAGTTAACAATTACCTTTTAAAAAAAGATTTATTGTATTTATTTTTAATTAAATTTTATTGACAAGGTGATGTACAGAACGGGTAGAGTTACATAATAAGGTAGTGAGTACATTTCTTGTCATATTTGTTATACCATCCCTCATTTTTCTTTCCCTTCCCTAGTTCAGGTAAGTTTATATACAATATTTAGAATGCCAAAATCATATACAGTAACCACGTGGGGTACACCAAAGGAAATTCACCTAGTTCATTAAACATAATGACAACAATAAAATCCTCCTGATTCCTTCTCTTGAAGTTTATTTTGCTTAGCCTCATCTTATATAATCATATGGACATAACTGTTGAGCTACTGTGATCCTCTGATAGGTCTATCCTAGACCTTTTTATGTTTATTTAGTAATTGTTTGGTTTTAGATACATAATGTAAAGTCGCTGACCCAAAAATGTGGAAATACCATTTGAAAAGAAGTTTGTAATTTTACAGACATGATTTCTACTGTCTCCCCACCCTCCCCCGCAACAATCATATATCAAGGAGACCATGTGCCTTTGTTCTCTGTGTTCTAGGCTTGTCTCTCTCAACATTATTTGTTCAAGGTCTGGCCATTTCCCGGCGAATGCCATTATTTTATCATTTCTAATCGCTATGTAGTATTCCATTGTGTACAGGTACCACATATTTTGGATCCATTCATCTGTAGTGGGGAATCTGGGTTGTTTTCATATTTTGGCTAGTGTAAATTGTGCAGTGATAAACATGGATGTGCAGGTGTCTTTATGGCATACTGTGTCCTGTTGTTCAGGATAGATGCCTAGGAATGGTTTGGCTGGGTCATAGGATATGTCTATGCTGAGTTTTTTTTTTGTTTTTTTTGGTTTTTTTTGCCACTCCTGGGGCTTGGACTCTGGGCCTGAGCACTGTCCCTGGCTTCTTTTTGCTCAAGGCTAGCACTCTGCCACTTGAGCCACAGCACCACTTCTGGCCATTTTCTGTATATGTGGTGCTGGGGAATCGAACCCAGGGCCTCATGTATATGAGGCAGGCACTCTTGCCACTAGGCCATATCCCCAGCCCCTATGCTGAGTTTTTTTGAGGAACCTCCATGCTGTTCTCCAGAGTGGTTGTACTAGTTTACACTCCCACCAACAGTGGAGAAGGGTTCCTCTTTCCCCGCATCCCCTCCAGCATTTGTTGTTGTCTGAGTTTAGAGTATAGGCCATTCTAACTGGGGTGAGGTGCTATCTCAGGGTTGTTTTTATTTTTATTTCTTTTACTGCCAGGGATGTTGAACATTTCCTCATATGTTTCTTTGCCATTTTATTTCTTCTCCTTTGAAGTCTCTCTTTAGCTCCTTTACCCATTTAATAATTGGTTTACTGGGTTTGGATGGGGTTAGTTTCTTGAGTGCTCTGTAGATAGTAGGCCTTTGTTGCTGTGCTGGTGAAGATCTTTCCCCATATATGGTTGTCTGTCTTTCTAGGTTAGTGACTGTGTCTTTAGCTGTGCAGAAATTTTACATTTTATAGTAGTACTATTTGTCTAGTCTCTGTCCTATCTGTTGTGCCCCTGGGACTCTGTTCAGGAAGTTCCTGCCTATGCCTATAAGTTCTAGTGTCTCTCCTAGTCTTTCCTTAAGTAGTTTCGAAATTTCAGGTCTGATGTTGAGGTCTTTAATCCATTTTGAGTTGATCTTGGTGCATGATGATAGGCTAGGGTCTACTTTGAGCTTTCTCCATGTGGCTGCCCAGTTTTCCCAGCACCAGTAGTTGGAAAGGCTATGTTTTTTCCGTTGTATGTCTTTAGCTCCTTTGTCAAATATCAGTTGACTGTAAGTATGTGGATTTATTTCCGGGTCTTCTATCCTATTCCATTGATGTTCAGGTCTGTTTTTATGCCAGTACCAGGCTGTTTTTGTTATGATGGCTCTATAATAGAACTTGAAGTCTGGTATTGTGATACCTCCTGCACTGCTTCTTTTGCCTAGAATTGCTTTGGCTATTCTAAGTCTTTTGTTGTTCCATATGAATTTATATGTTGTTTTCTCTATTTCAGTGAAGAATGTAACTGGGACTTTGATGGGTATTGTGTTGTATTTATATCACATTTTGCGCAATATGGCCATTTTCCCTATATTGATTCTGCCTACCCATGAGCATGGGAGGTCTTTCCATCTCCTGGTGAACTGTTTGATTTCTCTTTTTAGATTTTTATAGTTTTCATTAAATAGGTCATTCATATCTTTAGTTAGGTTAATCCCTAGGTATTTTATTCTTTTTTTAACTAACAATCACCTTTTAATACTCAATTTGTCTCCGTCTCTTCTCCACTTTCCTTCTTATTACTCTCTTCCACTTCTTTTTTTTCCTTTAATCACACCAGTTCTTTCTCTTTTTAATCTTTTCTCTCTATTCCCTCTTCCACAATCCATCTTTGTTGTCATTTCCAGGAGGTTGTTAGCTGGCTTTTGTGCTTTATTTTTGCTTTCTCCTTTCTTTTTCACTATACCTTTAGCTGAATCTTTTCTATTTCTTTCTCACTGCCCACCTTTATCACCCTTAACCTCCCTCCCTTCTATATTTAGTATACTGTACACCTGGTACTGTTCATTAATATTAGTTGTCCTATCTTCTTTCCATTTCTACCTTTATTTACTAATGTCTACCTAGTTTGCAAGGCGTTATCTGTGCTCCTTTACTCTGTTAAGGACACTGAGGCAATGGCTATGATTGTTTTTAAAAATTAATACTATACTCTCATTCTGGGTATGTCTATCAACTGTGATTGCTTCTGCAGCTAATCTTCCTCCTTTGTAGAAGGGGAGCTGGACCTACTATCTTGAACACAATGGACACATGTTTCAATACTGAGCCACACACATCTACAACCCATCCACTATCCAGTCTTGACTAAACATTGCAAATAAATAATAAATAAATAAAAGAACACAAGATATGAAAATTTCCAACCATAAACTTAGCCTGAGATGCATAAGCATTTTTTAAAAGGGTAACATGTCTCCTTCAAAAGTCAACAATTCTACAATCAGACTTTAATGATAGCAAAGCAGATGAAATTTTAAACAATGAAGAGAACAATGATAAGAATTATCAATGCAATTAAAGATGACATGTATAAATACCTGAATGAATTCCTAGCCAGAATAATATGGCAAAATAAAAAGAATTAAAAAGGATCTAAATGGGAAAGGAAGAAGTCAAGTTATCCTACATTGAAGTTACTCTATACTAAAAAGGCCCTAAAAACAACACACACACACACACACACACACACACACACGCACACACACACACTAAAAACACTCTTAAATCTGGCAACATTTTCAGCATAGTAGCATGATACAAAATTAAGAGGTGCAAATTTGTATGACTGACTCCCAGCTTCCAGAGCTATGAGCAATCAATTTCTGTTGTTCATAAATTTCTCAGTCTAATGCATTTCCTTATAGCACCAGAAATAGATGAAGATACAAACCCAAACCATGCCAAAACCTTTATTCAGAGTCTTAATGAAAACAGGTGAAAAACTCAAATAAGATAACCAAGCAAAGTTCAATAAAGGACATATGTGTGAACAGAGCTAAAGTTCCTCAGTTGAGCAGTAGTGAAAATTTGCTAGTCTTTCTGCTGTAGAAAAGAAGCTCAGGGGGGCTGGGAATATGGCTTAGTGGTAGAGTGATTGCCTAGCATGTATGTAGCCTGGGGATCGATTCCTCAGTATCACATATACAGAAAAAGCCAGAAGTGGAGCTGTGACTCAAATGGTAGATTGCTAGCCTTGAATAAAACAAAGCTCAGGGACAGGGCCTAGGGCCCTGAGTTCAAGCCCCAGGACTGGCAAAAAAAAAAGAAAAAGAAAAAGAAAAGAAAAAGCTGAGGCTCATCTGAGGTTCTCTCAGCATGAAAGAGGATAGTCACTAACCCCTTAAGTAAATACAAATAGCTTGAAGAGAGGAGGAATAAATCTAGGGCATATTTTTTCCCTATCTTGCAATCTCCCACCAGTCCTAGAGCTCTAGGAAAAGTGGATCTACGGGGCCCTGATGGACAGTATTCAAAGCATAATGAGTGATCCATTGGATGTGTAGGTGTCAAACACATTGTGCAAAGTAGAGTCAAACTATTACTAAAAACTAAACTATTAGACTGAGCACTTTATAATAAGATAAATGGTTCTGGATAAAGAGTTGATGCAGTACCTTAAGTAGGAAGAGAACATATGTTTAGCTCTAAAGTCTAGCTAGCCTTTACTTTTGACCTAATTTTACAGCAAATATTTTATAGCATTTTTTGTGGAGTTTGAACTCAGGTCCTTGCAGTTGCAGAACAGATACTCTCCCCACTGAGCCATGTATGCAGCCCTAATTTTGCTGACTAATTTCTCAGATAGGGTCTTGTTTCCTGGGTACTTAGCTGGGAGAGATCTACCTATGTTAGGCTTCCAATTAGCTGGTACAGCTGGTGTGTGCTATCATGTCCAGCTTTCCATTGAGAAGCCGTCTCTTGAACTTTTCTGTCCAGTCAGGCCTTGAAATATACCTCTCAAACCTACCACCCAAGTAGCTAGGATTATACATGTGAGCCATACTTGTTTATTGTTCTTTCATTTTCCTTTTTTTTGTAGTGCTAGGGATTGAACTCATATACTTGTGCCTACCACTCAAGCCACACCTGTCTTTCTGCTTTTCTAGTTTTTGTTTTTTTTTCCTTTTTTCAGCTAGACCCTCACAGCACTTTTTCCCAGAGTCAGCCTCATGTAACCAAATTCATTCCATTGGGAAATTTTTAAAGGACAGAAGTTTATTGCTCAGAGTTATAGAAGTTGGAAATTGAAGGTCAAGACAGATTTCTACCACTTCTTCCTTTCATCACATTGGGAATTTGATTTCAAAAGATGGATTTCAAAGAGAAACACTCAGACCAATGGCAGTTTGGTTTGGCTTTGTTTCCCATGACACACTGTGTCAATCTGTCCTTTCTTCAGGATCTAATCAAGAGTTACTTCCTCTCAATTATAGGATTTGTAATTTTTAAACAAAAATCTGTGTCTAAACTAAAATCTATTGCTTAACTGTGACTTTGGGCAAATTTCTCATTTCTAGACTTCAGTTTTCTTCTTTGTAAAATAGGGAAACAATAGCTGTCACTAAATATAATCTTGGTGAATGTTAGGGTTTTTGTTTTTCCTTGTCCCTCCCTGAACCATCTTGATCAATTTTCCAGTTTTTATTGCCATGCATTTGTTTATCTCTTGTTTTGAATTTACTTTCTAATTGTTTCATTCTAAATGTCTTGCCTTTCAAAATCTACTCTGAATTTTTTTAAGGCAACGAGTTGTACAGAAATAAGAATAATGAAAAATTGTGTGTGATTGGAGAATCTATAAAATTTTTGCAGGTTTGTCTATAATCCCAGCTACAAGGGAGAAAGATCCAGAAGATTGTGTCTGAGATTATTCTGGGCAAAAGTAGCAAGATCCCTCCTTAAACAAGCTGTGCATAGTAGTTCATACCTATAATCTGTTATGAGGGAGGCCTAGGTAGGAATATCTTGGTCTAGCTTCTCCTAGGAAACAATGTGAGAGCTTATCTGAAATGCAAGTAAGACTAAAAACAACAATAACAACAACAAAAAAAAAACCTGAGAGGGTGGAAGAGCACCTGCCTAGCAAGATTGAGGCACTGAGTTCAAAACCTCAGTACTGCCAAAACAAAGTATTTTTAAATTTCTGTTTTATACCTAATCCTTATAACTATATAATGGGGATAGTATTACAGATGAAGTAATTGAACTGGAAAGAAATTAAATTACTTATTTAAAATTAGAGAGCTAAATAGTGGTAACTGGTCCTCAGATTTTATTCCCCTACATTGCCTGTTATACTATAATAGCAGAAAACTGGGGGAAATCAAAAGAAGTAGTGTCCAAAAATAAAGGAAAAGCACTCATTACCTGATTTATGAAATGGTAACCACTCTGTACTGCACCTTAATAACAACAATAAAATTATTAAAATAAATAAATACTCAAAAAATGTTTGTGGTAAGGGTAGTAGATACGGGAATCTTTGCAGAGTTTCTGTGATAATTAGATATGAGAACATATAAGTAATTTAACACATTGAAGATTTTCAATAAAAGGTCATTTTTACTGCCATATTGCTATTACTATTGTTGTTAGAAGCAACACAAAGAATCTTATTTTTTGAGTTCTTGCTTAGGTCACCAGATGCATTTAGTGATGAATAGGATAATTATTGGATTTGGAGTTTGGTCAGGCCATTTCCAAACAGATGTCGAAGGGCACAGCATCTTAGGGGTACTCAGTGTGAAAAATCTCCTTTGTTCTTTCGTTTTGGTTCCCTTTATCATACACAATGCCTTCTGCTTTGGTGGTGCCATTGACTGGGTATTTAAAGGCAGTTTGTAGGATTAAACCTTTCAGTGTACCACAGCAGGCCAAGGCCTGGATCAGGCTAGTAACAATGCAGTCTTCCTCCTGTGGAGACTGAGACTTACCTAACAACCTCTGTATGCTCTGTAGATTAGCTTTACAAAGAGCACTACATGCTAAAAGGTTTGTCTTGGGTGAGGGATTTCTGATGCCAGAGACTTTCTAATTTGTTTCCTTCATGGGAATAAAACAATGTATTTGGAATAAGTTTGAAAAATAGGTAATAAGAGAACAAATGTATAAGTTTCTGTAATTAAAGTATATTAGAATGGATAATGCCCTCCCAAACTCTGGATGTTTACTCATGTTAATTCCTTTCCCTTTCTTCTCTACCTAGTGAACTCCTAGTACTCTTTTAAGAACCCACTTTAATATTTCTTTGGAGGTTTTCTCATTAGACTTTGAGCCCTGGGAAAGATAGGGCTATCTTTGTTATCTTTTGTATCTTCTCCACTAACACTGAACCCATTAAAGGCATTTGACAAATGAATAAATGTAAACAAGATATTAAAAAATAACTTTTGAAGGTAGGTGGTAGTCTCACTTCGCCCATGTAATTCAACCATAATGTCTACTGATTTCTTGAAAGACTGTTCTGGGTATCTAGTTAATTTTGTCTTTTGTTCAATACACAACTAAAAAGTAATAAACTACCAAGGGAGTTCAGAAAAGAGAAATATGCGAATCTAGAGGAGTCAAACTGAATGAGATCTGGTTGTGAACAGACTTGACAGTACCTGCAATTTCTATAATTCTAGAAAGGAGGGAGACTCAGCTAATCTTGACTTTAAGGAGATCATTGCTTTGATGTAGAGTAATGGTCTGCTGAACACCAGAGGATGCTTGAGTCAGAGCATATACTTAAGGTTTGAAAGAGGTTTGGTAAACTTTCAGAAGAGGAATGATTAAAGAGTCAGAAAAGCCAGAAAATGCCACTGAGAAGGGCTAAACTTTTAAAGGATTCTTAGAACACCAAGGGCAGAAAACTTCAGATGAAGAGGAGGTTGTATGCAAAGGAATGTTGATGAGTATGTATGTCTCCTTTTGAGAAAGATGCGATGACCTAACTGTCTGGAACAAGGAAATCCTATAAGAAAGCAATAAAAAAGACAGTAAATACGATGATAAAGACTGAGAAGTAAAGTAAGCTGAAGAATATTGAGTTTATCTTAAGTAGCATGCTTTGAAAGAGAAAACAATGGATTATCACAGTAAATTTGGTTCCTGGGTGTCATGTTTTACAGAAGACAAGGCAGCTACCCCACAGGACAGGGTAATTCTTCAGCCTCTAGCAAGGGCACACTGGCTGTTAAAAGCATGGGAAGTCTTGCCACACGGATAAAATTCAGAATTTTCTCAATTAAAATATTTATCTGAGTACAATGCAAAAATATTATTTGAACTGAATTTTAAAGTACAGATAAAAGGTCAGGCTAAGTGATTTTATATTTAACACATAGATAATGGGTGGGAAACAGATGAGCATTAAGAAGCTGCAAAATGGACAAGAGACTAGGGCTATATAAGAGTCTTGCCTACTGTGATGTCAGAAACAATGGCTTGACCAAGTATGCTAAATGAAGAGATTCAGAAAGGAAATTACAGCTATATGAGGAAATCAAGTTCTTGAAGTCTTTGGATACTGGCATCAAAATCTTGATGCATATTAATTTTGGGGTGATCATGGACAAGTAACATCTTCTAATTTTATTTCCTGATCTCTAAATTGGGAGTGATGTAAATAAATGCCTAATTCTCAGGACTGCTGTCAAAAATATGCCTACTTGTAAATAGTAAAACATCCAAAAGATTGTGTGCATGTGCAGTGTGGGCAGCAAAGTCTGAACTTTGACAGGTTCAGTCAAGGGTTATTTTCAGGACTGAGCAGCTTCAGGCCATATCCCTGTGACCAAGTTCATTCAAGCTCCTGTAAAGAGGCTAAGGACTAATGTAAATAGTACCCTGTAAATATAGATCAAAACATCCTCATTGACTGTCAAAAATAAGATTGCAACAGTATTAAGGCACCCAGATAAAACACACCAGCACTTATCCACAGTGAAATCTATAAAGTGCTTTCGATTGCTCAGGGGATCTTTAGATATAGCATCATTTTCTCTATCTTATGGATGACTTGGCCACCTCCGCTATGAATTTTTCATGATTCCCCTGACCCAGCAGCTCTCTCCTGTGGAGAGAGTAATACGGTATTGATTTCAGAGTTAGGTTTCTGCCTTTTTTTTTTTTTTTTTTGCCACAACAGGATTTTTGTAGCCTAGAAACCTCAATCTCCTATTACTCATTAGAGAGTAGGGCAACTTTTCTTAGATCTGGAATGCAGAAAACAAACCATTTAGCTGCTGTTGTCAAAGATAGCCTTTCTCATGGAATTTTCACTGATCTCCATAATGAGGGTAGTTGTTATTAAAAAGTTTCCTAATTGAGCCAGCAGAGATAGGATTATAGAGAATGCCAAGAAGACAATAGTCTTCTTTGTCTCACTAACAATTTGAATGTTTTCCTAGGCATAGCTTTCTGAATGAACCATTAAAAATATACCAAAGGCTAAAAAAGAATACAAAATAAAACCAATAGGGAAATACAGTTCATCTTGTATTTTCTTTTGTGTAATTTTTGGAATAGGTGTCTAGGTGAGGCTCATTTTTAGTGGCCCTTGGTCATATTAGAAAAATGAAAAGAGGCCATGATGTTGGTAGTTTTTATTTAAACTGCTTTTAAGAAATAAAAAATCCATATCTTACATCCCGTGAAAACTCATTCTTGGCATTGCCATGGTAACAAGACTTTTAAAAGAGTTAACTGAAATTTAGCTGCATATATTATTTCTTTGTGATTCATACTTCATAAAAATGCAAATGTCACACTAATACATGTTTTACCTTAATGTTTTATACTACCATTTATTCTTAATTGATCTAATGTTTTCCTTAATTAAATTTTGTGCTTCTTTGAATGGTTTTCCTTTTCTCCTCCCCCTTCATCTCCTTTTCTGTGGACCCATCAAGCTATGCATTTCAGCTGAGTGACATGCAATTTATGAGACTGTCACACAGGAGATCAATCATCCTCATCTAAAAACTCAACAAAAGAGTTATGGAAAACTGCTTGTCCTGACTAGAAATTCCATATTACTCCCCTTTCCCCCCCCACACTTACCATTTTGGTAGGATATTAGCATCACTTTCTTTATCCTTTATCTGCATGTATTTTCTTACTAAGAAGCAGGGCTCTATATTGGAGAAAGAATCACCAATACACCCTAGAGTAAAACTTTGCTTTTAGTATCCTTTAGCTTTGTGTTTTTAGGCAAGTCCTTTAACCTTTTGACTCATAATTTCTTTAGAAGTACTTGATAAAAGATACATGCTCAATAGATGTACCTGAATTCTACTCTAATTATAATGGCAACTATAAGGATTTAAAGAAAGTCTCGTTCATTGGGAGCTCTGTATTTGTTTGGATATAATAATCTTCTAGGCATAAAGATTGAAACTCCAAAGGTATTTATTGTATTATAACTGAGAACAGAAGGTAAATTTTCTCTTTTGCTTCAGAGGATAGAGAGAAATAAAGTCAACAGACAATAGAAAAGAAAAGACACATCAATACACTGTCTGATATATATTATTATTTGTATTATTGGCCAGATCCATAAAATGGGTGGTATAAGTGAAGTACTGATGTGCATCCATATGTATGAGCTAAGACAATGGTAAAGGAGTTGAATTTTACATTCTGATAGGTAAGATTTGATAGATGTGCCAGGTGCTCTAGCAGTCTTTGACATGAGAAGGCACATTGAGGATTTCAAGCTTAGAATTTGGAGAGGAATCATATAGAGTTACATAGTCTGAAACTGCAGACAGTGTGTCAGGATGAGGTTATTTAGTCTATCTAAACTGTGAAAGGTAGGAATGTTGAGCCAGGCATAGCAAGAGAAAGCTGTAATACCAGTATATCAGGAGACTAAGTAAGGAGACCCATTAATTCCACATCAGGCTGCTTGTCCCTGCGCCATCACTGTATCTCATCTGAGTACCCTGGATACTGTATATACTGTTATTAGAAGTAGGGAAGGGAAAGGGAATATCAAAATCGAGAGACAAAGGATAAAAAGACAAACGACTCCAAAAGCAATACTTACAAAACCATTTGGTGTAAACCAACTGGACAACTCCTGGAGGGAGGGGAACAGTGGGAGGAGGGCATGGGAAATGAGAGATGAGGTAACAAATTGTACAAGAAATGGATCCACTGCCTTACGTATGAAACTGTAACCCCTCTATACACCACTTTGACAATAAGTAAGTAATTATTCAGAAAAAAATAAAACACACAAACAAAGATTCTGGGATATGGCTCCAGTGCTGGAGTGCCTGCCTAGAAATCATAAAACCTGAATTCAATCCCCACTACCACCAAAAATAAATTTTTTTAAATGTAAATAAATAAATACATTAAAAGCAGAAGTGGCTCAAGTGGTAGAGCACTAGCCTGGAGCAAAAGTAGCTCAGGGACAGTACCCAGGCCCAGAGTTCAAGCTCCAGGACTGGCAAAAAAACAAAAACAAAAACAACCCCCCCCCCAGCAATCTATGGAAGTGGCACTGTGGCTCAAAGTGGTAGAGTACTAGCTTTGACCTAAAGAGCTCAGGGATAGCACCCAGGCCCTTAGTTTAAGACCCACAACAAACAAAAATAAACAAACAAAAAACTAAAAGCATTTTTAAAAGCTTGCCTCCTTATAGGCCTTAAACTACTATCCAGTGAAATGATATTCTTGAAAGAATGCTTTCATTTTTCTAAGTCAGGTGTTTACTTGTTTTTCTCCCATTTCAAGATATTTCAGTCCACACAATGAGAATGTGCTCTTACTTTCTGCAGATGTGTCTTCAATTGACAGTTCTTTTCCAATCTCCCTTATGGATGTTTTCCTCTTCCTGCTTTCCCACTGCTTCCCAGCCAGAGGTTCCTCTGCACTTTACCACTAGCTCAGGAACTGGAAATAAAGAAGGCTCACCTGGAGTCACATGCTAGCTAAGCCACTGACTAGCTACATAATCTTGGGAACGTTACCTTGATAATCTTTCTGATCCTATAGTTCCTCACTTATAAAGCAGACAAGAAGTCCATCCAGAAAGGATTCCAGTAAGAATGAAACAAGTTACTGTATCTGAAGCACTCAGCATCAGACTGGACCCTTATTAGGTCCTTAGTAAAAATTAGTTTGTTCCTTTTCTCCTTATTTGGACTTTTAAAGTTGACTCCCGAGCTTCTTAAAGAAAAGTGATGCCACTCACTTGTCTTTGTCCTCTTGGAAGCAGGTAGCACCATGGCTCCTGGAGAAACAGCTGGAGGCCTTGTCCTCCATCCCATCCCATCTTCCCTTCAATGGACTATAGTCATGTTAGACCTAGTTCACCTTAATGAATGCACTGTGTTCTCTTTCCACTGAGTCCTTCCTCCTTAATTCCATCTCTTCTGTGTGAAGATGTTCTTTCTTTTCTTTGCCTGCAATTTTAAAACCTTTTTATCAAGTGTTTGATTTGAAATGACACTTTTAGAGAAAAATAAACTGCCCCATTTTTTCTTTTCCTCACATCCTGAACTTTGCCTTTGCAGCATTTTTACCTTTCATTCATTCAAATAGTTGAAACTCTTCATTTAATATCTGTTTGTTATATGACTATAAGTTATTTAGGACAGAAACAGTTTCTATTTTGTTCACTGTCTCTCTAGTGCCAAGTATAGTGTTTAGAACAAAGGAAAGTACTTCTAAGTTGGCTGTTGTTGTTGATACTGGGATTTGATCTTAGGGCCTCACCCTTGCTCAACTTTCTTGCTTGGCTGGTGCACTACCACTTGAGTCATGCCTCCAGACCAAAGTAGCAGATGATCTTAGTTGTCTGGTTCTTTTTTTTTTGGTAATTTATTTATTAATTACACAAAAATATTTTGACAAGTTGTTGTGCAAAAAGGGTACAGTTACATAGTAGGGCAGTGTGTACATTTCTTGTGATATCTTATACCCTGTTTTTCTTTCCCTTCCCTAGGTCAGGTAGACATATATACAGTACACAATGTACCAAGAACATATACAGTAGCCACATGGCCTGCGCCAAAGAAAATTCGCCTAGGGCTATAAATGTAATGTCCACATTAGGGAATATGTCGACAATAGACTTATATGAACGTACATACATAGCTTTTGAGCTGTTGTATTCCACTGAGAGGTCAATTTTTTTTCAAATTTTTATTATCAAACTGATGTACAGAGAGGTTACAGTTTCATACGTTAGGCATTGGATTGAGAGGTCAATTTTTGACCTTTATATGTTGAGTAGTTGTTTGGTTTTAGTTACATAATGTTGGGTCGCTGACCCAATCCTGTGGGAAATACCATTTGACAAGCAATTTTTGGTTTCACAGACCTAGTCTCTACTGTCTCCCTGTCACCCCATCTTAACAGTCATATATCAGGGAGATCATGCCCCTTTGTTTTCTGTGTTCTAGGCTTGTCTCGCTCAACATTATTTGTTCGAGTTCTGACCATTTCCCTGTGAATAACAATATTTCACCATTCCTAATCACTATGTAGTATTCCATTGTGTATAGGTACCATATTTTTTGGATCCATTCATCTGTGGAGGGGCATCTGGGTTGATTCCATATTTTGGCTATTGTGAATTGTGCCGCGATAAACATGGAAGTGTAAATGTCTTTTTGATATCTTGGGACCTGCTGTTCAGGATAGATGCCTAGAAGTGGTATGGCTGGGTCATAGGGTAGGTCTATATTGAGCTTTTTGAGAAACCTCCATACTGTTTTCCAAAGTGGTTGTACTAATTTGCACTCCCACCAACAATGAAGAAGGGTTCCCCTTTCCCCACACCCCCTCCAGCATTTGATGTTGCCTGAGTTCAGAGTATAGGCCATTCTAACTGGAGTGAGGTGGTATCTCAGGGTTGTTTTTATTTGCATTTCCTTTACTACCAGGGATGTTGAACATTTCCTCATATGTTTCTTTGCCATTTTTATTTCTTCTCTTGTGAAGTCTCTCTTTAGCTCCTTTGCCCATTTCCTAATTGGTTTATTGGCCTTGGAGGGGCTTCGTTTTTTGAGTTCTCTGTAGATGACAGATATTAGGCCTTTGTCTGTTGCTGTGCTGGTAAAGATCCTTTCCCATATGGTTGGCTGTCTTTCTGTTTTGGTGGCTATGTCCTTAGCTGTGCAGAAACTTTTAAATTTGTAGTAGTCCCATTTGTCGAGTCTCTCCCCTATTTGTTATGCCCCTGGAACTATAGTCAGGAAGTTCCTTCCTATGCCTATAAGTTCTAGCGTCTTTCCTACTCTGTTCTTCAGTAGTTTCAAGGATTCAGGTCTGATATTGAGGTCCTTGATCCATTTTGAGTTGATCTTGGTGCATGGTAATAGGCTTGGGTCTACTTTGAGTTTTCTGCATATGGCTGCCCAGTTCTCCCAGCACCAGTAGTTGAAGAGGCTATGTTTATTCCATTGTATGTCTTTAGCTCCTTTGTCGAATATCAGCTGACTCTAAGAGTGCGGTTTTATTTCTGGATCTTCAATTCTAATCCATTGGTCTTCGGTCTGTTTTTATACCAATACCAGGCTGTTTTTGTTATGATGGCTCTATAGTAGAACTTGAAGTCTGGTATTGTGATACCTCCTGCACTGCTTTTTTTTGCCTAGAATTGCTTTAGCTATTCTAGGTCTTTTGCTGTTCCATATGAATTTATGGATTGGTTTCTCTATTTCAGTGAAGAATGTAACTGGGATTTTGATAGGGATTGCATTGAATTTGTATAACAATTTGGGCAATATGGCCATTTTCACTATATTGATTCTGTCTACCCATGAGCATGGGAGGTCTTCCATCTCCTTGTGTCTTCTTTGAATTCCCTTATTAGATTTTTATAGTTCTCATTAAATAGGTCTGTCATGTCCTGGGTTAGGTTGATCCCTAGGTACTTTATTTATTTATTTTTTTTTGCTACTGTAAATGGAATTGTTTTCATAATTTCCTTTTCTGCTTGTACATTGCTGGTGTACAGAAAAGCTGCTGACTTTTGTGGATTAATTTTGTATCCTGCTACTTTGCCCAAATGGTTTATTAGGTGTAGGAGTTGGGGGACTGAGTTTTTTGGGTCCTTCAGATATAAGATCATGTCGTCTGCAAATAGGGATATCTTTATTTCTTCCTTGCCGATGTGGATCCCTTTGATGTCCTCCTCTTGCCTTATTGCTATGGCTAGGGATTCCAGCACTATGTTGAAAAAAAGTGGGGAGAGTGGGCATCCTTGTCTTGTTCCTGAGTTTAGGGGGAATGATATTAGTTTCTCTCCATTTAATACTATGTTAGCAGTTGGTCTGTTGTATATGGCTTTTATTGTTTTGAGGAATGTTCCATCTATTCCTGTTCTCTCCAGAGGTAATTTTTTTTTTTTTTTTTTTTTTTTTTTTTGGCCAGTCGTGGGCCTTGGACTCAGGACCTGAGTATTGTCCCTGGCTTCTTCCCGCTCAAGGCTAGCACTCTGCCACTTGAGCCACAGTGCCGCTTCTGGCCGTTTTCTGTATATGTGGTGCTGGGGAATCGAACCTAGGGCCTCGTGTATCCGAGGCAGGCACTCTTGCCACTAGGCTATATCCCCAGCCCTCCAGAGGTAATTTTAATAAGTATGGGTGTTGTATTTTGTCAAAGGCTTTTTGGGCATCAACTGAGATAACCATGTGATTCTTGATTTTAGTTCTGTTTATGTGGTGAATTACATTGATTGATTTACGGATGTTGAACCATCCTTGTGACTGTGGGATGAAGCCTACTTGGTCATGATGTATGATTTTCTTGATCAGTTTCTGGATCCTGTTAGCTAATATTTTATTGAGGAGCTTTGCGTCTGTGTTCATTAGTGATATTGGTCTGTAGTTCTCTTTTTTTGTTGGGTCTTTGCCTGGTTTGGGAATGAGTATGATATTAGCTGCATAGAATGAGTTTGGGATTTCTCCCTCTGTTTCTATTTCGTGGAAGAGTTTGAGGAGTATTGGTATTAGCTCCTCACTAACGGTTTTATAGAATTTGTTGGTGAATCCATCTGGGCCTGGGCTTTTCTTTGTTGGGAGCTTCTTGATTACCCCCTGTATCTCCTTGTAAGTTATTGGTTTATTTAGTTGATTTATTTCTTCTTGGTTCAGTTTGGGAAGTTTATACTTCTCTAAGGATTGATCAGTTTCTGTAAAATTATTGTTTTTTAGTGAGTAGAGGTTCTGGAAATAGTTCCTTATGATTGTTTGAATATCGTGTGTACTTGTTGTAATTTTTCCGGTGGAGTCCCTGATTTTACTTATATGAGTCTCTTCTCTTCTTTTTTTTGTAAGTCTTGCGAGGGGTCTGTCAATTTTATTTATTTTCTCAAAGAACCAGCTTTTAGTCTTATTTATTTGTTGAATGGTCTTTCTATTTTCAATCAGATTTATCTCTTCTTTAATCTTTGTGATCTCTCTCGACCTAGTCATTTTAGATTCGATCATTTCTTGTTTCTCCAGTTGTTTTAGTTTCATCGTGAGGTCATTCACCTGCTCTGTTTCCATTCTTTTAATGTGAGTGCTGAGGGCAATGATCTTGCCCCTCAGTACTGCCTTAGCTGTGTCCCATAGGTTTCTTTGTGATGTATTTTCATTGTCATTGTGGCTTATGAATTCATTAATTTCATCTTTAATTTGGTCTGTGGCCCAAGTGTTGGATAACAGTGTGGGGTTTAGCTTCCAAGAATGTGTATAGCCTCTGTGGTAACTGTTGTTGTTGAGGGTTACCTTTAATCCGCTGTGATCAGATATAATACATGGGATGACATCAATACTTTTGTATTTGCTGAGGTTCTTTGTGTGGGCTATGACATGTTCTATTTTGGAGTATGATCCATGGGCTGCTGAGAAGAAGGTGTATTGGGTCTCTGTAGGGTGGAAGATTCTGTATAGATCTGTCAGATCCATTTGGGATATAGTGTTACTTAGGTCCTCAGCTCCCTTGCTAAGCCTCTGGGTGTTGGATCTGTCTCATGGAGAGTGTGGGGTATTAAAGTCACCCACTATGATTGTGTTTGGGTCTATCTTGTTCTGTAGTTCTGTGAGAATTTACTTGACATAGGTAGGGCCTCTTTTGTTCGGTGAGTATACATTTATCTCCGTGATGTCTTGATTCTGGATTTTTCCTTGTATTAAAATGTAGTGTCCTTCTTTGTCTTTTTGAGTTGATTTTAATGAGAAGTCCAACTTGTCTGAGATCAGGATGGCTACTCCTGGCGTTTTGGTAGATGCGTTTGCTTGGAAGATCTTGCTCCGTCCTTTCATTCAGAGCCTGTTTTTATCCCTTGCTGTAAGGTGGGTCTCTTGTAGACAACAGAGCAACTTTTTGTTTGCGGATCCATTCTGCCAGTCTGCTCCTCTTTATCGGAGAGTTCATACTGTTTATATTCACAGAGATCAAGGATAAGAGTGTATTTTCTCCTTCCATTTTCCTGTTAGGCTGTTTTTCCTCTTTTTTTTTTTTTTCCGTGTCTTTAGTGAGCTGCTCTTTCTGTTGGGCTCTGGCTGTTGTAGTTTCTTTCTGTTTCTGTGTGTCCTGTACGATTTCTTTTGGGTGGGGTTCCCCTCTTAGAATTTGCTGTAGGGCTGGTTTTTTATTCACATACTCCTTTAGATCCTCTTTGCTATGGAAAGATCTGTTTTTTCCCTCGAATATGAACTCCCGCTTCGCTGGATATTTTATTCTAGGTTGGCAGTTGTTGGCCTGTAGGACTTGGATAATGTTCTTCCATTTTTTTTGCGCGTGTTAGGTTTGTGTGGAGAGGTCTGCTGTTATTTGGATCCTCTTCCCATTGTAATAAATTTCTTTCTTCGCTTTGGCTGCATTCAGAATTTGCTCTTTATTCTTGAGATTTGAAGTCTTGATTATTATGTGCCTGGGCGTGGCTTTTCTAGGTTCTGGTCTGCCGTGTGTTCTATAGGCTTCGTTAACCTGGAGGAGGTCCCTGTGTGATTGGGGAAGTTTTCTACAATCTCTTTATTGACAATATGTTGAAGCCCTCTGCTCTGGTATTCGGCTCCTTCTTCTATTCCAATTATGCGCAGATTATATGTCTTGTCTTTGTCCACTAGCTCCTGGATTGGTCTGCCCTGGAGCTTTACCGTTGCTTGGATTGTGGTAATTTTCTGGTCCTTATTGGCTACATCATCGTCCAAGAGAGAGATTCTGGCTTCAATATGGTCAATTCTTTGTGCTGTGGATTCAAGTACAGAGTTTATGGATGTCAGGGAGCTATTTATGGTTGCCAGATCAGCTCTGGTTGTGGAAATTTCTTCCTTTAAAAGTTGTATTTTAAATCTAGTTTTTCATGCATTTCACTTCTCAGGATGTTAAGGTCTTCTTTAACAGAGGTTTGCACTGTATCCATTTTTGCTTCCATTTCTTTCTTGGCTTCCTAGATGTCCTTCGAGACTTCCACTCTAAACTCCTGGAATTGTTTTCTGATTTTGTTTCTGAGGCTTTCTATCATTTCTGCTATCATAGTCTCAGTTGTTGTTTTTTTTTCCCCATCTCCTCTTCAGTCGTACTGTTTTTTGGAGCTGGCGAGTTGGCTTGCCCTTTGATGAAATTTGTTATATTTCTTTGTGATTTGCGCATCTGGAGATCTGTGGGTGGCTTCCCTGGTTTGGCTTTGTGCTGGTTCCCACTGGTCCGTCAGTGCGAGACTTGTTTGTATCCTGGCTCTGGGTTTGAGTTTGGCTGTTGAATCTTACTGCCCAGTGGGTGAGCGTGACCATCTCGGTTGTTGCCGAGGTGGTCACCCTCACTGCACTTGGGGGTGGGTAGGTTCTGTGTCTCTCTGCGGGATAGTGTCCTGCCACTGTGTTGTGCTGACCCTAGCATGCCCCTGGTGGGGGTTTGCTGCTAGCTGATTCAGCGTGGCGTGGAGGCTTATCTCTTCTTTGGTTCTTTTTTCCACTCTGTATCTTGGTCAGATGAGCTCACCTCTCAGGTAGTTCGCCCACCTGTGTGGATTTCTCCGGAGCCGGTGTTGTTGAGGGGCGGCCCACCCACTTGTGTGAAACGCGCCAATCTGGATGGGCGCTGCCGCTGGGAGGCCCTACCCACCTGTGCGGGGTACGCCTACAAGAGCGGGCCCCGGGTTGTTGGGGTGTGCTTGTGCCCTTCCGTGAGTTTGCTGTGGGGGGCGGTATGTGTGGGCCCCAGTAGGATTAAGTGTCCATGCGTGGGTTGGTGCCCCCAGATTCTGCACCTCCGTTCCAAGGGGGCATGTGATTGGGCCCAGGTGTCCCTGCTGGGCTGGTATTGCCCACCAGCAAGCCTGTGACTTTTGCAAAATGTCCCCGAGGACCAGGCGCCTCAGGTGGGGCTTCCAATGGCTGCCGGTCCGGTCCCCGGGCCCCTGTTGGGGAGGGGCCAGGGCCGGTGTGGCCGGTTCAGGCTCCTCTGCTGCCTTGGCACTGCTCCGCCCCTGCTAGCTCCTGTGTCCTCCCAGAGTCTGAAGGGACCTTTTGCCGCCTTATTTGGGAGTTCTTTGTTCCCTTGGTGTGGGGAGGTGAAGGGTGGGAGCTCTAGCTTCTTTGTAGGGTTTGGGTCTCTGATAGCTGGTCTCCGATTGGGGGAGGGGGTAATGGGGAACTTACTGGTCCTAGATTGTGTGTGTGTTCTGCGCCGTTGTTGGCCCTTTGGGGCTGTGGTGCTGGGGTGCGGCAATCGGTCGTTTGGTGGTACAGGCCCTGGCTCTCCCCTTCTGCACCACCCAGTTCTCCCGCTGCTCACGTCCGATCCCGGCCGTGTGGTCTCGCACCTCCCATTCGCTGCAAGTCTGTCTCGATCGGTCTGTGCACCCCCTGGTGTCTGTGGAGTCCTGCTCTCTGGACTCTGCACTCCTGGTGTGACTTTTCAGCAGTCAGTTTGTTGGCGCCAGGTTCGGTGGGTCGGGGGAGGGTACCCCGGAGATTTTCCGGCTCTGTGCAGGTTATAGGCTCTTCTTTTGTTATTTTTTTCATTTCCTGCGTTTCTCTGTTGCTTCTGGCTGCTGGGTTTGCTGGGTTCTTGATGGGGTGTTGGGTGCTGGAGTTCCCAGCTCACTATTCAGTTGGAACGAGTTGGGGTACCTCCTTACTGTGGCGGTGCCATCTTCCTCCTTGTTTGGTTCTTAATATTATTCAATCTAATTGAAGATCATTATCACTTGAATTGAGTGGTATGTACTTCAGGGGTGTTTGATATCTAGTGTAATAGTACATACTTAATAAATACACGAGAAATAATGACGTAAATTTGAGTGGCTGAGTAAAGCAGTGTTCAGTCACTTTAATACGCACACTTGTTTTTCATTTTTACAAACTCTTCTTGGTTTGCCAGGGAACTATTACTCACTTTGCTTGCTGAAGAACACTTGTCTAAGAGCTACTAGTGTTTATCAGAAGAACTTTATACTCTGATCAACTCTCTCACAGTAGTCTGATAGGGATGGAAGTGGACCAGTGTTGCCTAATCTCTATTCCCCAAATGCATTTGATCACTGACACTCTTTTCACCTCAGCACATGTTAATGTTTGCTATAATGTCCTTAAGGACTAACGTTCTGTTTTCACTTTTATTATAGATGCTGAAATGTCTAGCAAGGATATTTAAGAGTTCAAAACTTTTAGCTAAGTGGAAGACAAATGCTTTCTCACTAAACTGCTGTTAAAAATTGAGATTTCAACTTGAAAATTTCCTGGACGTCAGGAAGTTGATGTGTCATGTTATCACTAAGCATATTAAAGAGGACACAGAAATTTCCTGCATTGATGTATGGTGGTGAAGGTCACAAAGTCCTTAAGGCAGATGGTCTGGGGACAGTGTTGGGTCTATCACTTATTACCTGTGGAATTTTACTCCTCTCCCCTAATCCCCATCTGTTGTGTGCTTAGTAGCTGCCTCTCTGATACGAGTATAAGCTACAGTGGCGGAATGAGGGTGGAAAGGAAAGATGGGCGACCCAAAGAGGGCTTGCATGGAAGGATTGTATGTCTGGAAATTTAGAATTGTGGTCTAAGTCTCTTAGGTTGAGCTGGGCTGGAAAAGGTTTGGTATGGAGATTGTGAACATGTGATCCTGTTAAGAATATGATATATTGTAGAGTTATTAGAAATATATTTATGCTGACAAAAGCTGCATTTGTTCTTTGGTTTTATTCACAAAATATGCACTCCAAAATTTGATTTTTCTCTTGCTTTTTCATGACTTAAAATGACTTAATTTCAGATAGCCAATAACTGATGTCACCTACCATGTCCCAAAGAAAACATCTTAAAAAATAAATGATCCCAAGTGTATTCAGAATATGTCATTTTTGCAAATTTCTATAGCCAACAGCAGTGTTTCCCAAAAATTGTTTTCTTTGGAATATTAGGTGATTTCTTTTTTTAAAATATTTTTTATTATCAAACTGATGTACAGAGAGGTTACAGTTTCATACGTTAGGCATTGGATACATTTCTTGTACTGTTTGTTACCTCCTCCCTCATTCCCCCTTCCCCCCTCACCCTTTCCCTCTCCCCCCATGAGTTGTTCAGTTGATTTACACCAAACAGTTTTGCAAGTATTGCTTTTGTAGTCATTTGTCTTTTTATCCTGTGTCTTTCGATTCCCTAGTTCTAATACCAGTATACATGGTTTCCAATGTACTCAGATAAGATACAGTGATAGTGCAGGTACAACCACAGGAAGGGGATACAAGAGGATCATCAACAATAGAAGCTACGGTTTCACATGGCATGTTGAAACACAGTTGTAACTGTGATATAACAATCGTTTCCGTAACATGGAGTTCATTTCACTTAGCGTCATCTTATGTGTTCATAAGGGTATAGTTATTGGGCTCTTGTGATCCTCTGCTGTGACTAGCCTAAACCTGTGTTAATTATTCTCTATGAAGGAGACCATAGAGTCCATGTTTCTTTGGATCTGGCTCATTTCACTTAGGTGATTTCTAAATGTTCCTTGAGAAAGATATTTCGACAAATATGTTGAAAAAATGGAACTTTAGATAATATTAAAAAGAATATTGCAGATGTTTTTAAAATAAATATATTATTTATTTTCAAAATACTCACTATGCAAAGTTCAGAAGAAATGGCCTATGAAGAAATGTACTTTTTTTCCTCTTCTGTTATTTGTCTATCCATTTCTGATCCCTGGAGAAAACCAATAGTCTTAATCTTCTATATACCCTTTTTGACATAGTTATACACAAGCAAAAACATCTACATTTTTTCTAATATTTTAATGCCATCATTCACTATATTTTGTACTCTTACTTTTTTTCACCCAACATGGATTTGGTAGAGAATAATAATAGCTAATATTTTTAGAATACTATGTGCCACATAACCTTTACATTAGTTGTAAAAATGCACTTAAGAAGCCAGGCCTGGGTGGCTCACCTGTAATCCTGGCTACTCCTAATCTGAGGATCCTGGTTGGAAGCCAGCCCTGATAGCATCAATTTGACTTTATAGCACCTGATCTCATCACTCTATTGCTCTCTGAAAATAAAGGCATTCTTTTTTTATCATAATTATGTAATACTTCACTATAGAAGTATATTACAACTTATTTAACCAGTTTTTGTATATGGGTTTTCCACGTAGATGCAAGTATTTCCAATATTTCCCATTATAAACATTGTTATGATAAATACTTTTATACAAAAGTGATTTTACACATGAACAAGTGTGTCTATAGGATAAATTCCTAGAAATAGAATTGTTGGATAAAGGATAGGTAGGTTATTAATAATGCTATGTGCTGTTAAATTGCTTTCCATAAGGATTATACTAGGTTGAACCTAGTGAAATTGCAGTTGTTTTAAGTTAAAAATGAGAGTATATCAGCAATTTCTCATAGTTCAACCGATAGTGATTTACACTTCTGCCAAGTGGCAAAGCAATATGGGATCTATTGCAACAGTCTGCCTTGCTTCAGGCAATAAGATGGTGTTTTTTTCCCCCCCCCCGAAAAAGATAATCTTAAAACCATAATAAGATGGACTAAAACTCACTTTTTATTGTCAGAGTGAACTGGTAATTCTAAACACAGTAACAAAATATTCTCTTCCTACAGGATGGCTTCTCCCACTACAGTCCCTCCACTCAGTATAGGTACTGCTTCTACCAGCTCTGTGTTAATGTGGAATCTGCTTTATCATAAGGGTTTAAGCGTGTATTTTCTACATAATAAAAGTCACTCTTCTAAAATGTGCAATTCAATGGCTTTTAAAATTAGATTTAAAGAGTTATGTATTATCAAAGTTTGGTAACATAGCTATTACTAGAAGCCATCACAAAATTATCCAAATTGAGAGATACCCAGTTGTTACCAAAATTTGAACATCTGTTCTACCTCCCAAAATTTACTGGAACTCATTTTTCACACTCCTATGCCCAGGCCTATAATTCTCCCTTTCTGGACAATTCAAATAAATGGAATTAGGTAGCATCCACTGTCCTGTATGATTTCTTCCACCTATGTTTCCAAGGTTCATTCTTGGTATAGCATGTACTGAGAGTTGCTTTCTTTTTGCCAAATGGTTTTTAATTCTATGGATATATCACGTTTGGGTTATTCCATCACTAGATGATGGACATTTGTGTTGCTTTTAGTTTGAGTTAGTATGAATAATGCTCTTAATGAGTCTGGAGGATTTCTGGGTATTTCCTTAAGACCATCTCATCAGGGCCTTAGGCTGAAGCACTTTCACCCAATCATTCTTTTTCCTTTCCTATCCCTTCCTCTAGACACTAGGATACACAAAAAGGCTCGCCATGTTTCAGGATTCTTGGTAGTGACAATTCCTCAATCTGTGTTGCTGCTTCATATCCTCACAGATGATGCTCTTTGGGATAAAAAGAAATACTTGAAGTGGTGCCTCTCCATTTGGCTACTTGTTTGCTTTATTGCAGTAAGAGAACAATGGCTTAATTGTTATTTGGCTTGTTGTCCTAATCAATACCTGGCAGCTGCACATATTTGTGGACGTAGCTTTGGAAGGATAATTGCTTTTGTTTCTTTTAGGTTGGTATCTAAAAGTGGAATTGCTGGATGTTAGGGTAAATTTGTATTTTGCTTTAAAAACTGATGTATTTCTTATTACTTTTCATGTTCTTAATAATTATTGATGGTGAGCATGTTTTCATGAGCTTATCATTTCTTTGCTGAGACATCAGAATTTTGCTTATGTTTAAATTGATTTGATGTATTGAGATGAAACAATTCTTTATGTATTCTAGATACAAGTTCCTTATCAGACGAATGACTTAGAATTGATTTGTCCCAATATTGAGCTTGTATTTTCATTTGCTATAATTGTACCTTTTGAAGCACAACATTTTAAATTTGGATAAAATAGTTTGCTAACTTTTTCTTTTAGGGATTCTGCTCTGGTATCATATCTAAGAAACATTTGCAAATCCAAGGTTATGAAAGTTGTTTGCTTCCAAATATTTCATAGTTTTTAGTCCTTATATGTATTTCTTTATCTGATTTGGGTTTATTTTTATGTATGATATTAAATAATTATATTTTTCTGTATGAAGGTATTTATTTGTTCTGGCACCACTTTTTCATTTCTCTATTGATTTGGGTGGGCAGTTTGGCATAAAATTAGTCATCTTTGCACATATAATGAGTTCTGAGCTGCCTATCCTGTTTCATTGATCTTTATGTCCAGTCTGGTTAAATACCAGTGTCTTGTATTACTGTGAATTAAGTTTTAAAATCAGGTAGCATTCATCTTTAAATGTTATTCTTTTTGAAGATTGTTCTGACTCTACTTGGTTCATTGCATTTCTATGCAAATTTTAGGGTCAGCTTGTAATTTTCTGCAAAAGTCCTGATAGGTTTTTGATAGGTCCTATATTAGATATATAGAATAATTTGGGAAAAATGCTCATCTTAATAATTTGAGTATTCCAGTCTATAGACAGGGAATATTGCCTCATTACATGGATTTTATTTCTATTCTCAGACATAGTTGTAGATGAGAGCATTCAACTCTTTCTCATGTTAAATTTATTTTATTTTAATTCTTTTGAAAATATGATATATAGCATATGTACGTATGTACGTATGTATGTATGTATGTATGCATGTAATCACACTTCCCTGAGAATGGAATAGAAGCAGCAAAAGTAAATACCCTAGCCTTGTCATTGACCTTAGAAAGAAAGCTTTTACCCTGTTTCTCTTTTCAATTAATCCAATTGGGTCTGGGAGCAATTATAAAAATACGTTGATGCTCTTAAAGAGGTCAAAGTAGGTTTCTAAAGAACTTTAAAAACGAACAAGTGTTAGATTATGTCTGATTTGATGGTAGTATAAAATCTTTTGTGTGTTTGTTTGTGTGTGTGTGAGTTGGTCCTGAGACTTGAACTATGAACTAACTTAAGGCTTGGATAATGTCCATAAGCTTTTTTTGCCCAAGACTTGTAGTCTATCACTTGAGCCACGGCTCCATTTCTGGTGTTTTGGTGATTAACCAAAGTTAAGAAATCTCACACACCTTCCTGCCCAGGCTGGCTTCAAACTCTGATCCTCAGGTCTCAACCTTCTTGGTAGCGAAGATTGTAAGTATGAGCCACCAGAACCCAGCTAAACTTTTTTATATGATACTGGGTTTGTCTTGTAAAAATTTTACTTTAGATTTATTTTCATTATCATGAAGGAGATAAATCTGTAGTTTCCTTTTGTTTTCTTTATTCAGCATTGGTATAAGAATAACACTGGCCTCATAGAAGAAACTAAAGAGTACTCTTCTATTTTGTAAAAGAATTTGTGATCGATTGTTATTATTTTCTCATTAGAGATTTGATCAAAATATTTTCTAGCTTGAGACTTTCCTTTTTTCCCTAACAATTTGACCAGTTTATTCTCAAGAAAAGAATGTTGAAATCCCCCACATAGTTTGGCTGTTGTGAATAGTGCTGCAATGAATCTAAGTATACTGGTACATCAACTATGTCTCAACTTACATTTCTTCACATAAATGGGAAAGAGTGGCATTGCAGGAGTGTAGGATAGTTCTAGTTTTGAGGACCCTCCATGCTATGGTTCATTCTTTTTTTTTTTTAACTTTAAATTATTCTCCTTTCTATTAAGCATCTTACTTATTTTCTAATTTTACTGTTTTCTAGTAATGATCTTGGCTTTTTTGCTGTTTTCTTCCCCCCCCCCCCCGCCATTTCTTATTGTTAGTGTTATACAGAGGGGTTTCATACGTAAGGCAGTGCATACATTTCTTATCCAACTTGTTACCTCCTCCCTTGTTTCCCCCCACCTTTTCCTCTCCCCATTTCCATCCCCCCTTGGGTTGTATATTTGGTTTACAGCATATAATTTTGTAAGTATTGCTGTTGCATTAGTTTGTCTTTTTATCCTTTGCTTCTAGGTTTTGGTATTCCCATTCCAAGACTTTCTTTTTTGAGAAGATTTTATATTAATCGGTTTCTTTACTTGATAGTGTATATGTCTATTTAAATTTTCTTTGTTTTATCCAGTTAGTTGATTTTTCAAAGACTATATTGGTATAGTTTAATCAGTTGATAAAAGCTAATTATAACATCATCTATAACTCATATTTAAGTAATTTCTTGATACAAGCTTTTTTTTTTTTGCCAGTCCTGGGGCTTGGACTCAGGGCCTGAGCACTGTCTCTGGCTTCTTTTTGCTCATGGCTAACATTCCACTATTTGAGCCACAATGCCACTTCCAGTGGTGCTGAGGAATCGAATCCAGGGCTTCATGCACGCAAGCAAACACGCTTCCACTAAGCCATGTTCCCAGCCCTTGGTAAAAGCTATTTATGATATCATGTATAATTTTAAGATACTTTATATTATGGGTACTGTGTTTTTTCCTTTCAAAATTTCTTATTTTGGTAATTTTTGCCTTTCCTTATTTTTTGATCAGTATTTCTAAGCATTTGCCAATTATGTTGGTCTTTTAAAAGAAGCAACTGGACAAGACAGTTGACTCATGTAACCACAGCTAATCAAGAGGCAGAGATTGGAAGATCATGTTTCAAGACCAGCCCATGGAAAAAGTTACTGGTGTCCCATCTCAACAACCAAGAGAGGAATAGTTGTACATATGTGTAATCCCATCATAGGAAACATGGGTAGGAAAATTTCTGTCTAAAGTCAACTTCATAGAAAGTGAGATCATGTCTGAAAAATAATCAAAAGCTAAAATGGATGGCCATGTAGCTCAAGTGGTAGAGCAGTTGCTTAGCAAGCAGAAGACCTTGAGCTCAAACCTTAATAACATGAAAAAACTTCAATAAATCAATAAAATACATCTATAAAGTTATTTCTAGGTACTGTTTATGCTGGATCCCCAACATTTTTACAATTTGATATTTTTTTCATTCAGCTAAAATATTTTCTAATACCCTTTAAGATTTATTCTTTGACTTTATTTAGAAATATGTTGTTTTACTTTGTTCAGAATATCTCTGTTGTTCATATCTAATTTGCTTTTCAACTGATGTTTAACCATGAATATGCTTTATTCTAAGAACTAAATTTCATTCATTTCATGCTAATATATTTGTTTAATAGAAACACTAATTTACAGAGAGATAATCATAGTTTTGGGAAGATATCAAACTTGACTGAGCTTTCACTAGTATACTAGAGTGACACATTTTATATTTATATTAATATTTTTTCTTCTGTTAAATTTTCTATTTGCTGATTTTAATTATACCTTTGTAATGTATAGAATTTCAAAATATAGAGAAAAGAAATTTGAAAACAACTTTCCTTGATTTCTCCATCCACTCTATGGATTTTTCCTGCATTCTTCCCTTGCCACCATTCTTCATTTCTATTTAAGAGCATTTGCTTGAACAGGTAGCTTTCTTGTTCTGGAAAACTTGGATTCATTTTCTTTTCTCTTTTTACGTTTGTTTTGCACAGATTTGATTGTATTCTGTTTATAATTATATATTCTGCAGGTTGTAGTAGATATAATATTCTAAACATTTTCTATGTTATTTAATATTCTTTGTTAATTAGTGCCTTCTATTTATGATTATACCATTATTAATTTATGCTGAAAACTAGACTCCAATTTTTTTCTACTATAAGAATTATTTTAGTGAGCAACATGCTGAATGAAACTAGCTAAGCTTCATTTTATCTTATTTCCTATGATGCCTTCTTACAATTTTAATTGCTGGGTCAAAAGAACAATGGATCTCAATACATTCTTCTATTCATCACCTATTAGCTAATTCAATTTGGGAAATTGTGGCTTGTCTTAGTCCGGGTCCTGTAGACATATAAAGGACCACCTCCTCTATTCCTTCCTAGATTAAGACTATCAAGTAAAAAACAAAAGAGGCAACTCATGAGATCCAGTTATTACTAGCTAAAGAAAAATAGAGAAACGTGGACTATTGTCTTTTTAAGCAGAATCCCCAAGTATTTAGTACTACACAGTACTCTATTTAATCAAACCTCAATTTTTTTTCTTTTTCTGCCAATACTAGAATTTGAACTCAAAGCCCTCACGCTTGCTTACTTGTTAACTGGTGCTCAACCACTTGAGACACACCTTCAGCCCTCTTTTTCAGCTGGCTATTTTGGAGACTCTCACAGACATTTTCTGACAAGTTTGCCTTGAACTACAACCCTCCAGCAATCAGTCTCTTGAGTAGCTAGGATTATGTACCAGCACCTGGCTAGGCTTATTGGGACTCAAACTGTTCATTTCTTTGTCTCAGTAATAAACTAGCATCAACTCCAGTATTGATAAAATGCAGATATAGCTACGTTTTTTACTTTCATGCAATTAGAAATTTGACTACATGAAGTATTATGTAATTGCCATTGTAACTGATGTTTTATTCTTCATTCTGATGTACAGTTAGAACAATTTGCATAAAGTTTGTGTAGTTTCCGTACCAATGTCAGTAATTTGAACTTCTAAACCACTGGTGAAATGAATAGTCTTCTATTTGGTTCTCTGTTGATTTAGAAATTTTATCAATATACAGTTTTTGTTTTTGTTACTATAGGCTGTTCTTCTGAAACAGTATTGGTATAGCATAAAAAGATAATTAACATTTACTGAGGAGCTTCATTCTCTGTTCAAGACACAATGATGCTTACTCAGTTTTGTTCTTACAATTGGGACAGGTTATTCCTGCATGGATTCCTAGGGATTGAGAAAAATAAAATCATATGCTTCACATCATGGTTTGACGTGACATTCTTCATGATGAAGAACGTTGAGAAAAACTATGTTTCTTTTAGTCAATATTATATTAGCCTTTTCTGTTTATAGGTTTGAGACCTAATAATAAGATATTGTTCCTATTTTTACAGGTAATTGTCTTTGTATACCTCTTTCTAGGACTCTTGGAAAAAAATAATTTACTGAGGGAAAAACTAAAATCCACCTTGTACTCCTTGACAAATACTATCTTAAAGATATCCCAACTTTACCCATATTTCTAACATAGCTCAAGTGTAGTTCAATATACTTAAATAACAGTTTATATCATAACCTGCCATTGCAAATTTATTATGTGTCTTGATAATGCTGATAAATTTAAGTCTCAGTGTTCTGAGAGAATATCAGTTGTTTGAATAATAACCTAATAATACAACCCATCTAAAAACTCCTTTAGAAGATAGATTATACTTTGTGCATTGCTAAATCCCTAGTAGGTAGTATAGCATATGGCACATATAGATGCTCAGTGCATGCTTGTTCAATTTTGAACTCAAGAAATATGTAGACACATATTTGGAAATGAATAGAAATGTCTATATTAGAAGTGTGAATAAATAGGTATTTACTAAAGGTTGGAAGAATCTTACGTTATAGTCTTTGAATTCAACAGTATCTTTGAAGAACTACTTCTGGAATGTGGATGACAGTGGATTATGATTGAGGTTTAGGCTGTAAAACATTCCACACCCATCATGGACCTTGAATGGTGTCTTCCTAAGTAGTCATTGATCTGTTGATTCACTGATGGATCATAAACATCCTCTGAATGTCTGCTCTATGCTATGATATGGACTGAGTGCTGAGAGCACAGTATCTATAAGATGGATCTATTCCTTGACTTTGTTGAGCTCTATGTGAAGATTTCAGCATCCACAAATAAGGGCATTGTAGTGTCACAGAGGTTGCCAAAGAGTCTGAGAACAGTGGGATGCAATGTAGGCTTGGTGCCATATAAATCAAGGGAAATGTGGTCTTGAGAAAGGAAAATTTTCAGGGCTCAGAGGTGAGTACAAGACATTCTGTGTTTAAAAGAGATTGTGAAGGAAGAATAAGTTCATATGTATGAAAGAAAAATATTAATTTAGTAGATGGTGTGAGACAAGATCATGGAGCCTAGCAAGGGTAGAATATGTAGAACAAGGGTCAGCTAGTTGTATTTTAATGGGAAAATTAGTTTTCCAAGGGAAAACTAATGACCAGATGAAAATTTTAGCAAAATCCATTCTGTTTTATTTTTCTCCTGAGAAATTTCAGAGCCTCAGAAATTTACTCTTGCATTGCTTTTGAAAATAAAAGAAGGACAAAGGCAGGACAAGAAAAATAAATAGAAGAAAAGAAAGGGAAAAAAGGATGAAGAATAAATAGAAGCAGCCAGGTGCTGGTGTAATACACCTGAAATCCTAACTACTCAGGAGGCTCAGATTTTTTAAATTTTATTTTTCATGTTAATAGAGTGGCCTATGAGAACATTGTCTGGATGATTGCAGTGGAATTTGTTACTCAATGGAGGGAGAAACTCACAGAGGCTACAGAAGCATGCTAGTCATTCTCTAAGCGTGCCCTGATGCTGAATTTGGCAACTAAAACCAAAACTTTTCTTGAGTAGTATCTTCAGTACCAACTCTATTTCTTGAAACTCAAGATTCCTGTCACCCAAGTATTAAATGGGTTAGTTATACCTGATTCATAAATTTTTAAAGGGATAAAGATAGTGTGTCCACAAAAATAAAAATTCAAATGTCTTGACACTCAATATGCCTTCAGGAAATATTTGTGTCTCCTGATGCTTTGGAACATATGAAAATTCTGATTAAAGTAAAATATAGCATAGCATATTACTTAAGTATAATAGCAGTTCTATGCATGCTAATTGAATTTGACTACTTTGAGAATAGGTAATTAAAAATTAGAAGATAGGTCTCTCTGATAGTAATAGATTTGAGCTGAACTTGGAGGTGGGGGAGTAGAGAGAATACTGTCATGGGGTAAGCATAAACAAAGACCTGTAAAACTCTGTGTCTAGATGTTGGTACAAAGTTATGCTCATTATTCACTTTCTCTCTTCCTATTATCAGCCAATGGCTCTTGGCAGGAGGTAATAGCCATACGCAAACTAGGTAGTTATATGTCACCTACCAAAGACTCAATCCATTCAGAATTGGATTGGACTAAGTTTCTTAAGGACCATGACTCTATATAATTGAAGGTCCATTGTGATCTAAGTCCACTGCCAGATATTCAATATTCATTGTTGCATGTAATTTTCAAGTGAATTCTACCATATATGTATGTGTATATGTGTATTTATATATGTATGTGTATATATGTATACACACATATATAATTCAATATATATATATATATAATCCACTTCTCATTTTACAGAAAGTAAACCGCATTTCAATCAACATTTGTCTTTTTTCATGCTGCAAAACCAAACTTTTGATAGGCAAAATCATTTTTTTGTTAATTTCTTCTCCAAACCTTTTTTTTTGGTACAGTAGAATTATTGTGCTATAAACTTGGACTCCTTTTAGTAGCATTGCACTAATAAGAAAAATGAAGCCAATTTCTTCATTCCACAAAGATCTTAAAAGATTTATGAAGATTGGATTTAGTTTAATGTTATACAATACTAGGAACTTAAAAGGCATTTGTTAATTAAAAGAAATTTAGTTGAATGATTAAAATGACACTTAAATATCACTGTACATTAAAAATACTGCCCACTCTGGGTACATAGAATTAGAAAGAAATTAAGGAAAACAAGATGTAATGATTATAGTTCTTCTATTAGTATACTGATTTTATTTTCATTTAGTCAGATTCCTTAAAGGAAAGATGGGTTTCTGATTCCTTTATATTCTTCTTCAAATATACTTTTTTTCCTATAATTCAGTTTCTCTTTATTGCCATATTAATCATTTTCTCAACTTATGCATTTCAGAAACATGGAGTGAATTTACTTCATGCTAGATCTTGTGCTTAGGTTCTGGGATTTAGAAATGAACAAGGAGTTATTTTGGCATACTTAGAAGTTGCTGGTCTAAGTAGAGCATCAATATATTCATAATAACCATAAAAAATGCCAGGTGCTATACTGTCAAGTAGACAGATTGTAGGAGACATAAGGACAGAAGTTATTACTTTTGCCTGGAGAGATCAAGGACAGTATCTCATGGAGAAGTTGGCATTTGAGTTGGGCTTTGAAGAATAAATAGGTTTTTGCCTGTTAGAGAAGTAAAAAAGTACAGTCCAGACAGGGAATAAAATGCAAATTCACAGAAGAATGAAATGTTTCAGGCTGGCTTAAAGTAATACAGGTAGAATATTTTGGAGAAAGTAAAAGGAAATTAATCTGGGGAAAATAAATCATAGCTTCCAAATGAAAGAGTTTTAATGGCATACAAATTACCTGGACATTATTCAAAGCACTTTATTTTTCTTGTAATATTTTAAGCTAACCTACTTTTTCTTGTGATTTACTTTTACTTTCTATCAGCTTTTGTTCCTCTCTTGGCTCATTGCTCATAATAAAGTTTGGGCAAAGTTCAAATACAAAATCATGGGAAATTTGCCTTTAGTATTTTGTTTTGTCATTCTAGGTACCACTTCCCGAATCCATATAAATCCTTGCTCCAAGTGGCTGTTTGCTTGCTGTTTCGCCAATCTGAATGTGCTTCTGCTGCTGTGCCTCTGTTTTTGATGCTCTGTAAACTTGAATTAAAAAAAAAGGTTATTATTCTTAACTCCCTGTCCCTCCTTTCGCTGACCCCACCTCATCATTCAATCAAGGTCAGGTGGTTCTCCTCAGGGCACTTACTGGCTTGGCTAATATTTTTTTCTTTGTTGAAATCCAGTGGAAGTCATACCACAGTAAGAAAGGTCAGAAAACTCCAAACTATGTGCCAAGGTTGTGTACAAATATGGGGCTCCTAGGACTAGTCCAAGAACGCTTGTTATGCAGATCATCTCTTTATTTTTTGCTTTCCTGTTTGTTTGCTTTTTCTTATTCTTCCTGGTGGTTGTATTGAAGTTTGAATTCAGGACTTTCCACTTGTTAGGCAGGCATTCTTCCACTTCAGCCATACCTTGTCTGATTTTTGTTCTTTGGTTATGTTTTAGATGGGGGTCTTGTGTTTTTTGCCTTAGACTGTGATAGTCCCAATTTTTGACCTCCAATTTATGACCTCAGAAATATAATAGCAAAAAGCTCCTTAGTTTATTCAGTCATTAGTTTTTATACTCCTGCTGGTTAAGATATTGATAATGGTATATAAAACTGAGATCATACTGTACTTATCATTTTCTATGATCAGTATCTTTCTATCATGAGTACTTTTTATATCATAACTTTTTAATAAGTATATATTACTTTGTGCTTGTCATTTGAACTTAAGATTGTATTTTTTCTATACTATATTTTTGCTCCAACAGTGTGCTGAATCATCCTCAGACAAATGTTTTTTGGCATATCATTATTCTCTAAAAAAACAGAAAGCATAGTTGATAGGTAAAAGTATTTGCGTTTTTAAGAGTGTTTAAAATGTCAAGTTGCCTTGTAGAAAAGTTTGAAACAGTTTATATTATCACCATGTATCACCATGAAAATAACTATCCAAACCCTTGACAACAGTGCTAGTTAGTATCCTACCAATTTTTCAGGAGTAAAACAGTAAGCTATGCTTTTTAATTGCTTTCAAATCCTTAGTCATTATTGAGTTTTGAAAATTTTTTGTATATGAGTTCATATTCTCTTGGTAAACTGTCCCACTGATAATTTTCTTTTCATTTTGCTTCTAATGGTAATTACCAATTTAAATTTACTTTTTTTCCTTTCTGAGCATAAACATCTTCCAGGCTATGTGTGCTGTGCTTAATAAAAGCTAATTTTTCTACATTTTTTTCAGAGTAAAAAATTAAACAGTAAGGCTGGGAATGTGGCTTAGTGGTAGAGTGCTTGCCTAGCATGCATGAAGCCCTGGGTTCAATTCCTCAGCACCACATAAAAACAGAAAAAGCTGGAAGTTGTGCTGTGGCTCAAGTGGTAGAGTGCTAGCCTTGAGCAAAAAGAAGCCAAGGACAGTGTTCAGGCCCTGAGTTCAAGCCCCAGGACTGGCAAAAAAAAAATAAATAAAATAAAAAGTAGATTCAAGAAGTGTACTAGCCTCAAGAACAAACACATGCAATCCAGCAAAACCATACAGATACACATAAGACTTTCAGCTCTCTCCTGTTATGGGGTGTCTGCTTTTTCAAGGAACATAGAATTCACAATACTGTGATATGCAGTGTAGATACTTTAATTCCTTGAATAATTTCTTGTTAAGACTGGACCACAACCCATTAGTCTTTCTATTTTGCTTAATTCTTTTCCTTTTGCCATTTTCCACTGGTATTTTGTTTACAAATTGGGCTATAACTTAAGTAATTCAGACATGAAATATTCTTAAGAGAACATTATGTAATGAAAGCTAAATAAATATTTTATGGGTTATAATTAATGGTAAATTAGTAACCACTAATAGGAATTGAAAAATTGATTTCTAAAACTTGGAAAGATTATTACATGGAAACAGGTTAAAAGTTGCATTAGAAGAATCAGTAAATGACAATTAGTATCAAAAATTCAATGACAGATAAAAGTAGCCCATAGTGACCAAATGTAATTTGTTTTATATTTTATGACTATATTTCTTTATGCTGTTTTTTCATTTTGTTGTACATTCTCTTCTGTGCTGGTGTTTAATGCAGTTTTCAGGAAAATCAGTTAATATTTTCTTTTAATTTGTTGGATTTGGAAGTAAAGTTAGAATTTTCCCCACAGAGTTATATGAATAGCCTTCAAATTTCTTTCTAGTACTTTTATGGATTCATTATTTTTCCATTTTATTCTTTGTTATACCTGTAACTTATAAATAATATATAGAATAAGGTAGACTCCTAACATATTTCTCCAAGATGTTTAGCTAGACGTTCTTAGTCTTTATTGACCAATATATCTTTTCCCAAGTGATTTCAAACAGTATCTTTATTTATGTATGAAACTTTTGTCTGCACTTGAGTTAGTTTATGGATTCTCAACTCTTGTTTTATTGAACTGTTTGTTCTATGCATTTCATGAGCTATCATTTTGTAAAAGTGTCAATATCAAGAAAGGCAAGATATCAAATTGTATATCACAGGGTGCCTGATTCATTCCATACTCTTTATTTCTTACCCATAATCCATTCCAAGCAGTAAAACTAATAGCTATTCAACCAAAATTTTGCATTATGAGTTATTTTGACTTGAAATCCAAGGATAGATAATTTTGCTGATACATAAGATATAACATATTCTCCTTTATCCTATTGAGCTCATTAACTTATAGTTTAAGTTTTGATAACTGATGATTGTATTTGTAGCATAACCATTCTTCTATCTAGAAAAAGCAAGCTGGCTTTTAAATTTTAATTTCTTTAAATTTGATTGTAAAGGTGATGTGCAGAGGTGTTACAGTTACACAAGTTAGGTAATGAGTACATTTCCTTTTGAAGTATCAACTACTCCCTTGTTATCTCCCAGTTTCCCCCCACTCTTCTCCCCTCTCCCCAAGTTGTATAGTTTATTTCCAACACACTGTCTAGTGAATATCATTACTGAATTGGTTCACCCTTTGTCCCACCATTTCTGGGCTTCTCCTCCCCCTTTCCAAGTCAGATAGATGTACATACAAGACAAATGGTACAGAAATTAACTACTGTGAACAACGGTAATAAACCAAAGAAAAAGAGAAAAAAGACCCCAAAACAGTACAGTAATACCCTAGACCCTCCCTTTAGTGACATCCTCACATCTACAGGTTTTATGCTTTAACTCATTTCCTATCTCTAAAGCTTGCCCAACTAGTGTGATAGCTAGCCATAGCAAAGGCTGGCTATGTGTACTTCCTTTGTTGTTATAGGAATATGTCTACATCAAAGGTCAAGGTGAAACAAATTAAAAATCCCAGCTGACAAGCATCTGAGGAAATGAAGGGATGCTGAAGCAGGGAATCATGGTTTCAAGAATCATATAGGGATCTTCTGCACCGTGTGGTGGTTGCTTTCCTCTGGCATCATGATGTCTCCTCTACAATCAACTTTCTGCTTTCTCCTTGCTGTGACTTTGTTTGGATATGGCGATTCAGCAGTGGGTTTGGGTCCAGTGTACTTACAATTGGATTGATGTCATTGTTAACCCACTGGTAAGCAAGGATTGGTCTCTACTTCCCCTAGAGGTGTTCCTGGACTTTGGATGTCCTGTGACAGATGTATAGAAAGATTTCTATAGGTTTACCTACCCATCCGGCGACTGTGGTATCAGCTGGCAGGTTGTAAACAAGGAGATTGTTTTTAGTACTATAATCACATTTATCTCAAATACAACACCAAGGAGAGTATTCATACTAATCACATGTGCTGCTGAGAAACCCCACGCTTTGTTACATCTCCTATTAAAGACCTAAGGAGGTGCCTATAAATCATTCCATTTTCTCTTCACTGGGAAATGGAAATGGGATATACGATGAGGTATATGGAGCAACTGCAGCCGCTTGAAATCTAAGAAGCAATATACCTACATGGTAGCAACCTTCTACAAGTGAAAAATGTTTTACTGAAGCTAGATGCTTTTAGAAGATTTCTGTGTCTGCATTTTTAATAAATGGATATCCCTTTTATCACTCTGAGAGGAGAGATTTCAAAATGATAATAAAGTAAAATTCAATTAAAAAAAGAATCATATAGGGCTGGGTGTTGGTGACTCATGCCTATAAATCTAGTAAGCTGTATGAATAGAGCTCTTGATGTACATGTGATGTCCATGGGCTTGATGACTGTGGAAAACTGGGTTATATGATACAAGTCTTCACTCGAGGTGATGTTTGGTAGGGTCATGGGCCTTGGACAGTGATAGTGGAAGAATATAGTGTGTCACTTGATCCTTATTTTTTTCTTTGAGGAAGGACTGAAAATTCTGAAGTACAGTTACTTGTGAGTCCCGAAAGTCAAGGACAGATTTTTGTTTGTAGCCCAGGTTCTGGCACATAAGTATTATTCACAAAATACCATTTAGAGAAAAGATAAATAATTTACAAATAAAACCTATCCAATTGTTTGGATGAACATCCCTTAGAGTCCATGTGTGTTAGAGGTTTGGTTCTTTGTTGGTGAATAAGGGGAGATGGATTGGGGGGATGCTGAGGAAAGGTAAGGAAAGGTTAAATATGGGGGCAAGGTGGAAACCACGGAAGGAGATTTCAGTAGGAGCAAGCTCTTGAAGGGGGATTATGGGATCTTAGTACTTTCCCATTTCACTCTTTCTGACTCATAGGTTGAGTCATTTGCTTTGGTGCATACTCCCTCCATGATGTCTGCCCTGCCAGGAGCTCAGAGCAATGGGCACTTTAATTGTGGAGTCAGACTTTTATAAACTTAGACCTTTCTATTTAGGCTCAAGTTAGTTGACCCAGGTATTTTGTTATAGTTGTGGAAAGCTAACATATTGTTAGTCTAGTATTTATTTTCTTTTCAATTAAAGTAAGTTACTTCACACATCAAGCAGTTTCCTTACTTAGTTTTATAAAACATGCTTCTGCTACTGGTTTTACCTTTAAGTCATTGTAGATTAAAAGCAAATGTTATTACCAGTCCATTGAATGTCATGTATAGTGTCAGACATGGAGAATAAACGTTTCTTCTCTAGACAAAATAGCTATTTATTTGTTGTTACTGATATGTATTTATATATATGTATATATGTATACACACATATATATGACTCTCACACTGTATGTTTCAAGCTTTCTGACATTCTTTTCTGAACACTTACTTGACTATATTTCTAGACACTGATTTTGTCATTGGGATAAAGCATTATTTTAATGATGCATTTAAATTTGAGGCTCCACAGTAGATGCACCATTGTCAGAAACTTGCTTCTTTATTTATCTGTATACATATTTTTATGTTTGGCTGTCCAAAGAAGTGATTCCTCAGTCAGCAAACATAATGACTGGATGCTCCTCTTTTGCTTTTTCTTCTTAAGCAAGGGTGATTTATATTATGCAGCTTTTTAATGATGTTTCATAAATTTTCAGTAAGCTAGGGTTACTTAATCTAAGTTACCTCTTTTTGATGTAAAAACAAGGTCTTGCTTTGTAGCAGACGTATATTTGTTTAATCTATCATGAGAAGTTTCTAATCCTGAAAGCCAGGAGTCTGATCTTCTTTCAGCCATCTATTCTGCCACAAAAGATTTTTGTAGAATCTCTTTTCAGGAGACAGTTTAGGCTTACAGAATGTTTCTTCCTACTGAGGCTTGTAATACTAACTCCTGTCTGTTTTCTTTCCTGGTGAATAGGAAGAGATCATTTGCCCTAATATTTTTTTCATTTCTTTATTGTAAAACTGATGTACAGAGGGGTTACAGTTTCATACATAAGGCAGTGAATACAGTTCTTATCAAACTTGTTACCTCCTGCCTCATTTCCCCCCCACCTCCCCCTCCCCATTTCTTTTTCTCCCCCATGTATTGTACAGTTGGTTTACACCATAGAGTTTTGTAAGTATTGCTGTTGCATTGATTTGTCATTTTATCCTTTGTCTCTTGATTTTTGTATTCCCTTTCCCATCCTTAATTCCAATACATGTATTTACAATATCCAGAATACTAAAATAAGTTACAGTTATATCAGGGGTAAAACCTTGGGAAATAAATATGAAAGAAAAAAGGGTGTAATTTCACATGATATGTTGAAAATAACAACAATGATATACCACTTTTTTCCATAATTTCGAGTTCATTTCTCAGGTATAGCAGAGGCAAACCTGATATGAGGGGTTCCTTTCTTGTGCTTACATGACACCCACCCCTTATTTCCAAACAAGAGGCTATTGCAGTCCTGTCTTGCCATCCCTTCTGCGTGAGGCAGATTACCCTAAAAGAAGAAGAATCTATATCAAGCTCACCAAGTTCATTACTGCTTTGAATACTTTGGCACTGCTGCTTCTTTTCTCATGGCTCCTTCTAATCACTAAGATCTCAACAAATGTCATATTTTCTGAAAGCTTTCCCTGACCACTCTCAAACAGGAGTGTTTATATATAACCTTTTATATCACTCTATTTAAATTCTCTTTTTTCTTGTTTCATGATCACATTTTGTTTTTGAATTAATCATTTATATAAAAGACATGAACCTAAATGGAGGATTATTTAGGAAAGTGGACTGAGGAGATAGAGGAATAAGAGAGAGTGATGGAAGGTGAACACAACCAAAGTATATTAAACACAGATAAAGCTAAACAAATTCACATCAGAAGTAAGTCTCATCAAGGAGGTAAACAACTTGTACAATGAAAATTATGAAACACTGAAAGAAGAAGTTGAAAACAGCAAATATAGAAGATGGAAAGACCTTTTTTTTTTTTTTTTTGCCAGTCCTGGGCCTTGAACTCAGGGCCTGAACACTGTCTCTGGCTTCTTTTTTTTTTTTTTTTTTGCTCAAGGCTAGCACTCTGCCACTTGAGCCATAGTGCCACTTCTGCCTTTTTCAATATATGTGGTGCGAGGGAATCGAACCCAGGGCTTCATGTATACGAGGCAAGCACTCTTACCACTAGACCATATTCCCAGTCCAGATCTTCCATTTTCATGAGTTTTATTATTGAGATGGTTAGTACCAATCTTCACAGAAATATGTAAAACATCCATAAAATTCATATTGATGCACAAAAGATGCCAGATTGCCATAGCAAGATGAACATTTTTTTTAAATCTGTGTTTTGATTTTTTTATTGCCAGTTATTGAAAAATAGTACATTTATAGTTGGGAGAAATTTACCTTTATGCACATAAATTTGTATATTTTTTGTAGAAAATATTTCCTTTATATATTTCCTTACCATAAAAGGTAAATTTTGCTTTATATGTATTATATATTAGCAAGAAAGGCACCTTTAGACTTTCTTTGTAAGGAACTCCAGCTCAAAAATAGAAATTGTCCATTTCAAGCTGAGTTCTATTATGTTAGCAGGTATTATGTATAGTGCCTTTTTTAAACCATTACCATCCTTGTCTCTAATATATCAGTCAATCTCATTGAAAACACAAAAGTTGAACACTGGAAATATACATTTTTTAAAATAAATGACTGGGTTTTGAAGGGAAATTGAAACCATAGTACTGTGACTTCATCCATGATATGAAAATGTGTCATCCTAATTATTGGTGCTTTCCCCTCAGTGCACAAAAATTGTGAACCATTTGAAATTACTTAAATTGTAAATCAAATAATGCAACCTGCTAAAACTGTCATACATTGTAAGTTATATAACTAAAATTGGTAAAAAAAAAATTGCCTTCAAGCTTCTACTTAGAAGAATCACTGGAACTTCACTGTATGAATGAAATTTTAATTCTTCAAAAGAAACTCTTTTAACCTTAAATGACCTTGTATTAGCTAACTTTTAGAAAATTTGCATATTATTCAAGATGAACATTTCTATAGTCACAAAAACATCCAATTTTACAATGTATTGCAGAATCATTGTAATAACAACTGCAAGGTATCTGCTTACAAATAGGAACACAGATAAATGGGATAGAATAGATGACCTAGAAATAAATTCATGTATCTCTTCCATTTGATTCTTTACAAAGATACTTAAAACATATATTAGAGGAAAGATAGTGTCTTCAACATAAAGTGATGGGGAAACTATATATTCACATGTAGAAGGCTGCCATCTCCTACTTTGTATAAAAATCAACTTAACCAAAAGCCTTGGTGTAAGACATGAAACTATTAAACATAAGAGAAATTCTTAGGTTATTGGCACAGCCAACAATTTTGTAAGATTGACTCAACCAGAAAATAAAAAGAAGAATTAAAAATGGTATTATATAAACTTAAATAGATTTTTTCACAGACCAGCCTGCCATAGTGGCACATGTCTATAATCCTAGTGTCCAGAAAGTTGATTGACATAGCAAATTTATGCCAGCCAACACTACATAAGCACTGTATCAAAAGAAAAAAGTACTTCTGCACAGGAAAGGAAATAATCAACAGAATGGCATGATTTACCAGCTATTAATCTAATAGAAGATTAATAGCCAAGTATGTGAAAACTCAACTAAGATTAATAGTGCAATAAGTAAGAACTCAACTAAGTTGACATCCAAGGAATAATAAGCAAAATAAAATAGACAAATTATCTAAATAGACAGACGTGTTTCCAAAAAAGTATGAAAGGCTAAAAAATATATTGAAAATGTTCTGTATCTTTAGCCATTTGGAAAACAAAAATCTAAAGTGAATAAATAGTAATGAATGCTGGTAAGGATGTGGAGAAAAAAGAACCCTGATACCTTATTGGGGGAATACAAAATAGTACAGGTACTATAGAAAACAGTATTGAGGCTCCTCAAAAGACTAAAATTAAGACTACCATATGACCCAGTTATCTCAGTCTTTAATATTTATGAGAAGGAAATGAAACCAGCATACCCATTTTTATTGTGAGGCAATTCACAGTACTTATGATAGGCGTTAGCCTATCAGCCATCAATTAATGAATGGATAAAGAAAATGTGTGTGTGTGTGTGTGTGTGTGTGTGTGTGTGTGTGTGTGTGTACATAAAGAAGACATAAAGAAGAATGAAATTTTGTTCAGTGTAGAAAAAAGGATGGAATTGGAGGTCATCTTTTAAGTGAAATAAGCCAGCTTCAGAAATTGAGGAAAATGAAAACAAAATGATGGCTGGGAATATAAAAGAGACTATTGAAGAAGGAGAAATTGTCTTGAGTAAGGAGGGAAGAGGGGGGTTAAGAAAGAAGGGAACTTGGACAGGATCACATGCAATATTTATACACATAGAAATACGGTAGAGGGCTGGGGATATGGCCTAGTGGCAAGAGTGCTTGCCTCTAATACACGAAGCCCTGGGTTCAATTCCCCAGCACCACATATCCAGAAAACTGCCAGAGGTGGCACTGTGGCTCAAGTGGCAGAGTGCTAGCCTTGAGCAAAAAGAAGCCAGGGACAGTGCTCAGGCCCTGAGTCCAAGGCCCAGGACTGGCAAAAAAAAAAAAAAAAGAAATACGGTAGAAAAACAACCTCATTAATTGATAGAGGAAAAAAAATCACTATGCAATCATGATAACTTGATAATCATAATAAAATACAAGAATGTTTATATATATTATTGATGGGACTGTAAATTAGTATAGTCACTATGATGAATAATATGGAGATCCTTCAAAAAACTGAAAATAAAATGACAATTCAACTTTCTCAGTTCATATATATACATATATGTGTGTATATTTACACATATGTGAATGATACCAACATGCTAAAGAGATACCTGTTCATACACATTTATTACAACATTATTCACAATACCTAAGGTCTGGAATTAACCTAGTTACCCATTGACAAAGCAATAACTTACATTGTAAGTTTTAAAAGCAGTAATTTACACTATTAGATTTAAAAACAATAATTTCAAACAGTAACTTACACTTTACATATAGGGTGATTTGTTGAATGGTAACTCTTTTGTACAATTACTTATAGACATTAAAAATAAAATAAAGAGAATATAAGCTGGGTGCCAGTAGCTCACATCTATAATCCTAGATACTCAGGAAGCTGAGATCTAAGGATCTCAGTCCAAAGCCAGCCCAGGCAACAGTCTGTGAGACTTTTTATCTCCAGTTAACCAGCAAAACTCTGGAAGTAGAAGTGTGGTTCAAGTGGTAAAGTGATAACCTTGAGCACAAAAGCATAGGGACAGCACCCAGGCCCTGAGTTCATTCCCCAGGACCAGCACAAAGAAAAACAAAGATAATAGTGACATAAATTAAATACTATATACAAATATGCAAATGAATTATATAACATTTTTTGTTTGATGTTAAATGTTACATAAATGAAAAATCAAATCATACCCCTTTCAAATATTACCAAATTATATGTCAAATTTTTCTGACAACAAAAAAGAACATAATTTAAAAATTGAATTTTAAATTATAAAAAAGGTACTTGACTGAACAGGGCTTCAGAGCTGTTGGTGTTGAAAACAATATTAGAATTCATGTTTATCTAATTCTTAGTCCTGTACTATTTCTTTGTCAGCTTAAAAAAAGGAACTACTTTGAGATAGCTTATATCACTTATCACAGTGAACTTCTCATGTGTTTATGCCTTATTTTCCATATTTTATAGATCAAAGGTAAATATAATTTAAGGAACTCATCCAATATCATATAGGCATCAAGTGGCATAGATATGGTCTGGTTTGGTATTCTGGAGCCATATTCTATTTCTTTCTTCTGCAGAAGAGTGTCTTTTTCCTCCTCACATTTCAAAATAGTAGAGATCCAGTAATGTACTTTCAATTAATAAGAAAGGTGAGATGTTTTATTTTACTGTTTGCATTTTCTCTACAAAGTTAATAAAACAAATAATTGTATAAATCCCTTTGTAATATAAATTATTCATAACCCTTCAAAGACTGAAAACTTCTATAAAATTCAAAAGTATCTAACTTCTACAAATCAATATGAATGCTTTATAGACGTGCCTTTAAGTGAGCCTGCAAGTAATCCTAAATAAATGGTAGTTTATTGGCCTACTTTCAGTTACTGAAAGTATTAAAAAAGTAATGCAATTGCATTAATTTTAAAATATATTATGATTCATACTTTTAATTAAATCCGAGCCCCCTTTTAATTGTAAGGATAGTAAGTAAAATTCATTATTTTCACATCTCGTTTTGATTTTCAAGGTGCCTTTGTTTTTATTGTGTATTGAAAACAATCCTGTAAAATGCATGAAGCAAATACTAACATTCTTATTCTACAGATGAGGAAACCAAGGCTAGAGTGAGGTGAAATGTCTTGATCAAAATCACATAGCCAGGCTATACAAAGTCAAGCTGTTTGCTAATATTGGTGTCCTGTGATTGGAAGGGATATCTCTGTTTTATTCAGTTTTGTAGCTACTGTACTTAGTATCGTCTGTGGCATTCAGAGGTACTCTGTAAATATTGAGTGAGTAAAAGAAGGAAAGGTTAGGAAAAGGTGTAATAGAGCAAGTTCCCTATGGAAAGTGCATTAGATCTCAGTATTTTTTAAAATTAATAATGTCCCTGCAATCTTTACCTCTAGACTGAGTCCAACTCTGCTATGCAGCCTCAATGAGCATCCTTTTGTTATAACACATATTAAACTGTTTACTAATTAACTGTTTAGTTGTATGACTTTCCTTGGAAACTCAGACTTCAGAACATAGTTAAAGTCTCACTATATTTCCGTTCTTATCACTGAGCTTAGCATATGATGGGGACCAAGTAATTCTTTGTGCAACAAGGAAATGTATGAAAAATAATATGATATATCAAGATAGGGTCTATATATTGATGGCTTTCTATGACTTAACAATACTAATGCATTATGTGCACTTTCTGCCAAGTTTTAAGCTCTTTTTTTTTTTTTTTGGCCAGTCCTGGGCCTTGGACTCAGGGCCTGAGCACTGTCCCTGGCTTCTTCCCGCTCAAGGCTAGCACTCTGCCACTTGAGCCACAGCGCCGCTTCTGGCCGTTTTCTGTATATGTGGTGCTGGGGAATCGAACCTAGGGCCTCGTGTATCCGAGGCAGGCACTCTTGCCACTAGGCTATATCCCCAGCCCAAGTTTTAAGCTCTTATTTCAACATTATTCCCTGAAAAATAAGGATAGTGATATTTTCTTCTATTAAAAGGACACTATTAAAACTCACACACAGCACATTACCTTACTTATAATAAGATCTTTATTAATGTTTGTATCAAACAAATTACTCTCATTCTACTTTGAACCTTATTTTTCAATCACTAAACTTTTGACTCATTTAGCAAATGAATCTAGAGAGGAGAACACAAGAAAAATATTATGGTGGGAACTGCAAATTCAAGTTTTAAAAATCACATGTTATGATCATGTGGCTAATATTAAAGAAATGTTCATTTCTAACCTGATGTTACTGATTTTTTTCCTTCAACCTCCAAAGAGTTAGAGTTCACATTAATTTATTACTTTTTGGATATGTTTTCCTTTAAGGATATATTTTGGCCTTGCTATTGGATGTGTTTATTCAATACTCTCATTGTTCCCAATTTAGTCTTCTATTCCTTCATGGTCCAAATTGCCCTTCATGTGAAGCTGAGTGTTGTAATGCACACTTTAGGTGATATGTAAATGCTTTCCCTGGCTTAACTGCCTTCCCCACCCAGCATGTCTGGGTCACCTTCACAATATCAAGATTAGGTGTACATGCACTGTCATAAATAATGTCTTATGCAGGGGTAATGTAAATGGAATCTGTTGAAATATGGGCTACTGTATTAAAATTTATGTTTCGATTATCATTTTTATTACATGGAACAAGCTTGAGCTTTATAAAATCATTCAGAAAAAAGATCTGCATCATAGACAAGAATGTCTGTCTATTCGGCAACTATGACTAGCATAGTAAGAGCTATAGGAAATTTTCTAAGAATTTCTTTTTTCTCCTTTGAAAATCCAAATTGGATTGTTCCACAAGTAATTCTCTGTAGTACTTTTAATAGTGCCTTATGAAATTTCTGGAGACGGCATCCTCCCATCCTCATGCCAGTATCTTGATAAAATGCAAATGTAATTAGAAAAATATAGCCTTGCTCAGGATAGTGACATATATAATCCCAGAACTCAGGAGTCAGAGGCAGTAGGAGGATGGTGATTGAAGCTAACCTGACTTATATAGAATAGTCAAGGGCAGCAGGACTACCTAATGAGCTTCAGGCCAACCTAGATCACCTTGGGAGGTCCTATCTCAAAATCCCCAAAGCAAAACCAAAAAACAAACAAGAAATATCACTTCCGATTGCCCCTTCTAATCTCACCATGGAGTCCTTGTACCTTACCCCTGCATACCTGTGTAAAGTGTAACAACCTTACTGAGGCCATTATGTCTGATATACAGCAAAGGGTCAGGACATTTTCATTAGGTAACAGACAATTGAAAGAGACTGGTAAGAAAAATTGGGAAACAACTGATGGGACATCTATAAATTAAGAAGTGTAAATCACTCATAAAGAAAACTGTGGAATTTTCAGTCTTTGCTATCTATAAAAAAGAGAATGTTTCTGAGACAAGTACTTATGCAAATACAGGGTAAAGTTGTAAATGTGGAAGGCATTCACATCAATCAGTAGATATTCAGGCTCTCAATATGCCTTAATTTCTGCTACTTCATTTATTGAAGGTATATCATCCTTTACATGAGCTATTGTTTTTTCAAAACTATTGTTGGTGCATTTTAATAGCAGGAGTGCTAGTTATTTATCCAACTGGCAAATAAAGAAAACAAAATACCTAGATAGCACTGTGGCAAGGTATAGAATAAACCTTAACAACTTTAAGACACTCTTTATTTTTATCTTAAAAAGTAATACATCATTCACATTATAAGCGCACTTTGATATACTCTCAGATAAGAGTAAAATAGAAACTCGGAATCCAATAAACTGAGCTTCATTATTTCTTATCTATGTGACTTTGGTACATTTTGTTGGTCCTGTTTGTTATCTGATTCCACTTTCTTCCTGGGCTCTTGAAGACTGTAGGAAAGTCCAATTGTCTTATAGTAGGTGGGACTACATAAGACTTGTTCTGGCTAGTAGACTATGAAGGGCAATGATTCCTGTTGCATCCAGGTCAGGTTGAGTTAAGTAAAAAGTCAGGTAGACAGTGAATAGCTATTAAGTCAGGGTAGTTTATAAATTATCAGTTCTTAATCATTAGCATTTATTACAGTTCCTTAGACAATAGAGTCAAAGGCTTGAAATTTTTGAATGATTTCCTGTTTTTAATTTCAAAATGAAACTGCCCAATCTTGGTATTTTAGGGGCTTATTGTTAGCTCTGTATCTCATTATTCTTATCTTTTGTTAGTCATGGGGCTTGAATTCAGGGCTCAGTGATTGTCTTTGAGCTTTTTTGCTCAACGCTAGTGCTTTAGCACTTGAGTCACAGCTCTACTTTTTTTTTTTGTCAAAGTCATATACAGAGGGGTTACATTACATATGTAAGGCAGTGAGTACATTTCTTATCAAACTTCTCACTCCTTCATTTTTCTCCCTCCTTCCCTCCTCCCGGTTCCCTCCTCTCCTTTCCCTGAAATGTACAGTTGGTTTACAGCATATTGTCTTGTAAGTATTGCTGTTGCATTGGTTCTCCTTTGATCCTGTGTCTCTCCATTTTGGTGTTCCCCTTCCCTAGTCCCAATAAATGTGCAAACAATACCCAATATACCAAAGTCAGTTACAGTAACAACGGGTAAAATTACGGACAAAAACAAAAGAAAAAGGCATAATTTCATAGGGTACAATGGAAATAATGACAAGGGGGAGTGTAAACCTGTCCAACCACTGCAGAAAGCAGTGTGGAGGTTCCTCAACAGGCTAAACATAGAGCTTCCCTATGATCCAGCAACCCCATTTTTGGGCATTTACCCAAAGGATTACAAGCAAGATCACACTAAAGCTACCAGCACAACTATGTTCATCGCAGCACAATTTGTCATTGCTAAAATATGAAACCAACTCAGATGCCCCTCAGTACATGAATGGATCAAGAAAATGTGGCACATATACACAATGGAATTCTATGCATCTGTTAGGAGGAATGACTTGACACCATTCAGGAGGAAATTAAAGACTTGGAAAAAATTATACTAAGTCATGTGAGCCAGACCCAAAGAAACATAAACTCTGGTTTTACTCACTGGAAACAACTAGTACTTGTCTAGGATAGTCCTAGCATAGGCGCTCAATAGCTCAATAGCAATGTATATATGATCACATAAGATGATCCTAATTGAAATGAACTACTTTTTATTTTTAGGTGATTAATTGGAGATGAAATTAGCTAGTTGTAAGCCACCCTTGACCAGTCTCATTACTTTATTGAGAAAAAGTGGTCTTTGGAGTATAACTTATGTTTTTATCACTTAGTCTTGTCATTAAATATACAAAATAATTTACCTTTTCAAGTCTTTAAACTTTGGGGAGAATAAAAGTTCCTTCAGCTGGAAGAAATTTTTAAAAACCATGTGAATGCCTAATACAGACTCTGATACAGAGACACTCAATATTATTTTTAAAATAATACCCTCTTGGTAACATAGTCATCCCCATACTTTGCTACCCACTTTGCCTTTTCATGTGCTTTTCCTTCACTTTGAATGTTTTTCTTTATGTCTCTGGCCATCAAATCTAACCTAGTGTTTGATGCATCTTTCAAGGGTATCTTTTCTAGTAAGTGCTCCCCAATTCCCTCTAAGCTCATTTTGAAATGTGTTCTCTTTCCATTTGAATCCTAACACAGTTTCATGTTACATTTAAGGCAAATGTCATATTTGGCTTTCTGTTTTGGGTTATACATATCTGCTTCATTCTTCCTCTGGATTATAAATACAGTATGTTTACCAAAAGCTAAGACTTTTTTCCCTCTGTCATCTTCACATCTTAGCAGAATCATTTGGGTTTGGATACTTCAGTAACTGCTGAGTTAAAATAATTCTATTAGCAGATTGACTATTATCAATATTATAATCCATATGTCAAGAAAAAAAAGAAAATTACCTACTCAAAAATGGTGCCTGATCCTTTATGTACCCCCTTTATTTTCTTTACAACAAACATATGAGATTATTATTATTATTACTGTCATTTTATAGATGAAATTTAGTGACTTGCTTAAGGTTACATAGAAAGTTGCATATGTATATGACTTTCTGCTTCACTACTAAGGTTGCTATTTACTAAAGAAAAGAGACTCTATTTGTTTGAGTAGCTGTAATAGACTTATTGATAGTTAGAGCCCATAGACATTATCTGGACAACTCTTTCATCATAGAGATGATAAAACTCAGTTGCAAGAAGAACAAAATTATTTTCAAAGTCATTCAGGTAATAAGGCAAACTCACTTTGGGTTCTAAGCCAGTTCTAAAATAGTAATTCTCTGAGATCCAAGTGCTTCTCTTATTGTAGGCCAACAAACTGTTTGTTTCTTCTGAACTTCTGGTCCTCCACCTGAGCTCTCATTTATCACCTTCATAATATGAACCTACTTTATTCTGATTAATGATATATCACCATTAATTTTTCTACTCTAGGCTACACTGAAGGTCAGAGATGCTGTGCCCAAGCTGTGTTTAGTTTCTAGTTACAAATAGTGTAGCAGAAGTACATTTATATTTTTCTGAAATTATATAACAATGACATTGTTGTTTTTCTGTTATCTGAAATTTCTAATTAAAAATACATTTTCATGTTTTGTGTATTTTCAAGGAAGAAATTAGATTAAATCAAAGGCATCTCCTAATTCTGAGGTTCTGATTCTGTAAATAATGCTTACAACTTTGCATTTTATTGTTTAATAGTTACTTGTGAGACTCTTAGTTACTAAATTACCAACCATTTAACCTTTGATTAATGTTTACATTGTACTGTAAATTCTGTGAGGAAGGAAGTTACATCTGCTTTTGCTCATCATTGTGTCTGTGGCACCAGAACATAATAATTATTCATAAAATATGTTAAGTGAACAATTAAGTGAGGATGAAAAGACTACCATCATATCCATTCAATAGATTACTAAAGTAAGACGCCTGGAAGAAATTGAGTTGATTAAGAGCAATTATTATTTAGAAGCAGAACCACTCTGAAACTCATACCTCCTGACTCATGAGCTGTTCATATGAACAGATGATTTAAGGAACTCTGAACCCTCATAATCTATCACATCTCTTCTCTCCTCTTTCTCCTATAATCTCAGTGTGTCTTCTTAATGTTTTTCCCTTGTATAATCTCTGTATCAGGATAGCCAAATTTATCCAATGGCTAAAATGTAACAAAATGCAGAGACCATAACTTCAAAAGAATAAATATCTGTTGTGTAGGAGTTAAAAGTGGGAAGAAAGAAGGAAAAGGGGTATAAGACTCACTTAAGAATTAAAGCAGAAAATTTCTGTATCTGGGAAAGATTTATATACCGAACTATAGGAAAATCAAAAATCTCTAATGAGATTAAATTTCAGCAAGATAACACAACATTTACTGAAAAAATAACTATGAAAAAGCAAGAGCAAGGAGAGTAATCTGAAAGCAATAAGAAAACAGTTGTAAGTCACATATATGGAAGTTTTAATAAGGTTAGGTACAAATTTCTCACAGAACTCTTATAAGCCAGAAAGAGACATTGTATATTCAGAGTACTGAAAGAAAAAAAACAACTCAGCTAAGAATGCTGTACCCAGCAAAGCTGTCTTTCAAAACTGAAGGTAAGATGAAAACTTTCTCAAATAAACAACTCCTTGAAGTTAATTACAAGATTTCTCTTATAAGAAATGTTAAAAGGAGTTCTTCAAACTAAAATGACATTACTTAGTAACACCACCACCTCCTAGACAAAAAAATTCAGAAGAATCTGAAACTCACTGTATAAGGACACAATCAAATTTGGAATAATTTTGTGGCCTAGTCTAATAGTACTATATAAATTCTTAATGTCTTTAGTATGAAGTTTAAAATTCAAAATTATTAAAAATAAGATTAGCTTAAGTAGTTTATTAAGGATCATATAAGCTGTGAAGACACAAACATAAAATAAGGTGGAGGTTAATAAAAGTGCAGTTATTGCATGTGTGTGACCAAATTTAATTTGTTTTATGTTTAATAATATTTTCATGAGCTTATATAAGTATAGTTTTAAGTATGGAATGCATAGTAATCACAAAACAAATCTTGTGGTTAATATACAAAAAATATTAAATGTAAGAAATACAAAGAAACCATTAGTGAAATTCTTATAAGAATAAAGGGAGTTGGCAAATGAGGAAGACTGAAACAAAGGAGCTATAAAACTTCCAAAAATAGTTAACAAATGATAGTTCTAAGTCCTTATGTATTAACAAATTACCTAGAATGTACATTGAAAAAAACAATATGTTTATTGTATTGTTAGCAGTTATTTCTTTTTTCCCCCTTAGGTTTATTCCCTGTTGTCACTGGTTTAGATTTCTGTATCCTTTGTCTTGTATATGAGTTTATCTGATTTGGGGAAGGGAAGAGGAACCACAGAAACATAGAAGAAAGGTTGAAACAATTTAACAGTGATACTGACTAGACACTATGTTGGAAATTAACTTTAATTAACTTTAATTAACTTGGAGGGAGGGGAGTCAGGGAGTGGAAAAGTGGGAGAAAATTAGGGAGAGAATAACACTGTTCAAAAACAAATGTACTCATTACCTTATGTAGCTGTAACCCCTCTGTGTACATCACTTTTAAATAAAGTTTAAATATTTAAAGAAAGACATAGAATAGATAGTACAGATTATTTTTAAAGCTAGCCCAAATGTATGCTTTCCTATTAGAGACTTATTTCATGGTAAAAAGAATCATACATTGACAATGAAGAAATGAGAAAAGATTTATGCAAATGGGAAAGATTTTTGCAAATGAAAACCAAAAAATAATGGAGATACCTATCCTTATACCAGATAAAATGTACCTTAAGTCCCACTATAAAAAGAGATAAGAGGGGCTGGGAATATGGCCTAGTGGTAAAGTGCTTGCCTCGTATACATGAAGCCCTGGGTTCGATTCCTCAGCACCACATACATAGAAAAAAGCTGGAAGTGGTGCTGTGGCTCAAGAGGTAGAGTGCTAGACTTGAGCAAAAAGAAGCTAGGGACAGTGCTCAGGCCCTGAGTCCATGCCCTAGGATTGGCAACAAAACAAAACAAATAAAAAAAAGAGATAAGAAGCCCATTATATAATGAAAAATAAATCTATTTATGAAGAAAACATAATAACTCAATATATATATGTACCCAACTATGGAAATCTAAATATATAAAGCAAATATTGGGAGATTTGAAGGGAAAGTTAGAATATAATATAATAACAGTGAGCAACTTCTTGAAAAGACATGTCATTCAGTTAAAAAAGCAATGAATAAATCTCAGATTTAAACTACACTTTAGATCAAATGGACATAGACATATTTACAACACTCCATTCAAAAGTATCCGAATACACAATATTTTAAAACATAAGTAGAACATTGTCTATAATAGATAATGTGTGAAGACATAAAAAATTTAACAAGATTGAAATTTTGCCAAATATATTTCCTGACCAGAATCATTCAAAACCAAAAGTGAGTGAGAGATGAAATTTTGCATACATGAAAATGAAATAACCTACCTTTACATACTCAAATGATACACTGAAAAACTTAGAAGGAAATGTTCTAATGATTTCCACATAGATGACATGGAAACACAAATACAAAAGCTTTGGAATGCAGAAAATATAGTTCCAAGAAAAGAATTTATAGAAAGCTATAATTACATCAATAAAGAAGAAATTTCTCAAGTATTTTAATGTTTTACCTTAAGGAACTAGATAAAGAATAACAAATTAAGCCAAACTTAATAGAAAGAAGGAAATAATAAATCAAAGGCAAAAATAAATGAAATGAGAGAAGTATAAATAAATCATCATTGAAATGGTTGATTTTCTTATTATTAAGATAAACAAAATCAATAGGCTCACCTAATGTAAAAGAAGACTCAAGTTCAATTGTAAAGAAAACAAGATACATTACTACTAACACTACAGATGTACATAGTGTCCTAAGATATTAACTGCTATGAAAAATTAGATACCAACTAAATGCGTTGAGAGAAATGAATAAAGGCTTATAGACATACAGTCTACAAATACTGAATTCTGAAGTAGAGAATCTGAAGAGGCCACGAATGAGTAAAGAAATAAAATAAAAAATTTAAAACTCTTCCTTAAAAGAAAAGCCAAGAATCTGATGGATTTAATGTTGCATTAGTTTAATGAACTAATATCAGTTTTTCTGGAGAAAAATCTATATATCTCTTGATATCTAGAGATATCTAGATATCTAGATATCTATATATATATAGCAAGTAACAAGGGCAAGAATGCAAGTTTCTGCCCAGATGGAAAATGGACAGGTATGGACATTAGGTGGGTAAACAACTATTCCTCCTGATCTCCGGGCTCTGATTAATTTTGAAAGGGTGAGACAAAGTGACTCCATTTAGGATGTGACATCATTCTCCTCTTACTCCTCTCCATGATCCTTGTTCCCTGAACTGGCTGAGTCCCAGGGGTCTAGGTGCTTGTTGCTGGGATGGCTTGCCCCCATTGGCATTCATGGGGTTTGAACTCAGGGCCTGGGCACTGTCCCTGAGCACTTCTGCTCAAAGCTAGCACTCTACCACTTGAGCCACGGTGCCGCTTTCAGCATTTCGTTGGTTCTCTTGAGCCAAGCTTCCAGTCTGGCTCTTTGCTGGTTAGTTGGGAGATGGAGTTTTAGAGGGAGTTTTTTTTTCTTCTGCCCGGGCTGGCTTTGAACTGCTATCCGAGGAGTTTTAGCCATAAAATCCCTTTTTATTTCCAATTAAAGCAACAAAGAGACCAAGGGGACTAGAGCTTACCTGTACCTTGTCAAGAATTGACCAACAAGTACTTGCCAGAGCTCTGATGAAACACTTAGAGAGCAGCAGACTGAATGAGATCCTTGTGCCATCAAATCAAATCATCATTTAACCTTACTGGCAGGTGGAAGAGAGCACAAATGAATTAACAATCAAGAGGGCAAAGGGTCAAGACAATGTAACAGTCTCAGCTTCAGGAGTGGCTGTGTCTTCCATCCTGGATCAGCAGGCTTCATTACTCATGTGTGATGAAGGCAGGCAGGAGAGATGGGTTGGATCTGGGCAAGGCTGTAGTGGCATCTCTCAGAGTTCTCTGGATATATTGTTACACCTCCTGCTGGGTTGCCTGCAAATTTCTACACAAGACTGGTTAAAAACATTTGAAATCTCCCAGTATTCCCTGGTTGCTTACTCTGAGTACTCTGGCTTTTGTAGGCTGGTGCCCTACTGGTTTAATCAGGGTGACAACTTTAAACAGATTTTAGAAATCCACAAAAACCAAAGGCCAACCAAGTCTGCAGTCTGCAGCAGCCATGATAGTTTCTGAGACATGCAGGGGGAAGACACCAATGCTACCCCAATGCAATTCTGTGGCCACCAAACACAACTCTTATGCTTTTAACCTTGGAGTAAACCCAACTCTAACCTGGCCAGAGGGGGGGGGAGGGGGGGGGAGAGGGGCAGCACAGAGCCAGGGCAGGAGCATTCTGGGCCTGTCAAAATCTTCACAGGACTGCTAGATTCCCTGAGCAGTTTTCCATGTAAGAGAGGGAGAGTAAGGAATCACTAGTAGTGAAACCAGGCAGTTTGGGAGCAGACTGTGGAGGCAGCTTCCTGTAGCCCCGGACCGCCACAGTCCACACAGCTAGACCTGCATCCTATAAAGCAAAATAGCAATCCTGGGTCAGAAAAATCGAGGTTAGCAGCCACATTTGCACACTCAATCCAAAATGACTCTGGTCCCTTGATCTTAAAGAGTTTATGAGAGCACAGGGGAGAAAAATGGAGAAGCAAAATCTTAGTCTATACCAAAGAATTGTCAGGATCAGATGTACATTTGACTTTTAGCATAGATAGACATAAAAAATAACACACCGATTTTACATCATTGTATATCACATGCTGCATATTTGAATCTTTGGAGTTTTTGTTAGAAACATTTGCTTGCACCCAAACATGATCAGTTTGGGTTTAAAACCTGGTGTTGATTTTTTTTTCCCCCTTTGGCTTAGAGTCTGGTGATAAGTCAGGATGCCTCCAGGCTGTTTACTGTGACTCCACCTACAGGCTGCAAGGATCCTTTCAACATAAAACTTAAGCAAGTTAAAATAGTTAAAAAGGCAATTGATTTTTAAACCATGATGCTAGTTTTTACATGTTTTGCCCACAGACAGACAGACAATTGTGCACAAGCTTTGGGCGCGCTTAGAAAAAAATTTTCTTTTTCTGAATTGGCCATGTAAGTTTTCTGGAATTCCAGTGGCAAAATGATATTATTTTGCCCATATTTTAGAACCACGTGATCAGTTAGAAAACAAAAAAAAAAAACTTTTCCTAGGAAACAAAAATTTTCACAGATTATCTGGCAAGGAAATGAAGAAGCCAAATTTTGAAAAACTAGTTCAGCTCCAATGGGGAGCTGAAGTGGGATGCTATGAGCAGAGAAGGTCCAGGAGATGGGAGACAGGACACGAGCAGAACAGACACGTGGCACAGCTTAATGGCGGTGGAGCTGGTCAGAGCCTTAGCAGGATCACAGCAAGACACCTTCATTTCAAGGCCACAGTTACAGAGTTCAAGGTGGGGGGCAGGGTTATTGGGAGCCTCCAAGCCCCTGCCCAGCCTTGAGGAATTTGGCACGCCCATCATCTGGGGGATGGGTGGGCTCCACCTCCAACCAATTCTATTGTCCACCATGTGCTCAATGCTAGAGAAAATTTAGGATTTAGCCAAACAAGCAGAATTTAACCGAATCTCCAATTTAGCAAACATGAACAAGAACCGAAAGTCTTTTTTGTTTAGCCATCAACAGATGTTAAGTAAATATGCCCTTTTCCTCCTGGGCAGCCAGGGGGCTGACTACCCCCCATCCAAGACATTTTTCAGCAAATGCTTCCCAGGCCTCAGAAGCAGTTGGAGTGAGAGTAAAAGGGCCTTTACTGTCCCCAGGGCGTGTCCGCAAAAGATGGTGGGAAGCCTTCTGTGGAGGAGGGGGTGAGGAGGCTGCGGACGCTGCCACCGCCCCCCACCTCGCTCGTTCGCCAAGTGTCCTGGGGCCGAGGCGCTTGGCCTGGGATCCAGGTGATCAGGCCAAGGAGGCTTGTCTAAGGGCCCATCAGAATGAGGCTTTGAGCCCCTCTCCTCCTTGGCAGTGGGACGGCTGCCCCCCTCCCAAGCAGCCAGGCTGAAAAGGCCGGCAGCCACCAGTCAGAGCGTGGCGTGCTTCAACGCTTCCCAGACCCTTCTGGTCTGGGAGTCTGAGACCTCCAAACCTACATTTTGTAGCATGAAGCTCAGCGCTTTGAACGCTTAGTCATCACGCTGAGTTAGTGCCTGCCCCATCTTTTCGGGGGTACCCTCACCTCAGAATCCAATTGGCCTGGCCCGCCGACAGTTTCACCTCTTATGTCCTTTGCCCCACATTGGGCGCTAGAATGTTGGGGTTTTTAGCCTCCCATACTCTCCTGTCCTGCGGGAGAGACGGGAAAACACGCCCCACCTGGACAAGCCAAGAAGAGGAAAAGAGGGCAGACAGACTGCCACCCCAGCCCCCCTTTCGTCGGAGGACAAACAGACAGTCCTGGAGCCAAGTCAATGCTAAGACTCATTTAATGGCAGGAATGAGCTGCTGTTTTGAAAGGGCCGGACGGTGGCAGAAGCGGAGGGGTAGAACCGCCTCTCAATGATACAAAGCACCTGAGGCAGGAGTTCCCCACAGGAAAGGAAGAACTTAAGTTGTCTTTCTTTGTAGTGATGTGATCTTTTATGTAGAAACTATAAAGAAAAACTCTCTAACAAATCAATAGTTTCAGAATAAAAAATCAATATGTAAAACTCTATATTAAGTTTGGCACCAGTGGCTCATGCCTGTAAACCTACTCAAGAGGCTGAGATCTGAGGAACACGAGGGGTTCAGAGCCAACCCAAGGCAGAAAAGTCCCCGTGAGACTCTTATCTCCAATTAACCACTCAAAACCCGGAAGTTGCACTATGGCTCAAAGTGGTAGAACATTGGCCTTTAGCAAAAGAGCTAAGGAACAGCAACCAGGCCCTGAGTTCAAACTCCATGACAGACAAAACACACACACACACACACACACACACACACACACACACACACACACACACAAAAACCACCACAAAAAAACTATGGTGTTTCTCTGCATTAAAAATAAGCCATCTAGAAATAAATTAGTAAAAATAGTATCAGTCACAGAAGTAAAATAAGTAAATAAATAAAATATTTAGGAATAAATTTATCTGAGGGTATAAAATACATTTATATTTAAAGCTATAAAATATTCACAAAAAGCATTGAAAGGCACAAATAAATGGGAAGACAGCTGATGTTTATTATAAGAATTAAAATTGTTAAAAAGTCCACAATGGAAGTCTGTTGCAACATAATGCAATGTGATATTAAATTTAATGTAATTACGAAAATTCAAATAACATTTTGCACATTAATAGAAAAAATCCTAAAATTTGTGTGGAAACACAAAAATCTGAATATCCAGTGCAACTTGAATTAGAAAGAATAGTTGGAGGCATCATATCATATGAAGTAAAGAAGTATTAGAATGTTATGGTATTAAAAGCCACATTAATATGAAACAGATATGCAGACCAATGAGATAGGCTTGAAAGCCAGAAATAGACTCACTCTCTGTCAATTGATTTTTGGCATAGTTGACAAGAACACGTAATGGTAAAAGGACAATTTCTTCAGTAAATTGCATTGTGAAAACTGTTAATCTATATGCAAAATGAAAATACACCCCTTATTTCATGTCATATACATAAGTAAACTCAAATGAATAAAAACATGGAACTTGAAATTATAAAACTAGTAGAAGAAAATAAAAGCTCATCACTGGCTGATTGGCTCTATATGTAGGAAATGACTTTTTGGATATAATTCCCAAAGCTCAGACAAGATAGGTAGACATAATGGTTTCATATCAAACTACAAAGCTTTTAAAGGGCAAAGAAAACAAGATGGAGACAATATTTTCAAGCCACATATCTGCCAAGGGCATATATATATATGTGTGTACATACATATATATGTATGTATGTACACACACACACATATATATACATACATCTGCACACACACAGACACACACGCATACATATATTCAAACAATTCATTAACAAGAAAAATAACCAAGTTAAAATTTAGGCAAAGGACTTGAACAGACATTTCTCAAGAGAAGATAAGGAACTTACCATCTGTGTTGGAAATAATGTTACATATCACGAATGACCAGGGAAACGCATAAACCACAATAAGACTACATTTCCCTGTTAGAATGCCTATTATCATAATGGCAAAAGTTAATAACTGATGGTTAGCATGTAAAGAGGAAGGATCCAACTTCAACATTGATGGAAAGGTAACTTTTTACAGTTGTTATAGAGAACAATATGAAGATTTCTCAAAAATTAAAAATGAAATATTGGACTGGGGATATGGCCTAGTGGTAAGAGTGCCTGCCTCATATACATGAGGCCCTGGGTTCGATTTCCCAGCACCACATATACAGAAAATGGCCAGAAGTGGCGCTGTGGCTCAAGTGGCAGTGTGCTAGCCTTGAGCAAAAAGAAGCCAGGGACAGTGCTCAGGCCCAGAGTCCAAGCCCCAGGACTGGCCAAAAAAAAAAAAAAAAAAAAAAAGATTGTCTCCAAGCTACTTGGAAATTAAATTGTTGTCAAAGAAACACCTGCACACTCATGTTCACTGCAGCATTTTTCCACAACAGCCAAGATATAAAATCATCCATTGTTCATCAGTGAATGAAAGAGGAAAAATTGTATATGAACACTCTTGAGTAAAATACTTCTCATTCTCTAAAAAGATGCAAATCTCATTATGACAGTGCCAGTGTACCTGAAGGGCATTATGGTAAGTTAAATAAGTCAGGCGTATAAAGACACTTTATATGTGTGTATAAAATCTAAAAATGTTGACCTGCTAGTGATAGAAAGTAAATTGGCTTGGCTCAAGTGGTAGAGCACTAGCCTTGAGCTGGAGAGCTCTGGGACAGCACAGAGGCCCAGAGTTCAAGCCCCATGACTGACAAAAATAATAAATAAAATAAATTAGGGGTCTAGATAGGATGCGAAGGGGGAAATGTTGGTTAAACAATGTCAAATTTCATTTAGATGTGCAATGCATGACTGTAGTTAAGAACAATTTATTCTGAAGTTTACCAGCAAGTAAAATTTTAAATATTTTCATTAAAGGTATATGAAATTTTGCATATTATCTAGTTATATATGTATGTGAATATATGCATATTTCAAAAGTTATATAATACATGATAAAATATACAATTTTGTTCATTTAATATATTTTTCTGGAATTACTGGGAGTTGAATTCAGAGACTCATGCTTGTTGGTCACTGTACTGTTTGAGCCACTGGGCCAGCTTGTTTATGTTGATTATTTTTTGTGGTAGGATCATTCTTTCTTAGGCCTAAGATGGTTTGGACTGGGATCTTACTGTTTTGTGTTTTCCCAGATTCTGTTTCATTCTCATTTGTGCTAATTTGATATTAGTGCTTTCCTCAAGTGAAACCTATTGTCGTATTCTCTCTTTCTGTTCTTAGTATCTTATAATCTAGGACATTTTACAGGTAAAGAAGTTTCAATACCTTCCTGACATAGATTTTCTCATGTAACAGACCAAGGAAATTCTGTTATTAAATTTGCTTCTGATTTCTTGTGATGATTCCCACAAACTCTCCAAAATGTGGACTTTCTTGACACTTAATTTCTTTATTCATAAATCAGGACTGTGCCAATCAGTTTCAAAAAATACCCAAAGAAGAAAAGATTTTTCTGATTCATAGTTTTAGAGGTTAGGTGCACATGGCTACTGACTCCTTTGTTTCCGGACCCATGGTAAGGCAGGAAATCACAGCAAAGGGTGTGAAACAACAAAATGATTCACTTGATGAAATCTAAGAAGCAGAGAAAGAGAAAGGGCCTTACATTGCAATAGCAATCCTCACAAGACAGTATGTTGGAAATTAATTCTACAACTGGCGGGGGGCGGGGGGGGGGTTAAGGTTGGAGGGAAGGAAGGTGGGAGAAAATGAGGGACAGTGTAACAAGTATGACAAGAAATGTACTCACTAACTTATGTATGTAACTGTAACCTCTCTGTCCATCACCTTGACAATAAAATTCAATTTAAAAAGAAGAGGCTTTGCCTTTCAAAGGCATGTCCTAGGGACCTACTTCTTCCAACTAGCCTAACTTCCTAAAAGTCTACACAGCTGTGAACTTATCGAAGTCTAGATCCACTAGTAAAGTTAATACCCCCATGACACAATCACCTCTCAGTAAGTGATTGGGACACCAGCTTGGGACAAAACCTTCAACATACCAGAATTTTGGAGGGCATCTCATATTCAGACCATAAGAAAGAGTAGTAATTCCTCTCTGTTTTGGTCATTGTGAGAACTAAAGGATAACATTTACATTTCAAACTTGGAAACCATTTTTATAAACCTATTAAACTCCATATGATTATACATTATTCTTCTTTTCTCTATTCTTATAATTAGTTATTTCTGGAAATCTTTATAATTCATCACTAATCAAAATAGTGACATAAAAATCTGTAAGCCTGGTTTTTGTTTTGTTTTCCTTCCTTAATTCTTCAGTGAAATACCTCACATCTGGACAGAGAAAAACTTTGTATTGATGTTCAAACACTAAGATGCTTAGTATTGAAAGAACAGTATTTTCTTGGTACTGGATAAAATCTTATGTGATTACAGTTAAGAGTACACTAATGCAATCCTGTAATTAGATGTTATTATGCTAAGGGGTATATTCTCTTCACCCTTATCCTTCCCATTTGCAAATGTGAGATGACTTCTGAGAATATGCATATTGAGGAGACAATAGACTTCTAATTAAGTAAATAAATTTAACTCCTTGAAAATTATATTTTAACAAGATGATTCATACCATAGAAATGACAATTAAAGTATATTAAAGTTCTACTAAAAGTCTCAAAACAAAGATATTCACTATGTTAATGATGGAGCCTGGAATAGACCCACAGTGTCAAAAGCCATAGCTCATGTACTCTCTTGTGTCTCTTACCACTAGGAGTTTAATGTGAGCTTTTATAAATTATATTTCATTAAGAGTTGGGAAAGATTATGAGAAAATGGTCTCTCTTAGTTCCTATACTGCCCTGTAACAACTGAGGTTAGAACTGAGATAGCCACTGAGAGGTGGGACGGGGGACATGGGGGGGGGGGGTGGGGGCTGAACTAATAACTTCATTTCTTAGTCTTAAATTTTCACTTCTAGTGCCTTCTTTCTATCTTTGCTGCCATTCCCAGGGAAGTTATGACCTCCCCGTTAAAGTCCTGGCTGCAGCTTGGGTATAACAACTTTCCTTGGGTTTTTTAAGTCACGAACTCATGGTGTATATCACAGATTAAGAAAAGTAAGGGAAAGGTGAATGAAAGGGGGTGAGAATGGTGAAGGGAGTGATATTGATCAAGGTACATTGTATTCATAAACTACTTTGTTAAATGGTACCTCCTTTGTACAACTACTTAAAGATAACTAAAAAACTAAAAATGTTTTAAAAACTAGCATTTTTAAATTAAGAAAAAATTAAGGGCTGGGAGTGTGACTGAGTGGTAGAGTGCTTGCCTAGTATGCATGATGTCCTGGGTTCGATTCCTCAGTTCCACATAAAGAGAAAAAGCTGGAAGTTGTACTGTGGCTCAAGTAAGTGGTAGAGTGCTAGCCTTGAGCAAAAGAAGCTCAGGGATAGTGCCCAGGCCCTGAGGCTGGCAAAAAAGAAAAAAGAAAAAAATTATGTAAAATAAAATAAGGTTTACTTTTTAATAAAGCAATGTCAGAATGATTTAAAGTTATGTCAAACATTCTGAAATCAGAACTCAGTGACCATTCATTTGGAACTACACTATTTTGTCTGTAAGATCTTGTGAAAGGAGGCTTTGCCTGCATTTCTTCTCTTCTTGCACTGTCTCTACCTTCTTCATTCCTAGGGTGTTAGCTGAGATCTCTGACCATGGGGGCTTCCTGTGCATTGTTCTTTCTACAGGAAAAGCTTCCTCCCTGCCCCTGATCATAAACATTTTTGTCCATTGTTTTCAGACATCTTTTTAAGTTTAAGTGAAATGGTACTTTGTGAGAGATGCTCAGGGCCACAGACTAAATTATGCCTCCCTGTATTCCTTTAGGCTTTTAAATCATCTTGTACTCTTTTAAAACACAAATAGTCATTTCTGAGGTTTTTTGTTTGTTTGTTTGTTTGTTTTACTGGTACTGGGGTTTGAATTCACAGCCTTGCATTTGCCTTGGTTTGCTTGCTCAACTGCTAATGTTCTACCATTTGAACCACACCTCCAGCCCTTGTCACTTGTACTTACATAAGCATACAATTTTCTTTCTCATCTTACAAATTTGCATGCTTCTCAAGGTCAAGGGTCATATTTATTTTTCTCACACTGTATACACTCCTTAGCACATTGCAGGCAGTCAGTAAATGTTTTGGGTGAATAAATAGAAAGAAATATAAAAATTTCCACAGGCTATATAGAACAGCTAAATTTATAAAGGAAGTATATGATTCCAAGGTGAATATATAATTCTTGTTGATAAAATCCACATATTTTTTGTTCTTAGGATTACAAAAAATCTTTTTCCCCCAAACTGATGTTGATTTAAACCTGCTCAAAATATTTTCTTTAAACCCTGACAAATTAATTGATCAGGATCTGACCGCTCATTTGTCTGAAGAAACAGAAATAGAAAAGACTTTCTAGGTTATGGCTCATTACTTTCTATTAAAATGGTCTCCTCAACATAGTAGATGATTCCCTGAATATTATAGCCAATTAGAAACAAGTGCTCTACTCCGAGCCTCTGAATCAGTATTCTGACTAGTTCAGATTTCAACTCCAAAGTTTAGAAAGAAAATAATAATTGTTTCTTATAGTCCCACTTTCCCTGTGACTCACATTCCTTTCCTGACCTTTAGAATTATCCAAGCTCCCTACAATATAGCTATGATAATCTCCCCTCACCTCCCTTCTTGGCCTTAGTTTAGGAAAGAAAAATGTCATTTTCTTTTATGTTACATTATTCTTGATTTGTTCTTTTCACCTCTCATTTGTTCTCAAGAGATCCTTCCTGCTGATCTTCTTATACTGAGGTTGCCACCTTTGCCTCCTTCCAGAAATACACTTTCTTTTATTTCTCTTTATATAATCACCAGTTTCTTAGATACATTTTATTTAAGAGGATTGGAAGGAATCTGTCTGTTGCCAATGTTTGTATAGGGTTAGTTATTAGTGTTTGTACAGGGTTAGTATTACAGCATGGGAAGAAAACCTGGTTGACCTATTTACTTAAATGTCTGATATATTTTCTCAAGAACTTTGTCTCCCCTGTCCGCTTTTTTTACAGTTCCTTTCCTACTCCCTGAGTTGCCTTCTTTCATGATCCCCTTCTATCTTTATAATCACATCTTCCCTTGAAAGAAATAAAAGAACAAACTTGGATTTGAAAATCATAATACAATGGCTTTCAATTGTGTCTGCCTATTAAATACTGTTTCAATCTCTCTGACCCTAAGTTAACACTGATGTAAAATGTTGTAGTATAATTTAGTATTTTAATGACTTAAAATTGTGGTAAATATTTAATGTTTGTAAAGTTCTTAGACGGGATTTAATGCATAATAAGTGGTCAATAAATGTTAGTGTTCTCTTCAAACCCTCTACAGTACTAGGTTGCTGCTTATTTCTATATTTCATTCGTATATACTTGTCAGAGAAATATATATGTATAGCTACTGACTCCTGTGAGGGAAAAAGATATGATGGAACACGTCAGCCTACTTGAAAAAGCTTCTTTACACATTGTCACTCATACATAGGAAGTCTTAAAATACAGGCATTATGTTTCTACTTCAGAAGCTCATAGACAGTTTATTCAACTCTACTTGCCTTTAAGATAAATATTATGTTTCCTTTTATTAGCTTGAGAGAGAAGGAAGAAGTGAAATAATTGTCTCCAAGTTGCACAAGTAGTAGGAAGTCAAATATTACCTTAAAATCTTCGTCTTTGCCTTAACTGGGCAATGGTATTTGTAAATAAATTTGAAATATATATGTAGTGCAGTATAGAAACTGTACTATGTCCTCAGAACTCTTTGTTTTTCTTTGAAATATTTCTTTTCACTCTAACAATGTGATTTGCAAAGGAACTACCTAACTTACAGTTGTTTAATTCAACCAAAGCAAATCAGTTACTGCAGAGGATTTTTTCAAGTAGAAACCAAAGAAATAAGGTTCAAAACTCTACGATGTAAGTTTTAGAGTTATAGGCTGTAATATTCTCTGGCATGAGAAAAACTTCATATGAAAATTAAAACAAAAAAGAAACTCAGTTGTTTTAAAGAAGATGATAAAACATTCATAGCAGAGCAAAGAAGATAGTAGGAAGACAATTTATAGGCTTCCTCCTCTATGGATATTAATGAAAGACCCCCAACTCATTTTTCTTTTTATTATGCTGGTCCTGGGGCTTGCACTCAGGGCCTGAGTTCTGGCCCTGAGTTATTTTCCTCAAGGCTAGTGCTGTACCGCTTTGAGCCACAGAACCCTTTCTGGCTTTTTAGTAGTTTTTAATAAGAATCTCATGGAATTTCATACCTTGGTTAGCTATAAAGTGAGATCCTCAGATCTCAGCTTCCTGAGTAGCTAGGGTTATAGGTGCGAGTCACTGATGCCCAGCTCCAAATTCAGTATTTACAGTACAAATTTTATCAATGTTTAGAAAAATATGTTGATGTACTGAAAAAATAATTACAAACAGGATATTTTAATTATTGTCAGTTTCGTTGGCAGATTAAAGTAGCAAGATCCATATATCAGTTGATGAAAGAAAAGCAAAAACTTCCATAATTTTTTATTTTAAGTCTTCTAAAATAGAAATTAAAGGGAAATTATTTAAACTAGATATAGGCTATCTGCTAACAATCAAAATGCTTAAAGCCTTAGAACCATTTCCATTAAGAGAAGAAAATATGCCTTTTAAAGTCTATTCACTATTACATTTTAGGCTATAGCCATACTCTATAGTAAAAGAAATAACAAATTCCTACATATTTAAAAGATGAATATAAAATTACTTGTCCTTTCCAGATGGGATGCATTTCTGCATAAAAGTCTAAGAGAAATCTACAGATTAACTATGAGAATGAGATTGCTGGATACTGGATTGATAGAGGAAAGTTATACACAAACTCCAAAATGTAAAATAAATGAAGAGTAACTATAGGGTAGCAGTTATCACCATGAACAGAGAAATAAAGTGTGGTTTTCTGTGAGAGATGATCCCATGAACATATTTTTGTTTTCATATATTTAAAGCTGAAAAATATTAACATGAGTTAAGCCTGGATTCTAAGTGCTTCCAACACTTTTTTTCTTTCAAATTTTTATTATCAAACTGATTTACAGAGAGGTTACAGTTTCATATGTTAGGCATTGGATACATTTCTTGTACTGTTTATTACCTTGTCCCTCATACCCCCTTCCCTCCTCCCCTTTTCCCTTTCCCCCATGAGGTGTTCAGTTCACTTACACCAAACAGTTTTGCAAGTATTGCTTTTGTAGTTGTTTGTCTTTTTTTACCCTGTGTCTCTCAAATTTTGGTATTCGCTTTCCATTTCCTAGTTCTAATACCAGTATACACAGTTTCCAATATACTCAGATAAGATTACAGAGATAGTGTAAGTACAACCACAGGAAGGAGAAAAGAGAACATAATCAATAATAGAAGCTACAGATACACATGGGACGCTGAAAGTAGTTACAACTGTGATATAAGAATCGTTTCCATAACATGGAGTTTTCACTTAGCATCATCTTATGTGTTCATAAGGGTATAGCTATTGGGCTCTAGTGATCCTCTGCTATGACTTACCAAAACCTGTACTAATTATTCCCAATAAGGGAGACCATAGAGTCCATGTTTCTTTGGGTCTGGCTCACTTCACTTAGTATAATTTCTTCCAAGTCCTTCCATTTCCTTACAAAGGGGACAATGTCGTTCATTCTGATAGAGGCATAAAATTCCATTGTGTATATGTACCACATCTTCCTGATCCATTCGTCTACTGAGGGGCATATGGGTTGGTTCCAGATTCTAGCTATGACAAATTGCGCTGCGATGAACACTGTTGTGCTGGTGGTTTTGGTGTGATTTTGTTTGTGGTCTTTTGAATAGACACCCAAAAATTGGGGCTGCTGGGTCATAGGGGAGTTCTATATTGAGCCTTCTGAGGAATCTCCATATTGCTTGCCAGAGTGGCTGAACCAGTTTACATTCCCATCAACAATGAAGTAGGGTTCCTTTTTGGCCACATCCCCTCCAACAATTGTTATTGCTAGTTTTCTTGATATATGACATTCTTACTGGGGTGAGATGGAATCTCAATGTTGTTTTGATTTGCATTTCTTTTATGGCCAGTGATGTAGAGCACTTTTTCATATGTTTCTTGGCCATTCTCATTTCCTCATCAGAGAAGTCTCTTTGTAAGTCTTTAGCCCACTTGATGAGGGGGCTATTGGTTCTTTGCGGTTTTGTTTTGGAGGAAGGTAATTTTTTTAGTTCTGCATATATTTTAGATATGAGGCCTTTGTCCGTTGAATGGCCGGTAAAGATCTTCTCCCAGTCTGTGCGCTTTCTCTTTACCTTGTGAGCTATGTCCTTTGCCGTGCAGAAGCTCTGCAGTTTGATGCAGTCCATTTGTCCAATCTTTCTTTGATTTGTAGCCTTTCTGGATCTTTGTTAAGGAAGTTCTGTCCTGCGCCAAGGAGCCCAAATGTTTCTCCTACTCCTTCCTTTAGTGTTTTCAGGGTGTTTGTTTTGATTTCGAGGTCTTTAATCCATTTGGAATTCATTTTGGTGCAGGGTGATATATAAGGATCTAGTTTTAGTTTGTTGCATGTGTTGAGCCAGTTTTGCCAGCACCATTTGTTAAAGAGGCTATCTTTCTTCCAAACTATTGTTTTAGCTCCTTTATCAAAGATTAAGTAGGCGTAGTTCTGTGGGTTCATTTCTGGGTCTTCAATTCAGTTCCATTGGTCTTCAGGCCTGTTCCAGAGCCAATACCAAGCTGTTTTTATTATTAGAGCTTTATAATACAGCTTGAAGTTGGATATTGTAATTCCTCCAGCACTGTTCTTTCTGCTTAGGATTGTTTTTGCTATTCTAGGTCTTTTATTGTTCCATATGGATTTCTGGATTGCTTCCTCTATTTCATTAAAAAACGGTGTTGGGATATTAATGGGGATTGCATTGAATTTGTAGATAGCCTTTGGCAATATTGCCATTTTGATTATATTAATCCTCCCAATCCAGGAGCATGGGAGGTTTTTCCATTTCCTTAGTTCTGAGTTAATTTCGTTTTTCATGTTTTTAAAGTTCTTGTCAAAGAGGTCTTTCACTTCTTTGGTTAAGGTTATTCCTAGGTATTTTATGTTTTGGGGGGCTATTGCAAATGGAGTTGTTTTCCTGATTTCAGCCTCGGTCTTTGGTTCGTTAGCATAGAAAAAGGCCATTGATTTTTGAGGGTTTATTTTATATCCTGCAACTTTGCCAAAGTTTTGGATCAGCTCTAGTAGCTTGGGGACAGAGTCTATGGGGTTCTTTAGGTATAGGATCATGTCATCTGCAAAGAGAGAAAGTTTAAGTTCATCTTTTCCTATTTGGATACCCTTTATGTTTTCTTCTTGCCTAATTGCTCTGGCTAGGAATTCTAGTACTATGTTGAAGAGCAGGGGAGAGAGTGGACATCCCTGCCTTGTTCCTGATTTTAAAGGGAATGGCTTTAGTTTTTCACCATTTAGAGTTATGCTTGCTGTTGGTTTGTCATAAACTGCCTTGATTATATTCAGGAATGTTCCCTGGAATCTCAGTGCTGGATTTTATCGAAAGCTTTTTCCGCATCCAGAGATAAAACCATGTGGTTCTTTACCTTGCTCCGGTTGATTGGTGAATTACATTAATTGACTTGCATATAGTAAACCAACTTTGCATCCCTGGGATAAATCCAGTTTGATCGTGGTGTATGATTTTTTTGATGACCTGTTGGAGTCGATTGGCCAGAATGTTGTTGAGAATTTTTGCATCTATGTTCTTCAGGGAAATTGGTCTATAGTCCTCTTTCCGTGATGAATCCCTGCCTGGTTTTGGGATGAAGGTTATACTGGCTTCATAGAATGTGTCTGTATTGAATGTTCTCTTTCAATTTCTCTGAAGAGTCTGAGAAATATTGGTCTGAGTTCTGTTTTGAAGGCCTTGTAGAATTCTGTTGTGAATCCATCTGCACCTGGGCTTTTCTTGGATGGGAGATCATTTATTGCTGTTTCTATTTCAATACTGGATATGGGTCTGTTTAGAAGGTTTAAATCTTCATGGTTAAATTTGGGGATATGAACTTTTTTTAGGAAATCATCCATTTCTTCTAAGTTCTCTAATTTGTTGGCATAAAGGTTTGCAAAATAGTCCCTTATTATTTTCTGAATTTAGGTTATTTCTGTGGTGATGTTACCTGTTTCATCTCTTATCTTGTTTATTTGAGTGTGCTGCCTTCTTTTTTTGGTCAGGTTTGCCAGGGGTCTGTCTATCTTGTTGATTTTTTTCAAAGAACCAACTCTTTGTTTTGTTGATTCTTTCGAGGATTTTTTTTTTTGTCTCTAATTGATTTAATTCTGATTTGATTTTAATTATTTGCTTCCATCTATTGACTTGGGGTTTGGCTTGTTGTTCTCTTTCAAGGAAATTAAGGTGCTTCCTTAAATTATTGAGTTTCTATTTCTCCAGTTTGTTGGTGTACGCACTCAGAGATATAAATTTTCCTCTGAGTACTGCCTTTGCTGTGTCCCAAAGGAGCTGGTACTTTGTTTCTTCATCTTGGTTGAATTCCATAAACATTTGGATTTCCATTTTAATTTCTTCAATGACCCACTGATGGTTGAGCAGTGTGTTGTTTAGTCTCCATAAATTGTAGGATTTTCTGTGGTGTCTGTTTAAGTTGAGTTCTAATTTTATTCCATTGTGGTCTGAGAGAATGCAGGGAATGGTTTTGATACTTCTAAATTTTTACAGATTTTCTTTGTGCCCTAAGATGTGATCTATTTTGGCGAATGTTCCATGTGCTGCGGAGAAGAATGTGTATTCTGTTTTTGCTGGGTGGAATATTCTGTAGATGTCGGTTAAGTCTAGTTGGTCTATGCAATTATTTAGTTCTGTGGTTTCTTTGTTCAGTTTTTGTCATGTTGATCTGTCCAGAGGTGATAGTGGAGTGTTAAAGTCCCCAACTATCAATGTGTTTGGGTCTATGAGTGTTTTTAGAGTCAGTAGTGTTTGTTTGATGAAGTTGGGTGCTCCTGCATTTGGTGTGTATATATTTAGAATGGTTATATCTTCCTGTAGGAGAGATCCCTTTACTGGTATGTAGTAACCTTCTTTGTCTCTTCTTACCTTTTTTAATTTGAAGTCAATTTTGTCTGATACTAGAATTGCAACTCCAGCCTGCTTATGGGGGCCATTTGCTTGATAGATTTTATTCCAGCCTTTCGCTTTTAGAAGATGTTTACTTTTGCTGGATAGATGTGTCTCTTGGAGGCAGCAGAAAGATGGATCTTGATTTTTGATCCAACTTATGAGCCTATGTCCTTTGATTGGAGAATTAAGTTCATTAATGTTGAAAGTTAGGATTGAGAGATGATCGTTTGTTTCTTTCATTATCACTATCTTGTTTAAAGCTGTGTCTTCCCATTTCTTGATCTGATGTTTACTCTTTTTTTTTTTTTGGCCAGTCCTGGGCCTTGGACTCAGGGCCTGAGCACTGTCCCTGGCTTCTTCCCGCTTAAGGCTAGCACTCTGCCACTTGAGCCACAGCGCCACTTCTGGCCGTTTTCTCTATATGTGGTGCTGGGGAATCGAACCTAGGTCCTCGTGTATCCGAGGCAGGCACTCTTGCCACTAGGCTATATCCTCAGCCCCTGATGTTTACTCTTTAAGGTTCATTTCTCTGTCTGTATTGGGATCTTGATTATTTTCCCTGTATAGTACATGTTTGAGGATTTTCTGTAAAGCTGGTTTGGTGGAGGTATATTGTTTCAGTTTTTCCTTAGTGTGGAAGACTTTTATTTGACCTTCTCCTATGAATGAGAGTTTGGCTGGGTACAGAATTCTTGGTTGGTAGTTATTTTTATTTAGGGTTTGGTATACTTCATTCCAGGCTCTCCTTGCTTTCATGGTCTCTGCTGAGAAGTCTGGGGTAATTCTGATTACTTTTCTTTTATATGTGATTGTTTTCTTCTCCCTAACAGCTTTAAGGATTCTTTCCTTGTACTGTATTGATCCTGTTTTGATCACAATGTGTCGGTGGGATGTCCTATTCTAATCTGGTCGGTTTGGGCTTCTAAATGCTTCTTGTATGTCTATAGGCGTTTCCTTCTGTATATTTGGGAAGTTCTCAGCTAATATTCTGTTAAATAGGTTGCCAATCCCATTAACCTCTTTCTCCAAGTTTTCCTCATTACTTATTATCCTTAAATTGGGCTTCCTGATCGTGTCTTGAATCTCCTGTAGCGATCTGTTTTGTTAATTAGACTGTATTTGTATTGATTTTTTATCTTTCTTCATAGAATCTAGGGAATCTTCAGCTCCTGAGATTCGATTCTCTGCTTTAGTTAGTCGAGACTGTAGGCTAGCTACTTAATTTCAAATCTCTTTTCCTTCTGACTGGTCTTTCCTGATGATTTCCATGTCATTTTTAGGTCCTATATGGACTTCTTTACTTCATTAACTTTATTACTTTGGTTTTGAGTGTTGTCTCTCAAGTCTTTAAGCTGGGTAGCTATCTTTTCATTTGACTCTTGAAGCTCATTTATCTTTCTGTTTCTGGATGCCATGAAATTCTCCATTAATTTTTGCTTTGCCTCCTCACGCTCTAGAATAATTGACTGAAGAGATTCAAACTTTTCATTTATCATGTTTATCAGTAGACTTTGTAGAGCATTTTAGGGGTTCTCTTCTAGGTCTTTGATTGACTGCTCTGCTTCCTGCTTGTTTTGAGTGGGGGTAATACTTCATTGTTTGCCATCTTTCTTGTGTTCCTTCTGCCCATTAGGATTGGGAATGCCAGTCTACCAGCACCTGTGAGCACCGTTTAAGACCCAAAGCAGCCCTTACCAAGCACTCTTGTGTAAATCTTATAAGTTCACAATTATATACAGATACCTTGTATACCTGTCTATAAAATTAGATTTGGTGTTCCTAAAGAATACAATTTCAATATAACAACCAATCCTGGGCCCTGTATTCAGTAGTTACTTATTTACTGTTACAACCCTATAAGCAATTCTTGTTCTCATATTAAGTTCTTTTAGGACTGGCTTTCTCTATGAATGCTTCCAACACTTAAACATTCTATGACAAATATTATGAAATTCAATCAGATAAATGTATGTTCACATTGTAGAGTTTTAAAAATCATGTAGTTGTTACTCTAAAGATTTAGAAACATTTAGTTATATTTAGATTTCTTCTGTCATTTCAAAAAAGGATTTCATTTTTGTCATACTGGAGCTTGGTTTCACATACTCCTGATTAAACCATGGCCCAAGATGTAGCTCAAATGGTAGCTCAGTTTGTCTACCATGTGCAAGCCCTGGGTTTGATATCCAGTCCTGCAAACACCAAAACATATGGTAATCTTTCACTTGGATTAATTCTGAAAAAAAAAATAGATGTAAATTCTCTGCGTTATATAAAGGTAATTGAGAGTGTGTTAGACACGTATTTGTAAAAGTGTGTGCAAACATTCCAATTTGCCATCTGATTTTCAGGAAGACATGGAGAAAGGGAGATGTAACCAAATGAAACTGTGTCAGAAGAGGCAGCACCCATTCTACAGACTCCCTCTAAAACAAATATCAGCCTAAGACAACTCTAAGAGTTGGGCTTCCAATCACTAATCAAATGAAGGAAATGTCTCAAAAAAGTTTTCCTCGGACTGGAGTAAAAGCAATGTGTTCCAAGTTTATAGCATGATTGAAACAGAGCCAGGAGTTGGTATATTCTGATTTTTTAACAGGCTTGATTGATGAATCCTTTGAGAATATTGACATGCTAGTGTTAATGCAATTTGTATTAACCTACAAGAGGTATCATATGTAGTCACCAACTTACTTCTCTGAAAGTCTCACTTTTCCCACATAGAGATGGAATAATTTGAAAGAGATAAATTAAAAATTTCCCATAACTAAAAATAAATCCTCCTCATCCCACCATAGTTAATGTAATGTTAATGAGTCATTACTAATAAGAACTGCAGTTTTGTCCCTTAGCTCATATTTCAATTTTACTTCTTTTTTAGAAAAGAAAATAAAACAAATTGTAATATGGTTAAAAATATTAAAACCAGACAATTTTGGAGTTTATAATCTCTGTTTATCACTTCATAACTATACGACTTATGCAATTTTAACTTGAACTCCCTGCATCTCAATTTCTGCAACTGGGTTTTTTTATGTCTACCTTGTCAAAGCAACTCTTAAATTTTGCCCCAGACATTTCACTTTTAGGATGCACTGTGAGGGTTAGACATGTACAGGGTAGCACCTGAGAATAGTACCTTATTAATTTGTGTGCTGTTGGCACCTCCCTTGACTCATACTTGTCTTATCTCTGCTGCCCTCAGTGAGTGAGATGAGGAAAGCAATATTAAAGAAGGATAACAAATCATATTTAAGTCATATGATAAAATGCTCCATAATCTGGGAAGTTTTAATTTTAATCTGAGATAAAAACTTTAACCAAGGAGCAAATTATTCAGAATTACCTTTGAGAAATATAATTTGGGCTGGTGGCTAGAGAAAACAACCAGAGGGGAATTAAGGCTCAAGCCCTGTACACCAGCTAAGAGGTAAAAGCAGGTGATCATATGAGAGATGATGCTGGCCAAGACTGGCATAAAGACAGTGAGGTGAATGTAAGTGGAAATGTTTGAGAGAGACTTTTAGCAAGTAGAAGAACAGAATTCAATGTTAAATTAGTTGTAGATGATGGGGTAAAAATTATTGAAAATGTCAACCAAGGTTTTTATTTGAGCAGCTATGTACATGGCTGTCATGTCCCAAGAATAAGGAACATTGGCAGAATAAACTTGAGAAAATTATGATTTTAATTTCAACTTGTATGCTGTGAGCTTCCTGCAAGACACAATGTAGATCTATTATAATGTTTCCTGATTGTAGAGAAAGGAGTTTAAGAGAGAACTCTAATCTGGAGATACAGAATTAGAAAACATAAGTGTTGAAGCTATGAATGGTATATTGCCTAGTAAAGATGTTTCAAAGATAGCCTAGGAAAGAACCAGTGAATGGGAGGGACCATTTAATAATTAGGAATACAAAAAGAAGACAGAAAAAATTGAGAACGTTTTTCCAGGAAGATAGGAGGCAATTTGTAGAGCCTCTTCTAAGAGACTTGAGCAATCTTAACCATTAGCCAGTCTTACCGCTATACGCCTTACTGGAATGAAGTACTCACACATCCCTGCCTCATTACTTATGAGAATTAATGGTCCTCATTCTTACATCTGGAGCCTCACTTGCCTCATTTCTTTGTGTATCAGTTCCTGGACTTTTACTCAGAGACTAATTTCCTCTTCACACCCTTCTTTTAGGTTTGATTCTTTCCTGTTCCTGACCTTGTCTTTTATACTGTGCCAAAATTTGTTACTATTGTAGACCATATCTGATTTTGTTATCATGTTGTTCTTACCACAAACAGAAGGGAGTGAAACACTTGGTGAAACCAAGTCATTACTGTCCTAGTCATTAGTGTTGGAAAAGTAGTTGGGCATAAGCATGTGATTATGCTCTCATAGCCTTTTTGGCCATATTACAAATCTGCTTGATTAGGCACACTCTGCGTCTACTTGCCTGTGATATTTATGATGGGCAAAGTAGAATGACAAATGTGTAACTTACATAAGTTGTATTAAATTCTGTCTGAGTTATAAAGTAGAAAGTATTAAATATTGAAGAACATCAACAATTCTAAGTAGGCAAAAACAGAGAGAACATAGCATATATATGAATCGTTGTTTAATGAGCTCTCCAAGAGGGCATAACAAATTCATACAATTTTCTTAGAATTTGTTCTTTAAACTTGTGTCTAGGTTGGTGGAAAATGCCATGAAAAAAGGCAATTTTCTGATTTTGGCCTTTTTTTTTCTTTAGGACCTTTCTCTACAAGAAGGTAAAACTCTAAAAAGCTACAAAAAATGTTTGATGCAGTGGCTGTTACTTTAAGGCTTAGTCAAGTCTGTCTTCTAAACATAATTGATTCTTTGTGAAGAAATTAAATTCAATATAGTACACCAACCTAAGCATCAGTGAAATTTAGTTATTGTTTTGACTGTGGTTCATTTTTTGGACTTGGGGATTTACTTTCTTTATGACACCCTTGGTGAAATTTATTTATCTAATGAAGGTGTTGAAATATTGGATTAAATTATTCTGAGAGCCTTTTTAATTGTGAATTTTTACCATTTTGGTAAAAAAAGTACTGTCTTACAGGTCATCATCACTAAAAAATCTAATCAATTTATAAAAATTCACATTTCTTTTGAAAAATTAGCATTGTTTTTGCTATAAGAGTATTGAATTGCAGAGTTATATGAGACAATTCAGAGAAGGAGTTTCTTCTATTATGGTCCACACTTTCAATTTTAGGAAACTGATTCACTGTCAGTAAAGCACTCATGTATTTTATTTGTTCTTTTTTCTAGACTTATAACAGGAAAAGCACATTATGGAGAAAATAAGGAATACCTTGCTCGCATTTAAAATAAACATAGCTGTCTATGAATTGTAGTAAAAAGAGCTTTGATTATGAGATATGACTTTGGTTCATATCGAGCTCTTACATTTAATGACTGTGTAAAGTGTTTTTCACCCTGTCCCTCAGGTTTGCTGACTAGTAGCATGTGAATCATGTACAGCCTGCTAATTGAAATCATATAGAGCAATTAGAAAATGATATTTTATTACTACTATTAGATGATATCACCAAAATGAGAGGAAACTAGTTTAAGAATTGCTCTATAGGATAGAATTAGTAGTGGAAGTAGTCTGTCTTTATTATTTTTTACTTTTCTTCTCACCAACTGCTTTTGGTATGAGGAACATGGAATCTTTTCTCCTCCCTCCCTCCTTCTTTCCCTCCCTCCACCTTCCTTCCTTCCTTCCTTCCTTCCTTCCTTCCTTCCTTCCTTCCTTCCTTCCTTCCTCCCTCCCTCCCTCCCTCCCTCCCTCCCTTCCGTCTTTTCCATCTTTTCCTTCCTTCCTTCTTTTCCATCATTTCCTTCCTTTCCGTCTGTCCGTCTTTCTTGCTAGCCTTGGGACTTAAACTGGGACCTGGGCACTGTCCTCGAGCTTTTGTGCTCAAGGCTAAGGGCACTAAAACTTGAGGCACAGCTATACATCAGCTTTTTGTGGTTCGTTGGAGAAAAGAGTGGACTTTTTCTACCATGGCTGGCTTCAAACCATGATCCTTAGATCTTAGCCTCCTGAGTAGTTTAGGATTACAGGTGTGAATCACCAGTGCCCAGTAGAGCATGGCATCTTGTAGCTCTTTTTTCCTCCTCTTTTGCTTTCCAAATATTCTCAGCATAGGCTACATAAATATATATATATATATATATATATATATATATGAAATGTTAATACCAAGAACTTCTCTCTTTGTTATGGCTTTCTTTCAGAACCTCATATTTCATCATAAAAAGAAAAAATGGTTTATTTGTTTAAAATGCACTTGTTAACACATAAATTGTGTTTTATGCATAATAAAGTAATTTCAGAGTTTAGACATTGGAAAAACCTGAATTGGAGGAGAATTGGGGAAATTTACTTATTTATTTGTCATTTATTAAACTTTCATTCAGTTACAGGTATGCGTTTTAATACCATCTGTAAACCAGATGCTGTGTGGTAAGTAGTGAGACACCAGGCACTCAGTGGTAGTTTTTAAATCATCACACATCATGCATATGCTGGTTTAAATGTATTCTCAGGCATTAGTCTTGGGAATAAAATATATTTCTTCCTTCCATTTGTGAAGTCCATTTGCATGGAATTTAAAAGAATACAGTCTTTTAAAACACACAAGCAAGAAAACAAGCAAAACACAAATGAAAGAAGTTATTAACTAGCAAGGTTGAAATAATCAGCTCCATGAGCTTTCTTGATGTGGTCTGAAAGAATACTTCCAAAAGGGTACTTGCATAGATCCTCATACTTTCTCAAGTTTACAAAACATAGTTATATACATCATTTCACTTAATCCTAATAGCCATCATGTAAAATAAAATCTATTATCTCATCTTTTTTTTTTTTGCCAGTCCTTGGGTACCGTCCCTGGCTTCTTTTGTTCAAGGTTAGCACTCTACCACTTGAGCCACACTGCCACTTCTGTCTTTTTTCTATATATGTGGTACTGAGGATTCAAACCCAGGTCTTCATATATATGAGGTGAGCACTTTACCACTAGGCCATATGCCCAGCCCTATCATCTCATCTTTTATGTGAAGAAACCAAAGCTTCAGAGACTTTATCATTTTCAAGGATATACATTTACTCAGAACTGACCCTTGTTCTTCTGATAGGCAATCCTTTATCTATTTTGCAGCTTCTCACTGAATTTTTAATTTAAAATCTTCCAACTTTCTACTCAAATTTTAATATTCCATCTTTATCTTTCTGCCAAAGTCCTTGAAACTGATGCAGTCCTGAATGTGGATTCAGATAGACAAGGTGAGTCTGGCTGTCTAAGGAATAAAACGTACAGTGAATTGCTATTTCTTTAATTCAAACTATCATTTTTTCTCACTTTGACTACTAAAGGCCTCTTTCCTGTCTGTTGGTCTCTGATGTGAACATTTCATGCATGTAAAGTTATTTTTAAGCCTACAGAACTCAATTCTGATGGGTGTTGGTGGTTCCTGTCTGCAATCCTAGCTGTTCAAGAGGCTGAGATCTCAGTTGAGATCTCAGTATGAGACTGGCAGAAAAGTCTGTGAGATGCTTATCCCCACTAAAACTACCAGAAAGGCTGGAAGTAGAGCTGTAGCTCAAGTGCTAGATCACTAGGCTTGATCACAAGAACTCAAGGACAGTGCCCAGGCCTAGAGTTCAAGACCCAGAATCCGTAACGACAACAACACCCCCTCCTCCGCAAAACAACAACAAAAAAAAAAAAGAAAAAAGGCCCTGAGTTCTGGCAATGGTTTTTCTATACTTAAGAATAAACAATATACAAATAAATGTTTCCCAACTTCCAAAAGAACTGCATTCTGGGCAACTTAAACTGCATCAAGGCTTTTGAGAAGCAGAGAATCCTGATGATTCTCATTTTTAAAAATTATTTCAAGTGAGGTTATAATATTTATTATTTTCAGGACTACTTCAATATTTAAAATCTTTAGATAATTCTAAATATCTGTCATTTATCTGTTGGAGTCTGGTTAGTCCTTTCTCATTCCATTTGAGATTTTCCTGGTTCTTGTTATGATAAATGACTTCCTATTAAAGCTTTGCTGTTTGGGGTATTAGATTAGAAGAACTGAAATCATATTTAAATGACTTGTTTCTGATGGCTTCTTCAAGTGATTCTCTGATCTACATAGAGAGATATTATTGTCTTACTTCCAGACAAGAGTAAAACTCCAGGTTTATCTCTTGACCCCTTTCAACAGCTCCTACAGAAGAGAGCACTTGTTACTGCTGGGCTGGATTCTAGGTTAGGGTGAAAGACATGCCTTTGTACAACATTATTTATACCACCATATCAGCAAAGAGAAAAGGCTGTTCATGTCTCCCAGGGTGAATAGAAAGTTCAAATGTCTCTATTGACAATGTAGTGGGAACACAGGGAGGTTTATTACATCCTGACAAGGGGGGTATTAGCTTTCTACATAATCTCTGAGGCCACTCTAGTGATGGTTTTGGAGCATGGTATAACAGCTTGCAGAATGTAAAATTGAAGCTGTTTACTTAACCAACCTTTGTTGGTATGGGTAGAATGGGGCCACAGTTATATGTGAGTGTGTGTGTGTGTGTGTGTGTGTGTGTGTGTGTGTGTGTTTCTACCTGTGGTGGTATCAATCGTAGAGCACTTTAAAAAATGTTCTCTTTTGAAACAATAAATAATCTCTTTCTCAAATTCCAACTAACATGTTTGACAAAGGTGGAATTGCTTAAATCTCTGGTTCTTTGCTGAAGGTTATGGAGCAGGTGTCTCACACATTGTTTCAAGGAAATCTATAGTGCACATTTGATAAAGATTTTAATATTCATATATGGAAAAGAAATTTTAGGTTTAGTGAATCCTCTTTGCCCCAAATGCTATTTTTTTTAATCTATTAAAGGTGTGGCAGGTGTAGTATAACAGGAGGGAAAAAAAGAATCACAAAGTAAATATTCTATTTGAGACAGTGTACCAGAAATCCTATGTGTATTATTGCAGCTTTCAAAAGAATTCTGTGGAGTATTTGTTATTATTCCCATTTTACAGATAGACTAATACTTAGAAATGTTAAAACATGTCCCAGGAATATATTAATAGGGAGTCTCCGGCTTAGGATTCTATGTCTAGTCTTATCTTCTGATTCTTTCTTGTATAGACTTACTGCCTCAGCCAATCTGCTTTATTGAAGGTAATATTGAAAGAGAACACATATGTAACATTTTTATTTGGTGAGTGAAAAAAAAGTGCAAGAGGAGCAGCTGGGAGCTAAATGAGCTCTCTCCAAGAACCCAGTTTTAGTGTTCCAGTGAAAGATCTACAGCTAGAGTCACACCAAGTGAGCCATACTAGTATGGATATTTGGGCCACAGAGGGATTATCTAGGCAGCCCTCTTGAGAAGACAGATTTGAGCATGCTGGCGGCAGCGGTGGCGGCTGCAGTGTCCACTACCATAGCAGCAGAAAAACAAAAACAAACACCCAGGAGAAGAGTGACGGAGACAGACCATGCATGGGTGACAGGGAGCAGAAACTTTCAGCCTGTGGGTCATAGTCTGACGCGCAGATCTCTGACAGTTGGCAAAACCAGAGAAAGCTTGAGCTTGAGTACTCCATAAAAGACATTTTTCACTCCTGCTCACAGGGCAGCATCTGGAAGGCAGCCCTTCTCCCACCACCGGAGGGAAACACCAAAGACTGTCGAAGACCTGGCCAGAGCAGATAGGAAATAAATTGGGCCAGAGAAACAGGCCATCTTTCGAAAGGGAAAAGAAATCTGAGCAGTGAAAGTGAACTCCACCCAGGGAAGGTCTTCCCTGGGTTCCATTCCTCAGCACCACATAAACAGAAAAAGCTGGAAGTGGCATTGCGGCTCAAGGCTCAAGATGTAGAGTGCTAGCTAGCCTTGAGCTTAAAGTACCCTGGGACAGTACGCAGGCCTTGAGTCCCAAGCTCCAGGACTGGCCAAAAAAAAAAAAAAAGTGTTAAAAAAAAGAAATATACTCATTACCTTACATATGTAACTGTTCATCACCTTGACAATAAAAATAAAATAAAAATATGGTTAGGTGTCAGTGGAGACAAAAACACATAGACAAAGATATCTGAGTTCAGCTTCTCAGCAACAATTTCAATTAAAATTATGACAAAGGCATTTGAAAGAACTAGTTTAATGATAATTTAATTATGCTCTCTGAATTTCATTTTTACAAATGTTACCTGGTTTAGCAAGAAGCACCAATTATTTGTAATTATGGAAGATGCCTTATGAAATGTCAGAGTTTGATCATCTTTGGATTAACTACATGTTGCCTACATCAAAGTATATATGTTTATAGTAAAATTATTTTAAAGAGAAATTGATAATAAACACTAAAATTTAAATCCATAAAGATTAAATCTCAGAGATCATCTAGGTTGTCGCAATTTGTTTGATCAGTGGAAGCCTGACTACCTATGAATTTAAGTACCTTGAGTAAAGTCTCAAAGTGAGTAACAGTTAAAGCTAGGACAAGAATCCAGTATTTCTCATCAATACCAGCCAAAGACTTTCCAAATAATTTTGTCTAAAGATAATAGTTTATCTAATTTAGATATCATTAAAATTTTGTACTTCTGATTAGTTTAATGTTTTATGATATTATAAGTCTTGGTACTTAAATCTCAGGGCTTAAAAAAAAGCAACTGAAAAGCATCAAATGTCATAGAAGATTTTATGAAATATATAGAGAGTCACATATATAAAGATATAAAATGTAAGGATGTGTGTATATATATGTATACACACACACATATATATATATACACACATACTAAGTAAAATTGTACAATATTTTTGTAATTTTCAACACTTATTTTAAGGCCGGAGATTGAATTTTGGTAGAGTAAGTGAATTTTGTCCAACAACTTTACTTTGAAGATAAGGAAACTAAAACAAAGACACAGTAAGGCTTAATGTCACCAAAACTAAAAATGCACTGTGTTTATGTACAATTTTCGATTGCAAAACAAAGCCTTTCCCTTGTCAGACTATCTTTAGTCTTCTCAGTAATCCTACATCACATAGCTCCAGGGGGACATTATTTGCATTATAGTTGATACAAGTTATGTTTTCACAGTTATGCAGCAATACAAAAAAAATAGGTATCATTGGCCCAATTCTATAGATGAGGATATGGAACTAAAAGGAAAGTGACAAATTATGTATAGCAGAACCAGTGTTTCAGCCTCTGTTCTTTGACAATTCAGTGCTTACTTTCCTTGTAGTACTTTAGGCTGAAATAATTCATTTAGTTCTTCATGCCTAACCCTATCAGATATACTCTAGACAACCCTATAAAATATACTCTAGACAATTTAACCAGAGACCTGAACCTACAGATAGTTCATGGTTTATTTCTGGATTTGTCCATCTGGTTTTCAGGCATTTTATAATTTTCCCATTGTTATATTTTCCTTTTTAGTAATGTCTTCCTAATTAAACCTTGGCTCACCTTCATCATATGTTGTTTTTATTTGCCCTTGGCTGGATTCCCAATTCAACCTCAACAATTGTCACTGCCAACTTAGTTCCTTCTACTTCAGTAGCACAACCCTTCAATACCATGATGCTTTGTTGGACATGATATCTTTTATTGCCCTAATAATATAAGACATAAAAGGAATTATTCTGTACATACTCTTGACTTTTTCTCTGACTTTCCTTTTGCAATCTTCTTGGAGAATAATTTTGCCATCTAGCATAATTTCTCTGCACATTGTTCCTGGTGATTCATCTTGCCCGTCACACTGGCATGCACACCAACACCTACACATGCAGGTGAATCTGCTCTGGTGATATATTTTAATTACAGATTTAGTCAGAAGTAATTAAGCTTTTCTATAGCAGGGATGGGAACTGCGTTTTTAAAATGCATGCCATTTCAGACATCCCATGTGTGGCTTGTGTCACCCTGGTTTGCAGAGTAAGAAGGAGCCCCTAGTGTAGTTAGATTAATTAATAGAAAGAGAATAAACTTAATGGAGCCAGAGAAGTTCAAAAAATGGTGCTTTCCCCCCTGTATCTCATGCAGATGGAATGGCCATCCTGGGATGCGGCAGGGGATGGCAATTGCATTTTAATTACAGGGCTGATGGCTTCAGCACTGCACCAGATGGAAGGGCCTTTTTAGAGGAGCCGGCTTACTGCCTCTGTTGATTTTCCCTCTGATGCTGGTTAACCAAACCAGACAGGAGACAAAAGTGATGAGGTTGCATTCTGATCTGATGGATTTTTATTCCCTAGTTCATTGCTTGACTTGTGAGTTTAGTCAGTTCTTGACTCCCATGAAAGAGATGCTCTTTTAGGTACCTCTACAAGTGAAAAAGAAAGGAGGGAACAAGGTTCTTTTTCTTTTCTTTTTCTCTTTTCTGTCATCCTTGCAGTTTCTAAGAAGCCTACAAAGTCCTTTCAATTTATTGTGTCACTGGACAGTTCTAGAAGGCTGCTATTTTAATGAAAGGAAAGTTGAAATAAGCATATTTAAACTTTTATAGGTTAAGTAGAATTAATCTATGAAGTACTGATATTAAGGAAAAAATTATTTGTTGTCTATCTATCAATGTAGTTTAAAATATAGTATCTGGGGGAGTCCTATATTACCTCATCTCACTTGGTGAAATAAAAAACTAAGGCTTAAGTGTTGAAGTGGGGAGAGCATGGGAACTATTAGTCCTGGAGTGGTTTTCCTTTTGCGTGTATGTCTTTCAAATTTGGGGGCTAGTGCTCTCTGCAATTTTAACTCTCTTCATCTGTAAAATGTAAAATCTGCCTGAACAAAATAAATATATTCTCTAGTCTTGAGTTCTCTGCTCCCCTCACCCCAGATTTTTCCATGCCCATCATAGAACTCTCTCTTTTGTACTCCTATGCACAGGTCATGAAGTATTTTTGAAGAACCACAATTGTATAAAATAATACTGGGGAGAGAGACTGGAAAGCTAATAAAGGCTAAGTCCTAGGGGGGATTTTTAGAGTGTTATCACACAGGAAAGAGCCAGAAATTGGGAAGCCATTATTTGCCAAAAATATGAAATGACTTAGACATGTGAATATAGGATTAATGTGAACATTCTATCTAGACACAAACATAGACTCCACCAATTGACTTGCCATGAATCCAAATATAGTTCTGAAGGAAAGACATGAGTTATTGGGAATCATCTCATGTATATTTTGCTTTCATCTACACCATTGGATTTAACAGTGTTTGTCCCTCAAGATATCTTTCTTCAACCTTTACTCCTTTAAAGAAAGTCATTTTTTATCTTCTCACTATAATTTGGTAGTTTGAGGGGGATAAACATTAGAGCTTCACAGCTATCAGGACCTTGATTTATAGGAATATTATGTGTCCTAATTGTACAGAATGATTTACAGCTCATACAACATGTGATTTATTACTCTACTTCTTTTTATGTGAAATACATTCCCTTCAGATTTTAGTTAAGTGCTTTTAGAAATGAAAAAATTATCTAGATGGGGCTGCTGAATTTCTTTTATCTTTTTTTCTATCAGGCTAAAGTATGAGTGTTATGTAGTCATTCATTTGACAAATATTATCTAGCAATCTCTGTGCTCATAACACTCGGGATATAGAAATAATGGTCATATTTTTGTTATGGAAGACACAGAGGGAGGGCAGATTCTATAGTACTTTAACACTATTTATCTTATGTGAGTATCACAGCAGTTTTGTAAAGGAAAGGAAAGGAACTCTTATTCTGAGAGCTTACAAATGAAGAAGCAGGAGGAAAAGTGATCTGTTAAAGGTTACTTAGTAGAAAAATTAAAAGAGTATAGTGATGAATGAGTATAGTCAATATTTCCTGGGAGCCAGAATAGTGTGTGTGTGTGTGTGTGTGTGTGTGTGTGTGTGTGTGTCTGTCTGTCTGTCTGTGTTTATCTGTATCTGTGTGTCTATATCTGTGTAGGGATAGGGAAGTGAGTGTAAATAAGGCTAGGAGGGTTATTTCCCTGTAGTAAAAGATGATAAAGAATTATATTTTCTCAGGACAGTTCCACAGTTTATATATTTATATCAGAAGCTGATGTTCCAACTATTGTTTTGGGTTAAGACATTGAATGCTGATATTAAAATTTGTGTTTTGAATGGGAGGAAATGTTCCTTTGTTATTTTTCATTTATTCATTCCTTTGTTTGTTTTTAATATATTCAATAAGCCTTATGACAACCCTTTCCAGTACTTTGTTTTAAACTAAATAGTAGAAGTATGAAGGATGAAGGATGGCAGCCGTTGAGAGGGCTGTAATATAAACAATGTTCAGGTGTGGCTTGTCCCATCCTGGAACATACTGCCTTTCTTCAAAGTCCTCCTTTGCTGACATGCCCAGCTTTTATGTTCAGCTATTTAGAATACCACTCAGATAAGTGACTTTTTTTCTATTCTTGACTTGGGTATCCTCTTCCTCCTCCTCCTCCTTCTTTTTCCTCCTCAAAGCAGAGGTGCACTCTTTTACTAGACACTGAGTTCTTTGAAATAAAATATGTTGTATTTCATCTTGACTTATTCAGTGCTTAATATATGGAAAATTCTCAATAAATGTCTCTGATTTGGAAATAAAGAATACACTAATGCAATGTTAAAGTCACCTTTGACTCTTTTTCTTATAGCGGCTTCTGTTCTGGCCTGGGCTTAGTACCTTTCTGTTCTCTAGAGTCAGAGAAAGTATATCCAGAACTAAAGTCTCTTTTTCAATCCCAACATATCAAAAAGTGTTCCTCCATTAGTTGTAATCTTTGCCAAAGGCCCTTGCTTTCATCTTATGACATCTTCAGAGCTAAAGAAATATATAAATTAATGAGAACATAGTATAACATTAGCAAGCCACTTACTCTCCTTGAGATTTAGTTTCTTTTTCTGTAAAGTACAAGTAATCTCTGTTGCTTGAGTTGTAATTATTATCAAGTAAGAGTACATACTGCCACTGGTATTTTAAAATTTAGCCCTGCAGGTATCAGCTTCTTCAGGAAATCTATGTTGATCTCTGACTTCTAGGCTGTCTTAGTTGCCTTGTTTTTTCAGAGATCCATGGTTTCCTTAATATTATATACTTATGACATATTATTTGATTTTATTTGTCCTTTTCCTCTTCTACACAATGATTTGTTTAACTATCTCTCAGTCATTTTTATTGTATTCATTTATATTTGTCTAACATATTTTCTGTGGACATATTATGTGGTAGACACTGATAGGTGCTGGGAACTCGGCATCTATCCAGAAAGTTATGGTACCTAACTGATTAGGTTCAATATATAGTAGGATTAATGAATGAAAAGTAAATAGATGCATAAATGAATGAGATAGTTTGGTCACATATACATGCTGTGCAGATGTTAAATGTATTCAGTTGAAATGAGGATACAATTCAGTGTCAACTCCAATTTTTTCAGTATTCTGTGCCTGTGCCTGTTGTCTTTAAATTAGCATGGTAGTTCTTTGCTTACTTATGATTTACTTATTGTCTAAGAATTAAGTTAGGCAAAATTCTCTTCCTAGCTTAATTACTCCTTATTTCCTTTTTTTACTACTGTCTTTTTGAGTAACCTTTGACCTGTGTGTGAGAAAAAGCCTCAGAAAATAGCAGATGAGAAGAACAAATATCTTTTTTATCTTAAAAGAAAACCAATTTTCTCTGAAGATCTATGAGTAATAAAAGGAATCTTCACAGGCTGTAATCCTCAATGTCTCCAAATATCATTTGAAAGAAAGTGAACAGTGCATAATATTTTTCAATCTATAGTAAAAAGTCAGGTGGTCATATAATTTATCTTTTAAACTTGGAATTTTTGAGTGTAGTACTATTGATAATTATCCTTGGAAAAAGACAATATATTTAGGAATAGTCAAGAAGCATGTCCTGGAGCCAGGTCAACTTGGGATAAAATTCTGACTTTGTTTATACTCTAGTTGACAATCCCCTAAATAGTGCTTCCAGACACTAACACAAGCAGTATGAAAGAATACGTCCCAGCCATTTAAGGCGACCATGCAGAGACTTGAGAAGGTTGGTAGGAAGGGTCATATCTCCCACGGGAGAGGGAACAACATGGCAGCTGCACCTTATCCAGGTGGTATCTTCTCTGGGGCTAAAGGGCAAGTAGGTACATCTTAATGGTGAGTGGGAGTGTCCCATTATAGTTCTAGGGCAGGGAGTTTAGGTATGGGTGGATCTGGGGGCTAGTGGGAGGAGCTGAGGACCTAAGGCGTGAGAAATGCTAACACAGTATTATATTATGACTGATATGTGCTAGAAAGTAGTGATGTGTCCTACTTTTGGAAATATAGTCTTGTCAGGTCATGTATTAAACTTAATAGTCATGTTGGGTCTTGTGTAAGTACTGCCTGCGACTTTTTTTCAGCTGTAAAGGTTGTTTCTCATCTTCTAATTAAAAAAATGGTCACAATACAGGCTGTAAGTTGCTTGCTTTTGTTAAAACAATAAATAAGCTTTTTTAAAACCAAAATTAAAGACTATTTTGGGGAAAATTTTAAAGGTGAATGATCTAGAATTAATACTGCACTATATTATAAACAAATTCATAATGGCTGAAGCTATTGTAGTCTACAAAAGAAAATTATTTGAGGAAATGATATAGGAGAGGAAGACTAAAAATGAGTTCTAGCCATTTATAATACACACTTCAATGCTTTAAAATTGGAAACCAAGACACTTGTGTAGTTGAAAGAAATGACTGCTAACTTAGGATGGACTGATTACTTAAAATGAGAGCAAGAGTTAAATATTTACATTTGTAATGGAATGATATGCGTTGAATGGATGATTTGGGTGCCAACTCATAGTAGATTAGACCTGCAGTAGTGAACAAGTAAATATTCTTCCTCTTACTGTATAGGAACATACCTTAATGAAAGCCTAACAGATTAAAGGAGACAGAACTGGTTTTAGCAAGAATGTATGAAGAGGACACAGCCATTACTCAGACCTTGAGAGAGATGAGCTTGACATGCTCTAACACAGAAAGTTCAGTGTAGTTCACATAGTAAGCAAAGGAAAACTGATAAGAAATAAGGCATAAGAGATGGGTGCATAAGGATATGGAGACAGTCCAAGTAATATGAGATCTTCTAGGACATGGTAAGAACTATAGATATTTCTCTAAGCAGAATAGGATGCCAGACATGATCAGATAATACTCTATAAATATAGAAAAAACAGCACAGGGAGGCCAATTTGGAAACTTTCAGTGTTCGTGGAAATGAAAATGTCTTAGATTAGTGAAGGAGGGAAATGGTAAGGTTGTTTGAATTGGGAAGTGTGCTTGAATTTGAGATTAAGATAGTCTAAAGAGGCTCTATGGTGGTTTGGGTACTGGTGGGAATAGATATGGCTAAAGAGAATGAGAGAGAATGAATATACATGAAATATGTTGTTTGTATCTTTGAAAAGAGCATGAGACATGATGAATTTATTTTAGGAAGAAGGAAGAGGAGAAAATAGGATAATAGAAAAGGTTGGCTGAAATATATTGTAAACATGTGGGTATTATAGTAATGATGTAATATTTTCCAAGTTCTAACTGGAATTTAGCAGTTTTCCCATCTCTAATTGCTTAGGAGGAATAGTAACATGTTAAATAATGGATTGATTAATGAATAGTGATAATATAAAAATTAACCTCATAACTAATGTAAGCTAAAAGAAAACCAAAAAACAATATCATATAACTGCTTCTAAAAGCAGCATAGAAGCAAAAATAATAATACAATTAATATGGTAACAATTATGATCAATCAAAATGACAACTAATTTGTATATTGCTACACATTTCACAAAGCATTAGATAGATATTACTTCATACAGATAGATATACATGATTTTCTCGAGAACACATACATAGTAGTGGTCTTTGAATAAGACATTCATTATATTTATTTCTGAATTCTTTGCTCTCTTTTGTGAACTTCATGATCTCAGGTGCATACATTTGTAAACATCAAATGAGAGAAAGGTAGTGGTTGAACACAAAATCTGACTGTGTTTATAATCATCTGTTAGTAAAGTAATGTTGGAAAAGCTACTTAACATCCCTTTAGAAGTGAGGTTGTAATTTTACCCTATTGTAAAGGGTTGATAGTACTAGAAAATAACTTAGTTCAGTGTCTAGAATAAAGGAAGTCCTGAATAAATATTAGAGAATATGATTATACATATTTTGTGCATCAAGATAGTAAATTCATACTAATTAAGTTGTACCTTACTGTTTAGCAGGTTCTTTTGACTTTGACAATATCAAGTACACAGAACACCCACCTTGGCCTGTAGGTAGCTGAGACCTTATAAGATTTAGACCTGCTTAATGACTAATGCTATGTTATAGTCATTTCTCTAACTCTATATCATCCCAACACCCAGAAAATATTGTATATATTTCCTAATTAAATACCTAATGAATTGAATTTATTCAGTAATAACGGTGTAGGCAAATAGTTATGTAATATAATTTGAAGGAGTCAAAAGAAGCCTCAAATTGCAATTCAAATTTTTTCTTGAGGTTAGATTTCAAGTATGGATTAACAGAATTTCATGGTTGGAAAGGATGCTGGAAGTCATAGAGTATATTCACAAAGTTGTTTTTACTAAATGTAAAGAGCCTTCTCTCTATTGCCTTCTACCTGGCTATCTCCAGTACAGGAGAAACCTTGGCTTTACATGGCAGCTTGTTCACATTTGATGGCTCTTGGTAAAAAGTAGCTTCCTGATATTGACTTGGATTCAGCCTTTGTATAACTCCAGATATACAGTAAACTTGGGGAACTATATGTAGAGGCTACACAATTGCTTTGTTTCTCTTGGAGGGGTATATTTTTGTCTATACTTGCCATCTCTATGCTGTGATCTCATCCTTTCCCCCAAATTATAGAATATCATTGTCTAGTTGGATGAGTTTCCTTTGTCTACTCTTACTAGTTGCAAGAGTGTTCCCTAAATTCCAAACATGGAGGTTTTTTAAAATTTTATTTTAAACAACTTGAAAAACAAAACAAAAACTTGTGCTTGCTGAATGCCAGTGGCTCGTGTCTATAATCCTAGGTACAGGTTGAGTTCTGAGGATGATGGTTCAAAGTCTGCCTGGCCAAATAAACTGAAATTGGAGCTGTAGCTCAAGTGGCAGAGTGCTAGCCTTGAGTAAAAAAGCCCAGGGATGGCTCCCAGGCCCTCATTACAAGCCCAAGGACTGGCGCAAAACAAACAAACCAACAGAAACTTCTGCCTTAGATGTTATTCTCAATGATTTCTTCATGTTGGTTCCTTTGAATGGTGATTCCAAAATAAAATAGTCTCAAACAATTTTTGTAAGCACTAATGAGTTTGAAAAGCCTCTGGAAATGACCAATGGGGACACTAGAATCTTGGGATCTGCCCTATGGGACCTTGAGAAAAACTATCTCCTTATAGGTATCCATCCATCCCTTTGTCATAAATTACATAAGAATAAATTTAATATTCATCACTCCCTCCCTAAGGTCCTATGCTCAAAGTTTGAAGAATTTTTTTAAGCCTTCCATCCAGCCCCATTAATTAAATATTCTTTATCAGATCAGGCACATTTGAGGAGGCTGTAACTTTTTCAGTTTCATTTATGGTCAAATTCTGACATAAAAGAAAATGAGAATTTTTACTGGCAACCTACCATTAATTTTATTGCCCTGGAAGCATGAGAAAGATTCTATTTTATTTATTTTATTGTTTTTCCTTACTGTTAGCTAAAGTTGATTGAAAAAGATGAGGTAGGATTAAATTAAAAAGACAGAGGCTCATATTTAGTACAATTTCTAGATGGATGTCTTTGTTAGCTCCTATGTTATACCATAACTTGGTAGTTGTGAGGCTGTAGGAATTCTGGAGTATGTCTACTGCCTATGAAAGAGTCATCACAGATTACTGTGATAAGAGATTTGCCAAATTCCAACTGGAATTTAATATTTTTCCCATCTCCAATGGCCTCTCCTCTCCTCCAATGGCCTCTCCTCTCCCCTCTACTCCCTTCTCCCCTCACTTCCCCCCTCTCCTCCTCCTCCTCCCCTCTCCTCCCCTCCCCTCTCCTCCCCTCTCCCTTCCCTTCCCCTCCCCTCTCCTCCCCTCCTCTTCTCTCCCCTCCTCTCACCTTCTCTCACCTTCTCTCCCCTCCTCTCCCCTCCCCTTCCCCCTCCCCTCCTCTTTGCCCTCCCATCCCCTTTCCTTCAGAAACAAGTTCTCATAGAATTATTACCCTACTGACTTAATCACAGGGTAGAATAAGGGAAGTAGTGACAGTGGATCAGTATCAGGAAATATTCTAGAAACACAAAAGCCAAAAGTTATAAGTGCCATGAAAAGATCCTCTAAGTCATGGGATCATATTAAAGACTTTTAGTACTATGTACCTTTGTTTTACAATTTACTATGGCATTGGTGGGAAGGATAGATTGGAATGTAGGGCAAGACTAGAGACAGTGATATCAGTTAGCTCAGGCTGAGATTTGGAGGACTGTGGGGTTTTGTATTGTTATTATTATCATCTTCAAGTAGTTGTAGAAAGGGTTTTTAATTCAACATGTCAGTTTGTGAACACAATGCATCTTGATCGTTATCATCACTTTCATCATTCTTTTCCATCTCTCCTAACCCTACCTGTCCTTTAATTTACCTGGCTCCATTTTTAAACATGTATATTGAATAATATAACTGCATTTCTCTACCCTTCTCTCTCTCTCTCTCTCTTTTTTTCCAGTTGTGGGGCTTGAACTCAGGGCCTGGGCACTGTCCTCATGCCTCTTTGTGCTCAAGGCTATAGAGCTCTGCCATTGGAGATAAAGAACCACTTCCGGCTTTTGATTGGTTAACTGGAGATGAGTCTCTTGGGACTTTTCTGCCCCAGCAGGCTTCAAACCATGATCCTCAGATCTCAACTTCTTTAATAGCTAGGATTACAGACATGAGCCACTGGTGCTCCCATCCTTCTTCTCTTAATTCATCTGTCTCACTCACCCTTGACCCCAATTCCCATATGTTCCAGCTTCTTGGAATTCATTTGGTTAAATTCTTAGGTTGCTCAAAGGAGTTACACCATTGGAATCCTTCCCTGCATATACTATGTTTGTTTATATATAACCCTGTTTATATTATGGTTTGAGGCCAGCCCAGCCATGCTTCTGAGACCGCTTCTCAACCAATAGCTGGGCACAGTGTTATAGGCCTATGAGATAGATAAGAGTTTCAGATCAGCTGGAGCTGAAGAGTTGACCAGACTCCATCTCAGTGGAAGAAGCCAGGTATTATGGTGCATGCCTGTTATTCCAGCTACAACAGGAAATCCAAAATAGACTGACCGTGGTCCAGGCATAGACCAGGACAAAAACCAAAACCTGATCTCTAACAGTCCTTGAGCTGGGGTTTATAAAGGTAAAAGCATAGCACAGATGTAGGGGGTTACGCAGTGGGTAGAGCACTGGTTTGTGCATAAAAGGGAAGGAAGGCTGGAGGTGTTGCTCGGTGGTAGAAGCCCTTGCAAAGCACAAGGATGTGCCTGAGTTCAAAATTAGTGGTTCAAAAAGAAGTATGTTCCACAATGGGTGAGATAATATATATGTGTGTGCATGGGCACCAATCCTGGAATGTGAAGTTAAGGTCTCATATTCTTGTTTGGCATTTTTGAACAAGTGTTCTACCACTTCCTTTTTGTTGGTTCATTGAAGATGATTGTCTCATACATGGTCTTTTTTGCTTGGGCTTTGAACTATGAACCTCATATCTCAACCTCCTGAGTATCTAGGATTACTGTCATGAACCCCCACTACCCAACTGAGATAATTTTTTTATTCCGTCAATAATAGCATTTGGACACTTACTTTGGTGCCAGTCCCTTACTCAGCACTGAATGTAGAGCAGTGAATGAAACATATTTACTGGCAATCTCCGAGAACATAAAGAAAGATATTTGTTTAAATAAGTGTCTAAAGTGCCATGAGTACTATTATAAAAGGTGGAAATAAATATTCTTATCTGGGTAGGGTGGCAGAGTAGACAAAATTGGCTTCATGAAGGGTAGATGTGCATGACATGAAATTTGAAAATCTGGCTGTTCTGATTTGTGCTCTTTAAGTGTGTTTAAGAATTCTAAATACCCCCAACTTGTCCTCATCACCTTCTTTGAGTAGGGCTGGAATCAAAATATGATAATAAATCACTCTGTGTGATTATATTGGGCTGTTTGACAAAGTTAAATTTGTAAATGTAATTCAGGTCCCAAGACAATTATACTTGAAATAGAATACTACTTAGATGGGTCTGATGTCATCATGTGCACCCTTAAAATTTATGTCTACAATCCAAAGATGGAGAAAGTGATTCAGTTCATAAAAAAACAAACACCGAAAAACTGTTTGATATATTCTATTACTGGCTTGATGACAAAGGAGACCACATGCCAAGAGTGACCCCCAGCTGGTCAAAAGGGGTGCCTTATTTCTAAAGCCGCAAGGTACTGAATTCTGTCAACAAGAACTAGCTTTGAAGCATTTTCTTCCTCCAGAGCCTCTAGCCCAGCTGATACATTACTTCAGCCTTATGATACCATTAGTAAAGAATCCAGTTGTGCCACACTTGCAACCTACAGAGCTGTGAACTAATAAATGAATATCTATTTAAACTGCTAAGTAGGTGGTCGTTTGTTATACTGAAAGGAAAATATATTCAAATAATTTTGTAGGTGTCTTGCCCTGTCAGGACTTAGAGCTTTGTTTTTTTATAGAGAAAATTGAAATAAAGTTGGCTTACTGAAACTTTTATTCTTTTTTTGCATATTATTCTTAAATTACAAAAGTCCCCTCAGTTTCTTCCTCAAAAGTATTGAGCAAAATATTTCCACTTTATTATATAAATAAAATTAGACTGTACCTGTGAAAAACTCTTCTTAAACTAATAGATGCACAATGATTTTGAGATGTTCTCTTCATATTTTTTATTTTTTATTAATTTTATCTCTATTGAAAAAGTGCTGAGCAGGGGGTTTACAGTTACCTAAGTAAGATAATGATTACATTTGTTTTTAAAGTGTTACCCCATTTACTTTATATTTTATTTCTTTTTGTAAAGGCCCTAAATCATTGTTTAATCAATAAGTAAATGGCATTACATTTTTTAAAGCTCAAAAACAATTTTAATTATACCCAGAATTTTCATTGATTTTCCTAACGATAAAGAGAACCACTTATGCAAGACTTTATGGTCAATATTGGCACTTGGTGTGATATTAATTCATTCTAGTTCTTCCTGTCTACTCAATCTTTAAATATTGGTATTCCTAGGGGTTCTCTTTTGAACCCTTTGGTTTTCTTACTTTCTTTTCCTGAGGGTGCACATCTACTTTTTTTGCCTGGTGCTTGGACTCAGAGCTGAGCACTATCTGTGGCTTCTTTTTGCTCAAGGCTAACAGTATCACTTGAGCTACAGTGCCACTTCCAGCTTTTTCTGTTTCTGTGGTGCTGAGGAATCGAACCCAGGGCTTCATGCATACAAAGCAAGCACTCTACCATTGAACCATATTCCCAGCCCCAAGGGTGCTCATCTCATTGCATGGCTTTAAAGATTATTTATAAACTGATGACATTCGGACTTATATCTCTGGCTTCAGATGAGGCCCCACGTAGATCCAGATTTTAAATAGAGATCTTTGTTTTTCCAAACTTGAATCTCTTCTCTTGAGTGTTCTTCCAGAAAATCATCATTTGAGAAAGTATTTTCAGCCAAGAAAATGAAGCACATTCTTACATCAAACATTTAAAATTGGAAACCTAAGTCTTTACTGAAAGATAATTTCTCCAGGAAAGATATCAAGTGTATTGACATATCTACTCAGCATCCAGGTAAAACAGCCAGTCTACCTCAGTGTGGATTTCATGGTATTGACTGGAATCTACATTCCCTAATGACTCTGAATGTGTCCTCAAATTCTGAAGTAAAATTTCAGATTTGAGGCCTCAAGGAAAATGAACAAAAGAATCTTATGAACTAAAGTTAGGATGTGACAGACAGGGGGAAGACGGCGGAGGAGCACCAGAGCCCTAGCTGAGCTCCCTCCAACATCTCAGAGAAACTTTTACCCGCAGAAAGACAGCAAAAGTTAGTTATAACAGTACAGGGATTCTGGCCAGAAAGGAAAAATCGACTTTGCTGGCCTGAAAACACAGATTTGAGCTCTGGGCAGTCACCCGCCGCCACACCAGTGCCGACGCCGGCACAGAGCCCCGCACTCCCTGCAGCTAAAGCACTCAAAGGAGACTGGGGAGAAATCCTCCAGATGACGGCGTACAGACAGATCACAGGCTGAGCATGGATGGGCCAAAATCGCAGAGAAAGCATGAGTACCCACACAAAAGACATTTTCACTCACGCCCACAGAGCAACTCCTTCCCCCACCACCAGAGCAAAGTGCCATCTTTGATACTGGCATAGGTCCAGACCAGACTGGAACTAAAGCAGGCCTGGGGAAAGCGAGGACAAAGCAGCCATCTTTGAAAAGGGCAAGAGGGACCAATCAGTGAGAGCCAGCTCTGCCCAGGAGAATGCTCCCTGCCTTGGCGGGAGGCTTGTTCTGGGCTGCAGCTCACACACTCAGGTGAACTCAACCAGAGGTGCCCTGCCCTGCCCGCTGGAATTTCTAAAATAAAACCCAAAGCAGCAAGCAGCTACCAAAGGCAGTGAACAGCCAGATGGGAGAACAAACAGTTCCCGAGACAGATAATCCATCCCATCACAGGGGAAGCCCAACTCCCAGCCTAAAACAGAGCTGAATTCCATAGCCAGCTCTGTCCAGGCGGCCATCTGGCCCAGGAGGGAGGAACCTCCCCCAGGCAAGTGTCTCTCAGCCAGGTAAACAAGGCTAGAGGCGCCCCGCCCTGCTGATTCCACAGCCTATTCATAACCAGGCATTAAAGGCAGCGGCCCCACAGCAGATGGAAGGAGCCACGGTTCCCAAGTCTGTTCACGTCCCCATCTACAGAGGATGCCCAAAGCCTACCTGCAAGCTGTGGGAACCACAGAGACCCAGAATTTCACTAAAAGGGGAGGAGGGTCAGAACAGATCCACCCCCTGCAAACTGAAAGCAAGTCAAACCAGCCAAGTGGCAAAATAGACTGCAGATCATCGCAAGGAAAACAGAGACTGTGAGAAAGCCCACCCAAACAAGGAAGACTCCTTTCTTTTTTTTTTTCTTTTTTCTCTCATTTCTGAAACATTGGTTTTTTGGTTCTCCAATTATACCTGTTTGTTTTATCAAGTCTTTTTTTTTTTGGTTTGTTTTTGTGTGTGTGTGTGTGTGTGTGTGTGTGTGTGTGTGTGTGTGTGTGCTAGGTTGTTCATTTTACCTTTTTCTGTTTTCTCTCCTTTTTTAAATAACTTTTCTCTGTTTTGTGAACTTGTCTTCCAGTATTTTTTCTTTATTTCTTCTCATTCTTTTTCATTAAAAATTTACTTTCCTATGAATAACTCCTCTACTCTTTTCTGCTAACACTCCATTGACTATCATTGTAAACTTGTTCTTTCTACTGATTCTACTTATCTCCATATTTCCATGTCACTGAAACTAAACCAAATCATCACCACCCCCCTGCAAACACTTTACTCTATTTGCTTTACTATCTCTAACTTACCCTCATGAGTAACTTCCAGAACCTCCATATTCCATTGACCCCTGGTTATTGGATAGAGGGTATCTCTGCTGAAACAGAGTGAATCAAAGGGGTTCAAAGACAAAGCCATACAGTCCAAAAGAACTTAATATAAGAACAAAAATTGCCAATAGGGGTGTAACAGTAAATAAATAACTACTGAATACAGGGCTCAGGAGTGGTTGTTATATCAAAATTGTATTCTTTAGGAACACCAAATCTAGCTTTATATACAGGGATACACTAAATAAAAATAACTACCAACCAAGAATAGTGTACCCAGATAAACTCTCATTCATAGCTGAAGGTCAAATAAGTATCTTCCACAGTAAGAAAAAACTGAAACAATATATCTCCATCAAACCAGCTTTACAAAAAATAATAAAGATCCCAATGCAGACAGAAAAATGAACCCTAAATATAAACCAGAATGTCAGATCAACAAATGGGAAGACTCAGCCTTCAACAAGATAGGGATAATGAAAGGAAAAACGATCAGCTCTCAATCCTAACTCTCAACTTAAATGGACTTAATTCGCCAATCAAACAATATAGGCTCATAAGTTGGATCAAAAATCAAGATCCATCTTTCTGCTGCCTCCAAGAGACACATCTATCCAACAAAAGTAAACATCTTCTAAAAGTAAAAGGCTGGAATCAAATCTATCAAGCAAATGGCCCCCAGAAGCAGGCTGGAGTTACAATCCTAGTATCAGACAAAATTGACTTCAAGTTAAAAAATGGTAAGAAGAGACAAAGAAGGTTACTACATACTAGTAAAGGGATCTCTCCTACAGGAAGATATAACCATCCTAAATATATACACACCAAATATAGGAGTACCCAACTTCATCAAACAAACACTACTGACTCTAAAAACACTTATAGACCCAAACACATTGATAGTTGGGACTTTAACACTCCACTATCACCTCTGGACAGATCAACATGCCAAAAACTGAACAAAGAAATCACAGAACTAAACAATTGCATAGACCAACTAGACTTAATTGTCATCTACAGAATATTCCACCCAGAAACAACAATATACTTTCTTCTCAGCGGCACATGGAACATTCTCCAACATAGATTACATCTTAGGGCACAAAGAAACTCTGTAAAAATTTAGAAGTATCAAAACCATTCCCTTCATTCTCTCAGATCACAATGGAATAAAATTAGAACTCAACTCAAACAGCCACTACAGAAAATCCTACAATTCATGGAGACTAAACAACACAACGGAAATCCAAATGTTTATGGAATTCAACCAAGATGAGGACACAAAGTACCAGCTCCTTTGGGACACAGCAAAGGCAGTACTCAGAGGAAAATTTATATCTCTGAATGCATACACAAACAAACTGGAGAAACAGCAACTCAATCATTTAAGGAAGCACCTTAATTTCCTTGAAAGAGAACAACAAGTCAAACCCAAAGTCAATAGATGGAAGCAAATAATTAAAATCAAATCAGAATTAAATCAATTAGAGATGAAAAAAACCATCGAAAGAATCAACAAAACAAAGAGTTGGTTCTTTGAAAAAATCAACAAGATAGACAGACCCCTGGCATTCCTGACCAAACAATGAAGGCAGCAAACTCAAATAAACAAGATAAGAGATGAAACAGGAAACATCACCACAGATACAACCAAAATTCAGACCATAATAAGGGACTATTTTGCAAACCTTTATGCCAACAAATTCAAGAACTTGGAAGAAATGGATGATTTCATAGAAAAAGTTCATATCCCCAAACTCAACCATGAAGATTTAAACCTTCTAAACAGACCCATATCCAGTATTGAAATAGAAACGGCAATAAGTGATCTCCCATCCAAGAAAAGCCCAGGTCCAGACAGATTCACAACAGAATTCTACAAGGCCTTCAAAACAGAACTCACACCAATATTTCTCAAACTCTTCAATGAAATTGAAAGAGAATGTTCACTACCAGACACATTCTATGAAGCCAGTATAACCCTCATCCCAAAACCAGGCAGGGACTCATCATGGAAAGAGGACTGTAGACCAATTTCTCCAATGAACATAGACGCAAAAATTCTCAACAACATTCTGGCCAATCGACACCAACAGGTCATCAAAAAAATCATATATCACGATCAAAATGGATTCATCCCAGGGATGCAAAGTTGGTGTACTATACGCAAGTCAATTAATGTAATCCACCACATCAACCAGAGCAACGTAAAGAACCACGTGGTTATATCACTCGATGCAGAAAAAGCGCTTGATAAAATCCAGCACCCATTTATGTTAAAAGCCCTGGAAAAACTGGGATTCCAGGGAACATTCCTGAATACAATCAAGGCAGTTTATGACAAACCAACAGCAAGCATAATTCCAAATGGTGAAAAACTAAAGCCATTCTCTTTAAAATCAGGAACAAGGCAGGGATGTCCACTCTCTCCCCTGCTCTTCAACATAGTACTAGAATTCCTAGCCAGAGCAATTAGACAAGAAGAAAATATAAATGTATCCAAATAGGAAAAGATGAAGTTAAACTTTCTCTCTTAGCAGATGACATGATCCTATACCTAAAGAACCCCATAGACTCTACCCCCAAGCTACTAGAGCTGATCCAAAACTTTGGCAAAGTCGCAGAATATAAAATAAATCCTCAAAAATCAATGGACTTTCTCTATGCTAATGACCAGAAGACAGAGGCTGAAATCAGGAAAGCAACTACTTTTGCAATAGCCCCCCCAAACCATAAAATACCTAGGAACAACCTTAACCAAAGAACTGGAAGACCTCTTTGATGAGAACTTTACAAACATGAAAAACGAAATTAAGGCAGAACTAAGGAAATGGAAAAACCTCCCATGCTCCTGGATTGGGAGGATTAATATAATTAAAATGGCAATATTGCCAAAGGCTATCTACAAATTCAATGCAATACCCATTAATATCCCAACACCATTTTTTAATGAAATAGAGGAAGCAATCCAGAAATTCATATGGAATAATAAAAGACCCAGAATAGCAAAAACAATCCTTAGGTGAAAGAACAGTGCTGGAGGAATTATAACATCCAACTTCAAGCTGTATTATAACGCTATAGTAATAAAAATAGCTTGGTATTGGCACTGGAACAGGCCTGAAGACCAATGGAACAGAATTGAAGACCCAGAAATGAACCCACAGAACTATGCCTACTTAATCTTTGATAAAGGAGCTAAAACAATAGTTTGGAAGAAAGATAGCCTCTTTAACAAATGATGCTGGCAAAACTGGTTCAAGACATGCAAAAACTAAATCTAGATCCTTGGATCAAAGACCTCTAAATCAAATCAGACACCCTGAAAACACTAAAGGAAGAAGTAGGAGAAACACTTCGGCTCCTTGGCACAGGACGGAACTTCCTTAACAAAGACCCAGAAATGCTACAAATCAAAGAAAGGTTGGACAAATGAGACTACATCAAACTGCAGAGCTTCTGCAGGGCAAGATAGCGTGCAAGATAAACAGAAAGCCCACATTTTGGGAGAAGATCTTTACTGGCCATTCAACGGAAAAAGGCCTCATATCTAAAATATATGGAGAACTAAAAAAACTACCTTCATCCCAAATGAAACCGCAAAGAACCAATAGCCCCCTCATCAAGTGGGCTAAAGACTCACAAAGAGACTTCTCTGATGAGGAAATGAGGATGGCCATGAGACATATGAAAAAGTGCTCTACATCACTGGCCCGAATAGAAATGCAAAGCAAAACAACATTGAGATTCCATCTCACCCCAGTAAGAATGTCCTATATCAAGAAAACTAACAATAACAATTGTTGGAGGGGATGTTGCCAAAAGGGAACCCTACTTCATTGTTGGTGGGAATGTAAACTGGTTCAGCCACTCTGGAAAGCGGTATGGAGATTCCTCAGAAGGCTAAACATAGAACTCCCCTATGACCCAGCTTCCCCATTTTTGGGTATCTTTCCAAAAGACCACACACAAAATCACACCAAAGCCACCAGCACAACAATGTTAATTGCAGCCCAATTTGTAATAGCTAGATTCTGGAACCAACCCATATGCCCCTCAGTAGATGAATGGATCAGGAAAATGTGGTGCATATACACAATGGAATTTTATGCCACTATCAGAAAGAATGACATTGCCCCATTCGCAAGGAAATGGAAGGGCTTGGAAAAACTTATACTAATTGAAGTGAGCCAGACCCAAAGAAACATGGACTCTATGGTCTCCCTTACAGGGAATAATTAGCACAGGTTTAGGCAAGTCACAGCAGAGGATCACAAGAGCCCAATAGCTATACCCCTATGAACGCATAAGATGATGCTAAGCGAAATGAACTCCATGTTATAGAAACGATTGTTATATCACAGTTGTAACTACTTTCAATATGCTATGTGTAACTGTAGCTTCTATTAGTGATGATCTTCTTGTATCTGCTTTCTGTGATTGTACCTACACTATCTCTGTATTTTATCTGAGTATATTGGAAACCATGTATACTGGTATTAGAACTAGAAAATTGAAAGGGAATACCAAAATAGAGAGACACAGGGTAAAAAAAGGGAAACAACTACAAAAGCAATACTTGCAAAACTGTTTGTTGTAAATGACCTGAACAACTCACGGGGGGGGGGGGGGAGGGGAGGAAAAGGGAGAGGGACGATGGGGAACGAGGGACGATATAAACAGTACAAGAAATGTACCCAATGCCTAAGGTATGAAACTGCTGTAATTCAATTTGATAATAAAAAAAATAAAGTTAGGATGTTGATAATGAGGCTAAAGATGTCTACACGAACTTGAAAGGTGAGTTGGCTGCTAGTGGCTGGCACATGCTTGTAATCTGAGTTACTCAGGGGGCTGAGATCTGAGGATAGCGCTCCCAAGCTAGCCCACGCAGGAAAGTCTGGGAAACATTCATCTCCCATAAACTACCCCTCTCACCTCCACACACACAAAAAGCCAAAAGTGGAGCTGTGGCTCAAGTGATCGAGCATAGTCTTGAGAAAAATTAGCTCAGAACCATGGCCCAATCCCTGAGGTCCAGCTCCAGGACTAGCACACACACACACACACACACACACACACACACACACACACACACTAATTTGAAAAGTGTAAATACCAAACAGAGAGCCTATGCTTAGTGTATTTCCTTCTCTCTCTCTTTCCCCCCTCTGGAAAATTCCAGTCCATGGTCACTTGTCCCTAGTTATTGGGCAGGCCATCATTAAATAAGCATGTGGTAGGGAGAACTCTTCACCTCACAATAGACAGGAAGGAGAGAGAACATTACAGGGTCAGGAACAAAGTGACTATAACGAAGGATTTGTGCCTAGCTACCCTCCTGAAGTGTACAAAACCTTCTAAAATAGTGCAGCTAGCCTGGGAGCAAGAACTGAACACGTGCCTTTTGGAGGGATACATCATAGCCAACTCCTCATATTGTTGTGACTGAATTATGAGATGATGAGATCGTGATTCAGTTATGTTCTCATGATTAAAGTAGGAGTGTATTACGAAGATCCTGATAAAAGTATGAGTTCTACCTGATTTATCTTGTTACATGTATATTCTTTCCCATCTGTCATGTTAAAGATTCAACAAAAAGGCTTTCTTCAGATATTGCTATTTGCCGTTGAACTTCCAAATCTACAGATTCATAGGCCAATAAACTTCTATTTGTTACAATTTATCCAGACATTCTTTTGTAGTGGCAGGAAGTGACTAAGGAACATTAGAAAAAGGATAGATACATTGTCATCATCAATACCATATTACTATTCTGACATCATCATTATGATCTGAATCCTGAGATAGGTTGCTATAGCTACAGGAGTCAGGCCTGTTTTCTCATAGTGCTCAGCTCAGTCTCTCTTCCTTAACTCATAGAGGTTGTAGAATGTGCCATTTTTAGAAAAAAATGAACATATTTACAAAGCACAGATTGAAATTTGATCTTTACCTCATACTACATTCAAACATTAACTCAAAATTGATAGGATAATTAAAAATAACTAGCCTTAAAGGAGAAGTGAGGTGTGCTGGCTCATGCCTTTAATCCTGTCTACTTAGGAGGCTTAGATTTGAGGATCTCGGTTTGAAGCCAGTCTTGGCAGGAAAATCCATGTGACTCTTATCTCCAGTTAACCACCAAAAAACTGGAGTGTAGTTAGGCACATGTCTTATGCCTGCAATCCTAGCTACTCAGGAGGCTGAGATCTGAGAAGGCTCAAGGTTCAAAGACAGCCCAGGCAGGAAAGTCTGTGAGACTCTCATCTCCAGTTAACCACCAGAAAACTGGAAGTGGAACCATGGCTTAAAGTAGTAGAGTGCTAGTCTTTAGCTGAAGAGCTCAGGGATAGCTCCCAGGCTCAGAGTTCAAGCCCCATGACAACAAAACAAAACAAAACAACCCCCCCCCCACAAAAACACAAACACAAACAGAAACACCAAAAAGCTGTAGCTCAAATAATAGAGTGAATTCAAGCCCCAGGACTAACAAGCTTTGTACTCCCCCCGCCCCCCAAAAAAAGAAGAGAATCCTGTCATTTGCAACTACATAGATGAACCTGGGGAATATTGAATTAAATGAAACAAGCCAAGCACAGAAAAACAAAAACTATATGATCTCATTTGTATGTAGATTCAAAGTCAGACTTACAGAGACAGAGAGTAAAATGGTATTTATCAAAGATTATAAATAGAGGATGAGGATTGGTGAACTTGGTAAAAGAATGAAAAAATTCTGTTAGAATAAATGAAGTCAAGAGATTCATTGTACAGCTTGGGGACTGTAGCCATGTAATACATTGTATATATTTTGAAATATATACATTGTAAATATTTCTAGAGAGTAGATTTTTAGACTCCCCACAAAATATTCATAAATATGTAAGCCCATCCATGCATAGGCCAATTAACATGATTTAAATATTATGTAATGTATAAATATGTCAGTTTTATTATATATTATGAATATATATATACTATTTGTATGTATATAGATGCATTTTGTCAATTAAGGAAATAATTTTAAAATAAATAATAAGAAAGATACAGTATTTTCTATCCTTAATATCCAAAATCTGCAAAATTTGCGCCTCCAACATTCCATATCCATTCCATCCCCTTTTTCCACTACTGCCATCTTCAGATTCTTCCTGTCAGTCTTATTTGGATTATTCAAAAACCTCTTAATAACTTTACTCTCTCACTAGGCTTTCACCTATTTTCCACATAGGGTGAAGAGTGACTTTTACCAAAACCATAAACTAAAAAGAAGAAATATTATTCATAATTAAGAAGCAGTTTATTTGTGAGGCTACTGTAGAGGAGACCCAACTTTGATAGGCCAGATAGATAGATAGGCCTTATAGATAGGCCAGAAACAATGGAATATAATCGATATAAAGTGAGCCAGATTTTACTTCCAATCCTCATTCTGTATCACCTTGAGCACAGATCACCTTGCTTAGCCAACTTCCACACACATAAAATGGGGTCAATAATATTTTTCTCATGGCATGATAGTAAGATTTAAGGGAAACAATATAGAGCATGTCACTTGGCCTTTCTGTGCCTCTGTGAAGAGCATGACACTTTACCTCTTCTTACCTATTTTTTCTCAATCTTATACTCTACTGTAGGTCCCTGAAGCCCAGCTTCAACCATGACTCTTATACTATTCCACCTAATCTTGGTAGTTATGAATTGTTCTGGAGAGAAAGAAAAAAGTGTATATTAAGAGCTTCACCACAGTTTTTGTTTGCTGTTTATTTTTTCTGCCTTAAGCTGGGCTGATTTTTTCCTTCCTTTGTTTTGGAAGTCCGTTTATATTTATAATCTTGTAACTGTAATTTTGTTTTGTTTTGCCAGTCCTGGGGCTTGAACTCAGGCCCTGAACACTGTCCCTGGCTTCTTTTTGCTCAAGGCTAGCACTCTACCACTTGAGCCCCACAGCACCACTTCTGGCTTTTTCTATATATATGGTGCTGAGGAATCGAACCCAGGGCTTCATGTATATGAGGTGAGCACTTTACCACTAGGCCATATTTCCAGCCCTGTAACTGTAATTTTAAATTTGCAACATATATCCTTTTTTTTTTTTTTTGCCAGTCATGGAGCTTGAACTCAGGGCCTGAGCACTGTCTCTGGCTTTTTTACTCAAGGCTAGCACTCTACCACTTGAGCCACAATGCCACTTCTGGCTTTTTCCATATATGTAGTGCTGTGGAATCAAACCCAGGGCTTCATGTATACAAGGCAAGCACTCTACCACTAGGCCATATTCCCAGCCCCTTCAACATATATTCTTAACCACCTGTTTTTTTCTGTTTAAAATTATCCAATACCTTTACCTCTTCCTGGGAACAGGGCAGGAATCTTACTGAAATAGACTATTTTCTGAACCACACTTTTTTCCTTTCCTAAGAATTTTAATTAAGTATTTGTAATTTAGAGAAAGCTTTATTTTTGCTGATAAAAGAGATATGAACAATATTATTCTACTATTAAAAAAAAACTTATCTTAGTACTTATATTCCTGTCCTTGCATCTAGATTTAATTTGCTTTGATGGAAGTGAACTCCTTACTGGTAATATCAGGTGAGGGTATATGGATGATAAATTATCTTAGTTGTTGGATGTATAGAAAAATGTTATGCTCCCCCAAGTCTTGAATAACTATTTAGGCAACTATTCTAAGATGGCAGAAATCTTCTTAGGTGTTGTTTTTTGGAATCTGTGTTTGCTCCTAACAGTTCTACTGTTGGCCTAATTATAATGATATATGAATAATCAGCTTTTCTGTTTTTCACTTAAGATATTTTTATTTAGTTTTGATGTTCTGAAGTTCCATTTTTCTTTACTTCTCAGGTTCTCAAGTGACACTTAACTGCTATCCTCATCTCCTTTCAGGATGGTTGCTCTCTGTCAAACTCCTGTATTTACCCTGTACTCTATCCTTGTTCCTCTTCCCAAATCTGACTGCAAGTCCCTCTAATCCACTGGCATAGCTTCTACACTTCCCCTCACCCTACTAGTTTCATCTGTTGCATTCCTTCTTGATCCTTATGGTTCAGCTCAAATTTCACATCCACCAGAAACTCTTCTCTAATTATAACAGTTAGAATGAGTCTCCCTTTCTCCCAAACATCATTAGCATATTTTATAGACCCAGCACATTTGACATATTTAGTCCACATAGCTTTCTGTTATAAACATAGAGAAGCATAGTAGAAAAAGCACAGGCTTTGGAAAAGACAAGCTAGAGTTTAGCTCTCAGCTCTTTACTTACTGATGTATGGTGATTTGAGAGTCTATTTTCTTGACTTAAAAATGAAAATAGAATTACCTTGTAGAATAAGCCCAAGCCCTGTACCAGCCATGAGTCAATTTACAATGGACATGGATAACACAAATTTATTGTTCTTGTCCTGTGCAGAACTCTCAGTCCTTCCTAGAAATTACCTCAACATGTTTTCAGAAGCCCTTAAGTGAATATCTTACATCTATTGCATCAGCTACTGACTCCTTATGACTTTTGATCCATTTCTCATCTTGGTGTTCTGTTACCACACATAAATGAACTTGGTCTAAGAAAAATAGTTGAAGCTATATAATGATCAGTTTTTACTTAACAACCATTCACTGAGAACATAGTATGCATTACACTATTGTATGTAGCACTGGGGACACGTTAGTGGAAATAAATACTGTTCATTAGCTTTTTTATACCGGTTATATAAGGGAGATAGTAAACTTAATAAATAAAGAAATGATTCTTACACTCCATACTAGATTAGATAGATGAACTTATTCAAGAAATGTTTTAAATTTCTGTCTGAAAATCTACATTCTGATTTTATGAAGAGTCAGACATAATTCTGCTACTGTGGCTGCCACAGAACATTAATTAGACATCCAAATAAGTATATAATAACCAGAATGTGTGAAAAATAAGATTTTTTGAGACGTAATAACAGGAAATAACCAGAAAATTTCTTTTAAAGATTGGTCCTTGAGAAAAATCACTGAAGGAAGAACAGTAAAGAGCTATCTGAGAGAAGTAAGGGAGAGGGGTACATATATGTCAATGTCAGTGAGCTGATGCTGTCTCTGTGGGCGCACTGTGTACCCAGATTAGGTAGAAATTACATATGATGAGATCTGAATGAGGCATACTTATTAATTTTGTGCTTTTCTTGGGACAACCTGAGGTGGCACTCTTTCATCTCCATTTTCTATATTTTCTTCCCCCACCTGCTTTTTCTTCTTTTGTCAACCACTACAGAAATACACACTCATACACATTCAACCACCACCACCACCATAAGAAGATGCAGCAATCTGCTGGCACAGCAACCTCAAATCCTTCTAAAGAACATACATCTATTCAAACAATATTTTGTGATATTCCTACACATTCAACTTGGTTAATCCTTTATGTTCTGATACACAGAAATTTCTCAGATTCTTTCCTTATCTCTTAAACATTTCCACAGTCAAAATAGATTCTGGATTTACTGTTGTGTAATCTAAGGCCCATTTGGGTGATTTGCTAAAACAAAATAGTTACTTACACTAAAGATGGAAGTCAAATCTGTGCTTTCTGCAAAAAAAAAAAAAGTAAACAGTGAGAATTTAAGGGAATATTTTTCTGTTCTACCCATCCATTTTCCTTTCCTTGTCAAGACTTCAAAGACCTTCGTATCATCAATCTAGCACTTTTATCTGTAGTCTCTCAATAGAAGGAAGCTTCTCTCAAGTTAATAAAATGAATTAAAAAATTAAAAATTTGTGTTAACTTACATAATGTTAAAGTAAAAAGGTAAATTGTATGTATATTACAAGCCTGATTTTTTTTTTAGATAGGATCTTCCAAAATACCCAGGCTCTTCTTGAACTAGTGGTCCCCATGTTTCTGCCTCCCAAGTAGCAAGATTACAGGCATATGTTAGCACCCTTGTCTAATTTTGTATTGTTATAAAATACCACATACATACACAGGAATATATAAGAAATTTACAAAGAAATATGTACAGAAAAATATAAAGGAATATGTACAGCATTTTAACAGTGGTTCTTACCTTCTTTATGCAATATAATTTATTTTTCTAAGGTATTTTTGTGGCAAGTATTATTAATATACTTGCATATTTAAACTTTAAAATAACTAATGCAAATAAATGAATCATTTACTCCAAAAATGTTTATGAAAGCATACTATAAGCAGTGAATCATATTGTTAGAAATATATGTGATTGTAGCAAAATGTACAATGAAATGTAGAAAAGATTACATTTTTGCCAGAATCCTTCCAAATAAACTCAACAAACCAGGGCATTGTTAAAAATGTTTACATGGTACTAAACATATATAACCCAATATAGTTTTAAAAACAGCACTCTAACACTGGTTTTAGCACTGACACATTTTGTCAAAATCCAATTTTGATTAGAGAAGAGTGTGACATAGCTAGATTATAAATGCAAATCCCAGTTGATATTTGATTTCATCTAATCAAAGATGTTATTTTTAATTGCTATGGAACAAGATGATCTTGTGCAAATGAGACATTGAGTTAATAACAGTACTTTGTATTTACATAGAGATTTTCTATGAGCTTAACGTACCTCATAAACTAAAAGAAGTTCTTTGTGTAATTTCTTTGGAAAATTATTTGGCAGTGTCTTCTGAATCTTAATATATGCATAATGTAACCCAGAAATTATACTCCTCATATATACTCAGCAGAAATTTATATTGATGTTTACTAAAAGAAATGACCATTATAGCCCCAAGCTGCTGGAAAGTACCTAAATGCCCATCAACAATAGAATAGATATGGAATGGATAAGTAAATTATATTGTATTTATAGGTTGAAATGCTGTGTGGCAATGAGAATGGATGACCCATATCCACATGCAACAGAGATGAATCTTAAAAACATGATTTTGAGTGAAAAAGCCTAGCACAAAGGGTACAAACTATTAGGTTTTATTTGTATGTTGCGTACAAACATACATACCATTCAATTTGAGAGCATTTCTTATACTTAGGATTTAAAGTAATAAGAAGAGAATGAGATTAGAGGATGTATAGGAGATATTCTCGTAACATTCTGTTTTGGGAATATTATATCAGTCCCCTTATGATTATGAAAATAATTGAGGTGATGATCCATTACTTTTATATTTGTATAGTATAATTTAGTGTACTTTCTTTTCTGATGCCAGTACTAGGACTCAGGGCCTGGGTGCTGTCTCTTAGCTTTTTCACACAATGCTGACCCTTTACCACCTGAACCACAGTTCCATTCCTGAATTGTAGCTGGTTAGTTGGATATAAGAGTCTCAAGGACTTTCCTGCCTAAGCTGGCTTTAAACTATGATTCTTAGATTTCAGCCTCCTGAGTAGCTAGGATTATAGTTATGAGCCACTGATCCTTGGTTTTAATGCACTTTTAAAATAGCTTTCACTCAAATAGCTTTAAATATTTCCTAATTCTCCTCTTTCCAAATTTGAGGTTTTTTTCTGTTGGAACATAAAGTAACTACCATTAATTTAATTCATTTATTATAAATTACGTAATGTGCACGTGTTCATTACCAGGTCCCAACTAGATACTTCTGCTATAAAAATATAGAAAATCAGTCCTTGTGTTCAAAGAATTGACATAGGTAAACAAAGACAGAGAATGATTAATTATCATGTAGTATTTCATATAAAAATAAATACAAAATATTTTTCTAGAATCAAACCAAAATCCCCAGGCTAGATTATGAGGGCTTGGGATCAGAGAAGGAATCCTGGTTCAAGTGATATAAAACCTGTGCTGAAAAATAGCCATTACATAGAGAAAGACTGAAGAGAGGACATTCCAATTAAGTTGTGCTTCATTTGAGAAGTATGTGAGGTGAAGTGTTATATATTCAAGGATGTCCATGTATTTTACTATTACAGGAATATAGGCTGTGAAGAGGAAGATGATTGGCAAAGCACAAGGCTATATAATTAAGACAGGGTTTTAAATATCACACTGAGGAATTTAGGATTTTAAGAAAAGAAGTGTCATGATAAGATTTTCATTAAAAATATGTTTTGAAGTAAGATAAATTGGAGAGAGGTAGGACTAGTGGAAGGAAGATCAGGAAGGCAGTAGCAGGAAAAAAGACAAGAACCTGAGCTAAGGTAATCAGTCCCTCTTTCCTACCTCCACTCACACAGGTATTTGAATATATAGCTGAGTACCAGCAAAAACAGATGTTAGAAAATGTCAAATTTAGTATCAGACATACCTATTTCTAAAAATCTTTTAGTTGGCAATATCAAAACTACCAATTGTTGTCTGTAATGCATTTGTCTCTTTCCTGGGTGCCAAAAACAGCAGCCAGAACCTCACTAAGCTAGTTCCCAATATCATTGCCAGCTCTTTGACTCTTAGGGAAACCTTTTATATTAACAGTTTTATATTAAACAACACTTTATCCAGAACTGCCATGCTCAGCTGGTGTTTCTGATGCCCTGAATGTGAGAGACAGAGGCCAGATCTGTAGGATAAAGTGTCTCTATCACTATTGAACATATCAGTAAAACAATGAATGTTGTACAAAAGAAGAAAAATGGCACCAAGAACAAATCAAGGCTAGAGAATAATAGAGTAACTATTACTATCTACAGCTGAGCTAAAAAAACCAAAAGTGACTGTCATTGTACTATGACATTGCTGATCTGGATAGCAATTCATTTGCCATGCTACTGATTCTCAAATTCAGTAGAAAGCATGGTGGCTCTCACAAGATAAAACTGACTATGCAAGAATTCATAGTTCTACTTGTTGGTGCTACAGACTTCAAGAATTTCATGCATTGAAAGTGAGGCCTATTATAATCTAGGACCATGTGAGGATAAAAGCTACCTGTGAGAAAATTGAAAGAGTTTTCTATTAACACCTTACATCAGGGATAAGAAAATTATGTTATGGTTTGAATCTGGTGCATTACTTTCTTTTTCTAAATAAAACTTTGTTAGAACAGAGCCACACCCACTGCTTTATCAATTGTCTGACAGCTTTGTCAAGGGTACTTATCATTAGATCTTTTATAGAAATTCTTTTTCATATCTGCCCAGAATATTAAGACGCTCCCCTAAATGCTAGAGAGTGCTGTTGGAAAAGGATGACTGCAGGTGAGGTTTCAATTGTAATGAACTCTGAATTCTTCCAAATGGAGACAAAAATATTTATAATTTACCCTTCCAGTTAATTGCAACTGATACATCAGCCTCTGGAAGCTAAGTAATAACTATCTGGTGTCATAAATATTTTCTTGACCAGGATGATCAGGAAACTTGAGAAAACATTTACTTTAAATATAAATACCCAGGTAGTAGAAAATAATCTTTTGGTGACCGACAAAAAGTAAATTGCCAAGGCTGTGGATGAGAAATAAAACAACTTCTTATCCTTCAAAGTGAACAAGATTGCTTTTGTTTGAGTCTTGTCAGGTACAGCTAGTCCAATGAATGGGGTTCCAGAGTCACATACCACATATTATTACTAATCCATACAAAGATTGAAATTCAAAACTGAAATTACAGTTTCTACTGAATGCATACTACTTATGCACAGTTTTTAAAATAAAATCAAACCATCTTTTGCAGAGAATCATCTGTGTGGGTTTTTTGTTTGTTTGTTTGTTTGTTTTGCCAGTCCTGGGGCTTGAACTCAGAGCCTGACCACTGTCGCTGGCTTCTTCTTCTTTTTTTTTTTTTTGCTCAAGACTAGCACTCTACCACTTAAGCCACAGCACCACTTCTGCCTTTTTCTATATATGCAGTGCTGAGGAATTGAACCCAGGGCTTCGTGTATATGAGGCAAGCAACTCTATCATTAGGCCATATTCCCAGCTCCTGTGTGTTCTTATAACCTGCCCCTGAATTATTTATAAGCAAGGTCCCTTACAGTTTTCATTTAAAACACAAGTTACTAACTGGAAATAGACCATTACTTACTCTGCTATAGGCAATTATAAAAATCAATCAGTCTGTCTATCAATTATCTATCTATCTATCTATCTATCTATCTATCTATCTATCTGTCTCCACAATGTCACTCATGGTATCCCATGTTTTAACTCCTTCTTTCCCCATTTCAAATGATCTCTTTCAGATTCCAGTTTTCCCACTTAGGTAAAACATTCAACATTTTTCAGTTCCTAATCAATACTCCTTTCAACACTCAACAAAACTGAAAGTTTATTTGCTTAATGAAATCTACTCTTCTCTGCAGGACTTGAGTTGATAAATAAGAATATATTGCATATGTCAAATATAAAGTACAGTTGGTGCTCAATCAGTGATTATTTCTTTATTCCCTTCTGCTTGTTTTATTGTTGTTATATCCTTTCTCTTCTTATGTCAAAAAATAAATTCATCATTACATCTGTTGACATTTGTATTCTCTTATTTTGGATTTAAGCTCATAAAAGGAAAGATGTGCAACCTTCTGGTCTTGCATAATATAGTATGTATAAAAAGGACTTCTAATATCTAATCTTTAGATTTTGTATAATATAACACCATAGAAATCTCAGGTCTATTTCCCTGGATTTCACAGAAATCTTTCTACTCCAGCTAGACAGAGGTCTGTGGTTCTGTGGTATTTTCTTAGAGTATAAAGCAAGTCTAAGGAAGAGGACTGGAATAAGATTGGAATACATTTACTCCTTATAGACTCTTATTAGGTTACATAATCTCTATAAGCCTTAGTGAAACATCATTACTATTGTACCTATATCATAAAATTCTTGTGAAGAAAAAATGAATTTCATAAGCAACTTGCAAATTGAGACTAAGTGGAGCAAACTGTAAACCAAGGAAGCAAGTTGAACAAAAGCATAGATTAAAGCCAATATGCATTTAAGATGGTATTCAATAACAAAGTTTTCCTTTCATATTTTTATTCCATAAAAAAATTCCATGATATGCAAAAGCAAACAGAAATAGTATAATGAGGTTCATGTACCCATGCTAAAGGGCAACAATGAGTTTTCATGTTCTTACTAGCTATTTCTTTCTTTCTTTTTTTTTTTTTTTGCCAGTCCTGGGCCTTGAACTCAGGGCCTGAGCACTGTCCCTGGCTTCTTTTTGCTCAAGGCTAGCACTCTGCCACTTGAGCCACAGCGCCACTTCTGGCCGTTTTCTATATATGAGGTGCTGGGGAATCGAACCCAGGGCTTCATGTATAGGTGGCGAGCACTCTTGCCACTAGGCCATATCCCCAGCCCCTTACTAGCTATTTCTTATAACCATTCTCCCATTATATTATTTTGAAGTAAATTGCCTATGTGACATCACTTATTCCACAATACTTTAACATGTATTTCTGAAAGATCCATATATTTCATGAAGTACTAAGTGAACAAATAACTATAAAGTATTAAGTGAATCTTGCTTGAAGCTGACCAGCCGTAGGTAATCTGTTAACCTCTTTGATGATGTCTACCCAAACTGAGACATGAGATTTTGCACATCAAGGGTAGTAGCAAGACCATTTGGTCAGGCATGGAAGAATAGAAAAGAAAGGTAATGCTTTTATTTCATGATGCTCCCACATGCCCATCAACATGTGTATAACAGGGAAATTTGGTGATGTGTCATGATAAAGTGGGCTATAAAGACAGGATATAAATCCTTTTTATTATGTGATGTTTAATACATTTGAATTATTGAAGTAAATACCTGAGAGAAATAATTTAAAAGGAGGAAAGATTTTTTTGGCTTCACTGTGAAGGGGAGAGCTTGAAACAGCAGCTCAGCACATAGTAGCCAGGAAGGAAGGGAGAAGAGAAGGAGGCGGGGAGGGGGCTAGCAGCCTCCTCTCTTTCTTCTTTCTAGAGTCCCTAACCTATTGGGTTCTGTTGCAGTGTTGTCCACTTAGGTAATCATCTCTGAAAATGCCCTTATATGTGTATTGCTATTCCCCTAGGCATCTCTCAATTCAATCAAGTTGAACATCAAGATTAAGTATTACCTAGCTTTAGCCAAATAACTTATGTTGTTTAACAGGCTTTGTAATATATCAAATGCTTCTTTGACAATTGTTAGCTCATCTTTTTGTTATCACCTTTAGGGGAAAAATTGAGGCTCAGCCAGTGACGTTGAAAGATCTTGCCAAAGGTCACACTATTTTAGTTTCTTCGAAGATAATAAGAGCACATGAAGCTGGGTGCTGGTGGTTCATGCCTATTATCCTAGCTACTCAGGAGTCTGAATCTGAGGATCATGGTGTGAAGCCAGCCCAGGTAAGAAAGTCTGTGAGACTCTTATCTCCAGTAAAACTACTTAGAAAAAACCAGACATACGCTGTGGCTCAAGTGGTGGAGCGTTAGCCTTGAGCAAAAGAAGCTTAGGGATAGAGCTCAGGCCCAGAGTTTAAGCCCTAGGATCAGACAAAAAAGGAACAGATGAATCAACAATTGTGATAAAAGCCCAGTTCGGACAAAAAGTCTATATCCCTTCATTATACCATGCTGATGTACCCATGCTAGCTTCAGTCCCAGAGTTTCTGTCCCCATTCCATCTGCCCTAGATTCTGGTTTGATGAGATTAAGGATAAGGATTCTAGTTAAGATAGCTTAGACCTGAACACAAAGGTTTTTAATGTTGTAATGTTTAATGAATGGATGAACAGTAATAAATCTAAACTTGTGGGGCTTCGTATTTATTCCTTTAGTGAGCTGCTGTAAGGTAAATAATATAACATTGCAAATAAAAACTAGTACTGAGGCAGTGGTCATGGTGGCATGCTATCTTTGTAATCAGAGATACACCAGAGGAAGAGACAAATAGGATCACTATTTGGAGGCCACTCAGAGCAAAAGGCAAGAGGACTCTATCTAAAAGCTAAAGCAAAAGGGCTCAAGTTAGAGTACTCAGCAAGCCTGGGGTTCTATGTTCAAACAATACCAAAAAACAAACAATAGTAGTATTAGGATAAGAAATCATACATTACAAATATTTCTTAAAATTTAGTATAAATTAATTGTACAAAGGAATTTTATTGTGATATTTACAGCGTGCATATATTGTTCTCCATCTATAACACTCAACAGTTTTTGGTGGGTTTCATCATTACATATACTTATATATTTACTATGATATATATGTACATTATATATTATATACTTCTATAGTATTAACTTCCATTATCCACTTGTTTATAATAACAAGTATTTGAAATACTTTATAGTACAAGTATTCCACAAAATATTTAAAAGTGTCATAGTATTTTTATTTATTAATTTCACTACATACATATAGTTTGTTTGATAATATTTGGACTTAAATTTTGTCAACATAGGTGTTGGTTGACTCTTCATAATTGATATTGTAATCCCATTTTCTAAGGAAAAAATAGAGAGTTAAGTCAGTCTTTCCTGTCACATTTTTGATCATATGTGACTTTGATTATCAATAGTTTTTAATGTGTGTTCCCATGTTGTGCTTCATTATTGTAATGTAATGAAATAATAGCATTGTTGTAAAATTTGGGGATAGTATCTATCAAGGTACTTTTTTTTTTTTTTTTGGCCAGTCCTGGGCCTTGAACTCAGGGCCTGAGCACTGTCCTGGCTTCCTTTTGCTCAAGGCTAGCACTCTGCCACTTGAGCCAAAGCGCCACTTCTGGCCATTTTCTGTATATGTGGTGCTGGGGAATTGAACCCAGGGCCTCATGTATACAAGGCAAGCTCTCTTGCCACTAGGCCATATCCCCAGCCCCTCAAGGTACTTTTTGTACATTAATCTTAACATTGAGGACATTTCATGTTTTCTTGTTCAGTGACTAATCTCAACTTGTAATTGATCTTTGATATTTATTAATTATATTACCTCGACCAAACATAGGTATTTAAAAGGAGGAAGAGCCACAAGTAGGAGAGCCACAAAGCTTAAGTTTCATTAATTTCAGAGTAGCCTAAATTTTTCCTAGTTAGTTACTTATCTCTTCAGGTTTCTTTCTCCTCTTTATTCTTTCTTTTTTTTTTTTTTTGGCCAGTCCTGGGCCTTGGACTCAGGGCTTGAGCACTGTCCCTGGCTTCTTCGGCTCAAGGCTAGCACTCTGCCACTTGAGCCACAGCGCCGCTTCTGGCCGTTTTCTGCATATGTGGTGCTGGGGAATCGAACCTAGGGCCTCGTGTATCCGAGGCAGGCACTCTTGCCACTAGGCTATATCCCCAGCCCTCTTTATTCTTTCTGATGGTATCAGATTTTTATTTCCACAGCAGGCCTCATACCCTACACATGTAGTAAACTCCACTCCAACACCAAGTACAAACCATCACTCTCCAGATACTGACACTCCCCGAAACAGATCCATGAGCTGAACTATCCTGCTCAGTGACTGCATTAGGCCACAAGAGTCTTGTGATCCCTTCAATATCTACAAATAGGAATACACATTATAAACTTGTAGACTTTAAAATACTGGGTGTAGCAGCAAAATCCTACCAAACTCAGAAGATGAGGATTGTCCACAAAGATTTCAAATCTTGCTGCAGCTGGAATCCGTTAGTTTTCCTCTCACTTTTTCTCTGTATAAACACAGCAGTTCAGATGCTCAATTAAAATAAATACCATTAATTCAAATGTTAGGCTATGGTGTACTATAATTATTTGTTGAGTCACCTGGGATGTTATTTACAGTTACTTTCCCTTACTTCCCTAGTTGAATTAATGGTAATTTTTGGTTTCTTTTTTTTATTTAACAACAAAACAACGCATTTTGTGTCTGCCTAAAGCAGTCCTAATGTGGCTTCTTTAATAATAACTACTTCCTGTTGAGAGCCATATCCAAAAGAAGAGGGGAAAAATCTAGCAATTTTCCTTAAGTGAGGAATTTGGTCTTATTTAATAGTTTCTTTCTTTATACACTAAGATATAGTCTGAATTTATAGTTCATAACTGCTAAAGGATTGGAGAGGTTGGAATTATATCTTATGTTTTTCAGTCATTAAAAATATCATTATTTAGGTTGCCATTGCCTATCAAGTAAATTTCAAACCTCTCACTCTGGGATTCATGTTACTTATCAGATTAGGAAGTATTGGGGCTCTATTTTATATAAAACTTTTAAGATTATAGGCCATAAAACAAATCAGAAAGGGACAAAGAAGAAATTTAGGATGCACATTAGCACTACCCATCACTAGTGTTTTACCAAAGAGCTTTAAATGTTATTTCTCATTGACATTAAGGGCTTTGTGTATTGTCTAATGACTTGGAGACCATGGCTTTGATTTTTAATACTGAATTATCTTGGAAACTATATATATATATATATACATATATATATATATATATATATATATATATGGTCTTCTAATTCATGGATATCTTTTCTACCAACTGATTTCTAATATGAAAGATCCTAGTTTTTTTTTAAAACATGGATATTCTGTTCCATCATCCCTTCTTGCTTGTCTTGGGAAAACTGAATTACAGCAAATTCCAGATAGCCTACACAGTGTATCTATTCACTTATTAAGTTGTTAAAGATTTCTTGAGCACCTACTCTTTGCTAGCTTCCTCCTAAGAGTTACAGAAATAGAGAAGAATAAAAGCCACAGATTCTTTACTCAAGGAACTTCTTGTTCAGAAGACAAGAAAGACAAATGAACATCTTTTTTCATTTTTATTAGTTGGCACAAGTTACAGCAAACAATCCTCAATGGCTTAACATAAAAATTATCTCCCCATCTAGTTATAATATGTGCAGATTAGTAGGGGAACTCAGCTCCAGAGTAAATTGGGGGCCCAGACCTCTGTATCTAGGTGGAGATGAGGGAAGAACAAGAATATAGACTGGTATTGGAAGAGTAACCTCCATTTCTATGTGCACTCTATTTGCTAGAATCAATCTATAGTCCAATCAAACCATAGGGAAGGCTGTAAAATGTAGTCTAGCTGTGTGGCTGGGATTAAAAGGAAATTAAAAAGAAGTGGGGTTGAAGTATCATATAATATCTTTTTCACAGTAATAATATAGGATTGCATTTCTGTGACAAAATCAACATAGGGATCACTTGTAGTATGTGAGTGGATGGGGGAATCTGAAATGGCTCATTCCAGGAAGTGATACTTATATTGACTTTCCAAGGGTATTTAAGAGTTAGCCAGGTGAAGAAATAGAAGTGGAATTTGATGTGGGGAGGAGAGCACCAGCCAAAGCAAGAAAGTATGAAATAGCAAGATGTATGCTTAGAAAATTTACGTTTCAAAGGACTTACATCTAGATCTTACATTTTGATGAGTGCCATGAGACTTTTTGATCACATCCTGTTCTGAGGTTAGTAGCAGTTCTGGATCACATTGATACATACTAATTCAATTGTTCTGATCAAAAATGCATTGCCCAATTTTCAAAATCAAAGAAGTAGTTTTTTGAAACAAGTTGAAAGTCAAGCAGTCAGCATGACCTAGATAAGAACTTTATTCAAAAAGGGAAAGAAAAAGAACTTGGAAATGAATTTCTCTGAAAATTCTATCTTCTTTGTATTTGCAAAGACAAAGAAACCATGTATTTAAGGATGTGTGGAGAAATGCACTTTGTTGCTGCTTTTTTTCCTTTCAGTGAAATTGACAACAAAAATAATCTATTGTAATGCTCCAAATTGTCCCACCCTCCCTCCCCGTGGACCTGTTGATGAACATCTTAAATTAAACATCATTGAATTAAAAACTTAATCATCTCTTTCTTTTGCCTCCTAATCCATATCGTTGAAATTAATGTAACAGAATCTAAGGCTTTGGTGTGTCCTAGTTATCTTAATTTTTGTAAATATCTATGTATGGCTTAAGACAAGTCTATCTGCATAAGAATCTCTCTGAGGAAGAAACAAAGTTCTTGGCTCAGTGAGGTATTTCAAAACAGGAGTTAACTGCAATGAAAGACACATTTCTTGGACCATTTTTAAATATGAGAAAAATGAATAGTACATCCAAATGTGGAATCTATATCGATAAAACTGGAGGTGGGGTGGGCGTCAAACACTGCTTAGGGGAAAAGCAGGAGGGAAGGAAGTTAAAATAGGACCAATAATGTTTATCTTGAAACTTGGCAGACAAATCTAGGATTTCATAGTGGAAAGATGGCAGAAAAAGTCAAGAGATGAGAAAGTACTCTTAAGTTTCCAGGTGAGACTACAGAGAATAAACCAGTACAGGTAGAATTTAAAAGAACAAATGCATACCAACTATTTTGTACCATTTCTGGTTAAGAAAAAAAGCATTCAATAAACACCAGCAATTATTATTACTTGCGTGTTTATTTTGCTTATCAGTCATTGTTAACTCAAAGGATTTTCTTTTCTTGTTCAGTTTCCTTCCTTTTTTAACCTTTGTAAATGTCCTTCATTCTTTTTTTTCTTCATTCCTTTATTGTTAAAGTGATATACAGAGGGGTTACATTTTCATAAGTAAGGCAGTGAGTACATTTCTTATGCAACTTGTTAGCTCCTCCCTCATTTTACCCCACCCCCTCCCCATTTCTCTCTCTCCACCGTGAGTTGTACAGTTGGTTTACACCATATAATTTTGTAAATATTGGTATTGCATTTGTTTGTCTTTTAATCCTTTGTCTCTCGATTTTGGTATTCCCTTTCCCTTCTCTAGTTCCAATACACGTATATACAATATCCAGGGTACTAAAATCAGTTACAGTGACATCAGGGGTAAAAACCACAGGAAAGAAAGACAAAAGCAAAGGGGCATAATTTCACATGGTGTTCTTCATTCTTGATAATGAACACTGAAAACATTGAAATTGATACGGTAGGTTTTCAAAAAACAGGTCTCCTGAGACTCTACTCCTCTCCTATTTTTCTTTCAGACCAGTCCTCAAGTTTTTCTCTTTCTTATTTGCTGTACTTTTGTAAATGACTGGAAACTCCTTGAGGACAGCAGAAACCTTTTCATGTCTAAGTTCCCTACTACTTTGTGTTTGAATCTCCCTACTACTACTTGTTGGTCTGAACAGAGAGCCAGGTGTCCTAGCACTACTCAGTTCCTTTTTTAGGGCAATTTTAATTATGTTACATTTAATTTCCACTACAAGCATTGAAAATCCTTGGTAACAGATACAGCTATCTTATTCAACTCTGTTCCCAATACCTAACATATAACTCAGTACAGAATAGGTTCTCCTCATGTAGCTATGCAATTGAATGAGCGAGCAAGTAGAAGTATTTTTGATAAGAAGAGCAGCAACGATTGAATTCTAGACAAAAAAAATATACAGCACTCTTGGATTCACTGTCTTCTTTTATTTACACACACACACACACACACACACACTTCACTTGCAGACTTGACAGTATTTGTTTAGATATATTTTGAGTACAGCAAACTTTGTCTTAGAGACTCTTATCAATAAGTCAAATTTTATATCCTACCTTTAAAGTCGACATGCCAAGCCAGGTATATCGAACTTTATAAACCATGCCTTTTTTCACCATTGTCAGGCTGTTTCAAGTGCAGAAATAATTTTATCTTTATAAGAAAAAGATGAAAAGAAATCTAAAACTTGGGTAAATAGAAGACAATACTGATAAATATTTCAGGTCATTTGGGAAATCAGAAGTAGAGATTCCTTTGGATATACTGTATATCAATTTCCTCAAGCTTTATTGTGCACAGAAATCACTGGAGATCCTGTTAAAATGCAGATTCTGATTTTCACTGTATGACTCAGTGTTTGCGATTCCTTATTCCTAAGAAGATTTCATGCATTGAGCTTGAGTCTGGTCATGTGAGGTGGCTGGACTGATACCTCATTACTCTTGTCTTCAAGTGATTGGATTTATACCAAGGTTATTTTCCCGAGTAACCATTTTTAGTTCACCTACAATTATCACCTACATTTATAGTCACTTGAACAGGGATTTGAATACTGAGGAAAGAGATTTAAACTGTTTATTTTGTTCATTGAGCTAGAATGCTCACCTGTGACTGAAATGTAAGCTTCCTACTGTAACTATTTGAAATTTTGCTTTTTAGACAGATGTCTTTGGATAGAATTGGTGGGTTTTAGAAGTGATGAACAAGGATTACTACACTTGCTGTTTCTTTCTAAGAACAAACTTATGGGAAAGCCATGAAAATAATGGGGCTGGATAATTGACATACCCTAGCTGAACCACCTTTAATAAGGAATCTAGGCTCCAGCATGCATAGTTGTAAAATAAAAAATATATTTGTCTATATCACAAAACTATGAGAATTATAGGTAATATTGTGTATCCTCTATAAACTCATGGACTTGAAAGTTGAACCTGTGCAATATTTGACATCTACCAACTATAGTATTGCATACAATGATTTCTGTGTAATAGGCAATAGGTAACCCAAATTATTCCAATAAGGCTAGGTCTGGGTACTGTCACTGAGCTCTTAAGCTCAAGGCTAGTGTTCTATCACTTTGAGCCACAGAGCCACTTCTGGTTACTTGGTGGCTAGAGATAAAAGTCTCACAGACTGTCCCACCCAGGCTGGCTTTGAACCTCTATCCTCAGATCTCAGCTTCCTGAGTAGCTAGTATTATAGGCGTGAGCCACAGACACTGGGCTGCACATATTTTTTATATATAACTTCTGTATTATAAAGAAGAATAGTCATTTATCTGTTACAAGTTAAAATTGATTTAACTTCAACTTTATATTCTCAAGTTCACTGTCATCCTTAATTTCATCTTCATCCTTACCCGTCAGAATCAAAGTCATATGATTCTCTCGTTTGGGCTGGCCTAATAGTCTTCTAACTGATCTTCCTTCATCCCATTATTCATTTTCTGAAATGCAAAATCTATTTTGAAGCCACAATGATGTTCTAAAACTTCAAAAATCTGATAAGGTCACTCTTCTACCTAAAAGCTGTCATATCTTCTTGTATTTGTAAAACAAATTCCTTGTTAAATCCTATGTTACCATTAATGAACAAACATTTGTCTACATCTGAAACTTAGCTTCTACTTCTCTCCATCCCCCAAATATCTTCACATCAGTTAGTAGCACTGGACCTCTTTCAGTCATAACTGAAACTGTGTCTTTTAGGCAAAAGACAGAACATAAATTATTTCCTTTGGTCCCAAAATGCACAGTCTATTCCCTCCTTTCATCTCGTAATAACCTTCATATTTTAGTTAAACTATGAACTTTCCCCAACAAAATTATCTACAATCTTGCAGATTTGATTAATTCTCCTTTCTTTATTTGTTATGTGTTCTTATATTAGCTGGTATGTTCATGTCATATATCACATTTCTAATTTAGTCATTTTTTCATTTTTTCATTCAGTATTAGTTACTATTATAGATTGACAACAAAAAGAAGCTTGCAAGACAAAAAAAAAACAATAGAACTTTGTCTGGGAACTTGGGCACTAATGAAGGGAAAGGTTACAGACTCAAAAACTATACTACAATGTATTATTAATGCAAGTCAATCTGAAAATCAAGGATCCACACTAGATAAGGAACTAGCAAGGACAGCCAGTAGCACAGACAAGTCAATGACTTCTAGTAGCTTCAGCCAACACTTAACTGATCTGTTGTGAGGATATGCTTGAAGGAATCTGTACTCTGGTTGAAATGAATTATCAGCATCCTAACAGATGGTTATTCTAAACATAGATATTTGGGCAAGGACTCTGGAGTTGAACTTCAGGTCCTTATGATGGAAACAGGTCAGTGCTAAAGCAAAACCATCATCATTAACAGAATGGAACAAAAGTCCATATTTGAGTTTAAAAAGCTGATTATGGATACTGGACAATGTCTTCTAGGTAATAGTTATAATTTTATGATGTAATTCAAGGTCTTGGAGTCATTGGAAAACATGACCAACACAAATGCTGGAAAAAAAATGACTGATAGTTGTGGCAGGTAACTTAACTTTTCTGAGATTCTGTGAACCTACTTAGAAAATACAGTTGACAATATATATTTTGCAGAGTTGTTGAAAGCAGTAAATGTGATAATTGGTACAAAAGATCCCACCTCTGTGTAGTAGGTATTCAACAAATGTTGTCTTTCTTTTTATTCTTTATTTTTCCATTCATATTGTTTCCAATAACTGGAGTTAGTCTGTTCCCTATTATGGAATATTAATTGGACTTATCTTAGAAAGTGAGTAGAGAGGGCGGAATTATAGAAATGAAACTGTGTAGCTACCTCAAGATATGAGGCCAAAATCTAATTAGGCTACGAAGAGGCAAATGCAAGGAAAATATTGTAATGGATTTTCTGTATGGCATTCAGCATATACCAGTGAGTCTAGGAGGACAAACTGAAGTTGAAAAGTTGATTTTCCAGTATGGACCTTGTTAAAACAGATCCCATTCTGGAATTTAAAGTGAGGTGCATACCCCTAAAGCTGCAATGAAAAGCTTAGCTTTTGTATGCCTTTAAACTTCTGACTTACAAATTATTTTCTCTAGTAAAATTGATTTTGTAGTTGATTGCATGTCATATAAAAACTCAGCTATATGAAGATTCATAAAATACAATTTATTTTAAATTAAGGTACATCATCTCAATGAATTACAAAAAGAAAGAGGGAATATTATGTTTCAAAAACCCCATTTTTCCCATCTGTAGGAAGTTATTAGACGAGATCCTACACGATTATATTTTATTTAATTTAGTGAAAGTAATAGCAAAGTTCAATGAGAATACTAAAGTTTATTAAAAGAAGGAAGACTGAGCCCATAGAGGAGAACAGATCTTCTCAGAGGAGATTGCCATTGCATCTTTTGCATTTGTTATTTTATTGGCGGGTAAATTGAAGTTCTTAGAGATTCCCATCAATCTTCACCTACTTGCTCTATATTGATAAGTTGGATTTTTACAAATTACCACCTGAACAAAACCCATAGGGAAGGATTGGAGAAGAAAGGACAACTTTAAAGTAAAAAGAGATTAGAATGATTATAATAACTTGGTAACAGACCAAAGTAGCCTATTTAAGTTGAATTTGCTTTTCACTTGGAACAAGATATGAGTAGATGTAATGATGTATATATTTTAATGACAAGTTAATCTCGAGAGGGGTCCAGCAATGTCAGGCCATCTCCTCCCTATCAGTCATAATATAGTCTCTTATATGCTTTGCAGGTACTTTATGAGGATGTGAAGCCAAAAGGTTTAGGTCAATAAAAATTCAACTTGTAGCATGCTAACAAATACGCTGTGAAGAAGACAGCATATGATTTTCAGCACATATACATTGAAACAACGTATATCCTCCATGATTTTTCTTGCATGTCCTACATGGTAATGTTTTAAACCATGTCAATTTATATTTCTCAACTCACTTAAACTAATACTTATAAGACAATATGCTACAAAAACTAACTATACAACTTGGGGTGGGGATGGAATTGGGGAGGAGGGAAGGTGGGATAAAAATGAAGGAGGAGGTAACAAGTTTGATGAGAAATATACTTACTGACTTACGTATGTAACTGTAACCCCTCTGTATATCACCTTGACAAAAACCAAACCAAAGCGAAGTAAACCTGAACTAGGCAACCATTCTTCTTAACTCTCATACTTTCATGCAGTTTTTAACACTGAACTCCAGTTGACAGAAATCACAACTAGCTGATCTCCTTCTCCTTTACACAAGTGTACTTCTTGTATAAATTGAGAGTTTTTGTTTTTCTAATTTTAGAATCACCTTTCTGGCACAGCAAAAAGGGACTCAACAATAGCTGTTCTCTGTTTATAGAACTAGCTCTTCATTAAGTCTTCTACTCTTCCATATCTCCTTTTTATTCTCTGATCACTCTTGTTCTTTGCTGCTTTTCAATGGTGCAAAACCTTGTGGTTTAAAAAATAATTTTCTTGTTCCACAAAATTCTGAAAGCATTTATCTTTAGGGCATGCTACTTTTCTCAGATGCCCTTTTCTCATCACACTCATATTACTTGTTTCTCTTTACACCTGATATAATGCACCTGAGACTTTCATTTTGAGTCTATTGTGCCACATGTCTACATCATTTGTCCTGTGTGAACTCAGATGACATTATATGCAGAGTGAAGACTCTACTAGATTAGATAACTTAGTCATAGAGCAGTCATCTTTATATCTCTGACTCTTGAAGTATTTTTCAGTTTTATTGCTGTATTTATAATATTTGGTGTGTGATCATGATTTCTTCTATTTTTGCCATTTTTGCAAATAGGTGTGAGACAGTTACTCTATATGCCTATATAATAAAAGTATAATTAGCATACATTGAATTCATAGCAGGCCATCCTTTCATCTCTGTATGTATAGTTTATTTGTACTAATTTAATCTTTATGATAGCATTATCAGATAAGAACTACTACAAGCTTCATCTTGTTCTTAAACTTATTAGGTAGAAGAATTAGCACAGATACTGGACTCTTCAATATTTTACTGCTGCATTTCTAAAGGCAGTTTACAAAGAATTTTCATATGTCATTTGATCTCCACAGCAACCCCATGACTATTCCTATTTTACAATTGCAGAAATTGTGATTCTAGGATATGGAGAATATACATTAAATCATATAGCTACTAAGATGTAGAACTGGGTTGTGATTGACTTTACATTTAGAAATGTTCTACCAAATCATAATTGGTACTCTAAATTTGAACATTGAGGAATAAATTTGCATTTGATTTTACTGTAAATATGAACATATATGTATTTATACATACATCTTTATTACCATATGTGTAATCATCTTGATCATAGTCACATAAACATGTGTTTATATGTGTGTGTATATATCACAAAATATGAGCTTCTAAAAAGATACTAAATTATTTATGTTCTTTAAGAACAAATTTATATAATCAAGTTTTATATAATTGGAAAGACGTTTATTTTTAATGCTGATCCTTATGCTGGAATTCAGCTTTTATGCACAAGTGCTGTCACTGAGCCTTTTTTTTTCTTTTGCCAATCCTAGGGCTTGAATTCAGGGCCTGAGCACTGTTCCTGGCTTCTTTTTTGCTCAAGGCTAGCACTCTACCACTTGAGCCACAGCGCCACTTCTGGCTTTTTCTACATATGGGGTGTTGAGGAATCGATACCAAGACTTCATGTGTACAAGGCAAGCAATCTACCACTAGGCCATATTCTCATCCCTGCCCTTGAGGGTTTTTTCTCAAGGAAAGCACTCTGCCATGCGAGACACACCACCACTTCAGGGTTGTTGTTTTTTTTTTTTTTTTTTTAACTTTTGTTCTTTATTCTCTAAATGAAGTGCAGGGGGTTACAGATTCATATGTAAGGCAGTGAGTACATTTCTTGTTCAACTTGTTACCTCCTCCTTCATTTTCCCCCCTCCCCCTTCCTCCTTTCCCTCTTTCCCCAAGAGTTGTAAAGTTGGTTTACACCAAATGGTTTTGTAAGTATTGCTTTTGGAATGGTTTGTCTTTTTATCCTTCTTTTTTTTGACTGGTTAATCAGAGAGAAGAGTTTCAGAGACTTTCCTGCCCAAGGTAGCATTGTCTCACAGTCCTCAGGTAGTTAGAATCCTGAATAGTTAGAATTATAGATGTGAGCCATTGCTGCCTGGTAAGATAATTTTTTTAATATTTCTTAATGGAATTTAAGTATAAGGATAATTCATTATTTTTTTTACCAGATAGTAAACTATCCAAATGGCAGGGTTGTATAGAATTATAGCTTCCTGTACTTTCTTGTTCTCCATGTATCCTATAATTACTTATTGGTGTTATAGAAAGACACATTTACCATCTCATGCCCAGCTATTGAATGTTGATTCTAGTATTAAGTTCCAAGTTACTTTTCTGACCTTTAGACTTTCTCCCTCTAATTTGCTGTGCATATAATTGTCAGCATAATAACTCAAAATACTCTCTTATGTCATGTCATTAACCTCCCTAAAGTCTTTCTCTTTTTCCTTTTCTTTAAGAGAAAATTGAAATTTGTTAATCTGATTCTCAAGGTTCTTTAAAACCTATTTTTCAAGTTTTAGACCTCTCTGATATCTTTCATTTGAGTACTTCAGCTCATGTTCACCTCATTATTAACATATTCAAATTTAGAACCCTATAGAATAAGGTGATCTGACACTAAGTTCAGTATTTTTTCTATTTTAACATCATCTCCAATTTATAAACAGCTATAAGTAACAAATTATTGTTACTTACATTACTAATACTTATTATTAATTCCTGAATATGCTTGCTATTTGATCTTTTCTAATATTGAGTGATAAAGACAAGTATTTATGTGTTACGATCTTACGAGGTGCTGCATAATGTATAAATTAGCTATAGTCCTTGCATTTTAGGAGTTTTAAAAAATTTAAAAATGCATTTTAGGAGTTTAAATGTGGTAGGGGAGATAGGCAAACAAAACTAATTGTAATCAAGATACATTTTGACCCCTTTCTCTGACATAGCATAACATCTGTCAGAAGAGAGAGAGCAACAGGAGTTGTTGGGATAGTCTGGTGACAAGAAAGAGCAGAATTGGCAACTAAAAGCCTGAAATCTCATTCCAGTCTTGGCACTCTCTACATGATTTCCAATAAATCATTTACCTTTCTATTCTTAATTTTCCATGTAAAAGTGATGGGGTTGGAATAGCATTAGTTGATACTTAAGATTCACTAAACTTTATCATTATCTATATAGCTAACATTGGATAATCCTCTAAAATAAAAATAACAATTATCATCCATTAAATGCCTTCTTTATAGCACGCATTGCTTTTTTCCCCCAGTCTGTTATGGGGCTTAAACTCAGGATCTGGGTTCTGTCCCTGTGCTTTTGCGCTAAAGGCTAGCACTCTACCACTTTGAGTCACAGCTCCGCTTCCGGTTTTCCAGTGGCTAATTAGTGATAAAGAGTCTCACAACCCAGGCTGGCTCCAAACAACAATCCTCAGATCTCAGCCTCCTGAATAGCTAGGATTATAGGCATGAGCCAAGGCCGCCCAGCTGGAGTCATTGCTTTAAATACCTTACATATGATATGTCTATCCTCACAAGAACTCTAAGTAGTGTGCATTATTATTGTCATGCTCATTATTCTTATTAGGAGTCTGAGGTAGGAAAGGGTTTGATTTGAATCTAATTCTCACATTTTTTCAATTGGTACTTTTCTCCCACATTCTTCAAAGTCTTAAACAAGATAATTCTTAGAACAGTGGTGTTTCAGCCTCAAGCTCCACAGAAACTGGAGCATTAGATTTGCCATAGATTACTTGGTAATATTGCTTTGTTCTAATACATTGCAGTCAATGTAAGTGCATCTTCATTGCATTCATTTATTGGTAGATGGAGTGAATCTTTGTCAGAATCAATGTTTACCATTTCCCATTGTAGATATTGCATATTTAAGAAGCTAATATGTATGTTGTTGATGGCATTTTTAATATTACAAAGTGGAGCATGGCCCAGTTACTACTACTTTATAAATATGACTAACAATATTGCCAAACAGATCATTAGAAGAAGTGAAAGGCATAATTCAGATTTTTCTTACATATTTCCTATTCACTCAACAACCTATAAAATTTATAATTAAAATAAATTCCTTCCTACTAATATGATTTGACTAAAGTGCTATTCTCTGTGGACATATAAGCATACATATACACAGTTTGATCATATGTATGTGTATATACATTTAAACTTACTTTTTTTCAGGAACATGTATAGAACATTAGAGGTGCTTGTTTATTTTTTGCCATTATCACCATTGTTATTCATTAATTTTGTTCATATAAATGATAATGGGATCAAGAGACCTTTATGATCCTTCCTAAAAGGATGTTCTATTGTGTAATTTTACTTATATCTTGAGGATCACAAGATTTTAACAACCCTATGGATGGGACCAGGCATTAATGATTTTCTACAAATAAAGAAAATGATACTTGAAGAAATAAAGTGACCTATTGTAAGCCACACAACAGGAAGATTCAGAACTTAGTTAGGTTTCACTAATTCCAAACTCAGCATTCCATTTCCTATAGCATCACACTTCCTCTGAAGTTTCCATACATTATTTTATTGGGACTATATACAGATCAGACACACTGCAATTCTTGTAGCTACTGATAGGCCCTGAGATTAGGGATTGGTGAAAATGAGCTGCCAGATCCAGAGAACGAAAAGTCAGGGTTTTTTTTTTCTTTCTTTTTAAAGAAAATAATTCTTCGCAGCTTACATATCTCCCTCAGATCTAGACAAGAGCATGAATTAGTTGTCCCTAGTTAGACTGAAACTAATTTAATCCTAGCTTACTGAGAGCCACCCTATTCATATTAATATGCAGTTCATTCAAACTTTTCTATTATATTTTGAATAGTTATAATTTTAATGGTTATTTCTTTAATACCTTTAATACCTTCTCAACCCTCTCACCTCCACATAAATCTTACAAATGTCTAAATGTCAAGCCACATCTATTTTTACTCCTCATTGTAGTCCCATACCTGGAATTTGTCTAATGGTCAGAAAATATTTATTAAGTAAATATTGAGTGCATATAAACCACATGTGATAGTTACATACTCAGTCCAAGATGCTATTCTGGGAACTTCTGTGTTTTCTGAATCTTACTGAATCACTTCAGCCAATGATATCACAAGAAATGACACTCTCAAGTTATATGAACATTGGGCTAAACATTTTTAGAGTTGTAGTCTTCGACAACTGCAATTGGATGTCTGCTTCTACCACTCTGTTAGAGGAGCTTTGATAGAGAAGACTTGGCACATATTTTTTTAAATGGTTGAAAAGTTTATTTATCTGATATGATCTGATTCCTGTGCTATTTTTTTTCAAATTTTTATTATCAAACGGATGTACAGAGAGGTTACAGTTTTATACGTTAGGCATTGGATACATTTCTTGTACTGTTTGTTACCTTGTCCCTCATACCCCTTTCCCTTTCCCCCCATGAGGTGTTCAGTTCACTTACACCAAACAGTTTTGCAAGTATTGCTTTTGTAGTTGTTTGTCTTTTTTTACCCTGTGTCTCTCAATTTTGGTATTCCCTTTCAATTTCCTAGTTCTAATACCAGTATACACGGTTTCCAATATACTCAGATAAGATTACAGAGATAGTGTAGGTACAACCACAGGAAGGTGATAAAAGAACATTATCAATAATAGAAGCTACAGATACACATGGGACATTGAAAGTGGTTACAACAGTAATAAAACAATTGTTTCCATTACATGGAGTTCATTTCACTTAGCATCATCTTATGTGTTCATAGGGGTATAGCTATTGGACTCTTGTGATCCTCTGCTGTGACATGCCTAAACCTGTACTAACTATTCCCAATAAGGGAGACCATAGAGTCCATGTTTCTTTGAGTCTGGCTCACTTCACTTAGTATAATTTTTTCCAAGTCCTTCCATTTCCTTACAAATGGGGCAATGTCATTCTTTCTGATAGAGGCATAAAATTCCATTGTGTATATGCACCACATTTTCCTGATCCATTCGTCTACTGAGGGGCATCTGGGTTGGTTCCAGATTCTAGCTATGACAAATTGTGCTGTGATGAACATTGTTGTGCTGGTGGCTTTGGTGTGATTTTGTTTGTGGTCTTTTGGATAGATACCCAAAAGTGGGGCTGCTGGGTCATAGGGGAGTTCTATATTTAGCCTTCTGAGGAATCTCCATATTGCTTGCCAGAGTGGCTGAACCAGTTTACATTCCCACCAACAATGAAGAAGGGTTCCCTTTTGGCAACATCCCCTCCAACAATTGTTATTGCTAGTTTTCTTGATATATGACATTCTTACTGGGGTGAGATGGAATCTCAATGTTGTTTTGATTTGCATTTCTTCAGTGATGTAGAGCACTTTTTCATATGTCTATTGGCCATTCTCATTTCCTCATCAGAGAAGTCTCTTTGTAAGTCTTTAGCCCACTTGATGGGGGGGCGGGCTATTGGTTCTTTGCGGTTTTGTTTTGAAGGAAGGTAATTTTTTCAGTTCTGCATATATTTTAGATATGAGGCCTTTGTCCGTTGAATGGCCGGTAAAGATATCCTCCCAGTCTGTGCGCTTTCTGTTTATCTTGCGAGCTATGTCCTTTGCCATGCAGAAGCTCTGCAGTTTGATGCAGTCCCATTTGTCCAACCTTTCTTTGATTTGTAGCCTTTCTGGGTCTTTGTTAAGGAAGTTCTGTCCTGCGCCAAGGAGCCCAAGTGTTTCTCCTACTCCTTCCTTTAGTGTTTTCAGGGTGTCTGTTTTGATTTCGAGGTCTTTAATCCATTTGGAATTGATTTTGGTGCAGGGAGATATATAAGGATCTAGTTTTAGTTTGTTGCATGTGTTGAACCAGCTTTGCCAGCACCATTTGTTAAAGAGGCTATCTTTCTTCCAAACTATTGTTTTAGCCCCTTTATCAAAGATTAAGTAGGCGTAGTTCTGTGGGTTCATTTCTGGGTCTTCAATTCTGTTCCATTGGTCTTCAGGCTTGTTCCAGTGCCAATACCAAGCTGTTTTTATTATTATGGCTTTATAATACAGCTTGAAGTTGGGTATTGTAATTCCTCCAGCACTGTTCTTTCTGCTTAGGATTGTTTTTGCTATTCTAGGTCTTTTATTGTTCCATATGAATTTCTGGATTGCTTCCTCTATTTCATTAAAAAATGGTGTTGGGATATTAATGGGCATTGCATTGAATTTGTAGATAGCCTTTGGCAATATTGCCATTTTGATTATATTATTCCTCCCAATCCAGGAGCATGGGAGGTTTTTCCATTTCCTTAGTTCTGACTTAATTTCGTTTTTCAAGCTTTTAAAGTTCTCATCAGAGAGGGCTTTCACTTCTTTAGTTAAGGTTATTCCTAGGTCTTTTATGTTTTGGGGGCTATTGCAAAAGGAGTTGCTTTCCTGATTTCAGCCTCGGTCTTCGGGTTGTTAGCATAGAGAAAGACTGCTGATTTTTGAGGGTTTATTTTATATCCTGCAACTTTCTTGGCACATATTTTTATAACCTAACGTTTGATATGAAAGCCTGGACACACCTTTTATAACCTCATCCTACATGACCTTCAATGTTTATCATTGTCAACACTTCTCCTCTCAACTGACAGTATTCTACTTCATCACATTCTTTTGGATCTTTGCTTTTGAGATTCTTTAAATGTTAGAATCTCTTGAGGTTCTAATTTTCTATCTTCACACAATCACTTTGTTCTTTTTTTGTTTATACTGTTTAATACCTAAACTTCAGCTACTACCTACAAACTAATTCCTATTGAATCATTTATTTCTAGATAACTCTTGAGGTTGACGTCCATTTCAACTTTCCTAATACCAATTAGCCAGGAGAGAGGACAGAGAGACCATATTCTTTATAGCATTTGTAACAGAGATGAAGGCATAATGGTGGGAAATCTTTTAGCATGTTTAGGTATGATTCTGAATAGAGGCTTTTACAGACTAGATATTTGTCCTATCCCTAGATACATATGTAGATATCAAATCCCCAAAGTGATCTAATCATGAAGAGACTAGAGAGTTTATTTGGTCTCTCTGACAAGTAAAGATTACAAAGAGAAGGTTATCTGAAACTTAGATGAGGACTCTTACAAGAATTCAGCCAAACTGGCAACCTGATCTTAGACTTCCAGCCTTTAGAACTATGAGAAATCAACATCTTTATATATAAGACATCTGGTCCATAGTGCTTTGTTATAGAAGTCTGAACTGACTAAAAGCACTCATTAGATTTCATAGTGAAGATTTTGTGGCAAGAAAATGTGTAAAACTGGGATCTAATTTACATGTTTGAATGAATACATGAGTGAATGAATAAATTAGAGAAATTGATAGATCATTGTTGCTATCAGCATCCTCATTCTTACAAGATGTGAAAGATCTAGCTTATTTGAAGTATGAGAGATTTTGACATTTTGCTTATGTTAATTTATCATATATATAATTTTATCCATATAATTATACACACACACACACATGCACACAGAGACATACACACAGGGAAAGGAAAAGTCTTGCTCAGACTTTTTTCTGTTGTAGCTTATAAAGATAAAAAACAAATCAGGAGAGCTAGCAGATGGCTGTACTGACTTTTTTCACTGGCCCTAAAAAGCTTTATGCTTTGAAGAGTACTTTACCTTCTGACTAATTGGTAACAACAGCTGATAGAGAAGGAAGCCTATAGACTCCGGTCTTGGATTTTCTATTTACTTGACATGACTTAACTCACTGACTTTTGAAAATTGATAGTATATAGAGTTAGTAGTACAGACTCCCCCTACTTTAACTCATATTTGCCCTGTTTCCTCTCAGATACCTGGGCTAGAATGCATCTGTATTTCTGTAATTATGCTGGCCTAAACAGTAGTTTTTAAAATACTTGTAGGAGTGAAATTTATCGGAAGAAAGTTAGGAGCATATTGTCTTCAGCATGAACAGAAACCCAAAATAGATTGCTGCATATGAGTTTCTAGTCGTGCTTGGGAATGCAGCCGACTAAATACAACATGGTGCTATCCTGAGGATCTGCCAGCTCTGCCCTCCCTACATGTGGGACAGGTACATCTGTGCCCATGGCCCATATTGTACAGCTATAAGAGGATCAAGCAGGTTTGGATTCAATATGAGCTATAGAGAGGATTGCAGAGAGATCTAGGTACTGTTGAATGAGATTCATGAATCTTAGTGCACAAGAAACCTCACCACTCTCTATACAAAAATTGACCTACTTGCAGAAAGAAAATGTCTTCATTGTTCTGTTCATCTTTTTCCTGCTTTTACAAACTCTGCCTCTTTGATACCTAAACTTTCCAAATTTCAGCTTGAATATGTCAGACACAAAAAGTGACAGGAATGATCTTCAGTTTGGGATATTGGAATATTTCTGTTATATGAAAAGAAAATGGAATTATTTCAAAGAAAATTAGAACTTTTATTAAGAAGTGAAGTTGCATTTGTTGAATTTCCACCTTCTTTAGTTTTTGTTCTAGTTCTCTAAAATAATACCTTTTCACAAGTAAATGAGATTTTTAATAATTAGTGATTTTAATAACTTAAGGAATAATGAAAACTTAAAGAGCTCCAGAGTAAGATTTAAAATATAGGTGCCTCTGACCTCAGAATATGACAGTGTGTAACCAGAGAGCAGGACTAGCTAAGTATAGGCACAGGTAGTTTCTTGGCAAAGGCTGGCTATTTGCAACCAGATTTTGCGTGGCCACATTTGAATAAGAACCTGGGTTTTTACAGAGGAAAATAGATGGATGTTTAACCATCATTGCAACTTGGATCATTTGACTATCAAACTGTCCTTTCAGCAGACATTATAAATCACTTTTTTAGGCAGGAGGATTATTGGTGCTACATATACAATAAAAAAAAACTATTTGAAACTTTATTCATTATTTTAAAACTTATCAACATATCTTGTTTCATTACAAATTGTGTGTTTTTTATAGACAGAATAATCAACCTCATTTACTTCTTTTGGGAGTGAGTTCTACTTTGTTTGGAGATACATCATCTCAGAAGTAATTAACATTACTTAGAAGTAATGTGAATATGTGGATGTGTACTAGTCATAGTTGTCCAGAGAAACACAACCAATAAAAAGTAAGAATATATGGAGGGACATTGCCTCATTTGATTGTGGAGGCTGGCAGATCCCAAAGCTACCCAGTAGACTAGAGGACTGGAAACTCAAGGGAGTTAATGGAGCAAGCAAAGTCCAAAGGCAGTCTACTGAATCTAATTTTCTCTTGGATGATGATGTTTTTGTTCTATTTGGGCCTTCTGTTGATTATATGAGCTACACCCACATTATGGAGAATAATCTGCTTATTGAAAATCCATTGATTTAAATGCTAATCTCATCCCAAAGTACCCTCTGACTTAATGTATAATATTAACCATTATATGTAAAAAAAAAAACCTCCACATGATCAGATCCACACATTTATATATGTATGGATATGAAATGCGCAAAAAGAGAAAGAACTAAAAACACTAGATGGCCATTGCTCACCAGGCTATTTCTCCCAGCTTCCTTGGAACAAGTATTTCATTGATTTTATATGCGGCCATATGTATGCACATGTTATATAGAATAAAATGTAAAAAATACTTAGAACCAGACATAAAAAATCACTTATAATTTTAACACAGTAAGATTTTTCTTACTATTTTAGTACTTTAAGTTTAATTTTTAAAGTCACACTTGTATAGTTCAGTTTATATTATGTGAGATGTTGTATGTTAATATTATTATATAAATATTTATCACATTACTTAAAATTCTATAGAAATACTACATTGCTTTTTGTCATATACTAACACAATACCTTATGTAGCTTGTCTTTGCTTGATAGCTTAACTATTAGTTTTCTATATTATAAATAATACTTCAGTGAACATACTTATGAATAAAAATTTATCTCTGTATGTAGACTTTTGTTTCAAGTGACAATGTTTAAGGAATGAACATTTTGCCAAATGTTGCATTGATTTTAAATAGGATAATTGGAGCAGTAGATTTAAATTGTTATCGAGGGCTCTTTTCTCATTTCTATCTTATTAAACAGGAAAGATATTTTTAAGAGTCACTACAAAATAATCAACTCTTTAGAATAGTCCCTTCACAATAATTTGTTAACATTTTAATAAGCCTTTTTAATTTAAACTGATTTTCCCAGAGTGCTTACTACTCTCTATGGAGACTTTCAGTGAGATAGTCTTCCTTCTGAAAATTACACTGGCCAGTATTAGGAAAAATATTGCTGTTATGTTACTGGTGTTTGGGCAGGGATTGAATGGATGATGTTAGCTGTTGTAAAGTCTTCTTTCACGTTTAAAACTTTTGCTTTACTTATCAATGAGCATTTCCTAAACTGAGTCTCCTTTCTTCTCACAATAGAATGCTTCAAAATTTGCAGTTATTTATGCTAGTTTGAGTTGGAAAGAATTGTCTATGTTTCCAAGATTACAGTATCATACATAGAAGAATTGTGACAGAAACAAGGTAGAAATAATATGGATTTGGTATATATCAGACATTCATAAATCAACTCTTAAGGTCCTTCCTGTGTATTATAATTTCCTTAACCTCTATTGGAGACTTAGTTTTTGTGATGACTATTGATTGTGGATGTTTTGAAAGATATTGGATTTGGAGTTATGTGTGCGATAAAGACGTCAAAGATATCATAGTCATCACTGGCAAAGACATCATTACAAGAAATCATCTCATTGAATTTCATGTCATTATAAATCACTAGTTTTATTGTAGTGTGTTAATACTTTTGCGGTATGTACACTCTCAACTTACTTGGCATTGACTGTCTTCAGAGTCACCACTATACAAATAGACAGGCCATGCAAAGACAATGAAAGATGTACATGTCTTTCTTCTTATATACTCATATGTGTCCTGTCTAGCAAATAATGGATATTCTTTGCTTGTTCTTCACATTTTAAATGATTATTATGAGTCAATTAATATAAATATATGTTGTTTGAAACAAAGATCCTAGAGTTAATGAAATTCAAGTCTTGCCTGCAGTTGCTTTGACAAGGTTAGAGCAAAAGAAACTCCAGGGATATATGAAAAGGACATTTCTTACTCCTGCTCTACATGATTTAGAAAACAAAACTTAAAAAATAACAACCAATGAAAGCATAAAGGGAGGTTATGTCCTGATAAACTCATTGAAAGTTAAAAATATCACTAACCCTAATCCATATGACATCATAGATTGGCAACATTGTATCTTGTGGAATATCAGTTATTAACCCTCATGATAGGTTGATTGGGAGCTGTAATTTTCTTACTAATGACCTTCATTATGACAAAGGTATATCAATAGCCTGGGAAAAGATCAAAATCAAATATCAGAAATATAATTTATATTAAAATGGCTATTGCTTTCCTACTGTCATAGAGACAAAATTTGTAAGTTGATTCTCATGACTCACGTGTTAACTGTATAAAATTTTCCCAAGTACTTCTCAAAAATAAGTTTTTGCTAGTTTTGCTAGTTTTGGTAGTTTGATTTTTGCTTTATTTGTTTAAAAAGTTATTAGAAGCTGTCAAAAATTATTAAAGGAAAATAAAAACAAACTCATTGTTTTGTAGTCAGCCTGCTAATTAAGCAAAGAAAACGGTGGTAGATTTGGGGGACACAAAGATAATCAAGATATATAAGAATATACAACTCTCAAGTAAGTGTCTTGTAGCCTACAGTATTTGCACAGAAATAGAGATGATTGTGGTACTTATGTTAAGTACTATGAAAGTAAGTAAGAGAAGTGAATTAGCTATGGCTACTATCACAAGTCACTGCAGACTGGGTGTCTTAACAGAAATTTACATTCACATGCTTCTGGAGACTAGAAGTTGATGATGAAGCTGCTAGGAAATTTGACTTCCTGAGGACTTTCTCCCTGGCTTGTGGATGGCCACCTTCTTGCTATATGCAGTCATAGCTTCTCTCCAAGCATACAGGAAACAAGCTCTTGGGGCACTAACCTTTTTGGATCAAGGTCCAATTGTTATAGTCTTATTATTTATTTAATTTTTTTGCTGGTCCTGAGGTTTGGACACAGGGCCTGGGCATAGTCCCTGAGCCTCTCTGTACTCAAGGCCAGTGCCTCTACCACTTGAGCTAAAGCACCACTTCCAGCTTTTTTTTTTCTGTTTATGTGGTACTGAGGAATTGAACCCAGGCCTTCATGCATGCTAGTCAAGTACTCTACCACTAAGCCACAGTTCCAGGCCCAGTCTTATTTAGTTTTAAGGACTTCCATAAAGGCCCTTACAAAAATAGCCACAGTGGAGATTGGGCTTTAACATATGAATTTGGAAAATATACAGTTTATTATAAGGAAGCTGTGGAACCATATATGAGAGCCCTAAAAGAAGCATGGGAGTGACAGACCAAGACTTGTTTTTTTTTAAATTTTTATTGTCAAAGCGAAGTACAGAGGGGTTACAGTTTCATATGTAAGGGAGTGAGTACATTTCTTATCCAACTTGTTACCTCCTCCCTCAATTTCCCCCCACCTTCCTCTTCCACATTTCCATCTCCACCTGCAGGAGTTGTATAGTTGGTTTATACCATATAGTTTTGTAAATATTACTGTTGCATTGGTTTGTCTTTTTATCCTTTGTCTCTCAATTTCGGTATTCCTTTTCCCTTCCTTTGTTCCAATACACATATATACAGTATCCAGGGTACTAAAATCAGTTACAGGGATATCAGGGGTAAAACCACGGGAAGGGAATAGGAAAAAAAAAAACAAGAAGAAAAGAAAGTATATGGTTTCACATGGCATGTTGACAATAACTACAACAGTGATATTCCTAAACCAAGACTTTCTTTAAGAAATGATTTTTAAATTTACATCTAAAGTATTTTTTTAAAATAGCCAGTTAAATGGGGAGAAGAAAAGAGAGAAATATGTTGGAAGACTCCATGGAAAGAGAGAAAAACATGATAGAATGAAGTAAGTTACCTATGGCTGTAGAAGTAGAAGGTGGTAAGTGAAAAATAAGAAGTGGGCTGAGCTGTGGGAAGTGGTTAGGTAAACACCAAAAAGCCAGATGTGGAGCTAAGGCTCAAGTGGTAGAGAGCTGGCTTTGAGTGCAGCCCAGGTTCTAAATTCAGTCAAGAGCCAGGACCATCATAACCCCCCCCCCCCACACACACAGAGATAGAGAGAGAGAGAGAGAGAGAGAGAGAGAGAGAGAGAGAGAGAGAGAGAGAGAGAGAGAGAGAGAGAGAGAGAAAATGAGGAAGAGTCATATCTTTTTTTTTTTTTTTTTGCCTGTCCTGTGGCTTAACCTCTGGCCCTGAGCACTGTCCCTAAGCTTCTTTTTGTTCAAGGCTAGTGCTCTACCACTTGAGCTACAGCACTGCTTCTGCCTGTTTCTTAGTAGTTTATTGGAGATGAGAGTCTCACAGATTTTCTTGCCCTGCCTGGCTTTGAACCACAGTCCTCAAATCTCAACCTCCTGAGCAGTTAGGATTACAAGAATGGGCCTCTGGAGCTCAGCTAAGAGTCATAGCTTAATAGTAATTGCAAAGAATTTGCATGTTGCACTCAAGAGAATAATGTAATTGATTTTGACTGAGATAGAGAGAGATAGAGAGAGAAAGAGAGACAGAGAGACAGAGAAAGGGGAAGGAGGAGGAGAAGAGGGAAGGAAGGAAAGGAAGGAAGGAAGGAAGGAAGGAAGGAAGGAAGGAAGGAAGGAAGGAAGGAAGGAAAGAAGGAAGGGAAAGAGGCAAGGATTTTTGGTGAAGCTGAATTTTTTAATGACTAATCTACTGATTCAAATCCAACCTCTGTGGAAACATTCTCATAGACATATTCAGAAATAATTTTTAACCAGTTTTGTTAGCATCTCTCAACAATAAAAATGACACATAAAATTACCCATTATAGGCATAAAAGAAGAGGAACAGGTTTTTGTGCTATGGTCATATTGGAAATATTGTATCAAAAGTATCTGTGATGATCAGAGGACATTTTGAATATGCAACCTAAAATTCAAAGACTTTGGGGATTTATAGTTAGAAATATTCAGCATAGGGCTGGGGATATGGCCTAGTGGCAAGAGTGCCTGCCTCATATACATGAGGCCCTGGGTTCGATTCCCCAGCACCACATATACAGAAAATGGCCAGAAGTGGCGCTGTGGCTCAAGTGGCAGAGTGCTAGCCTTGAGCAAAAAAGAAGCCAGGGACAGTGCTCAGGCCCTGAGTCCAAGCCCCAGGACTGGCCAAAAAAAGAAAAAAAAGAAAAGAAATATTCAGCATATTCATCATATAACTGAAACAGGTGTTTATTTTATGACCCATTAAGATAAGTGAGCTGAAGAGAATATAGCATCTTGCACCATTTAAAGGACATGCAAACTAAGGAGCATTCATAATGGCCATGTAAAATAGCAACTACATAAATAGGAAGTGCTCTAGAAAATAAAGAATAAAGGGAAGATATCAGTCTGCTGTTGAGAAGTCAACTGGGATAAACACATAGAAAATTGCCATGGAGTTATCAAATAGTGTCTTTAGCCATCATCCCAAAAGCAGTTTAATAGGAGTGGTTGTTTGAGATTCAGTTATAATGTAATGAGTTGGAGACTAAGATGCAAGTTGAAAAGTAGTAATAGTAATCATACTCTTCATTGAGAAATAATCTTGATTTTTTCTTTATGTACTATTTCTCTTAACATCTAAACCATCAGTAAATCATAGTGACTCTGTCTTATAAACATATCAATCCACTTATTTCTTTGAAATGTCACTATTATCACCCTCTGGATAGCATTGTCATTGTTTACCTGAGAAGGAACCATATCTTGGTTTATTTTGATCCTTCCAGAATGATCCTTTGAATAGACATGAGATCTTATTGGCAGCCTGTTCAAAATTTATTAATATCTTATAATCATAAATTACAATTACATTGTAATTGTAAATTATAAACATATTACCCAACCTTACATACCCTATACCATCAAAACTTTGTCTTTGTCCTTTATCATCTCATGCTACTCCATTCTTGCCCACTATGTTTCAGGCCCACTGATATATTTATTCCTTTAATATTCTGTGTTTGTCTTTCTGATAGCTTTTTTTAGTAGTCATTCTCAATACCTGAGTTATTCTTTTTCCTTATCTTTACTTACCGAGTTTCTTTATTCAGTTTCAGCTTAAATGCCAACCTTCAGTGCTGAGATACCAGACCAGATAACCTAATCATACAGTAGTTACTGAACTTATTTTGTGCTCTCTACAATATTTGTAATTTTTTCTTTTTTGCTCATTTTTTAATTAAAAAAATTTGCTTGTGTTCCTTTTAATAGAAAGTAGAATCCATAAGAACAGGAGCCTCCCTACTCTAATCACTATTTTATTCCTGTACCACATTCAACTTTGGCCTGTAATAGGCTCTCAGAAATAATACATTAGACATAAATGTACATAGATGGTTGAAGCTTTTATGGAGAGCTAGTGTGGTAGCTTCAGAGAAACAGAAAGCCCTAAAAAGCTAGTTTTTAAACTAGAGATACATAAACATATTTATACAATGATAGGAGGCATCTAGTTTAAAGAGCAGGAGAATGTGACTGTCACTGTTTTCATCTTAGCCAATTTGGTTTTGACCAAAATACACTTGGTGCAATTCTGTATTATCCATTTTCCTTACATGTCATTGAAAGGTGAGTAACAGTAATATTAGTTATTTTTAATTTGATAAGGCATTGGTACAATACAAAACAATCTTGCTTGCAAGTAACGAGGGTCTCACTTCTATGGGTCTCTGATTTCTACTGTCCACCTAGAGAAATAATAGGAGATAGAATTTGCATCTTTCATACCATGCAGAGATTCATGTGTTTTCTTATACTTCAAACATAATGGTGAAATCATTTCCATGATTCTTGTTCTCTGGACTCCGTAGGGTACCTAGGGCAAATGGGAGAAAACTGGCTTTAAGAAAGTTATGTTTCTTGGTGAAATCAATGATCGACAGCTTCTACTTCAAAAGAAGGCCAAGAGTATGTATTCATTCAATAACTATCTACTAAAGCTTGTATTAGGAAATACATAGCAGGAAGAAGTAGCTAAGACTTCTTTCTGTAAGAATTAATTTCATGTGTTTAGTGTGACGAATAAAGAGACAATTGTGAAGAGATGGAGAAGATCAAGAGGTGATTTGACATTTTACAATATAATTATGTCTTCAGAATTTTTGCACTTAGATATTTTCAGAATGCATAATATTCAAACATATGAATATTTCACTGTTTAGTATATTGGATATGGTTTTTCAACTTTTATTACTAAAAGTAATGGTCCATAGTTCCTACCTTGATTCCCAGTGTTTAGAAAAAAAATTAAAGATGGTCTATTTATAATGACATCAGATTATTTCATATCTCACACTGCTTCCCAAACATATGCATGCATATATCACACAGAAAAACACACCCAACATTACCTTAGTTTTTTTCTGGTCCTTATTAGAAATACAGTGTATATTCCAGAGAACACTAATTTTCCATTTGCATGTTTCCCTGAATTCAGTATCTTTCCTTTGCCTTAAAGGGTACCTATATTCCAAGGAGCTTTGTGCCAATAGTCTGCTATTGTTTTTTCTCTTTTATTTATTAATTTATTTTTTATTGTAAACATGATGTACCAATGGGTTATAGTTACATAAGGAAGGGAATGAGTACAGTTCTTCTCTATACTATTACCTGGAAGTTAAATGTTTAAAAGACAGAGGAATATAAGTAAAGACTATAATGGGAGAACAATGGCCTTCAGTTCTCTGGTTAATGCATAGTTTGGTTGATGCAGACATCAGATTTTCCAGTCCCAGATAAGATGGAGTATGATAGAGTGCAGTATGTTCTCCTACCTTCTCCCAGTCAAGTGAAGAAGGGAAAGGGCTGTTTCATGAGAAGATGATGGGGTGTATATGTGGGAGATGACCACAGATAAATTCATATGCACATATGCATGTGTGTAGATACATATATATATATATAAACATTTAAATATATATGCATACATACACATGCATGTCAAGAACAGAATATATAATTGAAATTACCTTCAAAATGCAATTCATGTCTTTTCTCTAATTTTTCTTTCTCTTTACTTTCCTCATACTTATACTTCTTTCAACGTAGTTCTTACATTTTAAAAAAATCAATAGTTATGGAATACCCACCATACTACAGGCATTAAACCAATTACTACGAATGTAATTATTTTTTAAATATAAGATTAGCTTTTTTTCAAGGTGACACATGTATTCAAATGATCACATTATTTTATATGCCCTGATTAAGATGGCTTAGAGCACCATGAAGCCATTTAACCCAGGGATTGTCAAATAAACAGTACCCAATTTATATTAATGATCCCTTAATGTGTATGCATATTTTAGTACAAACATGAAAACAGATACATTTTTCCCCACAAGAAATGAATTAAGGTCATAGAAAACAGCACCTTTATAATAGCAATGCATCTCTTTAATGGCTTAGCTTACAAGATTAGGTGTATCTAGCATTTATTCTTTGCATGCTCTGTTTAGAAAGACAGGAGAGATATTTTAAGAAAGTTATTTTTCTTTTTTTTAAAGTAAAGCTTTAAGTAGAAAGACTAGAATGACAATAAATACATGATTTTCTGTACTGTGGGTCCAGGATCATCTGGGGATTGAAGAACAGAGTTTGCAGATATAAATGAAGCTGCTCCTTGACTCAGCCCATCCTCCCTGCTGAGACGAACTTATCTCTGAAACAAAACACTATACAGAGTGAATTTTAAGCAGTGTGGGAGCAAAAGAAGGTTAGCTGACATACAGTAAATTCCTGAACCAAATATATCTTTGCCATGGGAATTCTCAATATAAGACACTTTGAATATGTTCTCAAGGCCCTTCATCCCTCTGTATTTTTCTTTCCTTCCCTTTTTCTTTTTTTTCCCCCCTCATTTTCTTCTCACCAACCCTCTGTCTTTTTTTTTTTGTCTCTCATTTTTAGGGACTTTGAGATGGGTTACAAGTTGTATTAAGTATTGAAATGATAACCATTCGTGGTATCAGACAAACCATGGATGGTTTAGTCTGGAATTTAAGCAACAACAGTGGGGGGTAGGAACAGGCTGATTTCTGTGTTTCTTAGAGAAGCTGCTTACTTTAAAGAAAAAAAAAAAAAACACCTCAATTTGTCCCAATGGGTAAAGCAGGGATGTTGAACATGAATTTCAGATTGATCTTTTGCCTCTGACAGTTATTGCACAAGTTCCAATCACATTAGCGCCTCTTCAGCTTGAGTCAGAATTTATAGTATAAATTCAACATTTTTCAAATCTTAATCAACCTGGAGGTCATTTTCTTCAAAATGGAGTTTTGCTGCTGCCACTGGAAAAATCAATGGGGAAAGGGTTGATACTCTCTTGCTGTCGCAGGACCTGGCACAAAATGAAATGCTCCAGAAAAGAATGCTCCATTTCAGCTGTAATTCTCAGAGAAAGTTATGTTTTACTACTTGTGCCTTTGTGTGTGTGTGTGTGTGTGTGTGTGTGTGTGTGTGTGTGTGTGTGTGTGCCAGTACTGAGGCTTGGACTAAGGAACTGGACAATACTGTCCCTTAGCTTTTTTGCTCAAGGCTGGTGTGCTACTTTTTGAGCCGCAGGTCTACTTTTGGCTTTTTTGGTGTTTAATTGGAGATAAGAACCTCATGGATTTCCTGTCCTGGCTTACATCACACTTAGATCCTCAGATCTCAGTTTCAACTTAATTCTCACAGCTCCATACCTCATCCAGTTGTGGGTTGCTTGCAGGGACTACAGCCCTGCAACATACTTTTGGCCTAGGAGGCTTTTCCTTTGACATCTCAGTGGCAACCCCATTATCCCATGACTTACATTCTTCATGTCTGCAAACATCAGCATCACATGGAAAACACACAGCATACCCTGCCAGTGGCCTGCTTTAACCACAGCTGCAATGGCTCTCTGAGTGTATTACTAGCTGGACAGAGGAAATAAATCCTTCAGCACTTAGGTTCTCAAGGTTCTTTCTCAAAAGACTGCCTTGGAAAGTCTTTGAAACCAATTTCCATTTCTTTGAATCTGTGATGACTGGCTTAGATGTTTTATAGTATTAATCTCTTTAGAATCTATACATTTCTTGGTTACAACTTTAAATACATTTTCTTTTTTAGTCACTAAGAAAGTTTTCAAAATCTGTACTCTATTCCTTTTTGCTCCTGATTCTTACTATAATTGGCTTAAAAGAGCCAGTAGTATTCATATTTACTGCCTGAATGCTTTACTGTCTCGAAACTTCCTATAGCTCAATTTTTTTGTTGTTGTGGTGCAACAAGGTAAACTTCTAGTCCTGTTTATCAACAGTCCAGTTTGTCAAGAGACTCCTTTTTGCCATCTAAAACTTTATCAGTATCTGTTGTGTTATCCATATTTCTATCGGCCTTCTGGTCTGAGCCCTCACCCAAATTTTTTGTTAAATGCTACAGAATTGTAAATTTTTTTCTCACTTCTCTAAACTTCTTCAAACTCCTGTAAACCAATTCACAAGAGTTTCCACATTTCAGGTGGCTAGAGCAGTGTTTCTGTTCGTTGTCATAAAATTAGTTTCAGTTCTCTGTTACTATAACAGATAAATGAAATAAATAAACTTATAGAGAGTGTAAGGAGTTGTGTATTTTTTCCCTCCCACAGTTTTCAAGGTTTCAGTGTATGACTAATGGAGTGAAACCATTAACCTTATGGCTTGGACACACACACACACACACACACACACACACACACACACACACGCACACACACACAGAAACAGAGAGGAAGAAGAAGAAGAGGAGGAGGAGGAGGAGGAGGAGGAGGAGGAGGAGGAGAGGAGGAGGAGGAGGAGGAGGAGAGAGAACAAGAACGAGTGAGCAAGTGAGCGAGAGAGAGAGAGGCTTCACCTCTTAAAGTTTACATCACCTCCCAACTTTGCCAAGCTGAGAGCTAATCATTTAACACCTAGGCCTTTGATAAATATTTAAGAACAAAATACAATAGTGGAATGGAACTTGTTCAACGAATTGGACTTTACCAAGTGTTGAAAAAGCTTGGGAACAGAAAAAGTTAGAAGAACAGAGAAAGAATACAAGCCCATCAATCTAAGAAGTTAGACAATAAAGTGAGGTAGCCTAATGAATATTAGTAGAGAGATAGTGAACAGCTGGGCCTTTCTATAGCTTCTGATTTGGTGATCCTCAACCAAGTCTTTGGTGGTGGCTCTGAGGTGTCTAATCAAATAAGTATATAATTGATCATGTTCTAGTAATACAACACAGGGCACTATTATTAGCACCATTATTTCCTCCTATAAGCAAAGAGATCTAGAAAAAAAATCTCAGCCATTCTATGTAACTTTATTGTTCCCTATCCATGATCCTTCCACAATTTTTATGCTATTTGAATGCACCTAGTCTGGGGTTACTCACAAGTAGACACCCATGCTGTTCTATAGAGCTGTGTGTTTGATGCCTAATCTTATTCCAAGGGAATAATAGTAGGCTGTAGATATAAATTAGCTTATGATCCATAAACTTGCTCAATTTGGAGATGCTTTTATCTTTGCTTATCTTCACTTCTATTTATGGGATGTTATAGCATATTTAATCAAGAATCATAGGTATTGGACTATTGTGATCTTCTGCTATGACTAGCCTAAACATGTACTAATTATTGCCTATGAGGGAAACTCATAGAGTCCATGCTTCTTTGTGTCTGGAACACTTCACTTAGTATAATTTTTTCCAAGTCCTTCCATTTTCTTATGAATGGGGCAATGTATCTCATCTTAGTACCCTTGATACTGTATATGCACGTATTAGAACTAAGGATGAGAAAGGGAATACCAAAATCAAGAGACAAAGGATAAAAGACAAAGGATTCCAAAAGGAATACTTACAAAACCATTTGGTGTAAACCGACTGCACAACTCATGGGGGGAAGAGGGAAAGGGGAACGGGGGAGGCAGGAGAAAATGAGGAAGGAGGTAACAAGTTGAACAAGAAATGTACTCACTGCCTTACATATGAAACTGTAAACCCTTTGTACGTCATTTTGACAATAAAGGGAAAAAAAGAATCATAAGATGATTGATGATGATGTGTTAAGTGCTAGATCTGACATTTACTACAAGGGGATCTTGAACAGATCTAATCACGTCTCTGCTTCTCATTTATAAGTTAAACCTTGATTAGAGGAAGGAATAAGGTTACATAAGTTATATGTTATAAGTGATATAGCGGGGTCATGAAACCGTAGATCCTGGGCCAGATTACTTTTTTTTTTTTTGCCAGTCCTAGGGCTTGATCTTAGGGCTTGAGCACTGTCCCTGGCTTCCTTTTGCTCAAGGCGCTAATAGCACACTACTACCTGAGCCACAGTGCCACTTCTGACTTTTTCTGTTTATCTAATGCTGAGGTATTGAACCCAGGGTTTCATGCATGCTAGGCAAGTACTCTACCACTAAGTCACATTCCCAGTCCCAGCTTACTCTTTTGTAAGTGAAATTTTATCTAAAGACATACTTGTTCATCATATACATACATATTTGGTTACCTTCATATTACTTTGCCAGAGTTTAATAGTTCAGGAGAAACTGTATACCCTAGAAGCCTATTAACTGATCATTCATCAAAAATTGAGCTCTTCCTGTGCTGTGTAAATATGTGCTTATTTTTAGAATTATTGAAAGAACGATTTTAAGGTACATGATCATGATATGGAAGCCTAATAACAAAACTCTAGTTAACTTAGTAGCCAACGTTAAATAGTAGTCTGACAATGTCACATACTCTCTTGTGTATTTTTATGTGTACTGTGTTATTAAATCTTTGCAACTTGTGTGGAACATTTTATTATACACATGATACAAACAAACAGACTCTCAGTAACTTGACCAAAACTCCAATGGCAATGTGAAATTCAAAAGCCTGGCTTTCTCCATAATGCCACCTCATCTCTTACAGTTATAACTTAAAGCATTGTTGTTCTTACCTGTTAGAACCCTTTATAGAAAGCATGAAACAGCAGAAACAAAATGATCAACTTAATTATGGATACAAAGGCTAGCAAGTACACCGACATCAGAAAGGAGTTCAAATATATCATTAGTACTTTGAAAACATAGAAATTGAATAGTAAAAACTAACAGAAAGATGAAGATTGAATAGTAAAGATTACTGAGCTTTTTAATGTTTTGACATTGTCACTACATTTTTGTCAGCACACACCAACCTTTTTCAGTTTAGATATCTTTTACTTCCATACTTAAAATCTCAGTGGAATCATACATGGTGAAAAGATGAGCTGACAGCCTGATTCTTCCCACAATCTGTGGGGGCTTTTTTTCTGTTAAAAATCTTGTAACAGTAACAGTAAAGTAGTCAGAACCTTAATAATGTAGAATGAATTGGTTCATTAAAAGTGAAGCATAATGGAAATTATTACCACATACTTCTTTTAAAGGAACATGAAGTTATTCTATTGGCAGCTACCACAAAGGGGGGGGGGCAACGTAATGTACATAAAGCATTTTTAGTCTTGTCACTCACCTGTGTATAATTTGTAGAATGTAGAGCTGAGAGTATAAAGATTGATTTAGCCCTCTCAACTCATACATGAGGAAACCAAGACTCAAACAGTTTAATTTTTTTAAATTTGAGATCACCACATATGAAAGAAGAATAATGAGAAAATATACTCTTACATCATCATTTTGTTTATATACCCATTGCTTCATCTAATATTTATTAAAGCCTTGACATATTGTACCCAACAAATTAATACACTACATATACATTGCTAAATTCTCACTAGGTATGTAGTATTACCTTCATTTTATAGCTGAGAAAACAATTTTTTTTAAAGGTTAAGAACTTTGCTCAATGTTGTGTGTCCTTTTTGTGAATTAACTAGCTATGAAGACTATGAAGTCAATTTTAAGCTTCCTTACACAGTTCCAAAATCAGGTGCAATAAAACTGTGTTCTCACTCTGAAATGGCAGCTATCTTAATCAGACTTTCAACTTGAGTTGATAGAATATTTCAGTTTGAAGTCACAAGCCAGGGCCTGAAGATATAATTTAGAGCTCCAAGGAGATGCAGATATATATGGTTTAATTTATTTTATACTGTTTTCCAAAACAATAATAAAAATGAAGTCCATTAAAAAATTAACAATTATTTTTCCACTGAAACTTAATTCTGTTTTTGCCTAATTCTTTTTAATATTCCCCTTTTGGATACATGTTTATGATTGCAATTACAAATGCAGAATTATATATTATTTTGTATTCATTCAAAATCACAATGTCATTAAATCATTCATTATTAATGTATGTTCCAATACATGCATAGTCTTTGCAATTACAATTTAAACATCCAACGGCTATTCTATTCTATAAATTGTACTATGGTACACACACACACACACACACACACACACACCCTTTACATGTGTATAGAGCAATATATATTTTCAGTAGTTAATATTTTCTGATATGTATTAGCTAACATATATGTAGTTAATAATATACACTAACATATAGTAGTTAATATATGTAGTTAATAAATATATTCTCACTTTTAATATTGTTCCTCCTGTTGTGTTATTTACCTAGGAATAATACAGGATGGAGGAATGGGTGACATTGACCAAGATGTATTATACTTACAAACTGACATGTTGAATTCAAACCCTTTTGTACAACTACTTCAAGATAATAAAAAGTACAGAAAATAGTAAATCATTGGGCTGAAGGTTACGTATATTTGTAAGAGTTGAGCTTGTTTAAATTTTTTATTGTTGGCTGTAGGCTTTGAACTCAGAGCCTCATGTTTGCTAGACAAGCACTCTACTGCTTAGCCATGCCTCTTGTGAAAGACTATGATACTTCTACATAAATATCAAAAGGCATTGTGTAAATTTACAGTTCCTACAAGAGGAAAAGAAGAGTCTGTTTACTATAGCATTTACTACATTGTACACTATTCTATTTTTGATAGATCTTACTAGTGCACTATACCTAGTGGCCCGGCATGGAGACAGTAAAGATGTTTTGTAAACCAAATAAAAAGGTTTGATCCTTACTTTTTCCTAAGTAAAATTATAATCCCCCTTCATGATAGGGTTTTTTCCACAAAGTTTAGGCATAGAACATCCAAACTCTTTTAGATGCCTTGGTGTGAACAATGATGGTATGTATTACTTTAAAATTTCAAATTTCCTGCAATATTTATGGCTTCTATTCTTGTAGCTACAAGAATATATTAAAACAAAATAATTTCACTTTGAAAATTGTACAAAGTATATAAATAAATTTAATTAAAGGTTCCTTCAAATGTTGATGTATCTTTTTAATATATAACCTCCTTTAATATTGTGATCAATAATTAACACAAATCCATATCAAAAACATAATAAAAAACTTATGATGAAATTTTTCATTAAATACAGTTTTAACGTGTTTTAGTTTAGTTCATTTAGTAATATTTTATATGGGGTAATATTTTAGAATAAATAATTGGGACTTTCCTAAATATACTTTAGAGAGTTTGTTACATTTTTTATATGAAGAGAACAAAGGTTTTGTCCACTCATGCATAAACTCTGCAATGTTTAATTTCTTCTAGATTATTGTGTAAAAAGTACATAACATAAAATTTATCATCAATCATTTTTAAGTGTACAGTCGCGTTCACACTATGCTCATTATGATGCAGATCTCTAGGATCTAGCCACCCTGATAGATGAAACCAAAGCATAAGCAACAAAAGCAAAATTAATAAATCTGTTATAAAACTTTAAAACCTCTAAATGGCAGAGGAAACAATCAACTGAGTAAAAATACAACTTATGGAACAGGGGAAAAATATTTGCAATTCAATTATTTGAAGACTGAAGCTTCATGCCTCTTAAAATAATACCTTTTCTGTCCTCCCATCTAGACCCTGACAAATACCATTCTATTTTCCTGTTTCTATGAGCTTGGCTACATTAAATACTTCATATAAACAGAATCATGCAGTATTTATATAGTACACTATCCTTTGACATATGACAAGATCTCCTGCTTTTCTTTAAGGCTGAATAATATATCATTTTCTGTATATACCTCCATTTTTATGATCAATCTCTCAATAAACAATTAGGTTGCTATATATACTTCTAATCATGAGAAATATCTAAGCATCTTACTTAAATATAGGTGTACAAATCCCTGGCTATTTTTTTTCTCAAAGCTCACACTCTACCACTTGAGCCACAGCACCACTTCTGGCCTTTTCTGTTTATGTGGTGCTGAGGAATTGAACCCAGGGTTTTATGTATATGAGGCAAGCACTCTACCACTAGGCCATATTCCCAGCCCCTGCCAACACTTACTACTTTTTTTGTTAGTGTTTTTCAGATCTCCTAATTCGTATGTGATACCCTATTGCTTATTTTTTTTCTTTTTTCATTTCTTTAATGGTGAGTGATACTGGTCATTGTTACAATTTGAGTAGGAAATGTCCATGTGTTGCATATTTACTCCCCAGCCAGTGGCCCCATTGTAAGAAGTTGTGGAAACTTTAGGAGGTTGGGCCTAGCTGAAGGAAGCAGAATACTTTTGAAAGTTATCATTCACCTGCAGTTCTGTCTCACTTTCTGTTTCCTGGATGCCAAAAAGTGAAGAATCTCTTTTGCCCCACTCCTCCTTCCATAGTGTACTGCCCAAACACATGGGACCAAGCAGCCCTTTGAAATCATGAGTCAAAATGAAGTTTTCCTCCATTAGGTTGTAAATACCAGGACATAGCTATGCAAAAGTACCAAATATAGTCTTTTTATGTCAGTTGTTTATCTTCTTTCATACGTTTTTGCTTAAGTCTTTTCCTAGTTTTGAATCAGAATTATTGGGTATTAGGAGTTCCTTTCTCCAGGAAATTAATTCCTTGTCAGAGATTTGATTTGAAAATATTTTTCCCCTGTTCCATAAGTTGTATTTTTACTCAGTTGATTGTTTCCTCTGCCGTTCAGAGGTTTTAAAGTTTTATAACAGAACTATTTATCTATTTTGCTTTTGTTGCTTATGCTTTGGTTTCATGTGTTAGAAATTATTACCATTGTGTTGGGATTTTAGCTCAGTGATAAAACACCTGTCTGGAAAGTACAAAGTCCAGAGTTTGGTTTTCAGATCAGCAAGAGAGAGAGGAGAGAGAGAGAGAGAGAGAGAGAGAGAGAGAGAGAGAGAGAGAGAGAGAGAGACAGAGACAGAGACAGAGAGAGACAGAGAGAGAGACAGAGAGAGAGACAGAGAGAAAAAGAGACAGAGACAGAGAGAGAGACAGAGACAGAGAGAGGAGAGAGAGAGAAAGGGAGAGAGAAAGATCATCACCAAACCCAGTATTATAAAACATTTGTCTTGTATTTTCTTTTAAGAGTTTGATTGTTTCAAATCCTATGGTTAGATTTGTAATTCAGTCTTGAGCTAATTTTTGTGTACTGCTTAGGTTAGAGTCCAACTTCTTTATTTTTTGCATATGGATATATCATTTTTCCAACATCAGCTATTCAAGAAATGGTTTCTTTCCTAATTTTTTTTTTTTTTTGGCCAGTCCTGGGGCTTGGACTCAGGGCCTGAGCACTGTCCCTGACTTCTTTATGCTCAAGGCTAGCACTCTGCACTTGAGCCACAGCGCCACTTCTGGCCATTTTCTGTATATGTGGTGCTGGGGAATTGAACCCAGGGCCTCATGTATATGAGGCAAGCACTCTTGCCACTAGGCCATATCCCCAGCCCCTCTTTCCTATTTTAAGACTTCAGTACTCTTGTGAAAGACATTCAAACAGATAAGGGAGATTTCTTTTTTATTTTTTCTTCCCATCTTGTTCTGTTTGTCTAAATGTTTGTTTTATGCTATTATGGGGCTGTTTTGCTGTCTAAATTTGTAATATGTTTTAAAACAAGTAAAGCTTTAGTTCTTTTTTAGCATTGTTTTGATACTTGAGTCTTTTGAGATGTTTTGTAAATTTTAGGATTTAAAATCAATTTCTCTAAAATATTTCCCTTAAGATTTTTTCAATTTTTGAAAAAAAATGCCCTTCCAATTATTATACGGAATCTATAGATTCGGTTATATAAACATTTAACAATATTTTACAGTATTTCAATCTATTAATACTGGATACTTTTCCATTTATATTTGTCTCTTTTTTGTAGTAATGACTGTAGTTTTCAGTGTGCAAATTTATTGCTGCAGTCTTGTAATTTGTTGAGTTTTGTTGTTTTTGATGCTATTGTAAATGGAATTATCTCAGTTTCCTTTTAAAATTGTTTATTGTTACTATGTAGAAATGCAATTGTTTTTTGTTGTCTTTGTATCTTGCAGCTTTCCTGAATTCATTTATTAGTCCTAACAGTTTTCAGGGGCATCTTTATAAACTTTTCTCTGTAGAAGATAATGCCATCTGTGAACAGAAATAACATACTTTCTGATCTTTTCTTTTCTTTCCCTTTTCTCTTTCTTGAAACAGCATCTCAGTCATCCCAGGCTGACTTTAAACTTGTAATCCTCCTGCATTAGCATCCTGATTACTAAGATTATAAGCATGTGCTGCCATGACTAGCAAATTCCTTTTCTTACCTAATTGCTCTAACTAGAAATTCTGGTACTATGTTGAATAGAAGTATCAAGAGCAGGCATCTTCCTTTGTTTCTGATCTCCTTTTTAAAATTTATTATTGTGTGTTAATTGTACAAAGTAATGGTTTTATTGTGGCATTTTCATATATGTGTTGATCATATTCACTGCCTCTTTTATATTTATCTCTCTTTCATTACCCTTTTTCCCCTTCATCTTCTTTTTTTAAAAATTTTTATTGTCAGAATGATATACAGAGCGGTTACAGTTTCATATGTTAGGCATTGGATACATTTCTTGTACTTTTTGTTACCTCCTCCCTAATTCCCCCCGCCCTCTCCCCCTTCCCCTTTCCCCCCATGAGTTGTTCAGTAGATTTACACTAAACAGTATTGCTTTTGTAACCGTTTGTCTTTTTTACCCTGTGTCTCTCGATTTTGGTATTCCCTTTCACTTTCCTAGTTCTAATACCTGTATACACGGTTTCCAATGTATTCAGATAAGATACAGAGATAGTGCAGGTACAACCACGCGAAGGGGGATACAAGAGGATCATCAACAATAGAAGCTATGGTTTCACATCGCAAGTTGAAAGTAATTACAACAGTGATCTAACAGTTGTTTCCATAACATGGAGTTCATTTCACTTAGCATTATCTTTTGTGTTCATAAGGGTATAGCTATTGGGCTCTTGTGATCCTCTGCTGTGACTAGCCTAAACCTGTGCTAATTATTCCCTATGAGGGAGACCATAGAGTCCATGTTTTTTTGGGTCTGGCTCACTTTATTTAGTATAACTTTTTCCAAGTCCTTCCATTTCCTTACAAATTTCCCTTCATCTTCTACACCCCTAATAGATCAAGTGAGATTACCATAAAGATTTTTCTCTCTTTATTCTTTTAATGTGGCATATTACATTGACTGATTTTCACATGCTAAGTTATTCTTGAATTCTTGGGTGTACTGCATAGCTTCTAATATGCATTTATTTGAGTTTTGTAGGCTCAAATTACAAAGGAAAACAAGTATCCTGCTATTTTTTATCTTGTTCTGGTGCTTATTCCTTGAATAATATTTTGCATTAATTATAATGCTAAGTATAAGTCAAAAGTTAAACAAAAGCAAAAAAAATGCCAGCTACTTCTCAATGCCTTGTAAACATAGCTTTCCTAGCTATACTAGCAGGTCTCATATGGCTTAGTGTGGGTACTGGCACGTGAAAGTCATGAGTACTTTAGTGACTAAGAAATTTGTTGTGTGTGTACTGATGTTGAAGAAAGAGACACTGCTATGTTTTACTAAGACATAAAACTGTAGTATGGATTCCCATCTATTTTCAAGAAGCTCTATGTTTTGTTAAATGTAGTCTCGTGGGTTGAAGAAAGCACTCATCTAATTGATGATGCAAGAATATTTATTCAATAATTCTGTAAGCAATGCAGAATAGTTTCTCAGAACTACATTCAAATTAAGGAGACATGGAAAATCACAGAAGACATTATGAAAGTAGTACCATATTTAATGAAACATTTGGGTATAATAATTATGATAGTAGAGAAACTCAAGCTTTCAAATTCCTTTATTTTAGGGCCCTTATACTTCTACACCACAGTAGAGCATGAGAAGCTTTGTGGTTTTTTTATTTTTTATTTTTATTTTTTTGCCAGTTCTGGGCCTGAACTCAGGGCCTGAGCACTGTCTCTGGCTTCTTTTTGCTCAAGACTAGCACTCTACTGCTTGAGCCACAGCACCACTTTTGGCGGCTTCTATTTATGTGGTGCTGAGGAATTGAACCCAAGGCGTCATGTATAAGAGGCAAGCACTCTACCACTAGGCCATATTCCCAGGTGCAAGCTTTGTGTTTTTTCAGATTCTGTGTAGGTGTATCATAATGGATCTTATCCATGGGCTTCTGTCATCTTTCATTTGGTATGTGTGTGTAATATCATCCATAGTCATGACTCTATTACTAGAAAATTCAATGGAAGGGAAAATGAAAGGATTATATGATTTAGTCTGTACAGATCAGGCTCCCTGGACATAATACAGGCCAAAAAGAGTAGAAAATAGATCTAGAAGAGCAAACAGACAATAGCTAGCATGTGACTAGAATAAGTAGATCCCAGACAGGTCCAATAATAGCAATAAAGCCAAGCCATGTGAAATGGTAAATATTGGAGCACCAAATCTGAAGCCTACAGCTCCAGAGGTAGGTAGAGATAAGATCTAGATGATTCAAATGTCACATTAAGGAACAATCTATATATGTACAATGTATATTTGGAGGAATGGCTACATTAGTTAAAGGCATAATATTACTGTGTGTTTTACAAAGCTAGCTTTCTCATACTCTGGAATGAGAAAGGGACCTTAAGGAAAATATTTCTGTTGGTTGTATAGTCTAAGGACCCATGCTAAAGAGAAAGGCAATGTTACTAGAAGTAAGAAGGGTCACACTCTACCTGGGAAAGGCATAGAAGGTCTTGTATAAAATAACCTCAATTAGGGGCACTCTTTCTTGTCCTGCCTTGAAATGTAAATGAGATCTTTTGTGAAGCAGGACACAGCTGGCCTTGAATCTCCTTTCTCTTGATAATCACTTTCCTGAGAAGAAATGATGAATTGTGCTTTGTCCATATTTTTTCAAAGATTGCTTCTGTAACCTTCCCTTAACCACATTCCCAAGAGCAACTTCTTTCATTAAGATGAAGCTATTTTACTTCTTTAGTATTGCTGGAAACATCCAAAAAGGAAATGCAGTGCCATTTCCTTCCTGTCCTAAGAGTCATTATGTATTAATAGAATATCTACATGTAGATAAGCTCTGGGTTCCTTTGTCCTACAGGAAGTCATCAAAGGGCACAATAACTTTTAAAGCAGTCATTCAAGGTGGTTAAAGGTGGTCTATGTAAAAAGAAAAGGGGGAAAAAACCTACTGTCTTAGAAATTATACTGTAAGTAAAATTTTATTCATTTGCCTAGTTAATAGCAGTAGTGCCATCAGAAAGGACAAATAGCATTTTCTGTAACTGAATGTGCAAGGAAACAATGAAACAATAAGGCATATATAGGAAGAAATCATGGGAGAGGACACTTGATACCTTATCCTGTGAGACATTACTCAATGAAAAGCTTCTTAAGGATGGGCATCATGTCTGTATCATGTAATTATTCTCACTCGTTTTAGCCAACAGCAGTCACTCTGAAGATTTTTTTATGAATGAATAACCTTTTGGGTTAAGGAAACAACCTATGCAAAGAAGGTCCAGAGGCATAAGAGAGCAAGGTTCATGTAAGAGAAAGCAAGTAGTGTGATTGAAGAAAATAATGTTCTCTTGAGGAGGGAGAGAGGCTAGTTGAAGTGAGAGGAGTGGAAATAATAGAATTGCCCTTGCTTTAAGATTTCACTAAGACATTTAGATTCAATTTTATAGTTTTTGGAAATCTATCTTTCAGCCAGGTTTAAGATGACTACAGCATAGTCAGCTTAAGATTTACTTTTTTAGTGGGAAGAATGAAAAGGAAGACAGAAGTTTAGGGAGGAAACTAGTCAGGTAACCTACACCGTGGCAGAAACAGTAAGGATAGAACCACTTGGGTCTAAAATATTTAGGACATATAGTAATTACAAGATGGCATTGTTTATAAGTAAAGGATGAAGGTTAGGTAGAAAAGGTGGGTCAAAGATGATTCCTATTTGACTGAATTATTTGAGTTCAGAGTCTATGTTTCATTCATCTTTATATTCCTCATTATAATTATATCCTCTCCTGTCACTGACTGAGTATTGATTGAGAAGAAAAGCCAGTGAAGGGCAGGTTCTAGACCACATGTGAGTCAGGATGTTATGGGTAGGGATGGTAGAGGTGAATGATGACGGCCGGAAGCAAAGCATCAAATGTTCCTGATTACAACAAACTTTCCTTTTTAGGGCCTCCAGCTACCAGGTTCTGGTAACAAAAAGCAAAAAGCATAACTCCTGGATTCAGATGCAGAAGCAATATCTGAACTCAGTCAATGTTTTCAGACAGAAAAAAAAGTGAATAATAAGTACATGTAGGAAACCTAAAATTTCTTTGGAATGATGAAGTATTAACTTACTAGGGAAACCTCCTACATGACTCAGGCACATTATTACTCTGGATTGGCAAAATTATTTTTATTTTATTTATTTAATTTTTTTAACTTGGGGCCTCTCCTGTGCTAGCCCATCACTCTACAGCTCGAGGCACATTCTGAGCCCTTTTTGATTCAGTTATTTTTCAAGTAAAGAATTATGTTTTGTTAAAGTCTTCCTGACACTGCAATTATACCTATATCTCCTTGAGACCACAGGCTATCTGTGGTGCAAGTTTGTTGAAATAGGGTCTCTCTAATAATTTTTCTCAGAGCTAGCCTAAAATCAAGATCTTCCTGATCTTTGCCATCCAAGTAGCTAATATTGCAGACAGGAACCATGCACTTGGCCCTCTAAAATTATTTTTAACTGTGATCTGTCTGTTAAAAGTTAGTATCTGATAGCTGTGGATGTTTTTATGACTTTGATTGAAAAGTGGATTGATATCACAATTAGAAAAGTATGCTTTCAGTTCAAAACACAATCTGAACTGAAACAAAGCTTGTAGAAATGTTGAATCATTGTCCTATCTAGGGCCACTTGAGATGAGGGACTACCCCTGAACATCTAGCCTCAACTTGTCAAAGACAAGTGATCCTGGCATATTTCCTACTCCTTTGTAAAGAGTCCTGGGTCTGTTTTCCTCCTAGAGTATCTTAACCTGGACTTAGAAGTTATACAGAACTAGGAAAACTACCACTTTCTATGTCAGAGGCCTTTGACTAATTACATATTTCTCCAGATCTCAATTTCCTTCTCTGCAAAATGAGGATGGATAACTAATTCGTAATTAATTCTAATGAATATAAAGTTGAAACATTAATGATAAACTTCATAATCTGAGTAAAGTATTTGGCAAAATTCATGGCACAAAGTAGTGCTTAAAAATCATCTTATTTCCCATATTATTGATTTGTAAAATTTCTCTAACACCATGGCCCTTTGACTAAGTAGGGTCAAAAATAACAAGTGTTAGAGAAATGGGGAAGGAGTATAACTCCTTGCCCATTTTTTGGTCAGTTGTGGGTTTGAACTTGGCCTGGATACTGTCCTTGAGCTCTTTTGCTGAAGGTTAGCACTCTACCACTTTGAGTCACAGCTTCCCTTCTGGTTTTTCTTGTGGTTAACTGGACATAAGAGGCTCACGAACTTCCCTGTCCTGGCTGGCTTTATACCTTGATCCTTAGATCTCAGCCTCCTGAGTAGCTAGGATTACAGGCATGAGCCACCAGTGTCTGGCTGAGTTATACTCTTTGGCATACAAATTTTCTTTCCTTTTGTCATGAAGTCATAATTAATTAAGTTTTGTTTTGTTTTGATTTTTGCCAGTCCTGGGGCTTGAACTCAGGGCCTGAGCACTGTCCCTGGCTTCTTTTTGCTCAAGGCAAGCACTCTACCACTTGAGCCAAAGCTTCACTTCTGCCTTTTTCTATATATGTGGTGCTGAGGAATTGAACCCTGGGCTTCATGTATTCTATGAGGCAAGCACTTTACAACTAAGCCATATTCCCAGCCCCATAATTAATTAATTTTGTTTTCTACTTCTGCTCTTTGTTTTCTGTGCTTACCTTATTTTTCCGGTATTTGAAATTAGTTGTTTCATTTGTTGTGTTCAAACTCTTATTCAAGTGAAGATGGTAAATCTATTTCTCTTTACAAGAAAAATTGTGCTAGTACTGATTGTGTGTGTGTGTGTGTGTGTGTGTGTGTGTGTGTGTTCATGCATACACATATGTGGCAATACTAGGCTTGAGCTCTGAAATGGAGGAGGTCTCTCCCTTAGCTTTTTCACTCCAGATGACTTGAACCACATCTCTACTACTGGCATTTAGTTGTTAGTGGGAGGTAAGAGTCACACAAGTTTTCTTGACTGGGCAAGCTTTGGACCATGATCTTCAGATCTCAGCCTCCTTAGTAGTTAGGATTATAGGTATGAGCTATCAGCACCTGCTTGATAGTTTTAGAAAGATAACTTGTTGATGTTTCATAAATATATCTATACAGTGATACCTATTAAACCTGGTTATTTACTGCTTCACAAATATTTCTGGGAAAAGAGAAATGATCTTGACTCTAATAAACTCCTGTGCTGCTAATTTTGTGGGATTTTGAAAAAAATTACTTTCCACCTTTTAACCTCAATTTTTCTATAGATAGAAATGATAATTAAATCTAATCTTGACTAAAATATTATTAAAATTTGTTAGAATTGTTAAAAATAATGACTAGAAGGCCCCACAGTTAGCTAAGGGGGCATGAAGAAGGCAGAGCCTAGAATATACTTCAAGAATTATTATACTCTCCTGTGAGGTTCTACTGAAGGCATGACCCTAAATGGAAACCTAATTTTGTGGCCCAAAGTTCAAGTTTAGTATGCACAAAAACACAATCTGGGTTTGATAAGATCCTAAATTGGTAGAGCCTTTCTTTCATTTACTAAAAAGAGAATACTAATAGCACCTCCATCATAGAAATTAATGCAAGGGTAATATGAGAAAAATATAGCAGGAAGAAAAAGGTCCAATTGAGACAAGAAGGTATTTTTTCATTCAATACATTCTTTGAACATCAAACTTTTTTGCAGATCTTGGGCTAGTTGCTGAGGAGGATAAAAAGAAGGAAAATGACAAATTTATTTACAGTAGCCCTTCTTTTTCATAAATTGCATGTGGTTTTGACTAAGTAGGGTCAAAAATAACAAACAAAATTATGATCATGATCAAAAAGCAAGGTAAAAGTTATGGCAGCTTCCCAAGCCAAAATGAACATAGAAGGTGCTTAATTTAATTAATTACATGAAAATTTCGGACTTGTTGAAAGGTGGCCTGTCTTTAGCTAGCCAACTTTAGAAGCTGAGTACTGTCATGGGAAGAATGAGTCAAATGTAATAGCACAATACTGAATTCTATGCACTCTGAGCACTTGAAGTTTTGCAGTTTTTCCTAAATGGCAGTCTCCTTGGAGCCATATAGATGTGACTACCAAGTTCTATTGTAGCCATCATGATTTAATACACTTACCAATCAATTATCTGTTGATCATTTGCCCTGAACCGAAGTATATAGCTCTGGTCATGATACGTATTCTATAGATTTAAGGGTCCCAGAAGAAGAGATTTGTCTTTTCTTAGAAGAATGAGGAATACTTTCCTAGTAGTATTATTTGAGTTAAACATTTAAAGTTGAGTTACATTGCAGTTGCTGCTGGAGAAGTAAGGGGTATGTAGAAGAATTTAAGGATGAGAAACAGAGGGACCTGAAATCTTTAAAATACCTGCCTTTCTTCCCAACTCTTAAAAATATCCCCTTTCCTTAGTACTTTTGTTTGTTATCTCATTCATTCTTTTTAAAGACTGTAAGTTGTTTTTGCAATCAATGTTTCTTAAAGCAAAGGTTCAAAGAGCTTCCGTAATGTGTTCATAGTAAATGACAGAGCTAAGATTCAACTTCTGAATACTGCTCAGTTTCACATTTTTAATACTATTGATAGTTACTATAAAGCAAGTGATTCTGTATAAGTACTGTCATGGAGAAAAACAAATCTAATGAGTATGAGTAGAAAAATGAGAAGATGTTCTTTGAAGTATGAAAGATGAGTAATTGTGTGTGTATGTGTATGTGTGTGTGTATGTGTTAGGTAGGATATGGAAGTGAAATTTTAACAGAAGATATAGCACACGAGAAAGTCTTGAGTCATGAAGGAACCAATTGCTGGGTGACAGACTTAGGGTTACCTGACATTGTGCTTTGCCATGATGCATGTGCAATTTATAAATTACTTTATAAGAGTTGATTACATCACTCCATTTTTGTTAAAAGGGAAGAGACATTATTTTATGTATCCATTTCTATACTTCAACTCCTATGAATAGGATGTGGATACCTAGAAGAAATCAAATTATTTTACAACATGAGCCCAGCCAGAAAAGAACGTATTTTGTGTGCTAACACTCTGAGCTGTCTACTCTCACCACACCACTACCTATCTCACTTGATGGAATGAATATTAGAAGGCACAGGGGAAGTATCTCAGGAAAAGAAGCTCTGACAATTTCTAAGTAAATGTAATGAATCAGGAGGATTTTTCAAAGGGAATAAAAAGTGTCATTTATGATAGTTATAACTCTTACACCCACTAAGATTCTTATACTTGTACAGTTTAGACTCTCCCATGGTAAATAAAGTTATTACACGACCTGTCAAAATGGAAGACTTTTTTTTCTCAACTTCATGTAGGCATCTCATTTTAAGCAGCTAGCTTCTCTTATTCCCTTTCCCCTCTGTGTGCTGATGAAAATATGAAAAACAAAGAAAATCAATATGAAAAAGTTGCATCAGCCAACTGAAATGGAAGATAGTAGTAGCACAAGGCACTGAAAAAAAACATAATTATTACCCATGGTATTTTTAGGGAAAACAAACATGTATTTTCATTTGAAGATATTTACTTCTTCAGTGAAAAATAAAAACAATTATTATAAATACAGTGCTTACAATAATAGATGTTCATTGAATGTACATATACCACACTGTGTTATTATCTTTACTCTTATGATTATTGCTGTTGTTCCCATGGGATAGATGAGGCCCAAAGTTTTAACTGATGTTCATAAATCTGTGTACAGATTGAACAAACTACAGTAATATGAAAGCACAAAATCCAAATCTGTGAGTTTTTCAGTGCTAACATGGTATCATAAGTGGGATCGTTCCATGCCTAAACTCATGTATTAATCAGCTTTTCATCACTTAAAGTAACTGATAAAATAAACTTAAAATGGGGAAAATTTACCTTGGCCAATGGTTTCAGAGAGTTCAAGTCGATGGTTAGTTGGCTTCATTGCTTTAGAGACTGTTTAGGGGCATAATATCAGGGGAAGGAATGACTGGCAGAGAAAAGCTACCCCCTTTATGGGGGCTAGGAAGGAGAGAGGTAGGGGAGTGAAGTGGAAGAAGGGTGAGGGGAGGTGGGTGAAAAAGGGAGGAGAAGAATGGAGGAGAGGTGAGAGAAGAAGGGAAGGGGAAAAGGAAAGGAGAAAAAAAGAGAGAGGAGCAGGAGAAAAATCAATAGAAGGTAGAAGGAAGAGGAGAGGGAGAGGAAAGGGGAGGAAGAAGGAATAAAGAGAGAGGAGAGAACAAGGGAGGGGAGGAAGGGAGAGAAACAAGTGCTAGGGTCCCAATAGATCTTTAAGGATGTGTCCCAATGACCTAACTTTCTTACATTGGCCTGTTAAGCCTTGGATTTTTAAGTGTTGCCTACAGGCTCATGTAGTAAAGATTTAATTCCCAGTAGATGGTGCTACCAGAAGCTAGTGAAATCTTTTGGGAGGTAAAGCCTAGTAGAAGAAAATTTGGTCATCAGAGGCATGTCCATGAAAGTATTGGGATTCCAGCTACTTTATTTACCTCCTGGCTCCATGAGATGAACAGTTTTATGTATTCTCTCAGCCATGATATTTTGCCTTATCATAGACCCAAAGCAATGGAGCCTGCTGACCAAGCACTGAAACCTCTGAAACCTTGAACCAAAATAATTTTTTTCCTTTAACTTGTTTGTCTCAGGTGTCTCAGTGTCTGAAGGTATTATCTTTTAATGGTTCTACCACTTTTTTTTTTTTTTTTTTTTTTGCCAGTCCTGGGGTTTGGACTCAGGGCCTGAGCACTGTCCCTGCTTTCTTTTTGCTCAAGGCCAGCACTCTGCCATTTGAGCCACAGTGCCACTTCTGGCCATTTTCTGTATATGTGGTGCTGAGGGATTGAACCCAGGGCTTCATGTATATGAAGCAAGCACTCTTTGCCACTAGGCCATATCACCAGCCCCTCTACCACTTCTTGATAATGCCATAGGACAGAGGTCAAGTCTTCACAGTGTGGGACTTTGAGGATATTCAAGATCCAAACTATATAAGCTCATGTAAAAGGGTCATTAAAATGCAAGAACACTAAAAATATATGAAATTATTTTCAGGCTACATGTATAAATTGTATATGAGGCGTAAAGGAATTTTGGGTTTAGATCTAAGTCCCATCACCAAATATCACTATATATCTAGTGATATATATGTATACATAGGTATTTATCTCTCTATATATAATTTCAATGGCTAAGAAATACTAAACTTGCAAGACACTCTGGCCCCAAAAATTTCAGCTAAGTTATGCTTAGCATGTACTACAAAATGGCAGAGACTAAGGTCAAACTCAGAATTGTCTGACTCCAAAACTTATTATTTCTTCTAATATTTCTGAGCCGAGAACTGCTGTCTCAGAGTTACCACTAGAAAAATAACCTTTTAAAAATAGGTGAGAGTTTTAAGTGCTTCAGATCTTCTGTATTTTATGTATGTAGAAGCCACAGTATAATAATTATTATATTTATTATCAGACATATTAAATTTGATAATAATGAAATAGGTACCACTTCATAAGCATGAGCCCACAACCATCTTATGCAGGAGGTGTAGTATAGTGGCTTAAAATCAAGGAATTGGTATCCAGGTATAAAGCTGGAATCTTGACTGCACTATGCATTACTTATTTGAGTTTGGAAACTTACTTGATTTCTTTGTATGAGTTCTTCATTGCATAGTAGGTTAATTAAAAGTACAATCATCCTTTGGTATCCATGTGGGACTAGACCACAGATACTTTTCTGATAACAAAATCCAGTGATTCCAAGACTTATTTAAAATGGCCTAATATTTGCATATAAACATGTATATCCTCCTCTATACTTTAAATCTCTGATGGCTTATGGTGCTGGATCCAGTGAGATGTAATATAAATCATTGTACCATATTTTTTTGTTGGAAGCTGATTCAAAAATATTATATGTCTTTGGTATAAATGAAAATTTTGTGGTGAGTGTTTTAGAATCATGGTTGCAGATCACCATGGATATAGAGGCCAATTATACATACCTGGTGGTTTTGAAAAATAATCATGAAGTTCTTGGTGCATATTAAGTACTTCTACTCTATGAACAATAATTTCTGTTTGTCTGATTGTGAAAACTGAAGATGAGTGAGATTAGTGAGATGAGTGTGCTTCTCCAAGAGGGGAGCTGAAATCAGAATTTAGTATGTCTGATTCATAATTTCTCTTCTTAACCCTATAGTTGACATCCAGTAGTCTTTTTAAAAAGTGAATTCTCTCCCATTAATCAATATTGATGAATTATAATCACCATTCAATTTCACAGACCAACTTGTAACGCTTCTCTTTCTTTGTATACTCTTTTCTTTGATTATGGAAATTTCTGCCAGTTTGCCTAACCTGGCACAAATTAACTATATTTCAAGGTTTAATCTGAAGCATCACAGTATTCCAAAAGGATTCGAGGTGGGTTAAAGAATCTCCCTCTCTATCATACGCTCTAGACTATACCTAATGATTGTATTTACAGATAATTACAATTATGGTTTGCTTTTATGTAGTTATGTACTCTTTGAGGACAAGGCTCATGTCTTGATGGTTAGTATATGACAAAGTGTCTATCATATAAGTAATGTCTAATAGGTTTATTTAGTGAGTGAATGAATAAATAAAATTGGTTGTTCAGGAAGATTCTATCCAGCATTATAAAATGATAAATAAGATATTTCTTCATTAAATAAGACTGTCAAGGATGTTAGCATTTAAAACATGGGTCAAGAAAATATATATATGTGTGTATATATATAATCTATCTATCTATCTATCTATCTATCTATCTATCTATACACAATGGAATTCTATGCTTCCATCAGAAAGAATGACATTGCTCCATTTGTAAGGAAATGGAAAGTCTTGGGAAAATTGTACTAAGTGAAGTGAGCTACACCCAAAGAAGCATAGGTTCTATGGTTTCCCTCATTGGTAATAATTAGTACATGTCTAAGATAGTCTTAGCTGAGGATCACAGTAGCTCAATAGCTATGTACATATGATCATATAAGATGATGCTAAGCAAAATTAACTCCAAGATATAGAAACAAGCAGTTTTTTTATTGTTGTTGTTGTTTTAATGCCCTATTTCTTTTTTTCTTGCAATTTTCTTTCCTGTGGTTTATCCCCTGTTGTCACTGTATTTGATTTCAGTACCCTGGTATTGTATAAACATTTATCTGAATTAGGTAAGAGAAGGGGGACATCAAAATGGTGAGACAAAGGACAAAAACCAATGCAAGAGCGATACTCACAAGACAATATGTTGGAAATTAACTGTACAACTCAGGGGTATTTGGGGGGAGGTGGGAGAAAAATCAGGGAGGGGGTAACAAGTATGACAAGAAATGCACTCACTACCTTATGTAAGTAATTGTAATTGCCCTGTATATCACCTTGAAAATAAAATTAAATTTGGGCAAAAAACTGTTAAGAATTTGGATACAAAATGTACTCACTGCCTTATATAGGAAACTGTAACCCCTGTGTACTTCACTTTGACAACGAAGAAGAAAAAGAAAAGAATTAAGACCCAAAATAAAGAGAACTTCAAATATATCCACCCACATACTTTCATACTCTGCCATTATGACAATCTTCTAAATATAGATTATAGTAATTTAGTTTCAAACAACTCATTTTCAGCATCTGACATGTTCATTAACCCCAGGTAGGGAAATTATTGTGTTGCATTAATTTTTCACCAGAGAAGGCATTTGTCATCTATATGAGTATCATTAGTGCTTACTACAAAGATAGACTTGATAGACTGTCTCTACTGAATGAATAGTGCAGTTGAATTTTAAGTAGTATTAGCTGAACTCGTTAGGCTCCCTAACCCTGTTCGTTTGGGTAGCACTCATTAGACAGGTTTCACGTGACATCAGTAAGAACTTGCTTTGTGAAGAGAACACACACTAATATAAATCTTTGGGGAAATGCATATCATGTTTAATTTAAAGCTTCTTCTTACCTGTCTCTGTCACTTTTGTTGGAGCTAACAAGGCTATGAACTTTGAGGTTCCCAAGGTTTGACCTTAATCTTTTCATGTTGTATTCTTTTCTCACTTATGGGACATATTTAGCATCTTTTTATTTGGCTTCTAGACACTACTGGATATAGTCCCAGACACTTCAAATTTAACATGTTCAAAACTTTGACATTTTTTATCTTCCCTTAATTCTAGATGTACATTATCCAACAATTAATATTGAAAGAATATTTCCTCTTACAATTTCATTGATGGTTCCAACATGGAGTCAATATTCCATTAATATACTCCCATTCTAATCTAATTCATTCTATATAAATAAAAGTCTAGAAATTCAAAACCAAGTAATTGAAAAGCAGTTGTTACCCTGTGAAAGCATCCTAGTCAAATGAGACAAGTCTTAGAAGACCTGTGAAAGAGAATAGAGTGTTACACAGAAGACTGGTTTCTTGAGATATTTTGGAAGTGGGAAATGTCAAATGGGAAAAAGTAAAGATGCTTATTGGTTTTTGTATTGAGCATCTGGATAGGAAGTGGTATCACTTACAAACATAGCATACCCAAGAAAGAACATTTTTTTTTAATTGTCAAACTGATATACAGAGCGGTTACAGTTTCATACTTTAGGCATTGGATACATTTCTTGTACTGTTTGTTACCTCCTCCCTCATTCCCCCTTACCCTTTCCCCCCGTGAGTTGTTCAGGAGATTTACACTAAACAGTTTTGCAAGTATTGCTTTTGTAATCATTTGTCTTTTTTACCCTGTGTCTCTTGATTTTGGTATTCCCTTTCACTTTCCTAGTTCTAATACCAGTATATATAGTTTCCAATGTACTCAGATAAGATACAGAGATAGTGAAAGTACGAACACAGGAAGGGTATACAAGAGGATCATCAATAATAGAAGCTACGGTTTCACATCACATGTTGAAAGTAATTACAACAGTGATATAACAGTAGTTTTCATAACATGGAGTTCATTTCACTTAGCATCATCTTTTGTGTTCATAAGGGTATAGCTATTGGGCTCTTGTGATCCTCTGTTGTGGCTTGCCTAAACCTGTGCTAATTATTCCCTATGAGGGAGACCATAGAGTCCATATTTCTTTGGGTCTGGCTCACTTCACTTAGTATAACTTTTTCCAAGTCTTCCATTTCCTTACAAATGGGGCAATGTCATTCTTTCTGATAGAGGCATAAAATTCCATTGTGTATATGTACCACATTTTCCTGATCCATTCGTCTACTGAGGGGCATCTGGGTTGGTTCCAAATTCTAGCTATGACAAATTTTAATAGTATGAATTAAAAAATTCTGTTTAGATATATGTTTGATACCTTTTAGGCATACAACAGCTATTGTTGACTGAGCTGTTGAATATGAGATTCTAGCACTCAGTGAAAGAGGCCAGGTTTGGAGGTCAGCTATAAAAGTCAACAATATAGAAATGATATTTCAAACCATGAAATTAGATAAAGAAAACTAAAGGAAAATAGGAAAGATGGAGTGACAGGAGTAGATGCGTCTCTGTGTTGCACATGTACATGTATGTGTGTGTTTGTGTGGGGGTGGGAAGACTATTTAAGTCTTGGTTCCTTCCCCCATAAAATGTGAATAAGTTAAAAAAAAGTATGTCTTTCTTAGGTGACATTTTAAAATTTTAAGTGATTTAGCATATTTGAAAGTGCCTTATAACCTGACAAGCATTTTTTAAAAATTGCTTCTTAATTCTGCATTTGGTTCTGTGATAATGGAATGATAGATAAGGACAGAGAGCTAGATAGAGGTCAATTAGAAGTGAATGTGGCTTTCTCTCAAAGGGACTTTGAAAGTTCAAAGCTTTTTTAAAAAAGGGGCATTAGTATGCTCATTATAGCATAATGAGAAAATTCAGAGTATGCAAAGAAATTATCCTCAGCTACAACATTATAACTTGACACATCTCCTCCAGTATTTTTTCCTGTTAATATTTCAAGAAATACTCATGTTCACATGGTATAGAGCTGTATTCATTGTTGACATGTAATGAAGTAGCGCCTTTACTCTGAAGTTGTCCTGTTGCTTAGAAATTCATTGGTAGTTAGCTTCTTGTTCACTGTGTGCATACATTTTTGCATACAGCCCATTAAAACTTCACTGTAATACATTGAAAAATGTTTGCTCTCTTTAGATATGTCATGTGCTTAGGCATTGTCTCAGAAGGGTTTAATGCTGGTATCCCAGGGTTTGGTATCCCAGTTCTCATAGATGGGGGTTGCTCTAAAGGAAGGCTATTCCTTGCACGTTGCCCCTTATGCATATGTGTGTTTCTGTCTGTTTCTCTCTTCCATTTAGTGACTCAATCAAAGAGGCCAGGTATATTAGCCTGCCTAATCTTGAACTTTTATCATCAAAAACTATAAAATAAATAAATCTTTTCAAAATGAAGTACCCAGTGTCAAGTATTCTGTTACTTCAATATAAAATGAACAAAGACATCAACTCATTCCAGTATAATTGAATGGAATTTAATTCACAGGTACCAAAGCTAATTTGTACCTAATTTATACTATAGTAGACACTAATGGCACATGTGTTTCATCATAACTAGACTTCAAGCTTTTAATGTGTACTCACACATGGTGCCCACTGAGGCCCTTTGGAAATGAACACGGAAATCATACCACCTTTTCCTCTCTGAATCCATCTGGATCTGGGCTTTCCTTGGATGGGAGATCACTTATTGCAGTTTCTATTTCATTGCTAAATATGGGTCTTCTTATAGGTCTAAATCTTCTCAGTTAAGTTTGAGCATATCAGTTTTTGCTAGGAATTTGCCCATTTCTTCCAGGTTCTCAATTTGTTGGCATATAGGTTTACAAAATAGTACCTTATTATATTCTGGATCTTAGTTGTTTCTGTGGTGATGTTTCCAGTTTCATATCTGATTTTGTTTATTTGGGTGTGTTGTCTTCATTTTTCTCATCAGATTTGCTAGGGGTCTATCTTGTTAATTTTTTTCAAAGAACCAACTCTTTGTTGATTTTTTTCTATTTTTTTGGACTCTAAGTCATTTAATTCTGATTTGATTTTAATTATTTGCTTGCATCTGTTGGCTTGGGGTTTGGCTTGTTGCTCTCTTTTAAGGAACTTAAGGTGGTTCATTAAGTTGTTGAACTGAGATTTCTCCAATTTGTTGATGTAGGCACTCAGAGCTATAAATTTTCCTCTGAATACTGCCTTTGCTGTGTCCCAGAGGAGCAGGTAATTTGTGTGTTCATCTTGGTTTAATTCCATAAACATTTGAACTTCTGTTCTGATTTCCTCGATGATACATTGGTGGTTCAGCAATATATTGTTCAGTATCCATGAATTGCAGGGTTTTCTTTGGTAGTATTTGGTGTTGAGCTCCAGTTTTATTCCATTGTGGTCTGAGAGAATGCAGGGAATGATTTCAATAGTTCTGTGTTTGTACAGATTTGCTTTGTGCCCTAAAATGTGATCTATTTTTGAGAATGTTTTATGTGCTGCCAAGAAGAATGTATATTCTGGTGTTGTTGGATGGAAAATTCAGTAGATGTTGGTTAGGTCTAGCTGGTGGTATATCATTGCTCTAGTTAATTTCATCATATCATCTGAAACTGTACCTTTTGTTCTCTTGTATTCCCTTCCTGTGGTCTTACTCCTGCGATTACTATAACTGATCTTAGTACCCTGGATAATGTATATATGTGTTTTGGACCTAGGGAAGGGAAAGGGAATAAAAAAATGAGAGAAACATAAAAAGACAAACCATTGCAAAAACGATACTTACAAAACTAATTGATGTAAACCAACTGTACAACTCATGGGGGGGGAGGGATCTGGGGAGGGAGGAGGTGGAGGAAAAATGAAGGAGGAGGTAACAAGCTAGATAAGTAACGTACTCACTGCCTTACATATGAAACTGTAACCCCTCTGTACTTCACTTTGACAATAAAGAAGAAAAAAAAAATAAAACAACAACAACAACAACAAAAGACCTTTTCCTCAAAGTACATTTCCCTTTGTGATAAAAAGAGCTATGTCATAAACTATGGCTGGAGAATATTCTCAGAAATGCTAGATTTGAATAATGTAGGCTTTAAACTAGACTTTAGGTCCTGCTTTCTTCAATTAATCAGTAGATCAATGAATATCTTTCTGTCAACAAATGTCAATTTATATAATCATTTTTCAGAGACCTATCATTTCCACTGTAATAACACTTTATAATTTTTAAGTTCTTCCATATCAGATATTGAAGTTTCCAATAATAAGTGACAGGATTTCCTCATAACTAAATTTTTTTACTTCTTGTCATTTGATGTTCACAGCTAACTAATAATCAAATGAATTATTTCCTGTCAGTAAATGTTCAAGCAGAGAGAAGATGGTCACCACCTTTGGAATAGTGAGAATAATGATTGTATTGAAGTAGATGATAAAGAGCAGAGAGGATTTTGGAGAGAAATAAGCCTAAAGAAATGGACACAGACTTACAGGATACCTAGGATTGTACAAGTAGCCAGAAGAAGCAGGTATCTCTGTCTGGAGGAAGACAACTCAGTAGAGTTCTGTTAAATTGAGACAGATGTGTCAAAATAGCTATTTTATACAAGTAAGCAGCCCTTCCATGATATGTCAAGCACTGTTTCTCTTTATTCATTGCAACAGCTGAGGCATTGGTGGCTCATGTTTGTAATCCTAGCTACTCAGGAGGTTGAAATCTGAGGATTATGGTTCAAAGCCAGCCTGGGCAAAGAAGTCTGTAAGATTCTTATCTCCAGTAAACTACCAAAAAAGCCAGAAGTGGAGCTGTAGCTCAAGTGACAAAGCTCTGGCCTTGATCAAAAGAAGCTCAGGAATAGCATCTAAAGAAGCTCAAGAATAGCATCTAGGCCTTGAGTTGAAGCCCCAGAAATGGCATCACCAACCTACCCCCATAAAGTTATTCTTTGTTTAGAGGGGAATTGAGAGCTCAGAAATCTATTATCTCTAAGACTTTGGGAGAAATCTTTGGTCTTTTATAAGCCTCAGATTCCAACTGGTATATGTTTGCCTCAAAGAGTACCTGGTATATAGAAATAAATTGATAAAGACTGAATATTCTGACTGTAATATTTTTGCTTTTGGATCCATATGCTACCTACTTCTTACAAATTGGATTAAGAAACAGAGACTATTTTAAGCTCCTGTTTATTTTTTCCCAATTGTTTTTGTGGGGCTTCTCCTATGTGCTTATTGCATGGAATAGTTCTCCTCAATATATGGCAAGGATCTGGATTCAAGTTCCAGCACAATTATCAATATATGTAGCAACTGAGGAAATAGGTTTCTAACAAGGTGCCTTTAGTGGTTTGTCATCAAGTAATAGTCCCAGAATGAGTGTTGGTTATCAGTGAGAAGAGCAGGTGGCCCCAGAGGCAGGAGGGAACCAGCCTGACAGATAAAGAATGACAACCAGTCTCCTTTGTAAACTTTTGCCTGGGCCCAACTGTAACTTTTGTCCACAATCTCTTTATGTGCCACCTTTTCCCAGGAAGAAAAAGTTGTTATCCTGTGCAGTTTGTAACTTTGTTCTTTCAGTCATCCTGACCAATACATGTGCCCTGAGTAACAGTCTTGACAGCATCTTTTGCTGAACTTACTATTCATCACTCCAGGTCAGTTAACAGTCCTTTGATATAAGTTGAAAGGCCATTGGAAGTATGATTTTGAGATCAATCAGATGAAATTCATTGTTAAGATTTGAGTTAAATTACTTTATTGGGACATAGTTATTCTCTTTAAGCAGCTGCCAGGTGTCAACCAAGCTCCCTTTGTTTAGATGGAAATTACTCTTCCTAGGAAGGCATTTCCCACTTGACCTGCATTCAGAACCACAGTTCAGCAAACCCTCAGAATCAACATAGTTCTTTCCTGCATGTCAGAATGAAATACTAATGGTGTAGTCCATCAATCTTATGCTACCTCCTTATTTTTTTACAATCAAGGTCACTTTGCTCTGAGTTTACATTTTCCATGCAAATCAAAATGAAACCATAAAAGTAATTCTTGGCGTTAGTTTCTGTGCTGATGATGATCAACATTTTGCTGGCAAAGAGGAAGAATTCAAGGTTATACAAGAGATATTTACTTGGTGAAAGCAATACAAAACAGGTCTACATTATCAGAAAAATTAATTCATCCATTGTTTTCTGGACATCTTGGAGGCATGTGGAAAGTTTGTATCTGTAGTTTATCAGAACAGCCATTCAAGGCAGGAGTTAGAACATGAAATCAAATGAGGTAAATACTTCACTGTACTGTAGAACCATAGAACTCTAAAACTTAACATTTCTATCTAGCGTTATTTTGGTACTCATTGTCCTGCCTTTCTCTGTCTCCCTGACACTAACCACCAACCTTCCCAAGTCTCTAATAATCTCTATTCTACATTCTGGGTAACTTAAAATATCTATGTATAAGAAAGAACACATATGTCTTTCTGGGTCTGACACAGCATTCAGCATAACATCTTCCATGTCCATTCATTTGCTTCAAACCAAAGGCCTCATTCTTTCCTTTTCAGTGGTTGAGTAGTAGTCTGTCACATACACACACATACATGCACATGCTCACATACACAGAGTACATTTTCCTTACTCATTGTTCTGTTGGTGGGGATCTAGGTTGATTTTAATTATAGCTGTTATGAGTTGTACAACTATAAACATGAGTGTGCAACTACTCTGATTTGAGGATTATATACTGTGTATATAGATTGGCTTAATACAATGTGCCCAGTAATTTATGTAATTAAAATAATAATAAAAAGAAAATTTTGAAGTTCATATAGGCAAATAATTGAATTCTCATATACTGAGAGTTTAATTTGTAAATGGAGATAAGCATGGAAACAAATGATTTCTTTCCAACTGAGTGAAATGACCAGTGAGCAGAGATGCAACAGTGTGCTGTGGAGATACAGTCTAGAAAAAGTTAAGAAAGAGTCCTGGTAAGGTGTGTGGTTTAAATTAGATCTTAAAGGATGGATAGTATATCCGTGAGTGGATAAGTAAGAGAAGTACATTTTATGAGATGTTTGAAGATAGCAATTGCAGGGAATAAGGGATTAGAAACTAAAACAAGTGCAGGGGAGGAAAACCTCTGATTGAAGAAACACAAATGTTCTGCTTAGAAATTGTGCATGATTCATGATAGGTTAAGATGATTCATAATGGCTTGGAATGTCAGTGATAGAAAAGGCACCAGAGCAGCTATCTGGTATAAAAAGCTCATTTTGCAGATAAAGATAATGAGACACAGATAAAATAAAAATACCTTGGCCAGAATCACATAATTGCAAGTTAGTAACAGAAATGGACACCAAAGCTTACTGACTCCTAGGCCAATGCCTTTTCTGTCCAGATACATGATTTCTATGGGGAAGAGAAAACAGTAGAAGGAAAAGAGGCAACAAAAGACTGAGTGGAGACCAGAGATCAACTGAGAGTTTGAAAACGTTAATAATTATAGACACTGATACATCTGTAGTCATATCACAACTTTAAATAACTGGTATGTATTTTTGTAAACAAACATTAGAATATTCAGTTTAATTATTATTACACAAAACTATATTTTGTTCTATCTATCAATATACTATATTGTAGCATTTTGTACTCTTAGTAGAAATCCTAGAACTTATTACAAGTCGGTGTATGATGTTGCTATGGACAAAATCCTCTGGAATCGAAAAATAGCACCATCAGGAGACAGAAGCAGAAGTTGCCAGAGCCTGAGTTCAAATTTGACTTAATTTAGATCACTGTCCTAAGCTATGTACCAAGCACAGTAGCAGATACTAGGATGATATACAACATATACTCTAGCTACATCAGGAAACAAACTTAGGCATCATTCCAGTGTATGTGTGTGTGTGTGTGTGTGTGTGTGTGTGTGTCTGTCTCTCTCTCTCTCTTTCTCTTTCTCTCTCTCTCCCTTTACCTCCTCTCCTCCCTCTGCCCAGTCCTTACATATAGCTGAACATCTGTGTCCTGAACTTCTCTCAAGGACAGAAGTCTTGTTCATACCCCTCCATTGATCTCAATCACTTCTTTAAGGCCTTATCTCCAAATATAATTGCTTTCTGAGGTATTTGGGTAAGGAATTCAACACAGGACTTGGAGGAGACATAAAAATCAGTCCCTACTACTAATGAACTCACAGTCTAGAAAGGACACAGAAACTTTTCCAACAAGCATACAAATAAATTTAAGATTATGAATTCTGTTAAGTGCTTTAAAGGAAATGTATATGGTATCATAAAATTATATCATAATGTACATCCTATCTGTGGGGTGGAGGGTGTATAAGGGAGGGCACTTGACAAGATAAATGGATGAACTGAGATTTCAAACATTGCTAAGCAGAGTGAGTCAGGAAAAGGTGACGAGTAAAGGAGAGATCAAGGGAGGAAAGAGCCAGGTAGAGGGGAAACAATTGTCAAGAATGTCCTATAATTTAGTACTTTCTATGTACAGAATACTTAAATAGGTTCTGAATATAGCAATAGAACTCATTGTCTTATGGGAGACAGATGCACAAACAGATCATTTCAGCAGAGTATGATTAGAGCTGCTAAAGAGGCTGATATTTAAATGTCACATAGTTCTAAATCTATGGAAATATAGATAAGGGTGGTACAAATTCTGCTGACAGTGGGGTGAAGACAAGAGTCCAAACAATTTCACAATAGTTTTCTTTAAATGTGAGGGAGTATATTTCAGATAGACAGCATGAATGAAGACTCACAGGATGCCACGTGAAAGTCTTACAGAAAATCTATGTGGTTGGTATGTGAGGAGTGAATGAAGTTGAAACTAGAAAGGTAGCCGTATTCAGCCTATTCAATATTAACCTTTTTTAAATAGTGAGAGCCATCTAAATTTGTTGTAATGAACATATCTTCACTATTTAATCTGGGGCAGATGGATAAACATGTTGCTTGTGTACTGCTGCACTTATGCCTTGTCCCACTTGCATGGTTCTTTGGAATACTTTTTGACACAAGCCAACAGTACTAGTTGATAAGAGTTGGCATATGAAGGGAAAGCCACACTATTGCCTTTACTGGCTTCCTGTGATTTCTGTAAGAAATCAGTACAAACCCACTGGCTTACAAAAATAGAGATATATTATGTCACGACTCTGTATGCCAAACACTGACATGGGAATCATTGGGTAGCAGCAAGCCTTTTTTCCTGCAGGAAGGTTTGGGGGGAAGGGAATTTCTTGCCTTTTCCAGCCTCTGATAGCTACGAGAGTTCCTTGGCTTGTGATCACATCAGGCAATCTTTGCTTTCATTTTTACTGTGCCTTCTCATCTATACACATCTCCTCTTCTGGCGTTTATTAATTTCTATCTTTAACTCATAAAGATAGTGTGATTGCATTTAGGGTTTATCAGATGATGCAGGATAATTTTCCATTGTCAAAATCTTTAAGTCTACAAAGTCTTTGCCATGTCAGATATCAACAGATTGCAGGAATTGGGACTTAAGACGTCTTTGGAATTTTCAAAGCTTACTCCATTGTTCTCATAGTTGAAGAAAGTATAAAATAGAGGGTAAATTAGATTGTCGATTTGATCTCTCATTTTAGGAGTAAAGATATGAAAAAGTCATTCTACAAAAGTAGATTTATAAAAATAATGAAAGTAAACAGGATAATCAGCTTTGAATGAAAGAGTTAATTCTTATTTTTCATTTGTGTTTATTGGAGAACTTTGATTTATTAAGAAGCAGCCTCAACTTTTTAACACTAGCGATTGATTGGCAAAGGAAATGAGTATGACAGGTATGTGGAATTATACTGGTTAGAGGTTGCCAAAGATATACTTTTTAAAGGTGATACAAGTCAGATGTCTTAAATTTAGGTCAGGCAAGTTGCAAGTTAGTTTGATCCTTTCCTCTCGATATATTGATGGTACTAGGTTTTGAACTCAGGGCCTTAGACCTGCTAGGCAAGCATTCTACCACTTGGGTTATTCCACAGCCATTTATTTCTTTTAGCTTTCAGATGCAGTCTCAACTCTTTTGCCCAGGCCAGCCTCCTACTTATGTTTTCCATGTAGCTGGTTTACAGGGTCCTGGAAACTTCTTTGCTAGGGTTAGCTTCAAACCATGATCTTCCTATCTCTGCCTTCTAGGTAGCTAAGTTTACAGACATGAATCACTCCACTCTTTTTCTTATATAGAAAATTTAGACACTTACTGATGCCAGCCATGAGTGAGGTGGTCACAGAAATGAAAGCTCCAGTAATCACTTCCTTGAGTAGAGAGAAGATCATCTCTGTTTGAGAAACTTGGGTTTGAGCTATATATCTGAATAAAGGTAGAAGAGACTGTCAGTTCCAGGATTCAGATATCCATTTAGTAAACCCAAATAATAAAAAAGAGCATCAAAAATATGTTGAGATATTTCCTTCAGATATAGTTTTTATTTAGAGAAAGCTCTGAGTTCTGGTCCCAGCTTTTGCTACATACTCCTGGGCTTTCCCATCTATCACACTGATAAAATGGTATGGACCTCATTATTTCATTTGCTAAGAGAAAGTTTTAGGGATCAAACAGGAAACTTAGGAAAGTAAAACAGAACTTACTAAAGTTCTCTCTGGATTGCAGTTGGCTGAAAAGCATCTCACTAATTTTTTTTTTTCTGAAAGGATTTCCAGATGTGGAGATGAGATAGAAGACACCCCAAAAATTAGACACCAATGTAAAGGGTGACCAAATTGTAGGGTTGCATTCAGGAATGATCTAAGTAATCAGAACAATTCAGATGTGGTAATTTCAATAGTTTCTTACTGAGACATCATCCTAGAAAAAAAAGATGCTAAGACCAAATCAGAAAATAACAACAAAAACCAAAAAGGAATAAAGGGGAATATTCAGAAGTTATTGTTCTCTGTAGTGCCAGTCTTAGCTGAAGGGCCTGAAAGTGAAAAGATGCAAGTTTATCTTTCCTTCTGCTCTATAGTACATTTCCTTTGCTCTTCCTTTCTGTTACTAGTCACTGATAGAAGCTAGGCACTGTCATGGGCATGCCAAATGCATTACCCAATTTAATTCTCACAACAGTCCTATATAAGTATATTGTGCCCATATTAAATACAAGTAAACTAACCCTTAATTGGCAAGTTAAAGTCAGTAAAGACTAGATTGGGAAGCTTAGTTCATATTTGAAATCCTAATGCTCAACTTTATTGGACTAAAGCAAGTAAAGTAAGCTAAAATAGCACATCAAATTGTTTTCCATCTTTAGAGCCCATAAGATGAAGCTTCTATCTCAATAAAAAGGTTTTTTTGGGGCTGTCAGTGAGGGTAAATCTTGCCCTACCACTGTCTGGAAAACTTCGACCCTAAAAGCAAGGCTCCTTCTAGTTATTCAATTCTGAATTTCATTGTTACTCAATGTAGCCTTTCCAAGGCTTCAAATCTACAATGCCTAGCCAGTCACTCTGTTGTACAGTATTGACAAGTTACATTTTTTATTTTTTAAATTAATTTATTTGTTGTCAAAATGATGTACAAAGGGATTACAGTTTCATAAGTAAGACAGTGAATACATTTCTTATCACACTTCTTATCAAACTTTCCTACTTTCCCCTTTTCCCAGTCCCTTCCCCTCCCCCCACAGTTGTACAGTTGGTTGATAGCATATTTTCTCATAAGTTTTGCTCTTGCATTGGTTCATCTTTCATCCTTTGTCTCTCCATTTTGATGTCTCCTTTCCCTTCCCTAGTTTTGATAAACATATATACAATACCCAAGGTACCAAAATCAGATACAGTGACATAAGGGGTAAAACCATGGGGAAGAAAAACAAAAGAAAAAGGCATTATTTCATATGGAATGTTGAAAATAACAACAATGATAAACTCCTTATTTTCATAACTTCGAGTTCATTTCTCTTAGCATCATCTTATGGGTTCATATGTACCAGCCATTAAACTATTATAATCTTTGGCTAGGACTACCCTAGACATGTACTAATTATTACCAAATGAGAGAAACCATAGAGTCTAAGTTTCTTTGAGTCTGGCTTACTTCACTTCATATGATTTTTTTCCCCAAGTCTTTCCATCTCCTTACGAATGGGGCAATGTCATTCTTTCTGAAGGAAGCATAGAATTCCAATGTGTATATGTACCACATTTTCTCGATTCATTCATCTACTGAGGAGCATCTGGGTTGGTTCCATATTTTAGCGATGGTAAATTGTGCTGCAATGAACATAATTGTGCTGGTAGTTTTAGTGTGGTCTTGTTTATAATCCTTTTAGATATCCTTATGTCAGTTTTAAATGTCTGTGTTTCATTCATTGCTTATTTTTGTCACTTGACTATAGGATTCATGAAATCTTTATCTCAATCAAATTTTATACCCAAGTCCTGGTATAGGGGTACATGACACTATAGAAGAAACTTAATAAATATTTCTTGATTTATTCATAATAGATGGGGAAACTAGTCCTTAGAGGAACTTGTTCTTAATACAAGGTTAAAGAATGCAGACTGTGAAGAATATTGGTGTCGTTTCTATTTCTTGGTTTGCCTTTAGTTCATTCTGATTGAATCAGCTAAAGTTTCAGTTAAGAATTGTTGAATGCCTTCTCTTTGGCTTTTGTTATGCATGTGTTTTATTAAATCTCTAAAACTTTATGGGAATGTAGTAAGAGAAAATTATGCTAGTTTCAATTTCACCTTTCGTAATGCAATAAATATTTCTTTCTCACACATATTACAAGGTGACCTCAGTAAGAAAACTCAAAGGGTAGCTCTCCTTCAAGTGATAACTCTGGAATCTAGGATCGCTAAGTTTTAGGAAGATGTCCTCCTCAAATCCATGGACTTCATGCTCACCATTAAGGTGGATAAAAGACCACAAAGGGATGGATTTGGGATTTTATACCTAAGCTTCTAAGTGGCTTGCATTATTTCATACATAGTCCCTTAGGTGTGTTCAAATGTACTGGATATGTATTTTACAACAGAAAGATATCTAACCAATACCTTCTATAATACTATCACCACTTTAAAAATGAGAAGACTTCTATTGATAACAAACCTGATAGTAAGTGAAGATATAGAAGCAAGGAATAATACCAGATTCATGCTGATAATAGTCCTGACCCTTTCCTCTCTACATGTATAAAATAGGCATTTTCAGGGTTATCTTGGCTAGAGACTTCTTTCTATAAGAAGAAAATAATAGAGAAACTAATCATATAATAGTTATAAACAGAAGTGAAACATAGTGAACCTTATGATGATTCTCTAGGAGCTCTCTAAGTTCCCTTTGATCACCTAATGATCTTCATGAGTTCATACAGGTCTCTCTCACAGGTTTCAGCTCTTGAGTTCCTGGTGTTCCTAACAAGGCAGGAGGTTTAAGTCATGAATACAACTCAGAGCTGATTGCTTGTTAGCAGAGTTTTCCACCCAGAAATAGGCTGTGAAATTTCAGCTGAAATCCTGGTGATTCATGTGCTGAGTCTTAAGAATCTTTTCCTTACTACCCCAATCCATGCAAAAGTTATCTAATTGTACAGAGTACACTCTGAAGACTTTCCCAGTAGAATAATAGATAAAGGAACTGAGAACTTTTTAATTTTGTAAAGTGCACACTCTTCCTTATAATTTACTTAATATAGAAATTTAATGTTCTGCAGTTTACTGAACAAATAACATTGAAAGTATTTTAGAGTTGGCTTGGGAGCTCTCCTTTGGCTGCCAGTTTGACTTTATTATTTGATTATCCAGATAAAGGCCAACAGTAACAATGCACTCTGCCTTAAATGGTTCAGAGGGGTTATCTCTTGCCCATTACCAATTCTAAATACAAGATTTAAATTCAAGGAGAAAACCACACAAGAGCAATTTGCTGAATTTGCTCAAGTTAGTCCCTTGAATAAGATGCTTCACTCTCTGGACCTGTACTATGATGATTATACTTTTTCAGAAAGTTCCTAACCTTTGGCAAATTCTTTGCTATGCTATTCATTCAAAGAACACATAGTGAAAACCATATATGTTCTAGGCATTGTGGTGGACGCCAGAAATGTTCAAACTAGGGCACAGATCTTAATTCCTGCCATTGAGTCTGAAGGGCTACTCTTAGTGTTCTTCTAATATTCTCAAAGCACTTCTCTAGATATTTTTTGTTTTAGGCACCTTTGACTTATTTTTCAACTGCCAACCCATCTGTTTTATGTTTCTCTTCAATCCTATCCTTACTCCTCTTAGCATTTTAAAGATAATAAGATAGATGTATTAGTTTCCACTGCAGAAAATTTAGTCTACCCTTTTACTTGAGTAGCTGAACTTCAATAATTCGGGCAATTTAACTGATTCAGATTGAACACTACACTGATAATTACCTTGTTCCTCCTCTTTCGCAGCACCCACAGGAGGCTGATGGATCATTAATGACAAGATTAAAGAGAGAGTGATCTCATTGCATTATTGGTGCTCAATAAATGTTAAATAATTGTTAAAATAGGACCCAGTGGAGATTGGCACTCTGCAGTACAAACAAGAGCCCACAAAGTGTGTCTTATCTGGTAATCAGGAAAGGAACAGACTATTCACCATTTCACATCAGTGAAAATCCACATTCCTTTTAGGAAAAAGTCTAATGAACAATCCAATTCTTACAGGTAATAGACACCTATGCTGTGGAGAAAGTGCTAAACTCATAGATGTGGTTCAGGGAATACACTTTTTTACCTTTTGGAATGAGCAGGTGCAGTAAGTAGGAGTGATGGCCAGTGGACCAGTGGGCACACAAGTGTTTTTTCCAGAGCATTCTTAGTCCTGCCCCACAATGTTTGCAGAGCCAGATTCCCATCTGTTAATTGAAAAATCCTGACTGCCAATATGAGGGCTAACTTTGCCAAGCATAGATTGTGTGGTGTTAATGGCTTTGGGTACAGCCTTGTGCTGCTTGCTGGCAGGGAGACTCCTGTTTGATTCTGAAAAGCCCAAAATTTATATTTTAAAACATATTTTATTTGACAGCCAGAATCTAATGACTCTGACTTCATCTGTCTGTCTACAGATATCTGCTTGAGAATATCAAATTTACGGCAAAATAGCTCCTCACAGTTTATAAAGCACTTTCCTACTAGCTATCTCATTTGATCTGTCTGACAACTAAAGGATTAAGGAAACTTTGTATGTGTGAGTGCTTGACATGCCATTTTATTTAATTTCTGAAGTCTTTCAAGGTAGGATTTTTACATTCCCATTTTTCAGATGAAGATCTAAGGCAAGGAGAAGCAAAGAACTTATTCAACTTGTGTTTGAACTGGATGGAAAAGGCTAGTGCCCTTCAATTTAAGATATAATAGAATTCCAAACCCAAGGACCAATGCCCCTACTCAGTCTCTATTTCTCATCTATTTTTAATGTCCTGATGTGCAAACAGCCTCTTTCTCTCGCAAGTTAGATGGATAGATAGATACTTTGAAATATGTGTGTGTGTGTCTGTATTTATATAGAGAAAGAAAGAGAGGGTTCGAGTTGGTGGTTACACTTTGAATGAACACCTGCTTCATATTGAGCAGTTCTACCTATTATTGAATCTCTCAACCACATTTTGAGGTTATCATTATTATCATAATTTTTTCCTTCTCGATCTTGTGATAATTAATCTTAAATATCAGCTTGATTGGGCTATGAGATTCACAGATATTTAATTGTATATTAGTCTGTGTGTACAGGAGCATATTCTAGATGATATTAACATTTGAATGAGTCCTTGACTGAACAAAATAAATTGTTCTTTCCAGTGCATGTAGACCTTATTCAATACAAGAATAGAAGTGAGTTGTACATGAATACTTGAATAAAACAAAGAGCTGATTAAGAGAGAATTTACTGACTCTAGCTAAAATTGAGCTGGGATATAAGTTTTGTCTTGATTTTGGAACTGGACTATAGCTATACTACTGACTCTCCTGCTTCTTATATCATCAGACTAGGACAGAAAATAAATCTATTGGATATCTTGGGTCTCTAAATTGCTGCCTGTACATTCTGGAACTTTTCAGCTTCTATAAATGTGTGAATCAATTTCTTAAATATAATCTCTTTATGTGCATAGTTTTCTCTTTGGTTCTCTGGAGAAAACAGATATGTAAATGACTTCTAGGAGAAAAGAACACAAGAAGATGATTGGAAAGCAATGAATGATGTGGGGGAAAGAAGTCTAAATTGGTATTGTAAGATCGAATTGGCCTTTGTAGCCAAAAGTAAAAGTTCATATTTTTCTCTACATGTGAAAAGAAGCCATTGAGTATTCAAAACAAAGATATAAAACAACTTGACTAACTTCTTTAATTCATCCTTTATGGTATGTGGAAAGTGAATTGTACACACACACACACACACACACACACACACATACATACATACACATGCATACACACAACTGAAAGACCCATTAGGAAACAATTACAGTGGTTCAAATGAGATGATGGTAGCTCAGAAAAGAGTGATATTAATAGAAAAATAAAGGAATTGTGTTGTCAACATGACTTGCTTGAGTGGCCTTGACAACAATGGTAGAAGCTTTTGGCCTGAGAAACTGGACAAAGTGTCCTTTACTGAAATAGGAATTGTTCATAGGGAACCACATTTTGAGTGTATAATATAAAAATTCACTTTATGTTTGAGATGCCTACTAGACAATAAGATGTATCTGTCATGTGGAAAGATGAACAGCTGTCTGAGAATCAGTGGCTACGTATATTGGGAGATAAATTGGTTTGCAAAATGTGACCCAGAAAATTGGAGGAGTTAGTTTGATAGAAGTAACAAGTTTTTCATAACCTCAAACTGGAGTTGGCTATTAGCTGGACTTAAAACTAGAGGTAGCAATAAAACTGCCTATGGTAGGAATTTTCTTCTTCTGCACTTCACTATCATTCACTAGATCACTTTTTATTCCTATACACATGGTTGTAAATGTTACTTTGACAGTTTCTCTGGATGACAGTCTTTCTATATGGCCAAGGAGTTTGTGAGGGGGCCTGATAATTTCACTTAATGTAATATTAAAGAAAATAAGCTTCAGATTCAGCCCATAGGTTAATTTCTGGTCATACAATTATCATCAATCTTAAAACCCTCTGTTCTTGTTTCCTCATTTATAAACTGGAAATGGTACTATTTGGGTGAAGTGGGACAATCTACACAGACTTGCAGTTTAGTAAACATGAGTGTTTATTATGAGTGCTGATAGTGGTAGTCTATGTTCCTGAGGAATAGTGGTTGCGGTGTGTGCGTCCATACTTCCTTAGGGCCGGCTTGTGAATAGAGGGAAATAATGTCTGTGAAAATACTTTGAAATCTCACTAGCCTTTACAGAATTTCAGGGGTGGTTAAATTATTACTTGTGGCTATACAACCAATAAATGATAATGGCTACAGAGAATTAAGCATAGACCTGTTGCCTATTTCACTGCATCCTAGTATCGGGCCTGTGTGTCTGCTTTCACTAGGTCTAGAAAAACTATAGGAATCTGACCTTGACCAAAGATCTCAGGGCCAGAATTCGTGGTGAACCAACAAATTTGAACAGTGGTGTTTCCTCAACTAAGTTTAGTTTAGTTGATCATGGACTGTCTGAACCAGGAGGTTTACCTGAATTCTCTTCTTCTTTTTGGCTATAACATTTCAAGCCTGGAAAACCTGTCTTTAATTTTTTAGAAGTACTTTAGTTGTCTTGAATTGCATTAGTAATAACCATAGTTTCTTATATACTATCATTATTGATCTAGATATGACCATTTAATTTTATTATTTATTATTTTTGATAGTCTAATGACTATTCCAGGACTTAAAATCCAATCCAATGAAAATATTATTAACAAGAACATACATTGTCCTTTTGCTTCTCATTCCCTTGATGCTTCTTTTATTTTCTTCTTTATTGTCAAAGTGAAGTACAGAAAGTTACAGTTTGGTGTGTAAGACACAATACATTACTTATCCAGCTTGTTACCTCCTACCTCATTTCCCCCATCTCCCTCATCTCCAACTTCCTCCCCCGCCCATGAGTGTACAGTTGGTTTATACCAATTGGTTTTGTAAGTATTGCTATTGCAATGGTTTGTCTTTTTTTTTCCTTTGCCTCTTGATTTTGGTATTCCCTTTTCCTTCCCTAGTTCCAGTACACATCTATACAGTATCTGGGGTACTCAGTTACAGTCGTAGCAGGAGTAAAACCACAGGAAGGGAATATGAGAGAACAGAAGGTACAGTTTCACATTGTATGTTGAAATTAACTACAGCAATGAAATACCACTTAATTCCATAACATGGAGTTCATTTCACTTAGCATTATCTTATGCTTTCATATGGGCATAGCTATTGAGCTCTTCTGCTATGTTTATCCTAGATATGTACTAATTATCCCCTCTGAGGGAAACCATAGGGTTTATGTTTCACTTAGTATGATTTTTTTCCAACACCTTCCATTTCCTTATGAATGGGGCAGTATCATTCTTTCTGATAGAAGTGTAGAATTCCATTGGGTATATGTGCCACATTTTCTTGCTTCTTCTTCAGAGGATAAATACAGTCATCAATTTTGTGTTTTTAAAATGATTTTTATCAAATACATATGTATAAACATTATTTTATTTTGGAACTTCATAACATGGGTGTAGTGCAGTAGACACTCTTTTGAGACTTCTTTTTGCATTTGATAATGTATTTCTAAAACTTTTTCATTTTGTTAAGGTATACTATAGTTTGTTTTCACTATTGTATATTATTCCACAGTAGCAATATGCAGCAATTGGGTTTTGTTTAAAACCTTTGATATTGATATGTATGCATGAAATGAGTTGGTAATTTTTCTTTCTCTTAATGTTTCATTTGGGAATGAACATTTCACAGGCTTTATAGAGGCAGGGGAATATTCTACCTTTCTCTGTTCCTTGGAGAATATGTTTCTTGATAATTGACTGGAACTCACTATAAAATAATCTGATCTGATATTTTATTTGATGGAAGGTTTTTAATTTCTTTATTTCATTTACCAGGTATTAGTTTTTCAGGTTCCCATTTTTAATTTTATTTTGGTTTTTTATTTTTCAAGGATTTATCTGTTAGGTCAATGGACATCATCACCTCAGAAGTGTTACAATTTCATGCTTGTACAGTGTCATGTAAGAAGCTTGCCATCATGCTGAATAAACAGACATTCAACTGTGGTCATGTAAGAAGCTTGCCATCATGCTGAATAAACAGACATTCAACTGTGGTCAAAGATCAGAGGAGGAGAAAAGCAAGCAACCATGTTCTTGCCTTGCGTTAGCCACCTTTTCTTGCCTATTATATGTCAAGCACAGTACACATATTCTGTTTAATTTATACCACACTCCTAAAAGGAGGCATTTTCCTGATTACAGGTGGAGAAACATGATTCTTCATTCGGAGAGATGATTTAGCTATGAAGTAGTCAATCTGGAGACAGGTTTGATTGATCCCAAACTTAGGGCTCCTTCATTGTATCACAGCCTCTCAATCAGAGTAATTACTACCTTTTCTCCTTCTGTGGGTTCTCACACTTTAATATACACAGATACTGCTTTTGATATTTAGTTACACAGAAGGAAAAATGAAGAAGGACAGTCGGGGATGTTTATTAGAATGGCAACAGGATCTATCCAAGAATCAGCATTTTTAAAATATTTTTTGAGGGGATGTGCATTAGGGATTGAACTAAAGACTTTGTGGTAGGCAGGTGCTCTACCAATTGAGCCACTCTTCCAGCTCCATTTTCAGTTGGTTGTTTTTGAGCTGCAGTCTCACTCTATGACCCAGCCAGCCTGCTCATCAAATCTTCCTACTGCTACTTCTTGTGTTATTGGAGATATTTGACATAAGTCCAGTCTGGACATAAGTCCAGTCATTGTGCTTCCCTGTAATTGGGGGAAAAGGTGTATGCCATTGCTTCCAGCCATTGGTTGAGATGAAATTTTGAAAAACTGCATGCTTGGTTTGGTCTCAAACCTTGATCTGATATCTCCATCGTCCTAGGATTACAGGCTTGAGATACTGCCTCTGGCTTATCTCAGGTATTGTTGATACAATTGTATTTACAAACCATACTTTCAGAAATCTTGAACTAGATTGCAGTTTGAATATGAGAATGGGTTCTTATTTATCTAATTTCTCAGTATAGAAGAATAATTTGCTGAAGAAATCAGTGAGCAAATGAAATTTTGGAAATGAATCAATTTATGTATATTTAGGGATTAGATATACATATGCTCATCTCTGGCATTGATATTTCCCCTTTTACTTAGTCTCCATTTATATACTATTCTCTAGTGTTGATGTTTCCCCTTTTACTTAAGTCTGTAGCTGGTCACTATTAAGCTCTGTAGCATAAATGGCCTATACATGACTCTTAGCCCTATCAGTTGAAATGGTATCTACTTTTGTATCTTTATACTTCATAGAGTTGTGAAAAGATAGCTGGGTAGAGGATACAGAGAGTAGAGGGATGCCCAAGGAACACTAATAGATCTGTTCTTTTTATACAAAGTACAATTGTAGCCTTTTGGGTACAATCTTTGTTTCATTAGCATATTAGCTTTTAGCCAGATCTTAGCTCTTGATTTTGCTCCATACTCCCCATTACTCCTTAGACTGAGGACTGCCTAAACCCTAGGTTTCCTTCTGGGTTGAGAAGTAAGTCTTTTGGGGCCTAAACAAATAGATTAAAGTTTAATCCCTACATACATTTTTGTCTTTGGTATACTGGTCCATAGTAAAAGGAAAAACTTCTTTCAATTTCCTTTACTGCTTTTCTAAGCTTTGTTAATTTCTATTCTAAAATACTATTTTATATTTGCAATAAGATTTAAGACTCAGCAGTGTTTTATATTCTGAAAGGGGAAAGCAAAATATCTTTGAATTTTCAATTTCTTAACTTTCAGAGAAGATCAAAATATTGACCTGCCTTACAGAACATTAGGATTAACTAATTAACACTTAATAGTTCTTTGGAATTGTTAAATACTATATAAATGCTAAATAGCACTATTAAACTTGGAGTCTAAAAGACAAATGAAACTCTAAATTTCATTTGAATGCTATGGTATCATGAGCTTTTTTTCTCTCAAAAATTTTAGAAGAGGTTATGTGGTTATATTCCTAGTTCCAAATAGGGAATAAGTACTGAGCATGGATGTCAAATTTTCACACCCTTCCATTCATTTTCTGTTTTTCCATAATATGACATACTCATTTAACAATCATTTTTATGGCTTTCTCTTTATTGACAAGCTTTGAGCAAAAGCATTGTGGATACAATAATGGTTTCATATATATAATACATATATATGCATATATGTAGATATATGTACATTCTCAAGTAAGTGTACCTTGAGAGAGACTCCACAATATAGAGGTGAAGCATAGGATTAAGAGGATATTATCACTTTCCAATTGTGAGTGCATTTCTGTGGTGGATGAGAAACTCAGAAAGATTTCATAAAGCTGGCATGATTGAAAAATCAGTAGAATTTTGATATATAAAGGAAATTGCATGAAGAACATTCACATATTGGTGTAGAGAGTGTGTGTGTGTGTGTGTGTGTGTGTGTGTGTGTGTGTGTGTACGTGCGCCTGTACTGTAGGGGCTTGAATTCAGGGCCTGGGCACTGTCCTTTAGCTTTTTCACTCAAAGCTGCCACTTTACCACCTGATCCACAGCTCTATTTCTTGTTTTTGTGTGGCTTATTGGAGATAAGAGTGTCACAGACTTTACTTCCTGGGCTGGATTCGCACTATGATCCTCAGATATCTTCTGTGTAGTTAGGCTTACAGGTATGAGGCAGTGGTGCCCAGTCTCACATATCAATTTTTACTAGAGAAAACTGTACTTAAGAAAAGTTAGCAGATTTAAAATCACATAGTATGCAAATTCCTGAGTCGGGTTTAGCACCCAACTTTTCTCATTGATGTTCTTGATACCTTTTGCATTGAACCAACTATAGTGAAGGAAAATTTTGCTAAATATCTATGTAACAATTTAAATGCTTATCATCAAAAATTTAAATGTTTATCATCAAAAAATCCAACCAGGTATCAGTGACTCACACCCATAATCCTAGCTACTCAGAAGGCTGAGATCTGAGATTTGTGGTTTGAAGCCAGCATAGGTGGCAAAATCTGTGAGACTCATATTTCAATTAACCACTAAAAAGTCAGAAGTAGAGTTGTGGCTTAAGCAGTAGAGCACTGGCTCTGAGCAAAAAAGCTCAGGGATAGTGCCCAGGCCCTTAATTCAAGCCTCAGGATCATAATACACACATACAGAAATTGAGAAACCCATGGAGATGGCCCAAGATGAGAGAATACAACATGCTAGGAATAGATAACACAAGCAAAATTAGTACCTAGAATACTAAGGTAGATAACAAGAGTTGATTGGTGATGAATATTAATGGCTATCCATTTGCCAGGGAGTGGAGGATATTGAAGAATAAGGAGAAGTAAAATTACATAGTTAATTGCATAGATATTGAAAGTGATTTTAATGTTTTAATAGGGAAAATTTTGTCATGGTGAAAGTGAAATGATAGAATGACAAAATAGAAATTAGTAGTGGACATCTGAAGCTACAACTCTGATGGCTAATGAGAGGAAAACATTATTTATAGTAATTAGCATAGAAGTGATATCAAGGTCATGTAAATAAATGAAATCTCTAAGGGAAAGACAGAGAAGACAAGAATGTACAGAAAAATCAAGACCTGATCATTTTATGGCATATTAGATACACACAATTCTTGGCTTTAACATGGGGAAACTGAAGCACTGAAAAGAAGATATTTGCTTACAATTATCTAGGAAATTAGTTGTTACTAGATCCCATGGTTTTATTTTTTTTATTTTTATTTTTGGACAGTCCTGGGGCTTGGACTCAGGGCCTGAGCACTGTCCCTGGCTTCTTTTTGCTCAAAGCTAGCACTCTGCCACTTGAGTCACAGCGCCACTTCTGGCCATTTTCTATATATGTGGTGCTGGGGAATTGAACCCAGGGCCTCATGTATATGGGGCAAGCACTCTTGCCACTAGGCCATATCCCCAGCCCCCCATGGTTTTATTTTTAATCTGAGCCTTCTTTTCTTCTATTAGTACTTACTTTAAGCAGTTTCAATGTTTGGAATAGAGGATTATCACTGTTCAAGTGAAACTGAAACTAGAAATGGAAACCAAAATCATCTACAGGAAGGCCATATTGCTTTCTTTAGTTTTAATCATTTTCTGCCTAGCAATTCTAAGTTCATCTTGGAAGGCATGGCCTCTGGGGACCAGGGGACTGCAGGTTCCTAGGCGATTACACATAGGTTCATTTCTTTCTGTTTTCTTTCCCCTTAGGTTTATTGTTGTTAATTTCCTTCACTGGGAGATGGGTGGCTGAGAAACAATTGAGCTTACTGCTATGGAGTATTTCACTTCTTTTTCAAAAATGTTTCCTAGCTGCTATGGAACTTTGCCCTTAATATAGGGTCTATCTCCTCCCCAGTGGACTTCCTTCACATGCTGGCTAACCATTTTCATTTACCTCCCCCAACAGTGTTCCCACAAAATATGCAATTCAGTTTTAACAACTATTCACAAGTCACTATTGCTATTAAAGTAAGTTTCACATTGAAACTTAATCCCCAGTCAACATTGTTAAAAAGTTTGGCTATAGGAAAGCAAGTAAGTTATGATGAATTTGTCCATATATATATATTTATATATATATTTATATTTATATATATATATTTGCCCTTATCAAAAAGTTTGAGTTTGAAGGGAACATCTTCTTCTCTTCTGATCCTTCTATCTTGTAGGAAAATAGAGTTCTTCAACCCTGGTGGATGCAACAACATTCCATCTTGGAAGTAGACAATAGCACTTACCAGATTAGATATCAGTCTTGTAAACACCCTGATGATCTTAGAGTTTCCATCCTCCAGAATTGAGAGAAATAACTTTCTATTTATATATTAACTAGTTATATTTTGTTGTAGCACCACAAATGAACTCAACAATGACTACTCTGAACCAAGATTCAATTGAGTTTAAATGAATTATCTTTGTTAAGTCTAGGTGGGTCTATGTAACTATATCTACTTCCCATATAAGAGAGTTAAGATTTAGTCAGGCACCAATGGCTTGAGCCTGTAATACTAGCTACCCAGGAGGCTGAGATCTGAGGATTGTAGCTCAAAGCCAGCCAGAGCAGGAAAGTCCATGAGACTCATCTTTAATTAACCATAAAAAAGCTGGAAGTAAAAGTATAGCTCAAGTGGTAGAGTGCTACCCTTGAGCAAAAAAGCTCAGCAACAGTGCCCAGCCCCTGAGTTCAAGCCTCAGGACCAATACACACACACACACACACACACACACACACACACACACACACACACACTCTCAGGAAAATAGGTTAAAATTCAGATAAGATGAAGAGATGGTCATGGTACATAGAATGACTCCCAAATTTGTGGTGTTCTCCTGCCCCAAGTCTATGAGTGTTTTACTTTACATAAAAGGGACTGTAAATATAATTATGTTAAGTGATGAGAGCATTATGATGACTTTTCAAGTGACCCAAAATAATCATCAGTGCCCCTATAGGAAGAATATTGAAGACAACAATGGGAGACGAAGGTCAGTCCTCTATGACTATTTTTCTAGGATTCACTATATTAAAAGTAAAATCAACACTTTCCAATGTTGTTACTACATGGACCTGTGGAAAGACTTCCAGGTAATCTTGATGCCAAGAAGAAAGGAATTATTGATATAATCTCTCTTTTTTCTCCCTCTAAAATCCTGAGCAAAAGTGGCTTGGGTTTCTCTGAATACAAGTGTGTGTCAGGATGTTGGAGAGGGTACTGGACTGTCAAAGAATAACTCGGAGTATGCTTAGAGGGCTTGTTGCTGAGCTGAGCCCAGTGTAAGATGAGTTTTGTCTTATTAAAACAACTCTGTTGTTAGTTAACATTTTTCCTTCTGTTCTGATGGAGAGATTAATAAAGCATTCTTTCTTGGTAATTCTGTTAGAGAAAATTTACTTTTTGGGTCCATTTAGATTTATTTGCTTTGCTATAGGTTTTTAAATTCACAATAGTTATGAAACAGAATATTCAGAAGCGCATGAAAAGAAGTACTTCTGAAGCACTTTATAATGACATGAAATAATGTATACATTCATTTTTTTCAAGCTAGAATTCACTGAACTAGTCTGTCTGGCACTGTTTTAGTTATCAGGGCTAAAATATTATTATAGTTCTGACTAATACTACAAAAGTAGTATTATATAGACAAAGTATATAATATTATATATAGTGTGATAGAGGCAAAGGTTGAAAAGTATACAAGTAAAATTGTGTGACAAATATTAGAATCTATTTTTAGCACACTTCTTTTTACATATATTTTAATGTTAGGTTAGAGGTGATATACAGAGGGGTTATAGTTACATGAGTCAGTTAATTAATATTTTGTCATATTTTCTTCCTGTGTTCTTGTTTTATTTTGCATAGTTAGAAACCACAATCTGACTTTCTACATAGATGGAATTAAGTCTATTTTTATCCAGAGCACAAATATTGTTAATGATCATTGACTAATGATGGTATGTTACCTTCTTGGTCATTTTCATATTACTTCATGGGTTTTTGATTTCCAATAATATTATCTTGTATAAAATTGTTCCCAAATTGGCCTTTGTATCCCAACATTATATTCAATAACCTGTGTAGCTTTGGTTTTCTTTTCTTTTTTTTTTTTTTTTGCCAGTCCTGGACCTTGAACTCAGGGCCTGAGCATTGTCCCTGGCTTCTTTTTGCTCAAGGCTAGCACTCTGCCACTTGAGCCACAGCGCCACTTCTGGCCTTTCCAAATATATGTGGTGCTGAGGAATAGAACCTAGGGCTTCATGTATACAAGGCAAGCACTCTTGCCACTAGACCATATTCCCAGCCCCACCTATGTAGCTTTGAGAGATAAATCTAGCTATGATTAGATAATTCTTGATACATAATTATTTCTTTACTCACGAAATGCTAGCTCCCCCAACCTATTATTTAAAACATTGTTAATTTATTATTCCTGGCACATTCATTTGGGGACCAGAGAGGAATTTACACAATTTTAGGAGTATACCACTTAAAGAACAAGCCCTTCTTAGCATAGCGTATTTGCATTCTTAAGTTACTGACCAGAAATAATCACATTCCATTACTCAACCTGAATGAAAGAAGGTACAAAGTTCTGTCGAGAAGTAAAGGAGAATTGAGTATAGTGAGAAATAGAAGTCTCGACCACTTTGCTACTCTTTCATCATATGAATAATAAACCCATTCTCTTACTATAGATTTAAGCAATCTTATAGTGTTATGGCACTGCAAATAATGATATAGTAAACATTTGTGGGTGACAATTTCTTTCCATATGTGAGCCTTTTTCTAGGTCATATACTTAAAAGTAGGATTCACTGGTTCATAAAGATTGTCATGTTTTATTAGACTAGTTTACATCATGACCAGAAGTATATCAGAACATTATTTTCTCTACCTACTTAGTTGCATTTAACATGGAAAACTTCATCGTTTTCATTAGTCTAAGGAGTGTAAAGGGGTATCTTATTGATATTTTAGTATAGATCTTGGACTGCTAGATATAACATTCATATATATTTCAACTTACCTCAGAAATTTTTTCTTGGGCATTTACTATATACTCAAAGTTGTGTCAGGGGCTTGGAATATACTCTTAATTCAAAATTTAGGGTTGTGAGTCAATCCTAAGATATGACAAAAACCAGATCGAGTAGATTTGTAGGTTCTGAAAGGTACAGCGCTAAAGTGATCTAACAGACTTCTAGGGAGAAAATAGTTATCCACCATGCCTGGAGTGCCTAGTTCCAGACTACTTTTATGTGTGAGAAAACAAACTTTCAATTTTTTCAGTTTGCTTTTCTTTAGTCATACCTATTTTAATGTAAAATAAGGCATATGTGTCATTTTCTTAATTGTTGTTGGAGCAGGGTCATATTTAGATCATGTGGGTCAAATAGAGTTGAATTTTTTTTTGTTGGTCCTGGTCCTCGGATTCTAATTTGGGTAACTGTCCCGGAGTTTCTTTACACTCAAGACTAGTACTCTACTACTTGAGCCACAGTGACACTTCCATTTGTTCCAAGATTAATTGGTGATAAGAGTGTCACAAACTTTGCTACTGGGGCTGGCTTCAAACCACAATCCTCAGATCTCAGGCTCCTAAGTAGCTAGGATTACAGGCGTGAGCAACCGGTGTCCAATAGTAGATTTGAAGTTATACTCTCATTCTGTTCTTTGTGTGCAGATTTGGAAAATTAGTTTTTTCTCCAAACTTCAGTTTACCTATCTGTAATATGAAGGAGAAAAGTTGAAATTATTCGAGTCATGAGAATGAAATGACATTATGTATATAAAGTGTCTAACACAGTATGTACACATTCAAATGAAAGCTGTTAGAATTTTTATGGTTATGGCTATTTCTGTTTTTCCCCAGTACCATGGTTTGAACTTAGAGCCTAGTGCTTTCTTGGATGGCCCTCTACCACTTGAAATATGCCTCCACTCTGGCTTTCTCCTGGCTGTTTGGAGATGGAGCAAGGGCTGGCTTCAAACTGATTCTATACATCTTACTGGTCTGCACCACCAGCATCATCTGGGTAAAAAAAGTCTTCTATGACAATGAAAAACTCATTTTCTGCACTATAAAACAATGCATTTCCTAAATGCTCAGAAATATAGCTCCATATATAGAATCAGACCAACTCTAACAGTGACTCTACACTATAGAGATTAAGAACACCAACCTTAGAGCCAGAATGCCTGTCTTTTAATCTGCTTTCACTACTCTAAAATTGTAAAACTTTTTCTAAACTTGGTTTGCCTTCATTTCATACCCTCCAAGTTGTTATGAGAATTAAATTAGTTTAGGAGTATAAAGTGTTAGAATAGTACTTGGCACATAGCCCTGAGTATTTTCTATTGTCACTATAACCATCATTTGCTTTTAAATATCTCCTAGGTTGCAGCACACAAATGAATTTGTTTGGTCCACATATTAATAATGAGAAGATAAGTTTATGAAAAGGTATATAGCCAGCACTCAGTAAATATTATTATGCGAAAAATTGGCATTTGATCCTAGGCCTCCAAAAATATTAACATACTTTTAAAAAGTTCCACAAATCCAAACTATTTTTTAAATTGTGTAATCTATTGTTTCCAAGAAAACATATTTTATATAATTTAAACAACTATTAAAGAATTAGAAAGTGAAATAGGATTGTTTCTATATAAAAACTCTTGTAAGAGCAAGACATGTATTGTAATTATAATATTAAGTGATGAAGACATCGTTGTAAAGTTCTTTGTGATATTATCCTACATTAAGGAGGTCTGATTTTCAACTGGGTGTTTCAAATGTCTGATCTTAATTATCACTGTGTAACTGAAGTAACATGTAGACTCCTGTCTGCTCTTTCCTGTCTGCATGGATTTGTTTGGAGGCTGCTCTCTTAATTTTATGTTCAAAAAACAGATACTTTCTTCCTATATAATTATGGGAATCACTAATCCCAGTTTCTCTGAGTTTTGGATGTAACATGTAAGTAGAGATAAATAGTCTTTAGTCTCTGCCTTAACTATCAGTACCTTTTATGATAAAGATACTATGTTAATAATATTAAATAAATATTATTATGGAAAAGCACTATTTTAAATATTCAATATTAATTATATTACTTGTTCTCCTAAATGACTCTATTCCCACTCTGTAGTGGTAGAAATTGAGGCTTAGAAAGACCAAGTAATTAGCTAATTGTTAGCCAATTTTCTAACATAATTTATTGGATAATACTTATTTTTCTACTGGGAGCTTGTTTTTTTTTTGCAACTATAAATATTATCTGAATATTTCTTTTTTTAACTTAAAAAAAATTTTATTATCAAACTTATGTACAAAGAGGTTACAGTTTCATACGCTAGGCATTGGATACATTTATTGTACTGTTTGTTACCTCGTCCCTCATGCCCCCCTTCCCCTTTCCCATTTCCCTTCCTCCCCATGAATTGTTCAGTTCATTTACACCAAACAGTTTGTTTTGCAGAGCTTGTTTTTTTTTTATTTTAAATCACAATAGTTATTTTTTTTCATCATCTTAGATCACTAGGTAGAAACTTCCTCTTTCTGTTTCTCTGTATTTGGAATCATTTCTGGCACTTTTAGCAAATTCATCTTAAATAGTAAATGAATGAATGAATTCTTTAGTATGTTTTATAGTTATTTCTATGCCACTGGAATATTTCTTTTTCTTTTTTTCTTTTTTGGCCAGTCCTGGGGCTTGGACTCAGGGCCTGAGCACTGTCCCTGGCTTCTTTTTGTTCAAGGCTAGCACCCTGCCACTTGAGCCACAGTGCCACTTCTGGCCGTTTTCTGTATATGTGGTGCTGGGGAATTGAACCCAGGGCCTCATGTATACGAGGCAAGCAGTCTTGACACTAGGCCATATCCCCAGCCCCTGGAATATTTCTTTAACATCTACTGGGTTATAATTTTACTTAATTACTTGAACACAAGCCTCTTATTATTTAAAATAGAATTCTTAATGATTTCCTTGGGTTTGAAAGATGAACTTTGCAAGTGTTCTTTTACATTCTAAAGATATCTTGCTACTGTCCATTGATACTGCATTAAATCTATAGGGTAGTTTTGTAAGGATTGACATATTACAATTTGAAATCTTTTTATCTAGGAATTTTATATGTTTCATCTTGTTGGACCATAAGTAGAATTTGGGTAACTTTCAGCACACATTTTAACTTAAGAATATTTTCTATTTTTGTGGTTATTGAGAATAATATTTTTATGTTTTTGGAACTGAATATTGCTGACATTGGAATCTCCATATTTTACTACGTAAGTTCTATTTAAATCACAGGTCTTTGTAGGCAATTAAGTATATTTCTGGAAACTGTTGGGAGCATCTACTTCCCTTTCTTGTCCCCATATTCTACATCCATTATAGGAAATGAAAAGAATTGAAAATGATCAGAACATTGTCAGAACATTGAAGGAAAATCCTATTACTTTCTCTTTCTATTACATGGAAATTCATGTAAGCACTAGTAAGCCTCAATGTATCAATATGTAATATAGAATAAATTTATAAGAATGAGACAAAAAACAATTATGACAATTTTTCAAATCTATTTATATTTACATAACATTAGATACTAGGCTAAATAACCATTCTTGCTATAGTTACAATAATCGAAGTTATTATTATTATTATTATTAACCCTGACTTTGCATATAAGGAGACAGTGGTTTTAAGAAATCTGAGCAGCAATGTATTGAACTGATTAATTAGTGATCATTTTGGAGCCTTTTTTACTGATTTAAATTCCCATCCCAACTCCCCAGTTTATTTACTATATGATTTTAGATATATTTTTTAACTTCTTCAAACATCAGCTTTTTATTTCAAATATAAAGAGTAATATTGATGACGTATACAGCTAACATGTATTTTTGAGGCTCTTTTCAGTGTCTAGAATAGTTATTGACATATAGAAAATGTCCAATAGACACAGCCAGTTGAGCCAGCCTATGCTCCATCCTTTGAGGCCACAAATACTGTTGTGTATGTTGCAGGATCAGCTTAATGCCTTAAAGGAATGTCACAGGACTAGAGTCTCTCTCCCTTAATCAAATTGTATATATCCTTCAAGGTGTATTTTGTGTAAATAGATTAAAGAAAGGTGATATGGCCACAATTTATGCAGCATTTTCTGAGGAGTTAGAGCAATGTCAGAACAACAGGTCTCTCTATCTTAAATTCTTACTTTCCTTATCTAATTTTATAGAAAATCCAATTGGCTTCGTATCCTGAACTACCATCATTGTATTACTGGAAAAGCTTCATAATTGATCTTTCTGCTTCTTCCTTCCACCATCCGCACTATATACCCAGTCTATCAGAAAAATTGTAAAAGCTACCCTTTAAAACTTTAAGTAAGATTCTATCATGCCTCTGCTCCAAACTCTTCAGTGACTTCTAAATTGGCTCTGAATAAAGGGTTCTTAGTGTAACTTAGAAGGCACTATTTGATTTGCCCTCCTGTGTGTTCTCTGTCCTCATGTCTTACTACTTTGTCTCTCCCTCATCCTGTTACTGCTTGCTCTTCCCTGAGTTTTCCAGGCATCCTTAATGTTTCTTGTCTGAAATACTTTTTTTCCTCAATCTACTTGTACAACCCCATTCCTTACTTTAAATCTATGCTGAAAAATTACCTTCTATTATTTCTTCTACCTCTGTGTTTAATAAAGCAACTTCATCTTACTTAGTACACTTTTTCATTATCTTTTTGCAGTCTTACATAGGAATTGCCATTTGATATAGCAATTTATGAATACAATGAAGCTTGAACAAAGTCACCCCATTCAACATTCTCATTCATCCTTGTCAACCCATTCCAGCCTCACTTTCCTTAATTCTGTAGAATATATGTTGAATTCTTGACTATGTTCTCCCCTACTTCTCCTCATCATTCCCCTACCTCTCCCCCCTTGACCCCACTCCACCTCTTTCAAGTAAATATTCCCTGCTGTTTATTTTGTTGAACTATGACTTTGCCTTTCTAAGGAATTACACTATTTGAATTCTCCCTTCAATCTACCATATTTCAGTTAATACATGTGTATACACTTACATACTATACAACATATTTATTAGCTTATATATTATGTATTTATTGGATTATATATTTATTAGCTTATAAAGTTATAAGCTAATTCTACTTTCCTCATGTGAGAGAAAACATGCAAACTTTGTATCTCGGCCTGACTTCACTTAACCTAATTTTTTTCAGATCTTTCCACTTCTTTACAAATGATATAATATTCTTTCTATTGGAGTAAAGTTCCATTGTATATATACCCTATTGTTATTCATCCATTGAGGGGCATCTGGATTGATTACATACTTTGGCTATAGTGAATTGTGCTGCAGTGAACATGGTTGTGCTGATGGCTTTCATGTATCCTGGTTTGTGTTCTATTGGATTAAATGCTCAAGAGTGGAATTGCTGGAATCTAGTTCTATGTTTAGTTTAATTTTTTGAAGAACTTCCATATTGTTTGAACAAGTTTACATTCCCACCAACAGTGTATTAAAGTTCCCTTTTAGCCACACTCTGGCCAGCATGTTGTTCTTTCTTTTCTTGATGTTGGCCATTCTAACTGGGGTGAAGTAGGCATTCAGTGTTGCTTGGATTTGCATAGCTTTATATAGACAGAGAAGCTGAGCATTTCTTCATGTGTCTATTGACTATTTTTGCTGCTTCTTCTGATAAGTCTGTCTTTCCCTCATTAGGTGATTTGTTAATTTTATTGTATCCAAGACCTCAATGTATGATATAAAACAATGAAACCTTTAACACGAAGGAGTAGGAGAAACATGAGGACTTGTAGACACAGGTAGGAACTTTCTGAGAATAGATCCAGAAGTACAGCGAATCAAAGAAAGACTTGATAAACGGGATTGCATCAGACTAAAAGGTTTGTGCATGGGAAAACATAGCCAACAAGCTAAATTGACAACCTAGAGACAGAAGATTTTTGCTAGCTATACATCAAACAATGGCCTAATATTTAGTATATACAGAGAACTTAAAACATTAAAACCTCAAAGGACCAGAAAGCCAATTAACAAATGGGCTATTGAGCTAAAGAGAGATTTCTCAAAAGTAAAAATGGGCAATAGACACATTTTTAAGTAAATAAACTTTCATCTTACCACAACCATATTGGGTCCTCTATTTTTTATTCAGTCAGGTTTTATAAATCTATTTTAGTCACTTAGTATGTGACATATGCTTGTTTGTTCATTGTTTTATATTACAGAATAATGAAATGATTAGATTTGATAGTCACTTTGTGATAATCTGACTCCCTCATGTTTTACTAGTCATTGTCTTTATAATTTTGTCTTTATTATTTATGTTCATCACTTTTGGATATAATGTAAGTTACTTACTTTAGAATCAGTGAAAACAAGCTCACACAAATCCACAAAGATGTAATGAGACTATTAAAACAAGGATAAAATAACAGGTGGTAGGCCATGAAGTGAGGAATAAACTTAAAATCGAACTGATCTCCTTTTAGGCAAGGTAAGAACAGAATATTTTGAATTAGATATTTTTGATTGTATATAGTCTACAGATCACCAGTTTCTGAGTTATTAAAAATACTTAACACAGATCCCTCTCCTAGTCTAGACTTTGTGAAGCAGGGTTTTGGTATATTTTGTTTTGTGGGATATACCTGGAAGTCTGCATTTTTATAAGCTCCTTAAATGATTCTTACACATATTAATGTTTGTAACCCACTACCTTAAGAGGTAAATATGCATGAAAAATCCCAAATAACGAGGCACTGGTAGCTCACACCTATAATCCTAGCTACTCAAGAGGCTGAGATCTGAGGATTGTGGTTTGTAGGCAGCTTGGGCAGGAAAGTCCATGAGATTCATCTCCAATTAACCACCAGGAAACTGGAAGTGGTGCTGTGGCTCAAAGTAGTAGAGTGCTAACCATGAATGAAAAAGCTCAGAGACCACACCCAGGCCCTGTGTTCAAGCCCTACAACTGATCAAAAGAACCCAAAACCCAAAGAATAAATAACTGTCATTAGTGTCATCAACAGGAGAGAATTCCATATTGTTATTCAATTAAGTTTTGTATGTGAAACAATTTGATTGTTGGCTCAGTAATGACCCTAAATGGCTTCTTTTTCTCATTTGAAGTGTCACACCATTTTTTAAGGTGAATTCCAGAATATTTGTTAATCTAAGTTTCTTCAGTTTAAATAGTCTTTGTTATCATGGAATGAAAAAGTACATCTACATGTTTTCTTTTCTTGCATTAGTTTGCATTAGTCTGAGAGGCAGCATATTTCCCCAACCCAAAAGTTGTTGCTGGAAACAATTAAGCATGGAGCCACAGTAAACCTGGGAAATGGTCCAGCTTCTTGCAAGTCAAATTCCTACTTTGTGATCTTCAAAATAGCTTAAGCAACACAAATTAAACTTCTACCAGAATACCTATTTACTCATTTTTTAATTATGCATATGCATTATTTATTATACTCCTACATTATACATAAACACTGATAATATACATTTTAAGCACCTATGACAAGCAGTGACCAGATAATTTATCTTCCAAACAAGGCCAAATTTAAGAGCCAAAGACAATACTATTAATAATTATATTGAAACAATCTGTACTTGGAAATTTCTCTAGGCAAACCTGGATGTGTCTCACAAAGCTGAAATTAAAAATATTTCATTTGCATTTCTTTTATGGCCAGAGATGTTGAGCACTTCTTTATGTACCTCTTGGCCATTATCATTTCCTCTTCAAAGAAGTCTCTATTTAAGTCTAGCCCATTTATTGAGGGGACAGTTGTATCTTTGAGGATTTATTTGGGGGGAACTTAATTTTTTGAGTTCCAAGTATATTTTAGATATGAGGCTCTTGTCTGTTGTATGGACAGTAAAGATCTTCTCCCAGTCTGTGGGTTTTCTGTTTATCTTGTGAGCTATGTCATTTACCATGCAAAGACTCTGCAGTTTGACGCAATCCCATTCGTCCAACCTTTCTTTGATTTGTTGTGTTCCTGGGTCTTTATGCCAAGGAGGTCTAGTGTTTCTCTGATTCCTTCATGCAATGTTTTTAGGTTATCTGCTCTTACCTCGAGGTCTTTGATCCATTTGGAATTGATTCTGGTGCAGGGCGATATATAAGGATATAGCTTTAGTTTGTTACAGGTGTTTAACCAATTTTGCCAGCGTCCTTTGTTGTAGAGGTTCTTCCATCCTATTTTTGGGCTCCCTTATCAAAGATTTGGTGGCCATAGGCCTGTGGGTTCATTTCTGGGATTTCAGTTTTGTTTGTTTGTTTGTTTTTGCCAGTCCTGGGCCTTGGACTCAGGGCCTGAACACTGTCCCTGGCTTCTTTTTGCTCAAGGCTAGCACTCTGCCACTTGAGCCACAGCGCCACTTCTGGCCGTTTTCTGTATATGTGGTGCTGGGGAATCGAACCCAGGTCTTCATGTATATGAGGGAAGCACTCTTGCCACTAGGCTATATCCCCAGTCCCGGGATTTCAGTTTTATTCCACTAGTTCTCAGGCCTGTTCTTGTGCCAGTACCAAGCTCTTTTTATTACTATAGCTTTGTAATAGAGTTTGAAGTTTGGTATTGATATTCCTCCAGCATTGTTCTTTCTGCTTAAGATTGTTTTGTATTTGGGGTCTTTCGTGTTCCATAAGAATATTTGGATTGATTTCTCTGTTTAATTGAAGAAATATAAATGCAAATCAAAACAACATTGAGATTCCCTCTCACTCAAGTAAGAATGTCCATTATCGATATGCTGGTGGGGATGTGGCCAAAAGGGAACACTACTACACTGTTGGTGAGAGTGTAAACTTGTTCAACCATTCTGGAAAGCAGTGTAGAGGTTCCTCACAAGGCTAAACATAGAGCTCCCTGAGACCCAGCAACCCTGCTCTTGAGCATTTACCCAAAAGATTACAAGCAAGATCACACTTAAGCTACCAGCACAACTATGTTTACTGCAACACAATCTACCATCACTAAAATAAGGAACCCACCCAGATGACCCTCAGTAAATGAATGGATCATGAAAATGTGGTATATACACACAATGGAATTCTATGCTTCTGTTAGAAAGAATAACTTGGCCCCATTCATGAAGAAATGGAAAGACTTGGAAAAAAAATCATACCAAGTGAAGTGAGCCAGACCCAAAGAAACAGAAACTCTCTGGTTTCACTCACTGGAAACAATTAGTACTTGTCCAGGATAGTCCTAGCAGAGGAGCACAATAGATCAATAGCAATATACACATGATAACATGAGATAGTGCTAAGTAAAATTAACCACAAGATTTGGAAATAAATGGTTTATTTTTGTTGTTATTATTTTCAATGTACCATTTGAAATTATGCCTTTTTCTTTTGTCTTTCTTCTCCATGGTTTTATTCCTGATGTCACTGTAACTGACTTTGGTACTCTGGGTATTTTATGTACATTTATCAGAACTAGGGAAAGGGAACATCACAGTGGAAAGACAAAGGGTAAAAGGCGAACCAATGCAACAGCAATACTTACAAGACAATATGCTATAAACCCACTGTACAACTCGGGAGAGGGTGGGGAGGGAACCAAAGAGGAGGGAAGGGATAAAAACGAAGGAAGAAGTAACAAGTTTGATAAGAAATGTACTCACTGCCTTACATATGAAACTGTAATCCCTCTGCACAATAAATAAATTAATTACAATAAATAAATTAATTGAAAATTAATTAATTAAATTTAAAAATAAAAATACTTGAAATGCCTTAGTAATTACAATAGCTTTGTATTAGGTAATCTAAAATATTGCCATAGTGATTCATGATATCAGTCTTGTGATATCTTTTCATGACAATTCAAACTGAAAAAGGAAATAAACAGACATGAGACTAAGCTTCTAGGTGAATAATTACTATAATTAAGATAGATGCACGTCATATCTTCTCTGTCTTCATATATACTTATAGAAGAATCTATCTCACAGCATAGAAGAAATAAGCCCCTCTAAATAGAGTAGCAGTAGTTATCTGATTCAAACTGAATCAGTCACATGTTCCATTCCTGGTAACTAAAGTGGCTACTGGTTGACTGTGAATAGTAACTTAAAATTCTAAATGATTAAAGCCTGAGGATACTGTTTCATGAAGGTGATAATGCTCATATCCAGGTAAGTAGGAAGAGAAAAGCCTATTGAAGAGATTAGCCCCTGAGCTCCTTTTATAAAGGTTGCCATGTACATTTCTTGGAAACAAAAGATCCCTGGGATAGCAGAAGGTATTTTCTTAAATCAGAAAGTCTGCAGCTACTAGACCTTCACTGCTTAGTAACTGAGAAGAGGCCTTTTTGCTTGGTAATGCACTCTGTGTAAGCAACCACTTTGATGAAAAGTCTAGAAAGAACCTTTGAATGGTCTTTGTAAGAGAGTTCCAGAAAGATGAATTATGATCCTTGCTTAATATTGTCATAAAAAATGAACTTCTGCTTTCTGAGGTAAGTGATGAAAGTCTCAACCATGATGATCATTTTCTTATCTTTTCAATGACATTGTAATTGATTTACTTTAAAGAAAGAGTCACATTTCCTAAAGTGTGTATGTAAACTCATACATAGAATTGACTCAATTAAACAGAATGTTTAATTAAAGGAGATGCTAGTGTAATACCAGAAACCAAAATAATTTTATTAAATGTTATATAGTATGTGGGTTGAAATTGGAGCCAGATTACTTGGGTCCATATATTAGCTCTGCACTTAACAGGTTTTGGTTATTTAACCTTCTAACCTCAGTTTCCTAGTCTATAAGATTAACAGGAACTATTTTATTGCAGTGTCATGATTAAATTATCCATGAAGTTTTTAGAACAGTATAGGTCCCCAGAAGGTGCTCAGGAAATGTCAATATAATTAGTACAATTGGTGGAATTTATTAAAAAAACTGTTTAAGTATAATAAGCATAAGATAAATATGGACACATTTGTGGACATATATGCTAGAAATAAATTTATGTTTGATCTTTATATTATCATGTGATAAAATCTAATAAGCAAAGACTATTATTGGAAAAAGTCCTAATAATCATTTTTAAGAATAATTATAATAATTGAGAGTTGTTTTATATTGTAACAAGGGCCATTATTACTACTTATTTTAATTCACATAATAACTACGCTGAGTAGTCATTGTGCTTTTTTAGACATTGGAGGAAGCACAGAAAATTATTTGGACAGATATCTTTCCCCATCCTGCTACTTATAGACTATTGAATAAAGTAGTTCAGAATCTAATCAGAATAAATTTTCTTGTGGACATTGCATATTTCCAAGCCAAGTCCATCTTAAACAAAACAAACAAAACAGGAAATATTATACTATCTGACTTCAAAATATATTACAGAGCTGTAATAATATTATTATATATAAGTATTATTATAAATAAAAAGGCATGGTATTTATTATCTCAAGTAATACATTGTTTCATTAGCATAAAAACCAGACACATGAAACAAACAAAATAGCCCAGAAGGGAACGAAAGGAAATGTTTCTCTGACACCTTGTAATCAATAAAGGCTTCATAGAGGAGAGGAATATAAAAAATTAGTTATGATTATTAAAATATTTGGTAACATACGGAATTCCAGGCAGGCATTTTATATATGTGAGTACAATAGACAGCTACCATTTTCTTGACAAAATCCAAGCACTTAGACTGGAGAGGTAAAAGATCTAAATCACAGGCTGCCATGTTTAAAGCTTGTGATTTGTTTCAAAAACAATAGAAAGACACTTAGGATGGTTCAGAATGAGCAGTAAGATTGGTGTTTTAGAAAAATCACTTTGGCCCCAGTATTGAAATACAGAAACTAATTGGAGACTCACTTGTCTTCTTAGGGAACAGCTAGAAAAGAGTGCAAACTCCTCTCCAGGTTTTTTACAAATTGGATTTTAGAAATAATGCAAGAAAACTGTCTTTGACTTACATTTATTTTCTTTTGCTTTTATGCCCTCTTTATAACATTTCAAGTAAACAACCAACCAAACAAACAACAATCCCATTTGCAAAACTTGATATAAAGAGCGATTTCCTCAAACTGATACAGAACACCTACGAGAAAAAAAAACCTAAACGACAATAAAAACTATAGCTAATATTTTATTTAATTATAGAGAACTGGATGCATATTTATATATGAGCATATATATATGCTCATATATATAATATATAAGATGTACATTTGTAGGCTCATATATATAATTTGGAAAGGAAGATAAAATAGACTACCAAAAGTGAGTAAAGTATTTTATTATGTGTATTAAAGTGATAGCAATTTTAATTGTAAGCAACTTCAAATATTGTTACGACATACATTTATTGGCACTTGTACTACTGAGTTTTATGAAATGGATTGGTTGCTTTTTCTCCATGAGTAAAGAAAGTAACTCATTTATTTTCTATCTGGATACAAATAAGGGCTTCAGATCATGCAAATCTTACTTTGAGTTCAGTTCTTCCACAGCTTTGGAACTTTAGTGATGTACTAAATCTCCAGACATATTACTTCATCTGCAGAAGAAGCAGCAAGATGTATTTTAGCAAAATTATTTCAAGCAATAAACACTATTTCAATTCAGGCATTGCACATACTAATTTTATGACATTGGGACTAGTTACTTAATCTCTAGCCTTAATTTCCTCAACTGGGGAATATGAATAATTATAGAGTTGAGTTATTGGATTTAATTTTTTTCATTAGAATGGAAAATACATGTCATATAAAATACCTATAGAGCCCGTTGAACAGTCATTTAGTAAATGGAATAGCCATTATTACTGTTTAGCCTTGTATTTGATGAAGAGGCAAGTGACTGAATGAAAGATGTATGCAAGAGAAGGTAGAAGGTGTGTGTGTGTGTGTGTGTGTGTGTGTAAGTGTAAGGATGAGTTGGAAAGTTTACAGCCTTGAAGAAAAATGATTCAAAGAAAGATTCTTTGCCAGTCCAGTCTTCATCGAGGTAAAAGTCCCATGTCAGAAAACTCACAAAATATTTACTACCCCATTCCTGCATTCTTACATATAATTTCCCATGAAGGTTTGCTGAGGCTGCTTATTCCTCAAAGAGAAAAGGAAGGAAGGGGGGAGAAAGAAAGAGTAATGGAGAAAAGAGAGTCTATGCACCCTTAGTTATTCAGGACTATTGGGAGGCAATGCCAGCACCTGCTGTTGTTCTGGGAGTAAGATGCAGCCCTGATATAGCATGATTGCTGTGGAAAGTCCTTGGAGCCTGGCCAGCCTGTATCCTTCCTGGGGTTCTTATTTTGCAATCTGTTTGCAAATAGAAGGAATGTTGCCAATTCACTGGGGCATAGAATCCAGCAGGGATGATGATGGTAATAATGCTGCAGTGGATGGGCACTGATGCCATCAGGGAAGGGATAGGGGGCAGTGTTGTTTTGAATAACAATTCCTGGCCCTGATGGCCTTGAGGTGATAGGTGGGACTTACAGCCCATTCTCCTCCTGGGCTAGCATCTGTTCCTTGGATTAAAGGAAAGGCTGCCTGTGCTCTTCCAGAAATAAAGACCTATTTGTTTGGTCTGAGCAAACTTGTCCCTGGCTTACATCAACTTCTTTTGACAGGGCAAGAAAGAGATAAAAATGGGTAGGAAATCTGAAAAGAATTTACAGAAGTGTGAGCTTTGCCAGGTCTCTGTTTTACTCCTCAGAGAGGGCTAGCTCAGAGTGCCAGGTTATGCTGGTAAAATCAAAGGCAGACGTTCCTGCCTACACAGCAGCCTCCTGGCCGGAAGTCGGGGGTGGATCCAGATGGGAATCATATGCCTGTGCCATGTGTGTTTGCATTGGAGGGGAAAAGAATCTCATGGCTGGCAACTTCTGTAGTGCTCTATGCAGAACTCACAGCATGAGAAGTAAGGAAGCTGCCTGGAGCATAATAGGCACAGAATTTGGGTACTTGGACTAAACCTGGGCCTGCCATCTCATTGGATGCCAGACTAGGAACCCTATCCGACTTCAAAAATCTAATTCTTTCTTGTTACATAGGAAACAGTGTGTAATTCCACTGGATCATGTGCTTTTAGTTCTTAGCCTTCCTTTATGTTGCAAGATTCAAATTCAGTGAATGTTTAAGTATCTATTAAACACTGAATACCAAGTGCTACAGGCAGCAGGAGCAGTCAGTCATCATCTTTCAGGTAAAGAAACAGATTGGTCACCTTGCTAATAAGAGGTAGAATCAAGATTCTCTATTTCACAGCACTGTCATCTTCAACTTTATCTTTTGCACCTTGCCTGGCATTTTCTGCATTTCAGGAGCCAGACTGAATGAAGCTGAAGTTTCTCAACACTCTTCCTTTAACCTTGTACCTTTGTCATTTCTGTCTGTTCTCCAGTGTTTCCTCCTCAGCTTCTCACAAGCATGCTCATTTACCTGCCTGGCCAAACAACTGGCCTGATCCTGCAGATCTCAGCATAGCCGTCAGTGATTTCCTAGAGCTTATATCTGGCATGCTGTATGAAGTCAATAAACAGTTTAAAACTAAGTAAATGAAGCTTCTTTTGTCCAAATGTGAGGCTGTGGAACAGAAACTAGGAATTAGACAAAAATGAGAAAAGTAAAAGGGTGAGAGTCATGACTGGGAGAAATCAAGGTAAAGAAAGAAATGAGCTGCCATGGATTTCTATAGAAGGCCTTTGATTTGAATATAATTAGGAAAGGAATCAATTAAAATGCTGGCTGGGCAGGTTACCTACAGTAACATAACAGTTTTTGTTTTATCTTAAAGCTGTATTTAATGTGGGTTCTACTACACCACATGGTTAAGAGGGTCTATCTAACATCCCCAACAAAAACAACACTATTTTTTCTCTTGAGCCTTTACTGAATTTGTGACAGTGACTGAGGTTGCTGCTGACAGTGTTGACACATAAGAGGCATCTTCACTAAGTTCATCTCCTTTACTTTTTAAAGTCCTTTACTTTTGGCAAGTAGGTACCAATTTTTTCACTTTGATAAGCTCAAGAAACTCAATTCAATTTCTCTGAGGTTTTTATCCTCCTATCTGCCCACTACAGACAACTCACAGGGCCATGACCTTTTCATGGGGAGGTTGTTACATAAGAATATTTTAAAATCTCGGTCACAGACTGTCAGAACTGTTAGATGCCTGAGAAATCATTTAGACATACTCTTAACAATAGACAGGCAGTCATCCAGAAAAGCAGTGATTAAGTACTAGAGTTCCTTGAGACCTTGCCTGAAAATTTTCCAGGATCCTACACCATTTAGTCACTAAATTTTAGGGTTAGGTACAGAGAAATAGGAAGGACCACTGAGCAGTACATTAATCCCAAACTTCAGAAATAGTACCAAGCTTTGGAGTCAGATATACTCAAATTTGAATTCTGGTTACAATTTTTTCTTTTCTCAACCCTTTGATAAAGATATTGACATTGACATTGCAACATAATTATTAGGAATGATACTGATGAACATGGAATTCCTAATACTTATTAAGCATTAACAACTGGGTATTGCAGGAGGTGGCATGTTTTTGTCTCTCTTTTTTGAGATACTTTAAAAATTAGGATAATTGAAACATTTTTGAGCATTCCAGTTGACAAATCATTTATCTCAAGAGTACACAATTACAAATTACTCTAGTGCCTTGTAACAACTTAGAGCTGTCATTCTTTAGACAAAGATACGCTGTCAGAGAAATTTGTTATTGAGTGACACCTGGACTTTGTTGACATCACTTCACTGAGTCACTACTGGGAACTCCTTGTTGCTATGGTGGTTTAAACATTTCATAGAATTAGAATTTCAGTCTTTAGGTGTCTGGTTATATGACAGTATATGAATTATCAAGTTAACTTCTTTGCGATCTACCACAAAAACTGAGAAAAGTGTGCTAAAGAGTAAAGTCTACCACTTTAAAAAAATGCCACACTTAAGCATTTTTCATTGGCAAAAAATAGTAGCTACTCACTTGCAATTGAGTGATGATTTCTAGGGTAACAGTAGTAGTAGTATTGCATTTGGAATTAGAGAGCTTAGGCTCTCATTCCCATCTCTTCCACTGACCAGACCAGTCCTAGACTGGTCAATTAACATTACTCCCTACTGATCCTAAATTCCTTTTCTATATCACTGTAGCTATGTTCATAGCTTTTTTTCTTTTAACTTAGCAGACATTACCACTGAAGGTCTCCACTGAAGGTTACAAAGAATAAAAAGAAGTCTTGCTCTTAATAATTTTCCTTTATGGAAAGGAGAGATATATTAAGTAAGTAAGCATTTAAAGATTGTAGCATGATGCTTGGTATGGTAGGACCTCAAGTTGCACAGGAAGTATAGAAAAGGTACCTATGGGAGTCTGAGAGTTAAATAAAGCTTTTTGGAGGAAATGATACCTCAGCTGAGGCTCAGAACATGAGTAGGAGTAAATCAGGCTGGCAGAAGAAGAAAAGACTTTGTAAGTGCTGTCAGGGCTTTTGGTGAGCCAGGACTGGCAGAAATAGTGAGCTTAGTCTGGAAGAGTTGGGCAAGATGAGATTAGAGAGATTGACTTAGTGACATGGTATTCAAATCACACTTAGATGTGGAAAAACACAACTTAACTAAAAATTGGGAGCTCTCTGGGGTATGCTACAGTTATAGCAGAGAGGATAAACTTAGAAAGACCAATTGTCTGATCCTAAAGCAATTTTCCATCACTTTTCTTTAAACAAAAATTTAAAAGAAATGTTTTCTTTAAGAAGAAATTTTCTTTAGGAAGAATTGTTCTGTTATGGAAGGAAAATGACTGACCATATATTTCTCTGGTGAGATATTCCAAAAATATATACCATAATTCGACTCTAATATGTGTTTTAATTGTGAGAAATCTATGTAGGGGTGTGTGTGTGTGTGTGTGTGTGTGTGTGTGTGTGTGTGTGTGTGTGTGTGTGTACTGGACCTGGGGCTTGAATGCATGGCCTGAGTACTGTCCCTGAACTGTTTTTTGCTAAAGGCTAGTACTCTATCACTTGAGCCACAAATTCACTTTTGCCTTTTTTGTAGTTTATTGGAGTTAATAGTTTTATGGCCTTTTCTGATTGTGGTGGCTTTGAACTGAGATCCTCAGATTTCATTCTCCTGACTAGCTAGGATTACAAGCTTGAGCCTTAGGGACCTGGCCCATGTAGATATCTAAAAGTTTCTAGTTTGGATAATTGCAAGATAACAAAAATTCAAACACTTAAAAGAGTTTTCCCAAAATTATACAATTAATAATGGTATAGCCAAAATAATTTTTTTAATATTTCAACTGTTATTTTTCAATTATTTGATAAATTGTATGTTTCTAAACTTCAGGAACTCCGGTGTTGGCATTTATATTCCTTTGAAACTGTAGAGGGTAAAACATCCAGTTACATAATTTGACATTTATACTTAGCTCTCCTCCAAAGCTGGAAAACCATATATTTTTCTTCCAACCTGGCTTTGTAATATTCCAGCCTTAGTTTTCTTTGTTGTTGTTGGGTCATCGTATAAAAATATACCGTTGTCCTAATTAAAACACTGGTTTACCTCTCACTACAGGGATTTTCAAAAGAACTACTGACCAAAATAATTTATAGTTTTAAAACACTTTTCTCACTGAAGCTCTTATAACTATTTTTAGATAACATTTCCTATTATCTAAAGCCTTACCCCTGCTTTTATTGGTGGTCAACTGTTGTTAAGGAGGGACAGAAACATTCTAATCAATTGTTAAATGTTGGCAATAGAAGTATAGATTTCAGAGTTAGAAGAAAATTAACAAATGCATACTCAGAATCTCCTCTGGGAGTCCTAAGAATTAATGGCAACATTTTTGGAAATTTAAAGAAATGAAAGCTGGGCACTGGTGGCTCACACTTGTAATCCTAGCTACCCAGGTGGCTGAGGATCACAGTTCAAAGCCAAGCCTGGGCAGGAAAACTCTGTGAGACTCATCTCAATAAACAAAACAAAAACAAGCACGAGGAAACAAAATGGACCTGTAGTTCAAAGTGGTAGAGTGTTAGCCCCTAAAAGAGCTCACGGAGAGCACCCAGGACCTGAGTTCAAGCCACAGGCCCAAAGAATAAAATAAAGTTTGAAGACTGCCATGTATATAGTAAGATGATCAAATTTTAATTAGCTCAATGCAGTTTAACAAGTAAGTACATCAATATAACCACTACACTGATCACAATGTAAGACAGCCAATTACCCGGTAGGCTCCTTAGTGCCTTCTCTCAGTTCTTAATCCATAAAGTAACAAATGATGTTCTGTCAGGTAAGATTAGTTCCTTGTAAAACTTTCTATACGTGGAATGTAGTGATTTTTTGTATAGTTTATTTCCTTCAGCAATATAGACATTTTACTATGTTTAGCTTAATAACTATTCTTTTGTGGTGGTGTCTGTTATGCCAGCATCGAATTGATTTTCTGAAGATTTGGTGTAAGATTTTAGAGTTTATGTTCATGAAAGTCATTGGTCTATAATTCTTCTTTCATGTCATAGACTTACCAGGTATAGTAAGGTAATACTGTCCTCATAAATGGAGACTTACTTTCTTTTTCTGTTTTCTGAAAGACTATGTTAAATTCATCAAGAAAGCCATTGGGCCTAAAATGTCTTTAAAGGAGGATCTTTACTTTTGAATTTATAACCTTTAATAAGTGTAGTATGTGGTAGTTTAAATTATATTTCTCAAATCTTTCCTCTTCCCTTATTGTAATTATAAACCCTACTCTATGTTAATGTTTTCCTTTAGAGTAAGCACACTCTACCTATTGTTGCTGGATTTAGCAGTGTGACTGGCTTTATTCAATGGGATATTAGAATGTGTGACCCAAGCACACAAGTTTTCAGTAAGTTTGAATAGTTTTGTTTGATCTCTTCTGTTATCTGCCATGAGAAGAACATTTTCTCAGATTGGCTGTATGGTCCCAGAATGAAGAAAAATATGTCAGGCTAAACCTAGAAGTCTAAAGTCAGCCCTAGGTGATCAACTAACCTCAACAGGTCTTATATCAATCTGAAAATTTATAGGAGAGATTTTGGTAGATCACTGAAATTTTGAAGGTGATTGCTACTACTTTAACTTTCAATACACTCGACATAGAACATTTCATCTCTGCTCATCAAAATGATAAGATTTTGTACTACATAACAACAATTTATATTCATGCATTGTGTAATGACATTTTGATTCAGTGATATATATGATGGTGACTGCATAAGATTATAATGGAGTTAAAAATGTTCTCCTGTGTAGTGACGTTTAACAGACATTACTCACTTATTTGTGATGTTGCTGGGTGTAGACAAATTTACTACTCTTCCCTCCTTTGAGGGTGTGGAGATGAATTGAAATTTTCCACAGATGAATCACTTGATTATTTCTCTAGCAACCAGTCCTCACCCCAGTCCAGGAGCTATACCAGAGCCCTTAGGATAAGCCAGACTCTCAATCAGAGAACTCTCCCCACCCCACATACAATCAGTAAACTCTCCCAGCCAGAGGCTATCCCAGAACTCCAGCCATCAATCATTTCCTAAATGTACAAAAAGATGTTTGTCACTTAGGAGTTTCCAATGGTTTAAAGAACTGTGTGCCAGAAAACTCAGGATGGAAACCAAATATATATGTGCATTATAGTCACAATATCTCACTGCTACATACTAGCTTTATCATCTTTAGAAAGTGTAATCAAGAATCCGACTCCAATTTTGAATGTCACTGCCTACACTTTCCAAGTTCCATTCCTACTTCCTCTTAAGTCTATACCTAGGCAACATTGTAAGAAATCACCCTGCTACATCCTGTATCATTGGCAGGATGCTTAAACTATTCAAAGCCTGTGGTGCACAGGAAATGTCCTTAACAAAGGACATTCTCTCTAGTAACCGCAAAGCCATAGTCTCAGGACTAGGCATAATGCTGCGTATCAGTAATAGCAGTTACACAAGTTGGGAAATAGAGATCAGGAGGATTGTGATTCCAGGCCAGCCTGGCCCAAAACTCAAGACCCTATTCAAAACAGAACTAAAATAAAGAGGGTGGGTGAGGCTCAAGAAATAGAGTACTGTCCAGCATCTGAGGCCATTGGTTTAAATCTGAGTACCACCAAACAACAATAACCAAAACAAAGTGCTATTCTCTCAAGCTGTTTATAGACCTGTTTGACAGACTGTTCTACTCTTGCCAGAATATTTCACTATGTGAGAAACATATTTTGTGACTACGTGGCATTATTAGTCTGTATATCTGAAAACATTTTGTAGGGAAAGAATGTTGCATTTCTAAGAGTGACCAAAACAAAATTTCTTGTCTTTTAGTTTTCTGTATAGTAACTTTTAATCTACAGAGTGAAAGAAGTGTTTATATGTAACATGATTTTAAGGTTTAGAAATAGCATGCAATATAAAACTGCCTAAACTTTCTTTGGAACTTCCTAGGTTTCAACACATTGCATGCAAAATAATAATAATTTAAAGCCAGCCCAAATACAGCCTTCTTCCTATTCTATTACCCTTACATATTTCATTTTTTGTTATAGAAATTATCATTGTGCAACATTGCATAATGCATGTAGACAAGTACTACATACATATCACCAGCACAACAATGTTCATTGCAGCACAGTTTGTCATAGCTAAAATATGGACCCAACCCAGATGCCCCTCAGTAGACAAATGGATCAGGAAAATGTGGTACATATACACAATGGAATTTTATGCCTCTATCAGAGAGAATGACATTGCCCCATTCGTAAGGAAATGGAAGGATTTAGAAAACATACTAAGTGAAGTGAGCCAGACCCAAAGAAATATGGACTCTATGGTCTCCTTCATAGGGAATAATTAGCACAGGTTTAGGCTAGTCACAGCAGAGGATCACAAAGAGCCCAATAGATATGCCCTTATGAACACATAAGATGATGCTAAGTGAAATGAACTCCATGTTATGAAAATGACTATTATATCACTGGTGTAATTACTTTCAACATGCCATGTGAAACTGTAGTTTCTATTATTGATGATCCTCCTGTATCCCCTTCCTATGGTTGTACCTGCACTATCACTGTATCTTATCTGAGTACATTGGAAACTGTGTATACTGGTATTAGAACTAGGAAAGTGAAAGGGAATACCAAAATCAAGAGACATAGGATAAAAAGAAAAGCGACTACAAAAGCAATACTTGCAAAACTGTTTGGTGTAAACCAACTGAACAACTCAAGGGAGGAGAGGGAAAGGGGGAGAGGAGAGGGGGAATGAGGGAGGAGGAAACAAACAGTACAAGAAATGTATCCAATGCTCAACGGATGAAACTGTAACCTCTCTGTACATCAGTTTGACAATAAAAAAATAATATAAAAGGGAATGAGTATGGGAATATAATGAAGGGGTGAATTTGTTCAAAGTATATTATACACATGTATGGAATTATCACCATGAAACCCCCATACATATTCATGTTTGACGATTCAAAAATAAAATAAAATAATATAAAAGAACCAGGTACACTGCAGAAATAAACTAATAAAACCTCAAAAAAAAAAAAAAAGAACCAGGTAAAGCTGGAATTGGAAATGGGAAAATAGAGCATCTGTAACAGGAAATAACATTTCTAAGGTCAATTTGCAAGTGAGCTGCGTAATGAAGAAGACAGGTCTCCTCTTTCCTAGTCCAACTTTCTTCTTACTCTAACTCACCTTGAAGCTTCATCAAACGATAGATATTTTCCCATAATGATTTCTCTTTCTTGTCCCCAAAATCCACTGAGTAGTGTTCAATAAAGCAAAAACGAAGTTTTAGTACAAGTCAACCTTTTTCCTAATTGATTTTTCTCATTTTTCAACAGATTTATAATTGTCAATTCACTTGCTGACTTGAACGCCCCACCTGGCTTTGTCGTTCTAACCCTTGGAGTAATTTAACTCTGCCTGTAAGACAGGTCCCTGTGCTTGTATTATTCTCTGTTGGCATTGTCTTTTCAATCAATCAGTCATGAAAAATTCATGTCCAACCCAAAGCCCCAGTGAACCTCTCTGAGAAAAATGTGATTATCTTTAAACAAAGAAGAGATCTTCCTATTCTCTGAAATTCATCAGAGAGCAGCTTTTAGTAAAGGAATAGTTTATCTTCGGTTGGCAATCCACAAGATACTCCCATTTTTCCCTTTTAAATTGATTTAATCCAATTCTCAAATTTTAAAACTGTTTTAATCCATGTATTGCAGATTCTAATATCTTAAAATTTATAAAAACTCAACCTGATCTTTGTATTAATGATGAAAAATAGGATAGCTAAACATACCAAGATAAACATAAATATAATTAAGGTGTTATTCTATCAATTTTTCAGAACAGAATTACTATTGCAGTTTATGAAATATTTAGAATTATTTATTAGCTTGTCCTGTAATTGTGAAGTGGCCGATTCCTTTCTCATGTGAACTAAATCTTAAACATAGTTATGGACTAAGCTCCTATCTTGGATCAAGACTTAACTCTAACTGTAAACTTAAATATGGGCCTAGTTACAGCTAGTAGTGACTGGAGACTAAAACACAGCCTTCTATCTTATCGACAGCTTGTAAAAGACAGACAATAAAGCTAATAATTCAGGGGTCCCGATGTAGAGTGAAATGAGTATAATTTTCCATCCTGGTTCTACACTTGGAAGAATGTATCCCTAGGCAATTTACTTATTTCTATTTCTACTATTTCACTGGCCTATTTTTTTCTGACTCCACTCTACCTCTGAAAGTTTCCACAACTTCCCAAAGGAACACCTCTAATTGAGACCAAGCATTCAAATCTTAACAATAGTGATACAGTCTTTTTCTTGTATATGTGCTTACTCTTAAACATAAATTATTAATATTTTCAGTGTTTGAAACTGAAACAGGAGTTATGTGCCAATGGTTCAGGCCTGTACTTAGGAGAATGAGAGCTGACGATCATGGTCCAAAGCTAGCCCAGGTAAGTAAAAGTTCAAAGCCAGCCCAGTCAGGAAAGTCTGTGAGCCTCTTCTCTCCAATTAACTACCAAAAAGCCAGAAGTGGAGCTCAAGTAGTTGAGCTCCAGGAGTTTGGAACAAAAAAGCAGTGGGACAGCGCCCCGAGCTCAGAATTGAAACCCTAGTACAAATACAGAAATTAAACTAAAAGCTGATACTGATTTATATTTTTTCAGTTGTTTTTGTTTTATAAGCCATATGAATTAATTGTGTAAATTTCCATTTTTAAAATATATTTTTTGGGGGGGAATTGAACATTGAAGTTTTCTTTTCTTTTTTTAAAATTTTTATTATCAAACTGATGTACAGAGAGGTTACAGTTTCATACGTTAGGCATTGGATACCTTTCTTGTACTGTTTGTTACCTCGTCCCTCATTCCCCGCTCCCACCACCCCCTTTCCCTTCCCCCCCATGAGTTGTTCAATTCATTTACACCAAACAGTTTTGCAAGTATTGCTTTTGTAGTTGTTTATCTTTTTTTACCCTGTGTCTCTCTATTTTGTTATTCCCTTTCAATATCCTAGTTCAAATACCAGTATACATGGTTTCCAATATACTCAGATAAGATTACAGAGATAGTGTAGGTACAACCACAGGAAGGGGATACAAGAAGATCATCAATAATAGAAGCTACAGTTACACATATCATGTTGAAAGTAGTTAAAACAGTGATATAACAATTGTTTCCATAACATGGAGTTCATTTCACTTAGCATCATCTTATGTGTTCATAAGGGTATAGTTATTGGGCTCTTGTGATCCTCTGCTGTGACTTGCCTAAACCTGTGCTCCTATGAAGGAGACCATAGAGTCCATATTTCTTTGGGTCTGGCTCACTTCACTTAGTATAATTTTTTCTAAGTCCTTCCATTTCCTTACAAATGGGGCAATGTCAATCTTTCTGATAGAGGCATAAAATTCCATTGTGTATATGTACCACATTTTCCTGATCCATTTGTCCACTGAGGGGCATCTGGGTTGGTTCCATATTTTAGCTATGACAAATTGTGCTGTGATGAACATCGTTGTGCTGGTGGCTTTAGTGTGATTTTGTTTGGTGGGAATGTAAACTGGTTTAGCCACTCTGGCAAGCAGTATGGAGATGCCTCAGAAGGCTAAACATAGAGCAGCCCCCCTTTTGGGTATCTATCCAAAAGACCATTTTAAAAATTTCATTTCACTTCATTATTGTATTTTTTACTTGATTATATATTACCCTGATTTCAAAAGTGAAAATAAAATGCCTTGTACAACTAATCCTCTGCTTATGTCTTCACTTTTGGTTTCTAGTTATCCAAGATCTGTAAAAAATTTCTGCAAAGAATAATGTAGTAAGTAATTTAGGCTTGTTCGCTATCAGGTCTCTGCCATAATTGTTCAGTTCTACTGTGAATGGGTCAAAACCTGTCCAAGTAAACAAATATGGCCTTACTTAAAAAAAACAGACAACAATCAGGGTTTGGCCCCTACTCTAAAGGAAATATTTGACTTTATGTCACTGTATTCTGTGAATATAGTGTGTGCCACAAGCTTTGAAGTGTAGCGGTGAATTGGTGGCTTAGTGGTAGAGTGCTTGCCTAACAAGTATAAAGCCCTGGGTTCCATTCCTCAGTAAGGCATAAACAGAAAAAGCCAGAAGTGGCGCTGTGGCTCAAGTGGTAGAATGCTAGCCTTGAGCAAAAGAAGCTCAGGGACAGTGCCCAGGCCCTGAGTTAAAGCCCCAGGACTGGCAAAAACAAAACAAAACAAACAAACAAAAAAAACCCACATCTAATTTTAAATACTCTGTAATTTCCATCATGACCCCAGTTCCTAGGGCCAAATTCTATCATTTAACAGTTTAACACTTTGGGGGCTTGGGGAGGGGGCTTTTTAGTAAGAAAAAAGGGCAAGTCACTTAGCTTTAATTAACTTTAATTTCCTCATTGTGGACAATTAGGCAAAACATAAAACAGTGCTTATGAATGGGGTAAATAGTATTGCATGTTTTAAATGCCTAAGAAAATGTTTAAGCACATAGTAGGATGATAATAATCAATAGATGGTCCATTTTAACTTTCACTTCTTTATTCCAGCTTCACATTTATACATTTTTTATTAAATTTTTCCTCAATTGATCATTTATGTAAATCCTGAAAGCACCATAGAATTCAGGATCACTGAAAACCGATTTGCTACTTGTGGAATATCAGAAGAAAACAGAAGGATTATGTCCTGTGAGGTTCAAAGATCATTTGTTCCCTGGATATTGATTTTCATAAATCAGACAGTAGCCAAGACCCTGGGAGAAGCAATTGAACTGACAAGTGGCAGGTCTAGATTATTAATAATGGAACAGCCTCAGACTTTCTTGATGACTTAATTTAATGACAGAAAACGGGTCGTAAGCTGAAATGCCTGGGGTTGGAGTCAATAACTGGGTCCCTGAGAAGAAAATACATGTTATTCCTAGGAGCTTATTTCAGAGAGCATGACATGATTGGTCCAAATACAAGGAATGAGGAAATGTTCTTATTTTATCTTTTTAATAAAAAAGATTTACCATTGTATTTCTCTTCTACCCTTACTTAGGTAAACAGCTTTGGTTAGAAATATGTAATTTTGCAAGCTTAATCTGAGCAATGATAAGGATCATAGGCATCTTACCTTTATTTTTTATCAGAACCCCATGAAATATGTCTTGCTATTATTGTTTTTAATATGAGAATCAAATTCATGACAAGTCATGCAATTCAAATACAGAAATGTCTAGTAGCTTGACAAGGTCATTCAACTCCAAAGAGTTGTGAATAAAACTTGTATTTTTAGTTTCCAGGTTCCAGGGTTTCAAAGCTAATGATGAAAGCCAATCATACAGAATATGATCTCTGTACTGTTGGTTAGCTGGCACAAAACATAATCCATTTAGCACTGCTTATCCTAATTATACTATTGGCATCTAGTCCTGTGGATACCTTTAACTTGCTTATTATTTTCTTTCTTGATTGCCAGGGAGTGGCAATTTGCATAGCCTTCTGGTGACTATCTCTCTTTCTGTTTCAGAGGGTCATTTTCAACATTGTTAACTTCAGTAAAACAAAGAGTCTTTATAGAGATGGGATGGCCCCTGTGGTGAAATCTACCAGCAGACCAAAATGGTAAGTGACCACAGAATAGATTTCCTTTATGATTAGAAATTATTACCCAGGACTCAAATTTATCCTTTGTATTGCTGGGGCCCAGCATCATTTTCATTGAAAGTGTAAACATGTTTCTGGATGACCATTTTCTAGAATCTTGCTACCATTCTTCAAGAATATCAGGAATATGGTTCCATGTTTGGAACAATCAATATTCTATTTTTAATGCATTTACAATCTGATACTTTATAAAATCCTATGCTGGCTGTTTGTCTTTAATAATAATATCTTTGAAAGAATAATTAAAGTGATGTAGATTTTCCTTTTGCCTAACTAGAATATATAGCAACATGAGAAGACACTTTTTATGGTGTTTTTCATACATATATTTTTATGGATATTAAGATGTGATTTGTCCTATCACTATACTGACTGAGGAGGAAAAGAGTCAACCTTATTACTTACTAGTGATGATGATAACACTAGTAATAATAACTGTTCCACTTCTGAAACCTCATTCTTTTTCCCATGATATGACTATTTTTATTATAAAGATGATGTACAGATTGGTTACTGTTTCATAAGTCAGGTAATGAATACATTCCTTTTCTTTTTCCCAGTTTTTCTCTCCCTTCCTTGCCCACAGTTGTACAGTTCATTTTCAACATAATCTACTGAGTAGCACTACTGCATTTGTTCACCTTTTGTTCCCCCATTTCTGTGCCCCTTCTTGCCCTACCCCCCACAAAGACAGAACAAATAAGACAAGAACAGAAAAACCCTCTTCTTTCCATTTCCTGGAATTCATTTAAATAAGTATTATATGATAAGTATTATAGAGGCACAGAGACATTGTGCCTTGGTGTTCCTCCCCTAAGAGTATCCTCCGTTGGTCTCCCTATGTGTGGATGCCTAGAGTCCTATATAATTTATTATATCCCAGTGCATTTCAGCTCTAGCTTCTGCATATGAGGGAAAACTTGTCCTATTGGTCTTTATGAGCTTAAGACCTCATTCTTTAGCAGAGGCTACAATATTTTTGTTACTACTTTTCATACTTTTCTAAGATAGAGGCTAAGTGTCACATATTACAGATGAAAATCTTGAGGCTATTAAGTAGTAAGGGGAGAGGAGAGTCTGTATTATTTATATTAAAATTGTTATATTAAAATTGTTTTTTTCAACCAATTCATCCCTTTCTCCATACATTCATTTATTTATTCAACAATTGTTTATTGAATGCAACAAAATGAGACTTTTAAGAAAATAGAAACCAAGTATTATTCATCTATAACACAGTAGGTGTTAAGTGAATGTTTGTTGAATTGTGCTGAATTCCTTATGAAAATACATGCAATGTGCCTGGCACTTGCTAAGTGCTCAATAAATGTCATCTATTATTAATAGTATTGTGTAAAACATTGTACAAATGCAAGGAATTGTTAATATTATTCTTGCTTTGATCCCTGTTCAAATTTTAATGACTAGTGAGTAGATAGTCTCAAAATGTCTGTATTTATAGAAAACTAGCAATTCATAAATATTGAATTGTGCTTTTATCTACAATGATACTTGGAAATTTTCTATAAATGCTAGACAGAGAAATTCAGGTTTATAAAAGTATAGGCATGTGATGATGATAATGAAAACTGTTTATTAAAAGGTTAAAAATATCTCCCTGGGCATGTATTTTGCTATGCTGGCTGCATTAAATCAACAACTACTTTATTTTCTCTACAATGCTTTCTGACAATAGGGTCTAGGCAAGAGATATACTTTTGCTCTAAACTTCTAAATCCAACCCAAACAGACACTAATAGCTCCACCTTCTTAATTAATAGGAATAGGTATAAATGAGAATTTCAAATGAATGAACGGGTATCACTATTGATATTCTCATGTGAGCTTTCAAAATAACAGTATACTTTTTTCCAGGTTCTATATGGGATCTTATACAGCAACAATAATTACCATCCTCATGTCTCAAGTATTATTAGCTCTCTTTTTACCTCTCTCTTATGTGTCTCTTGGGGTCTCCATCTTTCTGCTTTTGAAGATCTTTCAACCTTAATTATTTCATTTTTATTCCCCTCCCTCCCCCAATAGACTAACACTTAGGTCTTCTCTGTCATAACTCTTGATATGATTTTAAGGAATCCTTGTATTTGCATTATAATGCCTTAGACTTAAGTTAGTGCCTATATCCTGTGTGGGCAGGCTGGCCACAAGAGCTGTTATTCAGTCATTAAGCTTCTCTAATGATCTGGAAGAGCCTCACATTGCAGAACTGTGTTTGTGGTAGTTTTACTAACTAGTTAGTTATAAAGTACCATATAACTATTTTTTTCCTAATTTTAACTACTTATACCATGGGAACAGAGATGCTTACATCCTCTTTCCTCTAGGCAAAAGTTGAGATACTTGGTTTTTCCCCACAGGACTTGATTGAGCATTTTCATGGGTCATGTGCTGTGCTAAACATTGTTGATTCAGTATGAATAGCTCATAAAATGGAACTTTTGTTTCATCAATTTTACTAGCTTTTCTCCATGAGTCATAATTGTTACTTTCAATACTACTTATTTACTCTGAGCATCACTCCTGACCCGCTGGTTTTCACTCCTTAGGACTTTCACCCCTTTCCTGTGCCATTTACCTGTACTGGATGGAACCTGTTGCCTTATGTTTCAGGGCTAGACCAAAAAGTCACTATGATTATTTGACTCTCAGACTATTAGATTTTACTGGCTCTAAGAGTCCATCACAATTTGGAGTATGCAGCAATGGCCTAACTCAAGCCTGACAAATACCTTTTAAATCCCCAAATTAGAATATCTTATCCAATCTTGTCCTAATTCCTTTTCCTAGTACCAAGGCAACCATTGGAACAAAAACAAAAATGTCTGATAATTTTTGTGTCCAGGGCTTTGTTTCCTTTGACAAAATAAAATAGGTCATGGAAAAACTTCTACCACAGGATAAACAATTTTAATTGCTGGTATTTATCTACAGCAAATTAAGAGGATAGTATTTTTTCACCTTTTCAAGGTAAACCATTCTTCATGTCTTTCATAGAAGGTTATAACTGATCCTAAGGCCTTCAGGTCCTAACACAGGTCTGGTAATCGGCTAGTTGTAGAAAACAATTTTTTTTTAAAAGACAGAACTGAAAAGCCATTATGCAGATATATGATCACTTAAGGCTGTTCTACCTTTAGGTCAAAATATCTATTGGCAAAAGAGAATCTAGGAATTTTGTAAATATTGGGCATGTTCATTGTAATTTTGTTTACCTATCAGACCTTTATTATTATGATTAGGACTCTATAGTATCAAGATTCTGGAAATATATATATATATATAATTATGATTAGGACTCTATAGTATCAAGATTCTGGAAATATATATGTATATATTGAGATCAGACTAATTCTTAGAAGTATTTTATTTTACTGTCTTTAAGGCAGTTGCCATTTCACACAGGACTTTATGAATATAATGCATCTTGATCAATGTCACTCCTTTCAACATTCTCACCTATTGCTCCAAAACTACCTTTTCCTTTGCCTTTTCATTTCTTAATTTTGTAGGATTTACAATGAATTGACTGGATTTCTCCCCTCTCCTCTCCATTTGTCTACCCTTCTCCCTTTGACCCCACTCATCCCTTTCAAGTACAAATTTCCTGGTGTCTATTCTGTTGAACTTTAACTTTGCCTTTCTAAGGAATTACACTATTTGAATTCTCCCTTGAATCTATCATATTACAGTCGATATCACCCAATGGATTTACTTATATGTTTCTATACAATTTATTTTTATTAAGTATCTAGTCTGTACTAGATCCTGGAGTGACAAATATAAATCTGATCGGATTCTATCTTTCTATCTCTGAAGTTCATTTATTTATTTATTTATTTACTCATTTATTTATGTATAGTGCTGGACCTGGGGCTTGAACTCAGGGCCTGGCTGCTGTCTTTGAGCTTCTTTTGCTCAAGGCTAGTGCTCTACCACTTGAGCCACAGCTCCACTTCTGGCTTTTTCTGAGTTGTTTGTAGGAGATAATAATCTCACAGATATTCCTGCGTAGGTTGGCTTTGAAAAATGATAATCCAATCTTAGTCTCCTGAGTAGCTAAAATTACATGTGTGAACCATCAGTGCCCAGTTACTATTTTATTATTTATTATATTGAAATGAAGGTAAAAATGTGGGACTACCCTTGTAATTCTAGCAGGTAGAGAGCAAGACAGTAGTAGGAAAAGAGAGGAGCAGGGAAGGAAGAAGAGAAAAAGAAAACGAAGAGGAGAGGAGAAAAGAGATAATTACTGCTAATTTCTCTCATTTTTTTTTATAAATGCCATGCATGGTGTCTAGAACTTAATGCCTGTTCATGAAAGTTTAATTTATTCTCAGGGCTGTTTTTTTTCTTTATTCTAGGATAAAAGAACTTAACAAGGGTTCTTGGGACATAAACAGATTACTTTTTGCTCTTCGGCTTATGATCAAGTATATTAGAAAAATGAAATGATCCCTCTTGAGTTCAGATATACTTTAATACTAGGGAGTTTGCAAAAAGCAAATAAGTAAGCTCATCAAATAGCACATTATAAAACTGCAGTCATTTAAAGATGAGGTAACTGAAATAGAAGGGATTATCTCCCACTCATTCTGGTGAGAAGAAAAGGAACAATTAAAATGAATAAATTAGTGAGAATATTATTTTTCTTTCAATATTTCCATTATATTTACTCTAATTACATGTTGAATAGAGTTTTTAGTGCAATTGAAACTCCAAGACAGAGCTTAAAAAGAGTAAACTGTGGACTATAAAGACAGCTCTTGCTGAGTGGAAGGGTTTTCTTGACAAAACAAAGAAGACAGGGCATTAAGTGTGGGAAACATGTGTAGCTCTGAGAGATGCAATGGAGATAAAGTCCCAGAAGCACTTACCTTTGTCAAGTCTTTCTTTCCAAACTGGATAATGTAAAAAGATGTTTTTATACACTGCCTTTTAAGATAGCATATTCACATGTATAGAAAGTGGTAAGAGTGTGGAGGAATGAGAGAAGCAAGTAACATCTTTGCTTTTATTGTTATTTTTAAATTATTTTTAGTAGTTGCATCAAAGATTTACCATTCAACTAGTCATTTCATAAGTACAATGAATCTTTATCAATATCACCCCTTTCATTCTCCCCCATCCCTTTCAACCTAATCCCTCCCTTCAAGAGAAGAAAGCAATATTTTTAATTTCTTATTGAACACCATCAAATTTCAGAATATGAAGGTGCCTTAAAGACCACCTGGTGATGAGGCTAGGATAGAGTGCTTGCTTAGCATGTGCCAGCCCTTGCATTCCATTTCTCAACACTGGACAAAAAGAATCACCTATTCCTAACAATGAATGAATGATACAAATGAGCCTCAAGTCTGGGAATATAGCTTAGTGATAGAATACTTTCCTAGCATTCCTGAAGCCCTCGCTTCCTAGCATCACAAATCAAACCAAACAAAAACAAGACCCATAGAGAAGTGATTTGCTTAGAGACCTGGAACAAGGTGAACAAAACACTGCCTCCAACATAGGTCTCAGCTAAGTTATTGGCCAAACAATAACTCCAAATTAAACCACTACATGGAGAACTTCAAACAGAAATTCTTACCCAGATATAAACACAGATGCTTATAATCAAGTATTGTTATGACTAGACAGTTGCTTAATATCTCTATGAAAAAAGAGAATTTAGTTGCTTGTCCAACAACTGAAATTTTCTTTCTCACTGTCTTTTTTTTTTTTTTTTGCCAGTCCTAGGGCTTGAACTCAGGGCCTGAGCACTACCCTGGCTTCCTTTTGCTCAAAGCTAGCACTCTACCACTTGAGCCACAGCACCACTTCCAGCTTTTTATGTTTATGGGGTGCTGAGGAATTGAACCCAGGGCTGCATGCATGCTAGGCAAGCACTCTCCCGCTAAGCCACATTCCCCGAGCCCCCCTCACTGAATTTTGTTGAGACTACTTTTCACCATGATCAGGCCTGGCTAGTTTCCCAGATTCTATGAGACTTCTAATAGCTCAAGTCTTCCCTGACCTAATGCTGTGGGAACAATCCCCAGTCAGTGTTGAGTCATCCTCACAGCAGAGCTGGTTACTCAGTCTGTCCTGCTCAGCAGATTTGTGTTCTTGTTTTTACCTTAAAGTCCTTAAAGGTCAGGACCAAACACTGGCATATCCCTTTGTGAATTTGAACAAGACACTCAAATGCTTATTCTGATCAGAGAAATTTTATGGTTGGTTCATCCCACTGACCCTGTCATCATCCTTTTTACTATGGCTATTTCTAGAGTTACAAAATTACTGAGAAATATGTCTGGAAGTAAATTGTTCTTACCCTTGTTCATTATATGTTTATTGAATGACTTGAGTGGACTCTTACTGAGTATCTCCTCCTCTAATTGCCAATGTGATGACATTAGAAGGTGAGGCCCCCAACAAAAGCTGTTAATTAAATATTTTTGAATGATTTTAGTAGATACTTCCTGAATACCTCCTCCCCTAATTATCAATATGGTAATGTTAGATGTGGCCTTTGGGAAAGTGATGAGGGTGGAGCCCTTATGCATGGGACCAATGCTTTTATTACAAAGACTCATTAGAGAGCTGCCTTGCCCCTTCCACTATGTGTGGATACAGCTAATAAGTACTATCTAGTTCTAGAGAATGAGCTCTTACCAGACATTGAATCTATCAACATTTTGATCTTAGCATCTAGAACTTTGAAAAATAATTTTCTGTTATTTATGAGATAACTAGTAAGGTTTTTCTTTTAAAAAAATCATTAATCATTAGTACACTAAGTGCTATAAAGAACATGTACACATTTTAAAGAGAAATTTAAATTTAAGAGAAGATTTTGTGATTGAGAAGGGAGGGCAATGGGGAATTTGAGGAAACCATTAGATATCTGTATAGAGGATGTAGTAGAAGTTGGTGTTTATCACAGAGGTAGGAAAGATGAGAAGTAATAATTAAGAAGAACTGAGTTTGAGATGAAGCAAAGATACATACTCATGGCTCCAGTTTTACACAGAGCCTCTGGAATATCCAGATAAGTTTCAAACTGACAGCTGAATATCAGGAGAGACATAAAGGAAAGGTGCAGAAATTTGCTTATACCACATATGGATGACAGTTCCTACCACCTCCAGGGATGCCATGTGAAGGGAGAAGAGATTCCTGCCTTTCATAGAAGTTCTAACAGGCATAATTATAGAGAAGATCATTAAATATTCAGCATAGTTTAAAAATAGATTAAAGAGATTTTAAATTTCTAAATATTAATCTCTTTGTGTATCTTAATCCTTTTGTTATTATAAACATTTATTCAAGTAGGTATCATGTACACTCTTGGCAGGGTTTTGGTATTCTTTATTTATTTGCACTGTTTTTAAGACTGGAAATATGAAGGGATTGAAAATGGTTAGCAGTAATGACTTGTTTTGCTTACACTTGCATTGCTTGGTGGTTATAAAAGAAAAGAATATGGGCTTTGTTAATATATGGATCTAGGGTTTATTTCTAATTCTACTCTCTCACTAAGGCAGACATGCTGCTTTGTATCTTTGAACTTTGGTTTTCTCATTTCAAAACTGCAGTTTATGATGAGAATAAAAAGGAGAAAACAATAATAAGAACAACAAAAGATCAATGTTGCAGGTAACAGTTTGTAAATACTTAGCAAATCCAGTTCTGTAAAGAATCCAGTTCTGGGGCTGGGGATATAGCCTAGTGGCAAGAGTGCCTGTCTCATATACATGAGGCCCTGGGTTCGATTCCCAACACCACATATACAGAAAATGGACAGAAGTGGTGCTGTGGCTCAAGTGGCAGAGTGCTAGCCTTGAGCAAAAAGAAGCCAGGCACAGTGCTCAGTCCCTGAGTCCAAGCCCCAGGACTGGCAAAAAAAAAAAAAAAAAAGGAATCCAGTTCTCATGTGATTAGTATTTTTATACTAACCTTTCATCATTTTTCAGGTACCAGCAGCTTCTCATGTGTGGGAGGCAAGCAGATTGTGAGAATCAAATGTGATTCTTGGTTTGTAACCATTGCAGCCTTATAGCAATAGAAAATCTGCCTGGGATGACCTCATGATTTATGGGAATATAATTTTATCATAAATGGTACACATCAAAGTTTTCTTGCTGTAAGTGAATTCTCAACTAATTGAATTCTATGAGCAATGTCAACTTGGTAATGAATTACAAAAGCCAATTTGGCAACTTCTCTCACTTTCTACACACAGAGAATGTATCCTATGTATCCTCACTAAGGTAAGTAGGGTCAGATTGAAGTCCCATGTTGGGGCTAGAGTGAAACTATGATCAATCTACCTGACTTCAATGGCTTCTTTGTCAAGTATTTGGACCTCGATATCAATTAAGCAAGCTAAATAGCATGTGTCTCTGCAGTTGAAGGCCTTTCCATTTTATTTATTTGAATTTTTTAATTTATTGATTAAATTTTGTTGACAAGGTGTTGTGCAAAAGGGGTACAGTTACATAACAGGGCAGTGAGTACATTTCTTGTGATATCTTACACCCTCGTTTTTCTTGAAAAATTTTAAAACATATTTTAAGTAGCTGTGCAAAGGAGTTACATTTAACAAAGCAGCTCATGAATATAATTCATCTTGATCAGTGTCACCCATTTCAACATTCATACCCACTCTTTCCAATCCTTCCCTTCCTTTACTTTTCTTAATTTGTAGTATATGCACTGAATTCTTGTCTGCATTCTCTGCTCCCCCTTCTCCAATTCATTCATCTACCCCACTCTCCTTGGTCCCCCACTATCTCATTTCCTGATGCTAATTTTGTTGGGCTTTGACTTTGCCTTTCTAAGAAATTACACTTTTTGAGGTCTCCCTTGAATATGCCATATTTCATTTACTGCACATTTAGTCACTTGCATACCCAACATGTTGACTTATATGAATGGGATATTGAAGAGTATTCTAAGACATACAAGAAAAGAAAATTCCACTTCTTCATTTTCAGATCTGTTTCACCAATAGTTTCTTATGCAACATACACAAAGTCTCTAATTTGGGGGAAGTTATAATCTTTTAGACAAGAAAGAAACTTAAATGATTCCGGTTCTGAACAAGGCTTTAGCCACTAGAACAAGCAAAAGGAAAATTGAGAGAAACTAGTTTCTTTTGCTTGATTTAGTGGCTAAAGTCCCACGAATACAAGCATAGCTACTTTTTAAAAATAGATTTCTAAGTAAGAAGACCCTGGCTCCACAGGAAAATGTTAACAGTACAGATTTTATGTTGACTGAACTAACGTTTTCTGAGAATGTGATATATGCAAAGCTTATTTGACCATCACAATTGGCTTTCGGTGAAACTGTAAATATTATTCCTATTTTACTGCTATAATTCATAAAAGTTAATTGAATCCCAAGTCAAAAAATGATTTCATAGTAAAGCCTGTGTTAGAGACAAAAGACTATAAAGTAACTAGCACACTGAAAGGCTATAGAATTGAGGATTTCATATAGCTCAGGATAGAATTTTCTGTTTTGTTATATTATTTTCAGTGAGTTTCTAAGATAATTCTTCAGTTAGTCTCATGAAACGGTAATTCTCATTTTTAAGCAAAAATTCTAGTATACTAAATTACTCTGAGGAAAAAAATCATGAAAATAGCATAGTTATTGACCGTCACCATAGCAGTCCTCTTTCAGCCTCCATTTGTTGAATCTAGCCCTTCCAAATCGAGTCCTCTGGCTCAATAAATAGTTTATAAATGATTGTCATCTCTTTTCTCTGGTTATATTTCCAGGTAGTCAAGTTTACTAGTTTTAATAAGAAGATCTTATCAGATTTTTCTAATTTATAAAAATTACTTTTCCTTTGTACTAGGTTCTCAAGCACCAGGTCTAAACATTTTAAGTTCAAAAATTAATACCTAGATTATTAAATCTTATTAAAAGCCATATATAAATCGATCCTACTGTCAACACTCACCTATTGAATACTTCACATGGATATTGGGATACCCATGAATAGATTAACAGTTTTTAAGCTTCTTGATGTTTGGATGTTTGTGATTATGAATCTTCTCCTATATGTTAGACTCTTGACAAAACTATACTTGGATTGTTATTATCTATTAATTAACAAAATGAATTACTTCATAAAATAGTCATTGGATGGTTACTTGGAGGACGTATCATGCATTCATTTCTCTATAAATTATAGGAAATATTGAATCAAAGAAAGAAGACATATTCTTGGAGATATATATATGTATATACACATACATATATGTGTGTACATACATACATATATACATATATATATATATATATATATGCTCTTATGGTTTAGATAGGGCCAGCAAAGGAACTCTAATAAATCCTTAGTAATTAATTGGAAAGGCTATGGTTTGACCATTTGTGATAGGTTAGAATCTCTCCAATGTTCTTTTTACTTACTCTTCACAGAACAACAAATCTATGGCATGGTGACATGTGTATCAAATGGTGAGGAATGACAGCTTTTGAAAAGTTACATTATTGGCCTATATTTTTACTAAGCTTGTTAGATGCAGAGTTTCAGTTCAAACCTTTATCCCCTCACCTTTTTTTTTTTTAACAATCCTGGGGCTTGAACTCAGGGCCTGAGCACTGTCCCTCGCTTCTTTTCACTCAAGGCTAGCACTCTACCACTTGAGCCACAGCACCACTTCTGGCTTTTTCTGTTTGTGTGGTGCTGTGGAATTGAACCCAGGCTTCATGCATGCTAGGCAAGCATTCTACCACTAAGCCACATTCCCAGCCTCAGAACTTTATCTTTATAGCTCCAAAAGCTTCCTTCCTTGAGGAGAAATGCAGAGTGGGAGTTGTTTGGGTCCTAGAGCACCAGATTTGCTGGAACAGGTTGACTCTTATCTGAAAAGAACTACTAAGTGTAATTGTAGTGAATAGGTTAGGGAAATGGAAGAAAAGTTATACTTATTGGGCATATAGTGCATGCTATGAATTCTGTTAAGCTCCATCATGAATGTTCCATAATCTTATCTTTTCCATAATGCAGAGATAACTATTATTATTTCTGTCTTTCCAAGGAAGAATATGAGTCTCAAACAGGTTAAGGAATTTACCTAAAGCAAAGCAGCTAGCAAGTTAGCATAACCAGAATTCAAATTAACTCTTTCAGGACAAGATTCTTGCTTATCTCTACTACACAATGATGGAAACAAATGGAAGGAACAAGGAGACAATTTTGCAAAGAACATTTCACACATGAAAGAGTGACTAGCATTAGCAACAGGAAGAATATAAATATAGTTTAATTCTTGAGAGATTCATCTTTTTGGTTTCAAGTTCCAGTTCATTTCCACACTAAGAACAATGAGTTCTGGACATTAAGGCTAAAGCCTGTAGCTGTTTGAGAATGTGTCTAAGATGTTGTAATCAAGGTGACCTTCCTGCAGTTTATTTTAAAATAGAACCAATGAACTTTAATAGCTATCTGTGGGCCAGATATTTATTACTCAGCCATGCTCCATTCTGGTCTAGTTAAAGTTCTTTCTGCCCTTTTGAAACAAAATAAAACTAAAATGTTTTGGAGCTATGCTTATGAGACACATACTCACTCTTTCTCACCTAGATAGAAATAACTGGTTGTACAGAATTTCAAAGAAAATTGAGGAAGTGTTGATAGATTGAAGAGTGGAAGCAACTCAGGTGTCTTTTCTGCACTATGTTAAAGAAATACTTCTAGAATCTTCGATAACCAAATTTCCCTGATGATTGAATGACCCCTATCAAGAAATTAATCAAAAAAAGAGTGAGCTAAACATATTTATCAGAAATGATCTATCCTTTCAATGCAGTCTCTTCTACCAACTCTCTTGGAGATAGCAAATATCCATTTATTTGGGGACATTTGGCATTACTGTGTAGAAGGAGCTTTTTTATGTGTGTATTAAATCCTTTGCATAAATTAATAATGTAGGAATCATTTCTCCATGTATGTGTCACATGGACAATGCATTTTACAGTATATTTGACCATATCATTATATCTTTTTATTCCCACCAATTTCTTGCTTCTCTTATAAATATCACTGCACAGAGTGAACCAAAGCAAAATCCTGAGGGTTTTAATCTTTCCTACAGGAAGTAATTTTCTATGTAACTTTGTCAGTCACTCCTGTCCCAATTTAGCAACCTTTTTTAACAGGATCATTTAGGTAGGAGGAACTTTGGCTAAGGCCTTTGAGATAGAACAAAGAATTGAGTCTTCAGAGGCAGCTGTTAGGAGCAATAGCAAGAAATGAAACTTGTATTGTCAGTTGAAACCCATACCCTTGTCATAAAGTGACATATAGTTTAGTTTGCTAAACTGGCACCGTACCACACCTCCAACCCTTTTGCTTCCAGTTCTGTCCACAGACATTATGACAACAGATGAAGAATTACTCATGAAACAATATTGTTGCCCATGAAAGTGAGGAATGAATTTAATCCATGGATGTGATTCAACTGAAGGAGGCTTTTTCCATTCTCTGCTTTTAAGGGGTCAGAAAGTAGAGGTTTGTTTGGGACAGGTTGTGGTTACATATCATATCCAAGGAGCATATATCCATTCCAAGTTAGCCATATATCAGGTAGTAAGGTAAACAGGCACCTGTCCTGCCTTTGGGCAGGATTACTATGGAGAGTCTAACATTCAGAACCCCATGCCTTTACTCAGACACAGATAAGCAGTCACACAACCAGCATCAGGCATTCTCCATGCACAATGTCCACCCATACGTCCTGCACCCCATCATAGTTCCCATGAGGCTCCCATGGGGCACTGGGTTCCTACATGTTACTTTAGTCATTTTAAAAATAAAGTCTTGAGTTTATGCTCTGGGTATCCTGGACTATGATCCTATCATTTGTGTTTTCTGCATTGCTGGGATGATAGGTATATGCCACCTTGCCCAGCTTTTAATTCGTTGAAATGTCATATGTAATTTTTGGCTGGGTTGATCTCAAACATCAGTGCTCCCAATTGCTGCCTTTTGAGTAGCTAGGGTAAAGGTGTACTACACATGATATAAATTTTTCCAAGAGGCCTTTTCTGTTTATGTTTTTGTGATATCTCTTTCAATAGAAGGGACTGAGATGTCCATTCATGTTACAGAAAGAGAAATATGAGGTAGTCTCCAGTAATATAGAATTCCCTCCTTATTTTTAAGACCAACTTAAATTTGAGTGAGAGATAAATGATGCCTGCTCCAGGAGGCTCACTCATTAACCTCTTTTAAAAAATATTTTGTCTCTTCTTGAGTGTATCATAGAGAAAGGAATAATATGTAATATTATTTAGAGGACCTCTGACAAACCTGTTTTAGGAGCCAGCCATAAAGGCCATGGGGTGGGTTATTTTAATGCAAAGGGCCTAGTCAGCAATCTAATCTCAGCCTAATTAGTCATTTTTGTTAAAAATATACTCTCTGAGAACCACAATGATACTCTCTAGAGTCACAATAAAACAAAGGATTGTCTCATGTCTCAGCAAGGCAAAATTTATTTCTGCAGAAGGGTGCACCATCAGCCAGAAATCTGACAAGCACACAGAACAGGCAGGCTACTCCCTACTTATCCCTTCCCCTCTACTCAGATTGGTTGAGCTCAGGCTCACAATCTTCTCAATATTGGCTAGTTTGAAGAGGGTAAGATGTATCCACATAAGGTGACTATTTTAAGACTTTCAAATAAGATTAACTCTTTGTAAGCAATCTCAATGATCACACCCTCTGCTATAATTTGAGCAACTGGAGATGTGACTTTTGAGGTATGTCTTAATCTCATCTTGGCGCAACCAGTTAAGACAAAAAATCTTATATTTAAAAATTCCTGGAGAACTTCCAGGAAGACAGCAGAGGAGCAACAGAGCCCTAGCTGAGCTCCCTCTGATATTGCAGTTTTCTTACCCCATAGAAACTTTTACTCTTAGAAAGACAGCCAGAGTAAGTTCTAACAGTACAGCGATTCTGGCCAGGAAGGAAAAATCCACTTTGCTTGTCTGAAAACACAGATTTGAGCTTGGGGTGGTGTCCCGCCACCACGCCAGTGCTGGCGCTGGCACAGCGCCCGGCACAGTGACCCGCACTCCACGTGGCTAAAGCACACAGCGTAGACCAGGGACAATTCCTCCAGACGGCGGCTGAGCACAGACAGGCTGACATCGCAGAGAAAGCGTTAGTACCCCATGAAAGATATTCTCACTTGTGCCCACAGGGAAGCTTCTGGAAGGTAGCCCTTCCCCCACCGCCAGAGCAAAGCGCCATCTTTGACACTGGCATAGAGTCAGACCAGACTGGAAGTAAAGCAGGCCTGGGGAAAGCGAGGACAAAGGAGCCAACTTTGAAAAGGGCAAGAGGGACCGACCGGTGAGAGCGAGCTCTGCCTAGGAGAATGCCCCCTGCCCAGGCGGAAGGCTCGCCCTGGGCCGAACCTTAGCCAAAGGTGCCTTGCCCTTCCCGCCAGAATTTCTAAATTTAAAGCGAAAGCGGCGAGCAGCTACCAGCGGCATGGAAACACCAGACAGGAGACCAAACAGTTCCTGAGACAGATAAATGGTCCCGTCACAGAGGAAGCCCAATTCCCAGCCTGAAACGGAGCTGAATTCCATAGCCAGCTCAGCCAGGGGGCCGCCCCGCCTAGGAGGGAGGAACCTCCCCCAGGCAAGCAACTCTCAGCCGGGTAAACCAGGCCAGAGGCACCCTGCCCTGCTGAGTCCACAGCCTATTCAAAGCCAGGCATCAAAGGCAGTGGCCCAACAGCAGACAGAGGAGCCACACTTCCCTAGACTGCTTACGTCCCCATCTACAGAGGATGCCCAAGGCCTACCTGCAAGCTGTGTGAACCACAGAGACCCAGGATTGCACCAACAGGGGAGAAGGGTCAGAACAGATCCACCCACTGCAAACTGAAAGCAAGTCAAACCAGCCAATCAGGAAAATAGACTGCAGACCATCGCAAGGAAACCAGAGACTGGGGAAAGACCACCCAAACAAGGAGGACTCCATTTTTTTTTCTTTTCAAACATTTTTTAAACTTTAAAAAAATTTTTTTTCACTTCTGAAACGTTCTTGGTTTTTTTTGTTTTCCCTATAGAGATACAAGAAGCATTTAGAACCCCAAATTGACCAGATCAGAATAGGACATCCCACCGACACATTGTGATCAAAACAGGATCAGTAGAGTACAAGGAAAGAATCCTTAAAGCTGTTAGGGAGAAAAAAACAATAACATATAAAGGAAAAGCAATCAAAATTACCCGACTTCTCAGCAGAGACCATGAAAGCAAGGAGAGCCTGGAGTGAGGTATACCAAACACTAAATAAAAATAACTACCAACCAAGAATACTGTACCCAGCCAAACTCTCATTCATAGCCAGAGGTCAAGTAAAAGTCTTCCACAGTAAGGAAAAACTGAATCAATATATCTCCACCAAACCAGCTTTACAAAAAATTCTCAAAGATGTACTATACAGGGAAAATAATCAAGATCCCAATACAGACAGAGAAATGAACCCTAAATAGTAAACATCAGATCAAGAAATAGGAAGACACAGCTTTTAACAAGATAGTGATAATGAAAGGAACAAACGATCATCTCTCAATCTTAACTCTCAACATTAATGGACTTAATTCGCCAATCAAAAGACATAGGCTCATAAGTTGGATCAAAAATCAAGATTCATCTTTCTGCTGCCTCCAAGAGACACATCTATCCGGCAAATGTAAACATCTTGTAAAAGTGAAAGGCTGGAATCAAATCTATCAAACAAATGGCCCCCATAAGCAGGCTGGCTTTACAATCCTAGTATCAGACAAAATTGACTTCAAATTAAAAAAGGTAAGAAGAGACAAAGAAGGTTACTACATACTAGTAAAGGGATCTCTCCTACAGGAAGATATAACCATTCTAAATATCTATACACCAAATGCAGGAGCAACCAACTTCATCAAACAAACACTACTGACTCTAAAAACACTCATAGACCCAAACACATTGATAGTTGGGGACTTTAACACTCCACTATCACCTCTGGACAGATCAACATGCCAAAAACTGAACAAAGAAATCACAGAACTAAACAATTGCATAGACCAACTAGACTTAACCGACATCTACAGAATATTCCACCCAGCAACAACAGAATACACATTCGTCTCCACAGCACATGGAACATTCTCCAAAATAGACCACATCTTAGGGCACAAAGAAAATCTGTACAAATTCGGAAGTATCAGAACCATTCCCTGCATTCTCTCAGACCACAATGGAATAAAATTAGAGCTCAACTCAACCAGCCACCACAGAAAATCCTACAATTCATGGAGACTAAACACACTGCTCAACCACCAGTGGGTCATTGAAGAAATTAAAATGGAAATTCAAATGTTTATGGAATTCAACCAAGATGAGGACACAAAGTACCAGCTCCTTTGGGACACAGCAAAGGCAGTACTCAGAGGAAATTTTATATCTCTGAGTGCATACACCAACAAACTGGAGAAAGAGCAACTCAATCATTTAAGGAAGCACCTTAATTTCCTTGAAAGAGAACAACAAGCCAAACCCCAAGTCAATAGACGGAAGCAAATAATTAAAATCAAATCAGAATTAAATCAATTAGAGACAAAAAAAATAAAAAGAATCAACAAAACAAAGAGTTGGTTCTTTGAAAAAAATCAACAAGATAGACAGACCCCTGGCAAACCTGACCAAAAAACGAAGGCAGCACACTCAAATAAACAAGATCAGAGATGAAACAGGTAACATCACCACAGAAATAACCTAAATTCAGAAAATAATAAGGTACTAATTTGCAAACATTTATGCCACAAATTTGAGAACTTGGAAAAAATGGATGATATCCTAGAAAAAATTCATATCCCCAAACTCAACCATGAAGATTTAAACCTTCTAAACAGACCCATATCCAGTATTGAAATAGAAACGGCAATAAATGATCTCCCATCCAAGAAAAGCCCAGGTCCAGACGGATTCACTGCAGAATTCTACAAGGCCTTCAAAACAGAACTCACACCAATATTTCTCAAACTCTTCAATGAAATTGAAAGAGAACGTTCAAAACCAGATACATTCTATGACGCCAGTATAACCCTCATCCCAAAACCAGGCAGGCACTCATCACGGAAAGAGGACTATAGACCAATTTCGCTGATGAACATAGATGCAAAAATTCTCAATAAAATTCTGGCCAATCGACTCCAACAGACCATCAAAAAAATTATACACCACGCTCAAACTGGATTCATTCCAGGGATGCAAAGTTGGTGTACCATACGCAAGTCAATTAATGTAATCCACCACATCAACTGGAGCAAGGTAAAGAACCACATGGTTTTATCTCTGGATGCGGAAAAAGCTTTCGATAAAATCCAGCACCCATTTATGCTAAAAGCCCTGGAAAAACTGGGATTCCAGGGAACATTCCTGAATATAATCAAGGCAGTTTATGATAAACCAACAGCAAGCATAACTCTAAATGGTGAAAAACTAAAGCCATTCCCTTTAAAATCAGGAACAAGGCAGGGATGTCCACTCTCTCCCCTGCTCTTCAACATAGTACTAGAATTCCTAGCCAGAGCAATTGGGCAAGAAGAAAATATAAAAGGGATCCAAAAAGGAAAAGATGAAGTTAAACTTTTTCTCTTTGCAGATGACATGATCCTATACCTAAAGAACCCTATAGACTCTACCTCCAAGCTACTATAGCTGATCCAAAACTTTGGCAAAGTTGCAGGATATAAAATAAACCCTCAAACACCAATGCCCTTTCTCTATGCTAACGACCCGAAGACCGAGGCTGAAATCAGGAAAGCAACTCCTTTTGCAATAGCCCGAAAAAACATAAAATACCTAGGAATAACCCTAACCAAAGAAGTGAAAGACCTCTTTGATGAGAAATTTAAAAGCTTGAAAAATGAAATTAAGTCAGAACTAAGGAAATGGAAAAACCTCCCATGCTCCTGGATTGGGAGGATTAAAATAATCAAAATGGCAATATTGCCAAAGGCAATACAAATTCAATGCAATACCCATTAATATCCCAACACCATTTTTTAATGAAATAGAGGAAGCAATCCAGAAATTCATATGGAACAATAAAAGACCTAGAATAGCAAAAACACTCCTAAGCAGAAAGAACAGTGCTGGAGGAAGTTGGGAATACCCAACTTCAAGCTGTATTATGAAGCTATAGTAATAAAAGCAGGTTGGTACTGGCACCAGAACAGGCCTGAAAACCAATGGAACAGAATTGAAGACCCAGAAATGAACCCACAGAACTATGCCTACTTAATCTTTGATAAAGGAGCTAAAACAATAATTTGGAAGAAAGATAGCCTCTTTAACAAATGGTGCTGGCAAAACTGGTTCAACACATGCAACAAACTAAAACTAGATCCAAAATCAATTCCAAATGGATTAAAGACCTCGAAATCAAAACAGACACCCTGAAAACACTAAAGGCAGGAGTAGGAGAAACACTTGGGCTCCTTGGCACAGGATGGAACTTTCTTAACAAAGACCCAGAAAGGCTACAAATCAAAGAAAGGTTGGACAAATGGGACTGCATCAAACTGCAGAGCTTCTGCATGGCAAAGGACATAGCTCGCAAGATAAACAGAAAACCCACAGACTGGGAGAAGATCTTTACCAGCCATTAAACGGACAAAGGCCTCATATCTAAAATATATGCAGAACTAAAAAAATTACCTTCTTCCAAAACTAAACTGCAAAGAACCAATAGCCCCCTCATCAAGTGGGCTAAAGACTTACGGAGAGACTTCTCTGATGAGGAAATGAGAATGGCTAAGAGACATGAAAAAGTGTTCTACATCACTGGCCATAAAAGAAATGCAAATCAAAACAACAATGAGATTCCACCTCACCCCAGTAAGAATGTCCTATATCAAGAAAACTAACAATAACAATTGTTGGAGGGGATGTGGCCAAAAGGGAACCCTACTTCATTGTTGGTGGGAATGTAAACTGGTTCAGCCACTCTAGCAAGCAGTATGGCGAAGGCTAAATATAGAACTCCCCTATGACCCAGCAACCCCACTTTTGGGTATCTATCCAAAAAACCAAAACAAAATCACAGTAAAGCCACTAGCACAACTATGTTCATCGCAGCACAATTTGTCATAGCTAGAATCTGGAATCAGATGCCCCTCAGTAGACAAATGGATCAGGAAAATGTGGTACATATACACAATGGAATTTTATGCCTCTATCAGAAAGAATGACATTGCCCCATTTGTAAGGAAATGGAAGGACTTGGGAAAAATTATACTAAGTGAAGTGAGCCAGACCCAAAGAAACATGGACTCTATGGTCTCCCTTATTGGGAATAATTAGCACAGGTTTAGGCAAGTCACAGCAGAGGATCACAAGAGCCCAATAGCTATACCCTTATGATCACATAAGATGATGCTAAGTGAAATGTACTCCATGTTATGGAAATGATTGTTATATCACAGTTGTAACTACTTTCAATGTCCCATGTGTATCTGTAGCTTCTACTATTGATGATGTTCTTGTATCACCTTCCTGTACCTACACTATCTCTGTAATCTTATCTGAGTATATTGGAAACTGTGTATACTGGTATTAGAACTAGGAAATTGAAAGGGAATACAAAAATCTGGAGACACAGGGTAAAAAAAGACAACTACAAAAGCAATACTTGCAAAACTGTTTGGTGTAAGTGAACTGAACACCTCAGGGGGGGAAGGGAAAGGGGGAAGAGTGCGGGGGGAATGAAGTACGAGGTAACAAACAGTACAAGTAATGTATCCAGTGCCTAACGTATGAAACTGTAACCTCTCTGTACATCAGTTTGATAATAAAAATTTGAAAAAAAATAAAAATTCCTTCCTTATCCCAAAGAAGTTTGGGGTAAGTTTGTTGATATTGTCTTAGCAGAATGATTAACAAGAGTCAAGCTACCAGGCCAAAGCAGGAATTTTTTATAGAAAAGAGGGCTTTGCTTACCTCTGGAATCATAATTTTGTGACTAGTATTCAGGAGTTGGGTTGACAAGAAGATCTCTTATAATACTGCTTGACTTACAAAAATAAATTGTAGCAGAAAACTTGCTGGTGCCAGTATCTTCCCCTAGCTTGCTATATAACTTTAGACAAGTCACTTGACTTTCTGACAATAAGATTTTTTTCCCTTGTTGAGCTACTTTTGTAAGCATCATGGTTTTCTGTATACTGCTTTCCCTTCCCTGGTGTTAGAATCCCATCTTGGCTACCTCTCTCTCTCTTCTCATCTTCTGAATTCCTGTTGCCTAGATTACTGGACCAAACTCTCCCTGCCAGCTGCCTCTAAGGCTGACTCTTTTTCCTTGGCTTGATCTTGAAAGACAGTGCGGTGTTTAGATCCCAGAATGCCTTGCACATGAGGCTGCGTAATCTCACAATCTGCCATTAGACAACTGAAAAGGATCTTTTGAAGGAAAACTATGTAATTAGTGTAGTTTTATAATGTGGTAGCAGAATCAATAGGAAGGAATAATAGAATGATTGAGTTTGACATTTCTTATAATTAATATTCTTAAAGAATGAGTTGGATACCCTTGCAAGGCAGTGAACTCACTATCCCTAGGGCTATTCATTCAGAGAATCAGTGACTCTGATCATGGGAAAGGGAATTTGCTCTAGTGGAACGATCAGAGGAAATGACCTTTAATAATTCTTCTAAAACTACTACCCTAGGTTTATATGAACATAAGGATGGATGAGTAAGTAAGAATGATGAATAACAGGACAAAAGCTTTAATTCATTCACCAAACTTGAAGCAAACAGTTACAGAAAAGAATTTGCTGGAACTGGCATACAATCAGACCTGTATTTGTTTGGTTTTTTTCATTCAGTCATCTTTTGTCGAGTACATGCAATGTTGAAGGCACAGTTATATACACTTAGAGTTCAAGAGAAAGCAGGTTTAAGCTGGGTGTCAGTGGCTTATGCCTGTAATCTTAACTACTCAGGAGGCTGAGATCTGAGGATCAACTTGAAGCCAACATAGGCAGGGAAGTCTATGAGTTTCTTATCTCCAGTTATTCTCTATTCTCCCAGAGAGAGAAAAAGAGAGGAGGAGAGAGAGAGACAGAGAGAGTGAGAGAGAGAAGAGAGAGACTAGTCTCAGACATTAAAAAATCACAGGCAAATTACAAAGACACATAGGAAGACAAGTAAGTAATATAAAATGTTCATAGTACCCTAAAGAAAGGGCAAACCAAATGGGAGTGAAGTGGGACCATAAAGGAGAAAACAACTTATTGCATAGGTTGGGAACAGAGTCATACAGGAATGAGATTTTGAAGTGTGAGACAGTACAATAGAATAAAAAATAGTGGTTGAGGCAAAGCTTAAATGGTATACTAGCTGGTGTAACTCCTGTCTAGCAAGCATGAGGCTATGATTTAAACCCTGGTACCACTAAAGGAAAAAGGAGGAGTGAGGACTAGTCATACATTCTCAAAGTAGAACTTAGCACGGTATGTTTAGGAAAAGTAAGGCAGCAAAAGGCATTAAATGAGTTGGAGAATAAAAAGGCAAGAGATAAGGTTAAAAGCATGGAGGCAGAATTCTGCTGAAAGACTTTAGCATTAGGAGTTGATTCAACTTTGGGGTTGTAAGTTATGCAGTGAACATAAAGCAATCAAGGAGAAACCATAGTCAATTCCCTTCCTTGCTACTGCATCATTTTCGGTGTGGCTGAGAGGAGAGACTGGAGGCTTTTCATGTCTTTTCTAATTTCAAGGTCCCACAGGCTTACTCGCCCTCCACAGAAGCATGTTTCACATAGGCTGTCCAGGTGTCAATAGTACAGAACCTTGTTCGAACTATATTGTTTGAGGAGAGGTCACAAGACTGGTATTTATTTCCCATTAATAGGTTAAGGAAACACGGGTAGCACACAGTTATTGAAAGGGAGTTCCAAATTCATACATGGCTGTATATTCACTGTCTATACCCTGAATCAACCGTTTAGCTCACAAAAAACATGGATTCAATGGACATTGATGCTGTTGTGACTAATACAGTGCAAATTCATTTGAAAGCTTTTCTGACTTCACTGTACATGTTAGCTATTGTATAGCTCTTGGTTCGCTAAAAGTAGAACTATTATAAGGAAACCGTTTGAATAAAATTTGGATACTTAAGGGACTTTAGGTTTACAAAGATTGGCAACCAGTGGTCTGTCGGAGAGATTTAAGTTTATATCTAGACTTTGCCATTTAACCTGGGACTTTCTTTTTTTTTTATTTGTTTATTAATTGAACACAAATTTTTTGACAAGGTGTTGTGCAAAAAGGGTACAGTTACATAGTAGGGCAGTGTGTACATTTCTTGTGATATCTTACATCCTGTTTTTCTATCTCTTCTCTAGGTCAGGTAGACATATATACAATATACAATGTATCAAGAACATATACAGTAGCCAGGTGGCCACGCCCAAGAAAGTTCGCCTAGGGCTTTAAATGTAATGTCGATATTAGACCATATGTCGACGGTAGTCTTATATGAACATACATACCTAGCTTTTGAGCTATTGTATTCCCCTGAGAGGTCAATTTTTGACCTTTTATGTTGAGTAATTGTTTTAACCTGGGACTTTCTTTGTTGTGCCATACTTATTTGGCTGTCTCTATCATTGTGGATATCTCAGAGTCATATTTGATTAAATGTCTTATTATTAAATTACCTTATTCATCTTTAGGCCTCCCAAACCTAGAATTTATACTAACCAAGTAACAAAAGTCAGTATATGCTTGCATATCTCACATATTTTGTGTTGTGTCTTCTGGTCATATGGCTCTGAGTCATTGTGTAATATACCACAACCTTAACCTCTTTACGATAAATGAGGGATAATAATAGAGCATAATGAAACATTTAGGACTTATATGAAGCATATAGGGCCGTAGTATAAAATAGGATCTAGCACGAAGTCTAACAAATTACAAATGGTAAAAAATAGTTGCTGTTTTCATTTTTTCCTTCCCTCCATAGCACTTGATTAAGAGAAACTTTATTTAAAAAAAAAAAAAAACAACTATTGGGGCTGGGAATATGGCCTAGTGGCAAGAGCGCTTGCCCCCTACACATGAAGCTCTCCGTTCGATTCCCCAGCACCACATATATGGAAAACGGCCAGAAGGGGCGCTGTGGCTCAGGTGGCAGAGTGCTAGCCTTGAGCGGGAAGAAGCCAGGGAAGGTGCTCAGGCCCTGAGTCCAAGGCCCAGAACTGGCAAAAAAAAAAAAAAAAAAAACTATTTACATTGAAAAATCACTACCAATGAAATACTGAATACATTTGGGATAGGAAAAGGAAGAGTTGAGGGGGAAACGAGAGATGAAGCAATAATAGTCATAGGAAGGAAAATGGTAGAACTGTTTTAATAACATGGGTCAATGATGATGCTTTAACCATGGGAGCAGAGATGAAGATAAAAGATTAGCCAGATGCAGTGACTCATACCTATGGTCCTACCTCCTCAGGAGGCTAAGATCAGAGGGTCAAGGCTCTAAGCCAGTGTGGGTAGGAAACTCCATGAGACTCATATCAACTTAACTACCAAAAGGCTGGACATGGAGCTGTGAGTCAAGTGGAAGAATGCTAGCCTTGAGCTAAAAAGCTCAGGAACAGCTCCCAGGAACTGAGTTCAAGCCCTAAGACAGGCACATGAGTGTACATAAACACACACACACACACACGCACACACACAGATTAAACTCAGAAAAAGTAAAACTTGGTGGGGTACTGTTTCTGAGATCAGTGTTGATGACAGGGTTTACAGACAAGAACATATTGGGTGAAAAGATGAGCAAAGGGGTGAAGTGGGGTTCTCTAAAGAATCCAAAATAATGGAGTTTCTTCCTTAAAATGAGATATAAAATAGCACCTGAAGATGGCAAGAGCTGTCCAATAGACAGGGCCAAAATACCAGGAACTTTTGAGATGAAAGGGAAATGAATTCCAAGAACATTCAGAAATCCAAACAGAGCTTTAGCAGTTTACATACTGTCTACTGCATTTATACACAGGAGTACTGCCAATCAGCATCCACCCTCAAAAAATTACAGCAAAATCCCCAATCTGTTGTTCTTCCACAGTTCAGCTAGGGGGATTTCATCACCAATAACCCCTAAAACACAGGTGGCAGGAATGGCCCCTGATAGTGACCAGCACATAGAAATACCCATGAGCTATTGAAAGGATTTATTCTGGATTTGGTGCACCTTCATCCATCTCTAGATATTCCTTCTTTTATTTTTAGCTTTGTGACTCCATTTGAAAAATGAATTTGAAAAGCACTGTGCAAACTGATCAATCATGCAAACAAGGCAAAGCTCCCACTGAGCAGAGGAGAAACAGAACAAAGATTATTTTTGTCTATCTATTTAGGATTTGCATATACTGGAATACTTCTGACAGGTTCCTCATGGCTCTCCAGAGAGGTAAAAAAAATCATAATTTACATATAAGTAGATGATGAGCTGAGTTGAGGAAAACACAGTGAGATCCTTCACCTTCCCATTTCTATTATACCTTCTTTTATCTGGATAGGAAAGAGGCTGAGAATTGTTTTAACCAACTTTCAAACATATTTCAACAATCAATATGTTGGATCCTTTATCCTTTATCTCAACCTCAAAGCTTTCAGGTCAAGAGCTTAGGTCCATTGGTTTCTAAATAGGAGGCCTTGGACTACCTTGAAATGGTATCTAAGAATAGTCTTCTGCAATGTTATGTAGTCCTGGATATGATTATGCGGGGAACCTGAGCAATTTTAGTGGTCATGGAGAGCCTTTCTGAACCACAAGCAACTAGACTTGCACCAAACCTTCACTGTCATCAACCAATTTACCATTAGGACTGGAAAAGGCTGGTGATCAAGTCTCTATTTACTGCTTGAATGAACTGATATTGAGTGAACTAATCTCTTTGCCTCCTGCTTCATTTCACTTTCACCTCTACATGGATCTAATGTCCATGCTACATGTCATATTGGGTTCTTGGGGCAAAATATTTCCCCCATCACACTGAGCTCACCTTTGAGCATTGGACATTGAGTAACAGATAAATTGTACCTGGATTATTATCACCAAATCTCTTTTCCTTCTTGTCCTTGTCTATCTTAACACTTTATTGGCCAGCATCACTGAAGTTCTTTTCAAACAACTTTCAACCCTTATCATGGTCCACTCACTTTAGACATGCCTCATCGCTATAATTTTATACCCTGTACCACATCTGTTTATGTGTCTATCTCTGCCCTACCAAACCTAGTCTTGAAAATTGAATGGAGAGTTTTATTTATTTCTATGCGTTCAAGAAAAAGTAGTTTAACAAATGATGGTCTGAGTTGAATTTAGAAGCTTGATAGAAGGTGCTTAATATACAAAGTAAATGCAAACTTCTTGCTAGCTCATATGCAGGTTGGGGACACAGGTTGATTGCATGTGATGACCGGAGCTTTTTATGCCTAGTCTGAAGGGAATACCTCAGGATGTTGGGCTAAATAGATAACTGTGAATTTCACAGGACAGAGAAGTCTTTCCAAGGACCTAAAATTTCTTACTTTGCTCAATGTTTCAAGGTGACTGAGTTACTGACATACACCTAGAAAACCACATTAAGCCGGCAATCAACATCTTTCTGTCCATCAACAAAGTATACCATACCTACGGTAGTAGTGGGTGAGAAGGGATATATATATATATATATATATATATATATATATATATATATATAGTAATTACCACATTGTGATATGAGTGGTAATTACCAAATTATATTCATTTGCCCCTTGCTACTATTACAAAGTAGTGTACTTTTTTTTTGCCAGTCCTGGGTCTTGAACTCAAGGCCTGAGCACACACTGTCCCTGGCTTCTTTTTGTTCAAGGCTAGCACTCTACCACTTGAGCCACAGTGCCACTTCTGTCTTTTTTCTATATATGTGGTGCTGAGGAATTGAACCCAGGGCTTCATGTATGCAAGGCAAGCATCTCCCAGTAGACTATATTCCCAGCCCCAGCCAGTGTAAATTTTGGTACAGAAAAAATACACATAGTATATAGGAAAATTTGAAGTTTACCCACTGATAATTTAGACTTGTCCTTTATTTTATGAAGTTATAGAATAGTAGTTAATATTTAATATGCTGTCCTTTGTTTTAAAAATGTAACCTTTTTAGAACATGAATAAAGAAGATAAAACAAATATGTCAGCCTTTTCATAACTTCCTTGTGAATTAGCAGAAAATTCAGTTGTTTCCTAGTCTCAAAAGACTTTAGGAAGTATGATAGTTTATATTATATAGTTCTTATTGTCAAAAGAGGAAAATAAAACATGCTAATATTTTAGGGAGTAAGTTTTCTGCTTGACAGAAAATTTTCATATAGAACTTTATGCAAGGCCAAATTAAGTAACAGTTATTGCCTCATGTGGGCAAAACCTTTGGCAAGAAGCAAAAGTGAGTAGTTGTGAGGAATATGAGAAAAAGTGGCAGAATATCTCTGAATTATCAGGATTCTAGTATTTCTTTTCTTTGTCTTGGATTTGCACTAATGTAATTAAGGATTTTAGTAACATTTTTAGCCTTCTTGAATAAAAGTTAAACATTTAGCTTCAGTTGGAAGCTATCTGAAACTTATCTCCACTACATTCTAGATTGCCAGTATAATTACTTGAAGATTGAATGTCAGAACTGACAATGTCCATGTTCCAACTCAACCATAGTCTATGTAAACAGGTTCAATGGCCTCTGCAAGGGCACTTATCTATGAAAATACTTCTTGATATGCTCTAGTTTTGTTGAAAGGTAACTGATGGTACAGCTCAGAAAGATGAATTCCATATGTAAGCTAGAGATCAAGCAAGACACTGTCAATCCCTCATTTGCATTATTTTTTCAGGGTGGATATATTAGATCACAATTAAAGAAAAAGATCAGGTCCTAATTCTCAATTTTATTTTCTCTTGGTTGTATTCACAGCTGAGATTGGAGGAAAGACCATGACATGGACACACACACGTCCATGTCCTGAGTTTATCACTTACTAGCTGTATGCGTAGGAGACATCAGTGAAGCTCACTGATTCTGAGTTTTACCCTGTGTAAGGCAAATGTCAAAATAGCTCCTTCACAGTTTTCTTGTGATGACTGAATGACATAATGCACATAAAACTCCTAGTCCAAGACAGCGTAAGTCATGTGGCAAAGGAAGCTTGCCAGGGGAATGAGGATAACGGTCTGCAAAACTGGTCATTCAAACCTATTTCACATTGTTATCATGCACTTTGCAAAACTATGAACATCTACACAAATAAATACAAGTTATTAAATAGCTATATCTTGTTTACAGAGTATTTCTTGGGTATCTATTGTGAGATGTTGCATAGTAGTTAACTGTTCACTTGTTCCTTCACTGTCTTGAGAGGACCTACTAATAGAATGTCTCCACAAATGATCAGTAAGTGTTTAACAAGTAAGAAATGACAACCCTTATTTCAACAATTACTATTCTTCCTTTCACATGTTTTCATATTTGATGATAAGGAATGTTAAGTGCAAATGTTTTGCCTGATAAACCATCAAATTACTTCATTCCCCTCATATCCTTCTTTTTCACTTTTAAATTTTTGTTATCTTTAGGTAGTTGTACAAAAGAGGTGCCATTTAACAAAGCAGTTTATCAACACAGTGCATCTTGATCAGCATCACCCCTTCCACATTTTTATCCCCCCTTTGACACACAACCTTCCCTTATTTCTCTTAATTTTATGACACAATGAGTTCCTGACTGCCTTCTCCCCCTTATTCCCTCAAATCTTTCTTTTTCTTAAGGGTTTGATTAAAGGCAAATTTTAGTTTATTCTTTCATTTTACCCAAGATTCCGCAAGTGTAGGTAAATAAGAACTGTCATTCTAAATCAGCTGCATATCTCTATAATTGAAATATTTTCTCAAGACATAAATAGAAACTAAGAGAGACATTTCAAACAGGGTATGACCATTGTATAGCAGCAATGGAAAAGCTACTAATAAAAGCAACAGTAATTTTAAAAACAATTACATGGATTTGATAGAATGTTGTTGTTTTTGTCTCTGATAGACATCTTGCCTGTGGGCTAGGGATACACTAGGTCCCTGAGCAGGATATCTATTTGGCAGAGTACTTTGAAATAATAGGTAGAGAATTCATTTTCTAAAGAGGAAAGGCCAACATCTAGAAGGAAAAGAATATTATGCTGCTACTTCCAGGTTCCTATTAGAAACAAAGGAGTGCAAAATAGCACTTGTAGAGCAGAAAAGCAATACATCTTTAGATTATTTGGCAAGAGAAAAGAGAGGCACAGGATGGGCAGCAGGATTTTTCAAGTTCAGTGTTTGTGAAAGCATAGCAAAAGAGATTTCTTTTTTCATAAATATATGCTATTGTTATTGTAGAGGTGATGTACAGATGGGTTACAGTTACATAGTCAGGTAATGAGTGCATCTCTTTTTGAACCATGTCATCCCTGAAGATAGTTTTTGATGGAAGAGGCATCACTTCTATTTATTAAGTCAGAGTCCACAATATGACTTTTTGTGCACTGTTTGGGGAGTGATAGAAAATGATTAGTGCATCTTCAAGTAGTTACAAATGCAAGATTTTATAACATATTTAATCCATAGCTAGTAAGGACTTTTGAGAATACAAAACATACTAAGGCTACAGTAAAGTTTAAGCCATGTATTAAAAACACATTTACCCAAAATGTCCTAATTTGCCAATATCGCTTACAGTGGCCATGGGAGCAAAACCTCTTTGGAATATGTATGGAGGTGTGGGACACATAAAATCTCCTGTTTAATAAGGCAAGGAATACATTTCCTTTGAGCACAGAGGTGTGATCATAGACTTGGGAGTCAGTCTTGTTATAAAATTCTGGTCCAACTTAATAGCTTCATGACTTGAGGCAGGTAATTTACTTTGCTCATATCTAAATTGAGGAATATGAATACTTAATTCCTTTGTTTTTTTTACAGATAATAAATATTATATATGTAATGTAAAATGGTGCTAAACTTAAAGTAAAGAATAATAAATACTGGAAAATGTAGCCAAACTTGGGCAATTAGCAAGCACAGTCAATGTTGACCTGGAAAAAGAATGGATGAAGCCTGTGAATGAGCAACAAAAACATGGCCTCTACAGATCTCTCTCTCTTCCTGTTGGGAGATAACAAAAGATGACATTTTGCTGTTTTAGGTTTGCAAGATCTATCTATCTATCTATCTATCTATCTATCTATCTATCTATCTATCTATCTATCTATCTCAAATAAATGATGCACTGGGAATATAAAAGCTTTTATGAAACTTACCCATTGGCTTTCGTTATTATATCAGCCTAAGGATTTTCCTATCTTCAGTAACCTCTCTTTCACTTCTTCTCTAACTACTGTTAGTATCAGTTATTCAAGACAAAAAACATATTACTATTTTGAAAATTCAGGAATAGCATTTATTCACCTACAGGATTAAATTTCTTGTTTGTAAACTTTACAGTCAGAGTCCTCATAAAACTGTTCCCTGATAACCACTTTTGTTTCATCTTGAATCATTTCCAATCTCATCATCCTCATTGGAAAATATGCCCTTCTCTGACCATGCTCTGAATTATGGAGAGACATATCTTTGGATTATTTATTACCAAACTGAGCTAGACTTTGCTCCCCTTTTAATATAATGTCCTTTATTAATATCTCCACTATCAAATATCTTTGAAGATATTTGGGGAAAAATATCAAAATGGGCATGTGGCACATACTTGTCATTGCAGCCACCCAGGAAAAAGAGGTTGGGAGGATTGCTAGTTTTAAAGCCAGCCTGGACAAAATTTTAATCTGATCTCATCTCAATTAAGTTGGAACACACCTGTGGTCCCAGCTACTGGGAAGCATAAGTTGGAAGATGGCAGTTTAAGGCTGGGCAGGGTAAAAATGTGAGACCCAATCCAAAGAAAACTAAAGCACAAAAGGGACTGTGGATGTGGCTCAAGTGGTAGAGCAACTCTCTATCAAGTGTGAGATCCTGAGCCCAAGAAAAAAAACTTCAAACAGAAAGGAGAAAAATCCTTCCATCTTTTCCTTACTGTACTGCTATATCCATATCTACATTCTTCACTATAAAATTCATGAGGACAGAGGTACAGACTTGGAGTAAATATTATCTCCTGCAAGTAAAATATAGTTCAGGAAGAAAATTAAACTTGGACTAATATAACTTACTACTAATCCTATATAGTTCCTTTTCTTCTTAGCAACACAATCTAACTTGATTTCAGACTCATTTACAGTAAAACATAATCAGAGATGATACATATTTGATTTTGTTTTCCTTAATTTCAATATTAAAAATCTTTTGAGGGGCTGGGGATATGGCCTAGTGGCAAGAGTGCTTGCCCCATATACATGAGGCCCTGGGTTCAATTCCCCAGCACCACATATACAGAAAATGGCCAGAAGTGGCTCTGTGGCTCAAGTGGCAGAGTGCTAGCCTTGAGCAAAAAGAAGCCAGGGACAGTGCTCAGGCCCAGAGTCCAAGCTTCAGGACTGGCCAAAAAAAAAAAAAAATCTTTTGAAACGTGTTTATTATATACAACGTAATATACATATGTGTGTGAATGTGTATATGTATACATTCATATATATGTGTATGAGAGGTTAATATAGGGAGCAATATATGTACTAGTTAGTGCTGGATTAAACGGTTTCCAAGGTCTCAGGTAATTTTCTTAGAACCCCACGGCTGAACTCACTGCTTTTCTTTTTTAAGTGCCCTGGCACTCCTCCTACTAGACTGTCTGTTTAGTTGTTTTACCCAGCACTGACTCACTCCTTGGTAATGAAGAAAATCTTCATCTGTTTTTTTTGGAAAGTAGATTGAGAGTTGGGAGGGGTGTGTGACTATGTGTGTGTTTGCGCATGTGTGTGGATGCGCGCATATGTGGATCCAACAAGTGCTAAGTTCTGACATATCACGAATACCAGTTCCTCTCCTTGGAAGCCAAATCAGGCCTGGCCCTGTTTGGGATTTCTTTGGAACAAGAACTTGGATTAATTTTATTTTTATAGTTTAAAGTGAATCTGCTTGTTACTCATAAAACCAGAAGCCTGTGGAACAAATGCTATGAATAAAATGAGAAATGAAAGATCTCCTGGTTTGATGCCAAATTCTTGGATCCTACCATGTTAGGCAATAATAAAGAATGCATCTTCTGTAGATAAGCATTATATGTTCATTAAAAGAGCAGATGTGAAAAACTCCTGGTTTTCTGAGACCTTCCTTAAGTTCTTTTGATTTCTAGGTGTTTGTCTCTTAGTATAAGGTTTCTGCAGACCAGGGACTGCAATTGACATCCTCAGGAGAAATACATACTTTGGGGAAATTCTTATTTATAACATACTTTTCCAAAGTTGCATTTATTTGTAATTTTATAATTTACTAATGTTATGTAGGCAACATAAACAGTAACTTATGAAGGTGGTCTTTGGGTCACCTAATACAATTCCTTTGTTTTTCAGACATGGGGAGTTAGTACAAAAAGAACTATCACTTTACACTTGTAAGATATGATGAAATGGTGTCTTGTGCCATGGTCTTCTCGTTCCCAGTTCACTATCATTTTAAGCAGGAACCTAACTCTCTGTTTTCATTTCTTTCCTATTCATCTTGTAGGACCAACTATAAGCAAGGGTAGGATCAAAGATTTATACTACATACCTATAGTTCATGCAAGCAGAGGTAGACATAAACTGTTTCTAAAGACTCAAAATGCTTTTGAAGTCTAGGAGGAATAAGACAATTAGTTGAGAATTGATTGGTATGAAATACAGGTGGATGGGGGTTGTGTAAGGGACATGGGAACAATGAAGAAGAGGAATAGCCCTATCTACAGAGGAAAAATTCTATGCTGCCCTTCTTTTTCTCCTTGGGAGGAATATGGGACTTCCACGAGTCACTTTGATAATAAAAATTAAATCCATGTGTATGCAAAAGAAGAAGAAATAAAATTTCAGGAACTTGTTTAATCAAAACCCTAGTTTGATGAGTAGATAAAAAGTATAAAAAAATGAATTGGTCTGGACTATATATATCCCAAGATCTTTCACTCAGAGCACAGAAAAGTCAGCCAAGACTAAGCTAGTATACATAATTCCTCCTCATTAATTAACTGTGCCTAGGAAGAAGGAATTGCTTATGAAAGGGTCAAGAGGCAAGAGATCTATCATTCCCTACTTGTGTGACCCTTGACAATCATCTCACCTCTCCGAATCTATGTTGCCATTAGGAAAGCCATACACATATGTGGTGGTGAGTACCTTCATCTGAAAAGCACTCCTAGCTTAGCAAATACTGTGGCATGTCCTCAACTGTCTGGAGGGAATTTGGAATAAGGACCCTGGAATTCTATATTTATGACTATTTATAAGTGAGGAACACTATTGTCCTTATCTCTAAATTGTGGAGATGAGGGAAGATAAAATAAAATGTGAAAGCATGTTGTAAATTGTAAACTAAAACTGCTGATTGTTAGTATGCTATCACAACCACTTTCATATGTCTTTCCTTGGAACACCATTATTAAGAGAAGAGGTTCTTGATAATATGTATGGACAGTAAATCTGTGGCATAATTGACCCCTTTTTAAGGGTCCATGAGCTAAAAAATGGTCAAGAATTTGGCTATTGAAATTTGCATACCAGATGGACATGATAGCATGGTAGAGGTTCATTAAAGCAGTGGAGCTGGAGATCAGTTGAAATTGAGAGAGGTTGTTAGATTATAATCTCTTAAAGGAAAATATCATATGAAGTATAAAAATTACCCTAAATAATCCTAGCTATTCAGAGGCTGAGATTTGAAGATTGTGGTTTAAAGCCATCCTGAACAGGAAAGTCTGTGAGCCTCTTATTTCCAATTAACCACCAAAAGGCCAAAAATGGAGCTTGTGGCTAAGGGAAAGTTAGCCTTGAACAAAAAGAGCTCAGAGACAGCTCTCAGGCCCTGAGTTCAAACCCTAGCACTGGCACAAAAAGCCCCTTCTAATATTCAGGTATGTCCCTTTCTTAGGGTATTTTTTCACTTTTCCTCACTCCTTGGAAATCATTGAAAGAAAGGTATATAGATCTTGGCTCATCTTTCATTTAGTCTGAGGGCCAGTGAATTATAACTATCATTCCTACCTCTCTACTGAAACTGCTCCTGTTATAGTCACCAATCATCTCTTAGTTGCCAAGTTGCCAAATACAGGGATGTTTTAAGACTGTATTTTGTAAGAACTCAGAATCAGATACTTCATTATTTTTCTTTCTGTCTTTCTGTTGTTTGACTTTATAACAATAAACATTTCTATGAGTATTTCCTCCTATATCCCTATCATTTCTTTATTACTTTCCTTCATAAATTTTTCATTTACTTCCTTCTCTTTCTCCTCCTTTTTCCTTTTATTTCTCCTCCTCCTTACCCAATTTCATACCTAACTATCACCAAGTCTGCTAAATTTTTCTCCTAAGTGAATTTATTTACTTAGATGTTTATTGGTAGTACTGAGGTTTGAACTCATTGACTTGTATTTGCCAGGCTGGTGTTCTACCACGTGAGGCATACTTCCAACCCTGCTTTTTGCTGATTATTTTGGAGATGAGGTTTCTTGAACTTTTTTGCCCCAGCTGACTTCAAACTCCAGTCCTCCAGACCTCAGCCTCCAAAGTGGTTAGGATTTACAGGAGTGAGCCAATGGCCCTGGAAACATTATCTAACAAATAACTAAAGATTTTTCAAATCATGAAGGTTAAGTGGATTGTCCAGGATCACATAGGTTAACAACAATGTATTGTTTTTGAAAATTTGATATGTCAAAAGAGCTATATAATGTTTTACAGCACTGGTTTTGTCTTGCCTTGTCAAGGTTTTTTTCATGTGCAGTAAATTAAGCTTATTGTAACTGTTTAGAATGTACTGAAGTGAAAAAAAAAGTATCTGTGCTAAACAAATAAGAAATTACTTCTTAAGATTTACTGAAGTGCAATGGCATGGTATGCCTGGTCTTTTAAAAATAAAAATGAAATTGCATTTACAAAGTCATTACAGTTTCATCACCTAGAACTTCTTTTGAAATTTCTGGTATAAAGTTGAATGGAATTTTATAACTCTGTTAATTATGTAACTCTCAATACTTCCCACTGAGGATTTGTTCTCCCGTCTGCCTTCCCAAAGGACTTGGTAAATTTAATTTGGTAACAGTTTCCCGACTTTGTACTTCCACCCAGAAATAGGATACATGTGTGAAGGAGATAGAAGTAGAAAAGCTGGAAGATCCTATGTTATTAAGGAACAATAAGTAAAAAAAAAAATACAGTGAGAAAGTATTCATTCAATCCAATGGCAAAATAAAAAAGCACAGTAAGACTTTAATTCTCTTACAAGATGTTATCCACTATGGGTTTCCCCCTTGACTTCTCTTGAAGCCGAAGAATTGAATACAGTAACTGCTAATATACAACTGCAAAGTTTGTGTAAACAAGATACTGTGAGAGTTATATTTAAGAAAAATCATGGCTAAACTATAAAAGGCAAATAAGATATTAAATTACAACATACTAATTTAGATGGAAGAAATAATTTCATCTATTTGTTCATTATTCTGAAATATTTTATACAACTATTTATCCCTATAAAAATCTCACAGGACCTCGTGCTTCTTAACACCTCTTGTTTTCACATACCCTTTTTGTTTGTGATCTTGCAGTACTTCCTGTGTAGAACAAAAGCAGAGAAACACAAGTAGTATTGCTTCTCACAATATACTATTATGGGTAAAAGTTTGAGCTGTGAACTTAAATGATTATGCGAGCTCAGTTGAGGATTCTGTCATTTTTTTAGCTTCTGGAAATTGTATAGCCGCACATCAGTTTCCTACTATGCAAAATGGGCATAGTAATAGTGCCTGTAGTAATTGTGAGGACGAAGTAAAATGATAGATGTTTATCCTTGCACATAGGCATTTGATAAATGTTTATGGTAACAACAATATAGAGAAGGATGTGGTAGTGGAAGACAAAGATGATGTTAATCATAATGACACTGACATGGTGACTTTCCTCTTTATACAGGTAAAATGAATTCACTTTGCAAATCTTTACCAAGCACATAAGTACAAGTTGGGATTCATCTCCAATTAATTATGTGAATGTCACCTCAGCAATAGTAGGAGAAGCCAGTCAAGACTAAAGGCCTAGAATGAGAGCCATCTCCTGGGATAGGACAGGGAATATAGAGGGGATGGTCAGATAACTAGAAAGAAAAACAAAAACCTAAGAGAAAATCTTTGTTGAGATACATCAGAGTATTCAAGCTACTTTAACAATCATCTTAGCTGCCAAATTATTTATTTATTTTATTTTTTATTTTTTGGCCAGTCCTGGGGCTTGAACTCAGGGCCTGAGCACTGTCAGTCCCTGGCTTCTTTTTGTTCAAGGCTAGCACTCTGCCACTTGAGCCACAGTGCCACTTCTGGCCATTTTCTGTATTATGTGGTGCTGGGGAATTGAACCCAGGGCCTCATGTATACGAGGCAAGCACTCTTGCCACTAGGCCATATTCCCAGCCCCCAAATTATTTTTTAAATGACATAATTCTAAAGTCTTGGAAATCCAAGACCAATGCCCTGGCAGATTTGGTATCTGGTGAGTATACACTCTGCTTTAAGACGGTGGCTTGTTGCATACTCACATGGTGGAAAGTGTGAATGCTGTGTCCTCACATAGTGAAAGGGAAGGACGCTTCCTTCATGGCCCTTTACAAGGTCACTGGTGCTCATGGCTTCATCACCACCCACATGGCCCTGCTTCTTATTATTTCAGCAGGGATTAAGCTTCAATATGAATTTTAGAGGGATACAATCTAACAGTTGAATATGCCAAGTTTATGCCACTTTGTTATAGTTGCCCAAATAGACTAAAATAACTGTATAGCAATTATAACTCACTCTTCCTAGACTATACCCCTCTAAAATTCATTTACTGTGTCCTTACATGGTGGAAAGGAAGAGGGGGTCTCTCTCAGCCTCTTTTATAAGAACATTAATCTAATTACTCAGTCACCTCCTAAAGACCTTACCTTCTAATACCTTCAGTTTGGGAGTTAAGATTTCAACATATGTATCCCAGAAGAACACAAATATGCAAAACATAGCAACAATAAACTTCACCTATTTAAACTGTACAGTTGAATATTTTTATATAAACATACACCCTATGAAACTATCATCACAACTGAGATAATGAATGAATGTACTCCTTTCTCCAATTCCCAACCCTTCTCTCAGCTGTGTCCCCAAGCAACCTCTGCCAACCGACTTTTGAAGCAAGTATTTTAAAACTCTATAAATAGAGACTGCTCAACTATTTGCAATGCTGTAGAGAAATCAAATAAAACAAGGACATTGAAGAACCCTTAAAACAGGCCATCTGGAGAAACCAGTGAGAGCAATTTCAGCACTGTAAGCTCCACTGCTGGGACTTGAAAAGGAAATGAATGAGGGGAGAGGGAGAGTACAATTGTAGCCTCCTGGGAGGGTAAAATCACACAGAGTGTTTTTCCGCCATTTGCAGGACATTACAAATGAAAGGTAATCCATAATTATTAAGCATTTACTATGTGTTACATCCTGTGAAGGGGAAAATGCACGAGTAATTTTATACTGGACAATCATGAAGGCTAGAATGGGTCCAGTAAGAGCAAAATGATACTGGGGAGGACAAGAAGGAAGTAGAAAAGCTGCCTCCCCCGTTCACTTGGAGAGAGGGAGTTCTAGGATTCAAATCTAGAAGAATCAAAAGCAGAACAGGATTTGCTTGTGAAATAACCTGTTCTCTAAGTGTTGAAGTTCCAGTGGGAATTCTAAGAATGATCTGTTGGGTTGGAGCCCAAGTAAACTTTTTTATTTATTTATTTTTTTGCCAGTCCTGAGGCTTGAAGTCAGGGCCTGAGCACTGTCCCTGGCTTCTTTTTGATCAAGGCTAGCACTCTACCACTTGAGCCACAGCACCACTTCTGGCTTTTTGTATATATGTGGTGCTGAGGAATCAAACCAGGGCTTCATGTATGCAAGGCAAGCACTCTACCACTAGGCCATATTTCCAGCCCCAGGTAAACTCTTAAACAGTGTGGACCTTAGCTGGAACAGAATGGAAGCATGCTGTACTGTGGAGAGTAATTAAGTGTAGAATCAGGTACATTGGGTGACACTGGAATCTCACCAATTTATCATTTTTTGCATCTCTGTTCTCTTTTCATACATAAGGCAATGGTTTTTGTATTAATAAGAACATGTGAGACAGTATAGGAAATGTAGACATGATATCTACCTAATGCTTACAGGCAGTGTGAGAAACAAGAAATAATAGTTCCCCAACAGACTATGTTTTTGTCTTCTGTTTCTGTCTCTGTCTTTGCCTGTCTACATCTCTGTCTCTCTGTCTCTCTCTTTCTGTAGCATTAGGATTTTGAATGCAGCACCTATGTTTGCTATGTAGATAACATACTGCTACACCTCTAGCCCCTTTGTTTGCAATGGATATTTTGAGATTGGGTCTCACTTTTGCCACACACCTAATCAGATCATGATTGTCCTATTTTAGGCTCCCCATTGCAGCTGGGATGAGAGATTCCACCTCAGCAAGCTTGTTTCCTTTGAGATGAAGTGTTGCGGACTTTGGGGCTTTGACTGGTTGAAACTAGGATCCTCTTAATCTCAGCTTTCCAAATAATTTAGAATGATAGGCATGGACTACCATATCCAAATGTGGGCTGCCATATCTAGCTCTGGTTTGAGAAAGAGTATTCCCAGGCTCTCTGCCTGGGCTGGCCTCACACTGTCATGCTCCTAATCTCAAACTCCCAAGTAGGTGGGAGTATAGGCATAAACTATAAGGTTCCATCAGAGACTTCTTAATTTTTAATACACAGGATCTTTTTACATATGAATTGGCCATTTAAGGGACTTCCATTCTACTAGAGAGCAAACTTCTTGAATTCATTCCTACATTCCTCATGTATTGTGCTCTGTGCACAGTGTTTGCTAATCTAAGTTGAATAAAAAAAAATACTAGCACATTTTTTGGAGTGTGTCACTAACAAGGCTTGAATTCGGGGCCATGTGCTATTGCTTGACTTTCTCACCCACAGCTGGCACACTGTCATTGGAGAGTGCTGCATTCTTCCAGTCCAGATGTTTTGCTAATTAATTGGAAATGGAATCTTACAGACCTTTTTGTTCAAGCTAGCTTTGAACCATAGTCCTTCAGGTCTCATCCTCCTGAGTAGCTAAATTACAAGTCTAAACCTTTGGTGCCTGGCTAGCACATCAATTTTAGAACTCTTTGTGAATATTTCCTGTCCACTAGAGAACAGAAGAGCCATTGAAGTTAAAATCCAAAGGTGATAATTGATTTGTTTATTGTCAAGGTGATGTAAAGAGGGGATGCAGTTTCATATGTGAGGCAGTGAGTATATTTCTTATCCAACTATCAAAATAAACTCCAGGAAATGGAAAAAAATCCAAAGGTAGCAGAAGTTCTAGACTTTAAGGGCATATCACATTTCTAGTTTGAATGGATCTTTTCCTCTTTCCTCAAGAACAGTGTCATTTGATTTATGTTGTTAATTATATGTCCTGAGTGATCACATCCAAAGTTAGCACATGCAGCCTTTGCATGTCTGACTTCCCTGACAATCCTAAGACCTTTATAGAAACAGACAGGAACAGTGAAGGGAGGCCAAGAGAGGAAGAGAAACTACCCTATAATCAACTTTATTGTTTTTATAATAGGTTTATAGAAATTATGAATGAAGCTATTTTATTAATGGGAATTTTAATTATCCACCACGGTGAAGGGTGAGGCAAAATATCACTCAGCCCTACTAATTAATATGGGTATTCAATGGCTGTTAATTAAGGACAAAGGGGACCAACGAGCACAATACACCCTTGACTCTGATGAATGCAAAGTCAAACCAATAGCTTATTTCTAAATTAACAGGACTGATAAAAAGTCAAGCTCAGACCCAAGCCTTATCCCCTCAGGGAACCATAATTTTCCTGTTTAGACAACAGAATAAAGGGCTCATCTGTGCTCCCAGAAACAAAGCCCAGAGCTGCAGTCCTGGAGAGAGAGGGAGCTATGGATTATTCCATTAGACTTGCATTTCAATAGGCAGCATTTCACAGACCTTTTCTGGCCTCATATTATCCTAAAACTCTGTGTACAGCTTTGGACTGATGATAGGCCTCAGCCATATTGGTCTAGAGGAGCCTACCTTCCTATCAAAGTACATGCACTCTTTTGCCTCTATGCATCCATCCCCTCTGCCTGCCTCCAGGGTTGTGTCTTTCTGGGAAGAATCACATGCATACTAGCTAGCCACCCCCCTCTCTCAGAGCATTTGAGTTTGTACTTGCCACATTCCACAGCTAATATCTCTGGTCTTTAGAGGACAATATAAAGGAGCGATGCTGTGTTGTAGCCAGAGTATTTCAGTATACAGAAAAGTGTATGAGTTCCGGGGATACAGTGACTTCACCTTTTAATAGTTTAGTGACCTTGGTCCTGGGACCTGAGTTTGTGCATCAGTAAAATTAAAATATTAGAACTCACTTTGGGGAATTTTTGTGAGAATCAAGTTCAAAAACTTAGAGTGCCCCAGAAAGTTTAACATGATCAAGATCTTCTATGCAATGTTGGTTTGTTTTTGCTTTTTGTTTACAGTCATTTAACCTTATTGAGGCAAGCAAACGAGTTTATTTTGCTTTTGTCACTGATAAGGAATTGATCATGACCATAGACATGACCATAGAGTATAGACAAAAGAGGCCACTTCATCTGTGACCTTTGGTTTCCTCTTTTGCAGCACAGTGGTGGCATTGTCCATCTGTGTGCTGTGGGATCAAATGAGCTAGCTACCTGAGGTCAGCATGCTGCATAGACTCTTGAGTCCCATGTTAAATTACAGTTTGATTTGTTACATAAAGGATCTGACCAAGGTCATGGAAAGGAAATAGAAGAGCTGTTTATTCACTCACTTATTTGCCCAACAAATTTTATTGATCTGACAATCATAAGAAAAGACAGGTCTCCTGAATAGCTTAAGAAGGCTTTGTGAGAAGAGATATTTCCTCATATCCTAATTATCTATCTATCTATCTAGTCATGGGGCTTGAAGTCAAGGACTGGGCACTGTCCCTGAGCAAATTTTTGCTCAAGGATAGAGCTCTTCCACTTTGAGCGACAGCTCCACTTCCATTTTTTAAGCAGATAATTGGAGATAGGAGTCTCATGAGAACTTTTCTGCCTGGGCTGGCTCCAAATTGCAATCTTCAGATCTTAACCTTCTTAGTAGCTAGAATTATAGAGGTGTTTCACTGGCACCTGGCTCCATATTTATGATATTCTTCAACTTAAGATTTTTCTGTGGCTACTTATTGTATATAAGGTTTTCTATGTATACTTAGTATATACAAGGTAAAAACACACCTGACTGATGCACGGCACTCTCCTCCATCTTTTACTCAGCAGACATTGCTAACTTATCACAGTTCTTCTTCCTGCCAGATCTGGATGTGGGCTTAGAAACTTTCTCCACATAGTACTCCAGAAAGTACCTGTCAAATGACCAGGGTTGCCTCTGAAGTCTCTGACCAGCTGGAATGGTATGGACATTGTATTCTTGGTGATTTATTTCTAGGTTATGAAGAATAAAACTTTGAACTCCTCCTAAAACAAGAGGCAAGAGTAAGAGTCTTTTATGAGTTACTAAAAGAAGGCTAAAGCAAAGAGAGGTTAGGAGGTATAACTCAAAGCCACAATTTAATAAGTCCAGGAATCGGGAATCAATATTTTGACTCCAAATTTCACTTTTCTTACTGTTACACCAAATTCCTTTTAAACGTTATGCTCCTCAGAATCTATGGACTGCTGTGCTCATGTTTTTTGTGTTGTTGTTGTTGTTTTGTTTTTTGCTTTGCAAAAAGTTCTCTTAAAAATTATCCAACACAATATTGAACTAACTATTGAGGTAAGAGTTGCTCTCAGTAAAACAGGGAATCAGCCAACCATGACAAAATATACACAAATAAAAAAATAAATAGCACCCCTCTTTCCAGTACTGGCCAGAAAATTCACCAGGGCATTCACTTTTACAACAGGAGCAAGAACGGACCCTATGTATATATGCAGGCTGGTGGAACCTGGAGGGGTTCCTGGGGCTGTGTGAGGGCAGGTGGGTAAGGCACCTGGTCTGGAGGCTGCATCTGAATATCCTGACAGCCATTTGATTGTTCCCTCCCACCCCTCTGCCCCACCTCACCTAAAAGCCCTTCCAGAACAGTAAGCAGGGCAACCAGCTGGTTTAAAGGCCTAAGAGTTAAGTCAGAACAAACAAGCACTGTTTAACCCAAGCCGGAGATGTGTGTTTAGCTAGCAGAGAAGGTTGGAGATAAAGCTCCTATCCTGCTTCTCTGAGAGCAAGGACATAGCAAAGAACACCCTAACTCTACCTTCCCAGTGGAAAGGCAAGGCTCAGGTGTTAAGGTTTAGAGGGAGATCTAAACCCACTGAACAGAAACATCTAACCTGGCTATCTTCTCACCTAGTACCACTCAGCCACATTCCTGGTGACCAGACAGTGACATGAGAGTAGAAATGACAACTGCCTTCTCACACAAATGCCACTGCCCTCACTACAAGTTTTGTCCAAAATGTTATCTGCTGAGACACCACATTCCAGAAACCTCTGGCAGTGAACACTGGTGACCCAGTGATATATGCAACCCAAGTGCACAGTGGGTCTCTCCATGAGGACCAGAATGGGTGAGCCAAGGGACAAACATAGGTAAATGCTCATGTTTTATGCTATAAAATACCCTGTCCACACACTTACTCAACCGTGTTGTTGTTCAGCCAATAGTTTAGGTACTGGGCATAGAAATCATTAATCAGGGCATAAAATGATTTTATAATTTCATAAATTGCAAACATGCATAATTAAACTACAACCTGTCCAAAGGTAGAGGCTGCATGGGCAAGGTGCCTTCGTGTGGCATTTGTTTACTTAGACAGCACTTGTGCTGTCCAGTAGGTGAGCAGCCAGGTAAGCAGGTCAGTGTGGTTCTTCATGTCCTGTAGGTACAGGTGTTTGTTAACTAGACTGCACAGTGTGCTGTGGAAAGATTCCGGAGAGCCCCTTTCCTCTAGAGCATGAGGCAACTACACTGAGCTGCACCTCCAAGTATAAACTGATGGAAGGGGTACAGGAATGCCCTACAAACCGAATGGCATGTGGAAACACAGGGAAACATACGAGGGCACAACATACTTGGGAAGATGTAAGTAGATAAAACAAAGTGGAGGAAGCAGAAGCCCTATAGTGAAGGGCCTTGAATGTCCTGAGCATTTTTACTTTAGTTTGAAAGATGTTTGGGGTCTACTGAAGTGTTCCATGGGAAGAAGTTACATGATATTTGTCTTGTAAGAATACTGTTCTGATTGTGGTTTTAGTTAATTAATTGACTAATTAATTGTCAGTACTATTGTTTGAACCTTAGTGCATCATGCTTGATAAGCAAGTGGCTCCGGGCCTTTATTTAGTTATTTTTCAGACAGGATCTCTTAGATTTTTGCTCAGATGTGACGCCAGACTATAATCTTTCCTTTGCCTCCCTTGTGGCTGTGACTACAGGTACATACAACTATACTTAGCTCGTCGGTTAAGATGGGGGTCTTGCTAACTTTATGTCTGAACTGATCTCAAATCACAATCTTCTTTAGCTCCTAAGTAGATAGGATTATAGCCAGGTGCCACCATGCCCAGCTCCTTGCAATCATAGCTTAAATTGTTTTAATTTAAGGCTTTTTTCACACTAGTTCAGCAAAAGGTCTTTAAGATTTGACTGTCATAAATGTCTAACTTACATTATTATGAAGACTAGATCTTGTAGATGTATGTCCCTGCATACATATGTGCATAAAAAGTTATATTAGCAGTAACCTTTTCCTTAATTAATTTTCCCATGACTGAATTCCTATTTGAATATCCATTCTTATAACAGTGCAGTGTGTTGTGATGCACTTCAGCAAAATTAACTCAACAATCTCCTGTTTCCAGTTTTAATATTCCACTGGGTTTTCTATTCCTGAAAACTCATTAGTATCTGAGTGCAATGCTAAAGAGAAACAAGAGAGAGGCATATTGTGTGAATGTGAGTTGGAGAAAAAAGACAGCTGGCACAAGGATTTTCTAATAAAGCCCCAAAAGGCACAGAAGCCTTTTTTTGTAAAAACAAAAAGGTGTTTTGAGCTTTTTCTTTGTACTAAAAGTTCTGAATTTTATTCACATCTCATGTGAATGTTGGCAAAGCCAAACTTGTACTCACCAAAACCTTTTCAGACATCCATGCCAAAGAAGAAGGATTGGTATAAATTCCAAACCTCCTGGTGGTATTGAGTATATGTTATGTTAAGCTTTGCTTCACCACCTGAACATTTTATAGCAAAAAACATTTCTAATGATTTGTGTCTTGCATCTCCTTCCCACTGTTTCAGTCAGCCTATGCAATTATTCCATATTCCCATTTGCATATTTTGATCTATTTTTTCATGTTTCTTATTGTCTTTATGTGTAGAAATTCTAGCCATCGTTTAAGAATGAGAACAAATGTTTTTTTTTTCATTTCAAGAAGACTTTATAAAGCCAACAACTCACTCAGCTGTGATTTCCTCTGAGATCTGGCTACACATTTCATTCCAAGTCCCGTGACAGTTACTTGTATACACACCTTCTTATAGTTCCTAACAAATAACTGGCATCTATTGAGCACCTGCAATGTTCTAGGTCTGATAGTATTGCAACTATGTGATATTATCATCACATCTTTATACACATAGAAAACTGAGGTTTAGAAAGCTTATGAAATTGCCCAAGTACCACATAGATAGGGACAAGTATGATTGTAAGATTATTGATACAAAAGATGACTATCAAGAGTCCTTAACTCTCATTTCAGGCAGATAGAGCAGGAAATGTTTCTCTCTTATCTATTGCTTCCTACTTTAACATTCTTTTACTAAAATAAAAACTTTTAAAATAATGTGACTATTAAGAGTTCTTACAATATTGTGCTGGTGGTTCATACCTGTAATCCTAGCTACTTAAGAAACAGAGATCTGAGGATCATTGTTTCAAGCCAGTCCTGGTAGGAAAATCTGTGAGACTCTTATCTCCAATTTACCACCAAAAAAAAAAAAAAAAAAAAACAGACATAGAGCTGTGGCTCAGTGCCCAAGCCCTGAGTTCAAGCCCTAGGATAGACACACACACACACACACACACACACACACACACACACACACACACACACACACACACTGTCCATACACCACCACATTGGTAAGTTTTCCTGCTTTGTTTGGGCCGTGTTCAAAGATGGTAGAGAATGGCATGAGGTTAACCTTGAAGAAAGGATAGAATACTTATTCTAAAAGCAGATGTTGAATCACTCCCTTTTATTGATAAATGGAACAATCAATATAGAAATTAAGAAATATTGATGCATAGGGAGAGGAAGAGGGTGTTAGGAGTAATGGCTTATCAAGTTGGATAACTTCCATGGCTTTTATGAAAGAGAGGAAATAAAACAAGACTGAAAGGGTAAATTATGCCAGATTGTAACAGGCTAAGGATTAGGGCAAGGAGAACTCTTATTTCAGAGCCAGGAATACAGGAAAATCTGGGAACTTGAGGGTGAAGGGAGTGGGAGGCATTACTGCACAGAATGAATGCATGAAGATAGAGGGAAAGTGCTGGAGATGAGGGATGGAGAGAATTCACAGCCAATTTTCACCTGCTGCTGGTGACCTGGGCATTGCTGGAGTTGAGATTCCTATCTATCTAAGGCTGATTTGATGCTTATTTTCTGACTGAAGAAAAATTCATAAATACTTGTAAGTACAGGATTGGATAAAACAAGAGAGTTTTAGGGAGGGAAGAGATGTGAGGGCAGGAAACTAGCAGAGCATTGCATAAGCCAAGGAAAATCAGGATCTAAACTGGGTCAGGAGGCAGGGAGGTGTGAGGGGGGGGGGAAGTAGCAAGAACTTCCTTCGTGTTTTTAATGTGTTAAGACTGTTTTAGTTCAATGTGAGGCATGATCAGGAAGAACATATGTCCAAGTTTCTCTTGTTTTGAAGTGTTGATTGGTATAACTAAGAGAATGCTAAAATAGCTCTATAGACACATTGAAACATTTCTAAAGTAACATCATAGTCTATTCTGGGGGTGGTGAAAGGGAAAGAGGATTTGGTGTATTTCAGTGCTCACATGTAACTGGTCCTTTGGCACAGCATTAACTTTGGACAAGTGACGTACCTCCGGCCAGACTTTATTGGTATTTAGCAGCCAGATAGCTTACACAGAGATGCGATGCATTCACGTGTAGCTGGCTAACTAATAATAACTGTGGCAAGTCTTGTCTCCTATTGCTATTTCCTGTCTTCCTTTCTGTAGAATCTACTACATCAAGAGGATTTCTATTTGTTCAGAGCCCTCTCCTCTTCCACACTGTCATGTCTATGGACCCTGATGTGTGGCTCTGTATTTGTTGGTGGAACACAACATAGATCAGGGAATCCTGGGTTTACTTTAAAATTCTGTCACATAGGTATAAGCAGGTGCGTCTTGGCAAATTGTGTAAAGTTCCAGAATGTCTGTAAAACGTGAAAACTGCATCTGTCTTCTTCAACCCACAAGATTCTTGCGAGGATCACACATATATGAAAACACTTATATGGACTTTATAATTAACACAAGGAGATAAAAGGGAAAGATCCATCTCATATTGTGCCCAGTGCCACATGCTTTACCTCCAGAGCCAAATCAGGACACTAAAGCTCATGGAAACTAAGACAAAGGTGCCTGAGCCTCCTCTTTCTGTTTACACAAAAATGTATGATTTCTATCCTCTGTGCTTTTAAATGTGAGGTTGAAATACAGACATTTAAATGTGGTCTTTTACAGAAATGCACCATTGAAAGTCAAATGTCAGCTTGATAGATATAACAAATACACCCAAGTTTGTTTATGATGAGAGATTTTTACCCTTATATCCCATGCTTCTCAGAAACTAAGGCATTTGTGTACATGTCTGTTGGATTTGGAGTAATAGTGCTTTTGCAAATGCATTTGATCTGAGGATCCAACTTTTTCAGGTCCCCAGTTAGTAATGTACATTTGGTGTGTAGAATCATTTTGCTTACATGAACTCTATTTACTGTAAATCTGTGTTTTCTTCTTCCTACAGTAATTGAACATCCTTGAGTACCTCTAGTGAAGACAAAACATGTGGTAAGAAAGGAGAAGCGCTGTAGGTGGAGGCAGAGATGTCTGTGGAATCCCAGCTCTGCCCTCACTTAGTTTGGAGACCGTAAAATATTAGGAACTTGACCCTTCTCTGTAGAACAGTGACACAAATACAATAGTGGAGAGAAGTGAATCAGAGGCCCAGCATGAGTGAGATGGTTCTATGTCACTGTAATCTGACACCTTATAAGTGCTAATTTTTTTCTTTCTTTTCTGTTTCTTTGGTGTTTGGGATGATTGCTACAAATCAAGAGATTTGGGTTCTAATCCTACACTTTGGCCAAGTCACATTACTTTGGTGGGCTTCGGTTTTTCTATTTAGTCATTGAGATAGTTAATCTATGTTTATAATTTTGTGATTTTTTTTAATGTCCTATATCTGTCAAAAGGCAAAGATGTTATTCCATGAGCTGTGATAAAGGGCCCAGAATAGTGAGGATACATAAATCCTGAAAGTAGGAGAGCAAGAATTGTTCAGAAATCTGCAGGTGTATCAATGAAAGTGCATAACACTGTTACATAGATATGCATGCATGTATTGGGAGAGTAGGGGTGGAGCGTGCTGAGAGCTTATATGACTAAGGAAATTATACTTCATTCCATAGTTGATAATGAGCTTGGAATGACTGAGAGGCAGGGTCAGTTTGGCTATTTGAAATAACGCCTTTGTAAACATGGATTTTGAAAGTCTAAACTAAGGCAAACATCAGTTAGGAGGAAAGTGCTGGAGTCTCATTATGAGCATAGTGTACTTGTGGGCAACGAAGAGACGAATTGCCCCAATAAATGTGATTATGTACAGAGATGAAGAAGGAAATGAGAAAAGCCAACCAGAGAAGCTACTATAAAAGGCTCCCAATCAAAAACTTTTCTGGTTCTATAATGGGTATGAAACTAGAAATGAGTCAAGTATATATATATATATATGTGTACATTCACATGTACATGCATGTTTGTAGGTCTATATACATATATGTATGTATCTGTGTGCAAACACACTCACACACAGCAAAGTACATTCTTCTTCCCCAAAAAATTTCCTGAGAAACAGATATATTGTTAATTCCTATGAATTCCTTAGATGTGAATATTAATGACAATATCCCCTTTGTCACCAGGATGTGTCCTGGGACAGAAGATTCACTCTCTGAACTTGATCAAGCTCAAAACCAAGAGTATATAATTTTTAGAAAATAGATGACAGGATTGTGTTGAGGAATTCAACACAAAGCAATGTTCTGCTTTTTTTCAGTGCTCCTTGTCTCTTCATCACTCATTAGTTGACTTATACTCTTGATCATTTCTACCCTCTACATCATTCAAACTCAAAAGTGTAAAAATAGTACAATGATATTTTAATCCAGAAGTATTTACTGGCTATTAAATTTCTTGAGAGGCAACCAAGTCTGAGAATGAAAGGTCAAAGTTGCCAGGGGAATTAAATAAAATGGTATGAAGCAGAAACGGTGCCTAGCACAGTGGCTGAAATAGGGAAGCTACACAATTCTCCTCTGTTTTATACTTTTAGGAGAAAAGAACCACATGATGAATGATGAAACTCACTAGGATTTATAGCCGCATTAGAAAAATGGGATAGAATTAAAAAAATAATCTTTCTAGTGCTTCACAGTTTACAAATAACTTTCATATCCACTATTTTATGTCAAGTTTCCAATCAAGTTACCAGGACAAGGTATATAATTCCATGCTTTAAACAAGTGAGGAAACTAACAACCAGGAAAATGTAGTGGCTAAAAACAAAGATTAAATTATGATAAAGTGGCAGAGCAATTTTACCTGGCTCTAGACTGTGGCTCTTACCTTTACAAATCAGTGCATTTTAAGAGAATGCCTCGCATTCACACTGTAATAGCTATAAGGTAGTTTATAAACTAAATCCTAGCCTGTGCATGATTGAATTTGTAGTTAAAATTTTTATTTTAGAAACAAAGTAGTAAAGGAACATTGAAGGAACAGTATTCAAACTCTCTGGAAATCTGTAATCCACTGTTCTTGCTTGTTATTATCCATCAGTTTTACTTCAGAGGATGGTCTTTCTTCAGTTGGTCTTTTGCCCCATTCCACCTATGATGAAATCCAGTAATACCATAGGAACTAGTCTGATCTGTTGATTTTGTTGTTGTTGTTGTTGTTGTTGTTCCATCCCTGTTTAATGTAAGCCATTGGGGATAAGTAGCCTCGTACCTTGGCCACTAGGAGTCACCTGATACAAACTGTCAACTACTATTACCTAGGTCCTTTTACCCCCAAGTACTTTGTGACTTACATTTCTGAATTCCCCTAGGAAGCCACAACTCCACTCTTCTGTTATTGTCCCATCTTCTATCATTTCTCCTCATTTGTGCAATTCTCTCTTTGTGCATCCTGAGAACTTACACTAAGCAGAATAGGCAAGACCAAACACATTGTGGGGACACGTTGAAGGGGACTCTGTCTGGTTTATTTTGCATGTGGGAATATTGAGAAAAAGAAGTAAAGGCAACAAAGCAGATTGATTTCTGAAGAAGGAAAAAACAGTACACACTCCTTATTCCTAAAAGGACAAAATACACTCTGATGGGTTCAGTAGATATAACTAGGATCAACATGGAAAATGTCTCTTGAATGTGACTTTAAATGCCTTGACTCATTTAATCCTTGCAGTAGCCTGCTCATTATTACTTTCTTATTATTTATTTTACAGATAAATTTGGATAAATACAGATTCAGATAAATATTTAGACTTTCTCAAGGTCCCACAGCCAGGATGTAGCAGAGTTGTGGTTGAGAATTGCTTCCTCTGTCTGAATATGCTATACTTTTTTCCCCATTTACTTCAAAGTTGTAGTTCATAGGTGAGTTTTAGATATCAAAGCTCAGATGCCAAGCGGTGTTGGAGCCTGTGGATGGGAGCATTGGAAAGAGGTTTTCTGAAGTACCAATTTGTTTTAGGATGAGTTTGGAGTGGCAGGGAAATGGGAAGAGGTCACTCATGAAAATAGAGTATGCCGGACTGCTGCAGAGGTGGGAGTGAACTACACGTGCATGGAGGTAATGTGGATTGTGGCCATGCAGAAGCAGAAAGTGCATTCTGAGGATGAGGACACCTTTGTTTGACCAGGAAGATGGGCTTTTAAGTCCAAATATGCCTCTTGCTCATCTCTTTCCAATTAATGAGCCAGCGGGGGCGGGGGAAGGGGGCCAGCCTTCTAAAAGTGAAGATAAGTACTGAAGGTAGTAAATTGACTCTGCTCTTTGGACCATGCTGAGGAGAGGATTTTCCAATGCATATTTAAAACTTTGTGTTGAAAAACATCCTCAAATCCTCCAACAGAAGACAGATGTCTGCCTCAATAAATATCAGCTCTCACATAATTTGTTGTTTTTATTTCCCCAGCATTTGCCTATTGAATTTGACAGCCTTCTATAATTATCCATTTTCCAGAATGAATTATGCAGTATACACCCTGTGTAGGGGGTTCAGACAGGTTTTTGTTTGTGATGGGGATATAATACCTCTGTGCAGGTATCAGGTTCTGTCTGCTCAAATTGATACCTCTGTTTTATGTCAGTACCTTCAACATCCATATACCATGGAATTGCTAGGTCAGCGGCTAAATGGAGCTGTAATACAGCAAATCTGACAACATAGCATGTTCCTTGATGTTCAGACAGACTTGCCTTTAAATTTTTACTTATGCCTACAAATTATGAAACTTTTTGGAGCCCCATATCCTCATCTGCAAAATGCTTGTAAAGAGACTACTATACAGATGCTAAATAAATGACAGTTGTTACTACCATTATTATTTAGTTCTTGTTTCGACATTAGATATTGGTTGCTAACTAATCCTCATTGACAATTAAAACATTGTGCCTGTCAGTGATAAGCACTTGATAAACATTATATCATGTAATTATCATAAATTCTATAAGAGATGTAAAGATAAAGTAAGTTGAGATTGTAAGATGCTCAGTAACTTCTCAAGGAAGGTTATACAGCAGAGAGTCAGAGTTAGGGCTAAGAACACATATAGCCTGAGCACAAAACTGCTTTATTGGTTTCATTGTAACTCATAACTACTTCATCTGTCCTCTCCCCAAAATAGAAATACTGCCTTATATTCCAAGTCTAGCTGTGACACTGTGCCTTTGTTCTTACCTAACAGTCTGTTTAGTGTTCCCTTGCCCCTGCCAGTAATTCCCATAAACTGTAGCCCAGTAGCTATAAGCCCATTGGCCTTTCTCTGCTAGTATTGATTTTTGAATATTGCTCCTTATGTTCTCTGCCTACTGGGCAACGATTTGTTCATTCTTGTTCATTCTTTCAACAAATTCCACCTAATATCTGTTCAGCCCAACTTGAAGCACTGGGAACAAATTAGACAGGACTTCTATTTTAAAGGAAGTCAATGAAATAGGGTAGACAAACAAAATATAGAAAAATACCACTGGCATCTCTAATCCATTTCTCTCTTTTACTCCCTCTATATGCCCAATATATAATTCATTTCTGTGTCTTGTTGATTTTACCTTCTAGTATCTCTTGAATCTGTACACTTTCTTACTATCATCATTCCTTTTCTATAGTTCAAGATACTTTTATTTCTCATTAGGTTATTTCAAAAGCCTCCTCACTGGTTACTTGCTTACATGTTATGCTTACCTTTTTTCTTTTGGTTTATCCCTGCTGTCACTGTTTTTTATTTTCAGTACTCTTTGTCTTACATATAAGTTTTTCTGATTTGGGAATGGGAAGGGGGATCACAGAAATGGTGAGATACATAACAAAGGGTGAACCAATGCAACAGTGATACTCACAAGACACTATGTTGGAAATGAACTTTACAATGTTGGGGTAAGGAAGAGCCTGGGGGGAGGGAGTAGGAGAAACAAGCCAGGGGGTAACAATGTTGCACAAGCATTGTACTCATTTCCTTACTTATGTAACTGTAACCCCTGTGTACATCACCTTTAGAATAAATAAATAAACAAATAAATATCAGACTTATAGAAGGTCCTCTGACATATAGCTATGAGAGTATTTTAATACTAAAAAGGTCTTATTCACAGTGCATATAGTTCCTTAGTGATCATTATTATATTCTGGTCTGTGGCGCACACCTGTAATCCTAGCCACTCAGGAAGCTGAGATCTGAGGATTGCAGATTGAAGCCAACTCAGGCAGGAAGTCCATGAGATTCTTACTTCCAATAAACTACTTAGAGAAAGCCAGAAGTGGTGCTGTGGCTCAAGTGGTAGAGCACTAGTTTAAGCAAAAGAATCTCAGAAACAGCACCTAGATCCTGAGTTTAAGCTCTAGGACCCGCAAAGAACTTTAAAAAAAAATAAAATAAATCATAAGAATCCTTAGTTGTCAAAGAAGATAATTTTCATTTTTTTCTGACTAAGGCCAAGCAAAGATAGTTAAGCCCTTTCCTTTGTTGACACTATAAAATATACCACACCTGAGTTATTGCATATAAATATTTCTGTACTGACTTACAAGGGAAAATGACTGAGATTGCATCAAGCTAGATGGTAAAGTCTCAATTGGAACTCAGAAGTTTGAGTAAATCAGCAATCTTTCCACGGTACCGTGATGAAAATCTATGATTATGAGAACAAATTGTTTGGAGAGTAAGTTTTGTCAGGGAGTTGTCACTTGCTACTTTTTCCTGGCCTAGGATCTGTCTAATTCCCTCACTGGTATGCTGATAAGCCTTTTAAAAATGTTGCTGCACTCATTACCTTACTTACATTTCTGTAACCCTTTTGTACATCACCTTTAGTACAAAATAAAAGTAAAAAAAATTGCTGCTAAATTTAGTATAGGAGAAAATTTTACTCCATGTCTTATATGATTCAGTGTGTGTGCACCATGAGAGAGAGAGAGACAGAGAGAGACAGAGAGACAGAGAGAGACAGAGACAGAGAGACAGAGACAGAGAGACAGAGAGAGACAGAGACAGAGAGAGAAGAGATGAGAGCGGAAAGAGAGAGAAGGCAGGGGATAAGGGAGGCTAAGGGAAATTTTCAGTAGTATTTGAGAGACCTCAGGCTCTGAAGATCTATATTAGCTAAGATTGATATACACTAGATGATTAAAATGAGACATTGGTTTAACAATTTATGGATTTGTCTTGAGGAAAGACTCACCAGAAGCAGATTATACAGGCTGTGTATGTCATTGTCTTTTGTGCCTTATCTTCTATTATCAAGTCACATAGGCTTTTTCAGACTTACTTTGGTGATTTATATCAGATTCAGATAATATTTTTATAACTTTGATACTATTTCATTACTACTATAACTTTATACTATTTAGTAATTAGTGGCAACATGAAATTATTGAATGATTTTAGGCACAAAGGACATCATCCAAGTCATTATTAAAGATTGGGAAAGGTATTTAGAGATAAGGGTAGATAAAAGGAGATTAGAGTGGATCAATGTATGCTGTAGGTATTTCTTAAAATGTTACAGTGAATCCCACTAGTAAGTATAAGTAATGATGTTAATCAAAATAAAATAATCTTTAAGAGTACTCTTTTTAGTAAAACTGTCTGAGCATGCTGTATAGAAAAAATATCGGAAGGGATACCAAAAATGAGAGACAAAGGATAAAAAGACAAACCATTGAAAAAGTGATACTTACAAAAGAAATTGGTGTAAACTAACCGTACAACTCATAGGGCAGGGAGGAGACTGGGGAGGGTGGGGGGGAAATAGGGGGAAATGAGTGAGGAGGTAACAAGTTGGATAAGTAGTGTACTTGCCTTACATATGAACCTGTAACCCCTCTGTACTTCACTTTGACAATAAAGAAAGAAAAAAGAAAGAAAGGAAAACTATCGGAAGGGAGATATTGAGAACCACTGTACAGAGCTACAGTATAAGCAGCCTATGTGCATCCAGACTTTTAGACACCAAACTAGAGTAGAAGTAACCCTAAGGTCAAAAATCCATGAAGAATATTAGTAGGTCAGAATGTGTGATGGGCAAGGCAATGAACCATACCAGGATAAGATTCTGAGTGCGGCAAAGGCTTAATACTGCTTTGATGTATGAAATCGAAGCTGAGTAGCATTGCCAATGGCTGGGTGAGAACCTGCCCAAGGATAACAGTTACAGCTGTGACTTGACAGGAAATATATAGGATATGAAGAGGCCAGTGGCCTTGGGATGATGGTGTCCCTATAAGAACAGGTGAGTGAAAGTGAAATAGTAGAAGTAGAGATAAATTATTCTCAGTGCCATTCTATCCATCTCAAGTCTCTAACCTACAACATGTAATGTCTTCTAGAGGAGAAGTTAGGTAAATATCTAATAACATATTAGAGTTCTGTAAAACTCAGCCACAAATTAATATTGCGAGGGTGGCAGAACCAAGATTAACTACTAAATTAGAAGGGTGAGCAGAGAGATTTTGGAATGTCTCACTTGCCTGAGTATCAACCATCACAAAGCTCTTGGCTCCATGTTAAGCATTACCATGTCAAATTAGAGTTTTGATCATGCCATATATATAACAATATTCATGTGTTTAATTAAACAATGAAGACTGCTTTTCGTGTGGGTCATTTTTGAAATGTTAAAAAATGAAATTAAACACATAATTAAGCTGATAAAAGATAAAGACTCTGTTGCTCCAAGTTGAAGGCAGTTAATTTATATGAAGCTGGTCCCCAAAGGCATTCCAGTTTATTAAAGTTACTAAGGCAGGGATGTGCTAAAATATTTTATGCAGTTCTTTAAAGACTAAATTGCTCTACTTTTAAGGTCCACAAGCTGCAGTCAATTAGGATGTGCTGTTAGTTTAGCTGTTGTTTCTTTTCTTGAAAATATCCAGAAATTAAAGATGGACCCTCTTTCATTATTTGCTGTGACTGAAATCACTTGTATCCTATTCATGGTTGGTCATATAATCAGAAATTCACAAGTGAGTAAAGCAAGGAATTTATTAACCAAAAAGAGTTTAGCAAATTAATTCTTGCTCAGTGGCCCCAACTGACATGAATTAATGCATATTTACCATTTTTCTTTCTTCCTCATCTCCTTTCTTCTTCCATCTCTCTTTTCCTCTCTCCTTTTATCCTTCCTGTCTACTATTTTCCTCTTTTCTTTCTTTTTCTACCATCCCTTTCTCTCTCTTCTTTCTTCTTTCCTTCTTAGTTTCCCCCTTTCTTGTCTAATTTTTCTAAGTGCCATTTACTTCATCTCTTATTTTATTCTCATGCCATACTATTCATTAAATTCCTTTCCAGTTGGAAGTTGAAAAACAATGCCACTTCTTTAATTGAGCTAGGATTATTCTCTAAGACAGCTCCCCAAACTGAGATTCAGCTTCCTCTCATGTTCTTTTAGCCATAGTCTGTTCATCCTCTTTCCAGAAAGTAGTCTTTTGGAACAAATTTACCTCAGATAGAGGTTTTTTCCTAAATGAAACTCAATTTTGTTTCTATGTTCTTTTGGGTTTAGTGATTCTTCCTCATCTTCCTTTCATTGCTACTTGCAACACACTTTTCTTCCTGAATCTTAGAAAAGTTTCTACTGTTTTTCCCATATATTATGTCAGTTTATTCTTCCTGCTTTGCTCTTATTAGTAGCTACTATGGTTTGGATATAGTTTATGTTTACCTTCTAGTCACTGTTAGGCCAGAAGCTTGGTCTCCAGTGTGAGATTCTGAGAGTTGGTATAGAATCTTTAACATGCTGGGCCAAGTGAGAAGTTTTAGGCATTGGAGTACTACACTCAAAAGCTATTAATTTAATTCCCATGGGACTTTGATTAGTTCTTTCCAGGGGAGCATAACCAGCCCCTCCCCTCATCTCTCTGGAACCTCTCACATGTGTTCTTTCTCCTTTCATACTCATTCCTGCCACCATACGACTGTCACATGTGACACAACTATGGTGAATCCTATCAGTCAATACCATGAATTTTGGACCTCCAAAATTGTGAGCTAAATAAACATTTTTGATTTTTGAAGTACTTATTTTGGGGTACTTTATTATAGCAATTGGATACATACTAATACATTACCTCTAGAAAATCTTGGTCTGGTTTATATCCTGTATATTTTATCTTCTTTTCTCACTGATCTAATGTTCACAGAACTCTTGAATCTGGTTAGCACCAACCATATGTATATGTCATTGTCTTGTGTATTTCAAGAACATGAATTACACATGGTTCCATTTAAAGGTTATTTTGTGGTATCTTATTATTGATTGTTTTTGGAAGAGTGAAGCTGAGAGTAGAGCCTACCCAGTGGTTAGCTGAGAAAGCTCCTTGTGCTGTGAAGGTCTCTACTTACTCCTCACTTACAGAATACTTGATCCTATTGATTTCATTTTAATAATGCAGAGGGACAGTAAACCCTGTGGTGTGCCTAATAGGTAAGTGGAGCATAGTAACTGGCAAGAAGAGATAAATGATATTCCAGAACTGAAGCATGCACGTGTAAATTGGTTGGTTTATCAGTGAGCAACAATAACAAAAGGATTGCAGAAATGTTGAAGGACACTCCTGAGGTTCTGCTTTTATTAAGAAGCAATATTAAATAGGAATATGAAGTAAAGAAGTCCTAAGAAGTTAAGATTATAAAGGAGATTACCAGAACCAGAGCCTGGAAACCAGGGCCCCCTCAACACTTTGAGTATGCTTCTATTATTCATCCTAGTCCTTGTGTAGCTCCTTATATGTTTTTTGGACTCAAATGCTATCTTAACAGCCAAATCTTGGCATCATTCATTTTATAACTGTCATCATCTTGGGCTACTAGTTCATAAAGGCTTCTCCTGATCATAAAAAGAATTTCTTCCTCCAGGTGACACTTGTCCAATGCTGAGGTAACTGGCCTAGTGGTTTCTGTAGTGCCCATATATTTCACTTCACTACTATAAATATCTTTCCTTTAACTCTAGTTTTTGGGCTTGTATACAGAGTTCTCTTTCCTCCTAAGACCCTTGCATCTAGGCATAGTCCATGCATCGCTAGAACTAATATCCTAAGTAACTTTTATCTTCAAAATATAATTCTTAGTGCATACACTGCCACCATCAGCACACACACACACGCGCGTGCGCACACACACACACACACACACACACACACACACACCATGCAACCTAGAGAATATAGTATAAACCCTTCACTTTAGCTTTCTAGGTCCTCCAAAAAATGGAAAATCTGTTTTCTTCTAGTTGTAAAAATGGGGCTATATACCAGCCTCTAAAGATTTATAAATCATACCACTCCAACATTTCCAGCCCTGAGCTTTTTTTCAATATGATCCATGGATCAGATTCGCTTTGATTCCTTTCTTATTGAAGTCGTTCTTTCAAGGCCTGTATCAAATGCTTTCTCTGCTAAGCCTCTTTTGGTTTTCAGATCTTATGGGTTCTCCTTCTAGCCTCACAACTTTATTCATTTTTCAAGATATAGCCTAACATTTTAGATTAAATCACAAGTATGTGTGATTAAGTTTTACTTGTTAAATAACTCATTCTCCTGATTTATTTTAAATAAGAACTGGTTTTGGCAGGCCTTTGAACAAGATCAAGGAATCTTTCCTACAAAGAGACTTACAATCCAGTCAAGGAGATGAGACATTTATAAACATATGCTAACAGTTTAATATGTTAACCCTTAAAATTAAAATATTTAGAATCCTCCAAAAGAAATGAGAAGGAAACAAGTATCTTGATTAGAGAAGGCAAGAGAATCTATAATCAATTAGATGACATTTGAACTGTGACCAAGTAATAATGAATGTAAGTTTCCAAAATCAGAGAATGATGGCTCAGTGCAATTGATTTTTTAACATATTAAATTACTAATAAGGGAGAGTAGGTAATTCATCTCTTCATATTTTTTCTCTTACATATAGTTAATGCTACAATGTTTGTTGAGTAAGTGAATACATTGTGAAAGAGTGCATGTTTTAGAAGCTAGCTTGATGATGAGGCTTATATTAAATAGTTTAAATTGTTATCTTGAATGAAGTCATATTGTGTCATGTCCAATTTACCAGTTGCTGAAAGGCTATGTAAATGAAGATATGTAAAATATAGGTGTACATATATGTGTGTGTATTTGTCTGTGTTTAAGTCATCTCCTGAGGAAAATTCACAGATGGTAGTATTCCTGACTACAAAGAAAAGTTTGAGAGTTGATACATATTGCTGAGTTGCTTTCTCAAAGAGTGTATGAAGCAAAACAACAAAGGAACTCATAGTTATTGATTTTTCCATTATGTGTCAGTTGCTGTACTATCAGTTTATATATTTATTACCCTCCAATATCGTACAATGTATTGAGGATTAATTATTACCACTATTTTTACATAGGAGAAAACCAAACTTCAGAGTAAGGGCCCTCCATTTACTGTCCTCAAAAAATAAGTTATAGTTAAAACATTTCAAAGCTCAAACTCTGTTTACTATTATACACTTTTCAAAGGATAAGTTTTGTATTTATTTTTCTGTAATGGCAGATTTGTTTGGACATTCATCGAAGATCAACTTGCAGGAAACTCAGTTGAATGAAATATGAATGTTTATGTCAAGGATTTGTTTTGGTTTTCATAGGAAAGAACAAGTAAACATAATTCTTGATTATTAGCAAATATAAAGCATTCACTCATTTGTTCATTTATTCATTAGACAAATATTTACCATATATAAGTATAAGGTCATGTGATTCATACACACACATACACACACACACACACACACACACGCACGCATATCCCAGAATTTATACATTAAAATATATGATACTCCTTTTCATGTAACTTCAGAAATAATGAGCATATATTTGGTGGTGCTGGCCAGATTAATTTTTAGGAACATAATAAAAATGAGGCATATCACAATAATAAAAATTATAATATATCACCCATCTACATTATTTCCATTGGTTATTCGTTGCCTACTATGTTTTGGTTGTAATGGCAACTATCTAGCATACATTATCTCAATCTTTACAACTGTCTCAGAAAGGGATGATCATCTTTAATGTCTAGATGAGGAAAATTAGGTTCACATAGGCTAAATAACTACCAAAGATCCAGCAGCTAGCAAGAGATTATGCTTGTTGACTAGATGAGTAATTTTATGTTCATTTTTCAGATAAGAATGTGAGATGCAGGGAGACAAGAAATTTGCTCAAGGCCACAAAATTAGAAAGTAATTCTCACATGATTCTTTTCAGAGCAGCAGGATCCTGGGAGGGACTGTTAAGCTGTGAGTAGGGAGCATATCTCTGAAGCTGTGGTTGGAGCAGTGTAATATGTGAGTTCCCTATGGACAGACTACAGCATGGAGATCGAAAAGGAAAAAATGAGAGGCAGAATCTTGAATGAGATATGGAATCCAAAAGTCAGTAATGGCAACCAAAATACTTGCTAATCACAAAGAGACAGGCAAGACTAGGTACAGAGGGATAGTTCAGGTGCAAAACTTAAGGGATAGTAATCAAAGGTTAGGAGGTAGTGATGGAGGTCATGGTGATGATAATATTCACTACATTAATACTTTTCAACCTTTAATGCATGTCTAACTCACCAGGGGATTTTATTTAAATCCAGCTTCTGATTTGACAGCTTGTTGGTGGGACCTAGTCTAATGCATTTCAAACAAGACACAGGTTCAAAGTGATGCCAGTGCTGCTGGCTTACAGGCTACGTGGGCAGTAGCAAAGAACCAAGCACAGTTAGTTTACTACGTAACAGGAACTCTTCTAAGAACATTATATGTATTCTTTGAATTGCCATGCCAGCTCTGCAAAGTAATGTTTTCATCTTCCCTTTAAAAACACTAAAATTTCATCATGAGAGAGGCTAGGAAACTTCCCAAATTAACCACTGATAGAATGTAGACAGTCCGGTTCTGTAACTCAAACTTGCTCATCACTGTCATCATTTTGCTTACTTTAAAAATGTTATTCTGATTGCTGAATGGATAATTGATTGCAAATGACTGGAATAAAAAATAGCCATAGCTCAGGAAAGAAATGATGGATTGGATCTTTTTGTTGGTTAGAGATGAAGGCAAATGATTTTTCATGGTAGATTCAACTAGCAGTGAACTTTGGAGAAGAAATGTGGAAGAGCCACTAGGCCGCTCTTATGGAGAAACCAATGAGTGATTGGAAAATAGATGGAAATTAAAGAGGAGACAACTGAAAATAACCAAATATACAGCATCTTTTCTCCCTGAGGATATTGGGTAATAAAGGGTGAAGCGGCACCACATCATGCCAAAACTGGTTCTTTGGCTGCCTAAGATCTTCAGCATTAAAGAGCCAAACTTACTTTAATCTTTTTCTACCAGGATGTTATTTGTAGCTCTTCACAGGGACAACACAATTTTTAGATTTTGTATCCTTATTGTGAGTAACTGAGACAAGCCAAGACAGAGAGAGGACATAAAACATCTTATTAGGACTTTAACCTGAAAAATTGTGGTTTTCCATCTTCATACTTCATCACACAATAACAACCAAAGAGAATCACTGATAAGCTACAAGTTATTATCCTATTTGGAAACCCCAAGTTCAATATTTTTTTGCCTTATTTCAATTAAGGCACAATGGACATGGCTAAAAGCAGTTGTTTGAAAACTACTTATCTTGGTATCCTCAGATTTGAGTTTGAAAATGTGTTCTGCCATAAATTTTACCCCTAGAAGTCTGTTTTGTTATCTGAAAAATACAACCTAAAATCACTTTTCACAAATGGATGTAACAACATGAAAAAATATATTGCAATTGGCCTGGCTCATAAAGTATTTTCAATAAATGCTAATAGAATTCAAAAGTGGTTTTTATTTCCTAAATATTAAGTATTGAGCCTGGCCTCTTGTAAACTCTAAGGCATAGGTTATTTATTGACCTCCTGGGAGGCTGATCTTCTAAACATAAGATAGTCTCAAGAACATTTAAAAGTCTTTAGTTAACTCTGACTTGAACTAAATCAATTCAACAACCAATTAATGTAAATAAATTTTAATTCTCTTAGTTGCTTCTGTATTACAAGGATGTGTGGCTGAATATTGAAAATATCCCTTTCTAGAAATTTTATTATTGTATTGTTTTATTTGCTTTTTACGGTATCCAGCCTTCCAAGATGGATCTAATGATCTTCACCCTGAATATTTGTCCTATTAGGATGAATAAAATATGGTAAAATGAGGCATCAGTGATAAGATGTTAAGACTGGGTTCTGGAGTTAGACTATATAACTTCCTTTCTTGGCTCTATCACAGTATTGGGAAGAGCCACATCAACTTAATTTTCTTAAACTATAGAAGCTGTTAATAATAACCCCTATCTCAAAGGATTACATAATGATCAACTTAATGGGTGTAAACATCTTAAAACAGTGATGTAAATGTTAATGGGTTTCAGCTATTTGTAGCACTAGTACAGTTTAGAAGGCTGACTGGAGGAGAAAGATTTTGCCTTTAGGGTTGTATGCGCACTTTGCTTCTGTGTCCTTAAAAAGTTGCTTTGAACCTCAATGACTTCAGCTTTAAAAGAGGATATTTCCTGTACCAGAGGCTCCTTAAAGATTAAATAAGATTACACACACATAGACTTGAGTCACAATAGATAAAAGAAGTAAATAAGTTAGTTACTTCTCTTTCTTTAGACAGTTACATATTAACTCAAAAATCTGCATTTATGGGGGCTGGGAATATGGCCTAGTGGCAAGAGTGCTTGCCTCCTACACATGAAGCTCTTGGTTCGATTTCCCAGCACCACATATATGGAAAACGGCCAGAAGGGGCGCTGTGGCTCAGGTTGCGGAGGGCTAGCCTTGAGCAGGAAGAAGCCAGGGATGGTGCTCAGGCCCTGAGTCCAAGGCCTAGGACTGTCAAAAAAAAAAAAAAAATCTGCATTTATGAAAATCTTTATCCATCATCCTTTAAAAAAATGTATGTGAAGAAGACAGCACCATTGTAAGGAAAGGAGAGGGAGTTCTATGTTTAGCATCAGATGGACAAAAGCATTTAAGTTCATGGTTGGATGCTTTTGAGTTTTCATCAAAAGAAAATCTAGTAGATATAATTAAGTATGCAGCATTTGAGATGGAAGTGGGTGCTGCTCTTCACTGTGTAGGCAATAAACGTGGAAGGAAAACAATATGTTGGCTCAATTAAGTTTTCAACTACAAATAACTAATTTCAATCCTCATGGCTTTTCTAGGGCCCAAAATATATTGCTTATTCTTCTTAAAATATTAATATCACCCTGAATTATTTATAGAGCCAAGAAACACTGTACTCCTTTAACATGGAAGAGAAAAGAAGGTTATTTCATGTCAGCACCATGGAAGACAATAATAAATCTGAAATGTAAATAATACCTTTGAGAATAAGGCCTGGTTAAAGGCCAAAGCATTTGTTTTCTATTTTTTTTTTTAGTGTAATATAGACTTTGGCAAGCCAGTGGAAAAATGCTACTCTAGGCTTTTTATTCATCCAGAGTTGCCAGTAACTTGTGGACTTTTGAGATCATTCTAGAAGCTTTGATTATCAATTATATTACACATGTAATTAAAAGAACCTACTATAATAATATTAATATCTATTCACTTATTTTGCATAACTGTCCTGGATATTATGTTAAATATATATAGCAGTAACTGTTACTATTCTATAAAATTAAGAGAAAAAACTGGAATTCTGAGAGGCTGAATGTTCGATTCCCACCCTATGATTGCCGAGCTCTTTCCATGATGTACCAACTTTCTGCCTTCACCCAGACAGTGTTAATTCTTTTTGCCTCTGTCTGACATTCAGCAGCAGAATGATTGTGCTCTACTTGGCATTTAGACGTTTGTTCACTGATGTAGAAGACAGAGCATAGTCTGAAGCTAAACGAACTGGGCTTGATTTCTGCTACTCACTTTCCTAGTCATGTTATTTTGAATGACTTAGTACTGAGAAGTAGAAACTCTTGCTTCTTCATATTATTACTCTCGAATCTTGGGTTTAGAGGAGTTGAGTAATTTGACCAAGTACATGGGAAGCCATATTTGAACCTAGGTCTGTCTACTTTTAGGAATTGGCACTAACTAAATGACTGTAAATATTCAGAACTGCAATTTGGAGATCATCCAGAAGCCCTTGCATTTTGCAGAGAAGGAATCAACCGCCGCCCCCCAAAGAGTTTAAGCCTTAATGTACATACAATACAGATGAGGAGATAAGGGAAAGGGGCTAGTATCCCCACGTTCTGCCCTTTTCTTAATATGTTAGTGACTTAAAATGTTTCTACTGCAATCACATTGTGATATAGAGGACGTTATGTGGAGTGATACACATGGAGAAATTCTCTTTCTTTTGGTATCATTGGAATGACTTTTATTTGCTATGACCTTGAGTTACTTTTCATCATTAACAGGGATATATTGTGTGTTTAAATATTGCATTATTAATAGTATTTGCCTGGACACAGTGTCATGATCAATTTTTCATGTACAGCATTCCTAATGCAGCACTAGTTGAATTTCAAGCAGAGATTTACCTCACCTCTCCTCAGTCCTCAGACTCCTTATCTACCGGAGAGTCAGAAAGGCTGCCCAGGTCAGCCTAAGATTTTCTTTTGGTGGAAGATACCATAAAGAATATATGAGTAAGTAGTGTTCTCTTCTAAAACCTGAATCTTTTACCAGAGGATCCAGTTGTCAGTGCTTAGAGCCTCCTTTATCCTCCTAGTACTCAATCTTCAAATCTAAGTCTCCTCCCTTCATTGCTACCCATATCCTACTTCCATCTTTCCTCCTCAAATGTTCTTCAGTATCAATAATGCACCAAGCACTGTGACTGAGGCTGAGGCTAGGGAAAGAAAGTAAGAGAAGATCTTCATTCTCAATGAATCTTCCCATCTCGATTATGAGGCAGACAGACACAGAACAGTATAATCAACAGTATAATTTACCTGTTTGAAAGTCAAGGTCAAATTTCTTTTTGCCCTGAATTATTTTGTAGCCCCCATATGACTGAAATGCTCCACTTGGTTCATCAGATACTTCTTAAGGTCTCCTCAAACTCAACAGAATACTTCCAGTCAGGGAAGAACTCTAAGTACGTCAATTTGCACCAACACATCTAGTTCATGAAAACAGCTTTGAGCCAATGGCTTACACATGTAATCCTAGCTACTCAGGAGGCTGAGATATGAGGATCCTAGTTGGAAGCCAGGCTGTGCAGACAAATCCTAGACAGTCAGTCATTTAACCAGGAAAAAAAAAAAAAGCCTGAGTTGAAGGCTCAAGAGAAGAATGCCAGCCTTTAGATACTCATGATCTACTCGAAGGGCCCACACATCTACCTGTTAATCTATCCTTGAAATGTGTTGAGTAGTCCTTCCTTAGAAATGGATTGATTCAGTAGTCTAGACTGGGGGCTTTTTGAGAAAAGAGATCATTTCAAGCTCATCTGTAAAACTCCAAGATCTACAGAGAAATAAACAGAGTGCACACTCAAAATGTTTGAGAAAGGATGAGAAGGGAGAAAGAAGAAAGAAGGGAAGGGAAAAGAAGGAGAAGGAAAGGGAAAGGCATCAGAAGAATAAAGAAGGGAAGTGCTTTCATTTCAGCATCTGTTCTACTAGGGAAAGGAGGGTTTGTGTCATTGTTTATAGTGGATGGAGGGACAGTCTGAAGCAAGCCAGAGATGTGGCACTTTGATGTTCCCAGAATTCTTAACTCCTTTGATCATTAATTTTCCTTACATCAAGTGGTAATAATCGTTTCTATTTCTTCAATTTATTACAGAAGTTAGATTCATTTATATGTGTAGCATATTTGGCATACTGTCCGCTACACAGTAATCACTCAATAAATATTACACTTTATTAGTAGTAAAAAGGAAAATTCATTTGTTTCTTTTGCCCTTCAGTATTTTTCCTACTTCTTGCTTTAACTTGGAGGTAGAAAATTCCTTCCTCTAGAGCCTTATCTCTTCAACCCAGCATTTTTCAAAGTGTTCTGGGAAATAGATGTTAAAGGATATTACATAAAAGAAAGATTCACATTTAAATAAGTTTGAGGGTTACTAGACTAAAATAAATTAGTCAGATTTTTTAATAGCAGGACATTTTCATGCCTGGAAATATGCTAATACCCATTGATATTCTTTTGGGGGGACCAGTGCATAAAACATTTCCTGAAGTTATTTGACTACAGTCTTTCTCTCAGCTTTTGCCTCAGAGTGGCTTATGGAATTAGAATTCATAGGACTATCTTTACATAACACTGCCCCCAAAGAATTCCTGGACAGTTTTCCACCTATATCCGTTAGAAGTTCCATAGATTGATTCTGTGCTTACTTACTGAAACATTGCATTAACAACTTTTCTTTTTAACAATAAAAAACAAATAAATAACAATGACAAGATTCCATTTCCAAGACTTCAGATGTGTATTATTTTTTGTTGATACTAGGAATTGAACTCAGGGCCTTGGCTCTTGAACCTCAGAGTCTTACTTTTGAACAGAAGGCCTCATATTTTTTTTTTACCTGCTTGCCCATAGAAGGTGCTCTACCACTTGAGTTATAACTCCAGCCTGGCTTTTTGCTCATTAACTAGAGATGGAGTCCCATATACTTTTTAGTCCCAATTAGTTCAAACTATATTCCTCTAGATCTCAGCTTCCTAAGTAGTTAGGTTAAAAGGCATGAGCCTCTGCCACCTGTCTCAGTTATATACATTTTTGGTAAAGGAGTTTTGGATTGTATTTGAATTTTTTTGCTGCCTACTCATTCCACCGTTATTTTAGAGTACTACTACTGGTGCTCATAGCAATCGGCATTGCTAGAATACAGAACTAGAAGCAGAGGCAATCAAACTTTCTGATATCTGAAGAGTAATGATAGTCTATGGAATAATGTAAAAGTCCATTAGAAGAGCATTCATTACAACTTTGAGGGATCAGAAAAGGGTGTCTGGAGGAAGTGGTGTTTCTGATGGAATCTTAAAGATAAATAGACTTAGCCTATGACGTTTAATAATTGAGATTGAGTCTATAGACAAAAAAGAAACATGATATGCAGAGAATTAAGTGGAATGAGTTGAAAGTAAGCTAGAAGATAGTGAGAATAACACATATATTGTAGTGTGTTTAAAAAGTAATGGAAAGTGTGCATGAAATAAGAAAGTCCCCTCGAATTTCTCTTCTAAAGGCAACTCACTATTTTATTCTGTCTTCCTAGGTTTTTTCTATCCATCTTCCCTTAATGTATCAGCGCACCGACTGGCCCCGCCTGTTTGCGCCCCGGAGGTGTGTGGCTGTTGCCCCTCGGGAGTGAGGCCCTGAAGAGCCCTGCCTGCCTCAGTCCCTGGGGGCATGCTTGTTTGCATCGCCTCCTGGAAGAGGGATCCCGCTTAGCCCCGCCTGCCTTCTGGGTCGGAACTGGAAAGGCAGCTCTAGCTGGCCATGCCTCCCAGCCTTAAGACCATATGCAGCAAGATGGCTGCCGGCAGTAAGCTGGGGGCTGTCCTGCTAGTAATGATGTAGACTTAGGCCGCCCCTTAGGGAGGTCCCATGGCCTTCCGCCCTTGACTGACAGCTCGGACCGCCAATCATAGCCCCTGGCTAGGTATGTTACACCCTCCTCTTCCTGCTATTGCCCATACTTAAGGCCCGGTCCGGGCTGGGGATATGGCCTAGTGGCGAGAGAGCTTGCCTCATATACATGAGGCCCTGGGTTCGATTCCCCAGCACCACATATACAGAAAACAGCCAGAAGTGGCGCTGTGGCTCAAGTGGCAGAGTGCTAGCCTTGAGCAAAAAGGAAGCCAGGGGCAGTGCTCAAGCCCTGAGTCCAAGGCCCAGGACTGGCCAAAAAAAAAAAAAACAAGACACACACACACACAAAAAGATCCGGTCCGCACCACTAAAATGAGAGCAGTCTTGAGCTTCTCCCGAGTTGTCTGATTGTTTAACCACGGCAGAAAGGTTGGGTTGGGCTGAGTGCGGGTGACTCGCGGCTCGTTACCTATTCTGGGTTCACCCTCGGCGGGGTGTGCTTCCTCGCCTCTCCCGCTAGTTGGTTGGGAGAGCACCCGGGGTGCAGGGAGCCCTGCATATATTAAGTTCTGCTGCTTGCTCCCAGTATAACATTGTGAGTATATGTACAAACTGTGAAAGAGCTCTGTGATGCTTCTTATTGAATGGCTGATTATAATATTTCTGTCAGTGAGACCTGTAGTGAGCTCTTAGCTACCAGGAAGGGAGGACAGTTCTCTAAAGAATCCTCAGATGTTTTCATTTCATCCCTGTGGAGGCTCCATGGCCTTCATGGGCTACACATGGTTTTTGTAGGACTGACCAAAGCCATGGGTAAAGGGTGCAGGGGTACACTCCTCTCAAAAAGAATGGTGAGGCTTTAATTAAACAAGTTGAGTAAAACTCATACATTTTGTAGATCCATGTGATATTCATGAATTTAGATGAAGCTGTAGAAAGACAGAGAAACATTACTTCTGTGTTTATTGGTTGGCTAGTGTATGGGGAGCATCCAGGCACCATCTTTATTTTCATTAGAGTTAAGTGTGAGATTCCTGCATAATTTCATATCTCTCACATAGAGAAGAAAGTCGTAATGCAGATATCACTTGAAGTGCCTATTTAGAGCATGTTTGTATCCAAACAATATAGATCTTGCTTCTAGCAATATTTGCTTAATATTAGTTACATCATGACTTCTGATGTTTCATTATTTGCAAGGCTCCTACCAAGACTGATTTCTAATGATTTTCTTAAAGATTTCATTGATGTTTTGTTATGAATACAAATGCGGTGCTCATCCTGAATATGTGGGGAAATGTAAAGTAACTTGTTTTCTGATAACATTACATTCATAATGCTGTAGGATAAATATATATCAATGGATCTTCGGACCATGTTTTCTCTGGAACTCTTTAGCTTCTGGCCACATTCACTGCGGGCCTGGAATGTGCTCATAGAGAAACTGCCTACTGCATCCTGTCATCAGTTGAAAGGTTACTAAGAGAAAACAGTTCCATGCATGCAGAGGAAGTTTTTTTTCACTGGATACTCCTCATTACTGACCCTAAAGAGCACAACATTCACATGTGGGTTGGAGATGGTCAAGCTTGTTGAAGATGCAGAGTAACAACTCTAAAGACTTCAGAAATGATTCATATAACATAGGCACAGACACTTCTAGTTGACCTTGAGGAAGGAGAAGTAACTACTTACAGGGAGGAAACACAAGGTAAAAAATGCCCGCTGCTACCCACACTGTCTTCAGGTACACTAAACCCATACATAACACTATGATTCAAATTTTGACAGACAAGATCCATTACTTGTTCCCGCACACAGCTCAAATACAGAGGTCAGTGGTAGGTTCGCCAGCATTATGAGTAGCCTAGAACCTCTGATTTATTCAAAGTCCAATATGAATGGACAGCCTCCTTAGATCAGTGTTTGACACTATTCTGGTGGCTCAATATTGCATGGTCCTGTCAAACAAATACCAAAATGGGAGCTGTGATAACCTTGTAACTATGAATCCTGGACTTCCTCGGAGGATCTTGTTGCCACTACATCTGAGGAACAGGAATGGAGGAATGAAGATATAGCAAGATGGAGATGGGAAGAGAGGGCTAGGGTTCCTGCCCACTTGGAACTGCCAACCCTGACTGATCTCACATACCAGTAGGGGATTAATAAATTTTCATGTTGTGTACTTTTATTGGTCATAACCCAACCCTAGTCTAGACAAAGGATATTTTTCTTGGATTGCATAGCCAGCTCAGGAACTAGAGCATTACTTAGACATTTGTTTTTCAAAATGGTATTCTAGAACCAGAGACAAGAGCTCCATTTATCAGAATCAGAAGGCTTTACTGAGCCTGACCCAGAATTTCTATCTCAGTGATAAGTCCTCTTCTTTAGAAATATATCCACAGTAGGCAGGAGGTAGGATGTGGTGTGGCAAGTCAATCTGTCTATTTCACAGAGACATACCAATTCTACTAGTCTGAAAGAAAAACCATATTTCTGTAATGGAAATAGTTAAATGTGCAAACCACCCTGTAAACATCCTAGTAACTTGTCTCTCACTTTACAAAGAACAGAATTCAAGAGTAATAATAACAATAAAGACAGAATAAGCCAAGTGCTGGTGGCTCATTTCTGTAATGCTAGCTACTCAGGAAGCTGAGATCTGAGGATCATGCCAGCCCAGGCAGAAAAGTCCCTGTAAGACTCTTATCTCCAATTAACCACTCAAAAAGCAGAAGTGGTACTGTGGGTCAAGTGGTAGAGCATTAGCCTTGAGCACAAAAAGGCTGAAGGACAGCATTCAGGCCCTGAGTTCAAGCACCACAATCAACAAAACAATAACAACATCAACAACAGAAAAGCATGTATAATAAGTGTATTAGTTAAAGTATACTGAACACCTGTTATATTAGAGGAACATGCTAAGTAATTTATTTCTGTATTACTATTGATCCTTCTGTAGCTCTGAAAAACCCTCTATTGAAAATAAAATGAAAGCGCAAGGTTCAGAGAAGTTTGATGATTTACACACATGACTTTGTACTTGTTTCTCTGCCTTGTACTTGTTTCTCTGGGCGGGCAGTTTCTGCTCTGAGCATGATACTTACCTTTCCTACTTACATTTATTTACTTAGTTATTCAATCCTTTACTAAATCAAACACTCACTTTTGTTGTGGGGGTGGTGGTGGCAGAACTACTGGAATGTTAACAAACATGTAGATTTTGTGATCTTTCATAATGCTAAGCACATTACATAGATCATCCTAGTCACTGTGGTTAGGACTATAAATCTTCTGCTTCTTTTTTCTTAATCTCCTTCTTTGACTTCCTACATTCCTTCTAGAAATAACAAAATACCTATTTTGTTTTTGAGGTTGGAACACAAGAACAGTCCTTGCTTCTTATGCCATCATAAGGCTTTCTTAATGATAGGCTCATTGAAATACTCAGTGGCTCCCTTCTCCAAATTCTTCAAAAAATAGCCTTTCAGTGTAGTTCTCCTCTCTTTCACAGAATTCTAGTGTAGCTCTTGGTGCCTACTGATAACTGTCACCAGCCATCATTAGGTTGTCTTTTAACATATATACCCGCCCCAGTATTCTTTCCATGGATTCTGGACAAGACAGGCTAATAATGTTCACAACATTTTGTTACTTGTTGCTCATACCATCATCAGCCTTCCTGGTAGATGCTAAAATGGAATATAATCTATATTTCTCACAGCAAAAGCAAGGTGCAGATAGCTTATGAGAACAGTCAGTTATGGTTCCAATCTGTTTATGGGCCTGGTGAATGAAATACTTTTCCCCATAGTTAGCCACTTTTTCCAATAGCATTAAAGTGATTTTGCACTACAGAACTGGCTCATTCTGGGTTGGCAAATACCATATGGAGATAAAATGGTGAGAGAGTTGCTGCTGGGAAAATAACATGTTCAGAGTTGTGTCCCAAGGAGCAGTAATTCCAGTAATTGCTGACTTCTACATCTTTGTTTTTGTTTTTCTACTTTACTTCCATGCTTTAATATATGTAGATGATTTGGGTTGACTCCTTCCTGAGGAGATCTGTGGGTTCATTTTCCTTTCATATGTAAGGCTTCTAAATCCAAACCAAGGATAGGCTAGGAAACTTAATTCATTCAATATTATCAATATTTCCTGTATGCCTGATGAGAATGCAAAAAGCTTGCCACATGCCCTGCCATCATGGAGCTTGCAGTCCAATGGCAGAGACAGACATTACTGCATCCAATGTGTCTGATGTGCAGGTAGAGGCAATTGCTTGATACAAGGCTGTCACTAATAGCACAGACATTAAGGGAACCATCTTTCCATGGGGTGTCAAGAACATCTCCCAGTGGCAGTGACCCTGGAGTTGAGTCTTGAGAGATTCATGGAAGGGTATTACTGAGTGCTTTGGCAAAGGTAATAGTTTGTGCCCCATGGTAACAGTTTGACTTGGTCTAGGAACAGCAATCCAGGTTCAGTATGATTTCTCAAATTAATGAATATAACATAGAGTGAGATAAGACTAGATAAGAAGTGGAAAGTGGGAGGAGGAGAGAGAATCATATATCAAAATGTTTGTCTCAAGAGTTACATGTCAGAGGATATGACAGAGGAAAGTGACACTTTGCATTTAATGCATATTTTTGTTTGTTATGGATGGAGTGGGATAGAGCCAGGTAAGGAATGTAGAAGACCTGGATTCTGTTTATGTTTCCCATGCTACTTGATGAATATATTTAAGGCTTAGATTATACCCAAGCCTGTTCCTCCCATTTAAAATGGGAATAATATCTGAACTGCTCATTGTACAAAGGTATTTTGACAAGAAAATGAGGAAATTAGTATGGCAATAATTTGTGAATTATTAAACTTATACTCATTATAATGTCTTTGTTATTATATTAACATTATATTCTCAACAGACATTGCGTTACTCTTCAGATAACAAAGCTAACATCTAAAAAGTTTGTGATCACTATCCAGGGACATTATTTAATAACTAAATTTTATGGCATTAACATTATTGTAGGCATAGTGATGGAGAAAAGAAGAGAAAGAAAATCATATTCATTGAGCATTAATGTGTGCTAGGTTTTTTGCTTACACTTATCATACTCTTAGTACTCCCATGTGAATGGGTTTATTTTATTTTATGTGTAGAAACTAGGACTTGAAGTGTCATAACAACATATTCAGTCTCTCAAATAATGACTGGCATAGCTTGAGTAAAAAGTTAAATATGAGTTCCTTTAATCAATGTCAGGGATAGGCTAACTTTATAAAGGAAAGAGTTTGGTTTAGCGCAGAGTTTGGGAAGCTGAACTGCAAGTTCAGATCACCCAGGATTCAGCTTTTGAGAGAGCCCAATGGCACTTGGTTAGGAATCTCCGTGAGAGTGAGATAGTCAGCAGCAGGAAGCCAGAGAGCAGATCAGAGGCCAGGCTGGCTTTCACAACAGAATATTTTCTTGAGAATTTAGGAGTCTCAAAAAAGTTATCTATATACCTTCTGAAGGCACATTCCTCCACTCCCAGAACTTTCTACTCCTCGACAGTTAAAAAAAAACAAACAAAAAAACCTAAAAACTATAGGAAGGTAGCAAAAAGTGATTTATTAGCAAAGTTAATTTGCACAAGAGAAGTGGGATGGGCGGTTCCTGGTTAAAACCAACTGTATCAGAGTTGTCAGGGTTTTGGTTTTACCCAATAAGGTGGAGTTCCTAATGGGCACAGTATTGAGACCCTCCATTTATGTCCCTTACCAAATGGTAATATTCATCTGCTAATGGCAGAAGCAGCTTATTTTGAGATGGCATCTATTTTTGCATTTGGTGGTCTTTGCCCTTCCCATTTTAGCACTGCCAGTAGAAAGTCATAGATCAGTTATTATGCTCTCAGGTTGTATGTCCAGTATAAAGACTCTATCTTAACTATTGGCCCAGGGTGTGAGCCATCTGGAATTGTCGAACAGAATCTTACATTCAAAGGCATTTACACTTGCCTGATCATGCCTATCTAGCTGCTTATGCTTACTATCTTTAAATTCTATTCTGTTCTCAACCTCCCTGATTTTGGTTTTAGTAGTAGCAAGTGGTTTTTTTATTTTTATTTTTCAATTAACATATATTTGTGGTGTGAAGGGGGTTCATTATGTTATTTCCATGTGTGCACAGTCACTATGAACAAATTCACCTCCTCCACCGTATTGCCATTTCTTTCTTCCTCCTTAACTTTTTTTTCCTGCCAGTCCTGGTGCTTGAACTCAGGGCCTGAGCTCTGACCCTGAGTTTTTTTCTCAAGACTAGACTAGCACTCTACCACTTCAAGCCACAGTTTTCACTTCTGGTTTTCTGGTGGTTAATTAGAGATAAGAGTCTCACAGATTTTCCTAACCCAGCTGACTTTGAACTGTGACCCTCAGATCTCAGCTGCCTGCTTAGCTAGGATTACTGGTGTGAGCCACCTGTTTTAGAAAGGCTCCCTGCCTTTCTTTAACAAACTTTAGGTTTCTTTGTGCTGTCTTCATATATATTAGTGTACTGACCTTCAATCTTCATATGATGACTGTTTATTTTTTTAACATTTTTGCAATACTGGGGATTGAACTAAGGGACCTGTACAGTCCAGGGAAGCATTTTAAGTCTTTGAGCATGAATCCATAGCCTGGTTTCTCACCAGTTCTTTTACTATTCCTACATTGTACTACAAGAACTCCTGTCTGAAATGCCCTTCCTTTTTCTTGGTAACCAATACCATACAAAGCCATTAAAGCTTGCTTTTTCATGATGCTTCTACTTTGACTTAGCCAGATCTAACTGTTATTCTTTTTATATTTCCAGAGATTTCTCATTACTTAATGTAATATTCAAACTTATCATAATCTATAAGATCCTACATAATTTGATCTCTGCCTACCTCTCCAACTTCATCTTCTTTCACCTTCCCATTTCTCATTAAACTCCAATCACACTAGACTCCTCAGTATTTCTTGGCCAGAATTTTAGGAGAATTTGATAAAATAACAAATTACAAGGGTGTCGGTTGGCAGCATGCAGGAAAATCACAGATATGCAATACTCAGAGCTCATGTTACCTGGGTGCCTTTTCTACCCAAGATCTGCGGAGACAAAGCAGGGAAAGATAGTTTTATCAGACTCCAAAATAAGAGAGTTCTGTTGAGAGGGTTACCTAACAGGTAGTGAGAAATCTAGATGAATAGAGGAAGCCAGGAAAGTATATAATTAAAAGAATATCTTCTTTCTCCTTCATAGATCCTGCCAAAGTTCCACATTGTCTAAATTCAACCAGAAATCTAAAGGGCAAAGGAAACTCTTTTTATTAAGTAGGTTGAACCAAATGTAAAAATTAAAAGTCTGTGAGGCTCACTGAGTACATACAGGTCAGGCTTCTGAGTCAAAGAGATGAGAATGGTAGAGAGTAGATCTAGCAAGGCAAACAGGAAATACCCAGCACGGTTCTTCTATTCACAGTATACTTCCTCTGATTTTCAACTTTTTTTGTCATTTATTATTCAACTTGTGTTGGCTCTTCACAGAGTTCTTCTAAGACCACTCAATCAAGAGGTACAGAGCCCCAGATGCTAGCATCACTATGAGAGCATTTGTTTTCTTCACATTGTTTTTTTACCATTCAAACCTATCGAATTTATTTTTATTCTTAAAACTAATTTTTGTCACCTCACTAGAACATCAGCTTTATGTGAGCAAGAATCTTGTCTGATTACTACTATATTGCAAGCACCCTAACAGTGCCTTAAGGCACAGGTTACACTCAATAACATCTGGAATGGCAAGCACTTACCACTTGGGCCATGCTCCTGGTCTTTTACTTTGTAGTTTGATGTTCACATTGGGTCTCATACTAACTCTGCCTGGGTTTACCTGGAACCATGGATGCTCCTATTTGTGCCACTACTACTAACTGTAGTCATACTTCTATTAAATAAATAAATCTATTACTCTTTCTTGCTTATACTTCTTTCATCACATTATCACAGTCTGAATTGTATTATAGCTATTTAAATATCTTTCTTTGATGAGCTTCTTGAGAATAACATTAACTCTCTTACTTCAAGCATCTGGTGAAGTGCCTGTTGCATAGTTTAAGATGCCTTAAGTTTTGTTAAAGGGAAATAACAGTTCACTCCAAAGCAGGGAAGCAATTTGGGCACTAGCACAAAGGACAAACACCTCTCCTCTTAGTTCCTCCAGAGCATCCTCAGATTCTTCCTTTGTTTGTTGATTCCTGATGTAGGCATATTTCTAATTAATCTGCTTGCCTGGCTTTTGTAGTCCACAGGAAAATATACAAAGAAAAGTAGAAAACAATAAGGACTAATGTCACAAATAGGTCAGTGGTCAGAGCAACAGCTTAGGCCTATAACAAAACAGACCCTTGTTACTCAGTCCTCAATTAATTATGTGACCATAATAATATTCTAGTGCTATTAAGTAGAAAAGACCCCATTTACACTGAGACTTCAGTTCTAGAGACCATGATCAGTAATTTTTGAATTGATGAACAAATAAAAGAATGAACAATTAAATGTGTTACTACTTCCCAGTCTCCAATTCATTTAACCTCATGATAGAATGATATTTTACTTAAGAAAAAAGACAATTTGCATTGTACTTGCAATGCTTTCTAACCTGATAGCTGAATGTAAATTGAGTGAGATTAACAGTGCATCCCTTTTAAAATACCTCCTTTTCTTGGTTAGCGAATGTTACTGCTCATTCCTGTTGAGTTTAAATATAAACTCCATTAAAACTGTTTCCCCCTTGAATTTTATATCTCAGCAATTATAACAGTTTCTTCATTCCTGGAAATGGCACTCACCTTTAAAATCCTTACGAAGTACAAATATTTAGTCTTAGTTTAACATGATGACAATTTTCCTTTCCACATAGTCCCATTGCATTCACAGGACTTGCTGGAGTTGTGCTAGTCACAAGGCTCCCCCACCACCCCCTCCCCCAAAAGAAAACCTGCCAAAGGAAAATAACAAAACTTGAAACCAAAAAAAATTTTTAAGTAAAAATGATCTGGATTCATGTCATATCACCCTGACAGCCTCCAAATTCTATTTTGAATATACTGTATGCAGGCCAATGGCACATCTAAGAAGTCCGTGTCTTATAATTTGAGAATCTTCAACAGTTGGGATTTTATTAAATACTTTGCCAGTTGGCCTCGTTCCTCACCAATCATGTCCCTGAAGCCTATGTAACTTTTTTTTTAGATGACAAAATAGCTCTTCTTGGAAATCTGTGCCAATTGAAAGACATTCTTCCATATGGGTCTGTAGGTACCATATCTTAAGAGACTTATGTAGCTTTTCTAGTGCAGAGCATTCAGTAACAGAGAAGAAAGATGTGGACATGGAGATGAACAAGCTAGAGGTGTTGAATCTGGCTCCTGAATTTGCTAGCTGTCTTGAATTTTGTGTCTCTAGGAAATTTCATGTATCTAGGACATTCTAGGCCTGAATTTGCTCACCTATGATTTGTATTATTATATTGTTTTGACAGTACGGGAAAATTCATGGGAAAGAATCTCATAAATGATCAGTCTATCTCACTTTTATTATCACTATATAAATTGCTAGTGAACACAAATATTTAATCATGGAAACTATATTGTAAAAAGCTCGCAACGTACTGGTAGCTCTTCAGGAGGATGAGATCTAAGGATTGAAGTTCAAAGCCAGCCAGGGCAGGAAAGTTCTTCATGAAACTCTCCTTCCCCACCCCCAAAAATCCAGAACTGGTGCTGTAGTTCAAGTGGTAGAGTGTTAGCTTTGAGCAAAAAAGCTCAGGGACAGTGCTGAGTTGAAGCCCAGGACTCACACACACACACACACACACACACACACACACACACACACACACACACACCAAAGTGTCAAAGTCTAAAAGTCTTAGCACAAATTTTAGTTTTGCCACTTAATACTTATTGGCTGGATGATTTTACATATTTACTTAGCCTTCCGGCTTTAACTTCCTAATCTATAAAATCAGAATTCATAAATTCTCAAGCAATAGATATTGAATTCTTATTTTGCAGACATGTGTAGTATGTGAAGATGAAAAATAAATATGCCTATATCTTGCTAAGGGACAATAGGTAAAAACATACTGGATCATAAATTGTAACTAAATGCTGTTGCTCTACAACAAAGGAATCTAACACATACTGATGCATCATTCCTACCTCCAAACACAAGATGAGGTAACAGTGATTAAAAAATGAATGTTAAAACAGCCTCTTCCAAGACCCTTTTCCACAAAAAACCTTGACCCTCACCATAATCATGTGGGACAGGAAGAGTGATATTGTGCTATAATTGCTGCCCAATCAAAAAGATAAGTGCCATTTTCTCACATAGATTTTATTCACAAAGATCTGAAAAGGTCCTGATTAGCTATCCCAATGCACCTAAGTAGGAAGTAAAAGATCGTTGGGCTTGGGGGAAACTATCTCGAACTTAGCCAAGACTAGATGTGGCTCTTTGTCTATGTTGTAGGTCCTGCACATAGCAAGATCCCAATAAACAGAAAGAGTGTGGATTAATAGCTGGATGGATGAATGAATGAATGAATGATACCCTCTTTGAACCTCAGTTCTATTACCTGTAAAATGGAAATGATTCCCCTGGATTCCATGATGGTTGTGAAATTTGCATGAATTATTGTGCTTAAATGTTTTTTATAGGCCCAAGCACCATGGCTCATTGTTAGACCAGCAACTCAGAAAGTGGAGATCAGAGAGATCATAATTCATGACCAGTCTGGACAAAAAGTTAGCAAGATCCTACTTTAACCAACGAACCAGGTATAATGTGCATACCTGTGATTTTAGTATCTTGAGTTATACGTAGGAGTATAGTGGTCCAAGCTGACCTGTGCAGAAACATGAGACTTTATCTGAAAAATAATTAAAGCAACAAGGGCTAAGCATGACTCAAGTAGACTTCCTGCCTAGGAAGTGCAAGTTTAAGCAAGAAGCACTAAGCTCATACCCCAGTATCACCAAAAATATGTCTTTCAGTAGGTGGCAAAAAAAGTCTTACTTGCTCTGATCTTCTCTTATCCAGAGCAGATAGCCATCTTTCTTTCCTGGAAAGAGAGTAATAAGAGTCATACAGTCTTGTCTTGTCCAACTTGTCTGAGTATATTTCATAAAACTTTGCTTTTTGCTAGATTACTCTGCATGATATTTTGAAAATAGGCAATAGTGCTACAAAGAAGGAAAACCAAATACAAGCTGTTTCTCTAGTTTAGGCAAGTGGTAGTTATTTCAACAAGAATGTTAACAGCTTACTGTATATATTGGAAAAGTAAATGCAATATTAAAGGATTCAATGTAGAGTAAAAGATAAGACCCATGAGTATTTTGTTTTTGCACTGAGTACTAAAAAGAGAAAGTTGTTGTCAATTGAGATGGGGGAAAACTGTGTATCGTAGGTTTGTGCAGGTACAGTCAAAGTTTAGTTTGAGGCATGTGAGATTTCAGATGTTTGTTCGAATCTAAGCAGAAGTAGTAGTTGAATATGAGTCTGGATATGGGGTGGAGGATAGAGCTAGAGGTATAAAATTGTTAACTAGGATAAGTGCAATTATTGCCTTTGACTACCAGTAGATCACAGCTGATATTTTCAACCATTTCAGTGATGTGACAGAGAAAGAAACTCAAGTGAATGAGTGAAGGAATAAAATGGAATCAATGAAGTCTCAGTAGCAAATGGACTTATTCCTTCATGTATTTGGATAGTGGAGGGGAGAGGCAAGGAGAAAATTGTTGAGGCAGAGAACTGGTGTTCTAATCAGGCTATGATTGTGACCCTGTTATCCACTTCAAACATCTTAACACCAGTTTTCTCCATTAGTTTCTTCAAAGTCTGCCTCCAATTGTTCATCATTTGGCTCTTTCCACTTTTCCTGCTCCTTGAAAGTTCTGTCTTCAGTGTTCTCTGTGGACTTTGTCATGTAACTGGCAGAGAAAACTATAAAAGTCTAGTGTGGCATTCAAGATTCTGCAAGATCTGCTTCTGGTACGTTGTGCAAGTTTCTTCCTCCCACACTTTCTCTCCTTTACAACCTAAGTTCTTACAACTTGAAGTTGTTTTCCAGCCCCAGAACTTCTCACTTTCATGCTTCCACTCCTTCAAGCATGTTCTTCATTTTGCCTTGAAGCCCCACCTGCTCACTTTCTTAGTGTGTATAAATCTTTCTTCTTGTTTAAGATTCTGCTCAAATGTTATTTCTTCCAGGCAGACTCGAATTCTCATCCCTCACCTTTGGGAAATTACAATATGTTCTGTTTTCCTTATAAGTACTACTTTCAATTTGTCTAAAAATAAAATAGTTGTGTAAGTATTTACCCTAATTAATATCCGAAAAGATATTGATCACTTAGCCAGAAAGTTTTGGAGATAATTTCTGAAGCATTGGATAATGCATATCTGTGAGAAAAAGCAATGTTTTCTGTAAAACCAGTGTTCTATCTCATAAGTAGTCATCATTCTGCACCGATATTTCTTGGTACTGATATTTCCTGGGATTATTTGCTTCTTGACTTCAAACTGTAACTATCAGCTGTGTTGTTTGTAACCAGGCAGCCTTGTCAAAAGTGTGAGTCCTTACTGACAGAATTAATAAACGGACTCCCTTTTTTGTAGGAACTTTCTTACTGGTGGTTGAATGCTTTCTAACTTCCTTGTATTACCACATAACCCCGGTAATCAATTGTGACTAGAATGTGAACCTAACTCCTTAGTAACAAGGAGAAGGAACAGTGTCACTCTTTGAGTTGGCATAAAAAGTGAGCAGACTGCCCTGCCCAGTGTAGCTGCCTAACTCTGGGTAGAATAGGTACACATCCTTCAGCACAGAAGAAAATTACCTTGATGAGATCTTCTTTATCTTCTGTGTGTCTTTTTATTTTCTGACACTAAAAGGTCATGTGTTAGCAACAGGTCTGGGTTCAAATTCTGAATCGGAAGTTTCTTAAATGTGTAGCTATTGCTAGCATTATGTAATACCTCTAATCTATACTTTCATCATACAGAATATGGGAATTTCACTAGAAAAAAAACAGAGTTAGAAAATGCAAAACAGCTGGCAAACTGTTGGATATCAAGTTACTCAACAAATATTTGTCAATTCAATTTCACTGAATTGGTCCAGTTCACAAAGCATTCCCTCTGCTTCTAATGCCGTGAACTACTGGGGGGAGGGGAACAAAATTAGATAATTGACTTCATTTTTATTAAATGAAAACTGTTGCAGTTTTAACCTGCTGTGAACCTCAATAGTGGACTGATTGTCTAACAGACTAGCATATTTTGTATTTAAATAGAACAAATTGAATTAGGACATAAACAGCAGTAGGAATTCCTGCAGAGTAATATTTTTCAACAATAAACCATTATCCCTGCCATCCATATGTACAGACACGACAAAGCTTCTATATTTATATTTTTCATTAAAAGCAAAATGATTAATCCCACAAGTTAATTTATTGTATTCATCGCAACAGTCAAATTCAAATTAAATAGTCTAGTGCTTAGAGATATTAAAGCCTGCTTTATTGAAAAGAGTTTACAATTGGTACCATTTTCTTACTAAAAGCCTGTAGTTGCTATTTTTTTAAACAAAAGTCTGAAACAGTTTTGCAGCACTGTTTTTATAGTCATTACTTTAGAGATTTCAAATTGGTCTCTCATTAGGTTTAGAAATCTAATTATCTTATATGTTAGTCAAATCTGGAGGTAGCAACAGGAATTAGAAAAGGTAAAGCTTGAAGATTGGGAAGAGCTATGGTTTTTGTTTTCTCTTTGTTGTTGTTTGCCAGTACTGGAGCTTAAACTCAGAGCCTCAAACTCTCACTTGGCAGTTCTGCTCATGGTTCCAGCCTATTTTTGAGATAAGATCTTAGTTTTTGCTCCAAAAGGCCTGAATTGTGATCTGCCTAATTATGCTTTCTAACCTAGGATTACAGTAGTTTTTCCTGTTGAGATGGGAGGTCTCATGAACTTTTTTGTTTTGTCTAAAGAGATTTATATCTCCCTTTGCTAATTCCCAAGCTTATTTTCTTGGTCCTCAGTTTTTAAATAAAATTTTGAACTCAGCTACATGGTGCCATTATTTACCAAGTGTATCTTGCTTCTCGGTTTCTTGTCTTCTGATATTAGACCTATTTCCTTTTCTTTTTTCATTAAAAATTTTTTAGCAAGTATCTTAGTATAACAAAGTTTAAGTCGGGAGAAATAGAAAATAAACAGTTCCTTGTCCCCAAACAGGAAATAGAAGTTAAAGACTGAAAATGGCAGCTGTTATTTGCTGTCTTTATTGTTTCTGAGCTGGGGAATACTGGTAATCTTGTTTTCCAGTGACTACTAATTCTTAGATTTTTGTCAGTGAGGAAAGTGAGTGAGGCCCACCCACAGATATCTTCATGACTACTTTCTGCCTGCTCTTCTTCCTGTCTTGACCTAGATTTATACCTTTTCAAAGGAGAAGGCTGATTTAGATGGCCTCACTCAACTCTCCTAATCTTAGAACTTAACATTTAAAATGAGGTCTTGTGGGAGTAGCCCTTACCTGCTTTTTCATTTACTTCCTGGTTACAACTTTTGAGTCTGGCTCTTTTGACATTTGTTGAAAATAAGGTGATGTCTCTGTCTCTTCATCTATCTATATGGCTTCATTTCCCCCCTAATCAACTTTGCTCCCTTTAAAAGGACTGTGATTTGGTAAATATCTGTCTTGATAAATGACTCCTGCTGAGAGTTGGCCCTGGAAGGGCAGGGGAAGGGAACCAAAAAGTTAATTCCCTATCAAATTTAAGAGGTGATATGGTAAACTCAGTAGGCAGGAAAACCAATTATCAGGTTGCCAGGATCAGGATCAGAAGATGATTCAGATCAGAAAACATCAAGCTATTTTTATTAACTAAAAGAGAAGTAAAAAAAGATATTATTGAAGATCATTCTTTAAAAGTAGACAATGTTTGTTATGTCTATAGTTACTAAGATTCTGTAAAGAAACTATAAACCATTAAGGAATTGCAGTACATATATTTTTTATATTAAATATATTTACCATTTACAGAAGCAGCATACTAGGTAGATAGCTGCAGAAAAAAAATGACATCTTATTTTAGATATAATGGTCAGGCAGATATCAGATCTATATCACACACACAGACACACACACACACACTTAGAACCTAACCCATGAACTGATGCTCTTTCAGTATCTCCTATTTCAGAAGACATCACTACCACCACCACTCAACTAATTCTCCAAGATAGAAACCAGAGCATTATTGTTAGTATGCTTTCCCAATAGTTCACTTGCAATTTACTTTCAATTCTGTGCAGTCTCATGCTTCCTAAATAGAAGAGTCAAAATATATGCTCTGTATGTGTGTCGGTGTGTGTCTGTGTATGTGTGTATATGAGAGAGAGACAGAGAGAGAGAGAGTGTGTCATGGGGTTTGAACTCAGTGCCTGGGTGATACCCATAAGCTTTTTTATCTCAAGGCTAGTACTCTACCATTTGAGCCACACCTCCACTTTTAGCTTTTTTGGTAGTTTATTGAAGATAAGAATCTCATGGACTTTCTTGCCTAGGCTGACTTTGAATTGTGATCCTCGGGCTCCTGATTAGCTAATATTGTAGGCATGAACCGCTATCACCTGGCTTATGCTCTTATTTTTAAACACCGTTTTTCCCTGTTGCTTCTGAGCATTGTATTTGCTGATATACCTATTACCAGACTATTCTAATACCTTCATATTTCAGCTTTCTTGAGAAATAGTCTTAAGCCCCTAATTTGTGTTATTAGTTTCCATGATGCTTTCTTTGTCATATCCTATTTTGATTGGATTTTCCCCAGTATAGTAGTTGTTACACTTGTTTCTTTAATTCTCTTAGAGTATGCAAGAACATCCTTAAGGTCATTGTTCTTTGAAATTTTTATTATCATGTAATCTATACACAATAAATTCCACATATTTAAAGGCTAAATGTATATACTCCTGTAAGCACCATCACAATCATTAGGTCTTTATCCCTTTTTCTGCAGTTGTAAAGTACTCCTTGCTACAAACCAGGGTTAGATACAGAAGAAAGATAAGTTAACTCATTTTTTCCAACAGGAGACCTATAGAATTTAGATACATGTTGTTATGTGTTTATATATACTTTTTGTTGATTGATGTATTTCATTTATCATAGATTTTTTTAAAAGAGGATTATAAAACTATAGATCACATTATTGCTTCTAAGGCTCCCAAATGTCATGTTTACAGCACATCACCAGCAAAATAAAAAATGATTTTGTTACATGGTCTTTGATCTGTTCGGTGAAGGCATCGATTCTTGTCCATTTTAAAGACACTTCACAAGTTGTGCCTGCTAGCAAAATGAGAGTAGTAAGAAGAATCCAGGAGTTGTAGTCATCTTCACACACTGCTAGACTGAGCAATAAATTTGAGTTTGACTATCCTTGAAACCAAGGCAAGGAGAGATCTCTCAAGAACAGACCCAAGGCTCATATCATATATTACAAAACTCAGTTCCATTTTCCTAGGAAAAACACAAATTTCACTGACACTGAGACTGAGGAGAATAGAGAGAGGGGAGGCAGTCTCTTTAAAAAAATACAACTTATTATATGATAAACATTGATCACTGTCTTAACAGCAAGAGAAAAGTATTCATAAATGTTTCTTTTATCTGCCATGATTATAAGAGCAGTGCTATAAGATACTGGCACTTGGCCACACTGAGAACTTTTGAGAGATCAAAATTGTGTGTAGATCCAGGCACCAGTGGCTCACACCTATAGTCATCAATTCCCAGGAGGGTAAGATCTGAGGCTAAAGGTTTGAAGCCAGTTTGGGTTAGAAAAGTCCATGAAATTCTTCTCTCTAATCAATCACCAAAAATCTAGGAGTAAAGCTGTTTCTCAAGTAATAGAGTGCCAGCTTTGAAGGAAAAAAAAAGGAAGAGTAAGAGCCCAGGCCCCAAGTTCAAGTCCCAGGACTGACCCACACACATGCACACATACACAAAATGTGAGAATAGGAAAATTGAAATTTCCATTGGAAATAAGTAGATTATTTACAAGTATGAAAAAAACAATGAAACCTGTTGTGATTGTATTTGGAAAGTAGGAGACTGATGGGTGGGAGAGGTTGATTGGGAGACTATATAGATGGAAATGTCACAATGAAATTTCCCCTTGTATAGTAAATGTATAGTAATAAAAGAAAATGCTAACTGTGGATATTCATGAGATCTTTCAGGAAAATTCAACTTTGGGATATGCAAGACTGAAGATGAAAGGAAAAGTTTGGTCTAGCATTATTCCTTTGAGGTTAGGAGCATCTAGATAATAATGCCTATAGTTGAGTGTGAAAAATGAAGAAAATGGTCAAACAAAAAAGCGTCGATGGTGTAGGATTAAACCCAAGGAAATTTCAATAGTTAAATATTAGACAATACTCTATTGACATACATAGAAATGAGAAAATAAGTGGCAAGAGGTAAGAGCAAAACCAAAAGTAAAATTAACTGAATCATTATAAAAGAATTAGGCAGTAGGCATATGGTCAAATATGACTAAAAAGAGGAACAGAGAAATGGGTAGTAGGTGATGGTGCATGGAATGTTGAGTCATGAGGTCCTTTATTAATGGCTATAATTTAGGGAGAAAAAAAGGACTGATGAAATAGGAGATGTAGATATCACAAAAAGAGTATAAGTATAATCCTTATGGATAGGGGAGGCAAAAGATTCCTGGGATGCAGTGAGGGCCTTTATTAGAAAAGAGCCCTTATTAGAAAATTTTATCTATGATGCAGTATTATAGAGATATAGTCAAGTTTCCAGACTTGGCTGTGGGAATTAGACACTGCTCCTTTCTGGTGACTTCTAAATTGGAAAGCATTGAGATTATCCTCTAATAATAGAAACATGGAAAAATGAGTATTGGATTGTAAGAGATAGATGAAAAATGGAACTAGTTTTTATTTGAGAAAATAAATAAGAAACCTACTTAGAAGAATAACCTTGTAGGGGCTGGGAATTTGGCTTAGCAGTAGAGTGCTTGCCTTGCATATGTGAAGCCCTGGGTTCAATTCCTCAGCACCACGTAAACAGAAAAAGCCAGAAGTGGTGATGTGGAAAAAGTGTTTGATAAAATCCAGCGCCCATTTATGATAAAAGCTTTGGAGAAACTAGGATTCCAGGGAACATTCCTGAATATATAATAAAGACTGTCTACAACAAACCCACAGCGAGCATTTCTTAATGGTGAAAAGTTAAATCCATTTCCTCTAAAATCAGGAGTAAGACAAGGTTGTCTGCTCTCTCTTCTCCTCTTCGACATAGTACTAGAATTCCTATCCATATTATACTAAAATTGTTTTGTG